>NW_028270147.1:47404255-48654255 GCF_037043375.1 Chiloscyllium plagiosum | reverse complement strand
ACTAGTAAGAAAGTTCAGATGGGGAGAGTTAAAGTGATCATATTACCTTGTGAAGAAAAGGGGATGATACCTCCAATGGGGACACCTGCTCACCCAGTTAAAGCTGCCGAGCTGACCACTTGTCATAGGCCTCTATCTGCCATGGATAAAGTACTGGTGACATGGGAATCAGGCACATGTGACCGTGTGAATGGGTTACCAATACCTCAATCAATCCCTGTAAAACTGGACAAAGGTCAGGTCAGGGGAATGGCAGAATGTTACATATTGGCCACATAGAGTCATAAAGCACAGAAACAGACACTTTGGTCCAACCAGTCCATGCCGAACATAATCTCAAACTAAACTAGTCTCACCTGCCTCTTCCTGGCCCATATCCCTCCAAACATTTCCTATTCAAGTACTTATCCCAATGTTTTTTAAATGTAATTGTATCCACATCTACCGCTTCCTCAGGAAGTTCATTTCACACTATGTAAAAATGATGAATTTTATTATTCCCTTTGCCTTCAAGCGTGTTGTCAGAGGTCACATCCAGTTCAAGTATTTTGCTCTTCCTCTGAAAGGAACCTCAAGATAAATGCACCCTCTTGTTCAAAGAGAGAGAACATTTGTAGCTTGGGTGCCCATTGTTGTGGTTCTGTTCGCCGAGCTGAGAATTTGTGTTTCAGACGTTTCGTCCCCTGTCTAGGTGACATCCTCAGTGCTTGGGAGCCTTCTGTGAAGCGCTTCTGTGATGTTTCCTCCGGCATTTATAGTGATTTGTATCTGCCGCTTCGGGTTGTCAGTTCCAGCTGTCCGCTGCAGTGGCCGGTATATTGGGTCCAGGCACATGTGACCGTGTGAATGGGTTACCATGAACACCAACTAGCCACGAAATGACATGACCAGCTATCCTTAGTAGCCACACACTCAGATGACAAGCAACATGAGTTCGACTGGGACAACACTACTATTATTGGACAAGCCAAACAGAGAACAGCCAGGGAATTCCTAGAGGCATGGCACTCATCCACTGATTCAATCAACAAGCACATCGACCTGGACCCAATATACCGGCCACTGCAGCGGACAGCTGGAACTGACAACCCAAAGCGGGAGATACAAATCACTATAAATGCCGGAGGAAACATCACAGAAGTGCTTCACAGGAGGCTCCCAAGCACTGAGGATGTCACCCTCTTGTTCTGTAGCTTCAGAGCAGCCACTCAGGTGGCAGTATGGGAAGCCAGCCTGCCATCCTTAATTGGGCTATTGCCAATTAAGAGATCATCACAGAGAATTTATTACAGATTCTTAGACCACCTCTCAGCAAAATTCCAATTCCAGCTAATCAACAAAAACAAGTATTTGATGTGAACCTGTTGTTTAATATAGCAGTATAATGATGTAGAATCATAGAACCATAGAATTTGACATTACACAAGGAGTGGGCGGCACGGTGGCACAGTGGTTAGCACTGCTGCCTCACAGTGCCAGAGACCCGGGTTCAATTCCCGCCTCAGGCGACTGTGTGGAGTTTGCACATTCTCCCCGTGTCTGCGTGGGTTTCCTCTGGGTGCTCCGGTTTCCTCCCACAGTCCGAAGATGTGCAGGTCAGGTGAATTGGCCATGCTAAATTGCCTGTAGTGTTAGGTAAGGGGTAAATGTAGGGGTATGGGTGGTTTGCGCTTCGGCGGGGCGGGACTTGTTGGGCCGAAGGGCCTGTTTCCACACTGTAAAGTAATCTAATCTAATCTAATAGAGGCCATTCAACACTTCGTGTTTGTACCAACTCCCAAAAGAGCTACCCAGGTAGTCCTTTTCAAATATATATTCAGCTCTCTTTTGAAACTTCCGATGACATCCAAATTTACCACTCTCCAAGGCTGCACATTCCAAATCCTAACAACTCTCTGAGCAAGTAAGTTTCTCCTCATCTATTCCGAGCCCACTTGCTGATAATCTTGAAACTGTGAAACTGTGACCCCCCCCCCTTTACTCTGTCAAACGTTTTCATAATTTTGAATATCTCAATAAGGTCACAGCTGTATCATCCCTGCACCAAGGAGAATAAGCCCAACTCCTCTAGACTTTCTTTGTATCTAAAATCCCATTTCTGGTATCATGCTACTAAATTTCCTTTGGATTTTCTCCAGGACTTTAACATCCTTCCTCTAAATAAGATTCCCAGAACTGAACACAATACTCCAAATGTGATCTCACCACCAAGTTAATGCACTTGAACCCCAAGGTCCCACTGCCCTGAATTCCCCTCAAAGTTGTGCCATTGGGCCTGTATTTTTTATTCATGTTTCTTCTATCACAATGCATTTGCTCACATTTCTCTGCATTGAAATTAATCTGCCAGATGTCTGGCCATTTGGACAACTTGTCAATATCTTTCTGAAACTGTCTGTTTTAGTTTAGTATCATCTGCAAATTTAGAGATTTTGACCTCAACACTCATCTCCAAATCATTTATAAAAATCAGAAAAGGTAAAGGTCCCAACACCTATCCCTGGGTTTTGGGACCAGTTTCAAATCATCTCCAGGCTGGGCAATGCTCATCTATGAGCATGAAGAAGGGCTTATGCCCAAAACGTTGATTCTCCTGCTCCTTTGATGCTGCCTGACCTGCTGCACTTTTCCAGCAAACATTTTTCAAATGTTCATCTATACCTACTGTCGATTTTTTATCTTTCAGCCGATGTCTAATCCATGCTGCCAATGAGCCAGGGCTCAACAGGAGGCAATGCATCCAACAGCTCACTCACTACAACTGAGAAGGGGATCGTGAAGGAACCAGCGTCAAAGAACCTCTGTGATCCCCATCTCAGTTATTGTGAGTGAGCTGGCATATTCCAGAATCCCCCTCAGTCACTTCTCATTGTATGGTCTTGAATGAAGAGATCTAGTGCCACTGCCTCTGACCTAGAAGTTCTGGACTTGAATCCCACCTGAGTACTTTCTGGCGAAGTCAAGTGTGTCCATAATGCAGTCTGACGAGTCAATAATCAACTTGCAAATCCTTTCAACATACACAAATGGCAAATGGTAACAGTGATAAAGATGTCTGGTCAGCCATGTGGTGGAATGAAAGTGAGAACCTCAGCCAACACCACACCAAACCTCAAGCCTACAATATGCATTTGAAAGCGCATGTTGCCACAGCAATTCAAATTTTGATGATCTGCAAAACACACCATCACCATGTGAATGTTTCCTTTTTATTTAGACTTAATTACTACAACACTCATGAAGCAAAACTCCATGAATAATTTTAAGAAAGATCGATTTTGTGGTTTAATGCTCTATATTCATTTGATCACTTTAAAACTGGATTAAAATGTCAACTAACACTCGTAAAATTACATTTTTTTTAGATCATCCAACAGGAGCACAGGTGGTGGTTTTGCAGTGGCGTGGTGGCACAGTGGTTAGCACTGTTGTCTCACAATGCCAAAGAACCAGGTTCATATCCAGCCCTGGGTGCCTCTCTCTGTGGAGTTTGCATGTTCTCCATGTGTCTGCATGGGTTACCGCTGGGTATTTCAGTTCCTCTCACAGACCAAAGATGTGCAGGGCAGGTAGATTGGTCAAGGTAAATTGTCCCCTAATGAGCAGGCTAGGTGGAAAATTTTGGGTTACATAGGTTTTGGATTAAGTGGGATGCTGACGGAAGATTGATGCAGACTTACTGGGCTGAATGGCCTCTATCTGCACTGTAGGGATTCGCAATTGAAAATGGTACTAAAGCACTTTGTGTAGTACAACACCCCAAGCCTAATCCACCTTTGATTTTCCTCCTCAAACAACCCAGAAACTTCTAGCCTATGCTTCTGTACATATATATGTCCATTTGACATCTCCAACAGAAATACTTTAATTTTAAGGGGAAATAACATAGAACACTGTGTTACGGACCAGACAAAACCCTCTCAAAATATATTAAGAAGCTGGCCGAGACCCTAACATTTCTGATTTTAAAGGCAAGTGCAGGGC
The DNA here is from genome assembly GCF_037043375.1 of Chiloscyllium plagiosum. Classification (NCBI taxonomy): domain Eukaryota; kingdom Metazoa; phylum Chordata; class Chondrichthyes; order Orectolobiformes; family Hemiscylliidae; genus Chiloscyllium; species Chiloscyllium plagiosum. Next base: position 48,650,271 of record NW_028270147.1, on the reverse strand, counting down.
ATGTGTTCCAGATGCAATTTAATTGGTCAAACTACCAGTCTTGAAGCAACACACACTTTATTCTTACTTTATAGTTAAGATACAACAAAAGAATGAATAAATTAGAAAAATTAAACTCTATTAGAAAACTTAACAGAATCATAGAGTATTTAACTATGAAACAGTAAATGTTCCAATATAGTAACATCCCATAAATACACCTTTGATAAAGTCAAATTCAATAAAATAGATCATCTCATGGACAATTCTCCAATCCAGGGAGGAAAACCATCAACAGAATATTCTAAGGGATAGTAGTAGAGAGTGATGTACTAAAGCTTCTGAACCCAGCTTCAAGACTCCAGCAATAATGGCTACTGAAAACCTAAAATTAAAAATCCTGATTCTGTGGGAGCTTGACTCCATCCATTTAGGCTGAAAAATGTGTTGCTGGAAAAGCGCAGCAGGTCAGGCAGCATCAAAGGAGCAGGAGAATCGACGTTTCGGGGCATAAGCCCTTCTTCAGGAAATTTCCTTATGCCCGAAATGTCAATTCTCCTGCTCCTTTGATGCTGCCTGACCTGCTGCGCTTTTCTAGCAACACATTTTTCAGCTCTCATCTCCAGCATCTGCAGTCCTCACTTTCTCCATCCATTTAGGCTACTTCGATTGTTCCAACTTTAAATTTAAAAAACCCCAAGGTCTTCACAAATTTTTGACTTTATTGGCTCTGAGTAGACCAATTGGTACCTCCGTCTCAATCTTTCTTCATTAAAAAAAAGGACAGAATGCATCTCTTAAAGCCATGGTATCATCACGATTGAGCCATCACTTGGTTATTGTGTTTGCAATCTAATCTCTAAGTTTCCCACCTTACAACAGTGACTATACGTCAAAAGTATTTCATTGACTGTAATGCACTGTAGGTTATTGCAAAAAGCACAATATTAATACAAGTCTTTCTTTACTTTTTAACAATCAGACTGCAACAACCATTCTTTCATTAAGACATCAGACAGAGTGAAAGTCTTACAATTCACATCATCTGTTTTTTATTTAATTTATTGACTTGCAAATGTACATACAAACTGTGCAATAAGTCAGCGCAATAATTAGTCACAAAGTTTTTTTTGGTTTTGTAATGTTACTATTATTGTAAGTTCACAGTAATCCCTTTTCATATGCATCCCAATCACTGCATATATGCAAGTGTTCGAGTAGCTCATTTGGTCTGTGAGTAATGTCAGTTCTGAGGAGAAGCTTCAGGCTTCAAACTTTTAATCAGCTTTCATTATCTCTGATCAAGGTGGATCCACAGGGGAGCCGAGTTGCTGACAGGGCTATGAAGAGTGAGAAGCCAGCGTAAGTATAAAACATATTAATCACTTTTCTTTCCTCCAGACACAGATATAAATCTAGATTCTGCCTGGACTCACTGGCACCTGAGAAATGGATTCTCTGTCCCTTCGTTGAGGCAAATGCCTTTTAGGGAAAGTCATCAGCATAATACTTATTGGCACTGCCTTAAGTTGTTGATGGGGAACTATTAGCTAAGCAAAGGATTCTGGAATAGACCATTATAGATTTTTCATGTTGAGATATGCATGCATTGGTTTGGCAGCAGTAATAACATAAGTACCCAGAAATATTCAGATATCAGCTGCTATGACAATGGTTAATCCAGGATAAACAGCTTAGGTACCAAGGGAATCTTACTCCTCTCAGTTCCAAGCAACAGATGCAGCCAATTAACAGCAATTGAAACAGTGACCAAGAAAACCTTTGTTATATTATGCTGTATTATGCAGAGGATGAACATCTCTAGATATAAATCTGGAAGCTGCTTTTCATTAACATCCAATTGTCCCAATCAACCTGACAATTATCAAAAAAGTCTTAATTATGGTACATAGAATCCTGCAATGTGACCAAAAGAATACATACCTGTCAAATTGGCAATTTCAAGAATTAAAATATAGTATATGAAATAAAAATAAAATATATGAGAAAATAGCAGCTTTTTCCCTACTGTTATCAGACATACGAACGGTCCTCTCATACATTAGAGTTGATCTTTTACTGCACCTATTCTGTAGCTCTAACACTATATTCTGCATTCTGTTCTATTAACCTGATGTACTTGTGGTAAGGTATAATTTGTCTGGTTAGCACACAAAACAATATCTTGCACTGTATCTCGGTACATGTGACTAACAAATCAAATCAAACAGTAAATGGTAGTGACTGAGAATGGTGAGAAGTAATGTAGTAAGACTATTACATTTTCCACTTCGGGGGATTAAAAAGCCAGTGATAATCATTTTTCATTCAAATTAAACTGAAAAAATCAAGTACTACAATTCTATTCATATTGTTTGCTTGAAGTGATAATGACGCAATAAAATCTGATGGAATATAATTTCTATTACCTTTTTTGATAACTCAGTTTAAAATTTGCAAAAGACAATTTTCACTGACATAATGCTAAGAGCTTGATAAGAGAAAAAGTTACTGAAGCAAACTAAATAACTTTTCAAAAGGCATTAACTTAGAATCCATATTATACTTCTCTTAGTGGCTTATCAAATGTTACTGCAAATTTATAGCAAGCAAAATTTGTCCTTGCATGAAGAATAAACTATCTGCAATTTTTAGTTTTGGTCCATCAAAGTAATAATATTATATCTTCAGTTTTCAGGGAACATCTAATTAATCAGATGGCAGTAAAAACCAGGTCTAATTATTCGTCCATGTCATTTTGTCCATCCTTGAAAAGATCAACATCTTCTTTATTCCTTCCATATTGTCAGATTTCAATGTGGCACTAGTTTTCCAATCTTTTCTCATGTTATGGTCTTTATTGGCATCATAGTCCTCCGTATTTCTTTAGTTCATCTCCAGATCTCTATGTCAAGGCTGTTAGTTTAGCAATTCAGGGAAACAACTATCCAATGTTGCACCACACTACCATGGTAAAGATTATATTCTGTTCTTTAAAGTCCATATCTTTCTCCTCAGAATACTGCTGCCATGCTTCAAACTCTTCAGTGTCCATCAATCTCCTCTGCCAGTTCAATTGTGCAGGGCACAGTATGCAAGTATTGCGTGGCACACTCTGTGCACAATGTACTATAAAGCCAACCAATTCAAGCAACCAAACCTCCCCTTCAAGAGGCAAACATTTGCTCCCTGATAGCCCTGATGAAAAAAATGGACTATACTCAGCCTCAATCGATGGTTGCAACAGGCACCACTTGTCTATCAGAGGCGATCTTGTAAGGCATCTGGCCCTTGGAGTGAAGCAGGAACCTTGGATTTATAAAAGATATAGGCATCATGGCAGCTTCCAGGGTATCTGACACAGATTTCTACATTGTGATAATGATGATCATAGATGACTTGCACCTTGACAAATGGAACCTCTTTCCACTGGTGAAGTCTAATGCACTCTTAATACAATATATGTACAATCTATAGGGCTCTGACCTGGGAAAGGCAGCTATATTGACATCTACTATACAGACTACAGCATTGATCTCACTATGAGAAATGAAATGAGGAATGTGGTCTTCCACAAATTGCACTGGTAATTGCTCTAATATATTTGTGTGTTGAGGATTGAGAGAAACCATACAGGTTCCCAGTGGATCCTTGGACACAGCAATTTGCATAAAAATTAAGTACTGCTGCTATCTTGAAGGACACCGGGATAGGTTGGGCACGTACCCATCACATCATACGTCCTCCTCTAGCAGAAGACACAGCTTTGTGATGGTGGCATAGGCCATCCTCATTCAGGCGTGTCACTGTATCTTACTCACTTGGAGGAAATAGCATCAAGGATGATAGAGTCTGGACCTCCTGTATCCCTTCACATCCTGAGGGGAACTTCTCCTGAGATTATGGAGGATTTTCAGTAGATATTGTGCGACCTGAGCTTACTTATACATTTCTTCCTCCTGAATTTCTCTCTGTCTTTGTTGCACAGCAGTCACAGCAATGATAGCACGTGTTATGATGAGATCCATTGGCAACCATTCCAATGGACTTATGTGAGGAATGTCAGAAACAAGTCAGGTACATGGTAATGTCAGCAGTCATCAGTTGTATCACACAAAAATGACAGTTTATTATTGTCCTCTAAACAATAAGACATGGGAGCTTCCAACAAGAAAGGATTTTCCTAAATTTTGGCATGGTATACAAATTTGTTGCAATGGTAAAAAAAAAGACAATACAAGTCAGTTAATAACGTAATTAAAACTCATTCATGATGGGAGGATAAGTGATGCATCAGGCTGTGGAAGCTCACAGATATAATTATGTTCCAGAGCAAACATGTTTGCAATAAGTACTTGAAGCATGAGCAGCATCAGCTCAGAGGTTATGAGCTGCAGATTAAACTGAAAACACTGTAGTACATCAGAGGACAGGACAAGAAATCTGGAATCTTTATACCAGGATGCAGTCACAATGTTTAGGATGGGGTCTGAAACAAAAACAAATTGCTTTTGAAATTGATTTGGTGAGTGGTCAGGGTCTGGATGGTACGCCTGTGGGAAGGCAGGTAAGGCGGCTCAGAGGGCAGAGTGTCAGCCTGTCCAATTGTCTAAAGGTTTTGAGATTCTCCCAGCTTGTTTGAATTTGAATGGGGGCTACAGGCATCATGATACAGGAGTCAATTCAAGCAACGATGAATGTTGTAATAGTATGTGATAGAACCATAAGGGGATTGACACAGTTCTCTGTAGCAAACAGCAAGGGTCTATATAGTGCACTGCATGCTTAGTGTCAGGGTTAGGATCATCTGCTCAGCAGGAAATTGCAGTGGTTGTGGGTTGGGGGCAGGGGGAGGTGGTGTTGAATCCAGTACGTACCAACATCATGGACAGAACTGGGCAAGACGTTCTGCAGAAATTATGAGCAGTAAGGCGCCAAACTGAAAAGGAGAATTTCAAAGGTTTTTATCTCTGGATTAATACCTGAGCTGGGAGCAAATTGGCAAAAGTTAAAATAAATTAATGATATGAATACCAGGGCTCAAAGACTGATGTGGGAGAAGTAGGTTCAGGTTCATTGGGTTCTGGTCTGTGCTGATCATCTTATTCAATTCTTCACTATTAAGATTGAAATTATCCATTGATCTGCATGTCTCTCATTGTCATCTACTTTCTAACAATGCACTAAACTGAATCTTTTCCAAAGTTCACCCAGCCCTAAGCATGAATCCACATCTTTCATACATTTTTTATCTCTCGGTATTCCCTTCTGAAGCTCACCTTGAAGAAGAGGTCTGTCTCTTGTTCCTTTGACCTCATTCCCATTAAGTTGTTGATTATCTGAATTCTCTTTCCAGCTCTTATTTCAAAATGGCTCACAATCCTTTCAAAACTGCAACCACCTGCATTACTCTTCACTTCTCCTCAACCCTTCTGTCCTTGCAAATTGGTGTTCTGTTTCCAACTATCCATTAATTAAGCCTGTTACCTCTCAAACCCAAACCTATTTTTTCCCATAAATCTTATTTGAATCTCCCCAATTGGGCCTCCATCCATTCCAAAGCACTGAAATGATCTAATTAAATAATATCCTTGGCGACTGTGGGGAACTATCCATCTTTGCGCTCAACATCTACAGCTTTTGAAGTTATTGACCACACCATCCTCCTCCATTCATTGCTGCGGCACTACCTTGTTGAGTTCCACTCTTGACTATCAAACTGTAATTAGAATATCTTCAGCAACTATTTTTGTTCCAACCTGAGGAAACATTCAAGGATTGATCTCTGGTTCTTCCTCATCCTCATTTACATACCCTAGCATTGCACAACTCTATAGTTCCACCTGCTTTTATAAGTAAATGAATTCGCCAAAGTCCTGCCAGACCTTAGGACTGTTCTCTCATTAGAGAGGGAGAACTGGTGTCAGAGATTGTCCAGATGAATTTGAGGTCAGGATGGAAGATGTGGGTGAAGTTGATGAACTGTTCAAGCTCCTTGTGGAAGCACAAGGAAGCACTGCTACAGTCATCAAGATAGCGGAGGGAAAGGTGTGGGATGGTGCCAGTAGCTATGGACGAAGGTCTATTCCACGTATCCTACAAAGGGGCAGACATAGCTCAGACCCATGCGGGTACCCATACCCATCCCTCTGGTTTGTAGGAAGTGGAAAAATTCAAAGGAAAAGTTGTTAAGGGTGAGGACCAGTTCCACCAAGTGAATGAGAGTGTCATTGGAGAGGAACTGGTTGGGTCTGCGGGAGAGGAAAAAACGGAGGGCTTTTAGGCTGTCCTCATGGGTGATGCAAGTGTAGGGATACTGGATATCCATGGTGAAGATCAGGTGGTGGGAGCCAAGGAATTGAAAGTCATGGAGGAGGTGCAGGGTGTGGGTGGTGTCCCAAATATAGGTATGGGGTTCCTGGACCAAAGGGTACAGGATAAGAGGAGATGAGTTCTGTGGGGCAGGAGCAGGCAGAGACAATCCATCAACCAGGGCAGTCAGGTTTATAAATTTTGGGTGGGATATAGAAATGGGCAGTGCAGTGTTGGAGAACTATAAGGTTGGAGACAATGGATGGGAGACCTCCCGAGGAGATGAGATTGTGGATGGTCTTGGAGATGATGGTTTGGTGATGAGAGGTTGATCATGATCAAGGAGACAGTAGAAGAAGATGTCAGCAAGTTGGCGTCTGTCCTCAGCAAGGTAGAAGTTGGTGCGTCCATTAGAAATGCTCCAAATGAATTGACTCAGTTTACTCCATTTCAATTGATATTCTGACACGAAGTAAGAGGGCCTTTAAAATTAATTAAGGAAAAGTTGATAGGTCTGGAGTCAGAGACCTTACAGTTGGATTATGTATCTGAGCTAAAAGGAAGAGTAAATAGAGTAGGTGAATTAGCTGGTCATCATTTGAAGGAGACACAGCATCGAATGAAGCAAGAAGCAGATAAGGTATCTAAAATTCATATGTTTCCCCATGGGGCTAAAGTATTGGTGCTATTATCAGAGGTAGGAGATCACCTCAAAGCAAGCTTTAGTGGTCACTATCAGATCGAGAAGAAGTTATGTCAGGTGAATTATCTGGTATGTAAAAACAATGACTGCAGATGCTGGAAACCAGAGTTCAGATTAGAGTGGTGTTGGAAAAGCACAGCAGTTCAGGCAACATCCGAGAAGCAGTAAAATCGATGTTTCGGGCAAAAGCCCTTCATCAGGAATACAGTGAATTATCTGGTAAAGATGCCAAATAGGAAAAACATTTATTGGGTATGACATGTGAAAATGCTGAAACATTACTATGACAGGAAAAGGGATTCAGAGAAACAGGTATTAGTTACTGCCACTCAGAATCAAATCCAGATGATTTGGATTTTGATGCGCCTCGGAATAAGTTGAATAATGAGAAAGTCCCTAAGGAATGGGATAGGGTAGGAACACAGAACTGAATTGAAAGGCTTGGTATAATGCTATGAGGACCTGTGTAGAAATAGAATGCCTTGGTAGATGAGGTTGACGTAGGGAATGCTGTTTTGATAAAACACCCCTTCAGGCTTAATCTTCTCAAAGCAGCGCAGGTTCAGAAGCAAATGGAAGTGATGTCCAAGAAGGCATCATAGAGATGAGTCACAGTGAATGGTGTTTGCTGATCGTATTGGTTCCCAAACCTGATGGTACTCAACTATTCTATGTAGATTATCAGAATGTCAACGCTTTGACCAAATCAGACTCATACCCAATTCCAAGGTTGGAGAATTGTGTTTAAAAAGTAGGACAAGCCACTTATGCCACATTTTATCAACTGTTGACTGACCAGCATCTGCAGTCCTCACTATCTCCAAGTTACTTCATAAATAAAATGCATAAATCTCATAATACTTTGTCATTGATTATGTCCCTGCTGGATATTTAGTGAGTCTAACCCCTTTCTAATTACAAATGTCATGAGTAGGCTGACGGAAGTCGTAATGGCAAAAGCAAGCAGCCTATGACAGCTTGCATTTTTGGGAATCCAGCAATGCTCATTCTGGCTCTCTCTTCCTGGCAAACCTTATTCTTGGTGAAGATGATCAATTACTTTACATGCCTAAACATTGCACTCGTCACCACCTTTATGTAATGGTGTGCAGGAGTTTATGAAATCCTGTAAAGGCTTATGCCTGAAAAGACTCTGAAGTATACAATTTCCAAGCCACCGTTACCTTTCAAACCAGAAAGTTTGAGTACCCACCTATGCAATTAGAACTAAAATCACTACCTAGTAGGAATGTCATTGTTTCATTGGAGATGAAGACTGTGCAGACACTGGCCTGTGGAAATTCATCCTCTGCTTGTAGACTCAGTGTGCTGGATAATGCTTTATTCTTTAACAAGCTGGCTTCAGTTGTTTTCGTCATCTTAAGCCCTTGGCAGAGGACCAGGTCTACCAAGCATCTGCTCTGTTCTTTTTTTATAGCTTGCATAAAGTCTGCTCTGATTTATGTCTTTTAAACATTCAGCCCCTCTAGCCAGCAAACTCTGTTGTGTCCGAAATGTTTCCGGGATTGACTTAACCTCACCTAGGGCAACGAAGATCATGCCCCCGTACCCAGTATTATTTGACACAGGCAGATGAAGCCAGAATTTTCCAGACTCCTGCTATCTGCCTCAAGCAGAAAATCTGACCCACAAAACTGAGTTACAGTCATGGAAGAAGAGTGCAGAGCAAGTATGCAATTCTCTGCTGAAATTTTCATCCGAGACGATAATTTAGGAAAAAATGTTGTTAAACAATGCAAAAGGAAGTCATATTAGATAAATAGGAAGGCCCATAATTTGTTACAGTAATACCACCAATAATACTAGGGAGTATCATCACTTCTTTTAATTTGACAAGTTTCTCTATAAATATCCATTTATTATTTTTTGCTTCTGTTACAGTGCCCCATGTTTAACCCGTCGGAGTTTGTTATTTTAAGAGGAGAGAGTTATAGTCATAGAGTCATATATCCCAATCCAATCTAGTCCCAACTGCCAGCACCCGGCCCATATCCCTCCAAACCCTTCCTATTCATATACCCATCCAGAGGCCTTTTAAATGTTGCAATCGCACTAGCCTCCACCACTTCCTCTGGCAATTCATTCCATACACATACCACCCTCTGCGTGAAAAGGTTGCCCCTTTGGTCTCTTTTGTATCTTTATAGCCAATATATTGATCCCACTACAATGTAATAAAAACATAGGCATAGGCCATTCAGGTCTTTGAGGCTGCTCCACCATTCAGTATGATCATAGCTGATTATCCAACTGAGTACCCTGTTCCCACTTTCTCTGTCTACCCTTCGATCCCTCTAGCTCCAAGAACTATATTTAACTCCTTCATGAAAGCCATTCAGCATATTGACCTCAACACCTTCTGTTATAGAGAATTCCACAGGCTCACCACTTTCCAAGGGAAGAAATTTTTCCTCATCTCAGTCCTAAATGGACTGAGTCTTTAAACTGTGACCTCTCATTCTCGACTCCCCTGTCATTGGGAATATCCTTTCTGCGAATTACTGGGATCCAAGCATCGATCCCTGCGATACCTCATCAGTCACTGCCTGACTCTCAGAAAAAAAGATCTGGTTCTTCCTATCCTTTGCTACTTGTCTGCCAACCCATTCTCTATCCTTGTTAGTAGACTACCCCAATCCTGTGTGTTTTAATTTTACAAGGTCAGAAGTCACATGACAACAGGTTATAGTCAAACAAGTTTATTTGAAATCATAAGCTTTCAGAGTGCTGCTCCTTCATTAGGTGAAGTTTTCAAATGGAGGGGTGCTGGAAAAGCACAGCAGGTCAGGCAGCATCTGAGGAGCAGGAAAATCTATGTTTCCAGCAAAATCCCTTCATGCTGCCTGACCTGCTGTGCTTTTCCAGCACCACTCTATTCTTGATTCTAATCTCCAGCATCTGCAGTACCCACTTCTGCCCTCCGAAGTTTTAAATTGGTCTGTGGGTGCTGAGTTTGGACTTGTCTAACAACCTGGTGTTGTGTGACTTCCACCTCAGTCCAACACCGGCATCTCCACATCATGGTTTTTAATTTTACATGGAGAAAGTTAGGACTGCGGATGCTGGAGATCAGAGTTGAGAGTGTGGTGCTGGAAAAGCACAGCAGGTCAGGCAGCATTCGAGGAGCAGGAGAATCGACGTTTCGGGCATAAGCCCTTCATCAGCTTATGCCCCAAAAGTTGATTCTCCTGCTCCTCGGATGCTGCCTGACCTGCTGTGCTTTACCAGCATCACACTCTCAACTTTCAGTTTTACATGCTAATCTCTTAAGCAAGACCTTATCAAAATCCTGCTGAAAGTCCAAATAATCTATAATCACTAGTTCCCCATTATCTTTAATTATATTCTCAAATAGTTGTCAGTAGATTTGTCAAGAATCATTTCCTTTTCATAAATCCATGCTGACTCTGACCATTTCTGTCAATGCTTTCAAAATGGTCTACTCTTAACTCTTTTATAACTCCAGCATTTTCCTCACAACCAATGTCAGGCTAATCAGTCTATAATACACATACAAAATCAGAAACTGCTAGGAAAACTCAGCAGGTCTGGTAGCATCTGTGGAGAGAGAGCAGAGTTAATATTTCAGATCCAGTGACCCTTCTTCAGAACTAAATGTAGCGAAGTATATGGTGAAGATGGTGTGGGGGGGAGGGGCGAGGAATAAAGATAGGTGGAGATGGAGCCCAGAAAGAGAGAACAACAAAAGTAAAACCAAAGAACTGCGGCTGCTGGACATGAGTAACAAAAACAAATACTAGAAAAACTCAGCAGTTTTCAGTTCTAGTTGTTAAAGTTTTGGACTAATGCCTCCACTTACTTCTAAACACTTGAATGCGGGCCATCAAGTTCTTGGAACTTGTCTGCCTTTAGTTTTATCAGTTTATCAAATATTTTAACCTCTGAAATATTTTAAAGGTGACTTTCCATACTCTCCAGCTGCAATAATGTGTCCTGACTTAATTAGCCTATCAAAGGAGGCATGGAAATGACCCTCCAATCACCTCTCTGTTTTCCTACAATGTCACATTTAGCCTCGACTGCTTGCATCTGCCATCACTGCTGACATTCTCATGCAAGTCCCTTCTCTTTATGAAGCTGATTCCCTGCTCTCTCTGGTGCTGTTTCAGAAGCTGCTATCCTGTTTTCTTTCCCAGTCCTTTAAAAACTGCAGATGATTCAGATATTCAACATAACCACCATCAAATTTGCCTTCTTCACTGCATTTTCAATTTATAAGTGAATCCTTGCAAACAGATCTATCTCATCATTCTGGGCATTACAATTTATCTCTTGATTTGAGAATTAGTAATATGCCTCCATCTTGATGTGCCCACTTTTCTCCATTCACCAGAGATTCACATGTCATTCTTAGTGGGGCTGTTGGTTGTGTTTCCTTTCTGCTGCTGTGATTTACCCTCCCATAACTGGTGCCCACCCTTCTTTCTGAATTGGACTGAATTTCTGGAGGCTGTTTCTTAATTGGCCATTTCTTGGAAGATTGTGCTCTTGTCCTTACGCTCAATTTTCTCAGTTCCCAGCCTGAATGCATCTGCTAGCAGGATTGCCACCCTATGGAAAACTTCAATCCAAAATGTATTAGGTCTTAGAACATATAGCTGGAATTCCTCACCCTTCCAAAGGGATAACTCCTGCTTTAAAGCAAAGAAAACCTAAGAATTCCAAACACTGACTGTATGTGGCAATGTAATTTTTTGTCCTATTTTATCTTATCTCTACAGGTCCAAACTCAACTGCAGTCATGTCCAGTGCTCTTCTAAATTAACTATTCAAAAAAACATCAGAAGGCATTGGTAAGACAATAGGACTGATATTTCAGTTGCACAGCTGAGTACTTGAACTTCACTATTCATGCCATGCACCAAGTTCAATTCTAAATTTCATTGTTTCCATTCACAATGCTGTAAATACTACTATTTATTTCCACTCCAGTATGGTTAGCTTGATGGATTAGAATAGTTGACTACAACACTTCTAATCACATATCGACATTTCTAAATGTCAAAACAGTTCAACTATAACAGCATAAGATACTTTTTTACATCTCTGCTCCAGCAACTTTAATAACGTAAAAACGTTTAGATGAACAAGCTGCATAGGGATTAAAGGGCATATCAATGTTTGTCAAAGGTCTTCACTTAATATCATCTTAACTATGTAATTTAACTTTCACGTTTATTATATTACCCGTATCAAGATACCATTCTATTATTTAGCAAACCAAAAACATTTTAATGTTAAAAGATCAAAATAATACTTTCTTAAAGAAATTATTCATAGTATAAATTGTTCCAATTGAGCTACCATTTAGGCCTGGTTGCAAATTTCTTTAGATAAAAACAATGACTGCAGATGCTGGAAACCAGATTCTGGATTAGTGGTGCTGGAAGAGCAGAGCAGTTCAAGCTTATCTCTCCACACTTCAGGCTGTCTACCTTTATTCCTGATGAAGGGCTTTTGCCCGAAACGTCGATTTTACTGCTCCTCGGATGCTGCCTGAACTGCGGTGCTCTTCCAGCACCACTAATCCAAAATGCAAATTTCTTTAGTCATGTTATTTACAAAAGTCAACTTCTTAAGCAAACACACATTTAACTGAAACCTAAACTTTTGTGTGAAATATTTAAGGAGGTATAATACATTGAAATATCAATCATGTTGAATCCTAATAGCATTGCATTATATTCAACTATAATAGAGCACTGTATAATACTAGTTTCTCCAACTTGATATGAAGCTACAAAACTGACAGACCATGTAGGTCTGGCTTAACCACTGACTTGAATTGACTTTATAAAGTAACATGTTACAAGTGAAATAATAAATCATCAAATTAGACAGCTTTACATTCTTGCATTTTCAAAGGCATATTAATATGTTTTATGAGTCCAATGTAATAATGTTTTGTTTATATATTCATCAACCATAAGCTTTAAGCCATGTGACATTATGGTTCACTACTATAAGGTAACTGGTAGAATCTCATTAAATGCCCAACTAGTGAAATACTGCAGAATTTATCCATATTAGGATTAATTACATCTAAATAGGTATTAGCAGGCATGATAGAATGGTTGGGGAGAATGTAAATTAGATGCAGAGGTTTGAAAGCTCATAACAGTTGGAGCATAACAGCAAAAATACAAAAGAAAGCTTAACAACCCTCTAACCACAAGGGATGAACTCAGATTTCTCCAGTTTCCTCATTTCCCCTCCCCCCACCTTGTCTCAGTCCCAACCCTCGAACTCAGCACCACCTTCCTAACCTGCAATCTTCTTCCTGACCTCTCCGCCCCCACCCCCACTCCGGCCTATCACCCTCACCTTAACCTACTTCCACCTATCGCATTTCCAATGCCTCTCCCCCAAGTCCCTCCTCCCTACCTTTTATCTTAGGCTGCTTGGCACACTTCCTCATTCCTGAAGAAGGGCTCATGCCCGAAACATCGATTCTCCTGCTCCTTGGATGCTGCCTGACCTGCTGCGCTTTTCCAGCAACACATTTTCAGCTCTGATCTCCAGCATCTGCAGTCCTCACTTTCTCCTAACAATAGTATTGCATATTATTCTAATAGTTGGATAAATGCAAAGTGAAAATGTTAATAAAGTTTTTAAAAAAGTGAAAAAGCACTGAAGCTGTGCTTGGATGAATGTAAGAGTTCTAACAAATAAGCTCTGTAATCTACAATAACACAAGAAATAGGAGCATGAGAGAGCAGTCTGCCCTTCCGAGCTGGCTTTGCCATTCAATATGATTGTGTCTTGTCCTGTATTTCAATTCCACCATTCCATCCAGTCCTCAGATCCCTTTATTCCCTGACAGACCAAAAATCTTCCAATCCCACCCTTAAATGTATTCAATGAAATAGCATTCATATCCCTCTGAAGCAGACAATTCCAAAGATTCACAAAGAATTGAATGAAGGAATTTCATCTCATCTCTTAAATGATTGATCCCCTAGCCTGAGACTGTCGCCTTGTGTGTTAGATTCCCCAAACAACAGAAACAATCTTGAGGCGTCAACCCTATCAAGCCCTGTTAGAGTCTTGTATGTTTCAAAGAGATCATCGGAGGATGTAGGTGTAATCAATAAATTTCCTTAATAAGTTTTTTAGGATCGTATATAAGCATTAGCCAGCACACTACAGATTTTCTCTCTTTGGAACAGCATAAGCAATGGTACCATTTCATTTCCCAAAGGTGAGTTCAAAGCTGTAATCTGGGCTTGAGGATTTGGAAACATGGCTGGCTTTCTCAAGGATGAATGCCATAGACCATATACATGGGACACTGAGAGGACCATTATCATATGTCTGCAGAAAGGTGTTCCATTTGATTAATACCAGACAACCTACGATCGCCATTTCAACTTCCTGAAGTTTTATGCACATTATGGGGTACCCTCATGTACCATGTGTATATGATGGTCCAGGTGCCACACAAGGCTGGATACTGAGGGTTAAGGCCACCCACTGTGACCGTGGCTCACAGCCCCCACATTAATGTGGAGTGCAGATATAATGCTGACCATGCTTTGACCAGGGTCACGGAGGAGCAGAGTATAAGGCTGCTGCAGTTGCAGTTCCATTGTTTGCACTAGCCTTGGGGGACTGTTAGTATAGTCTGCACAGAATGTGCGACATCACCCTAGAATGATGTGCTCTGTAGGATTGGAGAAGGCGATGTTATAGATGTCGGGGAACTGGAGAAATGGGAACAGTCTTCTGAGGAACAGGTTGAAGAGGAGAAAGCTGTCCCTATACATTACAGACTTCAGCTGTGTCAGGCACTAGAAGCCAGACAGAGTCTGACTAATACAACAGCTCCAACAGGTGAGACCCAGGTACAGAAGACAGTAATGGAATGTAAAATATTTGTTAGTCATCATGCCGACATTTGGTTTGCATTATGTGTCAAGCTGCAGACTCTATTCATTTTATTTGTGCTCACTTTTGGTGGCTGCAAACAAAAGCTCATTTTTGGAATTTTTCAATTGTTTGCCTAAATGTGATTTTGCCCTACTGGACAATGACATGGCACAGATTTATGTTAGACAGTGGGGACAGAATACAGAGGGTGTTTAGACAGGATATAGCTAAGGACATGTAGCTATGTGACCTAGTGACTGAACAGCGACTAGCGTGAGAGCATGAGGTTATGTCCATGAGGGACTGTCGGCCATGCTGACTATATGGAATGGACAGTTTGGCTTTGTGGGCTGCTGTACAATATATACTCCCACACATGGACAAACACAAAAACATAAAACCGGACCTCAGTTTAAAATATAGATTCAAAGTGGGACCTCACACCTAAAGTGCATTGTCTAACCTGAGATATCATTCCTTGTACATTGATAAAACCTCTAACCATCTAGGGATAAAGACTTGAAAGGAATCTGGATTTTGCATTTTAATCAGCAGTCTACCTCCTCATTGATTAAAGGATTCAACAAGGGCGGCTAGTTTTTTAGGTGTTAACGTTTTGCTTATAAATACTGTGTCTTACACCTCCCTATCATATCACACCTGAGGAAGGAGCGGAGCTCCAAAAGCTTGCAAGTTCAAATAAACCTGATGGACTATAACGTGGTGTCATTTGATTTTTGACCATTGCCAGTGTGGAGCAGCATCAGATTACTAAAGCTTGAATGTATGCATAGCATCCTTTTTAAAGATGGCATGGCTACCAGTGATGCTGGACTTTTGGCAGATATCCAATATGTCAAACTCTTCTGGGAATGGTGCATTGTAAGGTGGGGCTAGTATCAGGCAAGAGGGCACCATATGAACAAAGCTGGTAGTTAATGAGGGGAGATTGATAAGATAATGGCAAATGGTCTCATTCAACCTCATGAACAGAAACCCTGTAAAAACCTCAATAAAATATTTTGCTAAAGAAAAATATGGTCAAAGCCTATAGAGTTGTTTTTTTTTCTTTCATCATGGGATGTGAGTGTCATTAGCAAAGTGGACATTGCTTGTCCATCCCTGATGCCTCATGAGATGGTGGTGGTGAGCTGCCTTCTTAAATTTCTGCAGTCTATCAGAAATGAGTACATCCTTGGTACTGTTAGAAAGTTCAAGGATTCTGTCACACATACAACAAAGGAGTGGCCATTTAGTTACAAAACATGTTTTGTTGTGGCTTAAAGGAGGTCTTGCAGATAGTGGTATTCCCAAGCATCTCTTGCCTCGATCCTAGGTGGTAAAGGTCATGAGTTTAGAATATGCTGTTAAATGAAGTAACTTCAGTGAGTTGTTACAGCTTACTGGCATCATGTGCCAATGGTGGAGGGGTTGAAAGTATATGATGGTCAACAGGGTGCCAGGCAAATCTGCAACTTCACAATAAAGTGTTCAAAGGCATTCCACTAGAGCATTTTAAAACAAAATATAACACCGATCCACATAAAAGAGATATGGGGTCTAATGACCAAAAGCTAGATTTTAGGAATGTCCTGTGGCCAGTTACAGAGGTGTAACAATGCTAGGCGGTAATTCCAGACTTTTGTTTTAAAAGCAACACAAGCAAAGGCACCAATGCTAGAGTTGTACAGATCTGAGATGCTGAAGACCCAGAATTTGATGACGCAGATATCAAAGGATTGTGGGGTTGGAAAGACAGAGATAGGGAGGGTCAAGGCATGGAGGGATGTCTGCAATCCCATGCAAATACAGGGATGAAAGGGGAATGGGATATAATATAAATTAAGGATACGAGTAGCACATTTGTTTATGAACGTAAGTTTATGGAGCATAGAATCTATTTGAATCACCAGGATTCTGTGGAAATTGTCAAGTTCAGAGGTAACAAAGACACAAATGAGGATTCCAGCAGCAGATGAATTGAACTAATATAGAAAGTGGAGTTGGAAAGGCACAGCAGGTCAGGCAGCATCGGAGGAGCAAGAAAGTTGACATTTCGGGTTGGGATCCTTCATCAGGAATTGTTAGTCCTGTTGAAGTGTCCCAACCCGAATTGTCGACATTCCTGCTCTTCCAATGCTGCCTGACCTGCTGTGCCTTTCCAGTTCCACCTTTTATCAAATCTGACTTCCATTATCTGCAGACCTTACGATCTCCAAGTGGATGATGTTATAGATCTGGAAAAGACAGTGTTAGTGACATCATTGTTAGGTCAAATAAAACAATAAGGCTGAAAACCACAGTAAGATTTGATAACTAGTATCTTCAGCAACTTGTGGTTAGAGGCAAAGAAGGAGTCAATAGAGAATTGTTATAACATAAAAGTTTGACATCTGCCAAGAAAACAGGCAGAGACCTGTGAGATGGTTTGCTGTCGATTGCAATCCAGTTAAGTGTTAATGGAGTGGAAGACTTTTCAATTCATGAAGGCATTGAATCATCTGAAGGTTTCTGCAGGATTGTGTGAGTGCTGTTATTGAAGCCTTACTAGTCCCAAAATGCCTATAATCTATCTAAGCTCCATAGCACTTTTCTGTCATTCCAGATCATAGAATCACAGAATCCCTACATTGTGGAAAAAGGTAGTTTGGCCCAACAAGTTCACACCAACCCTCGAAGAGTAACCCACCCAGACCCATTCATGGGATGTCATGGGAAAAGAAATAAAAGTGTTTGTTTTCACAGATGAAACATCAGTCACCTTTATAATGCAAGAATATGCTGCTGACAGACTGATACTATTGATTTCCCCTTTCCCAGTCTGGAAAGACAACAGGAAAAGAAATTCAGTGATGCAACAACTTTACAACTTGCAGTGTTATATTAAGTGAGGCAGTGAGCCACAGGTCTTCTTTGATTTGATTTGATTTGATTTATTGCAGTCACATGTACGTAAGTACAGTGAAAAGCTTTGTTTTGCAAGCATTACAGGCAGATCATAGCAAACAAGTGTGTACGGATCATAGGGTGCTTAGACAGAGTGAGGTATACAGGTTCCAACTGCACAGGAGGTGCGTAAAGCAAGATCAACATTATTTGAAGTTAGAGAGTCTATACATCAGTCGAATAGTGGCAGGAAAGAAGCTGTTTTGGAATGTTTTGGTGCATGCTTTCAAGCTTCTGTATCTTCTGTCGAATGAAGAGATTGTCAGAGAGCATTATCAGGGTGGGAAGGGGCTTTTTTGGCAGCCTTTCCACAGTAACGAGAAATGCAAACGGAGTCCATGGATGGGAGGTTGGCTTCCATGATGGTCTGGGCTGTGCATGCAACCTCCTATGGCTTCTAATGATCCTGGGCAGATCAGTTTCCTTACCAGGCTGTTATGCAGCCAGATAGTATGTTTTCAATGGTGCATCTGTAAAAGTTGGTGAGGGTCTTTATGGACATGCCAAATTTCCTAAGGTGCCTGAGGAAGAAGAAGCATTGTTGTGCCTTTTTAACCATCGCATCTATGTGGGAAGTTCAGGATAGGTTGTCGGTTATCATCACTTCTCGGAACTTGACGCTCTCGACCCTCTCCACCTCAGCTCCATTGATATAGATGGGGTTCTCCTCCTTTCTTTTTGAAGTTAATGATCAGTTCTTCTGTTTTGCCGACATTGAGAGAGAGGTTGTTATCATTACATCACGATACCAAGCCCTCTACCTCCTTTTTGCATTCTGATTCAGTGTTGTTTGATATCTGTCCTACCATGGTGGTGTCATCAGCAAACTTGTAATTGGTGTTCATTCGGTATTTGGCTACACAGTTGTGGGTGTACAGGGAGTACAGTAGGGGGCTGCGGAACACACCCTTCGGGGGGCTACAGTGTTTAGGATTATTGTAGAGGACGTGCAGTTGTCTACCTTCACTGATTGCAGTCTGCGGTCAGGAAGCTGAGGATCCAGTGCAAAGGGCAAAGTTGAGATCAAGGTCATGGAGTTTTGAGATTAATCTGGAGGGGATTATGGTGTTGAAGGTAATATGGCACTATTCCAACACTCTACCCAAAAAAGTAAATGTGTTTTATGCATTATTCCTCAGATTTACAATCATTAGTTCAAAACAAATTTAACCATATTGTCTACAAAATATAATATTGCATCCTCATGTAGGACACCCAAGAAAATCTTTGCACATGTTTTTCCCCATGTAAAACAATATTACAATTCATGATTTGCAACACTTATTAAATTTGAGAGATTTTCTTCCTTACCAGTATTTGTTGCAAGTACCAAGGCCAATTTGTAACCTCTTCTCACTGACATTTTCTGGAGAGTGAATGATCACTTAGATAACACTTAGTGGTTATCCTGCCTTAAGTACATTTTTGTTTAAAACATATGACAAACTGAACCCTGTATCGACTATCTGCATGAGTCAGTTTTTCTGCAAGGAGAGTACATTTAACTATGCTTTGTTAGCTTTCCAAGCTGAAACACAACATTTTCTATTTTCACCTATCATAAATCTGTCATCAAAGTATTTATCAGAAAAAGTAACACGAGAAGAATCACTAAAAATGACAAGCTTTATGTTTTTTGGTCTTCTACGAATGGGAGTTTCTATGCACATTTATTGGGATGCTTTTCCTTAATGTTTTATTTTCTCTGAAAATAGTCTGTACTTAAGTAGTTTGGTTGTAATACTGAACTGAGACATCAAAATTAGCATCTGATCTAGTCTGGATGTACAACCACTTCAACTGACCGAGCAAACTTCCCAATTACTATCCTTCTTTTGATACAGGATCTTCTTTCTGTATAATGCAGCATGACTAACTCTGATGGCAGTAACATTCTCTAAGTAGGAAGTTGCTTTAAAGTTATTCGAGACAGATTTCATACTGAAACCACAAACGTGCCTTTCTTATTAATTTAGCCTCAACTTTATTGTTAGCCACCAAAATGCCATGATCATGAGTTCTTTTTTTCCTAGTTTTATTCAGAGACTGATCTATGGCCTTTATTTCATTTTGTGGTTAATGTATGCAAGCTACTATCATGTTTATGTCTGGTGACACGAATACTCTCTCTCTCGAACTATTAGAGGTTCCTTCCCCAGTTTGTGATTTTCCTTGGCACAAGAAACACAGACTTGCTTTCATGAACTACACTGTACTTTCTTACTTGTTACTTATTTTGCCAGTCCATAGAGCTATTTTTTTTACCTTTATCCTGAACATTCAATCGATGTTTAAATTTGTCAATAACTTTTCTCAACGTTGCACAGTAATCACATTGCTCCATTCATTAGACCCCTTAGGATATAATTCCTGAGAATAAGCCCCAAGTATTCAGTCTAGGCAACTGGACTGTGAATGCTGTACCTCTGTAATGTGCATTATGGTTACTCACATTACCACATTGATCTCCCATATTTGATGTCTCAAGACCATATTCACAAAACACGTGAGCATTTGAAATACAAACTGCTTTGTTTGCTTTAATCAGTTGTTCATAACCTAAGATACTGTGATGAATTCTAATTAATCATGAGGAATAAACTGCAACAATTTTGACTGCCATGTCTGGCAAGTACTGTCTTTCACAACTTGACCTTACCAATGCCTTTTATTACTTATGACCATCTTTTCTGAAATCTGTCTCATATGGTCTTGTGTGGTCCCTCAATGCTCTCTGAATTTTCTGAGATCTCAGCTTTAGTGAAAATCTGTCTTCCTG
The DNA here is from genome assembly GCF_037043375.1 of Chiloscyllium plagiosum. NCBI lineage: Eukaryota > Metazoa > Chordata > Chondrichthyes > Orectolobiformes > Hemiscylliidae > Chiloscyllium > Chiloscyllium plagiosum. Next base: position 48,629,641 of record NW_028270147.1, on the reverse strand, counting down.
CATGTAAAGCATTTAAATGTGCAAAAAAGAGAACTAAACATAGTACATTCTCAAGTAGGAGTTCTATCACACAGTGCATTTGGAACTTCACCCACAGAATAATTGACAGGTATTATACACCAACTATCTGGCATGAAATATTTGTACGAATTGACCATGGCAGGATAGTTGTTAAATTTCAATCCTGTTGATTTGCCAAAATTTTATGCAGCATTTTATTGATCACTGCAACATTCCTTTTACAAAGTCCATTGTTGAAAGGACTTTTAGCTATGGTTTCCATGATCCTTGAATTTGTCATCAAAGATGTAGAAAACTTTCAACACAGAAGCAGGCCAATCAGTCTGTGCCAGTCAGCAAAGAGCATAAGTGCACATTCTATGATTAGTTTTTCAGCCCTGCAGGTCCTCATGTAAACATACATGTTTTTAAAAATGGTGAGAGTTTCTGCTTGTACAATCATCTCCGGCAGTGAATTCCAAGTCCCAACCTTGCTGGGTAAAAATAAAAACATGTCCGTGTGTCCCCTCTAAGCCATTTACCACTACTTTAAACCAAGATTCCCTAGTTTTTCAGTTCTTTGCTAAATTAAACACTTTACCCCTATTGTCTCTCATAACACTATACACTTCAATTAAGTTACTGTTTGTAATTGACAATTTTTCCTCTACTATTAGTCAGTAATTTTACTGGCATCCAAAGTCTGATCCTATCTACTTCTTCAAAATTTATCATAATAACTGTTAGGGGATAACTTGGATAAAACATGAGTGTACCTGTAAATTCACACAAAGTTCTAACTGGAATTATAATGAGGTAGGGAGTTTTAGTTAACTTCATAAGCAATAATCATGTAAATCATTTAAGGTTCGTTTTCATTTATTCTTATTCAAGAAAGTACTCAGATTAAAAGAAGTCATTTATACTGGATAAACACACTCAGGTCCTGATGCAGCAGGCTGAGTTTGTATGAAAATGCAATATGGCTGACCCAGCATTAACCCTGAGGGTTTTCTTTGGAAATGGAAGAATTATTGTTAATGTAAGGCTTACAATAGGATGTGATGTCATTTTTTTTGCAGATTTCACAGATTAACTAATTGCTTCTATTATCTCCGTATATTCATCAACTACACCCGCATATTTTAGTGAGACTAACCTTCAGAAGGGTGAGCAAACTGTGTTACTTTCAGAATGTTCCAGAAAGCTTTCATAAGCTTTTTGCTTATAGAGTCATATATTACTAACAAGTACGTATTTCAAATATTCTGCTGTTACTTCTTTTATTATAGAATCTAGCACTTACCCAACGGTAGACATTTGCTGTCTCCTTCTCTTTTTGAACAAGAGTGTTACATTGACGGTTTTCCAATCCTTTCTACTTTCCAGATTATAAGGATTCTTGGAAAATTGCAACCAGTGGATCCACTATTTCTGTAGCTATTTCCTACGTCTTAACAGATCATACAGCTGTTCTCTGGTCAGAGACTGATGGCTGATAGAGGTTTATCCTGTGGGTCACTGCACATCAAGTGAGAGGAGAGCTTGAGAAGAAGAATCCTTCATGGTAACCTCAGCTGGTGCGTGAATTGAATACATGCTGTTGGCATCATTCTGAGTTGCAGACCAGCTGTCCATTCAACAGAGCTAAACCAAACACTGGGGTAATCCTATCTTTAGCTCCATTAGTTTCTCTAGTGATCGTTATTGTATTTATTTCCCAGCCTTTCTTCATAGCTCAAACCTTCCATCCCCAGCAACATCTGAGTAAAACTGTTCTGAACTCTCTCTAGCTAAATATATCTTTCCTAAACTGGTTGAGTGTTGTATACAGCACTCCAGAGGAGGCCCCCCGCAAAGAACAGCAAAAATGTACATTAGAATAGATTCCCTAATGTGTGGAAACAGGTAATTTGACCCATCAAGTCCACATTGATTCTCCAGATAGTAACCCACCCAGACCCATTTCCCTCTGACTAATGTACCTAACACTATAGCAATTTAGCATGGCCAATTCACTTGACCTGCACATCTTTGGACTGTGGGAGGAAACCGAAGCACCCGGAAGAAACCAACACAGACTTGGGGAGAATATGCAAACTCCACTAAGAACGTCGCCCGAGGCTGGAATTGAAGCCAGGTCCCTGGCGCTCTGTGCCGGAAGTGCTAACCACTGAGCCACATGCCATAACACGACTTCCCAACTCCCACACTCAAAGGACTGAGTAATGAAGGCAAGTGTGCTAAACACCTTTTTAACCATCCTGATTATATGTGACACAAACTTCAAAGAATTATGTACCTGAATCCTTAGGTTGTTCTGTTCTACAACACTACCCAAGGCCTGACAATTAATTGTAGAGGTCCTGACCCTGTTTGTTGTACCAAAATGCAATACTGCACATTTATCCAAACCAAAATCATTTGCCATTTTTCAACCCATTGACTCATTTGATCAAGATCCATTTGTAATCTTTGAAAACCTTCTGCATTGTCTAAATTGTATCACCAATTTGTCCATAAACCTACTAATCAGGCCCTCTACATTCTCATCCAAATCGTTATTTAGTCTTAAAAAGAGAAGACACAGTGCTGGCAAACAAAACTGCACCAGTGCTTGGTCATTTTACTTTAAGTATCTCTGCAGGATGCTCTGAGTCTACGCCACTTGTAAGCGTAGGAAACCTTGGATAACTATGGAGAAGACTAAGAACATGCAATGCTAGTTTAATGAACACTGCAGGACCTGTAGTCTGAAGTGTATTTATTTTAATGCAAAGGCAACAGGGATAATCCAGGAAATTATAGGCCAGTTATATCAGTGGAAGGGGAATTATTGAAGAAGAATGGGCTTATTAGGAATATTCAGAATGGCCTTATGCAGGGGAGGTCTTGTCTCACAAACTTGATTGAGTTTTTTGAGGTGGTGGACTTTAGCAAGGCCTTTCACAAGGCGTTATCAAGTCATATTACCAAGTTGAAGGAGTGTATGTTCACTTTAAGATAGAAAGTGTTTCTGAATTTTAAAGTAAATTTAAAATACAGCCACAGCTGCCAAAAAAGAACAGCTAAGAGAACGGCTGTTCCAAAGTGGATATATGTAACAATCAGCTGTTAAATAGATACCTGAGTTTTGGTTACTGTTTTGAAAACCACTCAAATTTAACCAATTAATTTAAATTATGCTCAGGATCCTAAAACCCAATTGAGTTTGAATTTATTATATTGACAACATCAGACCAATGATAGGGAATGATGCTGGGGGTATAAAAATGCAGGCATTTTGAAAATTGGTGAGAACAACTGCCATAGAGCAAGAGTACAAAGGCCATCCAATGAAATAAATATCTTGTTCTCAAAGAAATTTCATAAGGCACTATCTATCAAAAGGTACCTTTTCCTGTAAAAGTACCTGCAGTAAAAAGAAAGAAGATCTCCCAGGGAGAAGGCAGCAGAATCGTAAGACCAGAAGGAAACCAGCAAAAGAGACTATGCGGACTTGAGATAATGTGATGATTATTAATTGTGTTATTGGAACAGCATTTTAATAAAATTGTGGTCAGCTAACAGATAGTAATTAGTTAAGAAAAGAGGGCTCGGATTTATTAATAGTTTTTTTTTATTTAGTGTTTACTGTTAGAGTTCAGAAAATAAGTTGTTATTTTTCTTTAAATAGTGGAAATTAGGAGTTCTTTTTCCCCTACTCACACTTTTAGCAGGTTATATGGCAAGGCAAGCTTTTCTGGGTGTTTGGTTTTAAGTACCAGAGGGTTTCGATCTCTGCATCACAACCATATATAGGCCTACATATAAATGATTTGGATGAAAATTTCAGTGGTCTGATTGGTAAATCTGAAGATGACACAAAAATTGGTGGAGTTGGGGAGTGAGGTAGGATATCAAAAGATCCAATGGGATATTGATCAATTGGAAAATTGGGTGGAGAAATGTGAAATGCAGTATAATCTGGACAAGTGTGAGATTATGCATTTTGGGAGGTTAAGGAAAGTGTACTGTAAATACTCAAACTCTTGTGAGCATTAACACACAGAGGGATCTTGGGGTCCAAGTCCTCACCTCCCTGAAATTGGCAACACAAGGCGGTAAGGACAGCATATGGCATGCTTGCCACCATCAGTCTGGGCATTTATTATAAAAGTTGGCAGGTCAGGTTGCAATTGCATAAGAATTTGGTCAGACAAAATACTGTATGCAGTTCTAATTGTCACCTTTTTGAAGAGATGTGGAGGCTTTGGAGAGGGTGCATAAGAAGTTTACCGGATGCTGCCTGGATTGGAGTGCAGTTGCAATAAGGAGAAGTTGAACAAACTTGTATTGTTTTCATGAGAGCATTGGAAGCTGAGGGAAAACTTGACATAAGTATATAAAATTATAAGAGGATTTTTAAAAATATTCTCTATAATGAAGAGAGAGAAGCAAAATATTTGTTCATTTCATCTGCCATTTGCGTATTATCTACTGTCAAGTAGCTCACTTATCTGGTACCACATCAACAAACATACATTCCCTCCATCACTGACGCTCAGTAACGCAGTGTATACGATCTATAAGATGCACTGCAAAAATACACTAAAGATCCTCAGACAGCACCCTCCAAACACAGGATCACTTCCATTTAGAAGGATAAAGATAGCTGATACATGATTCCCTCACTGTTGCTGGGTCAAAATCCTGAAATTCTCTTCCTAATGCCATTGTGGGTCAACCCATAGCAGTTGGACTACTGCAGTTCAAGAAGGCAGCTGACCACCACCTTCTCAAGCACAACTAGGGACCAGCAATAAATGCTGGCCAGTCAGTGATGCCCACATTCCACGAATGAATAATAAAACAAAAACTATTAACCATCCATTCATCGCTCCTGCTCTCTTATCCAAACAAGCTGAGAGTACATCAAAATATTTGGACAATTGCAGTGACTTACACTACTGCACTCCTGCCTTCTGGGTCCACTTAGTTGCCTCACTCATGACAAACACAAAAGACCCTCTCCTAAGTGCTGTGACTGACTCCTAATACACAGAATCCAGGAACCTATCCCTTTCCATAATGGGTTGCAGTCTATAGTTCAGCCTACAGCGCATATACTCTGATAAAGCCGTTCAAATTTAAATACTTACTGAAGATGTGTTTGACTTGGAACACAATGGTATCCAGGATCTCCCTCATGCTACAGATTTGACACATCACCTGCCCTGCCATCCTTAATGAGTTTTAGTTAACTATTTAATAGTATTATTAATCCATGATGCTTTTTAACTTTTATTATCTTTATTACCAATTTGGATGCAATGTTAAAACTTAGTAGAATATAGCTTAACTACTTCACACAAGCTGAGTAAACAGCTTCAACCTATTCTTACAAAGTGAGAGGATGCAAAAAGAAACAAACACCTCCTTCAACTCTCATTGAACTCCCCAGTTTACACCCAATTTCCTTAGTTGCACTAATTTGCTATGGGAAATGTTCTTGGAGGATTTAAGTTTGATGCATTATGGAAAACTGGATTAATTTTAACTTTTGTCAAAATAATTGGAGTTTTACCTTTAAAAGAGAGAGTTGAAAGTTCATTGTGAACATTGAAGATTTTTTCAACAAGATTTCCTAGAAATCACATGGGTGACAATTGCTGCTTACCATAAGACATAGGATCAAAAGTAGGCCTTTCAAACCCTGGAAGCTGCTCCACCATTCAATGAGATCACGGTTGATCTGATAATTTTCAACTCCACTATCTTGCCTTTTCCCCGTAATCCCTGATCCCTTCAATGGTTAAAAATCTACTTTTCTCAGCTTGGAATATACTTAATGACCCAGCCTCTGCAGCACTATACAGTAAATGGAAAAGCCCTGGGGAAAATGAAGGTACAGAGATCTGGGTGTTCAGGTCTATTGTTCCCTGAGGTGGCAATGCAGGTCAATAGAGTGGTCAAGAAGGCATGAGGCATGCTTTCCTTCAATGGACAGGGTCCTGAATACAGGAGTTGGCAGGTCATGTTACAGTTGTATAAGGCTTTGTTTCTCTCACATTTGGAATATTGTGCACAGTTCTGGTCACCATATTACCAAAAGGATGTGGATGCTTTGGAGAGGGTGTAGAGGAGGTTCACCAGGATGTTGCCTATTATGGAGAGTGCTAGCTATGAAGGCAGATTGAGTAGATTAGGATTATTTTCATTCGAAAGACGGAGGTTAAGGGGGGACCTGATTGAGGTCTACAAAATCATGAAAGGTATAGACAGGCTGGATAGCAAGAGGTTTCTTCCCAGAATGGGGATCTCAATTACTAGGGGTCATGAGTACAAAGTGAGAGGGGGAGAGTTTAGGGGAGATATGTGAAGAAAGGTCTTTACACAGAGGGTGATGGGTGCCTGGAACACATTGCCAGCGGAGGTGGTAGAGGCAGGCGCAATAGCAACATTTAAAATGTATCCACACAGATATATAAATGGGCAGAAACATGGACCCTTAGAAAATAGGCAACAGGTTTAGATAGAGGATCTGGATCTGCGCAGGCTTGGAGGGCCGAAGCATCTGTTCTTGTGCTGTAATTTTCTTTGTTCTTTGTTTAGCACTCTGCCATAAAGAATTCCACAGATTCACAACCCGCCAAGAAAAGAAATTCCTCCTTTCTGTCTCAAATGGATGATCCTTACTTTGTCTTTACTTGGGAATATGTCCTCTGGTCCTAGACTCTCTTACAAGGGGAAACAGCCTCTTCTTCTCAGAGGCAAGTTAACTGTCCTTGGCTTTAGCTTCCAAACATTGGAGGGGGACAGGCAGCACAGAAGTGGATAGACCAGCCACCTCTGGAGTGTCCTGAGACGTGACTTCTGAGGGAGCCTCTCTGGTTGGGTACCTCCTGATGCTGCCCTGTCTCCTTATGAAGAACAGTCAGCTGGAGTGCCTTTGAGTGCCAGTAGCCTGAGGTGTTTCTTCCCTGGCCATCTGCAAAGCTGTCACAGTGAGGTACTCACCAAAGTTTGCTCCCAAACCTTCTAAGGCAAATGTTCCCTTTGAGGTATCAGTATCTCAGCTGGTGAGGTGCAGGAGGCAACCTTGTTGATGCTTCTTCTAAGGCCTACGTAGTCTCATCCTCACATGTTAAGGAACTGGCCATTTCATCCTAGTCATGTTGGACATGCTAACTGTACTTGCAAGACAAAAGAGATATAAGGTGTTGTAACCAGCATTTAGAGGAGTAATGAACAAGACTGAAAACATGGTTACTGTGAGAGTTACAATGGAATGAAGAGTGACATTTAGTCACTCAGAGGACAAGAATGTCTGCAAGGGCTACAATTCCTTCCTCGTGGCACCCATTCACTCACCTGAGCTCTTTCTTTGCTACTGTGCATTGTCTTCTCTGTAATGAGAGAAAGGGAATGAGGTTGGATTGGGTAACAAGGCTGTTAGTGCTGCTGCAGGTTGTGGAAAGATGTTTACAAGGGAGTGAAACATAGAAAAGATAGAAACAGGTGAAGGAAGATCTTGCAGGTTAATAGTGAGAATGGAGTCAGTGACAGAGATAAAGTGAATGTGAGGTAGCACTTAGCCTGGAGGAGCAGAGAAGGCCATTGACCTCCTTGTGACATGACTGGTTGTTCCTCCTTACCTGTGTGGTGGCCTTGGACCAGGCTGTCAGGGTTTGGTGGCATTGCCTCCTGAGCTAAATTTAACAAGGCCTTTGACAAGGTTCCACATAATAGACTGGTCAGTAAGGTTAAATCACATGGGATCCAGGGGCAGCTAGCCTATTGGATACAATATTGGCATGACAGCAGGAGACAGAGTGTGGTGGTAGAGGCTTCTTGTTCAAACTGGAGGCTTGTGACCAGCAGTGTGTTGCAAGGGTCCACAGTTGTTTATCATTTATATAAGCAATTTGGATTAGAATATTAGAGGCATGGTTAGTAAGTTTGCAGATGACACCAAAATTAATGGTATAATGGACAGTGAATAAGGTTATCTAAGAGTACAACAGGACCTTGTTGGGCCAGGGAATGGCAGATAGTGCTTAACTTAGATAAATCAGAGCTGTTGCATTTTTTAAAGACAAACGAAGGCATGACTTAGGAGAAAGTGAGGACTGCAGATGCTGAGATCAGAGCTGAAAAACGTGTTGCTGGAAAAGCGCAGCAGGCCAGGCAGTATCCAAGGAGCAGGAGAATTGACGTTTCAGGCATAAGCCCTTCTTCAGGAATCTGAAGGCATGACTTACACAATTAATGGTAGGACCTTGGGGAATGTTGGCAAATAGAGAGATCTAGGAGTGCAGGTACATAGTTCTTGAAAGTGGCATCACAGATTGACAAGGTGGTGAAGAAGGTGTTTGGCATGTTTGCCTTCATCAGTCAGAGCACTGAATACAGGAGTTGGGATGTCATGTTGCAGCTGTATAAGACATTGATAAAGCCACATTTGGAGTACTGAATGGTCACATTGTTAATGGGAAGGATGTTATGGGAAGGCACAGTGATTAGTCCTGTTGCCTCACAGCACCAGGCATCTGGGTTCGATTCCAGCTTTGGACAACTGTCTGCGTGGAGTTTGCACATTCTCCCCATGTCTGCATGGGTTTCCTCCGGGAACTCCAGTTTCCTCCCACAGTCCAAAGATGTGCAGGCTGGGTGGATTGGCCATGCTAAATTGCCCATATTGTGTAGGGACAGACAGGCTAGGTGGATTGGCGATAGAATAGGCCATGATGGACACATAAAAGGTGGAGTAGAATCAACGAGTCACATTTGGTAATATCCAATGATAAATCTCACTGGGCCATGTGGTGAGAATCACTCCAAACAACCCAAGCAATTTGCACTTAGCCAACAAAAACCTTAAGCTTTAGCCCTAAGGTTCTATTACTTATACGTACATTGTAGATTATATTCAGTTAAGAAAAGCACCCTCATTCATCAATACCCATTTTGGCATTTACAAACACTCTTGACGGCTCATACAAAATGAACAGTTCTAAGGGGTTATGCACGATTTATTCACAATCATTTCCATAGTTAACAATTCCAAAGGGCACTTGACACCAACAATCCCACATAGGATTCCTAACTCTTACTCCCAAAGGATATGAGACAAGGGCACTCACTCCCCTGCCATGGATATCTTGACCTCTAAACTCAAGGTATCCTAGGACTAGTGCTATGAGGGTGCCTCTGCTCTTCCAAGGGATACCACAGCTGGTTAAAAGAAATGTATTGAGATCAGATCTGCTGTTACCTGGTCTAACCTCTGCTCTCTGAGAGACTCCAAATCTTATTTCAGTGGTCACAGCTGATCACTTAAACCATCAGCTACATTCGACAACTGCCTCTGCTTCATCCCAAATAAATTAAGAAGTCACAGATATCAGGGACGGGACTTGTGATTCCTGATTTCTTCCAGTATTTTCACCAAGGTAGAGATGCTGTCTGTCATGATGAAAATCAAGCCGCCATCTTAAACTATCATTTACCTGAGCGAACCTCTCCTGCCCGTCATGGAGGGATATCGTCATTAAGGTCTTTGTATCACAATGGTTCATTATAAAATGCATAAAGAGTAGGCTGAACTTTTAAAAAATTCCATGATAAACTTTGTGCATTACAGCTGTATGGTTGACTTTATTTGCCATAACATCCTTCCCATTAGCAGTGCGACCATAATTGTATGCAGTATTCCAAAGCACATATTTGTTGACTTTCAGCTGGCAATTTATACAATTTCAAGTCTAAACTGTATTACTATTTCTATACAGGTCATGAACAATGCAGCAATGTTCTTTTAATTAATCAGCAAATGCCATTATAAATATCAAGTGCATTACTGGTTTCCGAGTCTGTAAGTACTTTTGCAGATCATTAGACATCACCATTTACAAAAACTGCACTTTGACAGTATACAGCTTCCAACGCACAAAAAATAAGTTTCATCAAGAGAAAAGAGAGTCAGAAAGTTTTAATAACTGATGCCATAGTGAAGAACCTCTCACCATTTTTCCTAAACTGACAATACAAAAAGATGGATTAACCACCTTGGCAGTGTTCTTTTTAATAGTAAATTACACTCCACACCACACGATATTGTCGTTAGTCCTTAGTTGATAGGCTGTTCACACCATTTACAAAAGGCAAAACTTTTTCAACATCATAATTATAATTTCACAGCCTGGAAGAGGCTGGGAATGAAACAGTGTGGACAACACTTCACTCAAAAAAATGAAAACAGTCCTATGCAAATTGGTTATATTGGTAATTCGGCATTCTCCATAAACAATTTAATAATGACAAAATAATAAAACATTCGTAGAAAGGTTTCATTACCAAATAAGAAGACAGATATGCTGACTGTAGGATTTTTGGAACTGTCCAGTACAGTGATTATTGTTTCATAATGTGAAGGTATTCTTTCACGGGGCTTTGAAATAAGTTATATTGGCAGACAGTTCAGGGATACCTGCTATAAGGACACTGAATAACTGGCACAAAGCTTAACAAGTCCTTTGGGTTTATTGGAATATTTGGACTTTCAGAACGCTTTTGATAAGGTCCTACATAAAAGGTTTTTGGGCAAAATTAAGGCACATTGGACAGGGCAATATTTTGGCATAATTGAAAGTTGGTGGACTGACAGGAAACAAAGAGTGTCAATAAATAGATACTTTTCCAAGTGACAGGCAGTGAGTAATATGACCCTCAAGGATCAGTGTTTGGGCCCCAGCTAGTCACCATGTATATAAATGGCTTGGATGAGGAAACCAAAATTCCATGTTTGCTGACAACAGAAAACTGAGCAGAATTGTGAGGAGCCCATAAACATGCTTCAAGATGATTTTGACACATTAAGTGGGCAAAGACATGGCATATGCAATACAGTGTGGCTAAATAAATCATACACTTCAGAGTGAAAAACAGAATTGTAGAATATTATTTAAATGGTAATGTATTGGGAAATGGGGATGTAGAAAGAAATCTAGGTGTACATCATAATTTGGTGTACATCAGTCAATGAAGGTGGACAGGCAGATACAGCAAGAAGTTTTAGATTAGATTAGATTAGATTACATTAGATTAGATTACATTACAGTGTGGAAACAGGCCCTTCGGCCCAACAAGTCCACACCGACCCGCCGAAGCGAAACCCACCCATACACCTACATTTACCCCTTACTTAACACTACGGGCAATTTAGTATGGCCAATTCACCTGACCCTGCACATCTTTGGACTGTGGGAGGAAACCGGAGCACCCGGAGGAAACCCACGCAGACACGGGGAGAACGTGCAAACTCCACACAGTCAGTCGCCTGAGGCAGGAATTGAACCCAGGTCTCAGGCGCTGTGAGGCAGCAGTGCTAACCACTGTGCCACCGTGCCGCCCACCAAGTTCAGAAGGCAATTGCTGTGTTGGCTTCATAGCATGATGATCTGAGTTCAGAAGTTGGGATGCCTTACTATAATGAGTTTTGAGAAAATTTGTAGCTCAGGATGAGGTTCTGGAGTTAGGTTTCCTCATTCAGCTGGGAGGATCATTTCCAGATATTTTGTCACCCGATGAGGTAACATCTTCAGTGGGCCTCTGTTGAAGCAGTGTACATGATTGCTGCTTTCTATTTATATGTTTGGGTTTCTTTGGGTTGGTGATGTTATTCCCAGTGATGATGTTATTTCCTGCTGTGATGTCATTTCCTATGGTGGTGTCATTTCCTGTTCTTTTTCGCAGGAGGTGGTGAATGGGGTCTAACTCAGTGTGCTTGTTGATAAAGTTCTGGTTGGAATGCCATGCTTCTAGGAATTCTCATGCGTGTCACTGCTTATCTTGTCCTAAGATGGATGTGTTGTCCCAGTCGAAGTGGTGTTCTTCCTTATCTGTATGTAAGGATACTAGTGAGAGAAAGTCATGTGGTTTTGTGGCTAATTGATGTTCATGTATCCATGTGGCTAGTTTTCTGCCTGTTTGTCCAATGTAGTGTTTGTTACAGTTCTTGCACGATATTTTGTAAATGACATTAGTTTTGTTGTTTTTGGGAAAGAGTCTTTCAAGTTCATTAGCTGCTGTTTTAACATGTTGGTGGACTACAGAAGCAATCATCCCAACACCCACAAATGAAGCTGCATCAGAACATTATTTCGATGAGCAAACACACACTACAGCACAGAGGAACTACGCAGACCAGAGGAAAATCATCTATACTATGTATTCAAAAAGAATGAGTACCCAATGAACACAGTCCGTTGATTTCTCAGCAACAAACCCAAATAAGCAGACGAAACGCATCCAGAAACCATAGAGGATGCTAGAAATGTTCAGCAGTTCTGGCAGAATTTGTGGGGAAAGAGACTGATGTGAGTCTTCTTCAGAAACATGAACTGTGATTCTCTCTGCAAAGATGCTGCCAAACCTGATGAGTTTCTCGAAGCAGGGAGGACGTTTTCCTTGGTTGATGAGTCTCAAACTAGGTGTCAGAGTCTCAGTATATCGGGTATGCCATTTAGAACTGAGATTCAAACAGTCGTGACCTGTGAATTCTCTAATATAGAAGGCTATGGAGGCCAAGTCACTTAATATATTCAAGGAAGACATAATAAGTTTTTAAAAACTGAAAGAACCATGGGTGCTGTAAATCAGAAACAAAAACAAATATTGCTGGAACAGCACTGCAGATCTGGCAGTATCTATGAAGAGAAATCAGAATTAATGTTTCAGGTCCAGTGACCCTCAGAAGTGATGGTAGCTAGGAAAATGTCGGTTATATGCAAAAGATGAGGGGTGCATGGTGTCGGGGTGGAGCAGGAAGGTGGGGTATGTGTATAAGGAGTAAATGATAAATAAGGAAAGAACCCAAGGACAGAGAAGAACAGTTGGAGAAAGGAGTCGATAATGATCTGGCTGGGAGGATGAATGGCTGTTAATGGAGACGGTTCGTAGCTAATAATAGGTAGTGTGTAATAGCAGATTATGTGATAACAAAGCCTGGTGTGCGTGGTAGGGAGCTCAGACATGGGGGAGTTCAAGCCCTAAAATTAGTGATCTCAATACTGAGTCCAGAGGGCTGAAGGGTCCCCAAGTGGAAAATGAAGTATTACTCTTCCAGCTTGCGCTGAGCTTAGCTGGAGCACTGCAACAAGCCTGAGACAGAGATGTTGGCCAGGAAACAAGGTGGTGTGTTAAAGTGGCAGGCACCTCGAAGCTCAGGGTCTTTTTTGCAGAGAGAACATAGATGTTCTACGAAGCAGTCACCCAGTCTACAATTCATTTCCCCATAGTAGAAGAGACTACATTGTGAGCAGCAAATGCAGTAGACTAGATTGTGAAAATGCAGGTAAACTGCCACTTCACCTGGAAGGTATCTTTGGGTCCCTGGTTACTGAGGTGAGGAGGTACTACACCTTCAGCGATTGCAGGGGAAGGTACAATGGGGCCATTGAGGTGTTGGGAGTGAAGGAAGAGTGGACCAGGGTGTCCTGGAGGAATGGTCTCAGTGGAAGGAGGACAAGGGAGACAAGGGGAATATGAGTCTGGTGGTGTTTAAAGTGGGTTGAAGCGTGGCAGATGGAGTTTAATTTGGATAAATGCGAGGTATTGCATTTTGGTGCAAGAAACAAATGCAGAGTCTATACAATTAAAAGTAAGACCTTGTGCATGTTGTAGAACAGAAAGACCTAGAATTTTGAGCAACGGCATCAGACCTGAAACGTTAACTCTAATTTCTCTTCATAGGTGCTGGCAGACTTGCTGAACTTTTCCAGCAGCTTCTGTTTTTGTTCCTAATTTACAGCATCTGCACTTCTTTCAACTTTTATTTAGAGAGACCTAAGGGTTCAGGTGCATAATTCTTTGAAGTTTGCATCACATTTAGATAGAATGGTTAAGAAGGCATTTAGCATGCTTGCCTTCTTTGCTCAGACCTTTAAGTATTGGAGTTGAGGGTTATGAGGGTTATAGATAAGGTGAATGGCAGGTGTCTTTTGCCTAGAATGAAGGATTTCAAGACTCGGGGGCATATTTTTAAAGTGAGAGGAGAAAGATTTCAAAAAGACATGACGGTCATATATTTGATATGTGAGTGCTTCACGTGTAGAATGAACTTCAGAAGTAAGTGGTGGATGCAGGTACAGTTACAATGTTTAGAAGACATTTAGATAAGTACATGAGAAAGAAATGTTTGAAGGGGTATAAGGCAAGCATAACAGATGAGACTAGTTTAGTTTAGGATTATTGTCGGCATGGAGTGGTTGGACTGAAGGTCTGTTTCTGTGCTTTACAAATCCATGACTCACTGATTCTGAATGTTGAAACCAATATCTAGCAGGGAGACAATCTCTTGATTAGATTAGATTATATATTACTTACAGTGTGGAAACAGGCCCTTCGGCCCAACAAGTCCACACCGACCCGCCGAAGCGCAACCCACCCATACCCCTACAATTACCCCTTATTACCTAACACTAAGGGCAATTTAGCATGGCCAATTCATCTAACCTGCACATCTTTGGACTGTATTGAGGAATGTATTTAAAATCACATGCTTATTTCAGTCAGGGTATTTGTAAATTTTGTGAAATAAATTTAAGATCTGAATTTGTAACTTAAGGTTTAATTTCTGGATAGCTTTTAGAAAATTTGACACAGCTAAATAATACAGAGTACAAAAGTTTGTGAAAGGCCAAAATAGTGGCAACATAAATTTAAACAAAACTGAGCTTCAATTCAACATTTACAATAAAGGTGAAGTAATATGAAACTGGGTGCTTATAACGACAAAGAAAAACGCTTCCCATTTCTTTGATAAATCTTGACAGCCTACGTTTTTTTCAAAAATCCAATTACAACAACTTACATTAATCTGGCATTAGCATGGTAACACTTTCCAAGACAATGGACAAAACTGACTCCAGTTTCAAAACCGAGTTGATAGATTTGGTGACTACAAGCTTGGTTAAAGGGATATGTTATAATGAATATTTATAGAAGTAGAAGTGGAGAAGTGGTGTAGTTTATGGAAAGACTTTCAGACATTCAGGTTCAGGTGACTGAAGACTTGGCTGGCAATGCCAGCACAGGATATCTGGTGCCTTGAAGGTCTGGAGAAGACCCCTAAGTCATGGAGACATGAGGCTGTTAAAGGATTTGAACACTTGGATAAAAATTTTAAAATCAAAATATTTGTAGACTGAAATGTAGTTAGTGAGTACATGATTGATAGGTCAATGGAATTTGGTCTACATTAAGTTTGAATTGCAGAGCGTTGAAGCATGTCAGTTAATGTAGGTCAAAGATGGAAGACTAATAAGGAGGAAGTTTTAGTAGAAGATAAATTTCAAAGTTAAATAGCACACAGAGGTGCAAATAAACTGAAATTAAAACAGCAATAGGAGGAATTCAGTAAGTCTTGCAGCATCTTTGGAGGAAAACAGAGTTAAGATTTTGATTCCAGTGACCCCTCTTTAAAACTGATAGTGGTTTCGAAAAAGTGGTATTCATGCTGATGACAGGGGTTGGGGGTGGAGAAGGAGCATGCGGATAAGTATCTGTTTTTGTTTTGGCTCTTCAACATCTGCAGTTCTTTGTTTTATTTGCAAAAAAAATCTATTTCAGATTTTTCTGAAGCATAGAAGAACTGTCTAACAGAATTTGTGTTGACACTAATGACAATGGTTCTGGTCTTCTTAATGTTTGACTGAAGGAAGTAACAGTTAATTCACAACTCTATGTCAGACAAACAGACTGTCAACTCAGAGGTGTTGGCACAGTGAGATTTGATTGAGAGAGAAGTTGGTGCTGTACATCTGGAATCTGCTCTTTGTCTTTACTTCATGTTACCAACAATCAGCACGTCGTTGGGACGTGGAGGGGAATGATCGAAGAGGGGATGACACAGGTGTACGGTTTTGATTTTTGGATCAGCAACGGGAAGAAGAGCCATTACAGAAGTTTCTCCATTTATGACTAGATAGGTAAGAGTAGAACCAGGTGAAGGTCTTTGGCCCGAAATGTCTATTTTCCTGCTCCTCGGATGCTTTCTGACCTGCTGTGCTTTTCCAGCACCACTCTGATCTAAACTCTGGTTTCCAGCATCTGCAGTCCTCACTTTTGCCTAGAACCAGGTGAAGGCAATCCCATTCATGTATACAAGCAATAAAAAGTTTTGAAGAAATATGGCACACAGGGTCTTGGATTTACCAATGATTTACAAAATCTTGCACATATAATGCAACCCCATAGAGGAGCATAATTTTAAACATCCAACATACAAACCTTATCTGTACTTAAGAATGGCAGCATGATATTGTCCTGCATTGTGTTCTGACTTGAGTACAAATTGACTTGCGAATGGAATCTGGGGCTGCATATATTGTTAATCTTGACAAAGACGACAGATAAGTCAATAAAGATAAAGAGGAGTAGTGTACCATTGTAGCAGCAATCAGTACTTTGTAACTTTAATTAGGGACACTTTAGTACAATGACAGGCACAGAGAGCTGATTGAGAGGTTTAAACATAGAACTGCTAGAAAATGTTCATGAACATTCATGTACAAGAAAGGAAGGTCAACAATAGTTTGGTGGTCAGCAATGAAGAAGCCAAAGTTGGGTCTCTTCAGAAGGTGATAATGGCAGATCTGAAAGGAAATACTTTCTACTTACAGTATCAGCAGGTATGGGGACAAGTAAGAAAGGTTGGGTGGTTCGTGTTTCGTGCACATAGCATCAAAACAGCAAGAGTCCTACAGACAAGATTAGCCAAGGAGAGAAACTAGAAAAAGTTAAAAATTAAAGGATCTTAATACTGTGGATTACAGGACTTACTGTATGAAGCAATTTCTTAAAATAAAGGTATTCTGGGTTGTTGTATAGAATTTAAACTGATGACAAGGAAAATAGGTCCTTTCTGTCATGCAGTAAGAAAATTTCTCAACCAGTAGAAAAACATCCCACATCTACATATATCACATGTATCCAATACAGAATAATTTGTCCAACCAATGATTTGCTATTCAGGTTGATGACAATTGAAGGGATCAGGAGGAACAGAAAAAAAAATAGAAATGTGTTTGTCTAAGAAAGCAAACTCATTTATATTCAAAACTTCCATGTTTCTTCATGGTTCTGGCAAAAAAATTGGAAGTCAATTGCTGCTTGTGAAAGTTAAATGGTCTATTCCTGGATGCTTCCAAATATAAAATATTTGCCTAAGGATCACGGAGTGAATTTTCTACACAAGGATGAACATTCTAGTGACTGAGTGCAACTACAGTTTGTTATGTACCCCTATCAAATCTGGAGTAATAGGATGTTTATTTCTTGTGGAAACTTCAACGAATTAAGCAAAGTTTAGGACTGATACTGCACTAATCAGTACTGAACTACGATGGTGTTATCAATTCAAATATATGCTGACTTTCCTTGAACTGGATAGTAGATGTGAGAGAAAACTGGTTCTATGCCCTTGAATTCTAAAATGCTAAAATGCCATTTAGATAAAATGTAGAATTAACTACCTTGAATTCAAATTGATAGATTCCTCTGAGGGAGAACATGAAATGATTCATGATACTAATCTTATAAAATAAATATGTCAGATTAATAAGTGGAAACATCTAAACTCTGCAACTGAAAGTGAGATAATGAAATGTTGCGAAATTAAGCAATAGTTTGCGATATTTTGAACTAAGTAAACAACTGCTGAAGCTTTTCAAACTTTCCAGCACTCCTTGAGAAGCTGAGAGCCATACTACTAGGAAAACCTCTTTAAAACTTGCTGAATTAACACATTTACTGGCAAAATTATAATCAGGCTGAACAGGGCTATGTGTTACAAGTTAGATCTCTATAGCTGGAAAAAGATGGCACACTTCAAGACTTTTGTAAGATAGAACATTAGTAAACAAGTTTTTGTGCATGTGCACAGTGAGCCTCTCATACAACAATGATCTTGAGGCATGATGAAACCAGCAAATAGTTAAGATTGCTAGGTTAGTGAATTCAAGCCAAATATCATAAAAACATCCTTTGTAATAACAATTATTTCTATTGCAAATTGACTAAAGCTTAAAGGTTGACCAAATTCTAAGTTACAGAAACTTTGGCAGGCAAGAAGACTTTTCCAAATAACATAACTGCAGCAATGTGCCTTCCAGAAATAAGAAAACAAATCAGTCTATGACAGAAAAAGCCTCACATTACATAGTTGCGCAAAGAATACACCTTTTAAAAGGAACATAATGCTTGATTTACAAAGTTATCTTTGAAGATCTGGTTTACTTATTGATCCTCAATGATCAGTAGTTTCTTTAAACATTGCTCAGAAAGTTTCCTTAGAAGGAAGATGACCTAATTCCAAAGTAATCAAAGCAAATAGTAAAACTCAATTATACATTTGTGGGGCAAGCAACTTCTGATTCCAGTAGTATATACTGGGATCCTGCTGCAGAACTATATTGAGATAAATTCAATTTAGTTTCTGAATATGCTAAAGAAGCACCTCTTATTCGTTGAAGCCATATGTAATTGGCTCAACCTGGATCTTAATCTTTCCCTCTACCTGTTGCCATTAGGAATGTGCCAGGATCCATGCACCAAGACAAAAAAAACTTAGTGAAAGGTAAACACTGATCCAGTGAGATTGCTTATGGAGGTTTGAGGACATAATTTGGGACTCATTGTAGGTATTAGGGGAAAACATCACTGCCATTTTGAGGAAGCCTCCTTGAAATATTGCTGACCCCTGGATATTGTTCCATTTCAAGAAAACGGGTGGGATATGATACTTGTCAGCCCAAACTTGGATATTGACCAGGTCTTGCTGCATTTGGACATGGGTTGCTTCAATATCTCAGAATTTGTAAATGGTGCTGATCCTTGTGCATTCATCAGAGAAGCCCTCACTTCTGATTGTATGATGAAGGGAAGATCATTGATGAAAGAGCTGAAGATGGTTGGGTCTAGGACACTGGAGGGTTTGATTTATAAGGAGAGGCTGGATAGACTGGGACTTTTTTCACTGTAGGAGGTTCATGGGTGACCCTATAGACATTTATAAAATCATAAGAGGTATAGACAAGGTGATGGTTCAGTGGTTAGCACTTCTGCTTCACAGACCTAGGTTTGATTGCAGGTGAGAGAGAGGGAGGATGATGAGGGGGGTGAATTAGAGAGAGGGTGAGCGGGAGGGGTTGAGAGAGAGAGGGGGTTTGAGAGAGCGAGACAGAGCGGGTGAGAGAGAGAGAGGAGGATGAGAGCGGTGGGAGAGAGAGAGGGTGAGAGAGAGGGGTTGAGAGAGAGGGGGTGTGAGAGATCGAGAGAGAGCGGGTGAGAGAGAGACAGGAGGATGAGGGGGGTGAGAAAGAGAGGGTGAGACAGAGGGGTTGACAGAGAGAGGGGGTTTGAGAGAGCGAGAGAGAGCGGGTGAGAGAGAGAGGAGGATGAGGGGGTGAGAAAGAGACGGTGGGAGAGAGGGTTTGAGAGAGAAAGGGGGCTTGAGAGAGCGAGAGAGAGCGGGTGAGAGAGAGAGAGGAGGATGAGGGGGGTGAGAGAGAGAGAGGGTGAGAGAGGGGCGTTTTAGAGAGAGGGGGTTTGAGAGAGCGAGAGAGAGCGGGTGAGAGAGAGAGAGGAGGATGAGGGGGGTGAGAGAGAGAGAGGGGGTGAGAGAGAGAGGGGTTTTAGAGAGAGGGTGTTTGAGAGAGCGGGTGAGAGAGAGAGCGGAGGATGAGGGGGTGAGAGAGAGAGGGTGAGAGAGAGGGGGTTTGAGAGAGCGAGAGAGCGGGTGAGAGAGAGAGGAGGATGAGGGGGGTGAGAGAGAGAGAGGGTGAGAGAGAGGTGTCGAGAGAGGGGGGTTTGAGAGAGCGAAAGAGCACGGGTGAGAGAGAGAGAGAGGAGGATGAGGGGGGTGAGAGAGAGAGGGTGAGAGCGAGGGGTTGAGAGAGAGGTGGTTTGAGAGAGCGAGAGAGAGCTGTTGAGAGAATGAGAGAGGAGGATGAGGCGTGTGTGAGAGAGAGGGTAAGAGAGAGGGTCGGTGTGGACTTGTTGGGCCAAATGGCCCATTTCCACACTTTAGGGATTCTATTTACAACCTATTTACAAGTGCAGTTAGTATAGAACCTTTCTTGTTAGTATTCAATCCTGCTGTCCTAAGTTTTACACCCTCGTATAAGTAACTCACCAAGGAATGACAGCTACAGTCTCACCTCTAAACTGGTGCCAGAATTGAAATAAATTGAACCAAAATCAGAAATTGCTGGAGAAACTCAACAGGTTTGGGAGCATCTATGAAATTAACAGAATTAATAGAATTGGGGCGGCACAGTGGCTCAGTGGTTAGCACTGCTGCCGCACAGCACCAGGGTCCCAAGTTCAATTCCAGCCTTAGGTGACTGTCTGTGTGGAGTTTGCACATTCTCCCCGTATCTGCATGGGTTTCCCCCGGGTACTCTGGTTTCCTCCCACAGAAGAACAAAGAGAACAAAGAAAATTTACAGCCCAGGAACAGGCCCTTCGGCCCTCCAAGCATGAGCCGATCCAAATGTAATGTCTAAACCTGTCGGTCAATTCCTAAACATCTATATCCCTCTGCTTCCCACCTACTCATGCATTTATCCAGATGCATCTTAAATGAATTTACCGTGCCTGCCTCTACCACCTCTGCTGGCAACGCATTCCAAACGCCCACCACCCTCTTTGTGAAGTACTTGCCGCGTGTATCCCCCTTAAACTGTCCATCTCTCACCTTGAAAGTGTGACCTCTTGTTATTGAATCCTTCACCCTGGGAAAAAGCTTATCTCTATCCACCCTGTCTATTCCCTTCATGATTTTGTAAACCTCAATCAGGTCCACCCTCAATCTCCTTTTTTCTAATGAAAATAAACCTAACCTACTCAACCTTTCTTCATAGCCAGCACCTTCCATACCAGGCAACATCCTCGTAAACCTTCTCTGCACCCTCTCCAAAGCGTCCACATCCTTTTGGTAATGTGGCGATCAGAACTGTACACAGTGTTCTAAATGTGGCCGAACCAATTGTACAATTGTTAAAATTGTACAATTTTAACATGACTTGCCAGCTCTTATACTCAATACCCCGTCCAATGAAGGCAAGCATACTATATGCCTTCTTGACCACTCTATCCATCTGTGCAGCAACCTTCAGGTTACAATGGACCTGCACTCCCAGATCTCTCTGCCCATCAACCTTTCCCAAGGCCCTTCTGTTCATTGTATAATTCGCTGTAGAATTAGTCTTGCCTAAATGCATCACCTCACATCTGTCTGGATGTCCAAAGATGTGTAGGTCAGGTTAATTGGCCATGCTAGATTGTCCATAGTGTTAGGTGCATTAGTCAGAGGGAAATGAGTATGGGTGGGTTATTCTTTGGAGGGTCAGTGTGGACTTGTTGGGCCAAAAGGCCTGTTTCCACACTGTAGGGAATCTAATCTAATTTTTAAAAAAAACATTTGGATCCAACAAACCTTATTCAGAACTAGTATTGATAGGAAAAGGTAGTATTTATGCTGATGGGAGGGGATAATGGAATAAGTGATAGGGTTAAAGCCTCTCATATTTGTGGAGAGAATGTAGGTATTCCACAAAGCAGGTGCCAAGTCTGTGTTTTGCTTCCCCAATGTAGTCAAGTGACCACGTTGCCAAACACCTACGTTCTGTCCACAAATTTGCACAAAGCTTCCATTTGCCTGCCACATCAACAAACCATAATGTTTCCTGGCCAATATCTCTGTCTCGGATCTGCTGCATGCACCTGCAAGACTCAACGCAAGCTGGAAGAACAGCACCTCATTTTCTGCGTTGGGACTCTGCAGCCCTTAGAACTCAATATCGAGTTCAATAATTTAAAGATATGAACTCTTTCTTCCATGTCCTTTAACTACCTGCACATCCCAGGTCCTGTCATCACATGAGTTGCTTTCAGCATAGCCTACCCATTTTCACCTTCTTATGGCCCCCATTAGCACTTTTCTTTCTCCCTGGCTCACTATTATCCATCTCTTTGTCTATCTTTATTTCCCTCTGCACTCTGTTTCCACCTATCACTTACTCCTTTAACACCTCACATCTGCTGTCTTCAGTTTATATATAATACATATATATTGTATTCACAGATGCTGAGTCAAACCTGCTGGGTTTTGTTTAGATTTCCAGCATCCACAGTTCTTTGTTTATTTTTGTAATACTGAAATAGATTAAATCAAAGAACACAGAAGAATGAAGAGCCAAGAATGAGGTATTCAGCTCCCTGAGTCTGTTCCACCATATGATAAAATCATGATTTATCTGATTATGGCTACAACCTAACTTATCTGTTTGCACTCATAACCCTCAAACCCCTCATGGACCAAATTTATCTAACTCAGCTTCGAATATATTTAATTGACTAGTCTCCACATTTCTCCAGGGAATATAATTCCACAGAATAATGACCCTTTTGAGAAATAAGTATCTCTCTACCTCAATGTTAAATGGCAGACCCTTATTTTTCAAGCCATGTCCCCTAATTATATACTTCCCCCAGAAGCAAGTTTTTTTTAGCATCCACCTTTCAAACCCCCACAGGGTCTTACATGTTTCAATAAGATCACGTCACATTCTTTTTATCTTCAGTGAGTATGTGCCCAATCTGCTCAACATTTCTTCTGTGGATTTCTTGTTACTTTAAACTGATTTATTGCCTTTATTGCAAGATTAGATTGCTTCTAAACTATTGCCCCTTCACAAGGCACAGTGACTCACCCATCATAATTGGCAATTCCTCAAAAATCTGCTCTCAAAAATCCTTTCTCATATTGTTCAAGTCATCAGTTATGAATAAGTGGAGGATATAATTGTTCAGAATATGAACAGGAAAGTGATAAAGAAGGATATGAGTCCATGAAAGGCAGATGCAGAAATAAATGTAATGGATAATAAGGAAATAAGAAACTTGTTAGATGAATATTTTGTATTCACTCCACTATGCAACAAAAGTACAAGGTATTAGTGGTTCAGAAGAAACTACAAATAAACCAGAGATAAGCTTTGGTAAGAATCATATTGGAATAAAGATTCTATATAGACTTAAGACTCTTTTCTTTAGAAAACATGATTTGGAGATGCCGGTGTTGTACAAAGTTAAAAATCATTCCTGAAGAAGGGCCTGTGCCCGAAACGTCGAATCTCCTGTTCCCTGGATGCTGCCTGACCTGCTGTGCTGTTCCAGCAATAAAGTTTCAACTTAAAAATCAAACAACACCAGGTTATAGGCCAACAGGTTTAGTTGGAAGCACACTAACTTTCGGAGCGTCGCTCCTTCATCCAAAACCACCTTCTTTAGAAAAGGGTGACTTAATATAAGTACTTAAAATAAGTACTTAAAATTATAAGGCAGTCTGATATGGTAAATATAAAGAAGAATCAATTTATGATCAAATCTGAAACTACTGTTAATAAATACAAGATACCTACAGACAGATGACCTGAATCCTGAAATATTGACATCCTGGGGTTACAATTGACCAGAAACTAAATGGCACCATCTTTATAAATAATGTGGTAATGCCCCAAAGCCTTTCCACCATTTATTAGTGATTAATCAGGAGTGTAATGGAAGATTTTCTACTCAGTCACAGAGTCATAGAGATCTACAGCACAAAAAAGGTCCTTCAGCAAATTGCATCCGTGCTGGTGAAAAACAACCACCTAACTATCGTAAATTCACTTTTTAGCACTTGGCCCATGGCTTGACACTGCAATCGGACTCCTTAAATGTTATGAGGGTTTCAGCCTTAACCACTTTACAAATAGATGAGTGCATGTCCAACAACACTCAACAGGCTTGATACCATCCAGGACAAAGCATTCCATTTGAATGGCCACCTACCTTCGAAATTCATTCTCTCCACCAATGTCTCACAGTGGCAACAGTGTGTACCATCTGTAAGATACCATGCAGCAAATCAACATGGCTCCTTTGACAGTACCTTCCAAAACTGCAACCTCAGCCACCTTGAAAAACAAGATCAATGGATTCATGGGTACACTAGAACCTGAAGCTCCCTCCAAGCTCACATCATCCCAGCTTTGAACGTCATTGCAATTCCTTCATTGTTGCAAGGTCAGAACCTTCCCATTCTCTTCCTAGCAGCACTGTGAGTGTATTTACACTACATGGACTGCAGTGATTCAAGAAAGTAGCTTACCATCATGGTCTCAAGGGCAATTAGGGCAAGGCAATAAATGCTAGCCCAGCCAGCATTGCCCACATCTAGTGAGCAAATAAAGAGAAGAAAATTACAGTCACCAGTAAATCTGAAGAGGAATTTAGAATAAACCTCTTTCGCTATACAGCAATTAGAATGCTAAATTTGTTATCATATGGATATAATAGCATAGAAATAATTAAAGCTGGGAAAGTACATATGGGATAGAAAGACTCACTGAAAAACACAAATTGTGCATAAACACAAGCATATGCAGTATATGCCAAGTGAGCTGAATTACTTGTTTCTGTGCCCTAAATTTTCTATATATTTACGGTTATAACTTAAATGGACATATTTAATATGATTGATTTTTCTCCAAAGTAACGGAGAAAAAATATAAATTAAAGACATAGAAATCCATGACTGTCAGGCAGACATTGAAAGAAATTTTGGATTTAATCGAAGTGGCTTAGAGAGGGGCAGGATGATTTCCTAACACCTATGCTTGTGAGGTTTTCAGATGAGATAGAAAGGGGGATTAATAAAACAAGTGGATGGCAATTGCAATTAAGGAAACAATCACAGCTGTGAAAAGGGGTGTTATGCCAGAGGGATCAAATCAAGCTACATGGTTTGAACGAAGGATCAGGAAAGGAGGAATCACATCGTGGTGAGTATATGAAACACCTCCAAGTTGTCAGAGCAAGCTAGAAGATCAAATATGTAGTCAAATTCCAGACAAAATAATAAGACAATAGCTGTGAGGTATTTCAATTATCCTAAAATCAACTGAGACATGCGTAGTGTAAAATTTACAGAGGCCACATAATTCCTAAATTATATTCAGGAGCACTTTTTTGGTAAAATGTGTCAAATAGAAGGTGGAAGGGTTGCATTTTCAGATTTAGTTTTAGGGAGTGAAGTATAGCCCGATAGTGCTCAGATGTCAGGAAGAGAATCAGTCAACCATCTTTAACCCAGTAAATTACAAGCCTTCGAAGACTGAAGAAAATGCATTCTGAGAGAATAGTAAAACATGCAGATTCAGGGAGATGGCTAACAGCAAGTGCAATTATATTGTGTAATAATATGTATATAATATTGATAATATTAAGAGAGAAAAAAATGTGGAGATTTTGAATATAGGTCTGAAAGTGTTAAAACTGAGGAGTGGCATAAACACTATGCCACTCACTATGATGGTTGACATATGGACTTGAGGGTCGAACAGCTTAGGATCTCAGAGAAGTAAGACTTAACATCTGGTCTGCCTCAATGTCTCTGTAACAATATCTATCATATCGATATAACCTGTTACTAGTCAACCCTTAATGTCTTCAGGGTTGAACAGCTAGGTGATAAACATGCTGGTGAGCAATGAGAAGTCTATTTGAATGCATCTTATTATTACTTAACCTCATCTCATTTTTAATGTAGGTTGCTATTCCCCTGGTACTGGCGAGAAACGAGATGTGCAATTCCTGACTTGAAAGTCAGAGCAGTTACCTGGTGGCTGTAGCCCACAAGCAACTCCTCTGGGCTTCCAGGATTGGCAGCATTCCCCAACTTCTCAGGGCAAGCTCCATGGATAGCAACCACTGTCACTCCCTGTCCATGGAAGTCAGCAGTAGCAAAGTGAGAAACAGTTTGGGACTGAGGGAATTATCTGGGCAGGCTTGAAGCTGCACAGTACTAGCCCATCACTTTTGAATATAGCAGCAGAATAGCATAAATTCCTGGTTTTCAAAGTAGTGCCTGGTTCTGGAAACAACAGGTTTGAAAAGGGGATGTTATGTGTATGTACCTGTTGGTTGTTTCGGATAAGCGCAGCATGGTTGGCAAGGTGATTAACACTTCTGCCTCACAGTGCCAGTACCTGGGTGCGATTCCATCCTTGGGCAACTGTCTGTGTGAAGTCAGACAGTTGAGGCTTGTCACAAAATCAGGAGGGATGATTTTAGGGGAAAAAAACAAGTCAGCAACAGTTGCCTCATTTGCTATGGCACTCAAATATATTCTGATGGGAGGACAGTGATAGAGCAAGGAAGTCAATTGAAGTTGTTAGTTTCTAATCAGCCTGTTTAGAGATATTATTACACACCTCTGAAGCAGATGGGTCTTGGCTCCTGGCTCAAACGTAGAGACACTACCACTGCACAATAAGTTAGGTATAACTCTGTTTCTCTCTCCACAGTTGCTGGCAGACCTGCAGTGTTTCTGTTGCACTTTCTTTTTTTTTTAATTTAAATTTCATCATCTGCGTTATGCTTTTAGATATTTTCTAATCAACCTGTTCGGAGATGTTATTACAGGCCTCTGAACAGGTTAGACTCACACCAGGGTGTCCTGGCTCAGAGTTAGAGACATTACTAGTGCACCACAAGAGTCGCAGTCAATTGGAATTAGGAATGTGTAATAACTAGAATAAGGGATGGGTAAGAATTGGAGTCAACAAAGCACAGTAATTGCAGTTAGGGAACTATACTTGTTCATGGTTCCACAGGAACATTTGAGAGGCCCTCCCTTTTCTTGATTGCTGCAGAGGCAAGATTCTTTCGAGAAGAAGACCAGTACTTAATCTCAATGTTTTGTTCGCTCAGTGCATGAGACTTGCAATCTCAGAGTCGTGCATCAAAGTCTATGTTAAGTGCCACTGTTTAAGGGTTCTTGTGGTGGAGTGGTAATGTTCACACCTGGGCTAATAGATCTGGGTTCAAGTTCCACCCCTGTATCCAGAGGTGTGTCATAATATATCCAAAAAGATAAATTTAAAAGTACTTACAAGTTCAGCAGTTGGCCAACGTCAATGCAAGTTCTGTGCCGGACATCGCACTGCTGAATATTATGCTTGTACTAATTTTATACTGCAAATTTGGGTGTAATACAAACCAGTTTCCACTTCCAATCATTTTGTAGCAATGCCACAGCTCTACATTTTTGATGTTTTTAATTAAAATATACTTTTGCTGTAACAATTGCAGATTCATGTTTAAATTTATCCAGTAACAAAAGGAAATCCACCAGCTTTTCATTCCACAAAAGTTTATATCAAGCTTTCAGTTGTTTTACCATTTTGGTCTGCTTGTAGATTTCACAACTGGTGTCATTCCATCTCTGTAGAGGCTCTTCGTTTTGCTGAAGTTGACAATATTAAAAATTACTCTCTGCAAATAATTAAATAAAAATAAGTTGATTAAAATCCAAACAATTATAATCTAAAATATTTTCTTAAGATACATTTATTGTCTGTGTAAAAACATACCTTGTTAAAAATATTCCCGTTTCAACATGCCTTCTACAGAAAGTTCAACAACTGGAAATTGCATTGCAAATTACTTTTCTCTTTAATATTGTATGACCTCACAGCCAAGATTTTAAAAAGTAGCAGTGTTCAGATTAAAATGGATAATGGAAAATCAATGAAGGTGGTGGTAATTGCAGGCATGAATTGAAAATTGGTTAGCAAACAGGAAACGGTGTGGGAATAAATGGATGTTTTTCAGACTGGAAGGCAAAGACTAGCAGGCCATCATAGGAATCTATGCTTGGCTGCTAGTTACTCATAACATATATCAAAGATGTTTTGAGGGAATCAAATGTAATATTTCCAAATTTGCTGACAATGATGAGAATAATAGAGTATTACTTAAACAGTGATAGATTGATGTAGATTAGATTCCTTACAGTATGGAAACAGGCCCTTCGGCCCAACAAGTCCATACCGACCCATTCCCTTACCCTGTTAATATTTTACCCCTGACTAATGCACCTAACACTATGGGCAATTTAGCATGGCCAATTCACCTGACCTGCACATCTTTGGATTGTGGGAGGAAACCGGAGCACCCGGAAAAAAACCCACAGGGAGAATGGAATGGAATGGAATCGAATCGAACCCAGGTCCCTGGTGCTGTGAGGCAGCAGTGCTAGCCACTGAACCAGAGTGCTGCGTGTATGAGGGGGCATAAAAATGTCTTTGTATTCAAGTCCCTGAAAGAAAGCAAACAGTTAGGAAAGCATATGGTGTGTTGACTTTAACTGGAAGGGGATTTGAGAACAAGAGAAAGGATTTTTGCTGAAGCTTTGCAGGACCTGGGTAAGACCATACCAGGAGTACTGTGCGCAGTTTTGGTCTCGTTACCTAAGATATACTTGCCATAGAGGGAGTTCAATGAAAGTTCATCAGGCTGATCCCTGGATGACAGAAATGTCTTTTGGGGAGAGATTGGATTTACCAGGTCTGTATTTACTGGAGTAGAGATAAGAGGGGAATCTCATTGAAACTTATAAAAGTTTGACTGGGCTGGAAAGACTAGATGCAGGGATGATGCTATCTATGGTTTGGGAGTCCAGAGCAAGGGATCACATTCTCAGGATACAGAGCAGACCATTCAGGACTGAGACGAGGAGAAATTTCTTCCCTCACAGAGGATGATGACCCTGTGGAAGTCTCTACCACATAAGGTGATAGAGGGCAAGTCACTGAATATATTTACAAAAGAAACAGATTTCTACAGACTAAAGGCATAAAAGGAGATGGGGAATGAATTTCAGTATGGCATTGAGTTAGAGGATCAATTATTGCCATATTTAATAGCAGAACAGGCTCGATGGGCCAAAAAGCCTATAACTGCTTTTTGTTTTGTTCTATATGACTTGTAGACATTGCACAGTTGAACTTGAGGCATGTAATGTGATAGAATGTAACTATTTTTGCCCCTGTAACAATAGTTGCTGAATCTGCCTGCTGTACAATTCTGTGATATATCTTCAAATAAAGAGAGCATATGGCCAGTTAACTAGCCCTGGTGTGAAATTGGTAAATTTGTGTCAGCAAACACAGAACAACAGAGACTACTGGCTATGCCACAGCATCAACTGCAGTATAAGCCATAGTCTGTGTATTATCTACCTCCTTGTTAAAGACAGATGAAAAGTGTTTACTACCTCAGCCATGCTCACTGCTTCCATTTGTTAATCTGCTTTTTGAAAAGCTAATCTTCTTATCACTATTATTTTACTATATATGCCTATAGAAAATTTTGGCATTCCCCTTTAAGTTGATTGCAGTCTTTCCTCATAATTCCTCATTGTTTCTCTAATATGCTTTCTCCCCTCCCCGTATTCCTCGGTTTTGAATTGTATTTAAAACACAAAGTAATAGAAAATAAGAGCTGAAGTAGGTCATTCAGCCCTTCGAGTCTGCACACTATTCATTATGGTCATGGCTGATCATTAATCTCAAGAACCTGTTCTCACCTTTTCCTTATGTCCTTTGATCCCTTTAACCCCAACTGCAATGTCCAACTTCTTCTTGAAATCAGACAATGTTTTGGCCTTGACTTTCTGTGCAGGCAAATTCCACAGGCTATGGAGGCCAAGTTATTGAGTGTTTTTAAGACAGATTCTTTATTAGTAAGGGGATCAAAGCTTACAGGAGAAAACAGGAGAATGGAGTTGAGAAACATATCAGCCATGCTCAAGTTGGGGCAGGGGGTGGTAAATGTCTTAATTCTGCTGCTATATCTTATCATCTTATGGTTTCAGGTTATCCCACCCATCTCCATTCTTGCCACATTTTAAATCAGTTCTCTGCCAATTGACCTTTCTTATTCTGGTTTGACTATTGTCTTTGTCCTCTATTATCATACACCTTTGTGTATAATGAACACTATGCCCTCAATGCTCTCCCATTGACACTTGAGCTACTTCGCCCATCTCAGTTCCAAGAATCAGGTCCAACTGTGCAACCTTTCTTGTTGAATCGGGCACATACTGTTGTAGGAAATTCTCCTGAACACAATCAAGGAACATTTGTCTTATTTTCCCTGGCACTACCATAGTCTATATTTAGGTGATTAAAGCATTGTACGATGGTACTATCTGTCTGTAATTTTCCCGCAGATCTCTTCCTGTGCATCTTCAATCATTGGTGATCTACAGACTACACTGAATAGACTAATTTTACTTTTTTTCTTGCACAGCTCTAGCCAAATAAATTCCATTCCAGCACCCTCTGGGAAAGCCTCTCTCCAACACTAAAATGCTGTCCTGCATAGTGTTCATTATACACAAAGGTGTGTGATAATAGAGGACAAAGACAATAGTCAAACCAGAATAAGAAAGGTCAATTGGCAAGAACTGATTTAAAACGTGGCAAGAATGGAGAAAGGTGGGATAACCTGAAACCATAAGATGATAAGATATAGCAGCAGAATAAATACTGCTACCCCTCCTTTCCTTCCTTTTCTATCTTTGTAACACCTTTTATCCAGGAATATTTAACATTTAGCTCTGCCCTTCTTTAAGCCTGGTCTCAGTTATCACTAAAAAATCATATTTCTACACGGCAGTGTGTGCCTTTAACTCCCCAGTATAGTTTACTATATTCTGTGCATTCACTGACTTCAATTTCATTGTTTTCTCTCTTACTCTGACTTCACGGTTTAACTTACTATTCTCTACCTGGTTCCATCTAGCTAAGTAGTTTAAAGCCCTTCCGATAGCATTAGCAAAATGACTCATAAGGAACTCGGTCCCAGTTTTGATCAGGGGCAATTCATCTGGCTTGTACAAGTCCTATCTTCCCTACAGCAATTTCCAGTGTCACAGAAATTTAAAGACCTCCCTGTGCACCATCTTTCAGGGTCCCACATTCATCTGCTCTGGAAATGTGTTGCTGGAAAAGCGCAGCAGGTCAGGCAGCATCCAGGGAACAGGAGAATCGACGTTTCGGGCATAAGCCCTTCTTCAGGAATTTGCCTGAAACGTCGATTCTCCTGTTCCCTGGATGCTGCCTGACCTGCTGCGCTTTTCCAGCAACACATTTCCAGCTCTGATCTCCAGCATCTGCAGACCTCACTTTCTCCCCACATTCATCTGCCTAATCTTACTATTTCTGGACTCATTTGCATATGAGACTGGCAGTAATCCAAAGATCCTGCTTGCTAATTTTCTATCTAAATTCTGATTGCAGGACCACACCTTCCTTCCTGCCGAAGTAGGTTAGTATCAACGTGGGCCATGATCTCGATCTGTTCACACTCTCTCAGAAGAGAGTTCTGCAGCTGCTCTGTGATGTCCTTGATCATGGCACCAGTGAGACAAAATAGCATTCTGGAATCACATCAAAATCCACAGAAAGGCCTATCTGCTCCCCTACCTAATAAATTCCCAACCCCAGTTGATCTTCCTTTCTTCTTCCTTCACTCGTGTACAGCTGTACCGTTCTTGGTACCACAAACATGATTCTGACTACAGTACCTTGAGGAGTCAGTCCCCTCATTAACTTCCAAAATGGAAAATTGATTTTTGAGTGGTACCCCAGAAGACTCCTGCACTACTTTGCAGGTTCTCTTGGCCTGTCTGGTGATTTCTCAATTCCTTTTCTGCCTCCAGACCCATGAGCTGCAGTGTGACCATCTCTCAGAATGTGTTATCAAATAACTCTCAACCTCATGGATGCACTATAGAGACTCTTTCGGATGCCTGTGCTCTGAAATTCGGATTTCAAGTTTCTGAACTGGCATCACTTTCTGCACACAAGGTCATTTATGACACTTGTAGGCTCCATGATTTCTACACTTCACAGGCCATGTCTTCAAGTTGAATCAGTTGCACTGGCACATCTTAACTATACTTCCCTTACATTAACTTTACTCTTACCTGGATTACTTATAGTACTTTACTATATTGGCCCTAACTTTCCCTTATTCCTGCTGTCCCTCATGTATCTGAAAATTCTGAATTCTCCAAGTCTGTTATATAATGGCACACATTTCTACTATCTAATAATATTGTCCTGGGGCATCAGGAATACAGCATGGAAGGAAGAATCCACTTGCATTTGCCAGTATTGTACCCAAATGTCAAGTTTATGGTGATGTGAATAATAGGCGTAGATATTTATAAAATTTGTGTGAGCTGCTTTTGGGTGAGA
Source organism: Chiloscyllium plagiosum (assembly GCF_037043375.1). Taxonomy (NCBI): domain Eukaryota; kingdom Metazoa; phylum Chordata; class Chondrichthyes; order Orectolobiformes; family Hemiscylliidae; genus Chiloscyllium; species Chiloscyllium plagiosum. The sequence continues at coordinate 48,597,497 of NW_028270147.1, read as the reverse complement.
ATGTCTAAATTTTTATTTTGTACAAATTTAATTTAGTTTGTAATTGGCACTAAACTGAAAACTATAGTTGAAATTACACAGTGCAATCTGATGGGGATGTGAATATAGGGGGTAGATAGATATCTATAATATTAGTAAGTGCTGTTTTTGGGTAAGAATGTCAATATTTTATTTTGTACAAATTTAATCTAGTTTGTAATTGGCAGAAAACTCAAAACTATGGTTTAAATTATGTAGTGGCCAACCTTAAGCAGTTTTTGTTTGCCTTTCAAGGAGAGTGACTTAATTAAGAATCAAATTAAACATGAATTAACTGTATCAGGTTGATTTTTTATGTTAGGAGCATATCAATTAACCAAATTAGTGTGACTCAGCACTTATGTGCCACATCTATCAGACTGCTAGAGTTAACTGATTCAGGAAATTAAGTGGAGAAAGGGAAAAGGACATTTTGATGCCATTGCCTTTGTCTAAACTTTTCCAGTCTCCAGAAATTGATACTTACTCTGATACAGGAAAAGGAGATGGTTAATTAGTAAGTATTTGATTAATGATTAAGGTTTATTCTATTCCTAACGTTTAAAATTGCATATCAGACGGTGGTAACGCTAATAAAATGTATAAAAAAAGCATAATTAAATATAAAGTTGAATACAACAATCAGTAGTTTCTTAAAAAAACATCAAGGATAGCAAGATGTTTCACAGTTGCAGCATGCAAGAGTTCCTGGATATCAGTTTGGTCCACATTTGAAGTTTGAGTAGGCTTGGGGCAGATTTTATGGGTCGGAGGCTGGACTACAGACATGGCGATGCATCAGTGAAGGGGAAAGCTACCTTTTGAACCAGAAGACAGTCAGATCTCTTGGGGTTGGATCGTCAGATTTAGTCAGTCTTCAGGGAATGGAGATTATGACTGCGAGGGAGGCAGGCAAGGACCCAGCTGGCAGGAGCACTAGAGTATTGGTGGATGAAATAGAACCAGAGAATGTCTGTACTTTGATTTCCAGAAGACATTTTATAAGGTACCACATCAAAGATAATACTGGAAAATAAAAGCCAATAATGTAGCAGGTAGCATATTGGCATGGATTGCAGATTGGCTGGCTAACAGGAAGCAGTAAGCAGGTGTAAGTAGATCTTTCCAGGTTGACAAGATGTGACAAGTGGTGTGCCACAGGGATTGATGCTAAACTGCTGAGAATTTAAATGAAGGGAAGGAATTTAAGTGACAAATGGATTATAATGTCGAAAAATTTTAAAATATCTATATTGGCATGAAGAATAAAAAAAATTATGATTAGATTAGAAATGATTCCCTACAGTAAGGATTAGAAATGATTCCCAACAAGTCCACACCGACCCTCCGATGAGTAACCCACCCAGATCCATCCTCCTACCCTATATTTACCCCTGACTAATGCACTTAACACTATGGGCAATTTAGCATTGCCAATTCACCTGACCTGCATGTCTTTGGATTGTGTGAGGAAACCGGAGCACCCGGTGGAAACTCACGCAGACACGGGGAGAATGTGCAAACTCCACACAGAGAGTTGCCTGAGGAAGAAATCGAACCTGGGTCCCTGGCACTGTGAGGTAGTAGTGCGAACCACTGAAACACCGTGCCGCCCCACTGAGCCACCGTGTCGCCCAGTGGTCGACTCTCCTGTTCATCGGATGCTGCCTGAGCGGCTGTACTTTTCCAGCACCGCACTTTTTGACTCTGATCTCCAGCATCTGCATTCTTCACATTCTCCAAGAGAATAGGGCCCCTCAAAGATCAGCAAGGCAGCCTATGTGTGGAATTGGAGAGATGGGGGAGATACTAAATGAATATTTTGCATCAGTGTTTACTATGGAGAAAGATTTGGAAGATACAGAATGTGAGGAAATAGATGGTGACATCCTGAAAAACGTCTATATTACAGAGGAGGTGGTGCTGGGGGTCTTAAAATGTACAAAGGTGAAAAGAAAACCAGGATCTGATCAGGAGTACTCTAAAACTCTGTGGGAATCTAGGGAAGTGATTGCTGGGTCCCTTGCTAAGATATTTGGACCATCAATAGTCACAGGTGAGGTGCGGAAGACTGGAGGTTGGCTACCAAGGTACCACTATTTAAGAAAGGTGGTAACGAAAAGCCAGCAGCTATCGACTGGTGAGCCTGACATCGGTGGTGGGCAAGTTGTTGGAGGGATTCCTGAGGGGCAGGATTTATATGTTATTTGGAAAGGCAAGGACTGATTAGGGTTAGTCAACATGGCTTTGTGCTTGGGAAATCATGTCTCATGAACTTGATTGAATGTTTTGAAGAAGTAATAAAGAGGATTGACGAGGGCTGAGTGATGGACATGATCTATATGGACTTCAGTGAGGCATTCAACAAGGTTCCCCATGGTAGACTGGTTAGCAAGGTTAGATCTCATAGAATACACGGAGAGCTAGCCATTTGGATACAGAACTGGCTCAAAGGTAGAAGACAAAAGGTGGTGGTGGAGGATTGCTTTTCGAACTGGAGGCCTGTGACTAGTGGTGTGCCACAAGAATCGGTGCTGGGTCCACTGCTTTTTGTCATTTATATAAAGTTCGTAAGTTTGCAGATGACACCAATTGGAGGTGTAGTGGACAGCAAAGAAGAGTACCTCAGAGTACAATGGGATCTTGATAAAATGGGCCGACGAGTGGCTGATGGAGTTTAATTTAGATAAATGTGAGGTAATGCATTTTGGGAAGGCAAATCAGAACAGGACTTATACACTTAATGGTAAGGTCCTAGGAGTGTTGCTGACCAAAGAGACCTTGGAGTACATGTTTATAGTTCCTTGAAAGTGGAGTCATTGGGAGAAAGGATAATGAAGGAATTTGGGACGCTTTCCTTTATTAGTCAGAGCACTGAGTATAGGAGTTGGGAGGTCAAGTTGCAGTGCCACAGGATATTAGTTAGGCCACTTTTGGAATACTGTTTGCAATTCTGATCTCCCTCCTATCGGAAGGATAATGTGAAATTTGAAAGGGTTCAGAAAGAAAATCTACAAATATGTTGCCAGGGTTGGATGGTTTGAGCTGCAGGGAGCGGCTGAATAGCCTGGGGCTTTTTTCCCTGGAGTGTCGAGGCTGAGGGGTGACCTTATAGAGATTTATGAGATCATTAGGGGCATGGATAGGGCAAATAGACAAGGTGTTTCCCCTGGGGTGCGGGAGTCCAGGACTTGAGGGCATAGGTTTATGGTGTAGGGGAAAGATTTATTTGGGGCCTAAGGGGCAGCGTTTTCACACAGAGGGTGGTGCATATGTGGAATGAGCTGCCAGAGTAAGTTGTGGAGGCTGATACAATTGCAACATTTAGGATGCATTGGGATGGCTATATAAATTGGAAGAGTTTAGAGGGATATGAGCCAAGTGCTGGCAACTGGGACTAGATTAGGTTACGATATCTGGTCGGCATGTTTGAGTTGGATGGTTTCCATGCTGTACATCTCAATGATTCTGTGACTCCAATTAACAGGAACTGGGCAAAATACATCACCACCTGTTATTAAAATGGATAAGAAGATAACGAATGAAAATTGGAAATGCAATAGACAGGATGGGGGACAATAAAAATAATTTAATTTGCCTCTTCTTCTTGTTAGTGACAACATGCAATTCTAAACAGGTACAGTAGGAAAATGATCTGGAGTGCAGTGCATTATGTACATATCATTAAATTTGGCAGAGTTGGCTCAGAACTTGATAAACAAGATATATTGGATCCTGGGCTTTAGGACTTGAGGCTTACATTACAAAAGTGAGGAGATCGGTGAACGTTCATTATGGATTGATTTACAGGGCCCCTGTGGGTATGCTTTCAGTACTGGGGGGGAAGAAGGGGGAAGAGGTATGCTTAGAAAATTTATGTTGGTAGCTCCAGCCCTACCCCACAACATCCCCATGCCCAACATTCCTGATGAACATTTTTCCAGATCCATGTTGTCTTTTTCCAGGGGATTACTTGCAGTTCTTGTGGTGCCCACTACTAAATTAAATGGTGCTTGTCTTGAAAGACATGATGGCCAAACAGATTGGTCAACAATCTCAAGGCTGCAATTTCCTTTCACTGAGAGGTAGAAGTCTGCTAGAATTCTGCTAGAGGTAGAATTCCACCAGCAGTATGATACTGCCACTGAACAGTTTCAACTGGATCAAAGAGTCTCAATATATCCCCAATCTGTGCCACAGAATATTCAAATCTGGTGTACAACTCCGAACATCACATTTAATGAGAATATGAAGGCATTTTCAAGGGTGCAGAAAAAATATTAAAGACTGGTTCTAGAAATCAGAGATAAACTGGAGATAGCAAGTTTTGAGAAGATTTGTAACTGGTTGAGGTTCTGGATGTAGGTTTACTCGCTGAGCTGGAAGGTTCATTTTCAGATGTTTCGTCACCATACTAGGTAACAACTTCAGTGAGCCGACGAAGCATTGCTCGTATTTCCTGCTTTCTATTTATATGTTTGGGTTTCCTTGAGTTGGTGATGTCATTTCCTGTGGTGACATCCTTTCCTATGGCAATGCCATTTCCCGTTCTTTTTCTCAGGGGGTAGTAAATAGGATCCAAGTCAATGTGTTTGTTGATAGAGTTCCAGTTGAAATGCCATGCTTCCAGGAATTCTTGTGCGTGCCTCTGGCTTGTCCTAGGATGGATGTGTTGTCCCAGTTGAAGTGGTGTCCTTCCTTATCTGTATGTGAGGGTACTAGTGAGAGAGGGTCATGTCGTTTTGTGGCCAATTTACGTTCATGTATTCATGTGGCTAGTTTTCTGCCTATTTGTCCAATGTAATGTTTGTTACAGTTCTTGCACAGCATTTTGTAAATGACATTAGTTTTGCTTGTTGTCTATATAGGGTCTTTCAAATTCATTAGCTCCTCTTTTAGTGTGTTGGTGGATTTGTGGGCTACCATGATGCCAAGGGGTCTGAGTAGTCTGGCAGTCATTTCTGAGATGTCTTTGATGTAGTGGAGAGTGGCTAGGATTTCTGGATGCATTTTGTCTGCTTGTTTGGGTTTGTTGCTGAGAAATCGGAGGACTGTGTTCGTTGGGTACGCATTCTTTTTGAATGCACTGTATAGGTGATCTTCCTCTGCTCTGCGTAGTTCCTCTGTGCTGCAGCGTGTGTTTGCTCATTGAAATAATATTCTGATGCAGCTTCGTTTGTGGGTGTTGGGATGATTGCTTTTGTAGTTCAATATTTGGTCCATATATGTTGTTTTCCTGTAGATGCTGGTTTGAAGTTCCCCATTTGCTGTTCGCTCTACTGTGACATCTAGGAATGGCAGTTTGTTGTTGTTTTCCTCCTCTTTAGTGAACGTTATGCCAGTAAGGGTATTATTGATGGTCTTAAAGGTTTCCTATAATTTGTTTTGTTTAATGATGACAAAGGTGTCATCCACGTAGTGGACCCAGAGTTTGGGTTGGATGATTGGCAGAGTTGTTTGTTCGAGTCTCTGCATTACTGTCTCTGCTAAGAATCCTGACAGCGGAGATCTCATGGGTGTTCTGTTGGTTTGTCTGTAGGTTTTGTTGTTGAAGGTGAAGTGGGTGGTAAGGCATAGATTCCATTAGCTTGATGATACTGTCCTTGCTGATGAAGTTGGTGTTTGGTGTGTGTGTCTTTGGGTCTTCTAGTAGTGTAGCCAGTGTTTCCTTGGTTAGGTTGATGTTGATTGATGTGAACACCGCTGTTACATCAAAGGAGACCATTATTTCATCCTCTTCTATCTTAGTGTCTTTGATGGTCTTCAAAAGACCATCTTCGTCTGGAGGCTCACTGAATATATTACCTACTATGGTGACGAAACATCTGAAAATGAATCTTTCGATTCAGCGAGCAAACCTACATCCAGAACCTCAACCTGAGCTACAAATCTTCTCAAAGCTTGCTAACACCTCGGGCTGCAATACGCTAAAACTGGTCTGAAAATTGGAAACAAATACCATCTGACAGAGCGCCACCCACGAACTGCTGTACATCCTGCACAAATGCCTAAGAAAACAGGTATTACCTAAACATCTTAAATACAAGCCTCCCCTTAACACCCCACTAGCCAAAAGAATAGCAAAGCAAAATGGCCTGCAGAATGCTTAGAGAAATGATTAATGATGCCCACAACAGACTCCGTAAATACCACCGGGAAACTTTGCACCAAAAATCTTTATCCACTCATGCAACAGACCATGAATAGACAGATACAGTACAACAAGCCATAGATATTAGACAGTGACAAGCACAGAAAATGAAAACACTAGACCTGCAGAAAAAACTAGACAAACTCACACAAAATAACAACACTGACAACACAGAAGCGTGGATAAAAACTTATCTGACCAACCCTTAACAGACACTGAAAAAGCCGTCTTAGTAAGAGGATTAAATTAGAGCTTCCAGAATGCAGATAAGAAACATTTCTTAGCAGCATTAGAAACAACACTAAAAAACAACCAACTCACTGAAGAAACCCAGCAAACTATCAGACAGGTGGTCGCACCAACATTAAGCAGGAAAAAGAAAGGAAACACACTCAAAAAACACAAGAAAGGAAAACACTAATAAAAGCTAAAAACATTGTCATCCTACCTGCAGACAAAGGATGTTTGACAGTCATTTAAATCAAAGAGACTACATTGAAAAAGCAAACGCACTACTTGCAGATACCAACACTTACCAACAAGTGGCAATAGATCCAATCCCACAATTAGAGAATCACAGCCCTACTCAAAAAAACTTAAGAAATCTGGAGAAACAAATAAGACCGAATTCCAAAAAAAGAAACCAGACAGATCCAACACACCACGCTTCTACGGACTATGCACAATTCACAAACTAGAAGTCCCCCTCAGACCCACAGTCTCGCTACCTGGAACACCAACTTACAGATTGGCCAAGGAGCTACACCAAAGACTGAAACACTTAGTAGAAGACTCACACCACTCCATCCACTCTACCCAAGAATTCCTGAAGACCATTAAAGACACTAAGATAGAAGAGGATGAAATAATGGTCTCCTTTGATGTAAAAGCGGTGTTCATATCAATCATCAACATAGCCAAGTAAACACTGACTACACTATTAGAAGACCTAAAGACACATACACCAAATACCACCAACTTCATCAGCAAGGACCATATCGGCAAGCTAGTGGACCTACGCCTTACCACCCACTTCACCTTCAGCAACAAATCATACAGACAAACCAACAGGATACCCATGGGATCTCCGATATCAGGGTTCTTAGCAGAGACAGTAATGCAGGGACTCGAACAAACAGCTCTGCCAACCATCCAACCCAAACTTTGGGTCCATTATGTGGATGACACAGAAGAACTATGCAGAGCAGAGGAAAATCACCTCTACAGTGTATTCAAAAAGAATGGGTACCCAATGAATACAGTCCGCCGAGTTCTCAGCAACAAACCCAAACAAGCAGACAAATTGCGTCCAGAAACCCTAGCCACTCTCCCCTATACCTAAGACATTTCAGAAAGGACTGCAAAACTACTCAGATCCCTTGGCATCATGGTAACCACAAACCCACCAACACACTAAAACAGTAGCTAATGAACTTGAAAGATCCTATACAGACAACAAGCAAAACTAATGTCATTTACAAAATACCGTGCAAGAACCCATCCATGCTGACCAGATATCCCAACCCAATCTAGTCCCACCTGCCAGTACCCGGCCTATATCCCTCCAAACCCTTCCTATTCATATATCCATCCAAATACCTTTTAAATGTTGCAATTGCTGTGCTGTACATCTCTATGACTCTATAACTGTAACAAGCACTACATTGGACAAACAGGCAGAAAACTAGCCACATGGATACATGAATATCAATTAGCCACAAAACAACATGGCCCTCTCTCACTAGTATCCTTACATATGGATAAGGAAGAACACTGCTTCGACTGGGACAACACATCCATCCTCGGACAAGCCAAACAGTGACACGCACAAGAATTCCTAGAAGCATGGCATTTCAACTGGAACTCTATCAACATACACATTGACTTGGACCCCATTTACCACCCCCTGAGAAAAGAACAGGAAATGACATCACCATAGGAAAGGACGTCACCACAGGAAATGACATCACCAACCCAAGGAAACCAAAACATATAAACAGAAAGCAGGAAACACCAGCACTGCTTTGTCCTGAGGCTCACTGAAGATGTTACCTAGTTTGGTGATGAAACGTCTGAAAATGAACCTTCCAGCTCAGCAAGCAAACCTACATCCAGATAAACTGGAGATGTTGGTTGTTCTTCTTAAAGATGTCAAGATTAAAAGGCCATGACGTGGCAGCACCGCTGATGAACTGGGGTGAACAAAGTCAGAAGTCACACAGCACCAGGTTGTAGTCCAACAGATTTATTTGAAATCACAAGTTTTTGGAGCTCTGTCACTTATCAGGTGGAGTGAAGACAGGCACTCAGGCACAGAATTTACAATCAGACAGATCAAAAGACCATACAAATGGTGTGAGTGGAGTGTTGACAGGCTGAATAATAAATCTCTGCAGGTGATCAAGAGTGTCAGACAGTGTGAGCGAAGTGTTAACAGCTGAATAGCAAGTTAAGGGATGACCTATAATCCAATTAATTAAGGCAGAGAGATAATGACAAAATATTAAAAATAAGGTGTGCTGGAGACAAACCAAATGACTGAAATAATATGATAGGTATGAGTTGCTTGCTGAGGGTCTATCCAAAGTAACAAGTTATCTAAAACTATACAAAATCATTAAGGTAGAAAGATCATAACGGGTTATCAAGGAGATGGTATCAAAACAGGACAGTAGGAAAATTTTACAGATGCAGAACAGTATGGTGAGGTCACATGTAGCGTGACATGAACCCAAGATCACGGTTGAGGCCATTTTCATGGATATGGAACTTGGCTATCTGTTTCTGTTTGGCGATTCTGTGTTGTTATCTCGAAGGCCACTTCGGAGGCCACTTACCTGAAGATCGGAGACTGAATAGCCTTGACCGCTTAAGTGTGCCCCAGCTGGGAGGGAACATTCCTGTCTGGTGATTCTTGCATGGTGTCTATTCATCCGCTGTCGTAGTGTCTGCATGGTCTTGCCAATATACCATGCCTCAGGGAATCCTTGCCTGCAGCAGATGAGGAAGACAACATTGGCCGAGTCACATGAGTATCTGCCATGTACATGGTGGATGGCGCTCCTACGTGTGATGGTAGTATCCACGTCAAAGATCTGGCATGTCTGGCAGAGATTGCTGTGACAGGGTTGTATGATGTTGTGATCGATATGGTCCTGAAGGCTGGATAGTTTGCTGTGAACGATAGTCTGTTTAAGGTTTGGCAGTTGTTTGAAGGCAAGAAATGGAGATGTAGCGATGATCTTGGAGAGGTGTTCTCTCTGATTATAAATTCTGTGCCTGAGTGCCTCTCTTCACTTTACCTGACGAAGGGGCAGTGCTCGAAACGTTTGAAATTTCAAATAAACCTGTTGGACTATAGCCTGGTGTCATGTGGTTTCTGACCTTAAGGTTGAAAGGAGTTTTGGTAGAGATGTTCAAAATAATGAAAGTTCTGAACAGAATATCTGTTGAAAGATTGTTCCACTTGGCAGAAGGATCCAGCACTAGACTCAATGATTTAAGTGAATTGCAGAAAAACCAAAGATGATATCAGGGAAATATTTTTGTACAATGTGCAGTCAGGTTTTTAAATGCACTTCCTGTAAGAGTGATGAAGGTCAGTAAGGGTTTTCCAAATGAAATTGGATAATGATATAATAATTGCAGAAAAACAAATGTCAGGTTTTGCCTGAATTGTTCCTGTAAGGAGCCAGCATGATCACTGCTGATGGCCTCTTTCTGTGCTTTACTATTTTATGTTTCTCTGATGAATCTAGAAATAAATTATTGAAGGACATAAAAAGAACACAAAGGTCACAAAGGAAAGTATATCACAAATAAAACGTTTTCTCAGTGAAAAGATATTATGTAAAGTCTTAAATTGAGCACCGTCTGCTATTAGGAAATAGGTAAAGTCAACAATTGTAGGCAACACTAAAATTAAACATTCCTAAACAGATATACAAGGTTAAAGCTTTTTATTTTGCACCCATCACAACTACCTAAAATCAGATAGCACAGGAAGAGGATGTTGATTGATTGGACCATGGCTCGCAAGGATATACAGTAGGGCCAGTTAACTGTCAATGTGACTTAGCTAAAGAATATCAGATCAAATAGGCAGATTCAGAGTATTGCTGTAAGAAATGCAGCAGGGATTAGCATTATCCATAACTTTTTTTCCCAGGCAAAATCTGCAGTGTACTATAACTTACTGTTTGACAATATTACAAATGCAAATCCCTTTAAAGGTAAATCAGGAAGTTTTTTTAATCAACTTGTTCAGGCATGTTGTGATACACCTCAAAGCATGTGACACTTGAACCCAAGTGTCCTGGCCAAGGAACAGGGACACTTCCATGTGCCACAAGAACCTGTTGTTTGAATTTTTTTTACTGAAGATAAACCAGGATAGCTTCAGAGTTAATCAACAACAGTGGATACTCATTGGAGTTTGTGCTTAAGATTAGATTACTTACAGTGTGGAAACAGGCCCTTCGGCCCAACAAGTCCACACCGCCCCGCCGAAGCGCAACCAACCCAAACCCCTGCATTTACCCCTTACCTAACAGTACGGGCAATTTTTAGCATGGCCAATTTACCTGACCTGCACATTTTTGGACTGTGGGAGGAAACTGGAGCACCCGGAGGAAACCCACGCAGACACGGGGAGAACATGCAAACTCCACACAGTCAGTCGCCTGAGGCTAGGGTTGCATCTGTGTGTAAATATCAAAATGGGAGAATAAGAACAGCTGGGAGATCCTTTCCTTTTTCCCACTTCTCTCTTATTTGGGGTTATTGCAATGTCCTTAACGGGCTTTGCTTGTTAATTAATCTGTTTAAACATGAGTGATTTATTTGTTGTAGTTAACAGATGAATACTACCATGGATGATTTCATAGTGAGGAAAAAGCAACTCAACTCTGTGTGATAACACTTTCAGGTATTAATAAAAAGAAAAAAGGAAAGAACAGCTGAGGTTTTTGGCCAGAAGACCTAAATCAAATTCCACCTGCCCCAGAGGTGTGTTACCACATACCTGACTAGGTTGATAAAAAAGATCAACAGCTGGGGAAGTCTGCCCCTTTTGGATCGTGCTTGTTAATTCTTAAATTATTCAAATGGGAGCTATATACAAAAGAATATGGAGGTTCTCCCCCTTCCCTTTATTTTTGTTATTGTTGCTCTACCTTTGGTGGCAACATCTTTGGTAATCTTTTCTGAATCCTTTCAAGTTTCACAACATCTTTCATACAGCAGGGAGACCAAACCAACCACCAAATCACCAATCAAACAAATCTCAGGCACATCCCCAGAATCGAGGGATGGAATAAAAGGAGAAAGAGAGGACTGCAGATGCTGGACATTCTTGATGAAGAGTTTATGCTCGAAATATCGACTCTTGCTCCTTGGATGCTAATTAATGGAATAACAGTGTGGGTTTAATCCCTGCTCTGCTGTTCCTGGAGGTTGAGAAGAAAGTGAGGACTGCAGATGCTGGAGAGTCAGAGTCGAAAAGAGTGGCACTGCAAAAGCACATAAGGTCAGGCAGCATCCAAGGAGCAAGAGAGTCGACGTTTCAGGCATACGCCTGATGAAGGGATTATGCCCAAAATGTCGACTGTTCTGTTATTTGGATGTTGCCTAACTTGTTGTGCTTTTCCAGCGCCACATTGTTTGATTCTGGGGAAGTGCCTGAGATTTGTTTGATTGGTGATTTGGTGGTTGGTTTGGTCTCCCTGCTGTATGAATGATGTTGTGAAACTTGAAAGGATTCAGAAAAGATTAACAAAGATGTTGCCAGTGTTGGAGGCTTTGAGCTATAGGGAGAGGCTTAATAGGCTGCGGCTATCTTCCCTGGACTGTCAGAGGCTGAGGGGTGACCCTATAGACATTTATAAAATGATGAGGGGCATGGATAGGGTGAATATTCAGTGCCTTTTCCTCAGGGCAGGGGGGGTCCAAAGTTAGAGGGCATAGATGTAAGGTGAGAAGGGAAAGATTTACAAGGCACCTAAGAACTAATCTTTCCATGTAAAGGGTGGTGCATATGCGAAATGGTGGAGCTTTATCCTCTCCACTGCCCAATTAACAAATCTTCCAATCATTAAATTACAGTAAATACTGATCAGTGGGGCAGGGTAGCAATAATAAAACATTAAAAATGGGAGGAATCAAGGGAGGAATTACATGAAAACAGTGTTGGAGGGTGAGATAATGTATTCCAACTCCAATGGTACCACAAACAAGAACTTTTTTTTTCCCTAAACCCACCACAAAATCACCCAATAGCCCCTCTGTTCTTTTTTCCTCATAGATGTACCTTTGGACCAACTCATCCATGCAGACTAGATATCCTAAATAAAGCTAGTTTCACTTGTTAGCACTTGGCCCGTATCCCTCTCAACCCTTCCTATTCATGTACCCATCCACACACCTTTTAAATGTTATAATTGTACCAGCCTCCACCACTTCCTCTGGCAGCTCATTCCATGCACGCATCATCCTTTGCTTAAAAAAGATGCCAGTTAGGAAAAGTTTTTTTACACTTTTATGTGTTTCAAGACATCCAGCACCTCCTCCTCTGTAATGCAGACATTTTTCAGGATACCACCATCTATTTCCCCACATTCTATATCTTCCATGTCCTTCTCCACAGTAAACACTGATGCAAAATATTCATTTAAAATCTTCCCCAAGCCCTGCGGTTCCACACATAGGCTGCCTTGCTGCTCTTTGAGGGGTCTTCTTCCCTCCCTCATTATCCTTTTGTCTTCAATGCATTTATACAATCCCTTTTGGATAGATGGAAAATATAAAAAGGAAGCTGTTTTTATTCCAGGCTACAGGTTTATTCTGTGGTGTCTATGAACCACATTAAGTAAGTTGTGGGCAGTTGCACTCCGGTTCATTTTCTTAAAAACATTTTCTTTGGTTGCACATTGGCTCCACGCTCCTCGTCTTTGGGCATCTGGTGCAGAGGAGTGAGCGGGTAGCTCAGAGGTCCTCTTTGTGCATCTGCTTCTGGGCCTGGCAAAAGCAGCCATCAACAGGTCAAGACACTGGGGAGGTGTAATTCCTGATTGTCTGCTTCTCTTCTACAGCTATTTAAATGCCTGAGTGTACCTTGAGAGGGAACACATGATGTCCACTAGCAGCCTTGAAGTTTTCAGAAATGTGTGGGCACTGACGGGGTGGAGAACATTATTTCCCCAACAAACACCACATTGATTTAGTGCCCTTGGTCCTTAGTCATCCCTTCCACACACCCCCATGCCCTTTTTGTTTTCATTGTTGTTAAATTATCTTTCGTGAGCAGTGTTTGTAATTTGTTATTGGATATCTTTGTCAATTCAGTGGTGGGTTTATTTTATTTTTAAAAATGTTGTATTTTCTCACAAACTGTCTGTTTATTCTGTGGTGCTGTGGAGTCTGTGTACATTTACAAAAGTTGTGAGGTTGTGCAACCCCTGTTTGATTATTATTCTTTTGGTTGCATTTCAGTCCCACAGTCCTGATCTTTTGGCACCCAGCACAGAGGGGGTGCAGGCAGGTCAGAAGTTCTTCTGGGCTTGGCTAAAGTAGGCATTAGCAGGTCCAAACTTTAGGCTGTGGAGAGGGTCATAATTCCCAACTGCCTGCCTCTCCTCCATGTATACATTCATATCAAAGTATCCTTGGAGAGGGAAAACACAGTACTCAACAGGAGCCTCCAAGCTTTTCAAGATGAATGGGTGCTGCAGGTCTGGGGTGCATTATTTCCCCCAATAACATGTTTTCATGAGTCCCCTCCATTATTTGTCCCCACTCTTTGGTTTTGTTATTGTTACATTGCCCCTGGTGGGTGGTGTTGGTGACTTCTTAGTTGGGTGTTTTAGTTAATTTGGTGGAGGATCTATATTTTTTTAAAAACTTGCCTTTTTCCAGGCTGCTGTATTTTTTTTGCAGGTACTATGGAATCTGTGGTCCATGTTTCCAGAGTTTGTGGGCAGTTGCACCCCCGTTTTATGATTTTTAAAAGACTAAATGGCTTTTCTTGTTGTAGTTCAGCCCATGCTCCTGATGTTTGACCACCCAGCAGGGAAGCATTGGTCTGCTCCCAGAGTTGGCTATAGTAGTCATCAACTGGCACATGCAGCATGCCATGGAGGGGGCTGTAATTCCTGATTGGATGTTTCTCTTCCATGGTTACATCTGTGTCCAGGTGTCCTCAGAGAGGGAGCATGCACTGAAGCTTTTCAAACTATTTCTCCCCCTCACACTACTTTGAAGTACATCTCTTAGTTATTCTTTAGTTTTTGCTTCTTGTTACGATATCCGGAATGGGCAGTTTCTATTTTTCTTAACTTGGTTTAGTTAAAAAAAAACTGAATTTTCAGTTCCAATCATCTCATGTTGGTTCATTCTAGATCACATAATCAATCCCAACCAGATCTACTTGATTATGGGCTGGAGAATCCATGAAAACCTTCATTTGATCTGGGACCTGATCCATTTTTCCCAGAGGACAAGTCTGTCAATCACCTTCTGTCAATCAGTCAGGAGGAGGCATTCTCTGAAAGTGGACTGTAATTATCTACCTAGGATTCTGCAACTACTCGGGTTCAGGATATAGTTTATCTGTGAGATTGAATTTATGTAGTCCACAGCAGAATGTCTAATTAAGATTAACGGATTCCTGATGGTGCTCGCTCGCTCCGGGAGAGGAATGCGAATGGTCCTACCTTGTCTGGCTAATTGTATTCCCTTTGCATGGACCCTATCCTGTGACTTTTTGGAGAGGAGATCAACAGGAAAGGCTCTGTGTGGGCTGGGTTTGAGAATCATTGGCTTACGCCAATGGCATATCCATGTTCACCAAATTGGCTAATCTGTACAGGAAGTACCAGTGCCAGGAAATGTTCTCTGCCAGAATCAACTGGGCAAAATATTCTAGAAACCTAATCAATCAGTGGCAGGTAGACTCCCTGCCAGAGGGGTTCACAGTATTTGCCTGAAGCACCACTCATCCAATCTATCTGGGATCTACCATAACTCAGGTGAGGAATTCTGGCTAACAAACTGGTAAGAGTTGGAAGCCAGAGTCCCTGTTCACATTAGGCATTGGATAAGACTCTTCTGATTGATATTCTACATAGTTTGAGGGTTAGTTATAAACTAGTTGCTTGACTCCTTGTTGTCGTATTGGAAGTTTCTTCTGAACCCACCCCTGGCTTCGTCAAGAATGCAAAGATGCTGATAATTACCTTGGGTCAAAAAGATGCTTCAATTCTCTGTTAACGTTCTGAGTCCCCTGATTAGGGAAGGCAAACATTCAACAATAAAACTGTTGTAAATCACAGAATGTCTTCCATTTCCTGATTCACCGTATCAACATTTGCCCACTTAACTCTGCTTGTTCATCAATGTAGCTTCCAGTATGCGCAATATTCTGCAACCACAACAGATAATTTTTAATTGATTTCCACTGTAAATCTTAACAGTCAAGGCTGTACAATAGCAGAATCACATCTAATATTGGGAACTTGTGTTCTGTGGTTTGCAAGCATCGACTGGTTTAGCATGATTTGCAAATGCTACTACGGCAATTGATCAAAGGATCATGTTGCTTCATATGAGTCGACAGACAGTGAAATGTATGGCCAATATACCAGGTATCACACTGGCACGGACATACATAAACAACATTATTCATTAGTGTAGGCAGAAAGGCACTTTGGTCTGATGGCAACATCCTTAGTGGAGAAAAATACTTAAATGTTCACTGAGTAACATACTAAGATAGCTAGTTTCACCTCCTAAGATGGCACTGTAGGTGGCAACTTATAAACTTTTCACTGTAGTCATTTGAATAAGCTAATTCAATTCAATTCAATAATGGGAGAGAGGGTAACCCGGTTCTTCATTGAACACAATTTACGATGGTGTTCAAGTCTGCTGTGGCCTGACAAAGTCAGATTCACAGAATCATACCTTACAGGCAATGTCCTAGACACTACTATCACCATCCCTGCACATGTCCTGCCTTACCAGTGGGACAGACCATGTAAAGGTGGCAGCACAGTGGTATACAGTCTGGAGGAGTTGCCATGGAGGTTATCAACATTGGCTCTGAACATCATGATGTTTCATGGCTTCAAGTTAAACATAGACAAGGAAGCCTCCTGCAGATTACCACACACTGTCCTCCCTCAGCTGATGCATCAGTACTCCTCCATGTTGAACGAAATTTGGAGGAGGCACTGAGAGTGGCAAGTGTACAAAACAGGCTGAGAGGGCGATTTCAATATCCTTCACCAAGAGTGACTTGGGAGCAGTACCATTGATTGAGCTGATCAGGGCCAAAAAGACATAGCTGCTAGACTCATCACAAGGTCAGAAGTGGGGATATTCACTAATGATTGCATAATGTTCACCACCATTTGCAACTCCTCAGGTACTGAAGCAGTCCATCTTCAAATGCAACAAAATCATCTGTAATATCCAGGCTTGTGCTAATAAAGGCAAGAAACATTCACACCACACAAATGCCAGTCAATGACCATCTTCAATAAGAGACCATCTAACCACCACCTCTTGATGTTCAATGGTGTTACTGTTGCGGAATCCCCCTCTATCAACATCTTTGGGGTTACCACTGACCAGAAATTCAAATGGATTCACCATAGTAGCTGCAAGAGCAAGTCAGAGGCTAGGAATGCTGTGGTGAGTAACTTACCTTTGGACTCACCAAAGCCTGCCCTTCATCTACACGGAACACATCAGGAGTGTGATAGATTACGCCTCACTTGCATGGATGCATGTAGCACTAACAACAGTCAAGAAACTTGACACCACCCAGGATAAAGCAACACATGAGACTGGTATCCATAAGCATCCACTCCCGCCACCACTGATGCTCAGCAGCAGCAGTGTGTACTATCTACAAAATGCACTGCAAAAATTCTCTAAAGCTAACATCCATGTCGATAAGGTACTCGAGATGATTCTGAGAGATAAGATGTACATGCATTTGGAAAGAGAGGGTTTGTCTCGGAATAGTCAGCGTGGCTTTGTGTGTGGGAGTTCATGCTTCACAAATATGTTAGAATTCTTTGATAAAGTGACCAGGAAGATTGATAAGGGCAGGGCAATAGATGCAATCTACATGCACTTCAATAAGGCCTTTGATAAGGTTCTACACGGTAGGTTGCTCTTGAAGATTAGATCGCATTGAATGCAGGGGGAGCTGGCAAATTGAATAAACAATTGGCTTGATAGTAGGAAGCAGAGAGTAATAGTGGAAGGATGCTTGTAGGACTGGAGGTCTGTGACTAGTCAAGTGCTTCAGGGGTTGGTGCTGGGCCCATTGCTGTTTGTTATCTATATCAATGTTTTGGAATGACAACATACAAGTACATCCAGTACAAGGCATGATTAGTAAATTTACAGATAACACTAAAATAGCCAGTATTGTGGAAAGTTCTCAGAAATTACAGCAGGACCTTGATCAGCTGGGGAAGTGGGTCAATAAATGGCAAATGAAGTTTAATATAGATAATTGTGAGGTCTTGCATTTTCGAAAGTCAAATCAAGGTAGGAGTTTCATGGTGAATGGTAGGGCCTTAAGGAGTGTAGTGGGACCTTGGGGTTCAGGTGCACGGTTCTTTGAAAGTGGAATCGCAAGTATTAAATTGAATTGAATTTACTGTCACATGTACCGAGGCACAGTGAAAAGCTTTGTCTTGTGAGCAATACAGGCAAATCACATAGTTAAGTAGCATAGACAGGGCAGTGAAGAAGGCTTTTGGCACACTGGCTTTCATCTTTTAGGGTACTGAGTCTAGAAGTTGGCAAGTTATGTTGCAGTTGTATAGGACATAGGTGAGGCTGCAATTGGAGTACTGCATTCAGTTTTGGTCATCTTGCTATAGGAAGGATGTTATTAAACTAGAAAGAGTGCAGAAGAAATTTACAAGGATGTTGCCAGGGCTCAACGGTCTGAGTCATAGGGAGAGGTTGGACAAGCCATGACATTTTTCTTTACAGCGTAGGAGACTGAAGGTGGGGGGTGGGGAGAGTCTTATATCAGTGTATAAGATCATGAAAGGCATGGATAGGGTGAGTGCACTTGTTTTTTTTCCCCCAGGGTTAGGGAGTCGCAGACTTGAGGGCATCAGTTTAAGTTTAGAGGGGAAAGAATAAAAGGGAACCTGGGTGGCAACGTTTTACACAGAGAGTGGTATGCATATGGAATGAGCTGTCACTGGAAATAGTTGAAGTGGGTATATTAACTACATTTAAAAGGCATTTAGACAAATACATGGATCGAAAGGGTTTAGAAGGTTATGAGCCAAGTGCAGGGAAATGGGGTTAGCGTGGATAGACATTTTGTCGGCATGGACCAATTTGGGCTAAAAGGCCTGTGTCTGTGCTGTAGGATTCTATGACTCCTAGATTCTATACATAGACAGCACCTTCCAAACCCATGAGACAATTTCCATCTGGAAGGACAAGGCAACACATAGATCGGAAAACCACCACTTTCAAATTCCCCTTCAAGCCACACATCATCCTGACTTGGAAATATATCACCGTTCCTTCAATGTTGCTGGGTCAAAACCCTGGAATTCCTTCTCTAAGGACATTGTGGGTCAATCTACAGCATACGGACAGCAATGGTTCAGGAAGGCAGCTCACCACCACCTTCTCAAGGGCAAATAGGGATAGGCAATAAATGGTGGCTGGCCAGCAACGCCCATTTCCCACAAGTAAATTTAAAAAAATTATGGTTCCTATATCATTTAAAAAAAATTTCAAATATTTATAATAGTCTATATATAAAGTAACGCAGTTAAAATCTTCAGTATACCACCCACACACATAGGGGTTTTAGGAAAGTACCATGAAACCGCTAAAACAATGGTAGTCATGATGTGGAGATGCCAGTGGAGTGGATAAGGTCAGAAGTCACATGACACCAGCTAATAGTTCAAGAGGTTTATCTGAAATGACAGGTTGTAGGAGCACTACTTCTTTGCCAGGTGAAGTTTTACCTGACAAAGGAGCAGCGCTCTAAAAGCTTATGTTTTCAAATAAACCTGTTGGATTATAAACTGGTGGCATGTGACTTCTGACCCTTAAATAATGATCAGAGCATACTGTCATGCATATCCTTAAGACTGCAACCAAGGACTGGAATTTTTTTTGTTTACCAAATGGGATCCATCTATTGAATCTACCAATCCTTGAGTGCTTGAGAATTAGTTTATAACCATGAGATAAGGGAACATCTGAATCTAACTGAGGAAAAGATTTTAGGACTGAAGGACAAGTTGTCCATGTGGACTAATGTATCAATGTTCCAGTAGCATGTCCTGGGAGCTTTTAAAGTAGTTCCAAAACAACTTGAAGCATTACAAACAACCATGAAATAATGAGCCGACAAGAATGTCAAGTCCTGAAAATTTAAGCCTGGGTGTTGATCTGTTAATACACTGTATTATTTTACAGGTGGCTGTTACAAGTACAGTTTAGTGATGCAAATAGGATAGCAAGAAGAATTATAAAGCAAATCATCTGGCTGACATCCCAAATCATCTGAAAAATAATTACCTATATCCATAACTACATTGAAGCAGTTATTACAGCTGGGAGGAGAACAGTAAGCATAGCTAGTAAGAACTGTGGAGGATGAAAGGGATAGTGCGGATGAGGCAGGAGGATAACTGGACAATTCCGAGTCGAAGTACATATTATCCAGTTAGTTCACTTGAACTGTTAGGAAGGTTAGACACTGTGCTTTCATATTTAAAGGCAGAAGAACAAAACCATCTAATAAGGCTATTCAACACACTTTACAAGAGTCTGCAGAGGCAAACCAGAGTTTAAAACCACAGGTAGATATGATGTGGATGGAGGAGAATTCTCTCCTATAAAATAGCATTTTTATTACTTAGGTCCAACTCAGGCAAAAGCAGAAATGTAGGAGCAAATTACTGTGGATGCTGGAATCTGTACTGAAAATAACAAATCTTAGAATCCCTACAGTGTGGAAACAAGCCCTTCAGCCCAACAAGTCCACACAGGCCTTACAAAGAGTGTCCCACCCAAACCCATTACTCTGTATTAACCCCTGACTAATATACCTAACCTACACATCCCTGAACAGTATGCGCAATTTAGTATGATCAATTCACTTAACTTGTATAGGTTTGGATTGCAGGGGGAAACTGGAGCACCTGGAAGAAACCCATGTAGACATGAGGAGAACGTGCAAACTCCACACAGATAGACGCTCAAGGTTGGAATCGAACCTGGGTCCTTGGCGCTGTGAGACAGCAGTACCATCATGCCGCCCAACCACTGTCACACTGTGCCACCCAGATGCTGCAGATCTTAGCAGGTCAGACAGCATCCATGGACAGAGAGACAGCTAATGTTTCCAGTCTACATGATTCTTCATCAGAGCTGAGAGAGCAAGCTAACGTTGAGTCTAGATGACTTTTCATCAGAGCTGAAGATATAAAGCAAAAATGTTATTGGAAAAGTACCTAAATCAAACACTGTCAAATCAGCTGGAATTCCCTCATTGTGTTCGTGCCTAAACCTGATGCTTAAAACAAATTCTTCATGGATTGCAGAAAAATCAATGCAACAACAAAGACAGATTCCGACCTAATCCCACATGTAGAAGACAGTATTGATAGAGTTGGCAGTGTCAGTTTTCTTACCAAAATAAATTTGTTAATGGAGTACTGACATGCTCGTTATACACCCACAACACCCCAAAGAAAGTCTTTGCCACACCTGAGGTTTTTGAATGCTGAGTGATGGTTATTGGGTTATAAATGCCCCACCAACTTTTCAAATACTGATGAACCAAATGGTAGCCAGTATACATTTTACCCTAATGTTGTACTTCGAATCAAATTTCACCACCACTTGATCCACTGATGGATTTTCTCCAAAAGGAAGTCACGACAATGTGGTCAGGCAAGTGTCAGGCATCTTTTGAGAAGTTGAAAGCTATTTTGATCAATTAAGCAGAGTTGACTGTACCAAATTTCACAAAGTCCCTCAAGGTAACAATCTATGTTTATGATGAGGGTGGGGGTACACTTTTGCTCCAAGCAGATAGGCCAAGGGCAGGGGAGCCAGTAGGTCACTTTTCTGAAAAGCTACATTGATACCTAAAGAGTTACTCTACAGGGGCTAAGGCAATGAATGGACTTGCTACTACCTGTATTGGTAAATCATTTCATAACCCTCTAGCCTTTGACAAAAAATTCAAAAACCAAAATGCCAGACTATTTTAATGGAGTTTTCTATTTCTGTTTTATATCTTAAAAATTGTCCTTGTTGCAGAGTATAAAGTAATTGGCAATGTTTTGTCAAGAATGCAACTTTGAATTGTCTAAGTACGAAGAAGATATTAGAGATAATTATATATGCTATAGGTAAAGAGCAAATGAGAATGAATATGCAAAAATTATCTGAATTCTTTTGTATATTTTCCTTTGCTCACATCTTGTAATTAAATAATTTTTAAAACATTTCAATTTTCAAGAAGTGCAGGTATTATGGACATGCTTCATATTTAATATTTCCTGGGTGACTTAAGTTTTGAGGATACGTGGCAAAGTGGATAAATTCCAAGTATTGTGAAAACACCTGGAGTGAGTTCATTAAATGAGGTTATTGATAGGTCATTATGGACACTGGAACGTTTTTTAAGAAATCACATGACTAGGACATCAGCTTAGTTGCTATAGCTTTTGCTGTGGCTGTTTGAATAGTAACTGGCTTGGAAAGTTTGTTTTTATATTTTATATGGACTTCAGTTGAGGGCTGAATGGTCAGTGAGGAAGGACTGGCAAGCCAATTTTTCCCACTTTTGTGAAAAACAAACCCTCTTAGATTGAATTCAGATTGAAACCTATGTGTTCTTCTGAAGTAGTGATTGAAGGAGCATCTCTGTTGTATTTTCTGAGTAAGTTCTGTCTGCAAAGACTCCAGAGACAACATTGTCAATTGGTGACCTGACCACACATGCCAGGATATCAGAATGGCAGATGTCAGAAACTTTACTCTTTTGCTTGCAAGAATAACCTATTGGCAATTGTTTTTTTTTGAAAGCTGTGTGTGCGTTTGTGAGAGAGAGAGAATGAGGAAACGGGGGATATTTAGATGGATAAGCATTTATAATGCTATAATATCAACTGTATGTTAATCAACTATTGAATTTTCATTGAGTACTGCTTTGATAATAAACCAATAATTGTGGTTATAATGAGATATAGTTGACAGATCTTTCATTTAAAGCCAATTAAATACCATTTCTATATCAGGTTATCTCAGTAACTGAAAAATATTTTTATTTGATGTTGTGAACTGTGAAGTAATGGGACTGGAGCCATTGGCTCCAACAGAGATTGTGGGCACAGTCTCTGACAGTCACAGAGTCACAGAGATGTACAGCATGAAAACAGACCCTTCGGTCCAACCCGTCCATGCCGACCAGATATCCCACCCAATCTAGTCCCACTTGCCAGCACTCGGCCCATATCCCTTCAAACCCTTCCTATTCATATACCCATCCAGATGCCTTTTAAATGTTGCAATTGTACCAGCCTCCACCACTTCCTCTGGCAGCTCATTCCATACACCACACTCTGCGTGAAAAGTTGCCCCTTAGGTCTCTTTTATATCTTTTCCCCTCTCACCCTAAACCTGGACTCCCCAACCCCAGGAAAAAGACTTTATCTATTTACCCTATCCATGCCCCCCATAGTTTTGTAAACCTCTATAAGGTCACCCCTCAACCTCCGACGCTCCAGGGAAAATAGCCCTAGCCTATTCAGCCTCTCCTTATAACTCAAATCCTCCAACCCTGGCAACAGCCTTGTAAATCTTTTCTGAACCCTTGCAAGTTTCACAACATCTTTCCGATAGGAAGGAGACCAGAACTGCACGCAATATTCCAACAGTGGCCTAACCAATGTCCTGAAGAGCCGCAACATGACCTCCCAACTCCTGTACTCAGTACTCTGACCAATAAAAGAAAGCAGACCAAACGCCTTCTTCACTATCCTATCTACCTGCAACTCCACTTTCAAGGAGCTATGAACCTGCACTTCAAGGCCTCTTTGTTCAGCAACACTCCCTCGGACCTTACCATTAAGTGTATAAGTACTGCTAAGATTTGCTTTCCCAAAGTGCAGCACATCACATTTATCTGAATTAAACACCATCTGCCACTTCTCAGCCCATTGGCCCATCTGGTCAAGATCCTGTTGTAATCTGAGGTAACCCTCTTCGCTGTCCACTACACCTCCAAATTTGGTGTCATCTGCAAACTTACTAACTGTACCTCTTATGCTCGCATCCAAATCATTTATGTAAATGACAAAAAGTAGAAGACTCAGCACCAATCCTTGTGGCACTCCACTGGTCACAGTCCTCCAGTCTGAAAAATAACCTTCCACCACCACCCTCTTTCTTCTACCTTTGAGCCAGTTCTGTATCCAAATGGTTAGTTCTCCCTGTATTCCGTGACATCTAACCTTGCTAGTCGATCTCACTGCCAGCCTGTTTCCTCACTGTGCACATTTTAGGCAATAGATCTCAGTGCCCACCTGTGTACCCTCGCCAAGCAAATCTCTGACAACTGATCTGACCACCTACCCTCACTCCTTCATCATGTGCACTTCTGGAAGCTGCACAGCTAGAGAAAAGTGCTTATTCTGAATAAACTTTACCCGCTTGTTGCATCATGCTTCAGTTTGGTCCAGATGGACTATCATTGCAGGGTAAAGAAAGTCTTGGAGTGACAATGCAAACAATTGGACGAGAAGTATAGTCAGAACTGATGTTTGAGATGTTACAGTATTAGAAACATAGGTGACTATTCAACCCATTTGTCCATGAGGACTCTCAACAAAAGCAACTCATGGCCTCTGCCCATTCTCTATAGACTCATGGTTTTCAATTCTTCAGCTGCTTATCTAACCAATCCTTACAAGACCAAGAAAAATTATGCAGAATACTTGAATATCCGAGCAGCTCAAGCTGACCAAGGGTCCCAGAAACAAATCACAGCCAAAGTGACCCCAGTCCTCCATACATAAAAGCATCCGAGGAGCAAGAAAAGCGACGTTTCAGGAATTTCTGATGAAGGGCTTTTGCCCAAAACGTCGAATTTCCTGCTCCTTTGACGCTGCCTGACCTGCTGTGCTTTTCCAGCACCACACTCTCGACTCTAATCTCCAGCATCTGTAGTCCTCACTTTCGCATACTTGAAAGCAGCCAGCAACATGCCAAATGTTCCAGATGTGCAAACCCACATGTGATGAAACTATTGCTATAAGAGGTGCGGTTTGTCCTGGTTTTTTTTTATAAATTGGGGTTGAGACAGAGGTGTGGAGTGGTCTGCTTCAAGCCAATAAAATAATTTGAGGCTTTAGGTTTTTTTTCAAGTTGGAACAACAAAAACAGCCTGAATATGTAGAGTCAAGCTCCCACATAAAATGATTTTAGTTTTTAGCTTTCAGTAGTTGTTGGGCTTGTGAAAGCTGATAAATCCCTCTTTCTTTTTCTACAACTAAGAGTTTGAGTTCTCTTCCTGCTGCTAGAATTGTATATGAGACAATCAATTTTACTAACTTTACCTTTGCAAAGCATATGCTTATGGGATAATACTGTATTGGAACAGTTGCTGTTTAGTCATTAAAAAAATCTATTATTTTGTTAAGTTTTCCAATAAAGTTATTCCAATTAGCCTTTCTTTTGTTGTATTTTAACTATAATGTATCAAAGAAGTGCGTTTTGCTTCAAGCTTCATAGTTTGACCAATCGAATTGCATCCAAAGCACAATGCCCGTCACTTGCCTGCAAAATACTAAAAGGTTAGGGCCTAGGCTATCTCCTTGATGTGTTTACAAGGGGTTTAGTCTGGTCCATAACAACAGGTGTACCTGCAGTGTGAGCAACAGCAGAGTGACATCATGAACTACAGGTGAAGGAATAATGATAAGCGATGAACCTGAACCATCGAAAAATAAACCAAAAATGTACAACTCACACATGGAATGGGAAAATGAATTTCTGTTCATAACTGTAAAAGATAAGAGCATTTGCCTTATATGTTGCCAAAGTATATCAATAAGTGAAAAGCAGAAATTAGAATTACACCACACAATGATGTGAATTTGCAAACAGTTTTCCTATGAACAGCATGCTTCAGACAAATGGAGCTGATAAGCTGAAGGCTCAATAGCCATTTTATTCTAATCGAGCAGCAAAATGTAAACTTACACTGAAGCATCATTTTGCATCAGGCAAAGCATAAAAAATCATTCACAAATGGTGAATAAATGGAAGAAACAATAACTGTGACTGTTGTTTCTTTATTCAAAGACAATAAGAACAAAGAAATAATAACATCAACTAGCGCATGTCAATTGGTATTTCCACAGTCACAAAACAAGGATATAATCTTTCTCTGAAGATGTCTTTTAGCAACAAGACAGCACCTAAAGGTTAGTGATGTTCCTTACTGCAGTGCAATGAATCCATCAACATGACCAACACAGCCCAGCTGATTGCTTTTTTGTGTACAGCTTTAAGGACAGAACAACTAAAGCAGAAATTCCCCACCTTTTTCTTCCTTAAAGAAAGAACAAGGGGTAAGGATAGCTGCAACAAAATTCAAACAGTGCAGACTTGGGAAAACATTCCAATCAAGGAGCAAGATTCCATTATAACTGATGGTGCACCACTTATGCTTGCCGAAAATCCAAGTTTTGTTACACTTTGCTGAAATGATTTCCCCTCTTTTTATCAATTACCACAGTAAATTACACCAACAAGCATTAGTGAGTAAAATTATGGACTTTCTAATATAATAAAAGTTGTTATTCAAATTGTAAATATGATTCAAGCAAGAATGCTTCAGCACCACTTGTTTAAATCCTTACTCGATGAACTTGATGCTGTCCACAGTGAACTAATTTTCCATGCTGGTGTGAGGTGTTTAAGTTAAGACAAGGGCTTGCAAAGATTTAAAATTCTGGTGCTTGAGATCATCATTTTCTGAAATCAAGGGATGAACTGTATATTGAGCTGTTACTGTGTTTTTGCTTAACTTCAGGTTCTGTACAGATATAATGTCAAAACCGAAGAAGCTGAACTGCAGAGATATAACAGAGACTTAGCACATAGGATCAGTGCTTTGAATGCATTAAAATTGAAACTGAATTTGTGGTTTTCCCAATTAAAACTTAAGATGATGCAACACATCTCAAGTCTGCAGAAAATACCAAAAAAAAAGACAAATGAAAATTAGTTCCAGCCAGAAAGCCACTGAGTACACCTTAGTAAGTTAGCAGAGGAATTCAACAGTCCATAACTTATTCGCTAATGCTTGCTGGTGGTAATTGATGAAAAAGGGGAAATAAGGATCATTTCTGCAAAATTCAGATTTCAGGAATGAGATGTAATAGAACAAATCATCATGTTTGCCTCAATCCGTTCCTTCATGTCGACATTGGTGGGTTGACTATCAAAGTCTATCAGGTATTTGATTTACAAAGCAGTTGGGTTGATCTGGAGATAATTATCATGCAAAATGATTCTGATCTGAAAGTCCAATAAAGGGACAGTGATTTCTGTATTGCTAAAAGTGAGGTTATCCATTTTAGTTGGAGAATAAAAAGGAAACTTATTATCTAAATGGAGAGAAACTTAAAAGTGTCTCAGTGCAGAGGGATCTGAGTGTCCTCATGCATGAATTGCAGAAAGCTAGTGTGCAAATACAGCAAGTATTTGAGGGAAAATGGAATTTTGGCATTTACTGTGAAAGGAACAGAGTATAAAAGTAGGAAAATATTGTTGCAACTGTCCAATGCATTGGTGAGACTATATCTAGAGTACTGTATGCAGTTTTGATTCCCTAACTTGAGAAAAGACAAAATTGCATTGGAAGCAGATCTGAGAATGTTCACTCGATTAATTCCACTGATGCAAGGCTTGTCTTATGAGCAGAGTTTGAGCAGTTTAGGCCTATACTCACTAGAGTTTAGAAGAATGAGAGGAGACCTAATTGAGGAGTATAAGATCATACAGTCAGAGAATCCCTACAGTGGGGAAGCAAGCCATTCAGTCCATCAAGTACACACCAACACTCTGGACAGCATCCCACCCAGACCCACCCCATCTCTGTAACCCTGCATTTCCAATGGCTAACCCACCTAGCCTCCATATCCCTGGACACTACGGGCAATTTTTAAAAATTAATTCATGGGATGAAGGTGTCACTGGTTAGGCAGTATTTAATGCCCATCCCTAGTTGCCCAAAGCTCAGTTGAATCAACCATATTGCTGTTGGTTGGGAGTTGTTGTTGTTCTGTTTGCTGAGCTGGGAATTTGTGTTGCAGACGTTTCGTCCCCTGTCTAGGTGACATCCTCAGTGCTTGGGAGCCTCCTGTGAAGCGCTTCTGTGATGTTTCCTCCGGCATTTATAGTGAATCACTATAAATGCCGGAGAAAACATCAAAGAAGCGCTTCACAGGAGGCTCCCAAGCACTGAGGATGTCACCTAGACAGGGGACGAAACGTCTGCAACACAAATTCCCAGCTCGGCGAACGGAACCACAACAACAACGAGCACCCGAGCTACAAGTCTTCTCCCAAACTGTGGGTTGGGAGTTACATGTAAGCCAGACCAGGTAAGGATGGCAGTTTCCTTCCATAAAGGGCATTCATGAACCAGATGGGTTTTTCTGACCATCAACAATGTATTCATGGTCATCATTAGATTCTTAATTCAAATCTGCCATGGCAGGTTTTGAACCCAGTTCCCAGAATGTCATCTGGGCCTCTGAATTAACAGTCTGGCAATAATACCAATAGGCCATTGCCACTAAGCTGCACATCTTTGGAGTGTGGGGGGAAACCAGAGCACCTGGAGGAAATCCACACAGACACAGGGAAAATGTGCAAACTCCACACAGTCACCTGAGGGTGAAATCGAACCCGCGTTCCTGGTGCTGTGAGGCAGCAGTGCTAACCACTGAGCCATCGTGCCATCTTTAGATTCCAAAGGAGATTGGCAAAGCAGACATACAGCTGATATTTCTGCTTGTGGGACAATGTAGGATGAGAAGTCTTAATTTTCGTCTAAGGGGTGGCAGATTTAAAACAGAGATGAGGAGGAATTACTTCTCTTCTAGAGTTGTGAATGCGTGGTACTTACTACCCCAGATGCCAAGACACAAAATAAATTTAAGGAGAAAATAGACAGATTTTCAATTAGTAACGGATTAGAGCTATGGGGATTGGGCACAAAAGTGGAGTTGAGGCTGATATGCAATCAGCCTTGATCATATTAAATGGCATTGCAGGCACAAGGGGCTGAATTGCCCACTCCCCGTAGTTCTTATATTTTAGGGGTTCACAAACAGAGAAAAATACCTGCTTCTATCAAACTGTGCTTTAAAGTGAAAGCTAACTTCAGCTCCATGTGAGACAGTGCTCTCCCAAATGAAGATGATCAATTTCAAACATCACAGCAGCCCTACAATATGTGCATTAGAATTATTTATTTTTGATTATAATATTTTCTGAATATTAACTTTGTTATGTTTATAAGAAATTACTGTTAAGGTAACATGTAACATTATTCTGGAACTATCTCGAGAAATAATGAAATAAAATTTGAAAATTTACTTTATCATGATTTTGCAATGTGATGACTTTGAGTGTCAGACAGCCATTATAAATTAAAATTAGAAAAAATATGATTTTATTCAGTTACTGTATTGACCTTTAACACCACAATTCTGCTAAACTGACTTACATAATCAACAAAAGTTGATCAGTGAAACTGCGCAGTAGGCATTGAGACAATGCAATGAAGTGGTAAAAATGCTTCTTTTAACATTACTTTATTAGAAAGAGTGTCATTTAATTTAATATCTTTAAAATATGATTTGTGTTGAAATATGGCTTCAAGCCTAACAATTTTGGAAAATAA
This sequence comes from Chiloscyllium plagiosum, assembly GCF_037043375.1. Lineage (NCBI taxonomy): Eukaryota > Metazoa > Chordata > Chondrichthyes > Orectolobiformes > Hemiscylliidae > Chiloscyllium > Chiloscyllium plagiosum. The sequence goes on along the minus strand of NW_028270147.1, from coordinate 48,568,332 downwards.
TTATGAACAAAAGCCACAATGGATTTATGACTTAGAGGTACTATGTATAATTGAACTACAACTTTCAGTTGTAGCACTTAATTGTCGGAAATGAGATAGTATTTAATAGCTCCCGGATCTTAATTAAACTTGTAATATGTATGAACAAAAACAAGATAAAGCAGTGGGACATCTGATGGAAACAGAAAATATGACTTAAAATGAGATAAGAGTAAGAAATTAAAATACTGTTTGGAAAAAGTACTAAAAGCACCGCCTATGTTTTTGAGTGTGTTTAATAAAATTAGAGTTGGAATTTTGATTCTTCAATATTGATAAAAATTAAGTGACAAATTTTAACTAATTTTGCAGTATACTGTCACAAAGTAAGAACAGACTATTCTGTTTAATTAAATATTAAGCTAGTCTGCTAATCAAAAATATAAATCAAAATCATGGGAGACCCAGAGACACTTACCAGCACTTAAATACATGAGAGACCGGAGGACCCAGAAATAGTCGCTCGCACCTAAAAATGCAGGGGAAATGATGTCACTGTCACCGACAGGTAAAAGAACAGCAGAGAGGAGAACCCAGACACTAGGATCTTTCCAGGAATGCAGACAGCTGGACCTACAGGAGGCACCTTTACTTGGATAGTGGATAAACAAAGGTTGAGGATTGGAGTTTTCATTCGAAGAGTGGGGTCAGCCAGATTTGTGGGAGACCCCTCTATCAATCAGTGGATAAAGAGAAAGTGAGGCTTGTTTCTTCACTCAGCTTCTGGTACTGGGATCAGCTGCAAATGCAGTTGGGCTGTGTGATCAGATATCCAAGAGTGTGTCTGAGGAAAGGTGTAATCCCATTGGTTGGTCAGAAGTTGCTGTTTGGAAGTGAGTTTAAATATCTTAAACCTAGAAAACCATTAATTAAGAGTAAGTAGCTACTTGGATTTCAGTAAGGAATGCTACCAAGAGGAGGTACCAAAGTAAAACAAAATAATTAAAGTGAACCAAAAAAAAGTTAACCTAAGTGAAATAAAATTACTAGCTTTTATGGTAAGTTTGCACTTATTTTAAGAGTAACAGTTTTTATGGTTACAGGATGGCATGTCAGTTAGACCAAGTGGAGTGTAGATCCCAAATACATCTGCAGGAAGTGTCAATAGCTGTACAAGCTTGAGCTCTGGGTTTTGAACTGGGGCATCAGCTGGAGTCTATGTGTGCATCTGTGAGGTAGAGAATGAAATGGATAGCATACATTGTTAGCTAATCACACAGTAGGTTAGAGGTGTGTAGGCACAGAGGGAATGGATGCTGCCAGGCAGTCTAACTGGGTAGGTAGTGCAGGAACTCCCTGATCTATCCTGCTTGTTAATCAATGTTCCATTTTAGAAACTGTTGAGGAGCTACATCCTGAAGGAGTGCAGCCAGAGCAAAGTTTGTGGCACTATAGGCATCTCAGCTGTATAGCAGGGGGAACAAGAATGAAAGGGAAACATGATTGGGGATTCCATCATCAAATAAGGCATTCCTGTGGCATTCTACATGACTCCAGAATGGGATGCTACATCTCTGGTGCCACAGTCAAAGGTATCAGGGAACAGAGAAGAGATGAGTGAGAAATCATGGTTAATATTGGTACTATCAATGTTGGTAGGAAGAGGGATGCGGTCCTGAAAGCAGATTTCAAGAAGTTAGGAATCAAATTAAAAAGCAAGAACAGTAATTTCAGCATTACTCACAGTGCTAAGTGCTAGTGAGCATAAGAACAAAAAACGCAGCAGAACAGGGCTAGGATAGGGTGGTGGATCCGGGTTTGATGCTCTTTGGAGGGTCGGTGTGGACTTGATTTGCTAAATGGTCTGCTTCAACACTGCAGGGATTCTACGATTTCAGAGGAGAATTTACTGTTTGATGTGGCTGAAGAGTTTAATTTAGATAAATGTGAGGTGCTGCATTTTGGGAAAGCAAATCTTAGCAGGACTTATACACTTAATGGTAAGGTCTTAGGGAGTGTTGCTGAACAAAGAGACCTTGGAGTGCAAGTTCATAGCTCCTTGAAAGTGGAGTCGCAGGTAGATAGGATAGTGAAGAAGACATTTGGTATGCTTTCCTTTATTGGTCAGAGTATTGAGTACAGGATTTGGGAGGTCATGTGCCGCTGTACAGGATGCTGTTTAAGCCACTGTTGGAATATTGCGTGCAATTCTGGTCTCCTTCCTATTGGAAAGATATTGTGAAACTTGCAAGGGTTCAGAAAAGATTTACAAGCATGTTGCCAGGGTTGGAGGATTTGAGCTATTGGGAGAGGCTGAATAGGCTAGGGCTGTTTTCACTGGAGCGTCGGAGGTTGAGGGGTGACCTTATAGAGGTTTATAAAATCACCAAGGGCATGGATAGGATAAATAAACAAAGTCTTTTTTCTGGGTTGGGGGAGTCCAGAACTAAAGGACATAGGTTTAGGATGAGAGGGGAAAGATATAAAAGAGATCTAGGGGGCAACATTTTCACGCAGAGGGTGGTACGTGTATGGAATGAGCTACCAGAGGAAGTGGTGGAGGCTGGTACAAATGCAACATTTAAAAGGCATCTGGATGGGTATATGAATAGGAAGGGTTTGGAGGGATATGGGTCAGGTGTTGGCAGGTGGGACTAGATTGGGTTGGGATATCTGGTCGGCATGGATAAGTTGTACCGAAGGGTCTGCTTCCGTGCTGTACATCTGTATGACTCTATAACTGATATTATATATTGAAAAAGACCTGGATTGTTTGTTAAGTCTCTCATCTTTTAGAATGACCATGTTGGTTTCAGTTCTTTCATGTGTAAATCCAGAACTTTCTTAAAGTTACATTGTCAAGTGAACTTTAACAATAGGTGCCATGTTGGCCCAGATAATGCACTGAAGTTGTGAGGTGCCCTGTGCGAAGCTGTCTGTGCCCCAATGTTCAGACTGATACTAATCTAAAAAAGAGATTTAATGAATCTTACTGGATTCATGCAGTTTTTGAACAAAATAAAATATAAGTCTGCAAGTACAAATTTATCCCACAAACTTATACGTGCTTGTGTGCATCCTAGGAGGTATGGGCGTATGTGTGTGAGTGTGAGTGTGAGTGTAAGGGGATAAAAGTCTGTGAGAGGGTGCATGTGAGAGTGTGGGGGTGGGAGTGTATGTGTAAACATATGAGAGACAGCTTGTGTATGAGAGAGGCTCTATAGGAGTGTGTGTGTGAGAGAGAGTCTGTAGGAGTGTCTCTGTGTGTCTGCGCGCGCCTGCGTGCGCTGTGGGGCCACCAAGGTCCCGGTTGAGGCCATCCCCATGGGTACTGAATTTGACTATCAGCCTCTTTGCTTTGTTGCCTGTTGACTATTGTGCAGTGTCCATTCATCCGTTGCTGTAGCCTCTGCTCGTTCTCTCCAATGTACCATGCCTCAGGTCATCCTTCCCTGCAGCATATAAGATAGACAACGTTGGCCAAGTCACATGAGTACCTGCCATGTACATGATGAGAGGTGTCCCCACATGTAATGGTGCTATCCGTGTTGACACATCTTGCAGCGTCAACTGTGACAAGGTTGTCTGGTGTTGTCCTGAAAGCTGGGCAGTTTGCTGCGAACAATGATCTGTTTGAGGTTTGGTGTTTGTTTAAAGGCAAGAAATGGAGGCTTGGGAAAGGCAACGTGCTCATCCACACTGATAATGCATTGCAGGCTGTGAAGAACATGGCATAGTTTTTCAGTTCCTGGGAAGTACTGGACAATGAAGGATACCCTGTTGGTTGCAGCTCATGTCTGTCTTCTGAGGAGGTCATCACGGTTTCTCACTGTGGCACGTCGGAACTGGAGCTTGATGAATGGAAGCTTAAGAAGTGTTGCAATGTGAGGTTATCCATGGATTTGCAATAGAGTGAGATGCTGAGGTGCCCATCCTTGGTGGAGATGCATGCGTCCAAGAATGAGACAGATGCTAGAGAGTAGTCCATGGTGAGTTTGATGGTGGGATCAAGCTCATTGATATCACTGCGTAGTTATTTCAGTGACTCTTCGACATTGGTCCAGAGGAAGAATTTTTCATCAATATACCTGGTGCACAATGTTGGTTGTAGGTCCTGCGTAGAGAAGAAGTCTTGTCCGAACTTGTGCATGAAAATGTTGGCATATTGGGGTGCAAATTTGGTCCCCATGGCTGTTCCGTGTGTCTAGATGAAGAACTGGTTGTCAAAGGTGAAAATGTTTTGGTCGAGGATAAAGTGAATGAGTTGTAGGATGGGGCTCGGAGATTGGCAGTTGTTGGTGTTGTGGTCTGAGGCTGATGCCGTGATGCCATCATTGTGGGGGATGCTGGCGTAGAGTGCTGAAACATCCATTGTTACGAGGAATGTTCCCTGTTCAACTGGTCCATGGATGCTGAGTGTCTGTAAGAAATCTGGAGTGTTGTGACATAGCCAGAGAGGTTCTTACACAGGATCCCAATGCCTGATATGATGGGACGTCCTGGTGTGTTGGCTTTGAGTATCTTCAGAAGGCAGTAGAAGTCCCTTAAGCAGGAAGTACGTGGGATGAGGGTGCATAGGGAACTCTGAAGGACTGGATCCAAAGTGATCAACATGTTTAGTTCACTGGTGTGCTCTTTGGTCAGATCGGCTGGTAGTTGCCTGTAGAGTTCGTGGTTGTTCAGTTGTCGGTGCACTTCCTTGCAGTAATCTGTTCTATTCTGAACAACGATGGCTCCTCCTTTATCTGCTGGTTTGAATGGGCATCACACAACAATCAACAGACATGAGTGTTCCCTCCCAGTCGGAGAATGCTCCGGTTTCCTCCCACAGTCCAAAGATGTGCAGGTCAGGTGAATTGGCCATGTTAAATTGCCCATAGTGTTAGGTGCATTAGTCGACCTTGGACCTTTAGGTGACCATCCTCCAAGATGGACTTCGGGACAGGCAACAACACAAAGTAGCTGAGCAGAGGCTGATAGCCAAATTCGGTACCCATGGGGACGGCCTCAACCGTAACCTTGGGCTCATGTCACACTACAGGTGACCCCCCTACACTACACACACACACTCCTCCAGACCCATACACTCATGTATATCCTCTCTCATACACAAGCTCTCTCTCATATGCTCACATATTCACTCCCACACTCACACACACACCCTCTCACAGACTTATACCCCTTTTCACTCGAACTCACACACATACACACACACTCTCTCACAGAAACCCACACCCATCTTGCCACACCTCCCCCCCCCCCCCCCCCCCCCCCACACACGCACACACATATATAAGTTTGTGGGGTGAATTTGTACTTGCACAATTACATTTTATTTTGCTCAAAAACTGCATGAATCAGTGTAAGATTCTGTAAATCCTTCTTTTAGATTAGAATCAGTCTGAACTTTGGTGCACAGGCAGCCTCACACAGGGCACCTTCAATGCATTAACTGGGCCAACATGTCACGTATTGTTAAAGTTCACTTGACAATATAACTTTAAGAAAGTTTGGATTTACATAATGAAAGAACTGAAACCAACATGCCCATTCTAAAAGATGAGAGATTTCACAAACAATCCAGGTCTTTTTCAATATATAATTTCAGTTACATCACACAGTAAACTTTAGCTATAAATTCTGTGTCCTACGATCTTATACTCAACAACCACCTGATGAAGGAGCAGCGCTCCAAAAGCCAGTGCTTCCAAATAAGCCTGTTGGACTATAACCTGGTGTTGTGTGATTTTTAATGTTGATAATAAAGAATGGGACAAATACATTTGTCAGGGAGGATCTCAAATTGGAAGAACAATGTGTAGAATTTGTTTGGGTAAAACTAAGGAACAGCAAAAGCATCAAGCATTGTTTGGAATTTTGTATAGGCCACCAAATAGAATTGGTAGTGTGAGGCATGTATTCATCAGGCAATGAAAGAAGCTTGAAGTATGGTCAACATAGTAATCATGGGTGATCAATCTGTACATAGAATATAAATGAGCACTAAAACAGTGAATGAGGACCTACTGGAGTGTGTTCGGATTAGTTTTCTGAACAGTATATTGCCTAGAGGACAGGATATTTATAGATTCTGTATCATGGAATGGAAAAGTGCTAATTAATAATGTTTTTGTAAAAAGGCCTTTTAGGGATGAGTAACCTCAATATTTTAGAATTTCACAGAATGTTTAAAAATTAATCTGAAGTTAAATCTGAAATAAGGATGTTTAAACTGAATTTGGGAAATTATGAAAACATGAAGTGGAAATAGGACAGTAATGCAATCCAACAAGAACATGCAAAGTATGTGAATAATACAAAGCTAGGCAGGAATATATGTTGTGAGGAAGATGTAAAGTGGCTTCTGGAGCATTTGGGCAGCTTCGTGAGTGTGAAGAACATGGCAGATGATATGTAATGTGGAAAAATTAGATAGATATCCATTTTAGTAGGAGGACATATGTGCATAGTATTTCTCAAGTGATAAGAGGATGAAAACTGAACATATAGAAAGCAACCTAGGTGTCCTTGTCAATAAGTCACTGAAGTCTAATATACAGGTGTAGCAAGCTATTAGGTGGGCAAATGAAATGTTAGGTTTTTTTATATCAAGATTTGAGTACAAGGGTGGTGACAACCTCTTGTCACAACAGGAAGGATTTGAAAATCTGTGGGAATCCCACCAGGTAGGTCCTCTTGTGGGAGAAAGCTGCTTAGGAGTCAGGAATCTTCTGACAATGAACATTAAGCTATTGTCAATTACCTCTCGTATCTCCGATATCATGAACCCCCCCATATCTTCCATGCCCTCTCGCATCTCTCCTATTCACTCACATTACCTATGCCTCTTTCATGCCCAATTATATCCCCTTCATTACTCCACGTCCCACATGAATCCTCCATATCTATTCACTCAGCATGCACATGTACAGACCTGCTGAGCTATTGGAAAGTCTGACAAGTCTTCAACATGTTGCTGAGTCTGACACAATAAGAAAACAACCTTTGAAAATACCCTTTGAAATAAACACTGCAAATGGTACAATCTCACAGAAGTGAGTTAGGCGGACAAGAGATTAATTGTATCAATAATTAAAGCATTAATCCTCTTAACATTTTATAATCGTGTCAAAACAAACAAACTGGTAATGGAAAAACCACAAAGAAAGAAACTATATAATTGCAAGATACAAATGTAAGATTATTACATTCCATTCATTGGTTTACATATTAACACTAGTAGGTTTGGATCAGCTTTAGAAAACAATACGATATAGAGTTATTCCCATCTGGTTAATTATACAAGGTCTTCACAGAAGGATGATGTCATAACTAAAGAATATACTGCAATTATGAAGCTTCATTGGGCAGCTGAACTCTTTGAATACAGGCAAGTCTCGCTCTAAATTTTGATCTATCGGAGTGAAGAGCAACAATGAAAAATATGAAATCAAGAACATAAAACCATAAATCTGCAAAAAGGCACACACACATTCCCTTTGTTAGATAACCTTAGAAGCATGAAACCAGAGTCAGCTAACAATATTTTGGTTTTTAGTAATACTATACATACTAATCTTCTTGATGGATATATTAGTGCAGTTGGATTTTAAATATTTCTTTGGGGATTGGGAAATAAGATATTATGTCCCTAAGCTTGGGAAGCTATGCAAATAAAAATATAAGAAATAGAACATCGAACATAGAACAGTACAGCACAGTACAGACCCTTCGGCCCACCATGTGCTAAGCATTTATCTTAATCTAAGATCAGCCAAACCTACGCACTCCTCAATTTACTGCCATCCATGTGATTGTTTAGCGGTCGCTTAAATATTCTTGATGTCTCTGACTCTACTACCACTGCTGGCAGTGCATTCCACACACCCACCACTCTCTGCGTAATGAACCTACCTCTGACATCTCCCTTATACCTTCCTCCAAGTACCCTAAAATTATGACCCCTCATGACAGCCATTTCTGCCCTGGGGAAACGTCTCTGGCTATCTACTCTATCTATGCCTGTCATTACTTGTACATCTCCATGAAATCACCTCTCTTCCTCCCTCTCTCCAGTGTGAAAAGCCTTAGTTCACTCAACCTCTCTTCATAAGACAAGCCGTCCAATCCAGGCAGCATCCTGGTAAATCTCTTCTGCATCCTCTCTAAAGCATCTAAATCCTTCCTTTAATGAGGCGAACAAAACTGGGCACAATATTCCAAGTCTGTTCCTCCACACCGCCAAGAATACTGTCTTTAACCCTGTAGTCGGCATACAAATTCGACCTTCCAAAATGAATCACTTTGCATTTATCCATTGAACTCCATCTGCCACTTCTTAACCCAGCTCTGCATCCTGTCAATGTCCTGTTGTAGCCTGCAACAGCCATCAATACTACCTACCACATCACCGACCTTTGTGTAATTGGCAAACTTACTAACCCACCCTTCCACTTCTTCATCCAAGTCATTTATAAAAATTACAAAAAGCAGAGACCCAAGAACAGACGCCTATGGGACACCACTGGCCACCGACCTCCAGGTGGAATACTTTCAATCCACTACCACTCGCTGTCTTCTTTCAGCCAGCCAATTCGGTATCCAGACCACCAAATTTCCCTGTTTCCCATACCTCCTAACTTTCTGAATGAACCTACCGTGGGGAACCTTAACAAATGCCTTACTGAAATCTACATAAACCACATCCACTGCTCAACCTTCATCAACTTGTCTCGTTACATCCTCAAAGAACTCAATCAGGCTTGTGAGGAATGACCTGCCCCTCACAAAGCCATGCTGACTATCTTTAATCAAACTATGTTTTTCCAAATTGTTATAAATCCTCTCTCTCAGAATCCTTTCCAGTATGAGAATGACGAGAACGAGGGTAGGTCCGATCAAGGACAGTAGTGGGAGACTGTGTATTGAGTCGAAAGAGATAGGAGAAGTCTTGAATGAGTACTTTTCTTCAGTATTTACAAATGAGAGGGACCGTATTGTTGAAGAGGAGAGTATGAAACGGGCTGGTAAGCTAGAGGAGATACTTGTTAGGAAGGAAGATGTGTTGGACATTTTGAAAAACATGTGGGCGGCACGGTGGCACAGTGGTTAGCACTGCTGCCTCGCAGCGCCAGAGACCCGGGTTCAATTCCCGACTCAGGCGACTGACTGTGTGGAGTTTGCACGTTCTCCCCGTGTCTGCGTGGGTTTCCTCCGGGGGCTCCGGTTTCCTCCCACAGTCACAAAGATGTGCAAGTCAGGTGAATTGGCCATGCTAAATTGCCCGTAGTGTTAGGTAAAGGGGTGAATGTAGGGGTATGGGTGGGTTACGCTTCGGCGGGTCGGTGTGGACTTGTTGGGCCGAAGGGCCTGTTTCCACACTGTAAGTAATCTAATCTAATCTAAAAGTAATCTAATCTAAAAAAAACAAGTCCCCCGAGCCTGATGGGATATATCCTAGGATTATGTGGGAAGCAAGAGAGGAAATTGCAGAGCCATTGGCAATGATCTTTTCGTCTTCACTGTCAACGGGAGTGGTACCAGGGGACTGGAGAGTGGCGAATGTTGTGCCCCTGTTCAAAAAAGGGAATAGGGATAACCCTGGGAATTACAGGCCAGTTAGTCTTACTTCGGTGGTAGGCAAAGTAATGGAAAGGGTACTGAGGGATAGGATTTATGAGTATCTGGAAAGACACTGCTTGATTAGGGACAGCCAGCACGGATTTGTGAGGGGTAGTCTTGCCTTACAAGTCTTATTGAATTCTTTGAGGAGGTGACCAAGCATGTGGATGAGGGTAGAGCAGTGGATGTAGTGTACATAGATTTTAGTAAGGCATTTGATAAGGTTCCCCATGGTAGGCTTATGCGGAAAGTCAGGAGGCATGGGATAGTGGGAAATTTGGCCAGTTGGATAGAGAACTGGCTAACCGGTCGAAGTCAGAAAGTGGTGGTAGATGGTAAATATTCAGCCTGGAGCCCAGTTGCAAGTGGAGTTCCGCAGGGATCAGTTCTGGGTCCTCTGCTGTTTGTAATTTTTATTAATGACTTGGAAGAGGGAGTCGAAGGGTGGGTCAGACGATACGAAGATTGGTGGAGTTGTGGATAGTGTGGAGGGCTGTTGTCGGCTGCAAAGGGATTTAGATATGATGCAGAGCTGGGCTGATGAGTGGCAGATGGAGTTCAACCCTGTCAAGTGTGAGGTTGTCCATTTTGGAAGGACAAATAAGAATGCGGAATACAGTAGAACAGTAGGGTTCTTAGTAAGGTGGAGGAGCACAGGGATCTTGGGGTCTATGTTCATAGCTCTTTGAAAGTTGCCACTCAGGTGGATAGAGCTTGTAAGAAGGCCTATGGTGTATTAGCGTTCTTTAGCAGAGGGATTGAATTCAAGAGTCGTGAGGTGATGTTTCAGCTGTACAGGACCTTGGTAAGGCCATATTTGGAGTACTGTGTGCAGTTCTGGTCGCCTCACTTTCGGAAAGATGTGGAAGCTTTGGAGAGGGTGCAGAGAAGATTTACCAGGATGTTGCCTGGAATGGAGAATAGGTCGTATGAGGATAGGTTGAGAGTGCTAGGCCTTTTCTCATTGGAACAGAGAAGGATGAGGGGTGACTTGATAGAGGTTTATAAGATGATCAGGGGAATAGATAGAGTAGACAGTCAGAGACTTTTTCCCCGGGTACAACAGAGTGTTACAAGGGGACATAAATTTAATGTGAAGGGTGGAAGGTATGGGGGGATGTCAGGGGTAGGTCCTTTACCCAGACAGTGGTGAGGGCATGGAATGCGCTGCCTGTGGGAGTGCCAGAGGCAGAATCATTGGTGACCTTTAAGCGGCAATTGGATAGGTACATGGATAGGTGCTTAAGCTAGGACAAATGTTCGGCACAACATCGTGGGCCGAAGGGCCTGTTCTGTGCTGTATTGTTCTATGTTCTATGTTCTATGTACCTTGCTTACCACAGATGTAAGACTGACTCATCTGTAATTCCCAGAGGTTTCCCGATTCCTTTTCTTGAACTAAGGAACAACATTCGCCTCCCTCCGATCATCCAGTACGACTCCCGTGGAGAGTGAGGATGCAAAGATCATCGCCAGAGGCACAGCAATCTCATTCTTCGCTTCCATAGTAACCCTGGATATATTTGGTCCGGCCCAGCGAACCTATCTACCTTGATGCTTCCCAGAATTTCCAGCATATCCACTTTCTTAATATCAATCTGTTCAAGCCTATTAACCTGGTCCACGGTGTTCTCACTATCAATAGGGTCCCTTTCTCCAGTAAAAACTGAAGCAAAAAACCCATTTAGGACCTCCCCTACCTCTTCAGGCTCTAGGCGCAAGTTCCCTCCACTCTCCCTGATTTGCCCTATCCTCTCTCTAATCATTCTCCTATTCCTCACATAAGTATAGAATGCATTTAGGTTTTCCTTAGTTCTTCCCGCCAAGGTTTTGTCATGTCCCCTCCTAGCTCTCCTCAGTCCATTTTGGAGTTCTTTCCTAGCTACCCTGTAATCCTCTAAAGCTGTGCCAGATCCTTGCTTCCTCAACCTTAAGTAAGTTTCATTCTTCCTCTTGTTGGGAAGCTCCTCTTCTCTTGTCATCCAAGGTTCCTTCACCTTACCATTCATTGCCTGTCTCAGTGGGACAGTTACCCAACACTCACAACAGGTGCTCCTTAAAAAGCGTCCACATTTCTGCTATGCATTTCCTGTAGAACAATGGTTTGCAATTTATACTCCACAGCTTCTGTCTAATAGTAGTATAATTTCCACCCCTCCAATTAAATACCTTCCCTTACTGTCTGTTCCTCTCCCTCTCGATGGCTCTGGTAAAGGTAAGGCAGTTGTGGTCACTGTCACTGAAATGCTCTCCCACCAAGAGATCTGACACATGACCTGGTTCGTTGCCAAGCACCAAATCCAATATAGCTTGCCCCTAGTCGGCCTATCTATATATTGAGACAGGAATCCTTCCTGGACACACCTGACAAAATCAGCTCCATCCAGACCACCTGCACTAAGGGGGTTCCAATCAATATTGGGGAAGTTGAAGTCACCCATAACAACAACTCTATTACATCTACACCTTTCCAAGATCTGCTGTCCAATGTGTTCTTCCATCCCTCTGCTGCTATTGGGGGTTCTATAGAAAACACCCAAAAAAGTGACTGATCCTTTACTGTCACTGACTTCCGCCCATAATGAAATAGACAAATCCTCCTCAACAACCTCCGTTTCTGCAGCTGTGATGCACTCTCTAATTAACAATGCTACTCTCCCTCCTCTTTTATGCCCCTCCCTGTTCTTTTTAAAAGATCTAAACTCTGGAACATCCAGCAACCATTCCTGCCCCTGTCAAAACAATATCTCCCTTATGGCCACAACATCATAGTTCCAAGTACTGATCCATGCTCTGAGTTCATCACTCCTATTCCTGACACTCCTTGCATTGAAGCAGATACATTTTAACCCATCCTTGCCCTATAGACTGTGTATTCTTCCTGAGAGACTCTCTGCATTCTATTTCTGCCTGTTCAACAACTACTATCACCTCTAATCTGTAGCTCTGATGCCCATCCCCCTGCCAAACTAGTTTAAACCATCCCAAAGTGCTCTTGTAAATCTTCTGCCCAGGACACTGGTGCTCCTCTAGCCTGCTCTGCTATTCAGTAAGATCATGGCTCATCTAATTGCAACCTTAATTCACTTTCCTGACTCGCTGCCATAAGTTTGAATTCTGTTTTGTCAATCAAAAATATGTCAATTCAAATTTGAATACATTAAATGATCCAATCTTCACTGCTCGCTGGAGAAGAAAATTCCAAACACCAATAACCCTCTGACAGAATAAATTCCTTCATGTCTCTGTTTTTAATGAGAGATCATTTAGTTTTAAACTGTTGCCTACTTCTAAATTCCCCCTCAAGAGAAGCACCTTCTCAGCATCTACCCTCCCAAATCCTTCAGAATCTCATCTTTCATAAGATCACTTCATTTTTCTCAGCTCCAATTGACACAGACCCTACCTTTTCAAACATTCCTCATAAGGCAATTCCTCATCACAGGAATCAGCCTTGTACAACCTCTCTGAATTGGATTCCAGTACAATTACTGATAAATAAGGTGAACAAATGGCACACAGTACTATAGGTGTGTGATCTCACAGATGTCCCATACAGTTGTAGCATGACTTCCTGACTTTTATCCTCTATCCTGCTTGCAATGAAGGGCAGCAGTCTATTCCCCTTCCTAATTACTTTCCAGACCTGCATTCTGACATTTTTTTAACAAGGACATCTGGATCCCTCCGTAATGCAGCATCTAATCTCTTTACATTCAAATAATAATCTGCATTTCTACTTTTCCTGTCAAATTGGACAACTATACATTTTCTAACATTATGCTCCATCTACTAAATTTTTATCTAATCACTGAACCTATCCAGATACTGTTTCAGGCTCTTCGTATCCCCACAGCATCCTTTCCTATCTATCTTTGTAGCATCAGCAAATGTGATGCTAATATGGTAACAATATAGTTGGTCCCTTAATCCATTGCATTAAGTTCGATGGTTAATTGTTGATACTCCAGCAATGATTCCAATGGCACTCCACTACTGATAGGTTACCATTCTGTAAATGACCTGTTTTTACAAACTCTCTGTTTCCTATAAGCTAGCCTGTGCTGTATCCATACTAATGTATCACCCCAAATCAGTAACTGTTATCTTATCCAGGAACCTCTTATGTAGCGCCTAATCAAATGACTTTTGGAAATCCAAATACACAAAATCTACTGGTTCTCCTTTATCCACTCTGCTTATTCCATACTCAAGACGCCGAAAGTATTTGTCAAACATTATTTCCATTTTGTAAACTCATATTGGTTCGGTCAGATTGTACTTGATTTTTCAAATTTCCAGCTACGAACTCTTTAAAATTGCATTCTAGAATTTTGCCCATTACTGATGTTAGACTAACTGCCCTATTTTCCTACTGCTTCCTTTCTGGAATAGAAGTGCTAAACATGCGGATTTCAAATCTGCCACGACTTTTCCAGAATCTGGGGGATTTTGGAAGATTATAACCAATGTATCCGCTATCTCTGCAGCCACTTCTTTAAAGAACGTAGAATGCAGACATTAGATTCAGCAGATTTACCAGCTTTTAGTTCCAACAATTTTTCTCTCGTGATACTGATTCTTTTAAGTTCTTCCCTCTCTTTTGTCTCTTGATTTTCTGCTATCCTTATGATTTTTATGTTTTCTACTGTGAATATAAATACAAAGTACATTTCAAAATCACTGTCATTTCTTTGTTTCCTATTGTTAATTCCCCACACTCTGTAGGGCCAATGTTCACTTTAGCTCCTTGCTTCCATTCTATGTAGTTGTAGTTGCTTGTACACTGTTTTACATTTCTTGGTCATGTGCTCTAATGCTCAATTTCTTTCATTATTTTTAAAGAAAATGAAAGGAATTGCATCAGTACTGGGAGAAGAGAGAACTGCTCATTGGAATTGGATCCCAGCAAGGGTATTTTGCAACCTAATGCATTGCACAGAATATGGAGGCTTTGATTTAATTTGTTTTCAAATCTTATTTGTACATAAAGAGCAGGGATTCTGTTAATTGATGTGTTGAATAGTAGGTATTAACATAAGAATCACTTGTGCCCTATCAAACAGTTTCATCCTTCAGCTTCATCCACCTCATCATTGACAACTGAGCAGTGTGGGGCAGGGCAGGCAGGTTAGAGGTTCCTTCACTGGGATACTCCTGGACCTAGCCAAAAGGGTTGTTAACAGATTTGGCAGTGAACAGTCAAGGGAATCATTTAAATTAATTGCCTGCCTCTACTCTGCAGTTACATCTCTCCACAGATGTCTTTGAGCAAGCCATCAGACTACTGTTCTTGCATATTGTACAGGTAGAAGATGTGTTCTTTGAAGGCTGTGGGTGGATATGGTCTATTGCTCAGAGTTTTCCTCTTTCAGCAAGAAAGATAGCATGTCTTCTCCATGATCCTGTGATGCTGCATTTCAATGGTGGCTGGAACTACACTCCTCCCTCTTGTGTGATATCATCATGCAAAATGCCTTAAAAATATTCTGCACCACTCCCTCTGACTTATAGAACTTATAGAGTAATACAATCATAGAGATGTACAGCATGGAAACAGACCCTTCGGTCCAACCCTTCCATGCCGACCAGATATCCCAACCCAATCTAGTCCCACCTGCCAGCACCCGGCCCATATTCCTCCAAACCCTTCCTATTCATATACCCATCCAAGTGCCTCTTAAATGTTGCAATTGTACCAACCTCCACCACTTCCTCTAGCAGTTCATTCCATACACGTACCACCCTCTGCGTGAAAAGGTTGCCCCTCAGGTCTCTTTTATATCTTTCCCCTCTCACCCTAAACCTATGCCCTATAGTTCTGGACTCCCTGAACCCAGGGAAAAGACTTTGCCTATTTACCCTATCCATGCCCCTCATAATTTTGTAAACCTCTATAAGGTCACCCCTCAGCCTCCGATGCTCCAGGGAAAACAGCCCCAGCCTGTTAAGTCTATCTCTATAGCTCAAATCCTTCAACCCTGGCAACATTCTTGTAAATCTTTTCTGAACCCTTTCAAGTTTCACAACATCTTTCCAGTAGGAAGGAGACCAGAATTACATGCAATATTCCAACAGTGGCCTAATGTCCTGTACAGCTGCAACATGACCTCCCAACTCCTGTACTCAATACTCTGACCAATAAAGGAAAGCATACAAAATGCCTTCTTCATTATCCTACCTACCTGCGACTCCACTTTCAAGGAGCTATGAACCTGCACTCCACGATCTATTTGTTGAGCAACACTCCCTAGGACCTTACCATTAAATGTATAAGTCCTGCTAAGATTTGCTTTCCCAAAATGCAGAACCTCGCATTTATCTGAATTAAGCTCCATCTGCCACTTCTCAGCCCCATCAACAGTCAATAATTCAGTTTTAGCATGTACCCAGTCAAGAATCTCACCTGTAAATTCAATGCTAATGTCATGGGGAACCCTTGTTTAATGAAATATACATTCAACTCAATACATATAAGACATTATATTAAAAGGAATATTAAGGATCAAATCAGTATGATATATATTTTCAATCAACTTGTCCATGTATTTATAACAAATCTCTGGAACAGCTGGGGCATGAAGCTGGGCCTCCTGGCTCAGAGGTAAGGATGATATCATTGCGATGCATAAATTATCACAAATCAGCATTGTAAGATGACCGATAACACAACCAGCTCAATTTGCATGCATCCGACATAAAACAGGATACCTAAGTTTTTGCCCTCCACAACAAGGCAATCAATTTAGGCCTTGTCAATTATCATCAGGACCGGACCCCTGGTTTTCCTGCCCTGCCGTCTCCAACTGGGGGAATTTAAGTTTCATGATACATCATATCATCCGTCGTCATTTCCACCACCTCCAAACGGACCCCACCACCAGGGATATATTTCCCTCCCCTCCCCTATCAGTGTACTGAAAAGACCACTCCCTCTGTGACTCCCTTGTCAGGTCCACACCCCCCACCAACCCAACTTCCACTCCCGGCACCTTCCCCTGCAACCGCAAGAAATGCAAAACTTGCGCCCACACCTCCCCCCTTACTTCCCTCCAAGGCCCCAAGGATCCTTCCATATCTGCCACAAATTCACCTGCACCTCCACACACATCATTTACTGCATCCGCTGCACCCGATGTGGTCTCCTCTATATTGTGGAGACAGGCCGCCTACTTGCGGAACGTTTCAGAGAACACCTCTGGGACACCCGGACCACCCAACCCAACCACCCCGTGGCTCAACACTTCAACTCCCCCTCCCACTCCACCAAGGACATGCAGGTCCTTGGACACCTCCATCGCCAGACCATAGCAACATGACGGCTGGAGGAAGAGCGCCTCATCTTCCATCTAGGAACATCCAACCACAAGGGATGAACTCAGATTTCTCCAGTTTCCTCATTTCCCCTCCCCCCACCTTGTCTCAGTCCCAACCCTCGAATTCAGCACCACCTTCCTAACGTGCAATCTTCTTCCTGACCTCTCCGCCCCCACCCCACTCTGGCCTATCACCCTCACCTTAACCTCCTTCCACTTATCGCATTTCCAACGCCCCTCCCCCAAGTCCCTCCTCCCTACCTTTTTTCTTAGCCTGCTTGGCACACTCTCCTCATTCCTGAAGAAGGGCTCATGCCCGAAACGTCGATTCTCCTGCTCCTTGGATGCTGTCTGACCTGCTGCGTTTTTCCAGCAACACATTTTCAGCTCAGAATTTAAGTTCCACCCTAGAATCTTGAGAACATAACTTAGGCTGCCACTTAACCACTGTACTGAGGAATTGCTTCACTGTCTGAACTGCCATGTTTTGAATGCGCAAGTAAACTAAGGATTCTCCTAACTGTTGGATGTAAAAGACTGCAGTTAGATGTGAAAGGTCATATGACATTACTAAAAGAAGAAAAGGGGAAATTTTTCCAAATACAGTGTCCCTCAACTAAAACTACCAAGATGGATTATCTGGTCACTATTTCATTATTGCTTGTGAAACGTCTATATGCATAATTTTGCTGCTGCCTTACTACTTTAAAACAGTGACTAATTTTTTAAACGTCCTGAAGTTTTGAAAGGCATTGTACAAATGTGAAATTATAGGCTAAAATGCTGCATAAAAACAAAAAGGAAGGCATGGATTTATGTAGCTCCTTTCATGACCACTAGACATTCCAAATCATTTACAATTAATTAAACACCACTATGAACCAGGAAATATGGCTGATGGTCCATTTCACATATCACGTTTGCAATAAGAGACAATAATGCTGCTTTTCCATCTCTACACATTTCCAGAGGGTCAGCCAGCATGAGATTTCAAATTAGATGGAATTAATGTACCTTACATGTGATAACATATTTTAGTCATTTTCAAGGATTCCATTATAGAGTCATAGAGATGTACAGAATGGAAACAGATCCTTCGGTCCAACCCGTCCATGCCGACCAGATATCCCAACCCAATCTAGTCCCACCTGCCAGCACCCGGCCCATATCCCTCCAAACCCTTCCTATTCATATACCCATCCAAACGCCTCTTAAATGTTGCAATTGTACCAGCCTCCACCACTTCCTCTGGCAGCTCATTCCATACGCGTACCATCCTCTGTGTGAAAAAGTTGCCCCTTAGGTCTCTTTTATATCTTTCCTCTCTCACCCTAAACCTATGCCCTCTAGTTCTGGACACCCCGACCCCAGGAAAAAGACTTTGTCTATTTATCCTATCTATGCCCCTCATAATTTTGTAAACCTCTAGAAGGTCACCCCTCAGCCCCCGATGCTCCAGGGAAAACACCCCCAGCCTATTCAGCCTCTCCCTGTAGCACAGATCCTCCAACCCAGGCAACATCCTTGTAAATCCTTTCTGAACCCTTTCAAGTTTCACAACATCTTACCGATAGGAACGAGACCAGAATTGACGCAATATTCCATCAGTGGCCTAACCAATGTCCCCTACAGCCATAACATGACCTCTCAACTCCTGTACTCAATACTCTGACCAATAGAGAGCATACCAAACGCCTTCTTCACTATCCTATCTACCTGCAACTCCACTTTCAAGGAGCTATGAACCTGCACGCCAAGGTCTCTTTGTTCAACAACACTCCCTAGGACCTTAACATTAAGTGTATAAATCCTGCTAAGATTTGCTTTCCCAAAATGCAGCACCTCGCATTTATCTGAATTAAACTCCATCTGCCACTTCTCAGCCCATTGGCCCATCTGGTCCAGATCCTGTTGTAATCTGAGGTAACCTTCTTCTCTGTCCACTATACCTCCAATTTTGGTGTCATCTGCAAACTTACTAACTGTACCTCTTATGCTCGCATCCAAATAATTTATGTAAATGACAAAAAGTAGAGGGCCCAGCACCGACCCTTGTGGCACTCCACTGGTCACAGGCCTCCAGTCTGTGCATATCTATGATTTCTACATACAATGTTGAATAAAACGCCCAGGAAGTTTTAAGAACTGGTAAGAAGAATTATTTGACACTTTGTTGCAGAGACCAGTAAACTATATCAGCAAAATGTTCATACTTTTTCTCTCAACACTACCACTGGCATCAATAGGCTTCTCTGTAGCACGTTTGGAGAAAAAGTAGATTTAAGCAAATAGCAGACAGGCCAGACTGAATGAAAGGTGTTCCATGCACATTTTTTAATAACCATTGGGTCAGCAAAAAGCTGTCCAAAGCTGTGTTGTCAGCTGGATGACAGCCAAATGCTCGCATCTTAAACAAACAGTGATCGATGAGAGTACCAATCAGCTGTAGTGTCAAATCAGTATGTGGTGCAATGTAGACATTCAAAGATATGTGCGATGTAGTAACACTTAAACGTACCACCTCTTCGAGCACTCATCAAACAGGGTTCAATTGCTTAAATTCTTGCCTGTAGACTTAAGACTGCACCTATGAAATGAACTGGATGAAAATCAAACAGATTCATTAAGGGACAGACAATGCAGTCAGCAAGAATATCATTCACATGAAGGAGATAAAAATTATCCCTAGTTTTCTTTCTTTCATTGTATCACTTCTTTTATCTTTTGCTCCAACAAGCTTGCACAAGGTTTAGATACCTTTTGAAGCTTTCCAAGTCTTTTCAGAATTTAAATTGACCTCTGACATTTGAGTGCAATTCATATTTGATATTCTGGAGGGATTGGTATCAGTTGTTAAGCGTTTTGATCTGACTTACATAGCAGATAAAAACCAGTTCCGATAACTGTTTGGGAATGTAGGACAATAATTCACTGAAGTACTGATTTTATTTCATTGATAATTTAAACCAAATTCAACAATGGAAACTTAAGTAATTGTAAGTTAATTAAATTGCTTAATCTGACGGTGCTTTTTTTTTAAACATCCAAGCCCTTTTTCTCTATCCCAAAATTCTGACAAATCAAAACAATTTCATTTCATCAAAATGTTGTTTGAAAACAACATTAAACTGTTTGTCACAATATAAAAAGAGTAGAAATCTACTGCAGAGCCTGAGGTTGAGCTGAGCTTTTGTTACCATAGCTACTGGGAAGATGTTCCATTGCTATACCTTCTGGTTGATAGAAAGCTTCTGACAGCATTTACACCTGAATAAAAGCAGTATTGCACCTTCAGTTTATTTTACATTAATAGGCTATCAACTCTTTCAAGTTATCTTCAAACAATGAGAAAAGGATGATTATAATTCACAGGGTAGTGATCTCTGCATTCTGTTCATTTTATTCTTCCATCTTATGGGATATTATAAGGCAACTGGGACTTCATCAGAAAAGCGAAATGCACTGAGCAATGTGGCATTTCACAGCCAAGCTTTTGCTTACTTGCTGTATTTTTCTTCACAGCTTTCAGAAGATTTAAAGAAATCTGATAACTACTGCTGACACCTCTTTCAATTTAAAAATTTCATTTCTGTAACCTCTCGCTTTAAAGGTAAAGTGCAAATATGTTTGCTTTCCCATGTAATATTTATTTATAAAGTAAACTCAGGAGAAACTGGAAAATGAAGTTAAAATACCTTTTCCTAACACAAAATATATATAATAGCCACAATGATCTATCAGTATCCCCCAGTCTGGCCCAACTGGAATTTGTGGAGTCAATGGGAATGCACCTTATTTGTATGCAGCAATAAGGCACAAACTTTCCACTGGAGGGGCAAAGCAGCGGGAGGTTACTCAGTGCCACAGATGTAATAACATCCTTTGAGCAACATTTCCCTCTAACATAATTACAAGGTGAAATCTTGTCCCCAAACTATCATTAACTTCATCCACTGAGGCAATATGGGCAGACCTCAAAGGTAAGATGGGTGCAATCACTCTAATAGGATTACACTATAGGCCCTTCAACAAGCACCAAGACTGAGGAACAAATATGTAGGTAGATTATGGAAAGATGTAATAAAAATAGAGTTGTTACAGTGGGTGACTTTAATTTTTCCAATATTGACTGGCCTCCCTTAGAGGGAGATGGGGGAGAATTTGTTAAGTGCATCCAAGAAGGTTTCTTGAAAAAGTATGTGGATAGTCCAACTAGAGAAGGCGCCATACTGGACCTTGTACTGGCTAATGAGCCTGGCCAGGTAATTGACCTTTCAAAGGGAGAACATTTTGGAAACAGTGATCATAACTCCTTAAGTTTTAAGATGGCAATGAATAAGTCACAACCTAGTGGCAAGGTACTAAATTGGGGGAGGGCAAATTATGTCAGTATTAGGCAGGAGATAGGGAGTGTTAGTTGGGAGGAGCTGTTATCAGGTAAGTCCACGTTTGACATGTGGGAGTTGTATAAAGACCTGGTGATTACTGTTCAGGACCAGCATGTTCCAGTAAGGAAGAAGAGCAAGGATGGCAACGTAAGGGACCCTTTGATAACGAAAGAGGTTACAAATGTAGTCAAAAGGTAAAAAGAAGCATATTTAAGTTTAGGAAGCTAAAATCGGACATGGACCATGAGGAATATAAAGAAAGCAGAAAAGAACTCATGCAGGGAATTAGAAGAGCAAGAAGGGCCATGAAATTACCATGACAAGTAGGGTTAAAGACAATCCCAAGGCATTCTATACATATAGTAAAAACAAATGGATAACTGAGGAGAAGGTAGGACCATTCAAGGATAAAGGAGGGAACTTGTGATTGGAGGCAGAGGATATGGGTGAAATCCTAAATGCTCAGTATTCACTGAGGAGAAGGACATGGAGGACAGTGAGATTTGTGTGGAGCATGCTAATATGTTACGGCATTTTGAAATCAAGAAAGAAGTGGTTGTTGGCTCTCTTGAAGAGCATTTAGGTGGATAAGTCCCCAGGCCCAATGGTATCTACCACAGGTTTGTAAGAGAGACGACACAAGAGACTGCTGTGGCCTTGGCCAAGATCTTTGTATCCTCACTAGCCACAGGAGAGGTCCTGGGGGATTGGCCAGGAGCTAATGTTATTCCTTTACTTAAGAAGGAAAATAGGAATAATCCAAGAAGTTATAGACCAGTGAGTCTTACATTGGTGGTTGGAAAGAATTCTTAGTGATAGGGGATGAATGTACATTGGAAAAGAATGGCCTAATTAGGGACAGTTAGCATGGCTTTGCACAGGGCAGGTTATGTCTTACTAACTAAGTCAACTATGTGCAACTAAGTCAATCCGGGTGTTCTCCAACAGGAAACTCTGGATGAATCAGGACATACAGATCCTGCTAAAAACTAGGCGTGAGGCCTTCAGATCAGGAGACCCACTCAAATATAAGGAATCCAAGTATGACCTTCGCAGAGCCATTAAGACAGCCAAGGATCAATACCAATCCAAACTAGAGACCCAGACAGACACCTGGCAACTATGGCAAAGACTGAATGACATCACAGGTTCTAAAAAGAGACAGTGCAAGATAGCAGACAATGACACATCCCTCCCAAATTGTCTCAATGCCTTCAATGCTCATTATGAGCAGAATTTCGGTGGACAGGTAACACCTGTTCAGACAAGTTCTGACGAACATATCCCAACAGTCACTGCATCAGAGGTCAGATCAGTTTTCCTTC
Organism: Chiloscyllium plagiosum; assembly: GCF_037043375.1. Taxonomy (NCBI): domain Eukaryota; kingdom Metazoa; phylum Chordata; class Chondrichthyes; order Orectolobiformes; family Hemiscylliidae; genus Chiloscyllium; species Chiloscyllium plagiosum. The sequence continues at coordinate 48,545,703 of NW_028270147.1, read as the reverse complement.
ATGTGAAGCCTAGGAAAGCGACGGGACCAGACAGAGTACCAGACCATGCACTCAGAGCATGTGCAGATCAACTGGCAGTGGTGTTCTCAGATATCTTCAACCTCTCCCTGCAGCAGGCCACTATCCTTGCCTGTTTCAAGAGGGCCAATATCATCCCTGTGCCTAACAAGGCTCAAGCAGCATGTCTCAATGACTAATGCTCAATGGCCCAATGGTCCGAACTTCATTGGTCATGAAGTGCTTTGAAAGGCTGGTCATGGCATTAATCAACTCCAGCCTCCCCACTACTCTTGACCCACTTCAATTTGCCTATCAGACCAACAGATCCATGTCAGATACCATATCACTTGCCCTTCACTCCTCCCTAGAACATCTTGACACCAAGAACAGCTACGAAAGAATCCTACTCATTGACTACAGTTCAGCCTTCAACACTATTATCCCCTCGAGACTGATTACCAAACTTAGTGATCTCGGACTAAGCCCCACTCTCTGTAACCGGATCCTCAGTTTCTTGACCCACAGGCCACAATCAGTGAAGAATTGGGGACAATATTTCACCCTCACTAATACTCAACACCAGAACCCCCCCCAGGGGTGCATACTCAGCCCCCTACTGTACTCACTGTATACACATGATTGTGTCGTCAAATACCAGGCTAATGCCATTTACAAGTTCGCTGATGACACCACCAGTCGGTCGAATCTCAGATGGCGACAAAACAGACTACAGACGGGAGGTGGATGACCTGGAAAAATGGTGCACTGAAAAAACCTAGCCCTCAATGCCGACAAAACCAAGGAACTCATTATTGACTTTCAGCGGCATGTTACTCATGCGCCCCCCCTACACATTAACAACACAGAGGTGAAACGAGTGGAGAGTGGAGAGTGTCAAGCTCCTGGGAGTGGTCATCCACAACAAGCTTTCTTGGACTCTTCATGTGGACGCACCGGGTACAAAGGCAGCTGAGGAAATTTGGCATGATGGTGAATATCCTTGCGAACGTTTTTGGTGTGCCATCAAGAGCATTCTGTCTGAATGTACCACTACTTGGTATGGCAACTGTCCCATTCAAGATCGGAGATGGTTACAAAGAGCGGTGAACTCGGGCCAGACAATCACAAAGGCCAACCTCCCATCTGTAGAATCCATCGACCAGGCCCGCTGTCAAGGAAAGGCCGCCAGCATTTTCAAAGATCCATCCTATCCTGGCAATGTTTTTCTACAACCTCTACCATCAGGAGAAGATACAGAAGCCTAAACACACGCACCAGCTGGTTTTGTAACAGTTTCTACCCTACTGTTGTTAGAATACTGAATGGACTCACAAACTCTAAACATTTGCCTGCACCTGTGTTTTTTTTTGCCACTGTTTACCTATCATTTACTCATCTATACTACTTAACTCTGTGATCTGCCTGTATTGCTAGCAAGACAAAGCTTTTCACTGTGCCTCGGTACACATGACAATAAATTCAATTCAATTCAATTCAATTCAATTCAATTCTTAAGAGTCATAGAGATGTACAGGATGGAAATAGACCCTTCAATCCAACTTGTCCATGCCAACCAGATATCCTAACCTAATCTAGTCCCAGTTGCCAGCACTTGGCCCATATTCCCCTAAACCCTTCCTATTTATATAACCTTCCCGATACCTTTTAAATGTTGTAATCGTACCAGCCACCATCGTTTCCTAACTTGATTCAATTTTTCAAGGAGGTGATGGAGGTAATCGATGAGGGCAAAGCAGAAGATATTGCCTACATGTATTTTAGTCAGACTTTCAACAAGGTCCCTCATGGTATGCTCATCCAGAAGGTTAAGATGCATGGGATCCATGGTGACTTGGCTGTGTGGATTCAGAATTAGTTTGCCCACAAAAGGCAGAGGATGGTGGTGGAAGGCTGTTTTTCAGGCTGGAGATCCGTGACTAGTAGTGTTCCACAGGGATTTGAACTGGGACCTCTGCTGTTTGTGATATACATAAATTACTTGGATGAAAATGTAGATGGGTAGGTTAGTAAGTTTACAGACAATACAATGATCAATGGAGTTGTGGACAGCGTAGAAGGTTGTCAAAGAATACAGCAGGATTAGATCTGTTGCAGCTATTGGCAGAGAAATGGCATATGTAATTTATTCTGTGTAACTATGAGGTGCTGCACTTTGGGAGATCAAATGTTAAGGAAAAGTAAGCATTTAATGGCAGGACAGCGTTGATGTACACAGGAATCTTGAGGTTCAACTCCATAGCTTGCTGAAAGCGGCCACACAAGTAGATGGAGTGGTGAAGAAGACTTATGACATGGTTACCTTTATTGGTCGGGGACTTCAATACAAGAGTTAGGATGTCATGGTGCAGCTTTATAGGACTTTGGTAGGCCACACTTAGAATACTGCATTCAATTCTGGTCGCCACATGACAGGAAGGATGTGGAGGCTTTGGAGAGGTTTACCAAGATGCTGTTTGGTTTAGAGGGTACAAACTATAAGGCCAGTCTAAAAAAACTTGGGTTGTTTCCTTTGGAGCAGTGGAGGCCAAGGTGAGATTTGATGGAAATCTATAAAATTATGAGATCCTTAGATAGGGCTGACGGTCAGAATCTTTTTCCCCAGAGTTGAAATGCCTAAAACTAGGGGGCATGCATTTAAGGTGAGAGGGGGAAAAGTTGAAAGGAGATGTGAGGGGCAAGTTTTTTACAGAGTATGGTAGGAGTGTGGAATGCGCTGCTAGGGATAGTGGTGGAAACAGATACGATAGAGGCAGTTAAGAGACTTTTAGATAAGCACATAAACATGCAAGTAATAGAGGGATATGTCACAAGGGCAAGCAGATTGGCATAACGTTCAGCACAACATTGTGGGCCAAAGGGCCCATTCCTGTGCTGTACTGTTACATATTCTAAGTTACTTACTTATTTAAGAGTATTCATCAAAAAAATTCTAAACAACTATCATTTGGTTGTGAAATTACTGTCCAATATATGGGAAGAATGCAATCAATTTATTGAGTAAATCAATAACTGATAGCATATTTCCTTAATTTGAGTAATCAGTATTTCTTACTGCATTTTTTCAGCACCAAGGTCATAAAAAAAGTATACAGCAGTAAATATTAGTTGATGAGTTCAAACATTCAACAAGATTGAGAGTATAAAAGAAAGATGGACCATTTTGTGGTACAGTTGTAGTATCCCTATCCATAGATCAGAAGGCTCAGGTTCAAGTTCCACCTGCTCCAGAGGTGTGTTATGATGTCTCTGAACAGGTCAATTCGAAAAATAGGTGGAACAAAGAAAGAAGATAATTTCATTTATATTGTGTATCCCATAACATGGTGGTATCCCACAGTACTTTGCAATCAATTAATTAATTTATGAGGTGTAGTAACTGTGGTAATGTGGGGTAATACAGCAATTAATTTGCCGACAGCAAAACCCAACTAATAGCACAGAAATAAATTCACCAATAATCCATTGGTTGAAGGACGTATTGGTCAGTATTTAAAGAGAATTTACTCTCTCTGCTTTCAACACTGCACCTGAAAAAACAGAAAAGAACTTTGTTTAGTTTTACAACTGAAAATGGTACCTTTGACAGGGAAACACCCCCTCAGTAATGCCCTGAAGTGGCTTTTGTACTCAAATCTTTGAAATTTGATTTGAATTTCTTATCCAGAAGTGTGTAAATGTTATACTTCTGAGGTTTCCATCAATGGTTTAATGAATGATCAAGCTTACTAGAGGTACACAATCCTTCATTTGAAATTCCGAAATCCAAAAAGCTCCGAAATGTTTTCGTGGAGTGCAGAGCGTCACTTTGGCATGCGGACAAGTGGCCCAACTCCACACCCACTCGAACCACACCACTCAGATGTGACGTGGAGACGTGGCCCAGTGTTGGCAGGCGTGAATTGTGACTCAGCGCTCGTACTATTCACAGATGCATCTGCTGTTAGGTTTTGTTTTATTTTGCTGTGAAAATGTCATTTATTCCGAAACCTGAAAAATTCCAAATTCCAGAGAACAACTGGCCCCAAGGCTTTCAGATAAAGGATTGTGTACCTGTATTAAAATTCACCTCTTATACACCCAAATCTAGAGTTGAACTTGAACCCAATACAGTATCTCCTAATGCCAAATAAGTGTTACCAATTGAGCCAGGGTAAAGGAAGGAAAGCTGGATTTTCATTTCCTCACCAGTTTTACAGGTATACTTTGCCTATTTCCATCAGGTCAGAAAAATGTACCTCCATCATATGTGTTCAAGAATGTTTTTGCTGAGTGATCACCAATTAACTGTAGGGATTTGATTTCCAATTAGTTACCTTTCTGACCTTCAAACAGTTTGAATCACTCCTTACCTCGGCTCTGAACACTGAACTCATTACTCAGGATGTAATAAAGAAACAGTGCAACAGGTGTTTAAGTACGAAAGAATCTCTATTTATTTATGTACAAAAAGGTAATAACAATACAAGAAATATATAATTCAATAATAAGTGGGAAATTAACACAATTAATGTACAGGAAACAGTAGAACTTAAAATACACTATTAATTAGATTATCACTACTGGAGTCACAACTATTTAGTATTACACAGAAAACACACCACTGAGTCATTGTCATAGAGATATCGGTAACCCAATAAGCGCAGTCTGCTAATCCCTACACAACAGACCTAAACAAGAAGACACAACTTACCCAGAGTCTCTAGCCACCCTGCCATACATTAAAGACATCTTGGAGTTGACAACCAGACTACTCCGACCCCTAGGCATCATGTTAGCCCATAAAACTACTACAACACTGAAACAGCTCCAGATGAATTGAAAGGACGCCGTACCAACAACCAGAAGAACAAATGTGCTGTACAAAATACTCTGCAAGGACTGCAACAAACATTACATTGGACAAACCAGCAGGAAAGTAGCTGCCAGGATGCATGAGCACCAACTAGCCAGCAAAAGACATGACTATCACTAGTATACATACGCACAGATGAAGAGGGACACCAGTTCACCTGGGATAATACATTCATTCTGGGAGAGGCTAAACAAAGGCATGTGTGGGAATTCCAAGAGCCTGACATTCAAACCAGAACTCCATTAACAAACACATCGATTTGGACCATATTTACCAAACTCTCAGAAAAAAAAGAACCGGAAGTGATATCACCCTCCACAATAGACCAAAACACATAAGTAGCAAGCGGGACAGAACACCAGCGCTTCATCGGAGGCTTACTGATGATGTTACCAAGCATGGTGATGAAACATCTGAGAACAAATCTACCAGCTCAGCGAGCAAAGTTACAATCTGAGTCAATGTTGTAATTGTACCAGTGTCTACCACTTCCTCTGGCAGCTCATTCCATACAGGCACTACCATCTGTATGAAGAAGTTGCCCCTTAGGTCCCTTTTATATCTTTCCCCTCTCACCCTAAACGTATGCCCTCTAGTTCTGGACTTCAATTTATCCTGCCCATGCCCTTCATGACTTTATAAACCTCTACAAGTTCACCCTCAGCTTCTGGCATTCCAGAGAAAACAGCCCTAGCCTATTCAGCCTCTCCCTATAGCTCAAACCCTCCAACCCTGGCAACATGCTTGTAAATCTTTTCTGAACCCTTGCAAGTTTCACAACATCCTTCCGATAGGAAGTAGATCAGAACACATGCAATATCTCAAAAGTGATCTAACCAACATCCTGTACAGCCACAATATGACCACCCAACTCCTATATTCAATGCTCTGACCAACAAAGGAAAGCATACAAAACGCCTTCTTCAATATACTATCTACCTACAATCTACTTTCAAAGAACTATGAATCTACACTCCAAGGTCTCTTTGTTCAGCAACACTCCCTTACCATTAAGTATATAAGTCCTGTTCTGATTTGCTCTTTCAAAATGTAGCATCTGACATTTATCTAAATTAAACTCTGTCTGCCACTCTTCAGCCCACTGGCACATCTGATCAAGATCCCGTTGTACTCTGAGGTAACCTTCTTCGCTGTCCACTACACCTCCAAGTTTGGTGTCATCTGCAAATTTACTAAGTATACCTCCTATATTCACATCCAAATCACTTATGAAAATGACAAAAAGCAGTGGACCCAGCAGCTATCATTGTGGCACACCTCTGGTCACAGGCCTCCAGTCTGAAAAGCAACCTCCAGCACCACCCTTTGTCTTCTACCTTTGAGCCAATTCTTATCCAAACTGCTAGTTCTCCCTGTATTCCATGAGATCTAACCTTGCTAACCAGTCTCCCGTGGAGAACCTTGTCGAATGCCTTACTAAAGTCCATATAAATCACATCCACTGCTCTGACCTCATCAATCCTCTTTGTTACTTCTTCAAAAAACTCAATCAAGTTTGTGAGACATGATTTTCCATGCTCAAAGCCATGCTGACTATCTTGAATCAGCCCCGGCCTTTCCAAATACACGTAAATCCTGTCCAGCAGGATTCCCTCCAACAACTTGCCCACTACCGATGTAAGGCTCATTGGTCTATAGTCCCTGGCTTTTCCTTACCACCTTTCTTAAATAGTGGCGGCATGTTAATATGTTAATAGTTTGAAGCCACTATTAATCAGAATTCTTACCAGTAGAGTCCAAATGCATTGATATCTGTTATGGACCAGGCCAGACCCCTCAGAACATATTAAGAAGGTTGCCCAGAACCTAACTTTTCTAGCTGTTAGTGATTTTTGAGAAGATTTGTAGCTCATATTGATGATAAGTATGTAAAAGCTCGCTGAGCTTGAAGGTTTGTTTTTGAAAGTTTCATCTGTCCTTGGCAACTTGCCACCAGGATACATGAACACCAACTGGCCACCAAAAGACACAACCCACTATCACTAGTTACTATACATACAGACAAAGAAGGACACCACTTTGATTGGGACAACACGCGCATCTTAGGACAGGCAAAACAAAGACACGCATGAGGATTCCTAGAGGCATGGCATTCAAACCAGAGCTCCATCAATAAACACATCAGTTCAGATCCTACCTACCTTCCCTTGACAAAAAGAACCAGAAATAATATCACCCACCTTAAGAAACCAAGACCTATAAGTAGAGAGGTGGGACATACCACCAGAGACTCTCACTAACGATGTTACCTAGTATGGTGATGAAACATCTGAAAACAAACCTTCAAGCTCAGCGAACTAGCGCACATACTTTTGTAGCTGTTTTAAGCAGATGTAAGGTGAATATTCCAGGAGTGACACAGCTGGTCAAACCAATCGGTTTTAAACAAAACAGAATTTATTTACACACGATCGAAAGAAAACCAAATTTAGAATAACATAACTATTTAAAAATCCTACCGAATACAAAAACGCAACTTAATAAGGAGCTGTTCCGATTTCCTGCAACATCCCATAGCACCCCCTTGTCAAAAAGGTAAATTCAAACACAGGTTCTTACAGGAGAGTGAGAGAGTCAGCCAGAAAACTTCTGTTGAATCAGAGAACCTTCTCCCTCCCGCAGCTTTCTTTGACTAGCAGCTTTAAACAGATTGATTGCTGAAACCAAATCAGAAAAAATGCCAGAACTGGGAGAACTGGCCACTCCTCTTTCATTATACAAGTGTTTTCTAACAAAAATTATAAGCCTTTGCAAGTAGATATTTCCAGACATATCAGAACCTCTGCCTTTACAGCCCCTCTTGAAAAATAAATGAGGACAACATAATCTTGATAAAGGAGCTGCATCAGGGTTTGTGCTCACCACTCAGAACACGGTTTTGAAATTCACCTGGCTGTTCTGGCTTGCTGTACCCAGAGCATGATTGAGGACTTCGAACTGCGCAACCCTTTCAGTTTGTGTTGTGTCTGCTGATGTGGTAGGTGCAAATTGGATCTATCGAGTAAGTATCTACTTTTCTTTACTATTTAAAAATCAAAAGTCACTTGATGCAAAACATTAACTGACTTCTCTCCACAGATGCTGTTAGACCTGCTGAGCTCTTCCAGCTGTTTCTAGTTTTGTCATTTCTTTATTTATTGCTGGTTTGGCGAGCCCGGTTTTCACTGCAGGTTGCGTCTGAGAACTTGTGGTATCAGTTGAGTCAGTTATTGCTTCAAGTTGTCGGTCATTGATTCTGATGGCCATGGTCGGTTGTTGAGGTTCTTGCCATCGGTGTTCTCAGTTTGGAAAGGCCAGTGTTCATAAGCTCTTTGTTTAGAAGGTGGTTAAACCTGTTCTGTTGTGGATCTCTTTATTGGTTTGCCCCTCTCAGACGTCTTTGAGAGAAAGTGAGGGCTGCAGATCCTGGAGGTCAGAGCTGAAAATGTGTTGCTGGAAAAGCGCAGCAGGTCAGGCAGCATCCAAGGAACAGGAGATTCGACGTTTCGGGCATAAGCCCTTCTTCAGGAATGAGGAAAGTGTGTCCAGCAGGCTAAGATAAAAGGTAAGGAGGAGGGACTTGGGGGAGGGGCTTTGGAAATGCGATAGGTGGAGGGAGGTCAAGGTGAGGGTGATAGGCCGGAGTGGGGTGGGGGCGGAGAGGTCAGGAAGATGATTGCAGGTTAGGAAGGCGGTGCTGAGTTCCTAACCTGCAATCATCTTCCTGACCTCTCGGGCTTATGCCCGAAACGTCGAATCTCCTGTTCCTTGGATGCTGCCTGACCTGCTGCGCTTTTCCAGCAACACCTTTTCAGCCCTCTCAGACATCCTTTGTTCCAATAATGCTCTTAATTTGGCTTCCCTGTTCAGCCTCCCGATCCGGCTTCTCATAGATGTTGGTTAGGAAGCGCCCCAGGTGAGATTGGGGCTTACAGTTATACTGACTGTGGGAGCCAAATCTGTTGTCTCATTGTTAGCTTGATGTTCTCTTTAATGTTAACTCTGATTGTTAGGTAGAGTGTGATGGTCTTTAATTGATGTTGAGTGCCGAAGCCTTTCACACCATCTCTCTAGGCTCTGCACTGCCTGAGCTGTGTAGTCAGAGGTGTAAAAGCCTTCTCAGGGTAGAGTCTGTTGGTTTTGGGTCGATTGTTTCAGAAGCATAGCATCATAGTGATGTACAGCATGGAAACAGACCCGTTAGTCCAAGTCATCCATGTTGACTAGATAGCCTAAATAATTCTAGATCCATTTGCCAGCACTTGGCCCATATCCCTCTAAATCCTTCCTATTCATATACCCATCCAGATACCTTTTAAACGTTGTAACTGTACCAGTCTCCACCACTTCCTCTGGCAGCTTATTCCATACACACATCCACCCTCGTTGTGAAAAGGTTGCCCCTCATTCCCTTTTTAAATCTTTCCCTTCTCACCCTAAACATATGCACTCTAGTTCTGGACTTGCCCAACTCAGGGAAAAGAGCTCGTCTATTTACCCTATCCATACCCCTTATGACTTTATAAACCTCATTAAGTTCATCCTTCTGCCTCCAACACTCCAGGGAAAACAGCCACAGCCTATTCAACCTCTCCCAATAGCTCAAACCCTCCAACCCTGGCAACATGCTTGAAAATCCTATCTGAATTTTTTCAAGTTTCACAACTTCCGTCCCATAGGACGAAGACCAGAAGTGCACACAATATTCCAAAAGTGGCCTCACCAATGTCCTGTATAGCCACAACATAACTTCCCAACTCCTATACTCAATGCTCTGATCAACAAAGGAAAGTAAACCAAACTTTCAAGGAACTATGAACCTGCAGTCCAACGTCTCTTTGTTAAGCAATACTCCCCACGACCTTACCGCTAAGTGTATAAGTCCCACCCTGATTTGCCTTTCCAAAATGCAGCAGCTGACACTTATCTAAATTAAACCGCATCTGCCATTCTTCAGCCCATGTGAATTAGAAATACCAGCTGAACAATGTTCCCAGGTCTGCTAGTAGTTTTGTTCACTCCTTGCAGGCTTAGCACTAGGGTTCTACCCATATGTTTTAATACTGGGGGTTTCTGCACAATATTATGTAACACAACTGGAGGCAGAAAAATAAACTGGACTCCTCAATAAAAGAAATAAAATGACAATGCTTTCTTTAAACTTTTGCCCTAAGTGAACCAAAATTAAACTTAATAAACATAACAAAGTCACATTGGTTGATCTTTGTGATGGGCATTAATAACTAATAAATTATAGATGTTATGCTATTGTGGAAATAGTCTAAATTACATTTGTAAATGGATCTAATAGGAATACTTACTATGCTATTTATAATCCCAAAATAAATACATCCTCCAAGTCACATCAAGTGTTTCTTATCCAAAATATGCAAATATATTTTTCTGTTTATTTGCATTATAGGAAAATATAATTTATAATGAACAAATGTGAAATTATAACTAATTCTTGTTACTCATTATGCCTAGTTTTAAATTTATTCAATTTATTTTCTAAATTAGTTGGCAAACATTTCTAAATGCAAATAAAATCTGCTAAGTATAATTTTTGATGTTATTCCTTACAACGCAAATTTTTTTTTCCTTTTCAACTTAAAGACTGATTTTAAATTAAAGTGTTATCATTGATAGAAAATAATTAGCGCAACCAATTGCCAAAACATGCACTTCTATTTGGTAAGTTAATGTAAATAAGATATGGACATTAGATTGTACGTTAAAAACCGAAAGAAATAAAAACAGAAGCTGCTGGAAAAGCTTAGCAGGTCTGGCAGCATCTGTGAAGAGAAATCAAAGTTAACATTTCTCAGATGGTACGATATATTGAATCTATTTGGGAACCATTTGCTTTCTAAGTTATACCTAATAGATCAATAAATACATAATCAGCAAGCGGGACAGAATACCAGCGCTCCATCGGAGGCTCACTGATGATGTTACCTATCATGGCGATGAAATGTCTGAGAGCAAATCTACCAGCTCATTGAGCAAACTTACAACCATAATAAATACATTTTCAAGTTTGATCAAATACGTGATTTAAGGTGTTGGAAGTGCAAATTTTACAACTTGCAAATTATTAGTAGATAATTTCAGATCATATAATTACTATTTTATTGCTATTAACATTTTAAAAACAGCTTCCAAGCTATAGTTTGGATTTAATAAAGATACTGAAAAGTTGTAATTCTCCCCATATTCTTCAGCTTATCATAGAGTCCATGAGAGATCAAATGAGTACAATCAGATCAAATTGAAACAATCAATTAGAAAACATAACAATGGGCTGGAGATACAGTGTTCCGTGATCCCGCTCCCCAAATAAAACAATGTTCGGGAACCTGTCCACAAAATCAAGGCGGCCACAGAATTATTTTACATGTGATGGACAATAACTGGCTCAGGACAAGTCATCCATCATTCATCTGATAATGCTAAATCATTTCCCTTTTTATATCTCATCCATCTGCAATTTTGTTTTCAAACTTTGTGTCTATCACCATCCACAGTTTCCTCTGCCCATTTGACTCAATTGAATATTTTACTTTTTACTGTATATTTTGATTTTTAATTTTCCAAAATGTATCATTTACATTTGCAATTCTCAATAACCTTGTCAATATATATATATATCAGTCCCCCAAATTATCTAGGTTATAATGCATTCATCCTCAGTTTGCCATGTACTTTGGTAAAATCATCAAATTTTGTTTCTCTATTCAAATAATTTGTATAAAAGAAGAACAAAGGACGCACCAGCACAAAACTGCAAGCCATGGTACCATGTACATCTAGTCACAATTGGCATATCTGCTATCTATTCCTGATGAAGGGCTCCAGCCCAAAACATCCATTTTCCTGCTCCTGTTCCTCCTGTTCCTTTGCCAGCAACACACTCTAGAATCTGCTTTCATGACATATCCATATGAAGCATATCTGACACATTGCCATTAATGGAATGGTCTTACAAATATGTAATAAGGACCATTTTGGTTGCTCAGCAGTTAATTCTGACGAGACAGTGAAGGACGCAGAGAAGAACTTTGTTGATATATGCATATGAGAATAATTTTATCAGTAGAAATTGAAGTGCAAAGTATTATGTAGTGCAAAGCAGAGTTTTTAAAAATCTTGGGAAAATTACAGCTTAATGTTCAGCATATTCAGTTTTTGCAGAACAGCATTGACCCTACATTCCCAACAAGAAGCTAATTTGGAAATAAATGTGTTTGGAGATAAGGCTACTATACCAATCAAAGTGCATGGGGAAGGGAGTAGTAAAACTAAACACTTGTGTAAATATTTACAATGCACAAATAACCGCAAAGCGAGCACATGTTTACAATGTTGCCAACCGTTAAACAAATGAAATATGTGTATGCTATGGCATACAGTTGTTAAATCTGCATTTTTTTCCACTCCACTCATTGCTTTCCTCAATGGTGGAGGGACTTTTTCCATACCAATAAGAATGGAATGTCTTTGAATATTATAGCAAGGTAAGTGTGAGTGAAGGGAAATTTCTAGACCACAAAAACTTGTTAAAAGACTGAATTCATCCCCTTCATATTATTGCGCAAACTCATTATAACTCTGAAAAGAAATTATTTCTAAATTTTCAAGGGTAGCAAATTAGATTAGATTCCTTACAGTATGGAAACAGGCGCTTTTGGCCCAAAAAGTACACATTGACCCTTCGAAGAGTAACCTAGAGACCCATTTCCCTCTGATTAATACACTTAACACTATGGGCAATTTAGCATGGCCAATTCACCTGACCTGCACATCTTTGGACTGTGAGAGGAAACCAGCACAGACATGGGGAGAATGTGCAAACTCCACACAGACAGTCGCCTGAGGCTGGAATCAAACCTGGTCCTTGATGCTGTGAGGCAGCAGTGCTAACCACTGAGCCATTGTGTCACCCCAAATGATAGCTATATCTGCCTGCAATGATGTTATAAAATGTTATAAAATGTATGGAGAAAGGAAATGGTGCTACCCCATTTGAATAACAAAGTGAGGAACCATGGATCATAGCCAATTTATAGATAGGGTTAAATATTGGTTAATTTTTGAGTGCAGGGTGGCAGTTGTTAACCTGGTGTGCTGGTTGCGATTCTCACCATATTCTTCAGCTTATCATAGAGTTCATGAGAGATCAAATGAGTACAGTTCTGCCAAGTTGAAACAATCAATTAGAAGACATAAAAATGGGCTGGATTTATAGTGTGCCATGATCCCCACTCCCCAATTCAAGCAGGCAGCAGGTGCTGCTTCATTTACCCAATTGTACTGTTGTTCCAAGCAGGGTCCTCGATGCCAATTGTGTGAATATTCACCTCTGGTCAAGCAGCTTAAGCTGAAAGCAAAGTTCAGTCAGCCTGCTTCTCTTAAAGGTAGCCTTTCCCTCTGAAAGGAGAGCTGCACTCAATGGAAGGAAAATGCCACAAGTTGTTTGCAGTTGCAAGTTGGAGTTGCACAAATAAAGCATCAGAAAAGAGAGAAGTCTCTTAGGTTTACATGCTGGAGATCAATGTAGAGGTGGGTAAGAGGAGAGAGCTCAAGTTTCTGTGGAGGATGAGGATCAAAGAGAATATGAGTTGATGATTAGGATGTTAATGCAAGGAGTTTGATTTAAGGGCCTTGCAGTAGTGTCACAACAGGTTTAATGATCTCACATAAGCGATCAAAGATAGGAAATGCAACTTTTCTCATTCTCTGGTCCCCTTACTTGAAAAAGAATGTACTGGCACCAGATGAGTTGCAGAGGGGGTTCATTAGGTTGATTTCAGAGATGAGAGGATTGGCTTATGAGGAGAGAATGAATAGACTGGGACTACAGGAATTGGAATTCAGAAGAATGAGGGGGGGTCTTATAGAAAGATATAAAATTATAGTGAATATAAATAAGATAGAAGCAGGGAGGTTGTTTCTACTGTCAGGTGAAACTAGAACTAAGGGGCATTGCCTCAAAATAAGAAGGGTGGGCAGATTTAGGACTGAGTAAAAACAATGACTGCAGATGCTGGAAACCAGATTCTGGATCAGTGGTGCTGGAAGAGCACAGCAGTTCAGGCAGCATCCAAGGAGCAGTAAAATCGACGTTTTGGGCAAAAGCCCTTCATCAGGAATACCTGATGAAGGGCTTTTGCCCGAAACGTCGATTTTACTGCTCCTCAGAGTAGATTGGAGGTGTAGTGGACAGCGAAGAGAGTTATCTCAGATTATAACAAGATCTGGACCAGATGGACGAATGGGCTGAGAAGTGGCAGATGGAGTTTAATTCAGATAAATGCGAGGTGCTGCATTTTGGGAAAGCAAATCTTAGCAGGACTTATACACTTAATAGTAAGGTCCTAGGGAGTGTTGCTGAACAAAGAGACCTTGGAGTGCAGGTTCATAGCTCCTTGAAAGTGGAGTCGCAGGTAGATAGGATAGTGAAGAAGGTATTTGGTATGCTTTCCTTTATTGTTCAGAGTATTGAGTACAGGAGTTGGGAGGTCATGTTGCGGCTGTACAGAGCATTGGTTAGGCCACTGTTGGAATATTGCGTGCAATTCTGGTCTCCTTCCTATCGGAAAGATGTTGTGAAGCTTGAAAGGGTTCAGAAAAGATTTACAAGGAGGTTGCCAGGGTTGGAGGATTTGAGCTATAGGGAAAGGCTGAATAGGCTGGGGGTGTTTTCCCTGGAGCATCAGAGGCTGAGGGGGTGACCTTATAGAGGTTTACAAAATTATGAGGGGCATGGATAGGATAAATCGGCAAAGTCTTTTTCCTGGGGTCGGGGTGTCCAGAACTAGAGGGCATAGGTTTAGGGTGAGAGGGGAAAGTTATAAAAGAGACATACAGGGCAACTTTTTCACGCAGAGGGTGGTATGTGTATGGAATGAGCTACCAGAGGAAGTGGTGGAGGTTGGTACAATTGCAACATTTAAGAGGCATTTGGATGGGTATATGAATAGGAAGGGTTTGAAGGGATATGGGCCGGGTGCTGGCAGGTGGGACTAGATTGGGTTGGGATATCTGGTTGGCATGGATGGGTTGGACCGAAGGGTCTGTTTCCATGCTGTACATCTCTATGACTCTATGACACTTGTTGGAACTGTACTCATCCGGTCAATGGGGGATATTTCATAACACTCTTGATTTGTGCATTGTAAAGTCAGGAGGTGAATAGCTGCTGCAGAATTCTTCGCATCTGACCTCCTCTTGTAGCCACAGTTTTTATATGGCTGTTTCTGGTCAATAGCAACATGCATGGTGTTGATAATGGAGTTATTTAGCCATGCTAAAGTAATTGAATGTCAAGAGCCAATGATTACATTTTCTCTTATTCAAACTGTTCATTGCTTAACATTTGTGTGGTCCAAATATTACTTGCCTCATCTCAGCCAAGCTTGATTGTTATACAGGTCTTGCTGCATTTGGACACAGACTGCACCAATATCTCAGGAATCACAAATAGTGAGAAACATTGTACGAATATCAGCAAACATCTATACTTATGACCTCATGAAAGACCATTGATCAAGAAGATAGTTGGGCCCAGGATATTATCCTCAAGTCATATCTTGTGGCTGAGAAGACTGACCTTCAATAATGTGCAAACATTTTATTTTGTGCTTGGTATGACTTCAATCAGCAGAGAGCTTTCTTTTCAGTGACTCAAGCTCTGCCAGGGGTCTTTGATGCCACACTCAGTCATTGTTTCTTTGTTTTCAAATGCAATCATGCTCATTTCCTCTCAAGTCAGCTCTTTTATTCATATTTGAACTAAGACTGTTATGAGATCACATTATGATTACACATTCAATCACTTTGCTGATAACTGTATGTAGACTGATGAGGTGATAGTTGCTTAGATTAGATATGTCCTGCTTTTGAAGATAAGACTTATCTGTGCAATTTTCCAAATTACTGGTAGATGCCTACATTGTAACTCTGCTGGAAAAACTTATCTAGTGGCATGGCTAGTTCTACAGCACAAACCTTCAGTGCTATTGTCGAAATGTTATCAATGCCATTTGTCTTTGCAGTATCCAGTGTCTTCACCTGTTTGTTGATATCATGTGGAGTAAATTGGCTGAACACTGGCACCTATAATGCTAGGAACTTCAGGAGGACGCCAGGATGGATCATCCACTCCTCATTTCTCACTGAAGATGCATGCAAATGAGTCAGCTTGTTTTCTGCACTGATGTGCTGGATACCCCCATCAATGAAAATGGGGATATTTGTGGATTCTCCTCCTCCAGTGAGTTGTTTAATTATTCATCATCATTTGCGACTACATTGGCAGCATTACAAGCTCAGATCTGATTCAGTTTTTATGAGATGACTTAGCTTTCTTGCTTGGCACTCAAGTAGTCCAATGCTGTGGCTTCACCACGATGAAACCTCACTTTCGGTAAGCCTAGTACTGCTCCTAGCATGCTCTCCTACAATCTTTATTGAAAGAAAGTTGATCACTTTAATGATTGTAAGAATGGGGTGGGGGATATGCTGGGGGCCATGAAGTTACAAATTGTGATTGAATACAATACAGGAGATGCTGGCCCCATCATCTCATGGATGTCCAGTTTTGAGTTTGCTCCAAAATCCATCCCATTCAGCACAGCTGAAACTTCATCTCCACAAGGAATGTACAGTGGGCTCGACTGCTGATACAGTCACAGACAGATGCATCTGCTGCACATAGATGATAAAAAAGGGATAAAATACATTTTTTCTCTCTTGTTAACAAGAGGAAATAGGTGATACCATTACCATCTACTGTAGGCTGGTCTAGCAGTTATGGCCAGTAGGGCTGCCAAGCCACTCTTGGTGATGGAAATTGAAGTCCACTCACCCAAACTAAATTCTATGTCCTTTCTATTTTCAGTGCATCCTCCAAATGATGTGCACGAGGAGGACAAATGATGCATCAACTGAGGGGGAGCAGTTGGTGGTAAGAAGGAGGAACTTTATTTTCCTATGTTTGACCGGGTGCTATGAGACTTTGTGGGCATTGAAGTCAATGTTGAGGACACTTAAGGCAGCTTCTTTTCAATTGTATACCATTGTGCCTCCACTTTTGGTGGTTGTGTCCTCTCAGTGAGACACAGTATGCACAGAAACAAGAAAAGCTCAACAGATCTGGCAGCATCTATGAAGAAAAATCAAAGTTAACATTTCGGGGCTGGTTATCCTTCCTCAGAACTGTATACACAGAGATGTTGATGATGCTGTCTGGGACCTGTTACTGAATTAATCTGCGGCATAGTTCTTCCAAGTTTGGCACAAGCCCTCAGATGATACAAATAAGAACCTTTCAGGGTCAAAAGGGCTGTATATGCCATTGCCATTTCCTTGATTGATGCCAGGTTTTCCATCAAGTTTCATTCCTTTTTTCAAACTTTGTAGTGCTTAGATTCAACTGGGTGCCTTCCGAGATAATTTCAGAGGGCATTTAAGAGTTAACTGCATTGAAGAAGATCTAGAATCAGATGTAAGCCAGACCAAGTGAGGATGGTAGATTCCTTCCTTGAATGACATTAGTGTACAGCATGGGTTTTTATAGAAACTGACAATGGTTTCATGGTCACCACTAGACTAACTTCACATGACATCTCCTACCCACCATATAACCTATATTCTATTCTGCTTAATACATCAATCACACACGTATTAGCAGTTTCTGGCATTCAGGGCTCATGTCTATATTCCATCTCACCCTCACACCTTTGAAGAAAAGCCCAACTCCCAATGCTTTCACATGCATCAAACTATTCAAGTATGGTAAGCACATCACTCAAACATATTGTATCACTCACTCGTGTTCCTTCCTCACTGTTGCAGGACAATTTTGCATAAATTACAAGGGATCAGAGCAGATGCACTTGGGGACAAAGACACTCATATCTCCTGAGCCCTTTACAGGATTTGGTTTTATGCATTATTGGGTCAGTGGCAACCTGAATGCCTAAGAACTTTGAATATGTTGGTATTTCCTGCCTTAATCCTTTCTTATCTCTGAATTCATCCTGATGCGACCATTCTTGCTTTCCACTCTGTCTCTTCCTTTCTGATTTTCTACTTTTGGACACTGAAGATTGAGGACCAACACATGCAGAAGGAAGAGAAACAAACAACATAAACTTAGCAGCACTGATTCTTCATAACACAGCCTGCACAGTTTTTATAGTGTAGGTGCTCGTTACCTTCACAGCTCAACTGCAACTTAGATTTAGCCTTGAAAAAGCCTCCGTAAATCCTTTCATTATTTGTAAATAAACCAAACGTTAGAAAAATACTTGACTATCAGCTGTTGACAGCCTTAAGTATTTGCCCACTGTCAATGTACCTGCGACTGATCCATCCCTTTGCTCACATCTGGTAATTTGGTCAACTGCAGAATGAGCTTGGGGAGCCAGCCTGAAATGCACCCACAATATAGTACTGCCATCATGCCCTACCCCCTCCCAAACCATTCCATTCCCACCAAGACAGGACTGGTACAATCTTGCTCATTGTTTTAACTAAAAATCATGAGGAGGATCAGCAGTCAGACTTCTAAGTTACACAATGGCAGAACAAGATTAAATGTTAGGAAGATCTTCCCAAAGAATAGAAGATTTATGGAACACACGATTTCCCTCAAGCAAGAACTAGAACTGTTTCTGGCTGGGATAGAAATTTCATACATGAGGTAGGAACTGCAAAACATTAATCAAGATAGGAGTACTCACCCAAGTGGTCAAAAGAAAATTTTCCTGATTCTTTCCCTTCATTGGCCTGGCTTTTTAAAGTTTGGTTTCCCATAGCAAACATGTTAACAGTACATGTTAGATGTTTGAGTAGCTTTGACTCAAAGATTATGAGCTGATTACAATGCATTCGGGAGGGAAAATTATCTGGATTCTTTGTATCAGCAGACATTTATATTACTGCAAAGATGGTCTTCTGATTTTGTCCATGGTGAAGGACAGAAGGGTGTTTTTGTGAGTGATGCAGATCGGGGACCCAGACAGCATTAGTGCAAGAAATCAGCAACTGCAATTGTCCAATAGGTTTGAGATTCCTCAGCTTGTTCAAATGAGATCAGGGTTATTGTATGGCCAAGCAAATTGATGATGGTACTGTGGTACAGGAAGCCATTCAAGTTGGAAGGGAACAACAAAGAATGTAAGGCAATAATAGTGAGTGGGACTGATTCCATCCTGTATAGCAAGAAACAAGAGTTCAGATTGCCATGTTGCTTGCCCAGTAATAGAACTGAGGACATCTACACAGAGCTGGGAAGGCACTTGTAGTAGGAGATAGAAGATCCAGTTGTTGTTTTACCAACGATTTAGGTATAATTAAGGAAAGAGGTTCACCTCGGAGAGTATGACGAGCTAGGGACTAAATTAAACAGCAGAACCGCAAAGGTTATAATTGCTGTCTCATTACTTGAGCTGCATGCAAACTCGCTTAGGGTGCATGAAATTACAATGATGAATAGGTGGTTTAAAAGCTGTTAGAGAAAGTAATTCAAGTATGAGAGGAAGCTAGATGATAATGTGAAAACAGATAGCAAGAGTATCTATGGGTATCCAAATAGGAAAAGAACAAGTGAGTGTTTGTCTTCCACAGAGTGACAATGGACAGTTTCTGGTAGATAATAAGGAAATCATGGACAAAATTAACAGAGATACAGACACAATAAAGCAAACATGGGCATTACAGATGAAGGGAAACTGGGAGGGCAGTTCAGGGACCATCTGTTAACAGGATATGCTGAGATGGCTCTTATGCTGATCAGAACTTCTCAGTCTTTCTTCTCCAGATGCCTTCACTAAGTTGCAGGAGACACAGGGTGACTAGTTTACACTTACAAAACAGCTTTACCCTATTAATTAAATGTCACAGCTTACAACTACTACTGAAGGTAAGACAAATGGATTTTCTCAGGGTTAAAGTGACTTTCACTACTGACGACAGGTAGAGCTCCTGAGCTGGCAGACAGAAGACCTTTGTCATTGATAATTGGTCATTACTCCACAAATAAATCAGTTATTTTTTGCCAACCAAAGCCCCACTTTCATACAAGCCTTCCACTCCAGTTCTTTTAGAACTAAAGTTTGGGACCCGGGTTTGATTGCACTCTTGGGTGATTGTCAATGTGAAATTTCAATGTTCTCCAAGTGGCTGCATGGGTTTCCTCCGGGTGCTATGGTTTCCTCCCACAATTCAAAGATGTGCAGGTTAGGTGGAATAGCTATGCTAAATTGCCCTGTAGTGTCCAGAGATGTGTAGGCTTGGTGGATTAGGCATGGTAAATGTGTTAACATCTGAAAGAACGGTGGATGCTGAAAATCAGAAACACAAACAGCAATTGCTGGAAAAGCTCAGGTCTGGCAGTATCTGTGGAGAGAAATCAGACCTATCATTTTGGGTCGATGGGCCAAAGGGCCCCAACATTCACTGTAGGGATTCTACTATTCTACGATTGCTGGAACCAGCAACTGTGTAAAGTGTGTTTACAATGAATGTCAGGTCAGCTGCTTTCAAAAACACACAGTTATCCTCCAGCAATCCCTGGTTTTAAAACATTTCTTTTCCCATTTTTTCCATAACTACAAATAAGGAAATAAACTGAAAAAATGTGGTCTTTACAGCATCAAAAAAACTTCAGTAATTGCTGTAAATCAGAACATGGAAGACAGAGAGGAACCTGATAAAATTACAAAATTACAACCACCATTAATATGTTAACAAATGGAGCTGCAGACTATCAATTCTCTACTCCAGATGTATTCTATCCTAAGGACTTAAAAGAGATGGCTAATGGTGTAGAAGAAGCTTTGATGCTAATCTTCCAAAGTTTCTCAGATCTAGAAGAGATTCCACCAAACTGGTAAGCTGCAAACATAACATCCCAATTCAAGAAGGAGGGAGGCAGAAAATAGGAAACAAAAGCTTGATTTGGTTGTAGGGAATGTTTGCGCGTTCAAGTGGTTCTACCTGCACACCTAGAAAGCCTCAGGACAAGCAGGAAGAATCAGCATGGTTTAGTTAAGGAAAATCATATTTAATCAAATTATTAGAATTCTTTGAAGCAGTAACGTGCTGTAGATAAAGTGGAGGTGGTAGACTTTTTAAAATTCATTCCAGGAAGAGGGTGCCATCAGCTAGACCAGCATTTATTGCCCATCCTTAATTACCTAAAGGATAGTTAAGATTCAACCACACTGCTGTGGGTCTGGAGTCACAAGTAGGCAAATCAGGTAAGAATGGCAGCTTCCTCCTCTAAAGGACATTAGTGAATCAAACAGGCTTTTCTGACAAGTGATAATGGATCCATGTTCATCATTAGACTCCTAATTTCAGATTTTTATTGAATTCAAATTTCACCATCTACCATGGCGGAAGTCAAACCTGGGTTCCCAGAACAGAATCACCTGGGTCTCGGGATAAACAGTCCAGCGATAATACCACTAGGCCGTCATCTCTCCATTAATATACAATTATGTCATACTGTAATTTGAGTTCCACCATTCACTTGTTAAGGTGGCACAAAGGTTATTAGGGAAAGTAAAGGTTTATGGTAAAGAAGGTAATATAGTGGCATGGATGGAAAATTGGCTAGCTCGGAGAAAACAGGGCATAAATGAGTATTTCCTGATTTGCTGTATTCGACAAGTAGAATGCTGCAAAGATCTGTGCTGGGGCCTCAACCTTTTCATCAATAACTTAGCTGAGGGAAGTGAAGGCATGGTAGCTAAATTTCTGGAAGTAAGTATTTTGTGAAGAAGACATTCACTGTTGGAGGTTGCAAGGATATAATTAGGTTGAAGAGTGGACAAAAATCAGGCAGATGGCACTTGATATAGGAAAATATGAAGTTGTTCACTTTGCAGCAAGAAAGAACCAGCAAATAATTACTTAAACAGAGGATTATAGTTGAAATCTGATTTGCAAAAGGATTTCTATTGCATGAATCACAAAAAAAAAAATCAAAAGGACTAATGGGATGCTATTCTTTATTTTGAGTGGAATTGGACACAAAAGGATGTCATGCTTCAGTTACACAAGGTATTGGTGAGACCACATCTTGAACAATGCACAGTTTTTGTCCCCTTAGTTAAGTATATATATGAACATTTAAGGCAGTTCAGAGGAGATTAACTAAATCGATACCGAGAATGAATGGGATGTCTTATGAGGAGAGGTTGGACAAACTGAGCTTGTTTCCAGTGGATTTCAGAGGAGTGAGGGATGATTTGACTGAAGATTCTGCATGATATTGACAAAGTAGATATGGAAAGAATGCCTCAACTTCTGCAAAAATCTAGATCTAAGGGCCATTGTTTTAAAATGATAGGTCAAGTTTTTAAGAAGTTATCGGGTTTGATGGGAATGAGGAATTCAAAACCAACAGATCAGCCATGATCTTACTGAGTGTTGAAGTACGTTCGAGAGGACAATCCCTACTCATGCTTCTATTTTATATGTTTATACATTGGCATTCCCATATCATAACCTCCCAACTTATTACAATTGGTGCGAAATATCATAGGTATCTATCAGAACTTCTGCTTCTCACATCTTTGATAGTCGAAGCTTATCTAGATAAGTTTTACGGTTCACAGGAATGATATTTTGGAATTCTTCCATAATCTAGATTTTCCTCATGTTCTCAAAAAGTTTTGTCTAACTTCAGTGATTGAAACCACTAACTCTGTAGCATTTCTTTCTTGCTTGCAAATTCTACAATCGTCTAATTAGGTTTCTTTCTTGTAATCCTAAATTTTAACTGACTAGCTTCAGAGATAAGCTTATAAATATTCAGTTTCACTTTTTTAACAGTTTCAAGTTTGTAATTCAAACTTCCATTGCTGTACCAGTTAAAACACTCTGTAACATTAATGTCCAAATATCTTTTGGCTATTTTGCCTGGCCAGCTACCTTTTCAAATACCTTTTGACTCCATCATTAGTAAATTTAAGCATGAATCGTAGATTTTTAATTAAATCAAACTTCTCACTGGAATCAGAATCATCCTCTGAGCTATTAAACTTCTTTCTTTATTTTTTTTTCTCTGGCCAAGTCATGTTGTCTGATGCCCTCATCTTTTTAGAACTTATGCCTTTTAAGTTCTATTTCCCTTTCCTTTGCTTTCTCCACTCTTTCCATTTTAAATCTTTTTAAATTTGTTCCTTTTCATAATTCTTTACTTCTTTTTTTCTTCCCTTCCCATTGCTCTTTGTTTATCTTTTGCTTCCCTTTCCATTCCTCTTTTCTTTTTTTCTTCCAATTCAAATCTTTTCATTTCTAACAGAACTTTAACTAAGACATCTCAATTTCAGGTTTCGCTCCATCTATTTCTATTTGTTGGGTAATTACTTTGAGTATCTCAACATTGAGGTAGTCTGTCTTTTGTTTTTGCATTCAATGTTTCACTCTCTTAGTTTAACCTGAGTCAAACATTTCAATAACAGAATCCACTGTTATGTCTTCTACTCCCAAAAAATTGAAAACCAAAACTATACAAAAAACTTTATAATTTGAAGTGAGTTAACCCATTAATATCTTTATATTATGCTGTCAGTATGCTCTCTGCCGATGCCATATTTTAATAAATAATATTAGGATAATAGAAAATCAGTGCATACATTTTCTTTTCTATCGTTAATTTTTTAAATGTTTATACATTCATTGCTAGTTATTAATTATTTGACCATTTTTGTCTCAATTCATAATGTATTTATTTGCAATATCTGAACAAATTAGGCTTTTATATTTAAAAGATGTGTCACATCATCTTTTTATCAACATTGTACTTTATGTCATGATTTTTAATGCTTAAAGAATTTAGAATACAAAAACAAAATTTGGTCAATGTCAAGACAAAAACAAACAGATTGGCGTTTTAACTCCCTCACATCAAGTTAGACTATTTGCACAAGAACTGAGCCATGAAAACGGAATTTTCAACATAGGCGCTTTACAGTCCTTGGCTGGATACAGATATGCAAGGTAAAAATGTTTCACAATTCGTAATTTCCTAGCACATTTGGCTAAGTAATTAGAAACCAAGACTTTTATTTATCGCTTTAGGAAAGTTTTTTTAAGCCTTTGCATGCACCTCCCTGAAAATACTAAATCTGAAGAAATAAATGACTTGGATTTAAACAAAATGACCTTGGACATGCAAAAGAGACAACGTCACAATTGCTAGGAATCCACCATTAATATTTCATCCTGACAACTAGGAAATAAACACATCAGTTGGATATACATTATGGACTAAAATATTACTTCTGAGTTTGATTAAATTGCAATTAATATGATCTTAACACTGTTAGTGGTATCAAAACCCAGTGTTAAATGTATTCAAATTAACCACGTAGTGATTGAATCTGCAAGTCTGCTTCTGAACTACAGAAAACTACAGGTCCTACATAACTGCACACGGTGTTCATGCAAGCAGGCTTCCACATTTGATTTAAAGACATGAAGAAATGGCTGATCAGTTACAACAGGTTGGAAAGAAACCAAATATTTCTCAAAAGGCATTTTGTATTTCTTTAATCTCTGACTTTTGCAGAATCATGTTGATGGCTGCCTTGGCATTCCTCAGCGGAATCTGATGATTTCCTGCCATAACCAATTAATCAAATCATTAAACTTACTATAAAGTTTATTACTTAACATTAGTAATGCCTGTAAACCATTTCACACAGACCTACTTTTCCCTTGTTTGCATCATACTAATGTGGAACTGCAATAAATATGTTTTTAGAATTCTCTACCTCAAAAGAGGTGGAAGCAGGGTTTTTGAATACTTTTAAGACAGAGGTATTTACATCTTGGTAAGCAAGGAATGAAAGGTTACTGGAGCTAGGTGGGAATGTGGATTTCTGCTTACAATGAGATCAATAACGACCTTTTTAAATAGCAGAGCAGGCTCAAGAGTGCAAATGGTCTACTTCAGTTTATAATTGGTATGTTCATATGGAAATGTGAATTCTAATGGTTGAGAAGTGTTTAAAAATGATATATTTTCTTTTAATAACTTTCAAAAATGCTCCTGCCTTGATGCATGTCTCTCAAGTCCTCAAGCATAGCACAGATTTACGAAAGAAAAGGGGCTACTTGAAGCATGTAAAACAAAATGTATTCTAAAAGCTTTGGAAGAATGTTACAGGTTGCAGGGGGACTTGGATAAACTGCAGAATTGGGCTGAGAGGTGGCAAATGGAGTTCAATGCAGATAAATGTGAGGTGATTCACTTTGGGAAGAATAACAGGAAGGCAGAGTACTGAGTCAATGGAAAGAT
Organism: Chiloscyllium plagiosum; assembly: GCF_037043375.1. Classification (NCBI taxonomy): domain Eukaryota; kingdom Metazoa; phylum Chordata; class Chondrichthyes; order Orectolobiformes; family Hemiscylliidae; genus Chiloscyllium; species Chiloscyllium plagiosum. The sequence goes on along the minus strand of NW_028270147.1, from coordinate 48,520,507 downwards.
TCTTGGTAGTGTGGATGTGCAGAGGGATCTTGGAGTCCATGTGTATAGATCCCTGAAAGTTGCCACCCAGGTGGATAGTGCTGTGAAGAAGACATACAGTGTGTTAGGTTTCAATGGTAGAGGGATTGAGTTCCTGAATCACAATATCATGCTGCAACTATACAAAACGCTGGTGCGGCCATACTTGGAATATTGTGTACAGTTCTGGTCGCCCCATTACAGGAAGGATGTGGAAGCATTGGAAAAGGTGCAGAGGAGATTTACCAGGATGTTGCCTGGTCTGGAGGGAAGGTCTTATGAGGAAAGGCTGAGGGACTTGGGTCTGTTCTCATTGGAAAGAAGAAGGCTAAGGGGGGGATTTGATAGAGACATACAAGATGATCAGAGGATTAGACAGGGTAGACAGTGAAATACTTTTTCCTAGGATGATGGTGTCAGCTTGTACGAGAGGGCATAACTACAAATTGAATGGTGATAGATTTAAGACAGATGTCAGAGGAAAGTTCTTTACTCAGAGTGGTAAGGGCGTGGAATGCCCTACCTGTTAATGTAGTCAACTCAGCCACATTAGGGAGATTTAAACAATCCTTAGATAAGCACATGGATGATTTTGAGATAGTGTAGGGGACGAGCTGAGAATAATTCACAGGTCAGCGCAACATCGAAGGCCGAAGGGCCTGTTCTGCATTGTATTGTTCTACGTTCTATGTTCTAAGCCCTGGAGCACTTCTGTATCATCAAGATTTGTACTTCCACAAAATCAGAGCTCCAGCATCAGACTGAATTATAAACTTGAATGGAAAGTTAATTCCAGGAGAGGGCAGCAGCAAGAAAGTAGGTCAGTAAGGAACTTGAGGCCACAACTCAAGTATCAAAAAACTGGCAGAAACAAAATCAGAAATTGCTGCAAAACCTCAGCAGGTCTGGCAGAATCTGCGGAGAGAGATCAGAGTTCTGAGGAAGGGTCACTGAACCCGAACCATTAATTTTGATTTCTCTCCACAGATGCTGCGACACCTGCTTGAGGTTTTCCAGTAATTTCTGTTTTTGTGTCTGATTTATAGCACCTGCAGTTCTTTCTGTTTCAATAAACTAGCAGGTTCTGCACCAACCAGGTGGCTTGGGGAGCAGAAGGTATAGGAACCAGTGAGAAGGAGCTATTGTCAGTGGCAATCAACATTTTCTTTGTGCATATTATTGCATTTTTTTTTTAAGTTATTTCTTTTATCAATGTAGAAATTTAGAAATGTAAACATTTCATCTTAGAAAGCATAATGTTTTAACACTGGCCTTTTTGCTGATAAGGAAGGCCTTATAGAACTTAACTACAATTTTAACATCACTTCCTAGAGCAGAATCCTGCGGGCCTGAGTAACATGGACTATGGCAAAAAATGTGGCAAGATCGCATGAGAAGTCCAGCAGGATCTATAACATCAAAAGTAACATCAAAAATAACATGAAAGTTAGAACATGCACTTGACAACTTCAGTTTGCCACTTGCTGTGAGGAACCTTCATGTTGCTCACCACATAACAGCATATCAGGGCACGATCCATGGGCACCAGCAACATGCAGTACATGTCTATGAACATTGGCACCCAATATTTTTCAGCCCTTCAGTGTCCTCATAGTACCCTTCTGATCCATTTGCACAATACTTAGGAAGTATAGACCTGCAAAGTATGGGACATCAGCTACTAGCATTTAAAGGCTGCTGCAAGGACACTTTGTGGACAGAGACAGGCACACACAGGCAATGAACCAGGTTGCACCTCGGCCCTGCCTCACTTGTCTTTATACTGATCACTCACTCAGCTCCTACCTGCATGTATGCATTCATGCTAAGACCTGCCCTGCTTTGCTATGCCCAGCAAGCCTGGTTCCTCAGCCAAAATATAACATCTATTGACTTGCTCTTTTGCACAGACACACTGGAAGGCTGCTTGACATGCTTGTATTAATAGGGACCTGTCTAGTGGAGAGGAAAGAGGTGTTGCTGTCCTGTATACCAAGACGTCAATCTAACATTTACAATATGAAGAAGGATCACTAGACTCAAAACATTAATTCTGTTTTCTCTCCATAGATGCTGCCAGACTGCTGTGTTTCTCCAGCAGTTTCTGTTTTTTTTTATTTCATTTCTCCAGCATCCAAAGTTCTTTGTTTTATTATCTACATGTGCTAGCTGCCTTCACGGCAAACACACTGTCCATCAATTCCAAATAGCCATGCCAGCAAGTGAGTGTGGCTAGTTTTCAGTCCAGTCAAAGCAATACTGCTGTTGGTTGGGGATGTTGGTATCATCAGTCATGGGCACAGTCAGCACACAGTATCGGGAATCAATAAATAGATGAAGCATGCACTTACAAACTGCAACTACATTTAATTTGCAATCATTTCATCATTCATTTGCAATGCATGGAAAGTAAATATGTAAAGAGTTAAAATGGTGCAAATCATCTTTGATCATCAGCACATGTAGATAATAAAACAAAGAACTTTGGATGCTGGAGAAATGAAATAAAGAAAAGCAGAAACTGCTGGAGAAACACAGCAGTCTGGCAGCATCTATGGAGAGAAAACAGAATTAATGTTTTGAGTCTAGTGATCCTTCTTCATATTGTAAATGTTAGATTGACGTCTTGGTTGATGTGGGTTAGGGAATGGGAAACGAGTCAGAGTACAGCAGGGATTAATGTTTTCATGCAATATGTTGGTTTCATCCGTTAGCACCTTCACCAAGTTGGTGCACCAAATTGCTGACGCTGTAGCTGAATGAAGATGGAGACATAGCCCTCATCTAAGTGCAGCATGTCTCGCTGAATGGAGGAATATGTGCAGCTCACACCTGCAGGTCATGCTACTACTTACTGTTCTGAACGCTAAGAACCTGCTTGACTCTTTATTTTTCCAACAGAGATAAGTTCCAGCAACAGTTATGTGCCCAACTACTACAGGGTTATTGGTTGCTCTGGCTGCCTTGCGAAGGAGAGAAAGGCAGATGCAGGAGGACCAAGGGCTATGGAGGTCAAGGATCACCTAGATCAGACAAAGGTTGCAGCTGCAGGACCCCTCAAGATATACTGGATCTACAGGAGTATCAAAGCTCTTTGTCCCCAACTTCATTTCCTCGGGATGAACAAGGCACAATGTCAACACATGTACTGTATGCTGTGATACAGTAATAGACGCTAGAGTGGAGCTTGAGGGCTGCAATAAAGGGAGGCTATCCTGTCTCATCCTCAATAGGAGGCTGTGAAAGTGACAGTTAGATTGGACAAACTGCGCCATATTATCCTTGTGAGTTAGGCTAAACATAATTGGAGCAGGCAATGAAGTGATGGGCTGGATGCTGAGAAACTGGACCAGTTTTCTCAAGGAAAGAGGCTGCTCTCCTTGTCCATGGCAGAGGAGAAAAAGGGCTTATGCCCGAAACGTCGATTCTCCTGTTCCCTGGATGCTGCCTGACCTGCTGCGCTTTTCCAGCAACACATTTTCAGCTCTTGTCCATGACAGACTTTAGCTGCGTCAGGCACTATAAGCCAGACAGGACCTGACTGACACCAAGTTCCAGTAGATAAGAGCAGGGTGTAGCAGACAATCATGGAATGTAAAATAGTCATTGGTCATCACAGTTGGCAATTGATTTGTATTGTGGGGCCAGCTGCAGCATTATTTTGCTTTATTTGTATTTGCTTTTGCTGGCTGTAAATAAATGGTTGTCTTTAGAATTATCTGATTACTGGTCAGAATGTGAATTCCCCTACTGGACAACAATAAGATGCGAATGTACAGAAAGCATTAAAGAAACAGTAGTGATAACTTAGAAGAGGGTATTTAGGTGCGATGTAGCTATGGACAGGTAAACTGTGTTGCATGGTGGTTAAACTGTATCCAGGCTGGAAGAATGGGATGTATGTGCATGGGAGTGTCAGCCATGTGCAGTTGGGTAGCATAGCTTGGTAACTGTTATGCCATTGCATTACCAGTGAGGGTAACGTTGGATTGTCAATGTTTGTCTGGGTGCACAGCAGCTTTTTAACAGAGGCACAGGCAGCAGGGTTTTTTTTTGGTGGATATCTCCTAAGTAATGGGTTGATCCGAGAATGCCAATTGATAAGATGGGCCCAGAATCAAGCAAGAGGAGTGCCATGGGGGTGGAGTAGGCAATTAATGAGCAGGTTTGGTAAGTTATACCAAGAGATCTCAATAGGCCTCATGCAGAGAAATCTGTGAAACTCGATGAAACTGATACATACCCAAAAAAATAATAAAATTCAGCTCGAGGTTTTACTTAAAGTCTTCATTTTCTGGAACAAAGCCACATCTTTAAGTAAGGATATACACTGATGCACTCCTGAATCTACTGCCAGTGGGTATAGACATAAGAGGATAAAGCAGATAAATACATGGCTGGAAAGATGATGCAGAAGGGAAGACTTTACCTTCCTGAGAAATTGGGGCCAACTCGAGCTAAATGGAGCCAGAATAGGTCAGACAATTTGCATATTAATAAGCTGAAATTGATTTCTTTGCAGGGTGACCTGCTAGTGTTATTGGGGAGGATTTAAACTAACTTGGCAGGATGTTGAGAACCAACAGATTATATCAGAGAAGAATACCAAGGTGCACAGAATACTGGGAGAGACATATTTCATTAACTAGAAAATAGGATGGTATCAGATGGGTTCAGAGTATGGATGAGAAGCCAAAAGAAACACTAAATTGGGGTTACTCTGCGAATATGTGAATGCACAGGGTGGGACAAATACGATGTAAGAGTTACAGGTGCACATTGCCAGCTAAAAATATGATATTTTGCCTTTACTGAAGAACTGGCTCAAAGTTGGATAGGACTTAGTATAAAATGTCCCTGAATACAAGGTATTCAGGAAAGTTAGGAACGAAAGAGTGTAGTGAGACTGACAGCATGGATGAAGGAGAATGTTGCAGTGCTAGAGAGAGGTAATTCAGACACTTGAAAGGTTTAAAATTACTAATGAGAATGCATTGGATTGGGTGTCATTAATTAAAACTGATAATGTAGCAGGACTGAATGAGATGCATCAAAGAATGCTGAGGAAAGTGAGAGGAAATTGTAGGTGCACCGGCAAATATGTCTTCCTTAAACTCAGGGATGTTGCCAGCAAATTTGAGAATTGTATATTTTACACCCTTGTTGAATAAAAATCTGTAAAGATAAACTCAGCAACTGCAGGCCATGCAGTGTAAACTTCTAGAAACTTCTAGAAATGATAATTCAGGACGAAGTTAATTGTTACCTTGGGAAAATGCAGGTTAATAAAGAAAAAATTAAGGATAAATTGCATTGAACAACACTGCCACAGTTGTTTGACAAACTAACAGAGAGGGTTGATGAAGGTAATACTATTGGTGTAGTGTACACTGACTTCCCAAAAGTGAGCAGATGTGTGAGCAAAGTTATAATTCATAAAATAAAAGGGACAGAAATGGCATGGATATGAAGTTGGCTGAATGACAAGAAACAGAGAGTCATGGTTATTAATGATTTTTGACAAGGGGAAAGTTTATTGTGAAATTTCCCAGGGGGTCAGAGTTAGGAAACTTACTCTTCCTGAGGAAAGCAAAACAAGGCACTCAAAAAGATTCCACATGGTAGACTGGTTTACAAAGTTAGATGCCATGGAATCCAGGGAGAGCCAGCAATTTGAATACAAAAGTATCTTGAAGGTAGGTGGGTTGGAATGTTGTTTTTCGGACTGGAAGCCTGTGATCAGCAGAGTGCCACAAGGATCAGTGCAGGGTCCACAGCTTTTTATCATTTGTATGAATGATTTGGATGTAAATATAGGAGGAATGGTTGGTAAGTTTGCAGATGACACAGGTCGACATGGTATTTTGTACATTTGCTTTTATTGGTCAGTACATTGAATATAGGAGTTGGAATGTCATGTTGCAGCTTTACACTACATTAGTTAGGCCACTTTCGGAAGACTGCATTCAATTCTGGTCTCCATGCTATAGGCAATGTTGTTAAACTTGAAAATGTTCAGAAAAGATTTACAACGATGTTAGCAAGGTTGGAGGTTTTGAGCTTTAGAGAGGCTGAATAGGCTGTGACTATTTTCCCTGGAGCGTGGAAAGCTGAGGGGTGACCTTATAGAGGTTTATAAAATCATGAGGGGCATGGATAGGGTAAATAGATAAGGTCTTTTTCCCAGGACAGGGAAATCCAAAAGTGGAGGGCATAGGTTTAAGATGGCAGGGAAAACATATAAACGGGAGCTAACATGCAATTCTTTTCACGTGGAGGGTAGTGTGTGTATCGAAAGAGCTGCCAGAGAAAGTGGTGGATGCTGGTACAATTACAACATTTAAAAGGCATCTGGATGGGTACATAAATAGGACGGGATTAGAGGGATAAGGGCCAAATGCTGGCAAATAGGAATTGATTAAGTTAGGATATCTGATTGGCATGGACGAATTGGAGCAAAGGGTCTGTTTTTGTGCTTTACAACTCTATGACTATATATGATAATGACCTCGACCTTGGTGTGTGGAGCAATGTTAAAATAAAGAGCACAATTCTAAAATGAGTGCAGTAGCAGAACGATCCGGGTCTATACTGTTGTGAATATTTAGTTTACAGTTCATGTGTTTTAGTATGTAATTTTCAGTTTCAGAAATTAAAATTTAACAGTAGAAAATGTATCAATTCGATTGAAGCACACTAACGTTCATACACTACAAAGGTTATGGTCATGTTGCCTTGTCAGGCTAACAACCAGGAAGATTAATTAAAATGCTGAAATTTCCTGGTTGTGAAAACAAATGGCAGTTCAGAAAATTAGGCATTGTTATTTAATAGAATCAGTATAGAAGAGATGGAGCTTTGAAAATTGCAAGTATTTTACTTCGGTGGTGCATGCAAACCTTGAATTGGAGGTGCCAGTGTTGGACTGAAGTGAACAAAGTTAAAAATCACACAACATCAGGTTACAGTCCAGCGGGTTTATTTTGAAGTGCTGCTTCTTCCTCAGGTGGTGGTGGAGAATAAGATCATAAGACACAGAATTTATACCCAAATGAGTACAGTGTCGTGGAGATGTAATGGTACATTAAACAATTTTAGATCAAGTCTTTCATCTTTTAGAATGGGATGTGTTGGCTTCTGTTCTTTAATATGTAAATCCCAGAACTTCTTTTAAATTACATTCTCAAGAAAGATCTAGCTTTTCTAACAATCGGTGCCATCTCAGCTCAGACAATGCATTAAAGTGTGAGGTCCGTCTGTGTCCTAATGTTGAGTTAGTCAGGCACAGCTGTACTCCATTGTATACATATAGAATCATAGAATCCCTATTGTTTAGAAGCAGACCATTCAGCCCGAGTCTGCGCCATCGCTCTGAAGAGCATCATATTTATTTTACTCTTTTAACTTTATATATAGTCACACTTGACAATCCCAGAACACCAACATACTAAATTATGAGTAACAGCCAGCTACATATCGTTGATTAGAAGAAGCACCTTACCTGTACTAAGTGAAGAATAAATCATTAATAGCAGTGAATAAAGTCTGTATGTTTATTTATGTCTGAATTAATGAACTGCCGTATTTTAAAAGTAATATAACAACAAACTGTGGGGGAAATAAATGAGAGAGGTAGCTCCAGGAGTCTTATCAATAGCACTGTCCTTGGCAATAAAGTTCATGAAGAACAATTTATTCACTTTAAGATAAACTGCATATTACGAAACATTCCATTGTCTCAGAGTCAGAAATCATGTATTCACAGGAAGATTCAAGTCAAATACCATTATTACATTATTAGCAAATCAAGTTTATACTACAACTTTTATTAAGGTGAGGTGGGTTAATCCCAAATGGACTCTAAGGTATGGGTTCTGTGTACAGTCATTCCTCCGTATCTGCAAAGGTTCAATTTCTGAAAATACCCACATATAATGAATTTCCGAGTCTGGAGCTTAATAACTTTTGGTAAAAATGGGATTAGGTTCACAGACCCTAAGTTTATGACTTTTCACCTATTATTTTTGGGTTAAAATAATAAATACTAAAACATCTGAAATAAAAGTTAATATGAATAGAATAAAATATTAAAAACAATTCTTGTGCATTGTGACTTACTAATAAAGTTAAGAAGTTCTGCGTACCAGGGCCAGGCATTGTAGGGGAGTATATGGATGGTTACTGAGTGTGGGAGGGGAAGGACGTTGCAGACATGCCTCCCTCCAAGCCATTCTCCCTTGATGATCCACCTCCTCTACCTCCATCTGGCAGATGTCTTCAATCTCTTCATCCTTCCGAGCACCTATGCCCTTGCTCATCTAGGGTTGAGGGGAAGAGCTGTGTACTAGAACAGGTCGGAGAGCAAGAGTGAGGTTGCTGCAAGTAAAAGTGGTCACAGATATGTGAGTTTTGATGGTGGATTTTGAATGATTGGTTCCTTATTTTTGGCATGAATCAGCAAATTTATAATTTGTGAGTTTGAGTTCACGGATACAGGAATGACTGTACCAGCTTTTTGATTACCCTAATTATCCTAAGGTCAGGTGATATGTGTGCTTGCTTCAGACTTGGTCTTGGATCAATCTAAAAGTTATGAAATCACCAACATGTTTGAATTTTCATTCACAGAACATGGGCATCTCTCGCTGGGCCAGCATTTACTGTCACATCCTTTATTGTCCTTGAGAAGGTGGGGGTGAACTGCAGTGCCTTCTTACCAGTTCCCATTATTTCTTAGTTGTATAGTCTTGTCCTATGTGATATGTCCTATGGGATACTGCTACCAGCGATTCCTACTTGCCATTTCTTACCTCCAACCAAGCCAATGCTACATTTTTATCTTCTGAGCTAAGATCATTTCTCACTATTCTGAAGATCTTATTTTTTAATTAATACAGCTACTCCAATTTATTTTCCGTTTTGTCTATCCTTCCAAAATGAAGTGGCCCCACTTCACCTGACAAAGGAGCAGCAATCCGAAAGCTTGTGATTTCAAATACACCTGTTGTACTATAACCTGGTGTCGTGTAACTTCTGAGTTTGTCCACCCCAGATCAACACCAGCATCTCCACATCATAGCTTTCAAAATGAAGAATACTCCTGAATATTGTAGTTTGTAGTTTTGGTTACAATGCGACCATGCTTCTGTAATTATGTGAAGACCATGTCCATTTATTTCTATATATGTCATCAATTATGAGTGCTGCTGCTGTCAGAAAACGAGCCCTTAATTTCATCTTCTTAATATTTTTCCAACTCTGACCTTATTTGCTGGTGCATGCTTGTACATTGCATCCTGTCCTTCATACTCTGGTTCAGCCAGTGAGTAAAATACCAGTTGGTAATAAATAAATGAAGGAACGTTGAAAGGAATTTTAAAATGACAGTGCACAGAAAATACATCAAACATTTCCTCAAATAAACAATTTGTGCTCTTTGAGATGAACCTCTTCCTGATAGAATTTAGTCATGTCATGATTGCAGTAACACTGGGAGAGGTGATGGCCGAGTGATATTAATGCTGGACTGTTAATTCAGAGACTGAGATAATGTTCTGCGGACCTGGGTTCGAATTTCGACATGGCAGATGGTGGGATTTGAATTCAATTAAAAATATTCTGAAATTACAAGTCTAATGATGAGCAAATTCACATGAATACATTGGTGGATTGTCAAAAAAACCCATCTGACACAAAGTCATAGAGATATACAGCATGGAAACAGACCCAACTCGTTCATGCCGACCAGACATCCTAACCCAATCTAGTCCCATTTGTCAGCACTTGGCCCATATCCCTCCAAACCCTTCCTATTCATAAACTCATCCAGATGCCTTTTAAATGCTATAATTGTACCAGCCTCCACCACTTCCTCTGGCAGCTCATTCCATACACACACCACCCTCTGCGTGAAAATGTTGTCCCTTAAGTCTCTTTTATATCTTTCCCCTCTCACACTAAACCTATGCCCTCTAGTTCTGGACTCCCCCACACTAGAGAAAAGGCCTTGTCTGTTTATCCTATCCATGCCCCTCATGATTTTATAAATCTCTATAAGGTCACCCCTCAGCCTCCAACACGCCAGGGAAAACAACCTCAGCCTATTCAGCCTCTCCCTATAGTTCAAACCCTCCAACCCTGGCAACATCCTTGTAAATCTTTTCTGAACCCTTTCAAGTTTCCCAACATTCTTCTGATAGGAAGGAGACTAGAATTGCATGCAATATTCCATAAGTGGCCTAACCAATGTTCTGTACAGCCCCTATATGACCTCCCAACTCTGAAACTTGATGCTCTGACCAATAGAGGAAAGCATACCAAATGCTTTCTTCATTATCCTATCTACCTGCAACTCTACTTTCAAGGAACTATGAACCTGCATTCCAAGACCTCTTTGTTCAGCAACACTCCCCAAGACCTTAACATTAAGTATATAAGACCTGCTCTGATTTGCTTTTCCAAAATGCAGCACCTCACATTTATCTAAATTAAACTCCATCTGCCACTTCTCAGCCCATTGGCCCACCTGATGAAGATCCTGTTGTAATCTGAGGTAACCTTCCTCGCTGTCCACTACACCTCCAATTTTGGTGTCATCTTCAAACTTGCTAACTATACCTCTTATGTTCATATCCAAATCATTTATATAAATTACAAAAGTAGTGGACCAAGCACCGATCCTTGCGGCACTCCACTGGTCCAGTCTGAAAAACAACCCTTCACCACCACTCTCTGTCTTCTACCTTTGAGCCTTCGAGACTAGTTCTCCCTGTATTGCATAAGACCTAACCTTGCTAACCAGTCTCCCATGAGGACCCTTGTCGAACGTCTTACTGAAGTCCATATAGATACATCGAATGCTCTGCCCTCATCAATCCTCTTTGTTACTTAGAGTTATAGGGTCATAGAGATGTACAGCACAGAATCAGACCCCTCAGTCCAACTCATCCATGCAATTTATCATAGCCACTTCACCTAACATCTTTGGACTGTTGGAGAAAACCAGAGAATCTGGAGGAACAGGAGCAAACTACACAGAGACGGTCAGCCAAGGGCGAAATTGAACCCAAGTCCCTAGCGCTATGAGACAGCAGTGCTAACCACTGAGCCACCATGCCACCCCAGATTTCCAATGATCATATTTCCACCTTCAAGTGGAAATAAGGAGTCTAGCCATTTCCCAATATTGTGATGGAGTCATAGAGTCAGACAGCATGGTCTAACCAGTCCATGCCGAACACAATCCCAAACTAAACTGGTCGTACCTGCCAGCTCCTGGCCCATATCCCCCCAAATCTTTCCTATTCATGTACTTATCCAATTGTCTTTTAAATGCTGTAATTGTACCATGTCCATCACTTCTTCAAGATGTACATTCCACATTCAAACCACCCTGTGTAAAAATTTGCCCCTCATGTCTTTTTTAAATCACTCTCCTCTCACCTTAAAAATGTGATCCCTCGTCTTGAAATCCCTTATCCTAGGGAAAAGACAATTACCATTAACCCTAACTGTACCTATCAAGATTTTATAAACTTCTATAAGGTCATCCCAAACCTCCTACACTCCAATAAAAAAATCTCAGCCTATCCAGCATGTTCTTATAACTCAAACTCCTTTGATCTTCGTGGTTGCATGAAAACAAGTATTGCAAATGCTGGAAATCTTCATGGTGAGGTAGTGGTTGGCACATGCTGAAGTCTGAACTACAACCCTTAGAAGCAGAATCAGCATGAAAAAAGGGGTGGCCAGATATTGAGGCAGGCAGGTTAGAAGGCCCAGCTCTATTCACTCGGACACTATTCCAGTTTGGTCAATGAATCTGAAGTTCAAAATCCTCAACATTCCCTCCACCACCCATCCTCTTCATATCTTCATTCCCTTATATCTGCACTCAACACTTCTTGCCACACTTAGTCCATAGATACCCCATGCACACCCCCTCAGGCACAACTGTACTCCATAGCTCCTGCGTATCCCATTGGAAAAAAACACCACATTAGCCTTATTCTCCAACTACTCCATACCCTTATTTCTTTCAGACCCTGAATATCCCCAATATACCACCTACCCATCATCCCATACTACCCATCTCCTCTGCCCTTACATTTACCTGTTTTGGTTGGGAGGTAACTATATAAGCTTGATTATCTGTGGGAACTACTTTTTATGTGGTATGCTTGGGGCCACCAAGACTATTCCATTTATTTTTGAGGATTGGAAAAGTACTGAAATTATTCTGAAATGGTGATGTAGCATGTAACCAGAATAGTATTAATATCCCACTTGTGGAACTTTCACCATTGGGTTGGGCTTCGTGCGACAGTGATTTTTCCCACTGTACTGGAATTGTGAGTTCGCAGCCATGGACCTTCAACATCGGACTGGTTCATGGGACCAGTGCCACGGAATCTGAGAGAGAGCTCCATGTGCCAGCCATCAGCCAGGAGTCCCCAGTGGACAGAGCAGTGAGAGTAGCTTGATGAATATGTCTAAAGAAGTTTGAGTTAATAGATTCTCTCATTAGTTTTATTTATCTGAAGTAGCGTAAGCTAATAAATGTACTTTGCATTAAAGCGGACATGTCTTGTATTCATTTTGATCATACCTTAAAGAACCCATTAGGCACTTTCAGCCTGACAATAGCCCAGTCTATGGGACAGCTCTTAAGGAGTTTTTTGCAGACTCAATAGAGCTTATGATGCCATTGTTATTTCAGGTGTTTAAGCTGATACCAGATGATCCATCCAGTTTTGTCCCTTTCAGACTATCCCTAATGATTGAGCCAATGTCTCCAGGGCATTAGCTTGAGTTTCTAGATTGCTAACTCAATTACATTACTACTATATCACTATTTCCCCTATTAAAAAAGATATCCCTTCAGTATTGAAATCAGGATTGTATACTATGATCATTCAAAAAAGTAACTCTGAAAAATTACTAATAGGCAAATCATTACTGCTTTGGTTTCCATTATTTGGTTTTCAAATGAAAGGTGAGGAAAGAACATGCAAACATGTTTATAACTGAAATAACTGCACAGAGGCTGGTTCCCGTCAACCAAGTCACCCTTTATTTACTAGTGCACAGAGTACTGGCTGTGGCCAGCCAGCTTGGAGTCAGTCCTCCACTGAGGATACTCTAGTCTTGTTATATTGCTCAGCCAAGGCTTTCCTTATTGACCCAGGTTAACAACCTCAATCAGGAACCTCATAGTCTACGAGGTCCACCCAGTTCCAATCACTACAATAACCATACTATGCATAGCATATAAAGAACTATTCACAGCGCAGGCCCTTAGTCTCCGTATTGAGGATGGCGGTCAGTCGCTGGTGTGAGTCCGCACCCAGGTGGGGACTTTCTGCTTTCAGACCTTGCAGTGATACCTTTACATTGAGCGTCCTACTAGGTGGTGTGCCCTGAGATTTTTTTTTCCGCCAGGTGTGTAACCTCAACTACAACATGCAGCTCCTGTTCATCAACCATGATGGTTTGAGGTTGCTCTCCGGACGCTGCCTGTCTTTTCCAGGACCTGATCACTGTCTGGAACATGGTTGAATTGCGTTGCGACTACCCTCCAGCAGGAGTAGCAGCTGTCATCAGGGAGCCATTACTCAGGAATCTGCACCTCCGTATTCGCGGGTTCGAGTGGTTGTCAGAGGAGAGCGCCATGGCAGTGAGGGTGACCAGGGTCGAGGACATGCTGGGTGGCGGGGGCCTGGGCTAGACGCTGCCGCAGGATATAGCAAGCAGGGCAGCAGTAGATGTCCAGTTTGTGGCACTGCCATTCAACATCTTAAAACGGCAGTGCTCAGACCCGACATAGTGCACCAGTTGGAAGATGCTTAGGTGTGCGGTAGAGTCCTGTCTGCGCTTACCCCTGCCCGGACAGAATTTCACACTGGCCCCAAAGTCCCAAACTTGCCGCAGAAGCCTGTGCCCCACAACCTGAGCCGCCTCCGGAGTTTTAGTTTTGCCCCTTTTCGGGACATAAAACGGCGGGCCTTGTATCGACTGCTGCTGCACACTATCTACCTCTTATCCCTCATCCACTGCCCGGAAACGCCTTGGCATGCCCTTTTGCCACCAGGTGGTGGAGATCTCCAGTGGAGGGCACTCTAAGTCCTCCCTTTCTATTCGGGATCTGGGTGGAGGGTGCTGCATACGGCAGTCCCCTGCAACCGCAGATTGCGGTGGTTCACGGACTCCCAGCCCAACTGCTTGTTCTGTGATGCTGTGGAGTCCGTGGACCATGTATATATTGGGTGTGGGCACTTGCACTCCCTTTTTGATTTTCTCAAAAACCTTCTCCTCTGTTTTTGGTTGCACTTCAGTCCCATGCTCCTGATCTTTGGGCACTCAGTGTGGATGGGGAGGGTAGGTCAGAGGACCCTTGTGAGTCTGCTCCTGGGCCTGGCCAAACTGGTCATAAACAGGTCCAGGCAGCGGACCATAGAGGGGATCATTAGGGCCAATTGCCTGCCCCTCTTCCTTTGTTCCTAGCCTGGGTGTCCCTGGAGAAAGAGTACGCTGTGTCCACCAATACACCTGAGCTGTTCATGGAGAGGTGGGCACCGCAGGGAATGGGGTGTTTTATTTCCCCCTCCAACTCTATTTTGATTTAATCCCTGCCCTCCCCTTCACTTTTTTGATCATGTAGCATTGTCATTTATTGAGAAGGGCACTGCTTGTCACTGGCCACTCTGGTGTTTACACATTTGTTGTTCTTCACAAGAAAAAGAGGAAAAAAAAGAAAATAAAACATAAATAACTATTTTTCTAATACTGGCAAAACCTTAAGCTAATTTCTACATACAAAAAAAACCAAACTAGACGCAAATCTAGTTTGGTTGACTGATTTTCCCCAAAAGCACTTTGCTGCAAGAACTACCATGAGCCAGCTTTTCTGTTTGCCTAATTGACCTGGAGTTGGCATTGACAAATTTCTCAGACTTAGCATCATTACCATTTTTTGCATGAAATAGCCCTGTCTGCACTCTGAAATGTTCTTTAAGGAGGTGAGATTGAAAACAAATTGGTTATTATGGTGCCTTAAATATCAGTACAAAAGGACAGGGAAATCATGAAGCTGAAATTTATGTTTTGGCATCAGGAGGCAAACATTGATCATCCTGGAATTAAAACCACTCCCTGGAAAGGGCACTCATATTTTAAAATATTACTCAGTCAGCTTTGTAACATCCAATGCCAGTGGTATGTTAATTACTTGCATTCAGCACAGTGACAATGAAGGAAAACATTAAGTGTGATGTCACTCTATTATACCACCCACTTTTGCATAAGGACACCAATACTTAAAAGGGCATATTCAGTATTCATGATTACATCTGGTGAAAAAACCAAGTCTACAAGCTGAATTTCCTAACTCTGTGAAGGCAAGTAGGATGTAAGGGAACAGGAAAAAGGGGTAAGACCTATGCTGAGATGGCTCCACAACATAATCCAAACACCAGAGAAGTTTTTCACAATAGGCAATGAATCAGATCAGGTTTCTAGGATAAATGGTGGCATAATTGAGTGAGATCAGTGATATGCTGGGGGTCAGTTTAATAGTTTCCCAGGACTAGGGCAAGTCATCAATCTTCTAACTTTTGCTGAGTAACTATTTAACCATGTAATTCAGGACCCTCCGAGTTCTCTGACTTTCTCTGGGTGTTTCAGATGCAGATGAATTTACAAGCAAAATAATTCAATTTCCCAAGCAATTCTCAGACTCAATTTTGTTGGGATTCTGCCTGGTCTTGATGCATAACTTCAATTTGTGCTGCTCAAATAACCATCTAACTTTTAGAATACCTGGGCCAGTATTTTTAAATTTGCAGAATATACAATATTGAAAGGGATTGTCAAAATAATGGAGGATGACAAAAAATTACAGGAGGACATTAAGAAATTTAGGAAATAGGCAAATTGGCAAATGAAATTCAACATGGATAAAGTGAGACACTGTGGTACATTTTGACTGGAAAAATAGGGAAGTCACTGATTACTTCAATGGTGCAAGTCTAGGCTTGGTTAGGTAGAGAAACAAGGGGATCTCAGAGTACAAATGCACCAATCACTACAAGTTGCACTACAAGTTAGTAAGGCCATAAAAAAAACATTCAATAGACTTTATTGCTAGACAGACAGAACATCCTCAGTATTATAAAATGATATCCACAGCATATGCACACTTATGACATGAACCATGCTGGTACTCATGTTGGTATTCACGCAACCAAACTCCATATCAAAACACGTAGATCAGGCAACCTTGATGTCAATTGGTGGAGATACAGATTTGACAGCATTGGTATTTTGCAGCTCAATACACCAACTTAAGCTCACAGCTAAACATGTGTTAAGGAGCAAGAACAGTACTACTTTAAAAGCATCATAAATTATTAACAAAACAAAAGTTAATGGAAAACCTCATCAGTAGACAGAAAGCAGAGTTGAAGTTTCAGGTCTAGTGACCCTTCTTCAGAATAGTTCTGAATGTTCACAGATGTTGCCAAACCTCCTGAGTTTAAAATATTAACTCTGTTTTCTCTCCACAGATGCATTTTTCCAGCAATTTCTGTTTCCATTTCTGCTTTCCAGGGTTTTTTTGTCTTGTATAAACTATTTAAGGTTAGTTTTTATTTTTTCTAGTTTACATTACAACTCTTTGAAGGAAGAATCCATTCTCAGAGTGCTGCTGGCCAAACCACAAAATTTTCTGGGGCAGACGGTGGCATGAGCTATGATTTGCAAAATTCCTGCAGCTTCTTCAATGATATCATGTCCATCAAGAGGTAAATAAATCTTCCTTCCCACATTTTTGGTGCTTTGCATTTCTATTAGATAAGAATATATTTAAAAAGTCAACTGGGGTAATTTAATGGGTGCTTACATTTTTATTGCTAACTTCAAGATTTCTGCATTAAATTAGTTTCTCCAACTTATGAATATACTATTCAATCTTTACCTTGAAATTGAGCATGACTGAGACAATCAATAGAGATTAGTGAAACAGAACAAAATGCTATGAGAGAAAATGGGAAAGAAGAGTGTGGGCAGAAGATTCTCAGCATGCAACTACGTCAAGAAAGGGTGCTTTCTTGTCTCTGTCAAGAGGAAAAATTTATTGAGAACTTGCAAGTGTTGCAGCCATAAATTTAATCTCAGAGAAGCATGTGCGCCACATTGCCAAGGTTGTGAAGGTGATGGTGGCAATAAATGTATTCTTCTGTATTCTTCCAGTCTGAAGATATGATAACAGCTTGCAGTTTGCCATTGACTATTGTGTAAGAGAGGTCAGTGAGGCACATTATTCAAAGACAACTAGCTTCATTTGATTCCTTCTTATCAGAGGTAAGCAGGGGAAGTGACTATATGGACTTGCTACAACTGCTGCCTGTCCCAAGGTGCAGGGTGCCACTGACTGTACATTGCTTTATGCGCATGCATGTAAACTCTCCTTTTGTAAAAAGCAAATTTACTTTGTCAATGCTAATTGGTGTATGGTCATGGGCAACACATCATGCAATCCAGCCAACCATGCAAGCACAGGCTGCTGTGATTACTGCAGACACCAAACAGCTTGCAGGTGTTCCAAATGTCCAACAATCCACTCTTCAAAATATAACAAGGAATACTGAGACCCATTCTGTGAGAATGACAGTAATTCTAGGGAGGAGGAGCCTCTTGATCACTCTTAGGATGAGGTCATTCGTTTTCCTTCCCTTGCCACTCCATCAGTTCCCCTTTTGCTGCTTGCCAGGCAGCCAGTCCAGAATGCTGTCACCAGTCTGAAACTAGGCTTCTGGTATAGGAGCTGCTCAAGCTCATTCAATCACTAATAGCCACACCACAACCACTGGGGTAACACGACATAGGAGCAATGAGACAGGCAGAGGTGTAAAGACTGTCACGAAGAGAAACCACAAGGGTGATTATTTGATTTTTGTACGCAGTATTAGATAGTTCTTATAAATTTGATATGAATCTTTATTTTGAGTGGTTTTATAATAGCATAAAGGTCTAAAGGACACTATGATAGTAACAAAGGGAACATAAGATGTTAGACTGTTGGTAAATGAGAAATTAAGCTTGCATTTATAGGCACTTTATTGTGCAAGTTGATCATGGTCACCTCAGATAGAAAGGGCAATGTTCCTGTGTCCCTCTTGCTCTCCTTCCTCATCTGGTCACCATGTCAATCATGGCAAAGACGGTTTCCTCAGAATTAAAAAGACAACAATGAATTTTGACAGTCATTCTGCTGAGTATTGCAAGGCTTCTTAAGGGCAGTCGAAGTAGCAGAAGCACTGTTTAAGCATGCTAAGTGTCTGTCTCACCAAGTTTTGTGGGACAGTAGAGCTTCCATTGTATGTACAGTGCCCATGTATACATGGTCTATGCACTTAGGTAATGAGCCATGTGGTCAGCAGACACTATTTATTGACCCAATAGCTAACTTTTAATTTTTTATGCCCCCAACTCAATTCCTTCCAACTCCCCATTGGCCAAAGAGGTTTCAATGTCCAATTGGCCTATTCCTATTTCTTATGTTCCTAATCAAGCTGCAATAAACTGAGAATAGCTGATGATCCCTTTAAATAGCATTAGTGGGATTCCTTTCTTTTGCCGCACATATTGAAAGATGCATATTTAAGAGAGAGGGTTTGGTAGAGCATTGCGATCTGAAAGGCAGCTCTGGCAGTCACTGATTGATGCCAAAATATGCATACCTCTGGCACCCAATTTGGCTACACAGCTCATTTCAAGATAACATCTAGTCTGGCTCACTGCAGCATTGTGGATCCAAACCATTTTCAAAATTTTAGAAATGAAAATGATACACGGGGTGCTCAAATAATGGGTATTCTGAAGCCTAATTTTCATTTCCCCAGTATCTGCAGTATTTGGCTTTTGTCTATGTCATGCAACGTGAAAAGTCCATTAAATTACCATCAGATACGAGGACAGTATTTATTTTAAATATGTTACTTTACAATTTTACAGAATGAAGATGAAGGTTTACCAAGTTCAGGAACCCTTTAGTTCATGCCACATATTTACTGATGGAAGGTAAAAGTAAAAGTAAAAGAATTTAAGACAGGTGATCATCCAAACTTTAAAGTTTCATCCAAACTTCATTATCTGCAAGTGACTGTCATGAGAATGAAGTTGCGTCTTCAATATGTTAATGTTGCTTTGAAGACTGAAGTCAAGTTTTATTGTTTCTTTAAAAGGCTCATTTATAGTTTTTTTTTAAACAAGGTTTCCTATAACTCTTATGACTGGTGATAACTGCTTACTTTGCGATAAAACACTGCTGGCACTGATTTGAACAGTGATTGGTTCAGAGATGCGCTTGTTTTATTAGTTGGAGGGAAATCTGCTAAGAACAAACTAGACTAGAAGAAATCTTGCTAAGAATAAGCCGTACAGCTGATAGTTCTTTTTTGAAAGTAAAACCCTCTTGTTGAGTTGACAGTCAAATCTGTTGGCTCTTTTGGAAGATTGAGGGAAAGAATATCCTGAGCAAGCCGTGTCTGGAAGGCATCACAATAACTCTACATTCATCACATATTCAAAACTATCAGAGCAGCAGATTTTGACACATTCAATACTTAATCCTTTTGCTTTTTTTCCCATAAGAAGGTCAATTTCTGCAGAGAAGTCTTCTTTATAAACTCCTTTTCTGTGTGTTTTTGTTTGCATATGTGCTTAGGGATATTTAGAGGGACCAGCATTTATATTTTTATATTACTGACTGTATGTTAACCATTTATTTCATCTTTACTGAAAAAGATTTTGTTTTGATAACAAATCTAGTTGAGGAATTTTGTTGTTTGAAAGCTAATGTAGATGATATATTTAATTGGTTCTTTTGTTATCTAACAGAAATATTTATATTTTATGTTTTATTTTATGGAGTAGAGGACAGTGCACTCCTCCAACATCTGGTCAAAAGTGCGTTCCAAATCAGAACTGAATTCAAACTGGAGAATACTGCAGCTGAACCCTAGCACATGTTGGGACCATCAAAATATTCTGGCTTCATAAATGTTTAAGTGCTGACCTAATGAACAATGTCGGAGAGCAGGTTAGGAACATTACCAGGCTTATCTAAAAATGGGGAAGATGCAACTGTAAAAACGATTTCCTTTTATTTTTTCTTGTGTCATTGTAGACTAAAATGGGAAAAAGCAGTGTTGAAGACTAAAAACTGTTGAAGGAACTGCAATACTTTGAAAAACAAGCAACTGGAGCTCATTCTGAATTGTATTTCCACTGTTCCTTTACAAGCAAGGTGTGTATGTGTGCAGAGTGAGGTACATCTAGCAAAACAGTTCTAATTGCTTTGTGCAACTGTGAGCAGTCATCAGGTTGATCGGTGCTCTCTGATTGACTTGTGGATAAGTGAACAGCTATGATAGAGGGAAAGAACCTTCGGGACTTCTGATAGAGCAGGTCCTGTGTTTTTACTCTTCTGCAGTAAAATAACTGAAATCTATGAAGAAAGCCAATTATTTTCACCCACCAGTTTGTGTAAGCTGTTGCCCTTGACCACTAACTAAGAGATTTTATAATTAATGTACTAACTAGCCTGGGCCTCCTGCAAAGAATCTGAAGAAAAAGAATGGTGAGCAGAAGGTCATGGGAAGCAAAAGGAACAACTCCTCAATCCTGTAGATTAGTGCTTTAAATTGTGCCCCAAGTAATTTTCATTTGTAAAGAAGCTTTTTTTCTCTCTCTGTGTGCATGTGTGTATCAGGGTTTCTTTTTATCTCACCTTTTCTAACTGGGGATGAATCTGCATCCTGACTGTTCCTATCCCCTTTGACTACTCCCCTTGGACTTTGAGACATAGCTATTTGATTGAAGCACATGTAATGTGTTTGCCATAAGCTGTGAGCATCAAATAGTTTCAAAGTGTGTGAGTGCTAAGATAACGAAGCACTCAATTCTGATGCATATGATGGCTGCCTGTCCCTGTGTGCTGGCCTGGCAAAAGGCTGGCAATATAACATGTCAGTGAGCTACAAAGTATAGTGTTAAAGTGCTGAGTTGTATTAGAAGTGTTCATGTGATCACTGCACAAAGACGTGTTTGAGAAAGCTGATAAAGATGGATGCCTGGACCAGCCAGCTGCAGTTACCAGGTTTCCACTCAGACTTTTAAGTTGGCAAATGGTGATGTACAGTTTCACACCTGGGAAAATATTAACCTGCATATAAATGAGGTGAGATTAGGTAATAATGAGATGTCAATGCACGCAATTAGTCCCTTACCACTCACTAGCAAGGTTTGCATCTAGCCATTAAAACCTCAAATACGGGGGATCCAAGATGGCGGCGACCCAGCAAGTCTGAGTCTATAGTGCTCTTCCCAAGACTTGGGTAAAGTGGGTCACCCACCCCCACCACACTCACCAAATCATTCATAATAGCTGTTTAATTTAATTAGTTGCTTAGTATTACATTTAAACAGTCTAATATTTAGCAAAAATGACCAAAGGGAAGGGAGCCCGCAGCTCTCAGCAAGCAGGAACCCTTCCCCCACCCTCTCCAGCTGCAGCAGAGGCGTCCACAGCCGCCCTGGGGGACTTACCTACAGTGACAAGCCTTGTAGAGATGATCTCCAAGCTGGATACGAAGATCGACGCTTTTATCGAGGAGTCCCGAAATCGATGGGACTCACTGTCGGCCGCACTGCAGAAGCACGACCGAGACATTAAAGAAATCGAGCGCCGAGTCGGAGGAGCGGAGCTAAAGGCCGCGACCTCCGAAACTACAGCGCAATCGGCTGTGGATCGGGTCCGGACTCTAGAACAGCGAGTCCGGACCTTAGAGAATTACATTGACGACCTCGATAATCGAGGTCGCCGAAAAAATATTCATTTGCTGGGCCTTCCTGAACGGGAAGAGGAAGGCCAGCTTACAGCATTCCTCCAGCAGTGGCTGCCACAGCTTTTAAATCTGGAGGCTGGATCAGGCCAGGTAAGGGTAGAATGGGCCTACCGGGTCGCAATACGCGGGCCCGGCTCGAACCAGCGCCCACGCCCGGTCCTGTTCCGGCTGCATAGCTACAAGGAGAGGCAGATACTCCTAGAAGCCTCTAGAAATCTTGGAAAAGACCCCCAAGCTATGATCTATAAAGGATCCAAGATCATGTTATTCCAGGACTTTTCCCCAGCTCTGGTCCGAAAGAGGAAGGCATTCTACGAGTCAAAGAAACGTTTAAGGGACTTAAATATTCAGTACTCCTTACGCTATCCAGCGACGCTACGCTTTAACCATGAAGGATCC
The DNA here is from genome assembly GCF_037043375.1 of Chiloscyllium plagiosum. Lineage (NCBI taxonomy): Eukaryota > Metazoa > Chordata > Chondrichthyes > Orectolobiformes > Hemiscylliidae > Chiloscyllium > Chiloscyllium plagiosum. Next base: position 48,498,185 of record NW_028270147.1, on the reverse strand, counting down.
GTGTATAAGTTTGGATCGCCAGAAAAGGCTAAGGAATTCTTGGAATCACTTAGATAAATTGTAAGACATAATGGATGTTGGTTTGCCTTTCCCCCTGCTTTGGTTTATATTCCCACTTTTTTTTCTCACTTTACTGATTAATATTATTATGGGGGTGGGGAGAGGGATTTGATTTTCTCCCCCCCATTGGGGTTGTTTTCTTTTATTATTTTATGTATATATGTGGGATGTATGTATATGTGTGTGTGTATATATATATATATATATATATAAGCTGGGGAGTTTGGTTAATGTTGGTGGGGGGAGGTGGTTACCTTATTCAATTTTACTTCTGTCTTTAGGAGCGGGGTTGTTTCTCCCTTGTTATTTTGTATTAGTATATTTAATTATTATTTGTTGAGGTTGTAATTTTATAGTTAATATGTTTATATATGGTATTAACAATACCAAATATATCCAGGTGTTGGTATGGGTGGGGGTAGGGTGCTCACTGTTAACTCTAGCTTTGTATTATATCTGAATTCTCCTCATTTTATTGAGGAGTGTTTGGGTCAAGGGTGGGGCATTGGTTGGGAGAGGATACGATGGACTTTTGGAGAGGAAGTGACACCCCCTGGGAACAAGGGGGAAAATCTCCACTTAGATACATTTTATATTTTTTTTATTTAGAAATAGTTTTTTATTGTATTGGTGCGAGTGTATTAGAGAGGCTTTATTTTTGTAAATTTTATATGCTCTATGCTCGGGATGTTCTGGATAGGGTTTCCCCTCCCGAGGGGTCTCGGATTTGCCCAGATGATTATGGTTGATCAGTCGGTTAAGTGGCGCACCTGGAATGTCAAGGGGAGTAATTCACCAGTCAAAAGTAAGAAAATATTATCAAATCTTAAGAAGGAAAGAGTTGATATAGCTCTCCTACAGGAGACACACCTGTCGGATAAAGAACACTTGAAATTACGACAAGGTGGATTTGATTAGGCCTTTTTTTCTTCTTTTAGCTCAAAAAGCAGGGGAGTTGTTATTCTTGTTCGGAAGAATTTCCCTTTCAAAATCCTAAAGCAGATAAAAGATGAATCTGGACGATATATTTTGATTAAAGCCCTCATAAATGAAGAGGAATATGGGATTTTAAATTTGTACTGCCCCCCGGCAAACCCCTTTAAATTTATAATGGAAGCCTTTACAAAATTGATGGCTTTTGGTGCCCGTCATACAATTATAGGGGGAGACTTTAATTGTATTGTGGATCCGGAAATAGATAGGATTCCCAAGAGTACTGCAGGAGTATCTCCCCGATCTAGACAATTGATGGATCTGAACAAAGAATTAGGATTAGTAGATGTATGGAGATGTCTTCATCCACAGGGCAGAGATTTTTCTTTCTATTCCAATCCACATAAATGTCATACTAGAATTGATATGTTTTTTGCCCCCTCGATTTTTTTAAATTCTATATCATCCTGTAAAATAGGTAGTATAGCAATTTCCGACCACGCTGCTGTATATATGGAAACTAAGGCGAGGAACAATGGGACATCCCCTCAGCATTGGCTTATGGACCCCTTCCTAATGAAAGATAGTAAATTTGTAAAGTACTTCTCTCAAGAATTTAAAACTTTTTTAGAAATTAATTCAGGTACAGCTAGCAACCCATCAATGATGTGGGAGACCATCAAAGCTTACACACGAGATTTAATCATCTCCTACTCAGCGACCCAGAAGAAATTGAAGGGAGAACAACAGCGTCTGCTTGAAGCTCGCTTAAAAGCAGCTGAAACAGCATACACTGATAGACCTTCTATTATTAAATTGCAAAGGATTACAGCTCTTAGGACAGTTCTAAACACTACGCTTACTCAAACGGCTAAGAGGGAAATATTATTTGCAAAACAAAGGTTATATGAATATGGCGACAAACCGGGTAGATACTTAGCATTTCTTGCAAGGGAAAAAAAGGCCCCTCAGATTATTACATCTATCAAGGCAAGTATGGGCATTCTGACTCATGATCATAAAAAGATTAATGCGATCTTTAAAGAATTTTATTCTCAGTTATATAAATCGCAGGATTGTGAAGATAGGACAAGGAAGATGCAGTCATTTTTTAAAAATTTGACCTTTCCAGGCCTAACTCCGGAACAGATATCAGTCCTAAATGCTCCTCTAACAGTCCAAGAAATACTTGATGCAATTAGGCAACTTCAGAGTGGTAAGGCACCGGGCCCAGATGGTTTTCAAGCTGAATTCTATAAAGAATTTACAGAAATATTGGCTGGTCCACTTATGGACATGTATAACTATGCATATAGTCAGGGCTGTCTCCCGCCTTCGCTAAGAGAGGCAAATATCTCTCTTATCCTTAAAAAAGGAAAGGATCCAGAAGATTGTACATCATATAGACCAATATCCTTGCTAAATGTAGATTTTAAAATCCTTTCTAAAACGTTAGCACTGAGACTAGAAAGGGTACTGCCACATATTATAAAGGAGGATCAGACGGGGTTTATTAAAGGCAGTAGATCATCCAATAATATTAGGAGGGTTTTGAATATGATTCAAGCCTGCCATCAGGGAAAGATACCAGGTGTAGTAGTTTCATTAGATGCAGAAAAGGCATTTGATAGGGTTGAATGGTCATATTTGTTTTATACATTGGAAAGGTTTGGCGTTGGACAGGTGTTTACCAAATGGGTCTCAACATTGTATAGTGATCCCAAAGCAGTTGTGGTTACCAATGGATTAGGTTCAGATAGCTTCAGTGTGGGTAGGGGCTGCCGTCAGGGATATCCCCTCTCGCCATTGTTATTTACGCTAATAATTGAACCACTAGCAGAAGCTATACGCGCTGATCCTAATATAACGGCCCCGAGGATTGGTACAGGTAAACATAAAATTACCCTTTATGCAGATGATGTTCTTCTATTCCTCAGTAATCCTCTGATGTCCGTACCTCGCCTAATCCAAGTTATTAATACACTTAGCGCATTCTCAGGCTATAAAATTAATTTTTCAAAATCGGAGGCTATGCCAATGGGTGGCCTTGCTATGACACCCCACTTAGTGGACGGATCCCTTTTTCCCTTTCGTTGGTCCCTGGAGGGCTTCTTATATTTAGGCATTTTTATTACTCCAGTATTTGGTCAGTTGTATAAGGCTAATTTTGTGCATTTACTGGAAAGGATAAGACAGGACCTCCAGCGATGGGGAGACCTTCCAATTTTCTGGTTGGGTAGAATAGTACTAATCAAAATGAATGTCCTGCCCTGTCTCCTATATCCTATGAGAATGCTTCCGGTGATGCTGCCGAGGACGGCTCTACGTAAATTATATGGCTGACTGGGTTCCTTTATCTGGAATCATAGACAGCCCCTCATTAAGCTGAAGAAGCTACAGCTTCCACAGACAAGGGGAGGATTAGACTTCCCAGACTTTAGGAAATATCAGTTAAGTTCCCTATTAAGTTACATAGCTGATTGGGTCTTGTCTGATCCACAATCAATCTGGTTGGACATCGAGGCCTCTCAAGTAAAATACCCACTTATTAACCTTTTATTTTCAGACAAGAGGAAAATCATTACAGATCACTGTAAAAACCCTATAATACTAAACACAATTAAGGCTTGGAATATAATGCAGCAAAATGAGGGCAATTCACATAAAACATCCCCCTATGCACCGATAGTGGGAGCATGGGGATCCCAACCGGGGTTTACAGATGCCACTTTTAAACTCTGAAGATCCAGGGGTATCTCATGTCTAGGGGACCTATTTAAGGATGGGGTCCTGATGTCTTTTGAACAGCTGCGTCAGAAATTCGGATTACCTAATGGAGACCTCTTTCGTTACTTCCAAATTCAAGATTATATACAGAAGAAGACTACGTTATTAGATAGTTTTTATAAATCAGATAGAGAATGTAGTGTCCTACGACCAGTGGGGGTATCTTCCGTCAGTACTATTTATCATTTACTACATGATGATGTATCGGGAGATATGGATAATCTGCTTAAAACATGGGATCAGGATTTGGGACTAGAAATCTCTATAGAAACATGGAATGATATTTGGGAAAACGCTAGAAGAATTACTATCTGTAACAGAACCCAGGCTATCCAGCTGAAGATACTTCATAGGGCCCATATAGCACCGGTTCGACTGGCAAAATTTAAGGCAGGAGCATCTCCAATGTGTCCCAAATGCAAAATGGAGATGGGCACTCTTGTACATTACCTATGGACCTGTCATAAGATCCGTAGATATTGGATTAAAGTAGCAAGTACCCTGACAGAAATTTTAGGAACGGAAATTAAAGTTGACCCTGTATCTCTCCTTTTGGGCTTTTCGAACTTTCCCTCCCTGGACATGTACGGGAAGAGACTATTTTCTATTCTTTCTTTCTGTGCAAGGAAAAATATTTTGGTGAACTGGGTGGCTGAGGGCCCCGAAAGACCAAATTATTTTATAAAATATGGCAGCCCTTTTTGAATTATATAAATACAGATATCTCAGCTATCCTAACCAGGGCTTTTATTTAATTGAGATTACAAACCTGGCTGGTCCGGGGCACCTTAGGAGAGGAATCCCGCACGAATACGGGTTTTATTACATCTGATGTTAACACATTCCGAGCATGTAAGAGACTTAAATATACACTCTGGTTAGTTGTAGCTTAGATTAGTAGATAGTTGAGTTTTGTTTTTTTTTTCTTTTTCGGTTTTTTTTAATCTTTTGTTAAATTTTGGCTATTGTATATTTGATTTAATTGTATATCAATGTTTATATTTGAGAGTTTTGTTTCTTTTTGTAAACTTGTAAAAATGTTAAATTTCTAATAAAAATATCTATAAAAAACAACCTCAAATACAAAATCGATTTTGTATTGTTGACATCGTAAATCTCATTTTCTCATTCTTACCATATTTTTCCAACTTTCTTGTAATTTCCCTCATTGCTCAGAGGCTGGGAAAATTCCGCCTCTAGATTCTGCTGTAAATTGTGCGAAAGAGCATTTAAAAGCTGGAAGATATTTAGATTGAAAATGAAATCCGTGGAAAAGATTTTAAGAAGCATAAATTAAGGCATCAAGTGTGCCCTGAATGATTGGCAAATGGAAATATTGAATATAATACTGAAGGGTTGCAGACATGGGACAGTTTCAGGATTTTTAAAAGGAACATCTATGCTGAAAGGAACAATACCTGGATGATGCAGACAAACGAGGAGAGAAAATTGGCTACTCAATTAAAGAAAGAACACCAAACTTAATGACCCCTCATTTACAATGTTATATTGATGAAGATAATCAACAACCTTCAGTATTTGACTGAAGGTTGTTAGTATTTTGTGAAAAATGTGGTTGCATAGTGAATGACAACTCTGTAGAAATCCTTTTAGTATAGGAAACTTTTTTATTTCAAAAAATACTTTATTCATAAAAATATTTTGATATCTGTACAGTTGGTGATGCCATTCATATGTATACATTGCGTGTCTTTACATACAGAGATCAGACTGAATGATTTGTATATACAAGTCTCTATGTAAACCATTCCAGGTGTTTAGTTGAGACGTCAGCGGAACCCAATTACTGAGTAAGCCCCCCAGTTCTACTTCAGCAGGCAGACCTTACACAGTGGTCTTTCCCCATCATGCCTTGGCGGCAGCTGCCCCGAGCTTCAGTGCGTCCGACAACACGTAGTCCTGGATCTTGGAGTGTGCCAGTCTGCAACACTCAGTCGGGGTCAACTCCTTCAGTTGGAAGACTAACAGGTTTCAGGCAGACCAAAGAGCAGTTTCCACTGAGTTGATGATCCTCCAGCCACAGTTGACGTTTGTTTCGGTGTGCGTCCCGGGTAACAGACCGAAGAGCACGGAGTCCTGCATCACAGAGCTGCTCAAGGCGATCCTCGACAAACACCACGGCATTCCTCTCCAGACTTCCAGGAGGTGTGTGACAGTCTCGTCCCCTCCACAGCCACTTCGAGGGCAGCGTGCGGTGGGGAGGAGAGTACGGGCATGCATAAAGGATGTCACCAACAGAGCCCTTCTCACTACCAGCCAAGCCATGGTCTTGGTGGTTGTTGGAAAATTCTGGCGATGAGGTATTCTGCCAAATGACTTTGACAGTTTGCCCAGAGAACTGCTCAACGGGATCCGCCCTCTCCTCTTCCCAAAGGTCTTGAGGACACTACGTGCTGACCACTTCCTGATGGGCTTGTGGTCAAAGGTGTTTTTCTTCATAAATTTCTCCATTGGGTGGAACTGAGAAATAAGAAAGGAATGATCACCTTAATGGGATTGTATTACAGACCTCCGAATAGTCAGAGGGAAATTGAGGAACAAACTTGTAAGGAGATCTCAGCTATCTGAAAGAATAATAGGGTGGTTATGGTAGGGGATTTTAACTTTCCAAACATCAACTGGGACTGCCATAGTGTTAAAGGTTTAGATGGAGAGGAATTTCTTAAGTGTGTACAAGACAATTTTCTGATTCACTATGTGGATGTACCTACTAGAGAAGGTGCAACTTGACCTACTCTTGGGAAATAAGGCAGGGCAGGTGACTGCGGTGTTAGTGGGGGAGCACTTTGGGGCCAGCGACCATAATTCTATTCATTTTAAAATAGTGATGGAAAAGGATAGACCAGATCTAAAAGTTGAAGTTCTAAATTGGAGAAAGGTCAATTTTGACGGTATTAAGCAAGAACTTTCGAAAGCTGATTGGAGGCAGATGTTCGCAGGTAAAGGGATGGCTGGAAAATGGGAAGCCTTTAGAAATGAGATAACAAGAATCCAGAGAAAATATATTCCTGTTAGGGTGAAAGGGAAGGCTGGTAGGTATAGGGAATGCTGGATGACTAAAGAAATTGAGGGTTTGGTTAAGAAAAAGAAGGAAGCATATGTCAGGTATAGACAGGATAGATCAAGTGAATCTTTAGAAGAGTATAAAGGAAGTAGGAGTATACTTAAGAGGGAAATCAGGAGGGCAAAAAGGGGACATAAGATAGCTTTGGCAAATAGAATTAAGGAGAATCCAAAGGGTTTTTACAAATATATTAAGGATACAAAGGTAACTAGGGAGAGAATAGGGTCCTCAAAGATCAGCAAGGCGGTCTTTGTGGGGAGCCACAGAAAATGGGGGAGATACTAAATGAATATTTTGCATCAGTATTTATTGTGGAAAAGGATTTGGAAAATATAGACTGTAGGGAAATAGATGGTGACATCATGCAAAATGTCCAGATTACAGAGGAGGAAGTGCTGGATGTCTTGAAACGGTCAAAGGTGGATAAATCCCCAGGACCTGATCAGGTGTACCCAAGAACTCTGTGGGAAGCTACAGAAGTGATTGCTGGGCCTCTTGCTGAGATATTTGTATCATCAATAGTCACAGGTGAGGTGTCGGAAGACTGGAGGTTGGCAAATGTGGTGCCACTGTTTAAGAAGGGTGGTAAAGACAAGCCAGAGAACTATAGACCGGAGAGCCTGACCTCAGTGGTGGGCAAGTTGTTGGAGGGAGTCCTGAGGGACAGGATGTACATGTATTTGGAAAGGCAAGGAATGATTCAGGATAGTCAACATGGTTTTGTGCGTGGGAAACCATGTCTCATAAACTTGATTGAGTTTTTTGAAGAAGTAACAAAGAAGATTGATGAGGGCAGAGCAGTAGATGGGATCCATATGGACTTCAGTAAGGCGTTCGACAAGGTTCCGCATGGGAGACTGATTAGCAAGGTTAGATCTCATGGAATCATGGAAAACTAGCCATTTGGATACATAACTGACTCAAAGGTAGAAGGTGGTGGTGGAGTGTTGTTTTTCAGACTGGTGGGCCACAAGGATCAGTGCTGGGTCCTCTACTTTTTGTCATTTACATAAATGATTTGGATGCGAGCATAAGAGGTACAGTTAGTAAGTTTGCAGATGACACCAAAATTGGAGGTGTAGTGGACAGCGAAGAGGGTTACCTTAGATTAAACAGGATCTGGACCGGATGGGCCAATGGGCTGAGAAGTGGCAGATGGTGTTTAATTCAGATAAATGCGAGGTGCTGTACTTTGGGAAAGCAAATCTTCGCAGGACTTATACACTTAATGGTAAGGTCCTAGGGAGTGTTGCTGAACAAAGAGACCTTGAAGCACAAGTTCATAGCTCCTTGAAAGTGGAGTCACAGGTAGATAGGATAGTGAAGAAGGCGTTTGGTATGCTTTCCTTTATTGGTCAGAGTATTGAGTACAAGAGCTGGGAGGTCATGTTGAGGCTGTACAGGACATTGGTTAGGCCACTGTTGGAATATTGCGTGCAATTCTGGTCTCCTTCCTATCGGAAGATGTTGTGAAACTTGAAAGGGTTCAGAAAAGATTTACAAGCATGTTGCCAGGGTTGGAGAATTTCAGCTATAGGGAGAGGCTGAACAGGCTGAGGCTGTTTTCCCTGGAATGTCAGAGACTGAGGAGTGGTCGTATAGAGGTTTACAAGATTATGAGGGGTATGGATAGGATAAATAGACAAAGTCTTTTCCCTGGGGTCAGGGAGTCCAGAACGAGAGGGCATAGGTTGTGGGTGAGAGGGGAAAGATATAAAAGAGACCTAAGGGGCAACCTTTTCACACAGAGGGTGGTAAGTGTATAGAATGAGCTGCTAGAGGATGTGGTGGAGGCTGGTACAATTGCAACATTTAAGAGGCATTTGGATGGGTATATGAATAGAAAAGGTTTAGAGGGATATGGGCCGGGTGCTGGCAGGTGTGACTAGATTGGGTTGGGATATCTGGTCGGCATGGACAGTTTGGACCGAAGGGTCTGTTTCCATGCTGTACATCTCTATGATTCTAACACTCTAAGGACAGGTGATACGGAATGGTCCAACTACTTGGAATGTCCCACAGCAGCGAGGCCAGGCCCATCCTTTGCTACACCGGGGACAGGTAGAATCTCAGTACGTAGTGACGCTTGGTGTTTGCGGGCACAGCTTGATGCAGCCACACACAAAGGTGGCCATCAGGGTGAGGGTGGCATTGGGTGTGTTTTTGTTCCCGGTGCCCAGATCTTTATACAGCATCTCCTTTCGGACCTGGTCCATCTTTGATCTCCACATGAAGTGCAAGATAGCCCAAGTGACTGCAGTGGCGCAGGTTCAAGGAATAGGCCAGAACTGTGCCACATATAACAACAGTGACAGTACCTCATACCTGATGACCAGGTTTTTACCCATGATGGAGTTGCTCCCATCTGCCCAGGTGCTGCCTCAGTTTACTGATACACTCCTCCCAAGACTTGGCACACGTCCCAGCCCCTCTGAACCAAATACCCAGCATCTTCAGGTGGTCAGTCCTGATAGTGAAGGGGATAGAGGATTGGTTGGCCCAGTTCCTGAAGAGCATGGCCTCGCTCTTGCCTCGATTTACCTTGGCCCCCAAGGCCCGTTCGAACTGGTCGCAGATGCACATGAGTCTGTGCACGGACAGCATTCTGAGCAGAAAACGGCAACATCATCCATATACAGGGAGGCCTTAACCTGTAGGCCCCTGCTGCCAGCAATAGTCACCCTGAGAGCTCTCTTTGTGCACTTTCTGGAAGAAGAAACACGAACACATCTCGTCCTACTCCACAGAGCGGACCCTGGACTGGAAGATTATCTTGGAGGCCTCTGAGGCAAACAGCGAGGCTTACTGGCCCTTCACCTCCTGAAGGTCCTCCGTGACATCCATCCCCATTGTCTGTAACAGGAGCAGGTTTTGCATACTTTCCTAGAGTTGGGACAGTTTTGCCCGCCTTTCTCTTGCCTCCTGAACTTATAGTATAGGAAACATTTTAATGACCTCACCAGAACAATTGAGGTCAATTAAAATAAAGCTAAACTACTTATTTATTCATCTATTGCTGTAATAATACTCTTACACTGCAACTGTGCAAATACATTTCTTGTAATCCTTTGAGAATCTTCAGAGTTTATGAAGTATATGCATTCAGAGTATGAAGAATTTTCAGAGCTACAGCTCCATCATCAATGTATGGGTAAGGAAACTAAAAATCTACCAAAAAATGAATAACACATCAGCAACCTCTGAAGGGAAGCCTGAGGACACAGGGTTAAATCGCAAGTGTAATTTTCATTACCAGCACTGTGACTGTGGAATTAATGATCTTTATATGGATTTGCCTTCTTTATACAGGGGCTTCCTTAAATAAAGTCCCTCCCACATGTAGTGAGTAAGAGTTGGGCTATCATAATTTTAATTTCAAGGAAGTCAGGACGTTAGTAGTGACCTTCACTTGATTGGTAGTTCCACTGAAAGGGCAAATAACCTGTAACTCTGCTTCTCTCTTCATAGATGATGCCAGACCAGATGTGTTTTTTCAAACTTTGTATTTTTATTGTGAATTATTTAGAAACATGAATGAGTCTGGATCTATAGTAGGCTCCTAGATTGCAAACGATCCGTAATCTACATTTTAACTCAGCATTAAGGTTGTTATACTTAAATGCATGCAGTATATGAAGCAAGGTAAATGATCTGGTTATGCCGGTAAATTTGGCAGGTACGATGTTGGGGTATCACAGAGACATGGCTGCAAGGGATCAGGGGCTGGGAACTAAATATCCAAGGGTACAAATTCTATTGAAAGGACATGGGGCAGCATGGTGGTTCAGTGGTTAGCACTGCTGCCTCACAGCAGGACCTGGGTTTGATTCCACTCTCGGGTGATTGTGTGTGGAGTTTGCGCATTCTCCCCATGTCTGCGTCGGTTTCCTCCAGGTTCTCCGGTTTCCTCCCAGTCCAATGATGTGCACATTAGATGGACTGGCCATGCTAAGTTGCCCATAGTGTCCACAGTTAGGTGGATTCGCCACAGGCAATGCAAGATTACAGGGATAGAGTAAGGGGTGTGTCTGGGTGGGATGCTGTTTGGAGGGTCAGTGTGGACTCAAATGGGCCAAATGGCCTGCTTCCACACTGTAGGGAATCTGTGATTCTATGAAAATTTATGACAGGCAGACGGGGTAGGGTTCCGTTGTAAGGAAGAAATGAAATTAAATCGATAGCATGAAGCAATATCGAATCGGAAGGCATAGAATCCATGCAGGTAGAGTTGAGGAACTGCAAAGGGAAAAATACCCTGATGGGAATTGTGTACAGGCCTCCCAGCAATAGTCAGGGAAGAAAATAACTCAGGAAGTAGAAAAACATGCAGTAAAGGTACTATTGCAATAATCATGAGGTACTTCAATATGCAGATGAACTGGGTAAATCGAATTAGTAACAGGTCCCACGAAAAGCAATTCACAGAATGTCTACGAGGTGGTTTCTTGGAACAGCTTGTGGTAGAGCCCACTAGGGAACAGGCAATTCTGGATTTTATGATATGTAATGAGACAGACTTGATTAAGGAGCTTAAGATGAGGGAACTTTGAGGGATTCACCCTGCAGTTTACAAGGAGGAAGCTGGAATCAGATGTAACAGTATTATAATTGATCAAAGATAACTACAAATACATGAGGGAGGAGCTGGCAGGGTTAACTGAAAGGGAGCTGAAAATGTGTTGCTGGAAAAGCGCAGCAGGTCAGGCAGCATCCAAGGAACAGGAGAATCGACATTTCGGGCATAAGCCCTTCTTCAGGAATGAGGAAAGTGTGTCCAGCAGGCTAAGATAAAAGGTAGAGAGGAGGGACTTGGGGGAGGGGCGTTGGAAATGCGATAGGTGGAGGGAGGTCAAGGTGAGGGTGATAGGCCGGAGTGGGGTGGGGGCGGAGAGGTCAGGAAGAAGATTGCAGGTTAGGAAGGCGGTGCTGAGTTCGAGGGATTTGACTGAGACAAGGTGGGGGGGAGGGGAAATGAGGAAACTGGAGAAATCTGAGTTCATCCCTTGTGGTTGGAGGTTTCCACCTCCTACCCAAAATCCACAAACCTGACTGCCCCGGCCGACCCATTGTCTCAGCCTGCTCCTGCCCCACCGAACTCATCTCTGCATACCTCGACACGGTCCTGTCCCCTTAGTCTAAGAACTCCCCACCTACGTTCGGGACACCACTCACGCCCTCCACCTCCTCCATGATTTTCGCTTCCCCGGTCCCCAACGCCTTATCTTCACCATGGACATCCAGTCCTTGTACACCTCCATCCCCCATCACGAAGGACTTAAAGCCCTCCGCTTCTTCCTTTCCCGCCGTACCAACCAGTACCCTTCCACTGATACCCTCCTTCGACTGACTGAACTGGTCCTCATCCTGAACAACTTCTCTTTCCAATCCTCCCACTTCCTCCAAACCAAAGGAGTAGCCATGGGCACCCGCATGGACCCCAGCTATGCCTGCTTCTTCGTAGGATATGTGGAACAGTCCATCTTCTGCAGCTACACTGGCACCACCCCCCACCTTTCCCTCCGCTACATCGATGACTGTATCGGCGCTGCCTCGTGCTCCCACGAGGAGGTTGAACAGTTCATCCACTTTACCAACATCTTCCACCCCGACTGCAAATTCACCTGGACCATCTCAGACTCCTCCCTCCCCTTCCTAGACCTTTCCATTTCTATCTCGGGTGACTAAATCGACACAGACATTTACTATAAACTGACCGACTCCCACAGCTACCTAGACTACATCTCCTCCCACCCTGCCCCCTGTAAAAACGCCATCCCATATTCCCAATTCCTTCATCTCCGCCGCATCTGCTCCCAGGAGGACCAGTTCCAAAACTGTACAACCCAGGTGGCCCCCTTCATCAAGGACCGCAATTTCCCGCCAGACGTAGTCGACGATGCCCTGCACCATAAGACCATAAGACATAGGAGTGGAAGTAAGGCCATTCGGCCCATCGAGTCCACTCCGCCATTCAATCATGGCTGATGCGCATTTCAGCTCCACTTACCAGCGTTCTCCCCGTAGCCCTTAATTCCTCGAGACAACAAGAATCTATCAATCTCGGCCTTGAAGACATTTAGCGTCCCGGCTTCCACTGCACTCCGTGGCAATGAATTCCACAGGCCCACCACTCTCTGGCTGAAGAAATGTCTCCGCATTTCTGTTCTGAAATGACCCCCTCTAATTCTAAGGCTGTGTCCACGGGTCCTAGACTCCTCGTTTAACTGAAACAATTTCCTAGCATCCACCTTTTCCAAGCCATGTATTATTTTGTATGTCTCTATTAAGTCTCCCCTTAATCTTCTAAACTTCAACGAATACAATCCCAGTATCCTCAGCCGTTCCTCATATGTTAGACCTGTCATTCTAGGGATCATCCGTGTGAATCTCCGCTGGACACGTTCCAGTGCCAGTATGTCCTTCCTGAGGTGTGGGGACCAAAACTGGACACAGTACTCCAAATGGGGCCTAACCAGAGCTTTATAAAGTCTTAGTAGTACATCTCTGCTTTTATATTCCAATCCTTGTGAGATAAGAGACAACATTGCATTCGCTTTCTTAATCACGGACTCAACCTGCATGTTTACCTTTAGAGAATCCTCGACTAGCACTCCCAGATCCCTTTGTGCTTTGGCTTTATTAATTTTCTCACCATTTAGAAAGTAGTCTATGCTTTTATTCTTTTTGCCAAAGTGCAAGACCTCGCACTTGCTCACGTTAAATTCCATCAGCCATTTCCTGGACCACTCTCCCAACCTGTCAAGATCCTTCTGTAGCCTCCCCACTTCCTCAGTACTACCTGCCTGTGCACCTAACTTCGTATCATCGGCAAACTTCGCTAGAATGCCCCCGGTTCCCTCATCCAAATCGTTAATATATAATGCGAACAGCTGTGGCCCCAGCACCGAACCCTGCGGGACACCGCTCGTCACCGGCTGCCATTCTGAAAAAGAACCTTTTATCCCAACTCTCTGCCTTCTGTTAGACAGCCAATCCTCAATCCATCCCAGCAGCTCACCTCGAACACCATGGGCCCTCACCTTGCTCAGCAGCCACCCGTGTGGCACCTTATCAAAGGCCTTTTGAAAGTCTAGATAGACCACATCCACTGGGTTTCCCTGGTCTAACCTACTTGTTACCTACTTGTTACCGCATCTCTTCCACTTCCCGCTCCTCCGCCCTTGAGCCCCGCCCCTCCAACTGCCACCAGGACAGAACCCCACTGGTCCTCACCTACCTCCCCGCCAACCACCATGTACAACGTATCATCCGCCGTCATTTCCGCCACCTCCAAACAGACCCCATCCCCTCCCCTATCAGCCTTCCGAAAAGACCACTCCCTCCGTGACTCCCTTGTCAGGTCCACAGTCCCCACCAACCCAACCTCCACTCCTGGCACCTTCCCCTGCAACCGCAAGAAATGCAAAACTTGCGTCCACACCTCCCCCCTTACTTCCCTCCAAGGCCCCAAGGGACACTTCCATATCCGCCACAAATTCACCTGCACCGCCACACACATCATCTATTGCATCCGCTGCACCCGATGTGGTCTCCTCTATATTGGGGAGACAGGCCGTCTACTTGCGGAACGTTTCAGAGAACACCTCTGGGACACCCGGACCAACCAACCCAACCACCCCGAGACATAACACTTTAACTCCCCCTCCCACTCCACCAAGGACATGCAGGTCCTTGGACTCCTCCATCGCCAGACCATAGCAACATGACGGTTGTAGGAAGGGCGCCTCATCTTCTGCCTGGGAACCCTCCAACCACAAGGGATGAACTCAGATTTCTCCAGTTTCCTCATTTCCCCTCCCCCCACCTTGTCTCAGTCAAATCCCTCGAACTCAGCACCGCCTTCCTAACCTGCAATCTTCTTCCTGACCTCTCCGCCCCCACCCCACTCCGGCTTATCACCCTCACCTTGACCTCCCTCCACCTATCGCATTTCCAACGCCCCTCCCCCAAGTCCCTCCTCCCTACCTTTTATCTTAGCCTGCTGGACACACTTTCCTCATTCCTGAAGAAGGGCTTATGCCCAAAACGTTGATTCTCCTGTTCCTTGGATGCTGCCTGACCTGCTGCGCTTTTCCAGCAACACATTTTCAGCTCTGATCTCCAGCATCTGCAGTCCTCACTTTCTCCTTAACTGAAAGGGAAGCCTACCAGGAAAAACAGTGGAGCAGCAATGGCAAGAGTTTTAGATTAGATTAGATTAGATTACTTACAGTGTGGAAACAGGCCCTTCGGCCCAACAAGTCCACACCGACACGCCGAAGCGCAACCCACCCATACCCCTACATTTACCCCTTACCTAACACTACGGGCAATTTAGCATGGCCAATTCACCTGACCTGCACATCTTTGGACTGTGGGAGGAAACCGGAACACCCGGAGGAAACCCACGCAGACACGGGGAGAATGTGCAAACTCCAATTTCTGGAGGTAATTTGGGAGACAAAGCAGAAATCCTAAAAAAGAAAAAAACATACTAAGTGGAGGATGGAGCAACCTGATAAGGGATGTCAGGGGCAGCATAAAAGCAAAAGTATACAATGTAATGAAGGTTAATGGGAAACCAGAGGTTTGGGAAGCCTTTAAAAACCAGCAGAGGATAACTAACAAAGCAATGTGGAGAGGGGACTATTCACATTATAATTTCTGGATTAGTGGTGCTGGAAGAGCACAGCAGTTCAGGCAGCATCCAAGGAGCTTCGAAATCGACGTTTCGGACAAAAGCCCTTCATCAGGAATAAAGGCAGTGAGCCTGGAGCATGGAGAGATAAGCTAGAGGAGGGTGGGAGTGGGGAGAAAGTAGCATAGAGTACAATGGGTGAGTGGGGGAGCGGATGAAGGTGATCGGTCAGGGAGGAGAGGGTGGAGTGGATAGGTGGAAAAGGAGATAGGCAGGTAGGACAAGTCCGGACAAGTCTTGGGGACAGTGCTGAGCTGGAAGTTTAGAACTAGGGTGAGGTGGGGGAAGGGGAAATGAGGAAACTGTTGAAGTCCACATTGATGCCCTGGGGTTGAAGTGTTCTGAGGCGGAAGATGAGGTGTTCTTCCTCCAGGCGTCTGGTGGTGAGGAAGCGGCGGTGAAGGAGGCCCAGGACCTCCATGTCCTCCGCAGAGTGGGAGGGGGAGTTGAAACGTTGGGCCACGGGGTGGTGTGGTTGATTGGTGCGGGTGACCCGGAGAAGTTCCCTAAAGCGCTCTGCTAGGAGGTGCCCAGTCTCCCCAATGTAGAGGAGACCGCATCGGGAGCAACGAATACAATAAATGATATTAGTGGATGTGCAAGTAAAACTTTGATGGATGTGGAAGGCTCCTTTAGGGCCTTGGATAGAGGTGAGAGAGGAGGTGTGGGCGCAGGTTTTACAGTTCCTGTGGTAGCAGGGGAAAGTACCAGGATGGGAGGGTGGGTTGTAGGGGGGCGTGGACCTGACCAGGTAGTCACAGAGGGAACGGTCTTTGCGGAGGCGGAAAGGGGTGGGGAGGGAAATATATCCTGGTGGTGGGCCTGTTTGGAGGTGGCGGAAATGTCAGCGGATGACTTGGAGACCAGAACTGCACACAGTACTCCAGGTGTGGTCTCACCAGGGCCCTGTACAGCTGCAGAAGAACCTCTTTGCTTCTATTATTTTTTCTTTCTTTTTTTTCTAGAGAGCAATGCTCAGTCCTGGTCTTTTTTTTTTGTTTTTTTTCCCTGAGAGAAAGGGGGAGGACTCCCGCGTAGAAAGAGTCCTCCCCCTTTTTTTTTTTCTTATTTAACCCCTACACTACCACCTAAGTGCGGTAGTGCTTATTTTTCCCCAGCACCCATGGTGTGTGTGTGTGCAGGTGTGAGACACAGTGAAAGACACAAAGTGCACAAATCCTTATTCAAATTCCACCACCAGGAAGATAGGAAAACACCCGGGTGGCCAGTGACAACACTGCCCTTCACATCAAAGGGCAGTGCTGTGTGATCAAAACAGTGAAGGGGAGGGTAGGGACTAAATCAAAATAGAGTTGGAGGGAGAAATAATGCACTCCACTCCCTGCGGCGCCCACCTCTCCCTGAACAACTCCAGGGTGTTGGTCAACATCGCATGCTCCCTCTTTGCTTCTATACTCAATCCCTCTTGTTATGAAGGCCAGCATGCTATTAGCCTTCTTCACTACCTGCTGTACCTGCATGCTTACCTTCATTGACTGGTGTACAAGAACCAGCCCTCTGAGTTCCACAGATTAACCACTCAGGCTGAAGAGATTCCTCCTTATCTCAGTTCTAAAGAGTTGTCCCTTCACTCTGAGACTATGCCCTTGGGACCTAGTCTCTCCTACTAATAGAAATATCATTTCCACGTTCACTCTAGCCAGGCCTCTCAGTATTCTGTAAGTTTCAATCAGATCCCCCTTTTACCTCGTTGATTTTATTCACATTATAAGTTAACGATCTGGACAAAACTGAAGGCATTGTTGCTAAGTTTGCAGATGACACACAGATAGGTAGAGGGGCAAGTAGTGTTAATGAAGCAGGGAGGCTGCAGAAGGACTTGCACAGGCTAGGAGAGTGGGCAAAAAACTGTCAGATGGAATGCAATGTGGGAAAGTGAAGTTATGCACTAGGAAGAATAGAAAAGTAGACTATTTTCTAAACAGGAAAGGTTTTCAGAAATCTGAATCACAATGGACTTGGGAGTACTAGTTCAGGATTCCCTGTAGGTTAGCATGCAGGTTCAGGTGGCAATCAGGAAGGCAAATGTAGTGTTAACATTCATTTCAAGAGAGCGAGAATACAAAAGCAGAGATGTGCTTCTGTGGCTGTATAAGGCCCTGGTCAGATGGCATTTGGAATATCATGAGCAGTTTTGGACTCTGTATATAAGGAAGGATGTGCTGGCATTGTCAGGGGTCAGAGAAGGTTGACAAGAATGATCCTGTCGTGAAGGGTTTGTCATATAAGGAGCGGTTGAGGACTCTGGGTCTGTACTCAATCAAGTTTAGAAGGATGGGGGGGGGGGGATCTGATTGAAACTTACAGAATACTGAGAGGCCTGGCTAGGGTGAACGTGGAAATGATATTTCCATTAGTAGGAGAGACAAGGTACCAAGGGCATAGTCTCAGAGCGAAGGGACAACTCTTTAGAACTGAGATAAGGAGGAATTTCTTCAGCCTGAGGTGGTTAATCTGTGGAACTCAGAGGGCTGGTTCTTGTACACCAGTCAATGAAGATAAGCATATAGGTACAGCAGGTGGTGAAGAAGGCTAATAGCATGCTGGCCTTCATAACAAGAGGGATTGAGTATAGAAGCAAAGAGGTTCTTCTGCAGCTGTACAGGGCCCTGGTGAGACCACACCTGGAGTACTGTGTGCAGTTCTGGTCTCCAAATTTGAGGAAAGACATTCTGGCTATTGAGGGAGTGCAGCGTAGGTTCACGAGGTCAATTCCTGGAATGGCAGGACTACTTTACGCTGAAAGACTGAAGCGACTGGGCTTGTATACCCTTGAGTTTAGAAGACTGAGAGGGGATCTGATTGAGACATATAAGATTATTAAAGGATTGGACACTCTGGAGGCAAGAAACATGTTTCCGCTGATGGGTGAGTGCCGAACCAGAGGACACAGCTTAAAAATACGGGGGAGACTATTTAGGACAGAGATGAGGAGAAACTTCTTCACCCAGAGAGTGGTGGCTTTGTGGAATGCTCTGCCCCAGAGGGCAGTGGAGACCCAGTCTCTGGATTCATTTAAGAAAGAGTTGGATAGAACTCTCAAGGATAGTGGAATCAAGGGTTATGGAGATAAGGCAGGAACAGGATACTAATTGAGGATGATCAGCCATGATCATATTGAATGGTGGTGCAGGCTCGAAGGGAAGAATGGCCTACTCCTGCACCTATTGTCTATTGCCAAGTCATTGAGTTTACTTAAGACAGAGATAGATAGATTCCTGATTAGTGAGGGAATTAAAGGTTACAGAGTAAATGCAGGGGAATGGGATGTGAAACATATTAGCCATAAATCAATGGCAAAGCCAACTCGACAGGCCAAATGTCCTAATTCTGTTCCTATGTGTAACGGTTGTGTGATCATATTGTGAATACAGACTGTGGGAATATAATTCAACACTAAATCCCTTCCATATGCTGAAAAGCAATCAAGGATATGGGCCTAAGAAAGATAAAGTAATAAAAGCCACACTGATTTTAAAAACAGCAAAAAAATTTCTGGAAGCATTCCTACATTCAATTAGCATCTGTAAAGGAAAAGAACATGTTACAATATGTTAGATAAGCAGAAGTTCTGAGGAAAGCTGCATAAGGAACATCAACGGATCTTTTCATGATTCAGATGCTGATTCAACTGCTCCAGTACTAGAACCTCTTTTGTTATTCTGCTACATATGTTTCTGCATATAGGCTGTATCTTTTCTATTGTTTAGGTATTTTTTTAATAAAATGATAAGAAGTAAAACTGCATCATAAAATCTGACATAAAAATTGAGAACAGTTGCACAAGGGTTTACAAATCAAATTTAATCAGAGATTGTACTGCCACTATGATCTTTGTTATAAAATCATGATTTAGAGCTGAATTTAATCCCTCCTGGCAGGTTTGGTGACAGAAGGATATTTCATTGGTCAAGGTTGTAATGGATAAGAATCCAGCTACTTTTCTGTCCTGAGTAAGTCACAATAGAACAGCTTTCGGAAGGCCTTCCAAATCCACCACCAATTGAGGCCATTAAGGGGGTCAATCATTGCTTCATTAAAGGTCTCAAGTCAGCCAATGCCGGCATTCAGCCTCAATGGATAGGGCACTTGCTGACAGGAAACCTGAAGGGCCATGCCTATAGGGATGCTTACAAGCCCTGGATAGAGACAGCCCTCATTCAAAGGCACCGGGTGCCTGATTAAGAGACACATTCTTAGAAAAGAGGAAGGGAAGATAGTGGAGAGTTCAATGACATCTGTTCTCTGCCCCTGCTGCACAGCCCTACTTCTACCATCAGTCACCTCTGACCTACGTTCAGTAATGATTCTGAGCCTCAGCAATGCCTCTCTGGTGACGCTGGTCTTTGATTGGCTAGTAATTCTCGGAGGAGAAAGTGAGGTCTGCAGATGCTGGAGATCAAAGTTGAAACTTTATTGCTGGAACAGCACAGCAGGCCAGGCAGCATCCAGGGAACAGGAGACTGCCTGACCTGCTGTGCTGTTCCAGCAATAAAGTTTCAACTAGTAATTCTTGGAGCCAGGATTCCTTTTGTGGAATCCCTGATCCATCGCTGCCCAGTTAAGTGTCCAATTCATTCTGAATTCAGCAGGCCATGCCGAAAGTAGACGTCATGGTGGTTAAACCCCTACTTTAAATACCAACCATCTCCAATGAACATTAATGTTGAGAATTGGCTTCCCCCCTAAACCTGTTAATTCAGCATTCCCATATTTAGTATTTTCGGTGTAGCATGAGACTTCATCTAACCGCCTCACATTAGTAACTAGACTTCTAAAAATGTAAACAAACCTTCATATGAAAAGAGAAGAGGTCATAAGAGTCATTCAACATTCTGGCTTACTTCAAAGATTTATCCCACTATTATCAATATTGTGCATCAAAAATAAGAAGGTTTTTGGTCCTAGAAGGGATGAAAACTAACCTTCAGATCGAGGGGGGGGGGGGGGGGGGCAAAGGGACAATGGTCATCTTTTTTTTTGACAAGCAGTGCCCTTCACAAAAGGCAACGCGGTGTGAACCATCCTTTTTTTTTAAATAAACTTTTTTT
Source organism: Chiloscyllium plagiosum (assembly GCF_037043375.1). Classification (NCBI taxonomy): domain Eukaryota; kingdom Metazoa; phylum Chordata; class Chondrichthyes; order Orectolobiformes; family Hemiscylliidae; genus Chiloscyllium; species Chiloscyllium plagiosum. The sequence continues at coordinate 48,477,550 of NW_028270147.1, read as the reverse complement.
ATCCACCACCAGGAAGAAAGGAAACACCCGAGTGGCCAGTGACAAGCAGTGCCCTTACCATCCTATTTATTTTTTTATATGCGAGCACCCATGGTGTGTGCGTGCAGGTGTGAGACACAAGGTGCACGAATCTTTATTCAATTTCCACCACCAGGAAGATAGGAAAACACCTCGATGGCCAGTGACAAGCAGTGCCCTTCCCATCAAAGGGAAATGCTGTGTGATCAAATAGTGAAGGGGAGGGCAGGGACTACATCAAAATAGAATTGGAGGGGGAAATAATGCACTCCACTCCCTGTGGCGCCCACCTCTCCCTGAACAACTCCAGGGTGTTGGTTCTCCAAGGACACCCGGGCTCAAACGTAACCTCGGAAGAGGGGCAGGCAGTCGGCCCTAACGACCCCCTCCACGTCCCGCTGCCTGGACCTGTTGATGGCCAGTTTAGCCAGGCCCAGGAGCAGACCCACGGGGAGGTCTTCAGACCTGCCCTCCCTCCTCTGTACCGGTTCCCCGAAGATCAGGAGCGTGGGACTGAAGTGCAACCAAAAAGCAGAGGAGGAGGTTTTTCAGAAAATCAAAAAGGGAGTGCAAACGCCCACACCCAATATAGACGTGGTCCACGGACTCCACAGCACCACAGAACAAGCAGTTGGGCTGGGAGTCCGTGATCCACCGCAATCTGCGGTTGCAGGGGACTGCTGCGTGCAGCACTCTCCACCCCAGATCCCCAAGAGAAAGGGGGAGGACTCCCGCGTAGAGAGCCCTCCACTGGGGATCCCCACCGCCCGGTGGCAAATGGGCACGCCAAAGGTGTTCAGACGGTGGATGAGGGAGAAGAGGTGGACGGTGTGCAGCAGCAGTCTATTCAAGGCCCGCCTTTTTACATCCTTAAAAAGGGACAAAATTAAAATTCCGGAGGCGGCTCAGGTTCTGGGGCACAGGCTCCCACGGGAAGTACGGGACCTTGGGGCCAATGTGAAATTCCGTCCGGGCTGGGGTGAGCGTGGACGGGATCCCACCGTACACCTGAGCATCCTCCAACTGGTGCACTACATCGGGTCTGAGCACCGCCGTTTTAAGGCGTCAGATGGCGGTGGCCACGTACCGGACGTCTACCGCTGCCCTGCTCGCCATGTCCTGCTGCAGCGTCCAGCCCAGGCCTCCGGCACCCAGTACGTCCCCGACCCTGGTCACCCTCGCCGCCACGGCCCTCCCCTCTGACAGCCACTCGAACCCGCGAGTACGGAGGTGCGGATTCCTGAGCAACGGCTCCCTGACGACAGCCGCTACTCCTGCCGGAGGGTAGGCGCGACGCGATTTGACCACTTTCCAGATAGTGTTCAGGTCCTGGTAAAAGACAGGCAGCATCTTGAGGGCGACCTCCAAACCGTCACAGTCGACAAACAGGAGCTGCATGTCGTAGTTGAGGCTACGCACCTGGTGGAAAAAAATACGGTCGCCAGGGCGCACCACCTAGGAGGAGGCTCGACGTAAAGGTATCACTGCAAGGTCTGAAGGCGGAGCGCCGCGACCTGGGTGCGGACGCACACCAGCGACTGACCGCCCTCCTCAATAGGGAGACTCAGAACCTGTGCAGCGACCCAGTGCATCTTTTTGTCCCAGAAGAACCAACGTTCTCTGGATGTCAGCGACAAAGCCAGGGGGAGGGACCAAAGTGACCAGGCGGTACCACAGCATGACGGCCATCAGCTGGTTTATGACCAGCACTCGACTCCTGTAAGATAGCACTCAGAGCAGTCCTGTCCAGCGGCCTAGGCGAGCCGAGACTTTGGCCTCCAGCTCCTGCCAGTTGGCCAGCCAGGATTCCTCAGCCGGGCTGAGGTAGACCCCCAGGTAGAGGAGATGGGTGGTACTCCAGCTGAACCTCCGTAACTCCTCCGGCAGAGAGTCCACCCACCACGGACCGACCAGTAGGTCGGAACAGTTGATCCTGGCGGAAGACACTGCCGAGTACACAGCCTGGCACTCGCACATTCTCCCCAGGTCAGCCGGGTCAGTGAAAGTGAGGAGCACGTCGTCGGCGTAGGCCAAGAGGACCACCCCCGTGCTCGCGCCGTGCAGAACCAGCCCCGACAACCTCCTCTGCAAGAGGCGCAGGAAAGGCTCCACGCACAGGGAATACAGCTGGCCGGACAGGGGGCAGCCTTGACGCACTCCTCTCCCGAAGCGAAGGGACGCCGTCAGGAACCAGTTAACTTTAACCAGACACACTGGGGCGGCGTACAAAAGTCGGATCCGGGCGACGAACTGCGTCCCGAACCCGAATGCCCGCAGAGTCTCGAGCAGGTACTCGTGATCAACCCTGTCGAACGCCTTCTCCTGGTCGAGAGACAGGAAGGCGCTCGGCAGACCGGCCTGTCGACAGAAATGGATCATGTCCCGGACCAGGTGGACTTGGTCGTGTATCCTCCGGCCCGGGATCGTGTAGGACTGGTCCGGGTGAATCATGTGGGCCAGCACGGAAGCCAGGCGAGAAGACAACACCCTGACAAAAATTTTGTAGTCCGTGCCGAGGAGGGAGACTGGACGCCAGTTCTTCAAAAAACGAAGGTCACCCTTCTTTGGCAGCAGGACGATGACCTCCCTGCGCCAAGAAAGGGGCAGCTCTCCGGCATTTAGACACTCCCCCAGGACCTGTGCGTAGTCACTCCCCAGGACGTCCCAGAACGCCCTGAAGAACTCCACAGTCAGCCCGTCCAGCCCAGGGGACTTGTCCCTCGAGAGCTGGTCGAGGGCACCGGTCAGCTCCTCTAAAGTGACGGGAGCGTCAAGCCTTCAGGCATCCTCCGGGCCGAGCTGCGGCAGGTCCTCCCACAGAACGCTGCGAGCATCCTCGCTGGACGGATCCGGAGAGAACAGAGCCGTGTAATAGTTTCGGACGTGGGCCCTGATGCCCTCTAGATCAGAGACGAGGGACCCGTCGTCGGCCAGCAGCACAAGGAGCTGCTGACGGGTGCCACGCCTTTTTTCCAGTGAGTAGAAGGGGGAGCCGCGGTCCAGGTCCTGGAGGAGCTGGATCCGCAACCTCACGTACTCGCCCAGAGCCCCGACGAGCTGCAGCTAGTGTCCCGGAGCGCGGCCTTCTTCTCTTCGTACGCCCCCCGGGTCCGCGTCGGGCTGACCAAGGCGTGACTCCAGGTCGAGCATCTCCCTCTCCAACTCCCCGATCCTAGATTTCCGCCTCTTCGTCGACCCCCTTGCGTACTCCTGACAGAAGACGCGGATGTGAGCCTTGCCCACGTCCCACCATAGCCTCAGGGAGGGGAAGCTTCCCCGCTTCCTTCTCCAGCCGGCCCAGAAACGACGAAACGAGTCCCGGAACCGCTCGTCCTCCAGCAGCAGGTTGTTAAAGTGCCAGTACGCGGAGCCGAGCCTGGCGCCGAACGGAAGGACTTCCACCCACACCTGCCATGTGGAGGCCTTCGGAAAACAGGAGGTGTACGCCCGCGAAACGTACAGGCGGTCGATTCTGGACGCTCCGACCCCAGGCCTCACGAAGGTGAAGGCGATGGAGTTGGGATGGAGATTCCGCCAGACGTCCATCAAGTCGAAGGACTTGACCAAGTCCCCCAACCTCCTCCCCGATGCCCAACCAGTGCGGGCACCGCCGTGGTCCCTGCCCTCGAGGACGCAGTTAAAATCTTCCCCGAGGACGATGCACTAGTTCTCGTCGATGGAGGCAAGATGAGCGGACACTTCTTCGAAGAAGCTCGCTGCCCTCGGCCCGGCCAGGGGAGCGTAGACGTTCACCAAGTGAAGCACGGCGCCCCCCAGCCGAACCAGCCTGGCACAGGCTCCCTGACCCCCAAGACCTCCAGCTGAAAATGCGGGGCCAACAGGATAGCCATCCCGCCAGATCTGCGGGTGAGATAACTCATGTAGACCTCCCCTCACCACTCCAAGAGCCAGGTGGCTTCGTCTCCCAGGGTAGTGTGGGTTTCTTGCAGGAAGCACACCGCATACCTCCCGTCCCGAAGGACCGAGAGGGTCTGGAATCTGCGCTGTGACTCCCTGCTGCCGTTGATGTTGAGGCTGGCTATAGTTGTCTCCATGTCGGAAGTGTTGTGCAACCACCACCAGTACAGTTAAAAACCGATATATACATTTACTGAGAGAACGGGGGAGGGGCACAGAAGTCCCGCGCCCTCACCAGGAGTGCCCCCAGAAAGTTCCTGACTCGCTTTCGCTCATTTACGTCGAGCCCAGGCACCTGGCGAGCAGCGTGGGCCGACCAGTAAACTCTCTCGAATGAGCTCCAGCGGTCGAGCGCCAGTTGGGCTCTATCCCGACAACTCCAAGTTTCCTCGACAAATTCCCGGAGTTCTTCGAGGGGGATGAGGGGGAGATCGGTGGGGGGCACCTGGGACTCAAAAATGTCACTGCAGACAGAGTCCGCGTCATCCCCGGTGTCCGCCACCGATCCCGAACCCTCCTCCAGGAGGTCGCCCTCGGTCACTGACCCCTCCCCAACGAGAGGATGGGGGTTGGTCCGGCACCGCCAACTGCCCGCGAACCCCCGGTGACCCAACCCCCAGGGTCACCGGCGGTACCTTACTCAGCGCACCCCCTCCCGGAACGCCCCACGTTCGGGTCGTCAGGCAGCAGAGGATCCTCTCCTGACACCGGGACACCCGGCTCCTCGGGGAAAAGGTCCTCCCCCAGGGAAAAACAGTCTGGGAGGGAGGAGCGAGGATAACACCTTCCTCCCCTCCACGACCCAGCAAAGGGTTACCCGTTGTCACCCGCACCATGGCCCGCGTGGTTATTAAAGTCCTCCCCAGGGGCCGGAGGAGTTGAGGCAGCAGGAGGCCCTGCTATAGCCCCTGGGAGGTTTGGGTAGGTCAGGCCGCAGTGCAGGACAGTTGAGAGACACCGTTGGCTCGTCCCCCAGAGAGGGGCAGCGCCACCAGCGCACTACTGGAGTGTCTCTCCCCTCCAAGGGCCAGCGCCTCTTCCCCAGCGAGGCAGGGGGGAATTTATGGGTCTTCCCCTCCCCGTCCGCCTCGGTGGTCATGGGGCCTGAGGTCCCCCCCCCCAGTCTTTCCCGAAATATGATTGGCTGGGGGAAGACAGGGGGCGTGGCCAGGGTGGGGAGGGTAAGCCGTGTCATTTCCTGCCCTGCCCCGGTTTATCAGGTGATGGCAGGTGGGGTAGGGGTGCCAGTTCCCTCTTCGGGGCCAAGAGACATGGTCGCTGCAGGAGGTAGGGCAGCCGTGGTTCCCCCCAGGTTAGTGCCAGGGTGTGGCTGGGCTCGGGGCCAGGTGTTGCAGCACCAGGGGCAGGCGTTGAAGCCCCAGGGGTTTCTATATTGAGGTGGATGTGGGGTCAGTAGGGCCAGGATCAGGTACAGGTTTGGGGGTCAGGGTTCCCACGCTGGGGCGATGCTGGCACGGCCGCAGGGGCATTGTCGTGCTGGGGTGGGGCAGGTCGTGGGCTAGGTGTTGGGGAAGGGGATAGGGTGTTCTCCACGTGTCGCGTCTTCCTGAGCGCCTTCTGGCCGGCCGGACGCTCACCCCCCTCCCCGCCAAAGGCTGAAGCATTGGAAGCCTCCGGCGTAGCGCCCGGTGCCGGGGCTTGTGGTGTTGACTTCGGGGGAGGGGGGGGTGGGTGCAGCGGCACCACGCTTAGCCGTTGGTGTGGGCTGGCCAGCTTTCCGGGTGGGGCAGTTTTTCTATTGTGCCCCACCTTGTGGCACAGGTGGCACCGCATGCCATCCACCGTCCAGAAGGCACGGTAGGCCGCGCCCTCGTGGAGGAGGGTGAAAGAGCCCTCGGTGACCTCCTCCCAGGCCAGGCAAATGAACACCTGGCATCGGAAGGAGTATACGTGTCGGAGGGCGGGGTCCTTAAGACCGAGCAGGAGCGGTTGGTCACCTGACCGGATCTCCCCCAAGGTGGTGAGGTGGGAGAGAAGGAGCTCACTGGCAATAAGGTCGGAATGTTGGAGATCACGACCCTCTGGGCCATAACCTCCAGAGGGTCGATGGGCAAATGTGTCCCGCCCACAGTGAGCCCCCTCTCCACGGCCAGGTGGACCGCTTTCTCGGTCTTCAGGAAAAAGACGGCCTTTCCGTACATCCTGGCTGCAGCGACGATGGCCAGTGGGCCAACCACACTAGCCATGGCCTTACTGCAGGCCTCGATGGACATATTGGGATGGGGATAGGCCTTTACCCCCAGGCGTTTAGTCAGGTGCCTGAAGGGGGTCGTGGTTGCAGCCGGGGTTGGAGCAGCCGAGCCTAAGGCAGCGGCTACCCCGGCATAGGTGTGGCTGGGCCCCGTGACTTTCGGGCTCGCCGTACACTGCTGCTGGATGTTGTTAGGCCCCAGGCAGCAGCGGTGGAGGTGGGCCTCTGGCAGCAGCAGTGGCGGAAGTCCTGGGCAGGTCCCCAAGGCAAGTCACCCAAGGCGAGTCCCAGGCAGCAACGGTGGAGACCGGCCTCAGGCAACAGCAGCGGTGGAGCCAGGCCTCGGGCGAGTCCCAGGTAGGCCCTTGGTCGCAGTGGTGGGGGCAGACCTGTTGGGGAGGGTCCCCAAGGCAAGTCCCAGGCAGCCCCAAAATTGAGTCCCAGGCAGCAGCGGTGGAGGTGGGCCTCCAGTAACAGTGGTGGAGGTCCTGGGGAGGGGCCCAAGGCGAGTCCCAGGCAGCGGTGGTGGAGGCAGGCCTCAGGCAACAGCAGCAGTGAAGGCAGGCCTCTGGGAAGTCCCAGGCGGGCCCTTGGTCGCAAGAAGGTTTTTGGTCCTAGAAGGGATGAAAACTAACCTTCAGATCGAGGGAGTGGGCAAGGGGACAATGGTCATCTAATGAGTAGCTGTCCCATTGGTCATTGGTCATGAATGATGAAACACATGATTGACATAACTTTGGAGCTGTCTATCAATGCTAAGGTTTATTAATAGGCACAGAAAAAGGGTGAAGTGCAGGAAGATCCAGGGAGACAAGTCACATCATCTCCCTGGGGAAGACCAGGAGATCACCACATATCAGTCCACGGGGAGAACAAAAATTGTTGATACCAAGACTACCAGAAGCCATTAAAGACTATCAGAGACCTCCACAAAACACAACAGGACAACTAGAATATGGGAGTGCACTGCCTCTACTCCCCCATTCTATAGAATGACTCTGCGATCGGTAAAGCATTCTCCTCTGTCACAAGTCGAATATTTCCTTTCTTTTCTAATTAACTAATAGACTGCATCCAAACTTCAGCTGCTCTGTAAACTATCAGAAAATTGTGATAAAACATTGACTGCCTATAATAGATAACTGTAATCAAGAACTCTCTAAAATCAACATTATGGATTACAGAAGCTTAAAGAAACAAGTCTTATTCTTGGAAATAAACTGAGGCATTCCATAACATAACACATTTCATATAGAAATGAATTTTAAACTCATTTAAAAACTAAAAAACTATTTTTATGAATTACAAATTGTGGAATATAAAATAGGATTTTCTTTGTAGCTAAAAGTATTAGCCCAAATATATTATATTTCCAACAAATTATGCTTTCCATAAGGAGATTAAAAGAAGGGAAGACAATAAAGGAAGGGAAATATTGATCTTACAGGACTGAACATATTTACTGCATTGTATCAAACACTTTCAAAATTCTGTAACCATACATCCAATACTCGAAGTAACTAACCAATTAAATAACTTATTTTCTCACACCATGAAATATGTCAGAATCTGTAGTTAAAATTTGTTTTTCTGTGAGTTATTGGCTTTATGCAAAAGACACCGGGTACAAAGCCAAAACAAATCAACAAGACAAAACTGCTTTAAACTAGTGATTTTATTCTATGCAACTGTAGAAAATGAAAATAAGCAGACTTCCATTGATTTGGATCTACTTTAAAGACAGTCCATCTGGGAAGGAAACGGAAGCCAAAAGCATTGTAAATACAATGCAATTATTCTCCCACATTAGAATCCCAGGACAGACATCCCATCTGTGTGGCATGCAGTGGAAGCAAACACACATAATTTCTTTAAAGTTTTCTATAAATGAAAATATTTTTGTTCTACTAATCATGTGCATTTAGGGGCTCTTCAAATTTTGGTATCCATTACTCAATGTATCATTATTTGGGAAATACTCTCACACAATGTTCTAAATTATTAATCAAACAATACATTTACAGTGTATACTTACTTGGGGGCACTTGACTGCTTGCTTTTTCACCATAGAATTTTTAATATAAAAATCATTAAGGCAAATGACAGGAGAACAAACCAATTAAACACAAATAATACTTTAATGACACACAGAAATCAAATATCCAAGTGATACGCTTATTCATTGCTTTTAGTTTTGCCACAATTCAGTGACTTTAAGACACCATCAATAGCATAAAATGCAGTTAATCTAAAAATCAGTGAGTCCTTTGGATGAATGTTCAGATTAGTTATTTCCCCTTTGGTGGTGCAAAATGCTCAGAAGGATTTGTAAATATGAGAGATCAGTGCACACCTAGCATATATTGATTGGGTGAGACTTCCATAAAAATAAGAACATAAGGAATAGGAGGAGTCTTCATTCAGGCTCTTGAACTTAATGAACAGATTGTAGCCTAAAGTCCACTTTCGTGCCTGTCCCTGATAACCCTTAACTTCCTTGATGGCCAAAGATCTATCTAACTCGGCCTTGAATATATTCAATGATAGCGCCTCCATTTTTAGCAGGGGAAGATTATTCTAAATGTAAAGGATTTTCTTTCAAAGGAAGTACAGGAGGCCCAGAGTCTATTATCATTGATGTCCTTTCATCCAGGTGAACAGGGGCATGTCCATCATTGAACGAGGATAGACCAGACATTGTACAGAACTGTGTCATCTGCTGGACCAGAGCATCTGAACTGAAGGGATGAGCAGCCATTCTTTTCCAGTGGTTATCAAGGTGATAGCAGCGCTAAATTCTTATGCAACTGGCTGCTTCGAAGCATCCACTGGCAATTTGCTTGTAATTTCTCAATCCTCAACCAATAAATGTTTCAAGGCCATTATCAATTAAACTTGTGCAAGGTAACACTGCTTTATCTCATTTCCCCAGAATGAGGTCAGTACTGCAACCCAGACAGTAGGCTTTACTAACAAAGCTGCCTTTTACCCAGATGCAGGCACCATAGATTGCACACACCTCACATTGAGAACATCATATTATAAAAGGGTTGATTTCACCAATCGAAAAGTGCTCCATTTGGCCAATATACGTCCCTTCTGATCACTCACCACATTGCAGAAGGAAAACCTGAAGCAGTGATGAAAGCTCTGGGATCTCTCAAATCCCTGCTTCATTGCGTCCAATTCTAGTCTTCTTCCATCAGAAGGATGTTGTAAAACATAAAAGAATTCAGAAAAAATTTACAAGGATTATTGCCAGGATTGGAGAATTTAAGCTATAGGGAGAAGCTGAATAGGCTAGAGCTGTTTTCCCTGAAGAGTCAGAGGCTGAGGGGTGACCTTATAGAGGTTTATAACATCATGAGGGGCATGGATAGGGTGAATAGACAAGGTCTTTTCCCTGGAGTGGGGAAGACCAGAATGAGATGGCATAGGTTTCGGGTGAAGGGGGGAAAGATATAAAAGGCACCTAAGGGGCATTTTTTTTCACAGAGAGGGTGTTGCATGTATGGAATGGGCTGCAAGAAGAAGTGGCAGAGGCTGGTATAATTACAGCATTTAAAAGGCTTCTGGATGAATATATAAATAGGAAGGGTTGAGAGGGATATGGGCCAAGTACATTAGGTTTAAGATATCTGGTCGACATGGACCAAAGGGTTTATTTTAGAATTAGCATCCCTACACTGAAGAGTAACCCACTCAGACCTATTCCCCTACATTTACCCCTGACTAACGAACCTAACACTATGGGCAATTTAGCATGGCCAATTCACCTGATCTGCAAATCTTTTGGACTGTGGGAGGAAACCGGAGCATTAGGAGGAAACCCACACAGATACAGGGAGAATGTGCAAACTCCACACAGACAGTGGCCTGAAGTGGGAATTGAACCCAGGTCCCTAGCGCTTAGAGGTAGCAGTGCTAAGCACTGAGCCACCATGCTGCCCATCTCTATGACTCTATTTCTAGGGCTGGAAGCCTTACAAAAATGGCTGCTGAGAAACAGGAATAACTCAAAGCAGCCCATTTCTCCACTAGGGCAAACAATAGGCCTGCAGTAAATGAGGTTCTAATGTTTGGATGAGTCTGAGGTTGCCTTGTAGTAGATGTCTGAATCAACTCCCTTCATCTTTTGTTCTTTTAACAAGCAACACAATGTTTCTCATGAGAGCGTGGCAAGTTGATAATTAAGGTGGACTCTTGCTTTTTAAGCACCTTATTGACAGCCCAACTCATCTAATTAATATTCAGGCTCCCATCTTACCAAATGTACCAACAAGAGAGAAGTCTAGAACACACAATATGGAAATCATAGCAGGTACTAGCAAATTCAGCTCCCCAAGTAGCCTCCATTTTGGATATGGGACATCAATATCTCATGGTATGCTCCACAGGCACCGGCCACTTGCATCCCATACCCACAGACATTGGCATTTGCTATATGCCAGCCTCTAAGAACCCTCATGACATGTCAACTTCTGCACTTCAATTCTGTACCTCAGTTTGCACCGCGAACTACCATTATAATGGTAGCTGCAAGGACACAGTGCAATCAAGGATATGCACCCAGCTCATGCACTGGATGAGACTGTACCTCCAGCTTTCTGCTCATTGTCAAAGCGGACACTCACTCTGAGCCTACCTGAATACTCAAGTTCGGTACCCATGGGGATGGCCTCAACCGGGACCTTGGGTTCATGTCACACTACAGGTGACCCCACTGCCCTACACACATACATACACACAGAGCGAGATACCTCTACACACACACACACACACTCCTACAGACCCATACAATCATGCAGACCCTCTCTCACACACATGCACACACACACCCTCTCACTGACTTACACCCCTTTACACTCACATACACTCTCTCATAAACACTCATACAAAATCTCACGTGCTCCCAATTACACTTTATCTTTCAAGTTTTTGACTACTCAGTTAACCTGTCTATGTCCCTCCCTAGACTATTTGTGTCATCCTCACTACTTGCTATCCCACCTAGTTTTGTGTTGTCTGCAAACTTGGTGATTGTACATACACTTCTCTCATCCAGGACATTAATATATATTGTGAATAATTGCAGCCCCAGCAATAATCCCTGTGGTACTCCACGAGTTACAGGTTTCCATATTGATATTCAAATTCTCTGTCTTCTACTGGTTAGCTAATTCTCTATCATACTGACATAGTACTCTAACATCATGGGTTGTTAGTGGCCCAATGTGTGATATCGTATCAAACACCTTTGGCAATCAAAATATGTGTACTTCTTTCCCTTTCATCTAACCTGATTAGTATGTCTTCAAAGAATTCTAATAAATTTGATAGGCATGATTTTCCCTTAATGAGGACATGCTGAAATTCCTTGACAGTTATATGTACTTGTAAATTCTTTGCTATATCCTTTATAATATGTTAACATTTTTCCAAAACAGATATTAAGATCAATGGGTTATCTTAATAGTTTCCTGTTTTTGTCTCCTTCCCAATTTAAATAATGGTGTCATATACGCAGTTTTCTAATTCTCCGGCACTTTTTCAGAATCTAAGGATTCTTGGAAGATTACAACCAGTCCAGCCATTATCTATTTAACACCTAATGCTACTTCACATCAAGTCCAGGGTATCTTTTGCTTTTAGACTCATTACTTTCCCTAGCACCTTTTAATTTACTGATTGTTATTGCATTTATTTCCTCTCCTTTCTTTCCTTGATCAATTAGTAATTTTGGAATGACAGTGTCTTCAACCTGGTTTGCCATTATTACTTCCCCAGCCTCATTCCCTCAGGATCCTAGGTAATGTTAGTCTCTTTGCTCCTGTTTATATATTTAAAGAAGCTCTTGTCAACTGTCTTTGAAATTCACCCTCAAAGTTTGCTTTCTTTGTTTTTTTTTGTTTGTACCTTGTTGGTTTTTAAAACTATCCCAAACCTTTGGATTACCACCAGTCTTTGTCAAATTGTATGATTTTTTTTATTTCGATATAATGCTTAGCTTTCCTGGTAAATCATGATAGACTTATTCCCTTCCTAGAATCCTTCTTTCTCACTGGAAAATATCTTTGCTGTAAGTCATAAACTATTTTCTTAAATGTCTCTATTGTTCCTCAACCATGTTTGCTGCTAAACCCCTTTCCAAACCCATTCCATCAAACTCTGCCTTTGACAAGGTGCCACACAGGAGGCTACAAAATAATAGCTAATGGTGTCAGAGGTAAGATACTGGCACGGATAGGGGATTAGCTGATTGGCAGAAAGCAGAGGGTGGGGATAAAGGGGTCTTTTTCAAGATGACAGCCAATGACTAGTCAAGTCATACATTAATAATCTGATGAAGGAACTGAGGGCATTGTTGCTAGGTTTGCAGATGACACAACAGGATGGGGAAGGACAGTTAGTGTTGTGGAAGTAGGACAGCTGCAGAAAGACTTTGACAGGCTAGGAGAGTGGGCAAAGAATTGGTGTGAGGAACACAATGTGGGAAAATGTGAGGTTATACACTTAGTAGGAAGAATAGAGGCACAAACTATTTTCTAAATGGGGAAAATATTTAGAAATCTGAAGATCAAAAGGGACTTAGGAGTTCCAGTTCAGGATTCTCTTAAGGTTAATATGCAGCTTCAGTTCGCAGTTAGGAAGGTAAATGCAATGTTAGCATTCATTTCAAGAGTTCAGTAGTACACGTCTGCTCTTGCATTCGAGCCCTCTTGATGCAGTAAAGAGTTCCACAAATTCACCACCCTCAAGTTGAAGAAATTGCTCCTCATCCCTGTTATAAAAGAGTCATCCCTTTGCTCTGAGTTTTTTCCCTTGGGTCCTAGTCTCTCCTACTAATAGAAACATCTTCTCCACATCCTTTCAATCCAGCTTTCTCATTATCCTGTAAGTTTCAAAGTGATTCCCCTTCAGCCTTCTAAATTCCAACTAGAGTTCTCAAGTGCTCCTTATATGATAAGCCCTTCATCCCTGAGAGCATGCTTGTACACCTCCTCTCGACTTCCTCCAAAGCCAGCACATTCTTCTTTAGATATGGGGCCTAAAACTACTCACAATATTCCAAATGTGTTTCTCCAGAACCATAGAGCATTTACTGCAGCAGGCTGTGGAGGCCAAGTCATTGGGTGTATTTAAGTCAGAAATAGATAGGTTCTTGATTTGTAACAGAATCAAGGGTTATGGGAGAAGAAGGAGAATGGAGGTGAGAAACAAGTCAGCAATGAATGAATGAAGTAGATTCAGTGGACCGAATGGCCTAATTCCACTCCTAATTGTCTTATGATCCATGGTCTATGGTCTTAAGCTGATACTCAACTGTAACAGAGAAAGGGGAGAAAATGGTACTGTTCATATCCAGGATGAAGGAAATAATGAAGTGGTTCATATTTAACAGAATTGAAGGAAAGTTGAGTGCAGAGAATGGGTAACAGGAATTTGACTTGATAACTTGAAACAAAGAAATTTAATTTTAAAAATTAAATCAAGATAGGGAGAAAAAAGAATTTGGTTTAAAAAAGACTGAATATGATCCAGTGTGAAATAGGCTTTTAAAAGAGATTTATAGGGGATAAAGTGTGATAAAATTACCTTTTAAAAATTGAGACCGGGAAAGAAAATGAACCTTGAAAAAAAAGATTTGGGAAAATAAAAATTGAATTATCGAGGTTTGAGGAATATTGAAAGGTGCACAAGAATAAACAATATTTAAACTATCAAGTACTGAATTAAATTGCTTAGACTAGGAAACCCAAGTCTCACTTCATCTTTGAGGGATCAAAGGGTGAACAATTTTCCCTTTCAATGAAGGACAGATTTCCTTACAGACATTAGTGAACCAGCTGAATGTCATGGTCACATTTGTTTGCATCAGTTTTCTAATTTTTAGTTTATTTTAAAATAGGATTAAAATTATAAAATTGACACGATGGAATTTGAATTTTATATTCTATGGACTCTGGTCAAACACCATAACGAATATGCTTCTGCCTTATTTTTTGGATAAAGAAATGAAATGTCTGCACTGAATTAGTTATTTCTTTACACATCACCTTACATACTGTGCAACAAAATGATGTTCTCAGCATATGAAGTATATCTGCAAGAACTGATGGATCAATTGATAAATGCATCACTGCTATTTAACATATATTTGCTGTCCTTGACCTTATAGATGGCACAGGCTACACTACAGGGAGGCTCTATAGAAAAAACCATGGAGCATTTTCTGCAGTGCATCTTAGAGATGACATACACTGCGATATTGAGAGTCAGTGTTGGAAAGAGTGAATGTTGTAGGCCGTGCATGGGGTATCAATCACATAGAGTGCTTTGTCCGAAAAGGTGTCAAGTTTCTTGAGAGTTGCTAGAAATGCACTCCTTCAGTCAAGTACAAAGCATTCCATCATACTCCTGATGTGTGCCTATATAAAATTGGTTCAATTGAATTTCTGGTTGATGATGGGCCTCCAGATGTTGATTACGAAAAATTCAGCAATGGTAATATCATTGAATGTCAAGGGAGAATGATTTGAATCTTGGAGATGGTCATAGAGTCAGAGAAGTCCACAGCACAGAAAAAGGCCCTTCAGCACACCAAGTCTGTGCAGGTCTCAAACAAGCAACTAATTATTCTAATCTCATTTTCCAGCATTTGGTTCATAACCTTGTATGCCTTGGTATTACAAACGCACATCTAATTGTATGTTAAATGTACGAGGATTCTTCCTTTACCAACCTTCCAAAAAGTGAGTTCTAGATTCTCACCACCCTCTGCGTGAAAACATGTTTCCTCACATCCTCTCTAAATGGCTTGGGCCTTTCCCTAAATCTATTCCCCTTGTCATTGATCCCTCCACCAAGTAAAAACATTCCTTCCTGTCTATCCTCTCTATGCTCTTATAATTTTATATATCCCAATCATGTCTACCCTGAATTTCCTCTGCTCCAAGAAAACAATCCCAGGTCTATCCAACTTATCTTCAAAACTAAAATTCTCCAACCCAGACTGCATCCTGGTAAATCTCCTCTGCACCTTTCTCGTACAATCCCTTCCACAACGTGGATTCCAGAACTATACACACTCTAGCTATGGCCTAACCAACATTTTATATAGTTGCTCTTTAACTCTATGCCTCGGCTAATAAAGACAAGTATTCTATATGTCTTTTTAATCTAATTTAGATTAGATTAGATTACTTAGTGTGGAAACAGGCCCTTCGGCCCAACAAGCCCACACCGACCCACCGAAGAGCAACCCACCCAGGGACTCATTCCCCTACATGTATCCCTTCACCTAACACTACGGGCAATTTAGCATGGCCAATTCACCTAACCTGCACATTTTTGGACTGTGGGAGGAAAACAGAGCACCTGACATTTGCCACATCTGTGTTCTTACCCTTTCACCATAACTCAATTATCCTACAGATCAAGACCCTTTAATCTCAGCCTTAAATATACACAAGAACTCTGCACCCACAACTCTTTGTGGCAAAAAGTTTCAAAGATTCGCAGCCCTCTGAGAAATGAAATTCCTTCTCATTTCAGTCTTAAATTAGCTACCCTTAATTCTCAAGACTATGCCCTCTGGTCCTAGACTCTCCCATGAGGAGAAATATCCTCTCAGCATTTACCCTGTCAAGGCCTTAAAGAATCTGATTTGTTTCAATGATATCACCTCTCATTCTTCTAAATTTCAATGAGTAAAGTCCCAATCTGTTGTCAAACAGTTGCCCCTTAGTTCAAAACATATCCGTTTTCTCCCTCTTAAATAAATACTGATGTGTTTAATTACCAATTTGAGTGAATACATTTATAAGCTACTTACGTTCTAAAAAGATCCAAAATTTTGTTTACTGTGTTGGACTATTGTTAACAAATATGATGATCAATAATGTACTGGATTGTTGAATTTTTTTGTATAAAAAAAGTGTCATTTGTCATGTTTTATAATTCAAAATTTGAGACAACTATGTATAAATTTTGAAAAACAGACTAGGACATCAGATGTGTAATGTGGACTATTTATCAGCTAAATAGAATTAATCACAGAATTGTGCTGTGTAAATATTGTACGGTCAAATAGATGACAGAAAGGTGGCAATAGTCTTAGCAATTGAAAGATGAGGTCAAAGTTCGGTGAGGTCAAAGTTCGGTAAAGCCAAAAGATAAGCCTCTTTCTGGGGAAAACAAGCAAGTCTTTTAGAGATTAGATTAGATTCCCTACAGTGTGGAAACAGGCCCTTCAGCCCAACCAATCCACACCGACCCTCTGAAGAGTAACCCACCCAGACCCACTACCCTCTGACTAATGCACCTATCACTATCGGCAATTTAGCATGGCCAATTCATCTGCCTTGCACATCTTTGGATTGTCGGAGGAAACCGGAGCACCAGGAGGAAACCCACACAGACACAGGGAGAACATGCAAACTCCACACAGACAGTCGCCCGAGGCTAGAATTGAACCCGGGTCCCTGGCACTGCGAGGCAGCAGTGCTAACCACTAAGCCACTGTGCCGCACATTATTGAGTAATTGATTAAACCGGCAATGGAAAACATGACACGTCAAGTGTCAAACTGATCAAATTGCTGGAGACTACTCAGTGTAATGTTCAAATACACAGCTTGTCTGTATGAAGAAAGGGTACAAGAAAGCTCAGAGCAATAGTTAGCTAGCTCAGGATCTATGACTGGAAATTGAGATGAATGGGCTGATCATTTAGTTTTGGTTTGATCCTCGGACAAGCTCACGTGCTCCTTGGATGTTTTCCACTGTTCAGCTACTTCTTTTCTTTTCCATAGCTGCTGCTGCTTTACAGTCTTTCTTGCTTTAATCTTCAAAGTCAAAAGCAGCCCTTTAAAGGCCACACAAGACTCCAACCACGTAAATTACACCAATACATATATGTTTCATAAGAAACATCCTGAGTAATGAAACATTCAAACATCTGAATTAGGAGTCATACATCATTCGGCCTTGTGAGTTTGTTTCACTACTCATTAAAATCATGACTGATTGGCTTGTGCTTTGAATTCTACACTCCCACCTACCTCAAATAATCCTTGATTCCCTTGCCTTGCAAGAATCTATCCACCTCCACCTTAAAGGTGGTCAATGACCCTATCTCCACCACATTCTGAACAGAGAATTCTAAAGTTACACAATTTTCTAAAAGGATTAAAAACTTTCCTCATCACTATCCTCAAAGGATGATCGCAATTTCTTTACAACTTGCCCCTATTTCTGGACTCACACAAAAGTAAACATTCTTCCTTCAATGAGAACATAACTGCACACACTATTTGACACGTGATCTCACCAATGTGTTGTGCAGCAGTAGCAAAGGTAAACCTCCTTACTTTTATGTTCAATGCTTCTTATAATAACCAACAGCATTTCATTAGCCTTCTTATTTATTTATTATATCTGTATACTAATGTCTTGTGACTCATGCATGAAATCACCTACATCCCTCCGGACCTTGGAATTCTGCAATCATTCTCCATTGAAGTACCACTCTGTGAAAGTGAACAATTCACATTCTCAGCCTACCAGATTTTTGTTCACGTGCTCAGCCTCTTTGCATCCATCTGCAACCTGCCTATGTCCTCTTTATACCTAATTTTGTGTCATTTGCAAATTTAGCTATCAAGGCTTTACTCCAAACAAAATCATTTATACAACTGCAAAGTGCTGAGGCCCAGGCACAGATTCTGTTGGAGAGGGATTTTGAAAAGGAGTCTTGACTCCAGTGTTCAGCAGCACAAACTGGTTTTTATTTGGAGCTCCTTGCCAATGCAGCATGGGAGAGGTCTCTAGGAAGCCTCCTTTCCCAATAAAGTACAGGATATTTATGCATACCGCATTACAGTGGTTACATGCAACATTGACATATATGCTTGCCACATCTCCTCTGTCCTACACATCCAATCCTGCAAACACACAATGAATGATGGTCAACCCTAGGTCCTCCCATCATCTCATGATGTTTGCTAGACCCCACGTCACTTATCCTTGGACTCTTATAATACATCTTATTGATCACATTCCAATACTGGCTATTCCCAGACATTTGACAGCTGCATTGTATATCTGCTTATTACTATTAACTTTTCAAATTCTGTTTTGCAATTTATATTCCTTGCTAATCATAACACAGAAGATTAAGAAGGATGTCAATTTCTACTAATTGTTATAAAGTTTGTAATATCAGCTCTAATATAGAGTTGCTAATAAAGTTATATATAGTGATCCTAATACTACAATTCTATGACAAAGTTGATAATTTCAGGAGCAGCTTCCTTCTTACTCGACTTTGAAAGGTCAAACACAACCTCTCTGTTGCGCAGCTACCATTTGCGTGTTCTTCTATTTGCATACTGTAAGGTGGTTTAAAACAGAAGTTTGATTCTCAGATGAAATTTTTGGCATTACTTTTAAATACCTTTATACTAATTCTCTTTAGTAAAGGTAGCAACTATTCAAATTCTATTGATAGGAATGAAATTCAATCATTTTTACAGCTTTATCAAGTCATTAAAATAAGCTTATTTGGATTCTCAAAGGTTCTACAAGACATGACCTCTTTCACACCGTTGTCTTATAATTTCCTCTTGTTCTTTACAGCTTTCATTAGGCTGTGAAGCAATCGTTTATTTTCTTGAGATCATAATGACCTTGGTTTACAATTGTTTCTGCCCCCCTTGCTTTGTTTGTCTGTTGGTACTCTTTGATCAGATTATCTTGTTTATACATTTTTGTTGATCTAATCTCCCTGCTGATGGAGTGAAAGCTTCTCTCTACTGCCTACAGCCATTTATTTAAAAGGAAATTTAGTTGAATCCCTTAACGTTAATTTGTCAATTGCATTTATAATTTATAAAATCGGTCTTTTTAATATGTAATGACAATTACCTAAAAAGTCTTGATTATTGCGGGATCAGACATTTCTTCTAATCCATACTAAGTAACAAACTTTGAACTAGCTGGCACCAAGGCCTCTTACAAAGTTTTCCAAAGGTGATTATCGAAACAAGTCTCTGCACTCAAGGCTGACTGTCTGTAGAAATCTAATTAAATTTCCCTAGGTGTAATACACTATAACTACTTTCGTTGTATGAATATATATGTCTAATCTAACATGTAATTACAACTATTTAAAAAGCTTCATCTAAGGTGGGTCAAATAGGAAATTTCAAACCAGACAGTTTCCAGATAAGCTACTCTGAAAAGAAGAGTCTGACTGTCAGCATTCTAGCCCCATTTTACTCTGTTGTGATTCTCAGAGGCATTTTGTTAACTGCCTGTGACAGCCATGATTTGAGCTACAATACTCTTCAACCATCTTGGGTCTACTAAAATAAGCCCAAGCAGCCATTTTGTCACATTGATTAGATTAGATTCCCTACAGTGTACAAACAGGCCCTTAGGCCCAACAAGTCCACATCGACCCTCCAAAAAGTAACACACCCAGACCCATTTATCTCTGACTAATGCACCTAACACTATGGGCAATTTAGGATGGCCAATTCCCCTGACCTGCACATCTTTGTACTGTGGGAGGAAACCAGAGCACCCAGAGGAAACCCATGCAGACACGGGAAGAATACACAAACTCCATACATACAGTCACCCCACGGGGGAATCAAACCCAGGTCCTCGGTGCTGTGAGGCAGCAGTGCTAACCACTGAGCCATGTGCCCCCTATTCAGCCATGGCAGCTACATGATCCCCACAATGACCAATAACTAAATGAATGAAATTTATTGAATGATCTTGAGAAAAACAATGGACAACATTCAATTTAACTTTTACTTCAACAAATAATTCAAAATCAACACAAATTAAACATGAATAGCCAAATTGTAGTAAAATAAACTGTAAGTCACAAATGAAAAAGCAGGTAAAATGACAGATCTTACAGATGTACTGAAAAGTTCACCAAACAAATATGGCACTGATATCAGCCACAAAGTCCTTCCAAATACTTCCTCAGGTAACTATTCCATGAGAAGAAATCAAGCCGATTTTCTTCCAGGGTTTAGCCACTGATTCTCATCTGACAGCCATTCTTCTTTAACCCGAGTTCCATGTGCATGGTTGTCACCAAAAAAGTGCATTAATGCAGAACCTCCTCAACTCTGCTTATGGTAGTCTTAATGGTGTGAAACTACCATGTTAATTTGAAACCCTTAATAATACCTCTGGACATGTTACTGGTAAATCAGGTCCTTTAGCATAACTGACTCAGTAGAAACCTTATTTTTCCTTACTCCATTCTCAGTTATGGAGTCGTAGAGAATTATAAAGTTCCAGCTTGCATGTGTTAATCTGGTGAATACTCATCATGCAAAATGACAAACTGACAAAAGCAGGAAGCAGGAGAATGTCTGTTTGCCATATCTCTCTATTCATAGAAAACAACCTAGTGCAAAATGTTTAATCTTCTGTAAATGAGCTCCTCCACTCTGAGGAAAACTTTCTTTTAAATAAACCAATAACCTGGTGCAGTGTAATAAAAACAAAAGAAAGATGGAAGCCAAGACAGGGACTAAATCAAAATAGTGAAGGAAAACTGGTTCCTAAATTTGAGCAGAAAATGAGGACTGCAGATGCAGGAGATCAGAGCTGAAGAAGGGCTTATGCCCGAAACGTCAATTCTCCTGGTCCTTGGATACTGCCTGACCTGCTGTGCTTTTCCAGCAACACATTTTCAGCTCCTAAATTTGAGCTCCAACTTACATTTACTACTCTTTATTATACCTTAACCGCGCCATAACTAACTTAAAGAGCTCATCATTATCAGATTTCCTTTCTCAAAGAAAAGCTCATATTTAAAGACAAAGGAAATAAGTATTGTAATCCCAAGATCTACTACATAAAGCATCCTTTTTCACTAGAAGCATTCCTTATTTATATAAAAAAGGGGTATTAATGGCTTTATGGCATTGCCACTGGACTAGTAATCTAGAGGCCAGGTAAAGTTTGGTAGACCAAGGTTTGAATCCCACCTCAGCAGTGATGAAAGTTGAATTCAATAAAAAATAACCTGAATTCAAAGTTTAATGAAATCATGAACCAATTCTTGAAAAGACCCATCTGATTCACTAATGACCTCGAGGGAAGGAAACAAGCCTTTACCTTGATTGACCTAGATATGACTTCAAATTCACAAAATTGAGTTTGACTCTGAACTACCCTGAAAGATTGCCGAACAAGCTACTCAGTTGAATCCAAGAGCAACTGGAAATGAGCAATAATTGGATTGAAATTACATTGCACACTGAAAGAATGATAGAGTCATACAACACGGAACCAGACCCTTCAGTCCAATTTTAACTTTAATTTTACATTATTTTTAATATTTTGATCACTCTCAATGAAAAATTGAAAAGTTAAGTTTGGATATGTGAAGACTTGCATTTGGTTTCGTTTGTGTTTTCAGTCAATTCAACTGTCCCGCGAGACTCCATAGTTGTTGCATTTCACCTTTGGAGGCAGTTGCACCTTTTTTGCTTGGACCCAGCACAATTAACTGTGATTGGCTTAATATTTTCCAAATAGGATTATTGACAAAGTAATATTCAACTTAGATTGCTTTACCTCCATTCCAATATATTTAAAGGGTCCACAAGCCTGACTCCCAATGTTAAATACTGTTCTAATCCTATCAATAAAAGTTGTTCCAAACTCATAAATGCCACCCCATAAAAATTATCCACATACGCCATGAGAATGCTCAAATATTTTCCAACATGCTACCAATAGAAAATGGCAGGGTTTGCTTTCAGTTGGACACTGCTTAACTTTAACAAATTGCCTTCATTGAGAAATATGAACCAAATCCTGGAAGTACTGTTCAAACCATCAGCACACATTCAATTTCCAAATTCTTCCCCTTATGGCTGATGCTTCCATTGGAGGTTGAAGAAACACTTCTTTCTGAAGCTGCTCGCCCTGCTGGAATTCTGTTTTCATATCTTTTGATTTACACTTCCATGAAAAGGTGACTAAAATCTCGATTAAAAACAAACTGTATATTACCTTTCCTATCCTGTGGGTCTACTCTGATCTTGATCTTTTAAGCACTTCTCAAAATCCATGGCCATTATCAAGCTTTGGCCTTACAACCAGAAATATGAACCTTTTCTGATCCATCATATGCTAATGTTAAGTGACTCCTATCCAGAACATCTGAACATACCCCAAATCTCTGCAACTTTTTAATTAATTTGGTTTTACCACATAATATAATCTCCTAATCTGCAAAAGCCACAAAAACTATTAACTGTGGAGCCTTCTGCTTTTATTACTGCATCAAGAAGGTTCTATACTCTACATCCCATTGTGTTGTATCATCTCATCAGCATGCAAACTCTACTCACCCATTAAGGTGTTTCTGGATTACTATTGTTAGATTTCCTGCTCAACCAGTCAGAGGTCCTTTTCACATTACATGTCCTTTTCCTTAGCTGGGAATCTTAACACACGAGTCATTTCTGGAACCTAAGCTATGCTTTCTTATTTGCATTATCCAGAGACAAGCCACTGTGTGGGAAAGATAGTCTTTTCTTGTTTATCATACTCAGTATATCTGCTGGCATCATGCTCTTGAATTAACATATCCTAGGCACAAGTGAGGACTGCAGATGCTGGAGATTAGAGTGGAGAGTGTGGTGCTGGAAAAGTACAGCAGATCAGATGGCGTCCAAGGAGCAGGAAAATCAACATTTTGGGCAAAAGCCTTCATCAGAAACTCTTATCCTGTCTAGCTCTGAATCACAAAATTACATGCGTGTGCACTGCTCCTCATGCCTCATTCTCTCTACAGAAGCTCCCAGACCTGCTGAGTTTCTCCAGCAAATTCTGTTTTTGTTCATTGTCTTGTACTGCACACTGCAATTGTAATTCATCCTTAACAACCATGGGCTTTTTCACATAATTTCCTATCACTTTCCCTGCCCTTTCTACTTCTTACAAATGTAATCAACTAGATCACCAGAAATAAAAATCAAGAGAATGTGGCACTGGGAAAGCACAGTAGGTCAGGCAGCATCCAAGGAGCAGGATAATCTATGTTTTGGGCAAAAGCCCTTGCCCAAAACATCAAATCTCCTGCTCCTTGGATGCTACCTGATCTGCTGTGCTTTTCCAGCACCACACTCTTGACTTTGATTTCCAACATCTGCGGTCTTCACTTTTGCCAGAAATAAAAGCCAACGCTTTCATGACAGTCTCCAAATTCTTGCCAAAACATCATCCTTGATAAAACCTTTGCTGCTTGTGTGTAATACATTAAAGTGGGCAAAAAAAAATTGAGCAACTAAGACTTACTTCGAGGATTATCACAAAATACAGACGGTAATTCTGGTACAAATTATTTCCCCTAAACACTGCAAATAATTTGTAGAGCTATACATTTCAGAGCTTTTTACAGCTTGCAGTTTGATTGATCAGTCAGTGCCTTAGTCAATCTCTCATCAAATATTGCATGATTTCTCTCGCATACATCATTGCTGAAGGGGCTGACTGTAGCAGTTTTCCAGAACTATAATACACAAATTTTCACATATTCCAAAATTCATCATTTGCGAATTCTCTTTTGTTGATTAGAAGTTTTGTTGGAATTCCACGTCTCATGCCTATTCAATTTTTCCATGAGCTTGTCTACTATGGTCTATTTATCCTTGCTATTTATCACTGTAGGGACAAGGTAAAATGGTATCTAATTGCTATACCTACATGTCACAGAAAAATACCTCAAACTTCGTCCAATACTTTTAGGTCCATTGATATCAAGTAATTAAAAATTTCGGCCAGCAGAACACTTACAACGGTACATGGTGATAATCCAAGATGGAGGATGGGAAAAATTTCTGGCTGTAACAGCTGCTCCTTTTTGAGGTATTTTAAGTGCTGGAGGTGATTTCCTCAAATTGCAGGAGCAGCAATTACTGTTCATATGCTGTTGCATTGTTTTGGAACTTCAGGGAAAAAAAGTCAAAACAACACCAGTTTTAAAAGGGAGAACAGACAAAGGAAGCATATGATGAGGTCATTGCAGGAGAGAGAGAGAGTGTGAGAGAGTGTGTGTGTGAGAGAGAGAGAGAGAGAGTGTGAGAGAGAGAGAGAGAGAGAGAGTGTGAGAGAAAGAGAGAGTGTGAGAGAAAGAGAGTGTGAGAGAGCGAGAGAGCAAGAGCCTGCACAGTTACTGCCTTTGATTCTGAATTCGTGCTGGACATCAGAGTACATCTGCGAAAATTATCAAACAGTGAAATTCACAACTGATCTTGGAGGAACTGTTGGGCGAAGTTCACAGCACAGAATCAGATAAATGAATCATTGTTTTAAGTGTGGCCTACAGAGAATCTGCAGTAGTGAGTAGAGTAGGTTCTTTCTTGATTATATGTTTTTGGAGAGATGTCTCTTGATTAAACTTAAAATGTAAGCTATAACTATTAATTTAACCTGGGGCAGTGTTTGTAGAGGAATAAGACGGTGTTGTTTTCTGGGTTTGTAGATTGTGAAGGAGCAAAAATGGCCTTTGCAGTGATATGTACTTCTTGTCAGATGTGGGAGTTTAAAGAGAGTTTAAGGGTTACTGCAGATTATGTCTGCCATAAATGCTGCTCGCTGCGATTCTTATCAGACCAAATGGATCGGTTGGAGAGACAGTTAGAAGCAATGAGGAATTTGCATCAGCAACAGTATGTGATGGGTGGCAGTTATAGGAAGGGGGGAAAGTCTCAGATACAATCACATAGATGGGTTAACTCCAGGAAAGGTAAGAGAGGTAGGCAGCTAATGCAGGAGACTTTTGTGGATATACCCATTTCAAACAGGTATGCTGTTTTGGAAAATGTAGGGGGGGGGGTGGATTCTCAGGGGAATGTAGCACAAACAGCCAAGTTTCTGGTAGGGAGACTGACTCTAATGCAACAAGGGGTACGTCGGGTTCCAAGAGATCAATTGTGTAAGGGATTCTCTAGTCCGAGGTACAGACAGACGTTTCTGTGGCCAGCAATGAAAAAGCAGAATGGTGTGTTGCTTCCCTGATGCCAGGATCAAGGATATCTCAGAGAAGGTGCAGAATGTTCTCACAGGGGAAAGGGGCCAGCAAAAGGTCAATGTCCACATTGGAACCAACGACATAGGAAGGGAAAAGGTTGAGATTCTGAAGGGAGATTACAGAGAGTTAGGCAGAAATTTAAAAAGGAGGTCCTCGGGAGTAGTAATATCTGGATTACTCCTATTCCTGCTCTCAGGTGCTACGAGCTAGTGAGAGCAGGAATAGGAGAACAGAGCAGATGAATGCATGGCTGAGGAGCTGGTGTATGGGGGAAGGATTCACGTTTTTGGATCATTGGAATCTCTTTTGGGGTAGAAGTGACCTGTACAAGAAGGGGATTAATATACTGGCAGGGAGATTTGGTAGAGCTGCTTGAGAGGATTTAAACTAGTAAGGTGAGGGTGTTTGGACCCAGGGAGATAGTGAGGAAAGAGATCAATCTGAAACTGGTGCAGTTGAGAATAGAAGCGAGGCAAACAGTCAGGGCAGGCAGGGACAGGGTAAGACTAATAAATTAAACTGCATTTATTTCAATGCAAAGGGCCTCACGGGGAAGGCAGACGAACTCAGGGCATGGTTAGGAAGATGGGACTGGCATATCATAGCAATTACAGAAACATGGCTCAGGGATGAGCAGGACTGGCAGCTTAATGTTCCAGGATACAAATGCTACAGGAAGGATAGGAAGGATAGAAAGGGAGGCAAGAGAGGAGGGGGTGGCATTTTTGGTAAGAGATAGCATTACAGCTGTGCTGAGGGAGGATATTTCGGAAATACATCCAGGGAAGTTATTTAGGTGGAACTGAGAAATAAGAAAGGGATGATCACCTTAATGGAATTGTATTAAAGACCCCCGAATAGTCAGAGGGAAATTGAGAAACAAACTTGTAAGGAGATCTCAGCTATCTGAAAGAATAATAGGGTGGTTACGGTAGGGAATTTTAACTTTCCAAACATAAACTGCGACTGCCATCGTGTTAACGGGTTAGATGGAGAGGAAGTTGTTAAGTGTGTACAAGACAATTTTCTGATTCAGTATGTGGATGTACCCACTAGAGAAGGTGCAAAACTTGACCTACTCTTGGGAAATAAGGCAGGGCACGTGACTGAAGTGATACTGGGGGTGCACTTTGGGGCCAGCGACCATAATTCTATTAGATTTAAAATAGTGATGGAAAAGGATAGACCAGATCTAAAAGTTGAAGTTCTAAATTGGAGAAAGGCCAATTCTGACGGTATTAGGCAAAAACTTTCAAACGCTGATTGGGGGCAGATGTTCACAGGTAAAGGGACGGCTGGAAAATGGGAAGTCTTCAGAAATGAGATAACGAGAATTCAGAGAAAATATATTCCTGTTAGGGTGAAAGGAAAGGCTGGTAGGTATAGGGAATGCTGGATGACTAAAGAAATTGAGGGTTTGGTGAAGAAAAAGAAGGAAGCATATGTAAGGTATCGACAGGATAGATCGAGTGAATCCTTCGATGAGTATAAAGGAAGTAAGAGTATACTTAAGAGGGAAATCAGGAGGGCAAAAAGGAGACATGAGATAGCTTTGGCAAATAGAATTAAGGAGAATCCAAAGAGCTTTTATAAATACATTAAGGACAAAAGGGCAACTAGGGAAAGAATAGTGCCCCTCAAAGATCAGCAAGGCGGCCTTTGTGTGGAGCTGCAGAAAATGGGGGAGATAGTAAATGAGCATTTTGCATCTGTATTTACTGTGGAAAAGGATATGGAAGAACTAGACTGTAGGGAAATAGATGGCGACATCTTGCAAAATGTCCATATTACAGAGGAGGAAGTGCTGGCCATCTTGAAACGCACAAAAGTGGATAAATCCCCAGGACCTGATCAGGTGTACCCTAGAACTCTGTGGAAAGCTAGAGAAGTGATTGGAGGGCCTCTTGCTGAGATATTTGTATCATCGATAGTCACAGATGAGGTACCGGAAGACTGGAGGTTGGCTAACGTGGTGTCACTGTTTAAGAAGAGTGGTAAGGACAAGCCAGGGAACTATAGACCAGTGAGCCTGACCTCGGTTGTTGGGGGCAATCCTGAGGGACAGGATGTACATGTATTTGGAAAGGCAAAGACTGATTAGGGATAGTCAACATGATTTTGTGTGTGGAAAATAATCTCTCACAAACTTGATTGAGTTTTTTGAGGATGTAACAAAGAGGATTGATGAGGGCAGAGTGGTAGATGTGATCTATATGAACTTCAGTAAGGCATTTGACAAGGTTCCCCATGGGAGACTGATTAGCAAGGTTATATCTCACGGAATATAGGGAGAACTAGCCATTGGATATAGAACTGGCTCAAAAGGTAGAAGACAGAGGGTGGTGGTGGAGGGTTGTTTTTCAGACTGGAGGCCTATGACCAGTGCAGTGCCACAAGGATTGGTGCTGGGTCCTCTACTTTTTGTCATTTACATAAATCATTTGGATGCGAGCACAAGAGGTACAGTTAGTAAGTTTGCAGATGACACCAAAATCGGAGGTGTAGTGGACAGCGAAGAGGGTTACCTCAGATTACAACAGGATCTAGACCAGATGGGCCAATGGGCTGAGAAGTGGCAGATGGAGTTTAATTCGGATAAATGCGAGGTGCTGAATTTTGGAAAAGCAAATCTTAGCAGGACTTATACACTTAATGGTAAGGTCCTCGGGAGTGTTGCTGAACAAAGAGACCTTGGAGTGCAGGTGCATAGCTCCTTGAAAGTGGAGTCGCAGGTAGATAGGAAAGTGACGAAGGCGTTTGGTATACTTTCCTTTATTGGTCAGAGTATTGAGTACAGGAGTTGGGAGGTCATGTTGCTGCAATACAGGACATTGGTTAGGCCACTGTTTGAATATTGCATGCAATTCTGGTCTCCTTCCTATCGGAAAGATGTTGTGAAGCTTGAAAGGGTTCAGAAAAGATTTACAAGGATGTTGCCAGGGTTGGAGGATTTGAGCTATAGGGAGAGGCTGAACAGGCTGGGGCTGTTTTCCCTGGAGCGTCAGGGGCTGAGGGGTGACCTTAGAGGTTTACAAAATTATGAGGGGCATAGATAGGGTAAATAGACAGTCTTTTCCCTGAGGTCAGGGAGTCCAGAACTAGAGGGCATAGGTTTAGGGTGAGAGGGGAAAGATATGAAAGAGACCTATCGGGGAACCTTTTCACACAGAGGGTGGTATGTGTATGGAATGAGCTGCCAGAGGAAGTGGTGGAGGCTGGTACTATTGTAACATTTAAGAGGCATTTGGATGGGTATATGAATAGGAAGGGTTTGGTGGGACATGGTTCGGGTGCTGGCAGTTGGGACTAGATTGGGTTGGGATATCTGGTCAACATGGACAGGTTGGACCAAAGGGTCTGTTTTCATGCTGTACATCTCTATGACTCCAAGTCCTCTGCCACTGTGTTAAACTAGTAAATATCCATCCTGTAAAGTAGGAAGAGGAGCCAGTTTGTCTGCCTCAATTCTTTATTAATATTCTACAACCAATTACAAAATGTAGAATATTCTATTCTTCTAAAGAATGCGTCCTCCTTTCCTGGGAATTTTTTTTTATTTTAATCACCAATTCAGACATGGTGGGATGGGACATGAATCATTCCTTCTGGCCCAGAGCTAGGCACACACCACTGGGTTACAAAACCACTGAGAAACTAATTTTATTTTGAAAGGCCACCACCAAATCACTTAGTCTACGAATTAAACAAAGAGCAAGTCACAAAAATAAGAAATAAGAAAAAGGTGGGGTATACAGGGGATGCAAATAAATCAAAATGGTATTAGAGGCAGAGAGAATGCACTCCTTCCCCCCCCCCCACCACCCACAGCTCTCAAGTCTTCAAGGGTGCTAG
Source organism: Chiloscyllium plagiosum (assembly GCF_037043375.1). Lineage (NCBI taxonomy): Eukaryota > Metazoa > Chordata > Chondrichthyes > Orectolobiformes > Hemiscylliidae > Chiloscyllium > Chiloscyllium plagiosum. Next base: position 48,448,470 of record NW_028270147.1, on the reverse strand, counting down.
TGAACATTGCTTGCACCATCACTGAGAACACCTGGGTATGAATGTAACTGTGGAAGAGAGGCAAACAGAATAATGACATGTACACAACTCATTGAGAAACATTTTTTATTTTGAAAGACCCACTACCAAATCACCCAATTAACAAACAACAAATTACAAGCAGTGACTACCAGGCATAACAATAAAAACAAGTAGTGAAAAAGACAGGGACAATAAGCGAGGGAGCTAAATCAAGTTGGGTTGGAGAAGGTGATAACTTAATCACAGTGGTGGGAAATTATTTTTATATAAATTCACCAAATGTGAATATTCATTTTCATTTTTTTATACAAATGAGAAACTTAAAGGCACATTCCAATTGCTATCAGCTGCTCATAATTTTGGATCATGCTCTTATCCATTCTTAATGGGGCCCTCTTGTGGCACAATGGTAGTGTCCCTATCTTTGGACCTAAAGGTCCGGGTTCAAGTCCCACCTGCTCCAGAGATGTGTAATAACACTCCTGAACAGTGTGATTAGAAAAATAAGTTACATAACAACAAAAAAAACTCCATGTTGAATGAGAATCATTTGCAACATTTTCAAACAACTACCTGGTCATGTCGCTGGCTCCCTTTTCACATGGGCTCGGGACAGGTAGGCTGGTTTTGTACAATGCAGCTAAAGGTATGTGACAACTTAATTTCCACCACCACCCCCCCCAATACATTGAGTTAATTTTTCAATAGGTGGACAAACAGCTGCCTGCAAAATACAGTCAAGCACCAAGTCAGGGACTGATGTAGCTGTTGGCACCACGCGGATGTGCCCTCTTATCTTTAGTGGTTTGACTCATGCAGATTTGATTAAAGCACAATATTAAAAAAAAGTAGAAGATTCTCCAACACATCATGAGCTATTAATTTTCATTATTATTACTGTCTCAATGCTACAGTGTGAACTCAACCAAACACAAAAAGAATTAGCATAAATGGACATTACAATTCTTTAGAATTGTAACCCTCAGACAAAACTTTTGTTAGATTGTTCTATTATAAAGTTATGAACTGTGTTTCTATGATAATGCATATCTAGAATGCCACATCACTTAATAATGCATCATAGTCAGGCATCAGGAAACAATATATCAGCCCACATGATGTGATTTGTGAAATACATCAGCAGTAGTTTGTGTCTAAAAGCGCAATTATTTTAACTTCTGGGAACTGTAAGAGAGATCAGATCTGTCACTGTTCAATAATAGTGAGCAACATAACAGTACACTAAAACTCAAATCAACTGTACAGATTAGTCACCTCTGAAAAACTCAAGAAAAACATTCTGAAAATCTTAATAATTTCAACTGCTGCTTATCTTCTAAAACAGATTTACTGTAGCATTGATTGAATGTTTTGAACCAAGAACAGAACAGTAATACTGAATGAGGATTTAACAATTACATACTTACCTGATATTCCTTCATATTTTCCACAGTAAAGTCAAACCACACTCTAAAACGAGGATTGCATGTATCTGGTCTGATAAACAGATCATATTCAAATTCTGAGATGTAGTCAACACGACCTAGGTTTCCTGTAAAAAAAGAACACTTATTGTTCTGACTTTGTTAATAAAACAAAAATTTGTTTGTAACGCACTTAACATTGTAATGCACCCTCAAGCACATCAAATAGGCACAATGTAACTCTGACATTCAGCCACAAAACTGAAATATTAGGGCAATTGCCTGAATGTTTTTCTTCAATTCATTCATAAGTATGGGACAGCTGACAAGATCAGTATTTATTGCACGCTAGAAGGTGGTTTGAATCACCTTGTTGTAGTCCATCTGGTGTAGGTGCACCAACAATGCTGTTGAGATGGAGTTCCTGAATTTCATTCAACTCTAGTTGTAAGACCAGCGAGTGGTTGCAAGTCAGGACAGCATATGATGTGGAAGGGAACTAACAGGTTGGTGTTCTTGAATGTGTCTGCTACCCTCGATCTTAAAGGTGGTGGAGGTCAAGGATTTGTCCTGTCAAATGAGTATTGGTGAGTTAATGCAGTGTATCTTGTAGATAGCGCATACTGCTATCACTGTATGTCAGTGGTGGAGGGGATGAATGTTTAAAGTGGAGGATTGCGTACTGATCAAGTGAATTCATTTGTTCTGGATAAGGCTAAGTCACATGAGTTTCCATTAATACCAGCAAGTGAATCAAACTGCTGAGTGTTAGATTAGATTAGATTAGATTCCCTACAGTATGGAAACAGGCCCGTCGGCCCAACAAGTCCACACCAACCCTCCGAAGAATAACCCACCCAGACCATTCCCCTTCATTTACCCCTGACTAATGCACCTAACACCTTGGACAATTTAACATGGCCAATCACCTAACATGCACATCTTTGGATTTTAGGAGGAAACCGGAGCATCCAGAGGAAACCCATGCAGACATGGGGAGAACGTGCAAACTCCACACAGACAGTGACCCAAGGCTGGAATCGTACCCGGGTCCTGAACGCTGTGAGGCAGCAGTGCCAACCACTGAGCCACCACGCCACCCCTCAGCATTACTCAGTTATTTTGTAGATAACTGAGTTATGCTGATAAAATATACAATTTGTCAAAGTCTTTCATCTTGCACTCATTCGACAATTCTCAAAAAATACCAACATAAAAGGCAAAAACAAGGCTTGTCAGTTAACTGCCAGTCATCATCTAACTGGTGCATTCATCAAGGCATGCCTCTACGGATCAGAGTTGACTTGCCAGTCAGCACTCTTTCCGTACAAGGTATAAAATACTGCTTTGCATGTTACATAGATCTTTGTTGCAACTTGTCCTAATGAGTGCAATGAAAAGCTTTGACATAGGTACGTTTTCAGCAATACTCAAGTCTGTACTATGAAATGGCTATTTCTGTAGAGAAGTGGACAGGATTTGAGGAGTCACATAAATTTTTTTACGCAGAATACCAACCTCTGATCTGCTGTAGTAACCATAATATTAATATGGCTTGTCCAGTTAAGTTTCTGGTAACTCCTAAGATGTTGATGGTGGGGACTTTAGGTATGGGAATGCTGGTGTACATCAAGGGGAGATGCTCAGATTCCTTCCTGTTGGAGACTGTCATTGCCTAGCACTTGTGTAGCATTTATCAATTATCAGTCCAAGTCTGAATGCTATCCAGATTATGCTGCATGCAAGCATGGACTGCTTCATTATGAGGAGTTAGAGAGCATTACAGCACAGTACAGGCCCTTTGACCTTTGATGTCGCATCGACCTATGATACCAATTTGAAGCCTGTCTAACCCACATTATCATCCATGTTTATCCAATGACCATTTAAATGCCCTTAAAGTCAGCAGTCAAGATTAGAGTGGTGCTGGATAAGCACAGGTCAGGCAGCATCCGAGGAGCAGGAAGATCGATGTTTCGGGCAAAAGCCCTTCAGGTCTACTACTGCTGCAGGCAGGGCATTCCATGCCCTTACTACTCTCTGATTAAAGAACCTACCTCTGACATCTGTCCTACATCTATCACCCCTCAATTTAAAGCTATGTCCCCTCATGCTAGCCATCACCAGCTGAGGAAAAAGGCTCGCACTATCTACCCTATTAATCCTCTGATCATCTTGTATGTCTCCATTAAGTCACCTCTCAACCTTCTCTCTAACGAAAACAGCCTCAAGCACCTCAGCCTTTCCTCGTAAGACCTTCCCTCCATACCAGGCAATATCTTGGTAAATCTCCTCTACACCCTTTCCAATGCTTCCACATCCTTCCTATAATGCGGTGACCAGAACTGTACGGAATACTCCAAATGCAGTCACACCAGAGTTTTGTAATACTGCAACATAACCTCATGGCTTCAAAATTCAATTCCTCTACCAATAAAAGCTAACACACCATAAAACATCTTAACCCCATCAACCTGGGTGGCAACTTTCAGGGATCTATGTCCATGCACACAGAAATCTCTCTGCTCATCCACACTACAAAGAATCTTATCATTCGCCCAGTACTCTTTATTCCTGTTGCTCATTCCAAAGTGAATCACCTCACACTTTTCCGCATTAAACTCCATTTTCCACCTCTCAGCCCAACTCTGCAACTTATCTATGTCCCTCTGTAACACTTTTTCACACTGTCCACAAATCCACTGACCTTAACATCATCTGCAAATTTACTGATCTATACTTCCACGTCCTCATCTAGGTTATTTGTAAAAATGACAAAACAGCAGTGGGCCTGAAACAGATCTGCAGTCCACCACTAATAACTTTACTCCAAGATGAACATTTCCCATGAACCATCACCCTCTGTCTTCTTTCAGCTAGCTAATTTCTGATCCAAACTGCTAAATCACCCTCAATCCCACGCCTCCGTATTTTGTGCAATAGCCTACCATGGGGAACCTCATCAAACGCCTTACTTAAATCCATATACACCACATCAATTGCTTTACTCTCATCCACCTGTTTGGTCACCTTCTCAAAAAACTCAATAAGGTTTGTGAGACATGACCTACCCTTCACAAAACCATGTTGACTATCCTTAATCAACTTATTCCTTTCTGGAGGATCATAAAACTTATCTCTTATAACCTTTTCCATCACTTTAGCCACAACCTAAGTAAGGCTCACTGGTCTATAATTACTCAGGTTATCTCTACTTCCAATCTTGAACAAGGGGACAATATTTGCTATCCTCCAGTCTGCTGGCACTATTCCTGTAGACAATGACGACATAAAAGATCAAAGCCAAAGGCTCTGCATCCTCCTCCCTACCTTCCCAGAGAATCTTAGGATAAATCCCATCTGGCCCAGGGGACCTATCTATTTTCACACTTCAGAATTGCTAACATCTCCTCATTATGAACCTCAATCCAGTCTAGTCTAATAGTCTGTATCTCAGTATTCTCCTCATCAACATTGTTTTTTTCCAGTGTGAATACTGATGAAAAATTTTCATTTAGCATTGCTGCTATCTCCTCGGACTCCACACACTACTTCCCACTACTGTCCTTAATTGGCCCTAATCTTACTCTAGTCATTGTCTATTCCTGACATACCTACAGAAAGCTTGAGGGTTTTCCTTGATCCTACCTCTCAATGACTTCTCATGTCCCCTCCTGGCTTTTCTTAGCTGTCTCTTCAGGTCCTTCCTGGCTAACTTGTAATTCTCAAGCACCCAAACTGACCTTTATGTCTCATCTTTACTGTAAGCCTTCTTCTTCCTCTTGACAAGAAATTCAACTTCTTTAGTAAACCATGGTTACTTCACTCGACCACTTCCTCCCTGCCTGACAGGAATATACTTATCAAGGACAAGCAGTAGCTGTTCCTTGAACAAGCTCCACATTTCCATTGTGCCCATCCCCTATAGTTTCCTTCCACATCCTACGCATCCTAAATCTTGGGTAATCGTATCATAGCTGCCTTTCCCCAGCTATAACTCTTGCCCTGTGGTTGTAACAAGGATTGCCAATTTATATTAAATGTATTTTTGAAGGTTTCATCATATGACTTGCCCCGGGTTCCAGCAAACAGTCAGCTAATCGATCCATCCTTGTAGTATGCTACCTTTCCAAAGGACTCATTATCCAATTGAATATTGTTTAATCATCAGCCAAACAGCTTGTTTTGTCCATTTTTCAACATCTTAATATCTTGCATAAAGGAAGATCCAAGTAAATGATAAAAGAAATGCATAATCTTTTTAAATGTCCCTATAGCTTTCCTTGAGAAATGCATATAGCAGTGGTTGTGGAGATTTAATTCATAGAGGTTACAGGCCAATCTAGATGGTTGGCAACCATGGCTAAAGCACTATTCAATCATCAGACAGCATTCCCAATTTTGACCTTATGGTGGATGGAAGGCTTTTAATGTAGCAACTGAACATGGTTGGACCTAGGACATTATTATAAGGACCTCCTGCGGTGAGGTAAACCACCTTCCCTGACATTTAGTATTCCAGCCAGTGTAACAGTTTCCCCCAATTTCTATTGACTTTTATTTTACTAAGGTTCCTTGATTCCACATTTAGCTGCTGCATCAATTTCAAATGTGGTCATTTCATTTCATCACGTTGGTTACCTTGGTTAAGGAGGTAAGTTTTAGAGTGATTTTGATTTGTGACATGTACCAGACACAGTATTGTTCTGTGTGCTATCTAGACGAATGATACCTTACATAAGTATATCAGGATCATCAAGCAGAATGAAGAATAGAGTATTACAGCTATAGAGAAGATGCAGAGAAAGATCAACTGTAATAGGAGAGATTTGTTGATCATTCTGATAAGAGCAGGGTAGAAGCGGTTCTTGAATCTGTTGGACTTGTTTTCAAACTTTTGTATCTTCTGCCCTATAGAGGAGGGTGGAAGAGAGCATAACGGGGTCGTTGATTAATTTGGCTGTTTTCACAAGTCAGCAGGAAGTTTAGAATCAAACAATCCCAACAAGTCCACACTGCCCTCCGAAGAATAACCCACCCTGACCTACGGACAGGGTTGTTATCTCTGGTTTGTTACCCGTGCCACGTGATAGTGAGGCAAGGAATAGGAAGAGATATCAGCTGAAGATGTGGTTGAAGGGATGGTGCAGGAGGGAGAGTTTCAGGTACTTGGATAATTGGGAGTCATTCTGGGGAAGGTGGGGCATCTACAAACAGGACGGTCTTCACTTTAACCAGAGGGGCACTAATATCCTAGGTGGGAAATTTGCTGGTGCTATTCGGGTGGGTTTAAACTAGCTCAGCAGGGGAATGGGAACCGGAAGTGTAGTTACAGTGTGCAAGAGGATGAGAATAGGGAGGGCAAGGACAGGATTTCACAGTCACAGGAATATGCTGGCAGACAGCAAGCTGGATTGAAATGTGTCTACTTCAACGCCAGAAGTATCCGAAATAAGGAAGGTGAGCTTGCAGCATGGATGTTGTGGCCATTTCAGAGACATGGTCAGGAGCAGGGTCAGGAATGGATGTTGCAGGTTCCAGGGTTTAGATCTTTCATTAAGATCAGGCAAGGTGGTAAAAGAGGGGGCGGTGTGGCTTTGTTGGTCAAGGACATTTAATGATGGCTGAAAGAACTTTTGACGAGGACTCGTCTACGAGGTAGTATGGGCTGAGGTTAGAAACAGGACAGGAGTGGTCACACTGCTGGGAGTTTTTTTTATAGGCCTCCGCAGAGTTCCAGGGAGGTGGAGGATAGGATTGGCAAAATGATTCTGGGTAGGAGTGAAAGGAACAGGGTAGTCATTATGGGGAGCTTTAACTTCCTCAACATTGACTGGAAATGCTATAACTCTAGTACGTCGGATGGATCAGTTTTTGTCCAATGTGCGCAGGAGGGTTTCCTGACACAGTATGTTGAAGGGCTGACAAGAAGGGAGGCCACACTGGATCTGATGCTTGGTAATGAACCAGGCCAGGTGTTTAATTTAGTTGCAGGTGAGTTCTTTGGAGATAGTGACAATAATTCAGTTACATTTAGTTTAGCAATGGAAAGGGATAGGTACATTGCCACAAGGCAAGAGTTATCAATGGGGCAAAGGCAATTATAATGCGATTAAGCAAGACTAAGGATGCACAGAATGGGGTAGCAAAATGCAGGGGATGGGGACATTGGAAATGTGGAGCTGGTTTAAGGAACACATATTGTGTGTCCTTGATACGTACGTCCCTGTCAGGCAGGGAGGAAGCGATAAGCTATGGGAACCGTGGTTGACTATAGAAATTGCATCTCTTGTTAAGCGCAAGTAGAAGGTTTATGTGACGATGAGACAAGATGGCTCAGATGAGGCGATGGAGTGTTACAGATTAGCTAGGAAAGATTTAAAGAGAGAGCTAAGAAGAGCAAAGAGGGACTCAGCAAGATGGCGACGATTCTGTAGGACTGGTGTGGACAGCTCTGACTAACAGCCGAGGCATACTGGTGTTTTTTGCCATCCCTGGCCAACTTATGTTGTGGAATTATTAGTTTAAAACCTTACAGAACACATATTTGTTAATATTTGGGAGTGGGAAGGATGCCAAAGGGAAAAGGAGCAAGCAAACAGCAGCAGGGAAGACACTCCCCTGCAGCACCCACCACACCAGAGACTGCAGCAGCGGCCTTTCCTGAACCTCCCGGGAACCTGACAGACTCACAGGCATTGGCTGCGGTGATGGAGAGACTTAACTTGAGAGTTGGGGCTACAATTGAGGAGATCCGTGGGGAGATTCATGCCCAGGTCCAACCTATTGCATCCATGCTGCAGAAGCATGAGCAGGAGATCCAGGGCCTCGAGGAGTGGCTGGAGGAGGTGGAGGGTCGAACTAAGGCCTCGGAAACTGCGATGGAGTCCTCATCCAGTCGGATCCAGGTGCTGGAGCAAGAGGTGCGGGCCTTGCGAAACCATATTGACGACCTTGAAAATTGAAGTCGAAGTCGGAGGATAAATCTCCGAATTGTCGGGCTCCCTGAAGGTGAGTAAGGTGAGCAGCCAGTCAGTTTCTTTGAAAGCTGGCTGCCGAAGTTTTAGGGCCTTCACATCGAGTCCAGCAGGCTGCAGATTGAAAGGGCCTATCGAGTTACAGTGCTAGTGCAGTGCCCCTGCCCAGTCCTAGTGTACTTCCACTCATATAAGGACAAGTAAAACATCATAGAAGCTTCCAGATTCCTGGGAAATGATCCGCAGGGACTGCTGTACAAGGGGTCAAAAATCATGTTTTTCCAGGATTCTTTGCAGCTTTAATTCAAAAGAGGAAGTCCTTCGATGAAGTTAAAAAGAGGCCGAGGAATCTGGGCATTCAGTACTCCATGAGATACCCCGCAGCCACGAGGACTCAGTTTATACATTTGACTCATCGGATAAAGCTGAAAACTTCGTAGACATTTTTAAATAGATGGATTGGCCTGAAGAATATGGTTAATGTTTGTTTTCTTTTCCTTCTTTCCCCATGCTTTCCCTTTTTTGTATTCCTTTCTTTCTCCCTTATAATTTCTTATTTTGGAAAGGGGGGAAAATCCTTGGAATAAGTTGTTCCTTTTTTTTTAAAATAACTGGATTTTCTGATGGGAGATTTTGTGGATGTTCTTTGTTGTCTCTCCCCTTTTGTTTTTTGTTTGTTCTATTTCTCTTTTAGTCACAAGTAGGGGTGACATGAAGCCTGGGATGGGTGGAGTGCTCATCATGACTTTGTCTTTTTTCCATTGATTTAAGGATTATCTCCTTTATTTTCTGGTCTAAGGCTGGGGCACAGTCCAGGTTTGAAGGAGCTGTGAAGGAGAGGATGGGTAGGGTGACTGCCCCCTATGGGCAGGGGGAAGAGTCTTCCATTCAAGGTTTTATAGTTGGTTTTCTTTATAGTTTTTTGGTAGTAATAGTTGTTTATAGTTATGATAGAATAGTTTTTGTATATATAGTTCTTCGACCCTATAAATCTTTATTTACTTGTGCTCAGCGCTTTGTAAGCAGGGTTCTCCCCCGAGGGGTTCAAGGGTCTCTGAAAGGGGATATGGCTAAGTGTCTTATTAAATGGTGCACCTGGAATATTAAGGAAAGCTATTCACCTGTTAAAAGGAACAAAGTGCTTTCTAGCCTTAAGAGGGAAAGGGTTGAACATATAACATAGAACAGTACAGCACAGAACAGGCCCTTCAGCCCACAATGTTGTGCTGACCATTGATCCTCATGTAAAGTAAACCTAATGTATGAACCCTCAAATTTCTGTGACCATCTGCACGTCCAGCAGTCTCTCAAATATCCCCAGTGACCTCGCTTCCACAACTGCTGTTGGCAATGCATTCCACGCTCTCACAACTCTCTGCGTAAAGAACCTGCCTCTGACATCCCCTCTAGTTTCCGCCAAACAGCTTAAAACTAAGACCCCTCGTATTAACAATTTCTGCCTGGGAAAAAGTCTCTGGCTATCAAAGTCTCTGGTTGATATCGCTTTGTTGCAGGAAATCCATCTTGATGAAGGGGAACACCTTAAATTACTACAAGGGTGTTATGACCGGGTATTCTTTTCATCCTTTACTACTAAAAGTAGGGAAGTGGTGGTACTTATCCAGAAAAATCTTCCGTTCACATTATTAGAGCAGGTGAAAGATGGGCAGGTTTGTGATACTTAAAGCCCTGATACGTGGGGAGGAATATGGCATTCTAAATATCTACTGTCTTCTGGCGCATCCCCTCAAATCTTTGATTAGTACTTTCTCTAAGTTGAGTGCTTTTCGAACATGGCACATTATCATTGGGGAGGTGGATTTTAATTGTCTTGTGGACCCCCAACTATTTCTTCACAGGCCAAGCAGGTGGTTGACTTATGTGAGAAGTTGGGGCTGGTGGATATTTGGAGATGTCTTCACCTTACCGGCAGGGACTTCACCTTTTCTTCAAACCCACATAAACGTCACACGAGAATTGACCTCTTTCTAGCTCCCTCGGCCCTTCTGGATTCGATTGAGAGTTGTAAAATTGGGAATACAGCTATCTCCAATCACACGGCGGTATATTTGGAGGTTAAGGCCAAGAATGAAGGGCTAGGTTTGTGGCACTGGCATTTGGACCCTTTTCTCCTTAAGGATTCCAAGTTTGTGGAATACTTTTTGAAGGAGTTTCAGGAATTCTTGACTATCAACTCAGGCACAGCTAGTAGTCCGTCTATGCTATGGGAGACTGCTAAGGCCTTTGCTAGGGGATTAGCTACTTCCTATTCGGCTAGCTGGAAACGACAGGAGGAGGAACAGCAGCGTCTACTTGAGAAGCGGTTGAAAGCCGCCGAGGCAGCACATTTTGCGCGGTCTTCGGTGACTAAGCTACAGCGGATCACGGCCCTCCAAGCTGCGTTGAATTTACTGACACAAAACACAAAGAAACAACTTGCTTTTGCTAGACAAAGGCTGTTCGAATATGGGGACAGGCCAGGGAAGTATTTAGCACATCTGACTAGGAAAAAGCGTGCTCCCCAATCCATTACTACAATCAGGGACAGTGCTGGGGTCCTTGCATATGAAGCTAAAAACACTAATGAGGCTTTTCGGAGCTTTTACTCTGAATTGTATCGATCTGAAGGTTGCGAGGTCAGGAGGGTTGAAATGGAGACCTTTAAGAACCTGGACCTCTCAGGGGTAACCTTAGAACAGGCCTCTCTCCTTAATGCCCCCTTGACAGTTCAGGAAATACAGGAGGCAGTTAGGCAACTTCAGAGTGGGAAAGCGCCTGGCCTTGATGGTCTCCTGGGTGAGTTTTATAAGGAGTTTATAGGGATTCTGTCAGGGCCGATGTTGGAGATGTACAATCACTCCTATATGCATGAAAGCCTACCACCATCTTTGAGAGAAGCTAATATTTCCTTAATTCTTAAGAAACAGATGTTTTCTGAGGATTGTGCCTCATACAGGCCCATCTCTCTATTAAATTCAGATTTCAAGATTCTGTCCAAGATCCTGGCACTGAGATTGGAAAAGGTGTTGCCCCACATTGTTAAAGAGGACCAGACAGGCTTTACAAGGAGCCATAGGTCCTCTAATAATATTAGAAAGTTGCTGAATATGGTCCAAGTTTGTCAGCAATGATCGATTCAGGGGTTGGTGATTTCCTTAGATGCAGAGAAAGCATTTGACTATGTAGAATGGCCATATCTTTTTTATGTCTTAGAACAGTTTGAGTTGGATGGGATCTTTGCTAGGTGGGTGGAGGTTTTATATCGCCACCCTCTGGCTGCGATCATCACCAATGGGGTGAAGTCTGGAATTTTTAGGATTGGTAGGGGTAGTCGACAAGGCTGTCCTCTCTCACCATTGTTGTTTACGTTGGTGATACAACCGCTGACAGAGACCATTCATCAGAGCGTCCACATAACCGCTCTGGAAGTGGGATTAAGGGCACACAAGATTACACTGTATGCTGATGATGTCCTTCTGTTTTTAATCGAACCCGATGACCTCCGTACCCCATTTGATACAATGTATCAATACATTTGGGGCTATTTCAGGATAGAAGATTAACTTTGCAAAATCGGAGGCTATGCCTTTGGGGAACCTTAAGGATGTGCCAGAAGTTGAAGGTGGCTCTATGTTCCCTTTTAAATGGTCACGGGCAAGGTTCCAATACCTAGGCATTTTTATTACCCCCGAGTTTGATCTGTTATTTCGGACCAACTTTGCTCACTTGCTCGACAATATTAGGCGAGATCTTCAGAGATGGGAGGTTTTTCCAATTTCAGGGCTGGGCCGAATTTCTCTCATTAAGATGAATGTTCTTCCTCATTTGCTTTATCCCATGCATATACTCCCTATAATGTTTCCCAGGTCAACGCTATGGAAGCTTATGGGATAATTTGGTTCCTTTGTCTGGCATCGTGGACGGTCACTCATCAAACTTACTAAATTGCAGTTGCCTCAAGGAGAGGGAGGAGTTGATTTCCCAGACATCAGGTGGTATCAATTGAGTTCCCTGCTTTCCTTTGTCTGTGATTGGGTAGGTAACAATCCAAACTCAATATGGCTGGATATTGAGGCCTCCCAGGCAAAGTGCCCTCTTATTAACCTGTTGTTCATGGATAAGATGAGGACAGTTATGGACCACTGCCGGAACCCCATTGTCAGTACAGTCGAGGCATGGAGGGCGATGCGTCAGAGTGAGGATTGCTTATCCAAGACTTCACCACTTACGCCTATAGTTGGCATGCCAGGGTTCTGACCAGGGATGATGGGCTCAGGATTCAAACTATGGGCAGCGAGAGGAGTTTCTAGTTTGGGAGACTTGTTTTAAGGGGAGGTTATGATGTCTTTTGAGCAACTGAGCCGCAAATACGGTTGCCCAGCAGAGATCTTTTCCGTTTTTTTCAGGTTAGGGATTTCATCCAGAAGAAGACTACGCTTCTCACTAAGCCCTATACGCCTGATACAGAGAGGCTGTTGGTACATTCCAGAAGCATTCTTTCAGTTCGCACCCTCTATTGCCTGCTGGGTGGCAGGATATTAGCCGGTTATGTGAGGTCTGGGAGCAAGAGCTCGGAGTGGTGATCTCTTCTGAATGATGGGAGAACATATGGGAGAATGCTCGAAAGATCTCAATCTGAAACAGGACATGCGCTAACCAGTTAAAAGTCCTGCAAAGGGCTCATCTGGCACCAAACCATCTGGCAAAGTTTAAAAAAGGGACATCTTTTGTTTGCCCCAAATGTAAAATAAGTGTAGGTACTCTTACACAATGCTTCTAGACATGCCACAGGCTCCGTGTTTATTGGAGCGCTGTGGCGGGAGAGATAGGGAGGGTATTGAGGACTGAAGTCAAAGTAGGCCCATATCTCTCCTCTTAGGTCTACCAAATTTACTATCTTTAGACGGGCATGGGAAGAAATTATTTAATATTCTTGCATACTGTGCACGGAAGAATATTCTGATGAACTTGGTGTCAGACAACCCGCCAGGCTTGCTGGGATGGCAGAAGTTAATTATAGAGCACATTCCCTTGGACTTTGTTTTTTACAAACATGGTGCACCACACAGCAGACCATTTTTATAAGACATGGCAGCCCTACTTGAGTTATTTGGATATAGATTTGTCAGTTATCTTAACTAGGGCATTTGTCAAGCCGTGGGCCCTGGAGGGGGTCTCCTGAATTAATATGGGCATATATACAATGCTCCCAATCCTTTGTTTGGGAGCTCTGCGCTGAGCATAGCTGTTCTGTATTTTGTTTTTTGGGGGTTTTTTTTGATCTACTAGTAATTTACTTATTTATTGGTGCTGCTTTGCACAGTGTTAGGGTTTGTTTTGTATTATAGGGTAGGTAAGCAGACAGTAGTTGTATTGTAATTTGTGGGTTATTTCTTTTTATTATACTGATATTTGTTATTGATTGTATTTTTCAATAATTTTATATGTTTGCAAAGTGAAAACATTTTGCTAATAAATATATTTACAAAAAAAAGAGCAAAGAGACAACATGAGCAGCCTTTAGGATAAAGGATAGATAGGATAAAGGAGGAGAAAGCTTTCTACAGGTATGTAAGGAATAAAAGGATGACTAGGGTAGGAATAGGGCCAGTCAAAGACAGAAGTGGGAAGTTGTGTGTGGACCCTGTGGAGATCAGAGAGGTGCTAAACAAATACTTCTCATCAGTTTTCACTCAGGAAAAGGAGAATATTGTAGAGGAGAAGAAGGAGATACGAGATATTAGACTAGAAAGGATCGAGGTTAGTAAGGAAGAGGTGTTATCAATTCCAGAAGAAGTGAAAGACGACAGGTCCCTGGGCCGGATGGGATTTATCCGAGGATACTCTGGGAAACTAGGGAGGAGATGGCGGAGCTTTTGGCTTTGATCTTGGATTCGTCATTGTCTACAGGTTTAGTACTAGAGGACTGGAGGATTTCAAATGTTGTGCCCTTGTTCAAAAAGGGCAGTAGAGATGACCCAGGTAATTATAGACCAGTGAGCCTTACCATCTGTTGTAGGGAAGATTTTGGAAAGGATTATAAGAGATTGGATTTATAATCATCCAGCAAGCAACAATTTAATTTCAGATAGTCAACATGGTTTCATCAAGGGTAGGTCGTGTCTCACAAACCTCATTGACTTTTTTGAGAAGGTGACCAAGCATGTGGATGAGGATACGGCAGTTGACATGGTGTACATGGACTTCAATAAAGCCTTTGACAACATTCCACATGGAAGGCTGTTGGAGAAATGCAGAGGCATGGGATTGAGGGTAATTTAGCAGTTTGGATTAGAAACTGGCTTTCTGTAAGAAGGCAGTGAGTGGTGGTTGTTGGAAAATATTTAGCCTGGAGTCCGATTACTAGTGGTGTACCACAAGGACCTGTTTTGGGACCACCACTGTTTGTCATTTATATGAGAATGACTTAGACGCAGGCATAGGTGGATGGTTAGTAAGTTTGCAGATGACGCTAAAGTCGATGGAGTAGTGGACAGTGTGGAAGGATGTAACAGGTTGCAGGGGGGACTTGGATAAACTGCAGAATTGGGCTGAGAGGTGGCAAATGAAGGTCAATGCAGATAAATGTGAGATGATTCGCTATGGGAAGAATAACAGGAAGGCAGAATACTGGGTCAACAGAAAGATTCTTCGTAGTGTGGATGTGCAGAGGGATCTTGGAGTCCATGTACCTAGATCACTGAAAGTTGCCACCCAGGTTGATAGTGCTGTTAAGAAGGCATACAGTGTGTTAGGTTTTATTGGTAGAAGGATTGAGTTCCAGAGCTGTGATGTCATGCTGCAACTATACAAAACGCTAGTGCGGCTCCAATTGGAATATTGTGTACAGTTCTGACCGCCCCATTACAAGAAGGATGTGGAAGCTTTGGAAAAAGGTGCAGAGGAGATTTACCAGGATGTTGCCTGGTCTGGAGGGAAGGTCTTATGAGGAAAGGCTGAGAGACTTGGGTCTGTTCTCATTAGAAAGAAGAAGGCTAAGGTAGGATTTGATAGAGACATACAAGATGATCAGAGGATTAGACAAGGTAGACAGTGAAAGTCTTTTTCCTAGGATGATGATGTCAGCTTGTATGAGGGAGCATAACTACAAATTGAAGGGCGATAGATTTAAGACAGATGCCAGAGGTAGATTCTTTTCTCAGAGAGTGGTAAGGGCGTGGAATGCCCTGCCTGCCAATGTAGTTAACTCAGCCACATTACAGAGATTTAAACAATCCTTGGATAAGCACATGGATAACGATGGGATAGTATAGGGTGACAAGCTTAGATTAGTTCACAGGTCGGCGCAATATCAAGGGCAAAAGGGCCTGATCTGCACTGTATTGATCTATGTTCTATATTCTATATCCCCGAGCACTTTGGTCATGATAAACCTAACCTGCATATCTTTGGACTGTGGGAGGAAACCAGAGCACCCAGAGGAAACCCACGCAGACACAACGAGAATGTGCAAACTCTACACCAACAGTTGTTCAGAGGCTGGAATCGAAGCCGGTCCATGTCGCTGTGAAGCAGCAGTGCTAACTACTGAGCCACCATGATAGAGTCACTGGAAGGAAGGTTGGTTTCTATGATGGACTGCATTGCATTCACAGCTCTAATTTCTTGCGATCTTGGGCACAGCAGTTGCCAGACTGAATTGTGATGCATCCGGTTGGGATACTTTTTATGATGTATCTGTAAAAATTCCTAAGACTCATAGTGGACATGCCAAATTTCCTTAGCTTTGAAAAAGTAGAGGAATTGGTGTACTTTCTTGACTGTAGCATGTCATGGCTGCACCAGGACACGTTGTTGATATTTATCGAACCTGAAGGTCTCGGCTATCTCCACCTCAGCACCATCGATACAGACAGAGACGTGTCCTCCATCCCGCTTCCTAAAGTTGATGACCAACTCCTTTGCTTTACTGACATTGAGGGAAAGCTCTTTATCTCTTTCCTATAATCTATTTCATCATCGACTGAGATTCAACCCACAACAATGGTATCATTAGCAAATGCGTAAATGGAGTTAGAGCTGAATTTGACCACACAGCCGAGAGTGTATAAGGAGTACAGTTTTGAGGATTATTGTGGAGTGGTGTTATCACCTATCCTACTGATTGCAGTCTGTGGTCAGGAAGTCGAGGATCCAACTGCAGAATGGGGAGCAGGGTCCGAGGTGTCAGAGTTTAGAGATGTGTTTGATTGGAATAATGGTGTCAAAGGCGAAGTTAAAGTCCATAAATAGGACTCTGACGTAGGTAGCCTTGTTATCTATATGTTCCAGGGATTAACGTAGGACCAAGGAGATAGTGTCCTTCGTGGACCTATTGTGATGGTAGGAGAATTGTAGAGGATCAAGGCAATTTGGGAGGCTGGAATTGATATGTGTCATCACTAACTTCTAAGTGCTTTGTAATAACTGATTTCAGAGCAACCAGGCAGTAGACATTAAGGCATGTTGCCTGATTTTTCTTTGGCACTGGGGATGATAGTGATCTTCTTGAAGCAAGTGTGAAACTCACAGAGTAAGGAGAAATTAAAGATGTCTGTGAATACTCCCGCCAGCTGATCTGTGCAGAAACTGAGTGCACAGCCTGGTACTCCATCCAGGTCGGTCGCCTTCTGTGGGTTCACTCTCAAGAAGACCAATCTGAAGTCTGTGGCTGTGACTGTGGGTATGAGTGCATCTGAAGCAGTTGGGACAGGTGACATTATGTCACTGACCTCCTGTTTAAAATGAGCATAGAATACATTGAGCTCAAAAGGGAAGTCATCAGTGATTCTATTCAACTTCACAGCCTTGCCACAGTTGGCATGTTTCTGTGGTTAGCCCGGGACTAATCTGGTTTAATCTGGTATGGTCTCTGGGTGTCCTGATGGCTTTGCAAAAATCGTACCCAGATTTCCTGTATGGATCAGGGTCAGCCAACTTGAACGCATCAGACCTGGACTTCAATACGAAGTGGATCTCCCAGTTCATCCATAGTTACAGGTTGGAGAACACTTGGATTGGCTTCTTTGGCACGTGGTCCTCTACACACTTACTGATGAAGTCTATGATGATAGTGACATACTCATTTAGGTTGGACGGGGAGTTCTTGAATATGAACCAGTACACCAACTTCAAGCAGTCACGCGGGAATGACATTATGCAGGAAAATGATATACTGAGCTTGAGAAGTTTCAGGATTGAATGTTAGAATTTGGGCCTTGGCAGATGAAGGCATGTTCTCCAAATGTGAAGCAATTAAAATAAGAGATCTCTTAGAAGACCAAACTTAACAAAGTTCCTGTGTCTTGGAAGATTCTGGTGCTCAAGGAGATTACATAAATAAACAGGGATGAACTCATATAAGTTTCTAGAAACAAGAAGAACTTTACGACTGGAGTGATGATGGGTGGAAGGACTCGGTGCACATTAGGATAACAGAGTTTTAGCTGATCTTAAGTTTATGGAGGACGGAACCTGGGTGGCCAAACAGGAGTAATCAAGTCTAATGATAACAAATACACGGATCAAGATTTCAACAGCGAATATGCTGAAGCAGGGGCAGAATCATGCAACATTACAGAAGTGGGAAAAGGTGATCATAATGAAGGTGCAGAAAAGTGATCAGAAGTTCATTTCATGGGAAAATATGACAAATGCTTTTGAAAAATCTGATTCTATTTCAGTTGATTTTCAGGATAATGAAGTTTATCGTGGGTTGCAAAAGCAATGGCTCAGTTTTCTCAATATTTAGTTGAAAGTTATTTCTACATCACCAGACCTTATTGTCAGATAAGCAGTCTGACACTTTTGACAGTGAAAAGGTCATGAGAATTGGTGGTAGAGTTGAGTGCCATCAGCATTTATTTTAATACTTAAAAATTTACCCTCGACCACACAAAGAATATGTGTGCAGTTCAATTCCACTCTAAAAAGGTGCTTTCTCCTTTCACAGTCAAAATCTAATAATATTCACTTATGATCAATTGGGCGATTCCATCAGATCCTGATGTGATGTTTCATGTTATATTTGGAAACTGAAACTATTTTCATTACTATGTCATTGAGGGACAGCATGTGGATAAGAAACAGTAAGTTGTGGATAGTTCCTTGAGAGAGGCAGTGGAAACAAATATAGCAGCACAGAAATTAGAATAAAATAATCCTAATATAAAAAGATTACTTAAAATGAAAGTATTTTACCATTTATATGTTGTGATGAGTACTTGACAAAAAAAAAATTCCTCATAACAATCAAAACTGAAAAATTAACAACTTTTCAGAGTTAAAAAAATCTTTTTTAGCTGAAAAACATTCCCAACCCAGTAAGAAAAATAGGTTCTACAAAATATGATCTGCCTCAACTGAGTATATTCCTGAAATGCTCTCCAATTAGAAGAACATAAATGCAGTAACGAAAGCCATTCAATGAAGAATGTGTGTCTTCAATAAAGCTACTCCTTACAAATAAATTTCAATCTTCACTTCAAATGGCTCAAGCACATCAAATGTATATTAAAAAGTTTTCAAAAACAAATCTTACATGCAGGCTTTGCTAGTTGTTTTGCTGATCATGCCAAGTTGCATAGAGACTCTTCATAATTATTATTTTTGGCCATTTAAGTCAACAGAATGTCCTGTCAGGGAACTTCGGATGGCAGTTAAGAAATAATCACATTGATGGAAGATTGGTGTTACCACAGGTCAACCTGAGTCAGCAAGATAAGTTTCCACGTTAATTGTAAACAAGTCAAGTTTTCATGGGAAAATATGTAATCACACGTTAATGGGTCCTTGTTCATCAATATTGATGAGAGTTTTTATTATTTCCAATTCGTTTTAAAAAGATTTCAAACTGCCAAATTTAAATGGTATGATTTAAACTCATGTAATATGTATTGCTGCTCCAGGACTACAATCACTGCACGTGTGTTTTCATCGAAATGGTGACTACAACTGTTTTGTATCAAATTTTAAAAAAAGAGTACACACTATAAATGGAACTTTTCGTGCTCATTTGTACAAAGTGCACTGAAATGTACTCAAATATCAGTCTTAAGTCTCCTACAGCTTAATGAAAAGAGGGAGAGTTTTGCAATTTAGAGATGGAAGCAAATCAGTAAAGACACATGAACAGTTGATCATGTTTTACACTTGAAAACGATATAATGTGTCCCTACTCTATCAGATGTCAACAGGGTGAACAATAAAATAAATAACAAGTGCAAAGACAGGTTAGGATCCTTATGGTACAAATCCCAATGTGAGAGTTTGCAATATTTGCACAAATTACTATTCAACAGCCAACATATGAGAGCAATGGACAGGAGAAAAATAAAATTGTAAGATGTTAAACATAAACAAAACAGAAATTGCTGAAAAAAGTCAGCAAGTCCGGCAGCATCTGTGGAAAGAAATCACAGTTAACGTTGCAGATCCAGTGACCCTTCGAACACAGTCTGTTCTGTAAAAAGATAACTGGATCTGAATTGTTAACTTGGATTTCTCTCTACGGATGCGGCTAGACCTGCTGAAGTTTTCCAGCCATTTCTGTTTTTGTTTCTGATTTCTAGCATACGCAGTTTTTTTTTGTCTTTTTTAAAATCTCAAACATGTTGCACACCACATGTTAGGATTCAGATTGATTCCCACACCTCCTAACTGCTGAGATTCTATTGTACCTAGCATTTACAAGCAATGAATGAAGTTAAAGTATTCCTACAAAAACGAAGAGGAGTAATTGGAGCATTACTGTGATTAGATGAAATCTTGCATATGGCCTGGAAATTTATTTATAAGAAATGCTGTTGAAATCTGTGAATACACTGTCCATTTTTACCCTTAGATAAGGATGGAACATTTAATCTAGACGTCTCAATATATTGGAGTGAAAACACGTCAAAAAGCAGACTAATCTTATGATGCGAAACAGTAAGTTTACCATCATTAGATATCAGAGATTATGGGAGGCAGCTGCAAAAATGTCAACATATACAAATATGTTGCTTCTCTGTGTACAGGTTTGCCTTTGGCCAGGTCAATATTCAGTCTTTGATATTATGGATCCCCGTTGAACACTTATGCCTTTTTAACACTTTTCATCCAATAAGATATTTTATATATCTATATGTTACTAAACATCCAGCATCTGCTGTCCAGAAAGGCTACTTCCTGTGGCCAAGGTTAGACTATTTGAGTTATTTAAAAAATAGAGAAGTGTTTATTTTGTTATTATGCATAAATCACTGAAGATACACAACCAATGCAGAGAACCAAAAGCAAAGAAGGTGATTTGTTTTATTAATAGGTCACTATTCTGACATTATAAAAAGTTATTAATAAAACCATATTTGGATTGCTGGTTACAATTTTGCCATTCAGACATGGTGGATGCTATCCACCAAACAATGTGCCTCTGAACAAAGCTTGTTCTGAACATACCCACAGTGGCACTGGGCATTTTCTCTTACTGCTTGAACAAAGCAATGGTGTAGACAAAATTCACAATGAGTTCCAGAGATAAAAACAGAAAATGCTGGAAAAACTCAGCAGATCTGTCAGCATTTGTAGAGAGAGAAACAAAATTAATGTTACAAGTCCAATAAGATTCTTCATCAAAACTGAAAGGAGCTAGAAAACAAATTCTGATAGAATTTCTAATAACTTGTTTTTTAAAAGAGTAGCAACTTCTTCCCGTGTCCTTGATTTAAAACAGTCCTTTCACCATTTTGATCCAGAATCCAAAACAAAGAAAAATAAAAAGCTGTGGTCTTTACACCTGTTATTAGTGTGCTGGGGACGATTTGCTGCAAATTGATTGGACAATGAAATGCCAAGGCCATATTGTTGAAGGTCAGCATGCACTTGTTTGATTAATCTATTTAATGACCCATAAATCTGGACATTTTATCAGAGATGAAAGAATCACCACAGAGATCCAGTGTCACTCACGCTTGAGAGGACTCTCTGCAAATGTTCAGGGTGGCTGAAATAACAGCCAGAACTTGCAAATTCTCTGCTATTGCTAAACAAGCATCCAGTTTGTCAGTGGTTGCCGTAATAAAATACAGTCAGTTCTATGACATGATGGTTGCATTCTTGTGCAGCCCTATATTATAGAAAAATCATGCTTTAGAAACAGTGCTTAAAGTGTTGGCACTGTAATCGCATTAAAGTCAGTACGCATTTTAAAAGTTCGCACTGTAGGAACAGTGTCCCCAATTCATCAATCGTGTTAAAGCAAAGTTGCGTTGACAAAATGTGTGTTACAACAGAGCGATCTGTATCTAATCCAACAGAGTTTGGAGAAGCCGATGCCCTCCCCCAACTGTCCCTGATCCTAATGGCCATTCCTGCTCATTTATGAAGTGCAAGAGAAAGAGGATAAGATACATAGGATGTCAGAAATTGTATGGACAGAGAGTGATGGGTGTAATTGCAAGTTGAAGTGAGATGTATTATACTAGAGTTTGCTTGTAACAGCAGAGTGAGTGGTTTTGGGGTGATACATGTCGGAATGTAGGTGATTGTGCCCTTGCTCTCAGCTTTTCTGTTCTGGTTAGGACATTGAATGTAGTAACCAGTTCAATCAGGAATGCAGTTCTGATAGTATCTCCAACCATGTCTTCTTAGAATCTCCAGCTTATTTAGTTCTTAGATATCTCCAGCGCAGTAATTCCTTTCAAGGCCCCTTCAGTCCCAGCAACATTTTCAGGAACATAGTGCAGAAGAATGAAAATGAAGCAGCTTTTGACCTTCTATCTGCTGTGATGACATCTTTCTCTCTCTCTCTTGCTGTCTCTCTCTCTCTCTCTTTTCCAGCTCCAACTTTGAGTGTGCTGGTTCTAGGTTTTCAAAATTCTCTTGAGTCTAAATGGAAAGTTTGAAAGTTTTGAAAACTAAAAGTAAGTCCAGCAAATGAAACTACAAGTCAATTAGTCTGACATCTGTCAGCCATCAGGAAAACGCTTTAAGATTTAGAAAACTGTGGTTATGATCATACAAAGTCAATTTGGGTCAATTCAAAGTAATACAAGAAGGGATATTGTGTTGACAAATTTGTAAGATCTGAAGACAGAGGAGCAGTAGCCATCGAGTCTGCTCTGCCAATCAATGAGTTCATGGCTTTGATAACCCTCAACTCCACTTTCTGGTCACTTGCCTATAAACCCTTGAATCCCCTACTAGTTAAACATCTATCTATATTAGCCTTGAATATGCTTAATACCCCAGCTCAGTGGCCCCCTGCAACAAAGACAATAGACAATAGGTGCAGGAGTAGGCCATTCTGCCCTTCGAGCCTGCACCACCATTCAATATGATCATGGCTGATCATCCTTAATATGTATCCTGTTCCTGCCTGATCTCCATAACCTTGATTCCACAATCCTTGAGAGCTCTATCCAACTCTTTCTTAAATGAATCCAGAGACTGGGCCTCCACTGCCCTCTGGGGCAGAGCATTCCACACAACCACCACTCTCTGGATGAAGACGTTTCTCCTCATCTCTGTCCTAAATGGTCTACCCCATATTTTTAAGCTGTGTCCTCTGGTTCGGCACTCACCCATCAGCGGAAATATGTTTCCTGCCTCCAGAGTGTCCAATCCTTTAATAATCTTATATGTCTCAATCAGATCCCCTCTCAGTCTTCTAAACTCAAGGGTATACAAGCCCAGTCGCTCCAGTCTTTCAGTGTAAGGTAATCCTGCCATTCCAGGAATTGACCTCGTGAACCTACGCTGCACTCCCTCAAGAGCCAGAATGTCTTTCCTCAAATTTGGAGACCAGAACTGCACACAGTACTCCAGGTGTGGTCTCACCAGGGCCCTCTACAGCTGCAGACGAACCTCTTTGCTTCTATACTCAATCCCTCTTGTTATGAAGGCCAGCATGCTATGAGCCTTCTTCACTACCTGCTGTACCTGCATGCTTACCTTCATTGACTGGTGTACAAGAACACACAGATCTCTCTGTACTGCCCCTTTACCTAAATTGATTCCATTTAGGTAGTAATCTGCCTTCCTGTTCTTGCTACCAACGTGGATAACCATACATTTATCCACATTAAACTGCATCTGCCATGCATCTGCCCACTCACCTAACTTGTCCAGGTCACCCTGTAATCTCCTAACATCCTCATCACATTTCACCCTGCCACTCAGCTTAGTATCATCAGCAAATTTGCTAATGTTATTGCTAATACCATCTTCTATATCATTAACATATATTGTAAAAAGCTGCGGTCCCAGTACTGATCCCTCCGGTACCCCACTGGTCACTGCCTGACATTCCAAACTGGAGCGGTTTATCACTACTATTTGTTTCCTATCAGTCAACCAACTTTCGATCCAAGTTAGTACTTTGCCCCCAATATCTTGTCTTTCCTCAAATTTGGAGACCAGAACTGCACACAGTACTCCAGGTGTGGTCTCACCAGGGCCCTGTACCGCTGCAGACGAACCTCTTTGCTTCTATACTCAATCCCTCTTGTTATGAAGGCCAGCATGCTATGAGCCTTCTTCACTCCGCAGGAACTGATCCCGAATCTATCGAACTCTGGAAAATAATCACCAACGCATCCACGATTTCTCAAGACACCTCCTTCAGTACCCTGGGATGTAGACCATCAGGCCCCGGGGACTTATCAACCTTCAGACCTAACAGTCTCTCCAACACCAATTCCTGGCAAATATAAATTCCATTAAGTTCAGGTCCTTCTGCCACTGCTACCTCAGGGAGATTGCTTGTGTCTTCCCCAGTGAACACAGATCTGAAGTACTATTTCAATTCTTCTGCCATTTCTTTGTTCCCCGTAATATATTCCCCTGTTTCTGTCTTCAAGGGCCAAATTTTAGTCTTAACCATTTTTTTGCCTTTCACATACCTAAAAAAGCTTTTCCTATCCTCCTTTATATTATTGGCCAGTTTACCTTCGTACCTCATTTTTTCTCTGCGTATTTCCTTCTTAGTAATCCTCTGTTGTTCTTTAAAAGCTTCCCAGTCCTCCGTTTTCCCACTTATCTTTGCTATGTTATACTTTTTCTCTTTTAACTTTATATGTTTCTTAACTTCCCTCGTCAGCCACGGCTGCCCATGCCTCCTCCTAGGATCTTTCTTCCTTTTTGGAATGAGCTGATCCTGCAACTTCTGCATTATACACAGAAATATACGCCATTGTTCCTCCACTGTCATCCCTGCTAAGGTATTGCACCATTGAACTTTGGCCAGCTCCTCCCTCATAGCTCCACAGTTCCCTTTATTCAACAGAAATATTGTCACTTCCGATTGTACCCTCTCCCTCTCAGATTGCAGACTGAAGCTTATTGTATTATGGTCACTACTTCCCAATGGCTCCTTCACTTCAAGGTCCCTGATCAATTCTGGTTCGTGCACAATACCAGATCCAGAATTGCCTTCTCCCTGGTCAGCTCCAGCACCAGCTGATCTAAGAATGCATCTCTGAGGCACTCCACAAAGTCTCTTTCTTGGGGTCCAATACCATCCTGATTCTCCCAGTCTACCTGCATGTTGAAATCCCCCATAACAACTGTAGTATCATCTTTGCGACAGACCAATTTCAGCTCCTGATTTAACTTACATCCGACATCCAGACTACTGTTTGGGGGCTTGTAGATAACTCCCAAGAGGGTCTTTTTGCCCTTAGTATTTCTCAGCTCTATCCACACTGACTACACATCCCCTGATTCTAGGCCCCCCCCCCCGCACAAGGGACTGAATATCATCCCTTATCAACATGGCCACCCCACCCCCTCTGCCCGTCAGTCTGTCCTTACGATAGCACATGTAGCCTTGAATATTCATTTCCCAGGCCCTGTCCACTTGAAGCCATGTCTCAGTTATCCCCACAATATCGTATCTGCTAATTTCCAAAAGAGCCTCAAGTTCATCTATCTTATTTCTAATGCTTCGTGCATTCATGTATAGTATTTTTAATTTGTTACTGCCCTCACCCTTCCCATCAACTCCTATTTCACTCAACCTTACAGCATGATCCCTTTCTGAGTTTTCTGTCTCATTGATACAGTTGTCTTTCTTGACTTCCCTTGTTCTAACTTTCCCTTCAATTTCCTTCTTAAACATCCAGTTTATCCCCTCTCCCCCGCTACTTAGTTTAAACGTAGCTGTGTTGCAGTAGCAAACCTGCCTGCCAGAATGCTGGTCCCTAACCTATTAAGGTGCAAACTGTCTCTCTTGTAGAATTTATGCTTACCACAAAACATACCCCAGTGATCCAAGAATTTAAATCCTTGCTTCCTGCACCAGTTCCCCAGCCACACATTCAAGTCCATTATCTCCCTGTTTCTGGCTTCACCAGCCAGAGGAACTGGAAGCAAACCGGAGATAACCACCTTGGACGTCCTACTTTTTAGCCTTCTTCCTAGTTCTCCGAAGTCCCGCTGTAGTATATTTCTCTTCTTCTTCCCGACATCATTTGTGCCAACATGTACCACCACCTCTGGCTCTTCACCTTCGTCCTTGAGGATTTCCTGCATTCTGTCTGTGATGTCTTTAACCCTGGCACCAGGAAGGCAACGCACCATCCTTAAATCCCGTCTGCTGCCACAAAAACCCCAGTCAGTTCCTCTCACTATGGAGTCCCCTATTACCACGGTTCTGTGCGATGTCCGACTCTTCCGCTCTGCCTCTGCGCCAAATTTTGATTGACAGACCTGGCTGCCTCGTGGACTGGCAGTGTCATCTGTCTCTACTGTTTCCAAAAGATTCAACTTGTTCCTGACAGGTACTTCCCCCAGGGTCTCTTGTACCTGTCTCCTCTCTGCCTTCCTCATCGTCTGCTCTCTTCTGGTACGATTGTTGTAATAACCTCGCTGAAGGTCTTGACCAGAAAGATCTCGTTCTCTTGGATGAGCCTAAGGTCCTCGAGTTCTTTCATCAGTGCTGCAATATGCTCTGTCAGTAGCTGAACGTGCACACACTTTCCACAAGTATACAAGCCAGACACACCAGAGTCGTTGACCTCCCACATCAAGCACGTAGCACACTGAACCAGCTTGGCAGTCATGTCTTCACCCTCCAACTGTAGCGTAATCACTTCACTCAACCTCCTTGTCAAAGAATCCTGAGCTAAAGCCTCACTCTTCAATTCACAGGAACTTCCTTGGACCCTCTTTTTGGGACAAGTCTGTGGACTTTTAAGTTAGGTTAGAGAAGGAGGGAGGGAGGCCTTACTTTGTAGGACCTGGGGTCTAGAACACATCCACGCAAATAACAATCATTTACCTTCCCAACCGGCTTTGCGTCTGTCTTCACTTCCACCCAGCTCCCGCCGCTCTCTGATGCAAAAAGAATTACATAGATTGATTGCCCTTTGAAAGAAGGAACTCCACCTCATCTCGGACTTAACTATAAAATCACTTATTCCGAATTTATGTCCTCTGATCTTAGAATCTTCTACAAAGTGGAAAAATCCCATCCTGTTAAATCCCCTAATAATCTTGTATGTTTCAATAAAGATGCCATGCATTCTTCTAAATTCCAATAAGTAAAGCCCCAATTTACTCAACCTCTCTTCATAAGATAGTCCCTCCATACTTGGTATCAATCTAATGAGCCTTCTCTGGACTGTCTCCAAATCCAGTATATCTTTCCTTAGGTAAGGGCTGAAAGCTGTTCATAGTATTACAGCTGTGGTCTGACTAGCACCTTGTACAAGTTTAGCAAAACCTCCCGACTTTATACTCAGAGTCAGAGTGATATACAGCACAGAAACCGATTCTTTGGTCCAACTCATCCATGGCGACCAGATATCCTAAATTAATCTAGTCCTATTTGCCAGCATGTGGCCCATGTCCCTTTAAACCCCTCCTATTCATATACCCATCCAGAGGCCTTTTAAAATATTGTAATTGTACCAGCCTCCATCACCTCCTCTGGCAGCTCATCGATACACACACCACTCTCTGCATGAAAATATTGCCCTTAGGGAAAAGATTTAAAATAAACCACTCATCTTAAACCTTTAGTTCTGGACTCCTCCAACCTAGAGGAAAGACCTTGTCTATTTACCCTATCCATGCACCTCATGATTTTATAAATCTCTATAAGGTCACCACTCAGCCTCCGTCGCTCCAGGGAAAACGGCCCCACCCTCTTTAGCTCAAACTCTCCAACCCTGGCAACATCCTTGTAAATCTTTTCTTCAGGGTAATGTCCTCAACCTAACCATCTTCAGCTGCTTCAGTGACGTTCCCTCCAACGTAAGGTCAGAACTGGAGACATTCGCTGATGATCGCACATGTTCAGTTTCATTCTCAACTCCTCAGTCAGTGTCTATCTGCAGTAATACGTGGACAACATTCAGGCTTGAGCTGACAATTAGCCCAGCTTTTGTGTCACACTAATATCAGACTCACACCAGGGATGATCTAACCATCTCCTTTTGACATTGAAAGCTATTACCATTGCGGAATTCCATTCCCTTTTAAATAAAAGTCAATATTCCTTTGGCTTTCTATCACTCGCTGAGCTTGGATGCTAACTTTCTATGATTCATGGATGAGGATCCCTAAATTCTCAGTTCTGTAGTTTTCCCTATTTAAATAATAGCCAGCTTCTCTATTCTTCCTCCAAGTGCATAATCTCTCATTTTAGCACATTATATTCCATCTGCCAAGTTTTTACCCATTCACTTAACCTTTCTATATCCCCGTACAGACTCTTTAGGCTATTCTCACCACTGGCCTTACCATCTATGTTTGTTATCTGCAAACTTGGCCTTCCTGGCGAGCACATTCTGTACAGTGCAAGAGTTGTAATCACAGGGTCATGGGTACTATTATTGGCCATAGGGCATATATCAGTTTTTTGGGATGTAACTAGCAAGGTAGATATAGGGGAACCAGTAGATGCATTATTTTTGGACTCCAAAAAGGTATTTGATGAGGTCCTACACAAAAGCTTAATTAATAAGTGTACATGGTGTCATAAATAGAAGATTGGTCAATAGGCAACAAGAAAAGATGGGGATTAATAGGGCAGTTACAGCTGGCAAGTTGTAATTGATAAATTGCTGAAAGAATCTACGCTGGCGTCACACCCATTCAAAATCTATGTAAATGACTTAGACAAAGAGACTGAGTAATGTACCTAAGTTTGCCGATGACACAAATTTTACTGAAAACATAAGCCGTGAGGAGAATATACAGATGCTGCAAAGCAATATTTTCATGCCTCACTGGGGTAGTGTGCTGGAAGTCAAGCTCTTCTATTCCTGGAGCTGTCACAAAAGTTAAAAGTTTTTAAAAAATAGACAAAAATTCCCCAATTTATCTTATTATCATGTCCAGGTTGACAGAAAGCATGGACCAAGTGACTGCACTTAACAAAAATTACTATTTATTGCAAGGTCCTTCTGTTCCTCTGTACTTCTTAGAGTGTTACCTTTCAACATGTACTATTTTGCCTTGATAGTCTTCTCAAAATGCATCAACTCAGGATTAAATTCCATTTGCCACTATTCAACCCATCTGTAGCCTAAAGATTTCTTTCTCATTATTTACAACACCAGCAATTTTTATATCATCTGGAAGTTTACTGACCACACCTTCTACATTTATGTCTAAAATATTAACGTATGCTACAAGCAGTAAGGGACATAATATCGAACCCTGTGACATATACTGGATACAGTCTTTCAGTCATAGGAATACCCTTTAAACAGCACACTCTGCATCAAGACACAAAACTAATTTTGCCTCCAGTTTACCAAATTACCCTGGATACTATGGTCCTTAAACTCTGAACCAATCTGCCATGTAAGACCCTGTCAAAAGACTTACTGAAGTCTACATAAACGACATGAACTGCACTACGCTCACCTACACACCGAGTCATCTCCCCAAAAAATTAAATCAAATTTGTTCGGCATGATCTTGACAAAGCCATGTTGACTGTGCTGGATCAATTCCGTCCTCCCAATAGTTTCCCTACATGGATGTTAGACTCACTGACCTGTAGATTCCTGGCTCATACCTACCATCCTTCTTGAATAATGGCACCACATTAGTGGTCCTCCAGCCCTCTGGCACCTCTCCCACAGCCAGAGGATTTCAAAATTAATGTCAGATCCCATGCAAGCTCCAGCCTTGTCTGCTACAGCAGCCTAGGATACATCGCATCGTGGCCTGGGTATCTATTCCCTTCCAGGCCTACAAAAATCAGTAATACCTTCTCCCTCTTAATGCTAATTTGTTCATGTATTTCACAGGTCCCCTCACTGATGTTTTTTTCAATTGTCTCATGAGACGTGGATATTGCTGGCTGACCAGCATTTATTGTCTTTCCCTGGTTGCCCTTGAGAAGGTTGAGAAGGTTGAAATTTATATGTTTGGGTTTCTATTCAAAGAAACCCAAACATATAAATAGAAAGCAGAAATTATCAGCAGTGCTTCGCCTGAGGCTCACTGAAGATGTTACCTAGTAGGGTGACGAAACGTCTGGAAATGAACCTTCCAGCTCAGCGAGCAAACCTACATCCAGAACCTCAACCTGAGCTACAAATCTTCTCAAAACTCACTAAGAACAGTGCATATTTCCAGGTCAGGATGGTAAATGAATTGGAGGGAAACTGCAGGTGGTGGTATTCAATATATCTGCTGCCTTTGGGACTTGGTTGGGTGTTTGGAAGGTGCTGTCTAAGGATCTTGGGAGAACTTTTCCAGTGCATCTTGTGGATTTCTATACCTACATCATCCCTCTCCATAGTGAGCATAGATGCAAAGTAATCATTCAACATATATTCCAATTTCACACACAGATTGCCACTTTGGTCCCGAATGGGCTATACTCCTTTCCAAGTTATTTTCTTGCCCCTAATGTACTTAATGCTACACTCCAGTGTTTCTCATGTCTCCTTGTCACTTTTCTTGCCGTTATCCATGATTACCATAAATCTTACTGAATTATAATCACTATCATCAAAATGCTCCGTCACTGATATCTACCACTTGCCCAGCTTCAAAACCCTGAAATTAGGTCCAGCTCCACCCTCCTTCATGTAGGACATTCTACGTGCTGGAATAAAAAGTTATCCAGGACACATTTTAAGAATTCGCTCCCTTCTGAGCCTTTTACACTTCATCTATCCCAATTCATATTGGGCAAGTTGAAATACCCTATTTTTATCTTATTATTTTTA
Organism: Chiloscyllium plagiosum; assembly: GCF_037043375.1. Classification (NCBI taxonomy): domain Eukaryota; kingdom Metazoa; phylum Chordata; class Chondrichthyes; order Orectolobiformes; family Hemiscylliidae; genus Chiloscyllium; species Chiloscyllium plagiosum. The sequence goes on along the minus strand of NW_028270147.1, from coordinate 48,417,873 downwards.
AACCCCTGAGATATGCCAAATATATCTATCTTTTCATCTCTTCCTGACTATTTAGCAGTATATAATACAACTGCAAACTGACTGCCCCCTTTCTGTTTTAGGTATTACCATACCTCTGGTCTAATTTGAGGAAACTAATGTATCCAGCTGTTGTAGGGAAGAAATTCACTCCATCAATATGGTGACACCCCCTCCTCTTTTACTGATAGAAATAATGTCATGTTTCCATCTTAGTCAGCACCTTCAACTCAACTGTCTTGCTCACAACACTCCTTGCATTAAAATAAATGCCATTCAGCCTTTCCATGCTCCTTTGTGCCTTAACTTCGCGATATTTAGTGACTTCTTGATTTAACTGGTTCCTCTTCTATACTTGTCTGCGCTCAATATCCCAAGCCAAAGTCGTTAAACTCCCCAACTACATTATCAAACCCCTCTCCCCACTCCCCAGTCAAGATGTTGGTCCTTTTCCAGATGAAGGAGCAGTGCTCTGAAAGCTTATACTTCCAAATAAACCAGTTGGACTGTAACCTGATTTTTAACATTGCCCATCCTAATCCAACAGCAGCACCTCCATATCACCTTTTCCAGATCAACAGATCAGTTACAGTTACAACCCTTGTACAGGTCTTACCTTTTCCAGACTTTGATCTAGTAACCCAGGAATCTAAACTCTTTCTCCTGTTTCAACTCTACAGCTATGCATTCACCCATTCCATCCACCTACATTTTTATTCATGAGCAAGTGGCATTGGAAGTAAACTAGAGATTTCAACCTTTGAGGGCCTGCTTTTTAATGTGCTACCAAGCTCTCAAAAGTCTTGTTGCAGGTCCTCATCCCTCTGTGTATGTCACTGGAATCAATGTGAACTACAATCTCTATTCACCCTTTCTCTTTAGAATGTGCTGCAGCCAGTGACATCCTTTAGCTTAGCCTGGGGAGGCAACACATCATCCTGCAGTTATGTCTGTGGTCGCCCACTTGTTCCACCCCCCTCTCCCATCCCCCATTGAGTATCCTATCAGTATCATTCTCCCTCTCTTTCTGGTCCCTGCTCGTGCAACTAGGCTTTGGCTACACTCACTACAGGAACCATTACTTTCACCATTTACAAACAGTTCAAGTGAAATGCACATCGGGATATTCCAACTAATTGTTTACCTCCAGTCTTATGACAGGTGGTCACATATTTTCTGCTTGACTGTTCTTCTAGAAGCTGCAGGGTGACCATATCCAAAAATGTAACTATCATTCTCGTGAACACATGCAGTGCATCCAGTCAGTGCTCAATCTCTGAAAGCCAGCACTCAAACTAGTCAAACTGGTACCATTTTCTGCAGATGCAGTCATTCAAACTGCTAGGGGCAGCTAAGATTTCCCACATACTACAGGCCATGCAAAACATAGGATTTGAACTCCACTACCATTTCTAGTCAGTCAATACAAAATATGTTTCCCTTCTGCTATTCTCCTTCCCTTATCTTAATTTGGCTTATATTACTTTCACATTCTTTCACTTTTTTTGGTATTTCTGATTTAATCCTTTCCTATGGTAATACAGTAATGTTGATGTTTAGAGGGAGTTGGATACATTTGTAAAAGGAACCAAAAATCTTACCACACAAATACATGGTCTGCCAGAAAAATTCTGAAGACTCATACTGCACTCAAAACACTAACTCTGTTTCTCTCTCCCCATATGCTGCCAGATGTGCTGAGTTTGTGTTTGCTTCAATTTCTAGCATGCAGTACTCCATTGTTTAACAAATCATATACTTATATTGGAAACAATACAGTAAATGTTTACCAGATGGGTTCCTGAATAAGAAGGTTCTTCAGTGATGATAGGTTGGGCCTACACTCTCTGGAATTTAAAAGAATGAACACAAATCTGATTGAAAGATAAGAATCTGAAGTGACTTGATAAGGTAAACACTGAAAGGTTTTCTGAATAGGGAATTGAGAACACAGGTGCAGGGTCTGATCATAAGAGGCTGATTATTTAGGAAATGAGGAGAAATTCCTTCTCTCAAAAGGTTTGTGAATCTTTGGAATTCTCTACCCAAAGAAGTTGAGACCATGCCATTATTGAATGTATTTAAGACTTAGATAGACAGATGTTTGGCCTCTCAAGAAATTAAGATATGAGGAGTGAATTGATAAGTAGAATTAAGGCTGATGATCAGCCATGATCATGGTGAATAGAAGCACAACAGGCTATAAAGTCTATTCTTGATCCTATTTTTAGTGTGCTTATGGTACAATTGTGTTGGTTTGTCTAGTTATGGTGTACTTTTAAATAATGTCATTGAAATTGCATCATGCAAGTCATCATCATCTCAATTATTCTGAATAGTCAAGAACTACAGAAATAATTTACAAATACAATGATTAATGCAAAACATTTGCATGGGGTGGCACGGTGGCACAGTGGGGGCGGCACGGTGGTTAGCACTGCTGCCTCACAGCGCCAAAGATCCGGGTTTAATTCCCGCCTCAGGCAACTGTCTGTGTGGAGTTTGCACATTCTCCCAGTGTCTGCGTGGGTTTCCTCCAGGTGCTCCGGTTTCCTCCCACAGTCCAAAAATGTGCAGGTTAGGTGAATTGGCCATGCTAAATTGCCCGCAGTGTTAGGTGGAGGGGTAAATGTAGGGGAATGGGTCTGGGTGGGTTACTCTTCGAAGGGTCGGTGTGCACTTGTTGGGCCAAAGGGCCTGTTTCCACACTGTAAGTAATCTAATCTCCTCTCAGTCATCTAATTTTCCTTCCTTCCCTAATGGCATTGTGTTTGTATCTACCTCCATAGATTTTAAGGATTTCTATGGATTCTCAACACTTTCAATAAAGGTGGTTCACACCACTTTCACAAAGGCAATTAGAAATTGGCAATAAATTGTGGGCTGGCCAGCAATATTTACATAATGTGAACAGTTAAAGAAGAAAGTCACTGATCAAAGTGCTGCATTCACTTCTAGATTTCTGGAGTGGATTTTAGTCTTTACATTCCAGACCACTCTCTCCATGGCCTTATCCTCATGACCCCTGTTCTTACTGTTTTGCAAATTTAAATTCCAGTCCTTTCAATTAATTATATTTGGATAGATCAAGAAATGAAAAGTAAATATAACAATTTTTCCTTGAATAGATCCAGACTTGAGTTGTCAAGTGAAAACTGAAAGGGCCATGTGGAAATTCTTCTCAACAGTGTTATACTGCATCCTTTTCAGAGATGGAGTTGGGTAACTCCTAGCACTGGAAGTCTAAGCTCATGGCCTTGCCCTATGCCATTGTCCTTATAACAGGTTGGGGAAAGCTGTGTCCCTACTTAAGCGTCCAAATGACAATATTTAAAAATTCAGCCCCAGTTGATCATTTCCAGGAATTAGTCATCAGAAGTAACTTTCTCTCCAAATGTGGTGAAATGTTGCATGTGAAAGGAATGAATGATGTTGGAGAAGTAGAACAGCTTTGAACCAAAATGTCTGCCATAAAAGCGCTTAAGGATTTGATTTGGTTTGAGTATATAGACAAAACTGATATTTCCCAAAAGAATATTTAGCTTTTGTGTCCAAAACATTTGCAATTTTAAAACTTCTGTTAGTTTACATGCTTACAAAAATACTTTTCTCATTAGTTTGATTGTAAAAGGTGGTGACACAGGATTCAAAATTACATATCCCACTAGCCTAGTCAATAAATCTAACAAGCTGTGTTAAAGCTGATCCTTAATCAAGGAAAGAGTGTGATTATGGAACTAGTTATGGTAACTTTTACCCACAGGCTGTAATTCTGATGCTGGCTTACTAGTAAAACAAGCCAAATGTACTTAGCAATAGGCTTACACTTCTGTGTTGTAAAGTGCTGGTAAATGAGCCAGCACAATTAATTCACAATTAGGAAACAGAATCAATTTTGTATTTAACAGTTTCAGTCTGCCAATTTTTTGATGGCAGCAAACGTTGCAGATCTACAAGATGAATTTTGGCTATGATCTCTATTACGACACAGAGACTGACACCCAAACCAAGTCAGCCTTCCAGCCCTCCTGTATTTTGTTATAAAACAAAGGTTGACTCCACCTCTGGGAACTAAAACCAAAACACCCAAACAGGATCACCTCGCCCTATAATTTGTAAAAGGAGTGTAAAAAGTGGGGTTATCTGTGTTTCAGCAACTTCTAGTGGTTAAATAAAATAAATCCCTGACAGTCACTTTAAAATCAACAAGTAGCACTTTATTTATCTAACTCTAACAGTGAACAAATTAACTTAACTACAAACAAACTAAATAAATCCCTTCTATCTACTAACTATTCCCGAATAAATCAAGATTCTAATGGTATGCTGTTCCAATAAATGCACGTCTCACTCATGTTAAAAAAACTGAGTTTAGTCTCTCAAAATTACAGCCAAAATTACGTTTCTTCTGGAATGTTCTATGCCTTCTCCATCAAGTCTTCTGTCAGGAATGCCTTTGCTTTCATTTCTTATGACAGGATTGCCTTCTCCATTGTTGGTACAGTTATTGTTTAGATGGTGCTTTCTCTAAGACATAGATGAGGCTGTGAGAGCCAGTGATTCTCTCAAGAGCTGAGGGCCGTTAGCTCTGGTAGATGACAGCTAGCTCTGGAGTCTTTGTCCAACTGTCCCTTTATTTTATACCCGTGATGACATATCAATATTTCTTACAATAGGGTTGGTCCAAAATCACCAGATTTAAATTTAATAGGTTTTTTGGTATCTAAGTGACTGGTTCAAATTGATTAGCAAAATTGAAAAGTCTGTTGTCTTGGTAGAAACTGCTGCTTGGCCTGCTAACTGTACAGTCTTTCAATAGAAATGTTTCAGTTCGGGCTCTCTGAGTACTTGCAAATTTTCAACCTTTTCAAATCTATTTCAAATCTCTAAGCACTGAAAAAGCATCATCTTTTAAAGGGACCACACAACGTTTTCTTCCCAAGCATTCTACAATTTTACGAACACCGAATTTGGACTTTGTGCCTCCTAATCTACAATTACTCTACCCAACTTCGCAACAACTTGCAATACAGCAAAATGAAACTAAAATGCCTTAAATAATTCAAATAATCAATCCCAGATTTTGCAAATAATTAATTTCCATACACTGGTTTTGTATCTTAAACAAAGACTTAATTTACTAATTAGATGATAGCATACAGAGAGGAAATTAAATAACATGATGCTTTAAACCTGAAGCATTTGTTCTCAGCTCCCATTCACACAAAACACAAACATAGTTCAGTGTTACAACACTGGGTAAACCCTTCTGCTAATTAACCAAATACACAGAAAACCTCACTTCGCCTCGTAATCTGTTAAAGTATGAGTGACAGACAACTACCCAAATTCCACTATTTAAAGAAAAAAGTAACTTTTATTTTTTAATTCCAAAAGAGGACATTAAACAACTATTCAAAACTCTAATTCTCCTTTCTCTTAAATATTTGTTGTCTACCTCCCACTCAATACCAATATACTGACCCGATAAAGTCCCTATTAAATTTTCAGTAAACCAATTTTCAAAATCAGCTGTCAACTTCGGGTGTCAAACTTCCTCTGTTTGTAGATTCCCCTGCGTCATCTTCAGTCTTCTGCTATAAAGATGTTTCATATGAAAAAGGTACCTTTCAGAGAGAAGAGTTGCAGGCAGTCATTTAAATGGAAGATGGTGCTCTTTCTCTGGCTAACTGTAGAAAATGTCTGCTTTTATACCCCAAAACATTGGACTGTCTCATTGGTGTGATGTTATCAATACAGAAAAATTCTAATTCAATTGGGTTTTAGTTCCTTGTGACAGTTTAAATTGATTGGCTAAAACTGAATTGTTGAGAAAACAACTCAGTATCTAAGTTACAGCTCAAAGGTTACATCTTCAAATTGTCCAGTATCATTTGTGCCTGCAGTCAGTCGCATGACAGGTGCTTGCCAGCTTTTTGATTTTCACTCTCTCAAAGGTACAGTACATGCCTTCAACTTCATAACGTAAGGGACAAATTAAAAGAATAGAAAATAATAAAACTGGCTAGATTACTTAAATGTCCTTCACCTTGTATTGCTTCATAGGGATAAATGCAGACTACCTGGCTTTTTTCCAGAAATGTTGATGAGTTCACCCAGGCAAAGTCAGCACTACTTCTAACTCAGTTTTCTATTCTTTGGGCTTCTGAAAGCTGTTTATCAGATTAGGCAGGGAGCTTTTCAAATCTTCTTGCTGCCTCAGTCGCATCCCCAGAACCATCTCTCAGAAAATGCAGTTTAGAATAAAACTTTAATTCTGGTTCCATCCTGAAAGACTGATCAACTCATCCAAAGCCTCACTTACCTTCCAACAACAGCCACCTGCTTGAATGCAGGATCACCCCCAGACTTGCCAGACCAACTCACAAGTACTCATCTCATCGATAGCCACTTTCTGCAATGTTTAAACACAGTGCTCTTCCCAGGATTCGCTGTGTCTCTTAGAACCTTTCCAATCAAAGCTCAGTCTGCAATTAGCCTCCAGGCGTGGCTTTACTGTTTGGTCTGTTCTCTTCCAGTAATTTCTAGCTCATAATTCAAAATTGATTAAAAGTAAGATAATTAGTAATAGGTGGTGGATCTAACAGTTTTATTAAGTTCACCAAGATTTTCAGATATCAAATCAGACTTCAGTGCCTCAGTGTAAAAATTTACTCTTTCCACCATTGGCATACAGTGGCAATAGTGTGTAGCATCTATGAGATGCACTAAAGCAACTTGCAAAGCCTTCTTTGACACACCTACCAAACCAAGCGACCTCTACTATCCAGAAGAACAGAAGCAAAAGATGCCTGGGAGAATCACCACTTGCAAGTTCCCCTCAAAGCCAAATACCATCTTGACAGGAAATATTTCAATCACTTGACTGTAGCTAGGTCAAAAGTGGAACTTCCTTCCAAACAACACTGTACATGTGTCTGTACCCTATGGACTCCAATGGCTCAAGAAAGTTCTTTATCACCAACTTCTCAAGGGCAAATAATTACAAATAACAAATGCTGGCCTAATCAGCAACACTCATATCAAATGAACTAATGAAAACAAAACCTGAAATGCATCTTTTAAAAAAACTGATCCTACCAGGGAGTTTATTATTGACTGCCAGCCATATACAGAATCTATCACCGGATTAAAGAAACTTTGAATCAAGTCACTGAGAAATCTATAATCGTAAAATATCTGTTTGCATGTTATGTAATGTGCACTCACTCCTCAGTGGGATACACACCGTTTATCCAAGCCCAGAAAGTTTAGAAGCAGGGAAAGTGAGTCTCTTTGCACAGAACTACTGAAGGTTGACGGTCTAAAAGCAAATTAACAAAATAGGCATCAGTTTCTGATGTTGTCTATGCCATCTTATCATTTTGAACCGCAGGAAGTGACACCCAGATATGGAGGCAGCAACGCTTAAAACAATATTAAAATCTCTGAGAAAGAAGACTAAATCAGGTCAAAGACAAAAGAAAAGCAGAAATTTTGTAATTGTTCTGCAGAAGACAATTCAAAACAGTCATTAGACCACAGAACTGGGAGCTTAAGCAACCCTAGAATGAGACTTACTTATTCAGTGGGCCCACAAAGGTTACTTATGAGAGAATACCAAGCACTACACATGAGCACCCACAGACCAACTTCCAAAGGTCTTTAACTAAGTACCTTGTAAGTAGGAAAGGTAGAATAAGTTCACCATGCTGTTAATTTATGAATGAAATGGAATGACAAGTATATGTTGTTCCCTAAATACCAGCATTCCACATTGGATATACCCCAGAACTGAATTCTCAAAATTGTACAGGGTGCAGCTAAATACTGCAGCAGGTATGTAACATCAGCCAATGTGTCACACATACCATCTGGATGTGTATTTTCTGAAAAGGAATTAAAATATATAGATGTATATTTTCACAGAATAATGAGCAGAATTAAAAACATAAAACCTAGGAGTCGGAGTAAGCAATCCAGCCCCTCGAGCCTACTCAGCCAATTAATACAACCATGGCTGAAATCACCTCCACCTCAATTCCACTTTACTGCCTGCTCCCCATAATTAAATTTTAAACAAATGTCTATCTCATTGGATTCAAACAATTCAACTAATCTCCAAAAGATTAAATGGTATTCTGGAATCCAGATTAACAGCAGCAAAATTTGACATTTTCAGTCCTGGAAAGTTCAATTGATCCAAACTTCCCCAACATGCATAAACAACCTGAGTGCCTAAACAACCTGAGTGCCATAATATTATGCACTCTCTGAAGCCTAAAGACCAAAACTATGGACGCGTGCTAGCCTGAATATTGTCCTGATGTTAAGTGGGATGGGATGAGATGATCCATTTATAGATAGGATGGCTGATTACATGATTCGTCTGATGACCTGCCAATTAGATATTCATGGAAGAAGTGCTAATCAAATAAGACCATAAGACATAGGAGTGGAAGTAAGGCCATTCGGCCCATCAAGTCCACTCTGCCATTCAATCATGGCTGATGGGCATTTCAACTCCACTTACCCGCATTCTCCCCGTAGCCCTTAATTCCTTGTGACATCGAGAATTTATCAATCTCTGCCTTGAAGACATTTAGCATCCCAGCCTCCACTGCACTCTGAGGCAATGAATTCCATAGGCCCACCACTCTCTGACTGAAGAAATGTCTCCGCATTTCTGTTCTGAATTTACCCCCTCTAATTCTAAGGCTCTGTCCATGGGTCCTAGTCTCCTCGCCTAACAGAAACAATTTCCTAGCGTCCACCTTTTCCAAGCCATGTATTAGCCTGTAAGTTTCTATTAGATCTCCCCTTAATCTTCTAAACTCCAATGAATACAATCCCAGGATCCTCAGCCATTCCTCGTATGTTAGACCTACCATTCCAGGGATCATCCGTGTGAATCCCCGCTGGACACGCTCCAGTGCCAGTATGTCGTTCCTGAGGTGTGGAGACCAAAACTGGACACAGTACTCCAAATGGGGCCTAACCAGAGCTTTATAAAGTCTCAGTAGCACAATGGTGCTTTTATATTCCAACCCTCTTGAGATAAATGCTGAAAATGTGTTGCTGGAAAAGCGCAGCAGGTCAGGCAGCATCCAAGGAACAGGAGAATCGACGTTTCGGGCATAAGCTCTTCTTCAGGAACAAAGCCCTTCATAAGCCCTTCTTCTTATGCCCGAAACGTCGATTCTCCTGTTCCTTGGATGCTGCCTGACCTGCTGCGCTTTTCCAGCAACACATTTTCAGCTCTGATCTCCAGCATCTGCAGTCCTAACTTTCTCCTCTTGAGATAAATGACAACATTGCATTCGCTTTCTTAATCACGGACTCAACCTGCATGTTTACCTTTAGAGAATCCTCGACTAACACTCCCAGGTCCCTTTGCACTTTGGCTTTACGAATTTTCTCACCGTTTAGAAAGTAGTCCACACTTGTATTCTTTTTTCCAAAGTGCAAGACCTCGCATTTGCTCACATTGAATTCCATCAGCCATTTCCTGGACCACTCTCCCAAACTGTCCAGATTCTTCTGCAGCCTCCCCACTTCCTCAGTACTACCTGCCTGTCCACCTAACTTTGTATCATCGGCAAACTTCGCTAGAATGCCCCCAGTCCCTTCATCCAGATCATTAATATATAACGTGAACAGCTGCGGCCCCAATACTGAACCCTGCGGGACACCGCTTGTCACCGGCTGCCATTCCAAAAAAGAACCTTTTATCCCAACTCTCTGCCTTCTGTCAGACAGCCAATCCTCAATCCATACCAGTAGCTCACTTCAAACACCATGGGTCCTCACCTTGCTCAGCAGCCTCCCATGTGGCACCTTATCAAAGGCCTTTTGGAAGTCTAGATAGACCACAACCTCTGGGTTTCCCTGGTCTAACCTACTTGTCACCTCTTCAAAGAATTCCAACAGGTTTGTCAGGCACGACCTCCCCTTACTAAATCCATGTTGACTTGTTCTAATCCGACCCTGCTCTTCCAAGAATTTAGAAACCTCATCCTTAATGATGGATTCTAGAATTTTACCAACAACCAAGGTTAGGCTAATTGGCCTATAATTTTCCATCTTTTGTCTTGATCCTTTCTTGAACAAGGGGGTTACAACAGCGATCTTCCAACATCCGGGACTTTCCCTGACTCCAGTGACTTTTGAAAGATCTCAACCAACGCCTCCGCTATTTCCTCAGCCACCTCCCTTAGAACTCTAGGATGCAGGCCATCGGGGCCAGGAGATTTATCAATTTTAAGACCTTTTAGCTTTTCTAGCACTTTCTCTTTTGTAATGGCAACCAGACTCAACTCAGCCACCTGACTCCCTTTAATTGTTGGGATATTACTCATGTCTTCCACTGTGAAGACTGACGCAAAGTACTTATTAAGTTCTCCTGCTATTTCCTTATCTCCCATCACTAGGCTTCCAGCATCAGTTTGAAGTTGCCCAATGTCTACTTTTGCCTGTCATTTGTTTCTTATGTATTGAAAGAAACTTTTACTATCATTTCTAATATTACTGGCTAGCCTACCTTCATATTTGATCTTCTCCTTCCTTATATCTCTCTGTTATCCTCTGTTCGTTTTTGTAGCCTTCTCAATCTTCCGATTTCCCAGTGCTCTTGGCCACTTTATAGAATCTCTCTTTTTCTTTAATACCTTTCCTGACTTCCTTTGTCAGCCATGGCTGTCTAATCCCTCCCCGGATAATCTTTCTCTTCTTGGGGATGAACCTCTATACAGTGTCCTCAATTATACCCACAAACTCCTGCCATTTTTGCTCTACTGTCTTCCCTGCTAGGCTCTGCATCCAGTCTATTTTCGTCAGTTCCTCGCTCATGCCCTCATAATTATCTTTATTTAACTGCATCTGATTTTGCCTTCTCTCTTTCGAACTGCAGACTGAACTCTACCATATTATGATCGCTGCTTCCTAAGCGTTCCCTTACTTTAAGATTTTTTATAAAGTCTGGTTCATTACATAGCACTAGGTCCAGAATAGCCTGCTCCCTTGTGGGCTCCATGACAAGCTTTTCCAAAAAACCATCCTGTAAGCATTCCATGAATTCCCTTTCTTTGGATCCACTGGCAACATTATTTACCCAGTCCACCTGCATATTGAAGTCTCCCATGATCACCGTGACCTTGCATTTCTGACATGCCTTCTCTATTTGCGCCCCTGCTCCTGACCACTGTTAGATGGTCTGCACATAACTCCCATTATGGTTTTTTTGCCTTTGCGGTTCCTCAATTCCACCCATGCAGACTCCACATCATCCGACGCTATGGTGTCATTTAGTGCCATAGATTTAATTTTGTTCTTAACTAACAATGCAACCCTGCCCCCTCTGCCTACCTCCCTGTCTTTTCGATAAGTTGAAAATCCTTGGATGTTTAACTGCCAGTCCTGACCCCCCTGTAACCACATCATAATCATTCACGATGATCTGTGCCATTAGTTCACCTGCTTTGTTACAAATGCTACGAGCATTCAGGTAAAGTGCCTTAATGCTAACTTTCTTATCATTAGAGATATTGGAAGTCATAAGATGTCCTAAGTTATCCTTCCATTTTGCTGTATTTCCAGTCTGCCTCAAGTTTAAATCCGCCTGCACATATGCTATCCTGCTGCTTATCTTTCCATTTAACTCCATAGTCCCTGTCGCTTTCACTTTCCCTTCCCCAAATGACAGAACCAGATGGAAAGCTGACAAACCCACCATGAAACACATAGGTTTGAAGGTCCAAGTCCATTTAATTTCTTGCAATCTAACAGCATCAGCATTAGTGTGTAGTAGAAGCCTTGAGAGCTCATTTTCTGAAGAATCTTTCGAACAGTACTCATACCCAGCTGCCAAATCAGATGACGCTACCATCTACTCGATGTTCCCCCAATAATAACTGCCATCATGTGCTATTCAGTGTTGTTTCACAGCAGACGACATATGACTCCATGAATTAGCTACATCTCCCTGCAGGTTCTCGTCTGGTAATTCAGGTAAAGGCCAGAAATGGAATCAGGAAATGGTCTCTCGTGACCAATTGTAAACTCTGTATTGTGCATCAGCTACACATATGTCTGTACCCACCCCACTATGGACATCTCCATCCTTGAACAGTAGTCCAGAGATGTCTTTGTATGCAGCTATGTCCTTATGGACCCTGAAGCTTTAAAACAATTAACATGCATCTTGTAAATCATCCTTGTCCTTCCTTTTAACAGCATCATCATTTCATTATCCTTGGCCACCACTAAACCCCAGTGTATCAGTACCTACTCTCCAGTGTTTCTATAAGGCTCCTATAAAACAGAAGTACTTCTTATTTTGTCCAAATCCATCAAGAAGACTACTTTAGCTGCACACAGCTAACCAATCTTGACTCTGAAGGTATATATTTCTCATTTTCTGATTTACTGCAAAGGTGCCACTTAAATTAGCAAAATGTTGTTTAAATGAACTCGTATGACATGCTAATATATTAAAAGTAGGTTCTTGTTACTTGTCCATTGAGTAGCTCCATTTGCCCTCAACCCACCAAACATTAGTTCCATACTACCATCATGCCGCTGGAAAGTTGACATTTTGCCTCCCACATAAAAAAAGTACTCACTTGCCTGGTTTCCTGTTGCCCATAGCAGTATAATATTCCAGCCACCTTTCCCACTCAATCTTGATTGTTCCCAATTCCATATGCATTTTACAGAGAGGTAAAATTATTTGTTATGATCTTGTGAATGCTGTGCACTATATTAATTAATGAAAAACAATGACATTGTATGTGATAATGTTCTTAGGAAAAAGAGATGATTTGCCATTATTGAGGTACTAATTTCACATGAAAGCATTTTAGGACAACTGTACATTTTAATTGACAACAATTTCAAAATGCTTCAAAGTAAGGATTTATTTGAAGATATTTTCAATAATAAAAGAAGTACTGGAAAACTTAAAGCAAAATAATAGGTTAAAACTCTTTTTTAAAAAAACCTTTATCAGGAAGCCAATTTGTAAGCCCACAGGCATGCTCGTTTACAGTTACCGGCCAAAGAGAAATGATACTACTAAATAATCAGTTGGCACTATTTTGTGAGAAAAGGGACAAAAAAAAAACAGATCTTTTTCACAATATACTGTTCTTTGCACAGTGGATTTCTAAATTAATTTGTTGATCCATAAAGGGGAAAGAAAAGGAAAATACTAATGTACTGAAACATCCATGATTATTCAGCTTGTTTGTTCATTACTGGCAAATAGCTAACCCTATAGTGACTACAGAGCTCCTAGATTTTTTTATTAGCTGGTAAATTAATTAACACGATTTAGAGAAAATAATTGGAACCTGTCAAATAATAGAATACAGACATTTCAATTAAAACCACATACTCAGCCATCATTTTACAAATTCACTATCCCATAAAACATTATTTACAAGGTCATGTTCTTACTTTTTATCAAGGTTATATTATAATAAACACAAAAAATACAGGAAATTCTCAACAGGTTAAGCAGCCTCTGTGATGAGCAACACAGATATTTCAATGGCCAGAGAGCCATTAGAACAACAGAGACAGACATGTACATCAAAACCAGCCAGAATCACAGACATTGTTGATGCTGTGGGAATTCCCTAAGCAACTGAATTTTCTGATCACAATTCTCCTATATCCAGAATCCCCCAAAAGAATCCATTAAAGTCAAACAATTCAGAAGGTTCCAAATCACTTTTGCTTAACAGTTACCCAGGAAACATTCAAGAATTAAAAATCTAGTCCAACCTGTGGATAACTATTAAAATGACCCAGATCACACCAAGGAAGCCCCAAACTATATCTCCCTGAACTTATGACGACACCCTGACCAGATCACACCCCACCCTGAGCCTGCTGCACCAGATACCCCTGGTTCCAACAGTGTCCATCCTCCCCCAACCCTCCCTGGACCCAACACTTCTTCTCCAATGAACTTACACCCCCCTCCACGTTTCCAACAGCACTGGCAAATCTCAGACCTGATACTTCAGCTACAAGCATGACCACTCCAGGATGTGCTCTGCTCTCCACTAATGGTTAACCCCAATGCCCTTTCCACAGCCTGACCCCATGAATCAAACAGCTTCTGCCAACAGCCTAACTAACACTCCCAGACCTGGCAACCAAGCTGAGACCCAACATAACCCAATGAGGCAGCCTGACACCTTACCTATCTGGCACCTTGGAGAAAGTGAGGACTGCAGATGCTGGAGATCAGAGCTTAAAAATGTGGTGCTGGAAAAGCGCAGCAGGTCAGGCAGCATCAAAGGAACAGGAGAGTCGATGTTTCAGGCATAGGCCCTTCCTGAAGAAGGGCTTATGCCCGAAATGTCGACTCTCCTGTTCCTTTGATGCTGCCTGACCTGCTATCTGGCACCTTACCCATTTAACCAACTATTACACTTTTTAAAAAGTTTTGGACAATTTAGCATGGCTAATTCACCAAACCTGCACATCTTTGGACGGTGGGAGGAAACCGGAGAATCTGCAGGAAACCCACGCAGACATGGGGAGAATGTGCAAACTCCACACATACAAGGCCAGAGTCGAACCTAGTTCCCTGGTGCTGAGAGGCAATAGTGCTAAATGCTGAGCCACCCTGCCACACTTTAGTTTTAATCAGAAGCCTTTGGGATCTCAGAAGAGTTGGAAGTTTCAATGAATATCTCCTCACTACATCTTTCTCTGAATTTTCTCATGATGCCTGGTCCCTCCTGGATTGAAGAACTGTGTGAGAATCGGTGTCTGAATTTGCCTTTTTGCCAAGGGATGTGTTTCGGGGATGTTCCCACACTGGAACAGTTTGCAGCAGCCATCAAATTGGCTGGCTATACTACTGGACAAATAAATCAGAGAACACACCACAATATTGCAAAAGTTGACGCAGGTTCCAGTGCCGATTCTCTTCACTGCTGGATTCGTAGATTCCTGGACAGATTTATAACTAGAGGCCCTTGTCGTGGAATCGCCAGCACAGAAGACATCTAAAGATAAGTGGGTATGTATTAATCCTGATCAGAGGCATAAATTATTGACTGGAATAATTGGAATGTTTTTGCCAATATTTCGGTCAAAATGGCAAGGTGGCTGAGTGGTTAGCACTGCTGCCTCACCGCACTAGAGACCCGGATTCGATTCCACTCGAGTGACTATCTGTGTGGAGTTTCCACATTCTTCCAGTCTCTGTGTGGGTTTCCCCTCAGTACTCAAGTTTCCTCCCACAGTCCAAAGATGTATAGGTAAACAGGACTGGCCATGCCTAATTGCCCATAGTGTGCAGGGATTTGCAGGCCAGAAATGGAAATGCAGGATTACAGAGAAAGGGTTGGTGGGTCTGATGAGATGCTCTTTGGAGGGTTGGTATGGACTCAATGGGCTGAAAGGCCTGTTTCCATACTGTAGGGATTCTATGACAATGCATCAGAATTTTGATTTGGAGTTTTATCAATCTAAAATATTACCTGCTTTTTCTCTCCATAGATATTACCTGAACTGCTAAATATTTCCAACAGTTCCAGTTTTCATTTCAAGTTTTCAGCATCTGCAATATTTTAGTTTTACAAATATAAAAATAGGTTTGCTACAATGTCAATATATATGCAAATTGTCACAGAACTACATATCATACCCTGGTGAGACAAGAATATTGTAATACCTTTCTGGTCCAGTTCTGTGAAACTAGTCTTGAACAACATATACAGAATATATATAAGATAGCAGCATATTTGTAAATGATTTGGCATTGCAAGAAATAACAAAAGAACCCATGCTTTTCTTCAGGAGAAAAAAAAAGGTGGATAAACCTTCAAAATGAGATGGCTAAAGATAGAAAATGTCATCATTTTCAATAGCTTGTGACATATCTGACACAGTATAAGAGATGAAAAATTGCAGACCTTATCAAGAAATGTGTTTAGAAGATCAGAATTATTCATTTTCAGCAAGATCTATCATTGGTGGTGGAGGTATATTATGGGCATGTAAAAAAGCCTTGTTTAAGTCATTTTCAGTTAAGGCGCATTTTTGTTCTCTCAACAAATGTATAAAATGCAAGGCTACAACCTACAGCGACACTTCTATAATTAGACACTGTCTTACTCAAGAAAAGCAAAGACTGATCAACAACTCAGGCACCAAAGTCATAAATCAAATTCTAAACACCAGTCAATTCAGAAACCATAACAAAAACTTGTCATGCAGTAGTCAAAACATTCTCTGAGAAAACTGCACAGAAACAATCCTACTTACTTGACAAGCAAGATTCATATCCATACATTCTGGTCCTAAGCAAAAAAGTTATTTTCCTTATAAATGAAACTATGTTTCAGCAGCAAGGACAATTCAGCCTGATATATTCCTTCAGTTCTCATATCAATTATGCAGGAATAGCCCTGTTAAGAGCTTTGATGAGTAAATCTTTTTTTAAGTTATGCATGGGCTTTGGACATGGCTGGATAGGCCAGCATTTATTGCCCATTTCGAACTGCCCTTGAGAAGGTGGTGGTGCTGAGCTACTTTCTTGAATTGTGGGAATCCTAGAAGAGTAGGGAAATGCTGTTAGGAATGGAGCACCAGGATTCTGACATTGTGAAAGTGATGGAACAGCAGTTTACAACTGCTGCACTTGTTTCTATAGATAATAGAGGTCACAGGTTTGGCAGATGGATTGGAGATGTGGGCCATGAGGTTTTTTAAGAGACTGGCACTTGTTGGATGTCAGTGTCCATGGATATGGGGTACATATAGCTGGTACTCCTAGAGCATGCCTGAAATGCTGGTGCCTACTGTTCAATATGGAGATCTCTGAGGAAGTAGCAAGGTGAACTCAGCAAAATCCCACTCTGCTCTCAACGTTGAGTTTTCCAAATGGCTAGTTTGAATTATGAGTTTGGTAAGGTCGCAACCCATGGAAAGTTGGATTGTGAAGAAATCATTTAACTAACAATGAAGAGCATCACTTGGAAACTGGCTGCTCCCTGACAAGAATGGGAAAAGCAGGGAAGTTGCAGCAAGATGATGTCATCCTCGAGATGACTAACTCCCCTGATTCTAGCACTCATCTTGCCACAGTCCATGTCATTCAAAACCTGGTAGAATTCCACCTTGTAACTTGTTTAACACCTTCTACTATTTGAAAAAGGGAAGATACACGTTTTTGTAGATTGTAAAGAGGAAATTGCATGGATGCGAGTAATATTGCTGATGTAATGTACATGGACATACAAAAGGCATTGAATATAGTGACACATAAAAGAGTTATGAGAAAAGTTATAGCCAATGGATTTAAAGGACAGTATCAATGTGGACACAAAATTGGCTGAGTATCAGAAAACACAGCAATGCTACTAGATATATGTTAGGATGGAGCAAGGCATGTAATGCACTTCCACAGAGTTGGTATTGGGACCCTTGCTTTTCCTTATTAATAGGAATGATCGAGATCTTGAAGTGCAGTTGACAACTTCAATGCTAGTGGACAATACAAAACTTGAAAACATTGTGAAGTGAGAAGGACAGTATAGAAATTCAAAAGGGTATAGACAATTGAGTATAAGAGTTGGGAAGTCATGATGAGGTTGTACAGGATATTAGTGAGACCATTTCTACAGTATCGTCCAATTCTGGTCACTCTGTTATAGCAAGGATATTATTAAGCTAGGCAGGGTTCAGAAGAGATTTGCCAAGTTGCTGGGTATGGAAGGTTTGAGTCATAAAGTGGGACTTTTTTCACTGAAGTGTAGGAGGTTGAGAGGTAACCTTATAGAAGTTTTTAAGATGGTGAGGGGTATAGATACGATTAATGATAGGTGTCTTTTCCCTAGGATTGGAGATTTCAAGATTAGAGGGCATATTTTTAAGGTTAGAGGAGAGATATTTAAAAAAAACATGAGAGTCAAATTCTTTACACAGAGGGTGATTCACGTGTGGAATAACTAACTGATGAAGATTAATTAAATCAATAAATTTGCAATTAAAAAGCTAGTGGTGACTATGAAACCATTGTCATAAAATCAAAATCTGGGTTCACTAATGCCCCTTAGGGAAAATAAGTCTGTCATTCTTACCTGGTCCAGCCTACATGTGACTACATACCCACAACAATGTGATTGACTTAACTGCACTCTAAAATTGTGGGGTGACACATGGGAAACAAATGTTGGCCGTACCACAGGCAGCATGGTGGCTCAGCGGTTAACACCATGGCCTCACAGCGCCTAGGACCTGGGTTCGATTCCAGCCTCAGGTGATCGTCTGTGTGGAGTTTGCACATTCGCCCAGTGTCTGTGCAGGTTTCCTCTGGGTGCTCCGGTTTCCTTCCACAGTCCAAAGATGTGCAGGTCAGGTGAATTGGCCATGCTAAATTGCCCATCGTGTCCCGGGATATGTAGGCTAGGGGTAACTGTAGAGTAATAGGGAATGGGTTTGGGTGGGATACTCTTTGGAGGTTTGGTGCGGACTTGAAGGGCTTGTTTCCACGCTGTAGGGATTTTATGATACCAGGCACACCCACATACCATTAAAGAATAAAGAAAAAATTTAGAATTGCAGTGAGGAGAATTTATTAATTCAAAGGGTTGTGAATCTTTGTAATTGCCTTCCCTGGGATTATTAATGCTTCATGACTGAATATATTAAAGGGCAGAATGAGTCTTGTTGCACAGTGATAGTCTTCCTATCTTTAGGCTGGATGACACAAGTTCATGTCTCACCTGGTCCAGAGGTGTGTAGTAATATCTCCGAATAGGCAGATATAAATATACAAGGCCAAAATAGACAGATTTGTGATCTCTCAGGTCACAGAAAATTGTAAGCAGATGGTAAAATTTGGAGTGGAGGCCAAAGATTATCTATAATCATAATCAATGATACAACAGGCTGCAGGAGCTACGCAGATTACTTCTATTGCTACTTTTTATGTTCATATTCTCAGCACAGTGTCATATCACATATGTCTTTGGGCACTCACTGAGTATTCCATGAGATTGATCTGTGATGTAGGCTTGCAGCTCTACATCATAAAAAATACAAAAGTGCCTCAAAAATGTTTCATTTTGAGATTGGCCCAACCTTGAGTGAAACTTATGAGGTATGTCAGTTTATTGCTGTTGACAGGGTGAAAACTGTAAACCTTATGGTAGGTACCATGGTTCCTAATGAAGGGCTTATGCCCAAAACGTCAATTCTCTGCTCCTCGGATGCTCCCTGACTTGATGTGCTTTTCCAGCACTACACTCTTGACTCTGATCTCCAGCATCTGCAGTCTCACTTTCTCCTATCATAAGGTGTGAGGTTATTTCTGCATCTCAGGAGGTTTTGGATTGTAGCTGTATCAGAAGATGTAGACCACCAACTCAGAACGAAGCAGTGGAGAGAAACAGCTGCACAGCAGTACAGATGGCACTTTGGAGCAGAGGGATGCAGAGGTACTCATCCAGGTGCAGGAGGCAGGAGACAATACGTACAGAATTTACTATATCTCCAGAGGATCAACTTCATGCTCTTTCAACATCGATAAAAGTAAAGAATTGATCGCTGACTTCAGAAAGAAGGGAGGAGAAACACATCCCCACCCACATCAACAGAGCTGAGGTTGAGAGAATAGAGAGCGTCAAGTTCCTAGGTGTAATAATAACAGACATTCTGTCCTGGTCCTCCCACATGGATGTGCCGGTCAAGATAACAACGACTCTTCTTTTTCAGGTGGCTCATGAAATTTGACATGTCTATAAGTTTCCTCACCAACTTTTACAGATGCACCACTGAAAGCATACTGTCCAGGTACTTAAAGGCCTGGTGTGCTAACTACTCTGCCCAGGACCATAAGAAATAACATAAGATTGTGTGCACAGCCAAGGCCTTCAAGGAAGCCAACTTTCCATCCATGGACTTCATTTATACGGCCTGTTGCCATCTGGAGGAAACCCATGCAGACATGGGGAGAATTCTGTCAACGTCATCAAAGACCCATCGCATCCCAAACTTTTCCATCAGGGAGAAGATACAGAAGCTTGAACACGAGCGCACACACGCGCACACACACACGCGCACACACACACGCGCACACACACACGCGCACACGCAGGTTCAAGAACAGCTACGTCTCTGCCATTATTAGACTGATGATTTGACTCTTTAACTTCAAATAATGCTGATCTTGCTAATGTTGATCTTGCCTTAGGGCACACCCTGTGTGATGCAACTTGTATGCCTCTGTCTAGTGTTTTTTCCACCCTATAATCTATATGTCCTTGCTTACTGTGGTCTGCCTGTACTGCTCGTAAACAAACTTTTCACTGTACTTAGGTACACGTGACAATAAATCAATTAAATCAAATAAATCAATCAAATTGGATCACCTGTGACCACAATTCTTACCTGTTGCTGCTATAACTCTTCTGGGCACTATCTGAAATGATGCTTCATGTCTAACAGTTGAGCCTGTTCCTGCACAGGTTTAAGTGCAGCAGTCTTCAATGGGTTTTCAAGGCTCCAAAATACATAAGTCACTGGTGAACAGCAGTTCACCAGAGATGGCAGGGTTAAAAGAATTGCAAACCATGCAGTAGAGATAAAGAGCTGAATGTAACGGTTTGTTGGCAAAGTGCAAATTGTGTTGTGTTTTGGGGGATTGATTCACACTGTTAGACCAAGCAGGTTGTCAAAGAGTCATACAGCACAGAAGCAGGCCCTTCGGCACACCATGTTTATGCCGACCAACAAACTTCAAACAACACTAATCCTATTTACCTGCACTTAGTCTGTAGCGTACTATTCCTGGCATTTTAAAAACTCACTTAGATGCTCCTTAAGTGTTGCATGAGTACTTGTCTTCACCACCCTGTCAGGCAGCTCATTCCACATGTGTTGACAGCTTCAGAGACGTATGGACCCGTACTTCAAGGTCCCTCTGTTCCTCAGTAATCACTAGGGACCTACCATTTATTGTGTATATCAATTAGCTTGCACTTATCAGGATTAAACTCCACCTGCCATTGCTGTGCCCAATTTACTAGCTTATCGGTATCAGACTGCATCTTGAGACCATCCTCCTCACTATCAACAACATCACCAATTTTTGTGTCATCTGCAAACTTACTGACTGCACCTTCTGCATTCATTTCCATGTCACTGATACAAATAACAAACAGCAAGGGTCCTAGTTCCGAACCCTGTGGTACATCACTAGTCACAGGCTTCCAATTACTAAAATAATCCTCCACCCTTTCCATCTTATTTGTAAGCCAATTTTGGATCCAATTTGCTAATTTGCCTTGGATCCCATGAGCTCTTAACTTTTGAACCAGCCGACCAGAGACCTTACTGAAGACCATGTAAACCACATCAACAGCACTACTCTTATCAATACAATTAGTAATCTTTTAAAAAAATGCAATTCAAGGATCTTACACTAACCAGCCTGTAATTACCTGAGCTATCCCTGCTGCTCTTCTTGAACAAAAGAACCACAATAGCTGTCCTCCAGTCATCTGGCATATCACCTGTGGCCAACTAGTATTAAATATATCCATCAGGGCACTAGCAATCTCCTCCTTTGCCTCCATAGTAGCCTGGGATATATCTCATCAGGCCCTGGGGATTTATGCTGAAAAATGTGTTGCTGGAAAAGCGCAGCAGGTCAGGCAGCATCCAAGGAGCAGGAGAATCGATGTTTCGGCCTGAAGAAGGGCTTATGCCCGAAACATCGATTCTCCTGCTCCTTGGATGCTGCCTGACCCGCTGCGCTTTTCCAGCAACACATTTTTCAGCTCTGATCTCCAGCATCTGCAATCCTCACTTTCTCCTGGGGATTTAAGCACTTGCATGCCCATTAAAATATCTAATACATCCACCTTATTTATCTTAACCTATTCTAGAATCTCACCATCCCAAATGATATCCCCAGCTACAATATCTTTCTCCTCTGTGAACACAGATGAGAAGTATTCCTTTAAGAAATCACCCACGTTGACTGGTTCCACACACAGATTGCCCTTTGGTCTCCAATATGTCCCCTCTTTCCCTCGTACTCTTCTTACTCGTAAAATCCTTATAAAAAGCCTTGGGGTTTTCCTTGATCTCATCTGCCAAAGATCTTTAATGACCCCTCTTTTTCCTCCTAATTTCCTTTTTTAGCAACCTCCTACACTTTCTATATTTTTGAAAGGCCTTTCGTTTTTAATACGATGTACCGGACATATGCTCCCTTTAGTAATTTTTGAGATTTGTAGCTCCGTTTGATGATAATCATGTAAGTTAGCTCGCTGAGCTGGAAGGTTTGCTGTTAGATATTTCATTACCATGATGTCATCACCCACCTTAAGAAACCAAGACCTATAAATAGACAGGCGGGACATACCACCAGCACTTCACTGGGGACTCTCACTGATGATGTTACCTAGTCATAGATCATAGAATCTGCAGAGTGGAAACAGGCCCTTTGGTTCAACATGTCCACACTGACCCTCCGAAAAGTAACTCATCCAGACCCATTCCCCTACCCTATATTTGCCCCTGACTAATGCATTTAACCTACACATCCCTGAATACTATGGGCAATTTGGCGGGGCCAATTCACCTAACATGCACAAATTTGGACTGTGGAAGGAAACCGGAGCATCTGGAGGAAACCCATGCAGACATGGGGAGAATGTGCAAATTCCACACAGTCGCCCAAGGCTGGAATCAAACCCAGGTCTCTGGCACTGAGGCAGCAGTACTAACCACTTGAGCCACCATGCTGCCCACAGTCATGATGATGAAACATCTGAAAATAAACCTTCCAGCCCAGCAAGCTAACTTAAAAACTTATATACTCCCTTCTTTTTCTTTATTAAACGCTCAATATCCTTTGATAATCAGGGTTCCCTGGACTTCTACCCTTGCCCTTCACTCTTAGAGGATCATGCTGACCCTGAATTCTCATTATACTCCTTTTAAAAGACTCCCACTTTCCAAATGTCTTGTAATTGTTTACCAAATTTGCACATTAATTAGCATTTGTGCTCTCAGGATGAGAATAATTTTTGCCCGTTTTTTTACCTTGCTCTGGTCCTGCAGCAACTCACTAATCATCAGAACTTACACATTCCTACCTCTGGCACCATATTAAAAGGTTGCAATGCATCCAGATAAGCACATTTGGTCCAGAGATGCCCTACACAGTTCTGGACATTGGCCTAGGACATGGCTGACAGGTAAAATCGGTGTCTCACTTTGCAGGCATGGTCCGAGAGCAGATGGGGCGGCTCACAATAAGGACTTCTTCTTCTCAAAGGATGAGCAGTAGAGGCCGTGACACCAAACCATGCCTGAATGCTCAGAGGTTTCTACCTAGGATAAAACAACCATGTGGAAGCATATTATTCTCCATTCTGCCAATACAAGAGCCAAGATCTTCTCTGTGATACCTCACACCCATTCCATCTCTGCTATTGTACCCACCTCCCACCAAAGCTCATGCTCCACCACTCCAGCCAACTGTAACATTTTCCCGTCTCACCCTCACTCAAGCAAACCGTGACACTATTCATGTTGTACACCCTCTGCATGGCCTACTCACTCACTTGGGGAACCTGTCTATCTATACTATCAGTAATAAATGTGCCACCCACTTTCACCAGCCTCTCTCTCATTCCAGAAGCAAATCAGCCCATAATAGGGCAAAAGAGTCAGGACAGTTGGTATCCTGCCAGTCATTCAGCTCTCGCCTCTATTTGTGGAGGATCCTAACTCTGACCACCTCAAGCAGGGCCCGGACTGGTTTCAGAGGCTTCTCTTTACTTACTGTGCCAGGATCCCCTGAGCAAAACCTATGGCCCTTGACTGGACTGAGACCTGCTGCCAACTGCAGCAAACTTCCTGACTTTCTGTCTATGCTAAATGACACAAGACAGTAGTAATATGAGCCTGGTATCTCTGGTTAAAGGGTGCAAAGTGTAAAAAGACAATACAAGGCAGGGATGCCATGAACATCCAGGTAGCTCAGAATGAGTGAGCCCTAAGACAGCAAGCAAAGAGCCTGGAGAGGTGGCCTCATGCCATGAGTTGGGTATGGATCCCTGAGCGCCAAGTGTCCTTGCTGTTATATTACAGTTGCTAGTGCAGTCCAAGATGCATCACTGAAGTGTGGAAGCAACCTGGAAGTGGATTTGACATATACCATGAAGGCTCATAGAGGCTTCCACATGTGGGATACCCATGTTTGTGAATATGTGGACAGTGTGACCAGTACCTATGAAACATGGCCAAGATGTTGGTGCCCAGTGTCCAATATGAAGCAAGCACTAGGCTTCCATGTCAAGTTTCCTGATGGCTAATTTAAATAGTCAAAGTAGACAAACAGGAGGCTGGAAGAACACAGCAAGCCAGGCAGCATCAGGAGTTGGAGAAGTCAGTGTTTCGGGTATAACCCTTCTTCAGGAATTTGACAGTTAACAATGTGTTTAACATGCAATGATCATCAATTAAGAATCTCACCACACCTCTTAAGAAGAGCAAACAAGATGTGATGAGACAATATTGATATCAAAATGTATCTCACCAAACCTATTATGCTGTAACTCTCATTCAGAACCTGCTAAGATTCCACCCAATTCACTGTAGCTGATACTCTGGCTATAACTTGATAGATAAGAATGAAACCAGATGAGTGAAATCCATTCGGCATTAACAATGTCTAAGGCTGCAGACAGGACAAGAAGGGCAAGGAGAGAAAATTTACTTTACAGTTACATAGGATCTGTTTGGATATTGTAAGCAGAAGCCTGATTGAAGTGATTCAAATATGAAGTTCTAGTAAAGATTGATATGGTTTTGGATGACAATATGTTTAAAAGATTTTGGACAGAGAATGAAGGCTTGATACGAAGCAACATTTTGCAATTACACTGGGGAGGGGGTCAAGGATTGGCTTCTTGCGATGAATGATTGCAGCAGACTTGAAGGAAGAATAGTACCTGAGAAAAGACATTAAAAATATGAGCTTTAATATGGGGATCAGCAAAGATGTTTTGAAGCATTAATTTTGTTTCTTTCCCCACTGATGCTGCAAGATCTGCTGAGTTTTTGAAATCTTTTTGTTATATCAAATAGTGCTTTATGAGGTCCAGCCAGACATTGCAAAGAATGACTGAACCAACCCAGGCCTCTTGGACTGGACTGCAGCAGAAACAAGAACCCAGGGAATGGTCAGGGTGGGAGAATTATATAAGGATTATGGCATGAAAGGTGGAAGTGAGAGCAAGGTTAATGAAATTAGTAGCTACAGAAATGTTGCTGTGAACAGAGTTGAGATAGTTGGAACTTTTAAAATACAGTTGTAAGTGATTTGGGGTTAAAATTGATCAGGCAGACACAGAATGAAGTAGAGAAGGGACAGGGAAAGAACGTGTGCATGGACAGTGGTGCAAAAAAATGATTGTGTTTGGCAACATATGTGATTGATATTATGGGAGTAGTGAGGCCACATGAGAAAGCATAGTCAAGAAAATGATCATGCACGTAGCTTTGGAAATGACAAGAAAAGAGATATATGATGGTGAATCCAGAGGGGAAGAAGCATGATGAATTGAAATTGAGATTGAAGTTGTGGAGAATGAAAAGTTACTTATTTCAGAAATTGGAGAGGGGAAAAAGCAGTGGAGCCATCGAGAAAAGAGAAATATTATGTGAATGGTTAGGCAGTGGGGATAAGGATTTTAAATGAGAGGTGAGAGGGATTAAACTGCGCAAATGCTCAAGGGAAAGGCAGGTGTCAGAGTATTGAGTGAACAGGCTAAAGTGTGATTTATAAAGTCATACAGTCATAGAGATGTACAGCATGGAAACAGACCCTTCGGTCCAACCCGTCCATGCCGACCAGATATCCCAACCCAATCTAGTCCCACCTGCCAGCACCTGGCCCATATCCCTCCAAACCCTTCCTATTCATATACCCATCCAGATGCCTTTTAAATGTTACAATTGTACTAGCCTCCACCACTTCTTCTGGCAGCTCATTTCATACACGTACCACCCTCTGAGTGAAAAGGTTGCCCCTTAGGTCTCTTTTATATCTTTCCCCTCTCACCCTAAACCTATGCCCTCTAGTTCTGGATTCCCCCACCCCAGGGAAAAGACCTTGTCTATTTATCCTATTCGTGCCCCGTATGATTTTGTAAAGCTCTATAAGGTCACCCCTCAGCCTCCGACACTCCAGGAAAAACAGCTCTAGCCTATTCAGCCTCTCCCTACAGCTCAAACCCTCCAACTCTAGCAACATCCTTGTAAATCTTTTCTGAACCCTTTCAATTTTAACAACATCTTTCCGATAGGAAGGAGACCAGAACTGCACGCAATATTCCAGCAGTGGTCCGAACCAATGTCCTGTACAGTCGCAACATCACCTCCCAACTCCTGTACTCAATACTCTGACCAATAAAAGAGAGCAGACCAAACGCCTTCTTCACTATCCTATCTATCTGCGACTCCACTTTCAAGGAGCTATGAACCTGCACTCCAAGGTCTCTTTGTTCAGCAACACTCCCTAGAACCTTACCATTAAGTGAATAAGTCCTGCTAAGATTTGGTCTCCCAAAATGCAGCACATCGTATTTATCTGAATTAAACTCCATCTGCCACTTCTCAGCCCATTGGCCCATCTGGTCCACATCCTGTTGTAATCTGAGGTAACCCTCTTCGCTGTCCACTACACCTCCAATTTTGGTGTCATCTGCAAACTTACTAACTGTACCTCTTATGCTCGCATCTAAATCATTTATGTAAATGACTAAAAGTAGAGGACCCAGCAACGTTCCTTGTGGCACTCCACTGGTCACAAACCTCCAGTCTGAAAAACAACCCTCCACCACCACCCTCTGTCTTCTACCTTTGAGCCAGTTCTGTATCCAAATGGCTAGTTCTCCCTGTATTCCATGGGATCTAACCGTGCTCACCAGTGTCCTATGGGGAACCTTATCGAACATCTTACTGAAGTCCATACAGACAACATCTACCGCTCTACCCTCATCAATCCGCTTTGTTACTTCTTCAAAAACCTCAATCAAGTTTGTGAGAAATGATTTCCCACCCACAAAGCCATGTTGGCTAGCCACAGAGTTCTAGGGTACACCTGATCAGGTCCTGGGGTTTTATCCACCTTTATGCGCTTCAAGACATCCAGCACTTACTCCTCTGTAGTATGGACATTTTTCAAGATTTCACCATCTATTTCCCTACATTCTATATCTTCCATATCCTTTTCCACATTAAATACTGACGCAAAATACTTGTTTAGTATCCCTCCCATTTCCTGCGGCTCCACACAAAGGCCTCCTTGCTGATCTTTGAGGGGCCCTATTCTCTCCCTAGTTACCCTTTTGTCCTTAATGCATTTGTAAAAATCCTTTTCATTCTCCTTAACTCTATTTGCCAAAGCTATATCATGTCCCCTTTTTGCCCTCCTGATTTCTCTCTTAAATATACTCCTACTGCCTTTTTACTCTTCTAAGGATTTACTTGACATATGCTTCTTTCTTTTTCTGAACCAAATCCTCAATTGGTCATCCAGCATTTCCTATGCCTACCAGCCTTTCCTTTCACCCTAACAGTAATATACTTTCTCTGAACTCTCATTACCTTATTTCTGAAGACTTCCCATTTTACAGCCATCCCTTTACCTGCAAACATCTGCCCCCAATCAGCTTTTGAAAGTTCTTGCCTAATACCGTCAAAATTGGCCTTCCTCCAATTTAAAACTTCAACTTTTAGATCTATCCTTTTCCATCACTATTTTAAAACTCATAGAATTATGGTCAAAGTGCTCCCCCACTGACACCTCAGTCACCTGCCCTGCCTTATTTCCCAAGAGTAGGTCAAGTTTTGCACCTTCTCTAGTAGGTCCATCCATATAGTGAATCAGAAAATTTTCTTGTGCACACTTAACAAATTCCTCTCCATCTAAACCCTTAACACTATGGCAGTCTCTGTCTACGTTTGGCAAGTTAAAATCCCCTACCATAACCACCCCATTATTTTTACAGATAACGGAGATCTCCTTACAAATTTGTTTCTCAATTTCCGTCTGACTATTAGGGGGTCTATAATACGATCCCAATAAAGTGATCATCCCTTTCTTATTTCTCAGTTCTACCCAAATAACTTCCCTGGATGTATGTCCGGGAATATCCTCCCTCAGTACAGCTGTAATGCTATCCCTTATCAAAAACACCATGCCCCGAGTTCATCTGGCTTCCCTGTTAGACCTCTTGCATCGAAATAAATGTAGTTTATCAGTCCTACCTTGTTCTCTGCTTTGTCCCTGCCTGCCCTGACTGACTCGCCTTTGTTCTCAACTGTACCAGATTGAAATCTTTCCTCACTATCTCCCTGGGTCCACCCACTCCCCCCCCCACACACATCCCCAACCCCCCCCCCCCACCAACTTACTAGTTTAAATCCTCCTGAGCAGCTCTAGCAACTTTCCCTGACAGTACATTAGTCCCCTCCCAATTTAGGTGTGATCCATCCTTCTTGGACAGGTCACTTCTACCCCAAAATAGCTTCCAATGATCCAAAAATGTGAATCCTTCTCCTGTACACCAGCTCCTCAGCGATGCATTCATCTGCTCTATCCTCCTATTCCTGCCCTCACTAGCTCATAGCACCTGGAGTAATCCAGATAATACTTCTCTCCAAGACCCTCCTTTTTTAACTTCCTGCCTAATTCTCTCTAATCTCCCTTCAGAATCTCAACCTTTTCCCTTCCTATGTCATTGGTTCCAATGTGAACAATGACCTCCTGCTGACCCCTCTCCCCCTTGAGAACATTCTGCACTCTGTCTGAGACATCTTTGATCCTGACACCAGGGAAGCAACACACCATTCTGATTTTTCACTGCTGGCCACAGAAACGTCTGTCTGTACCTCAGACTAGAGAGTCCCCTAACACAATCGATCGTTTGTCTCAATACCAGAAACTTGGCTGTTTGTGCTACATTCCCCTGAGAACCCATCACCCCCTACATTTTCCAAAACAGCATACTTGTTTGAAATGGGGATAGCCACAGAAGACTCCTGCACTACCTACCTATCTCTCTTACCTTTTCTGGAGTTAACGCATCTATGTGACTGTATCTGCAATTTTTCCACCTTCCTATAACTGCCATCCATCACATCCCCTCGCTCTTGTAAATTCCTCATTGCCTCTAACTGCCTTTCCTGATGATTCGCAAACAACAGCATTTATTGCAGATATAATTCTCCGTAACCCATAAACTCTCCCTAAACTCCCACATCCGACAAGAAGAGCATATCACTCTACTAAGGGCTATTTTTGCTTCTTTCAATCTACAGACCCAGAAGATAGCACTGTCTTATTCCTCTACAAAACACTGCATAAATTAATACTTATGGCTTATATATTAAGTTTAATAAAGAGACATAGCTCAATAAAATATATAATCAAGAAAGAACCCACTCTATTCACTACTGCAGACTTATTTTAAGGCTGCGCTTAAAATCCACTTATCTGCTTCTGTGCTGTGACCGCTCCCAGACAGGTTCCTCCAAGATCAGTTGTGAAGTTTTTTTAATTTTCCCAGATGCATTCTGATGTCCAGCGATACATGAATTCAACAGCAACGGCAGTAACCGCTAACTCTGTCAGTTAGCAACGTGGGTTTCTTTCTCTCTCTCTCTCTCTTGCACTGACCTCACCATGTGCTTCCCGTGTCTGTTCTTCTCCCTTTTAAAAGTGCTGTTGTTTTGACTATTTTTTTCTCCAAGGTTCCAAAGCAATGCAACAGCATATAAAACAGTAATTGCTGCTCCTGGAATTCGAGCAAATCACCTCCAACAAATAGACTACCTCAAAAAAGGAGCAGCTGTTAGAGCCAGAAATTTTTCCTGCACTCCATCTTGGATTACCCAGAATCCTTTCAAAAAGATGCAAACCACAGAAACAGACCTTTCGGTCCAACTCGTCTGCACAGACCAGACATCTCAATCTAATCTAACCCCATTTGTTAGCATTTAGTCCATATCCCTCAAAACCCTTGTTGTTCATATACTCTCCCAGATGTCTTTTAAATGTTGTAATTGTACTCATCTCCACATTTCCTCTGGTAGCTCTTTCCATACACATATCAGCAAATGCATTTAAAAGTTACCCCTCAGGTCCTTTTCAAAATCTTTTCCTCTGACCTTAAACCTATGTCCTGTTGTTTTAGACTCCACACACCCTAGGAAAAAGATCTTGGCTATTCACCCTATCAATATCCCTCATGATTTTATAAACAGCTAGAAGATCACCCCTCAGTCTCTGACACTCCAGGGAAAAAAAGTCCCCAGCCTATTCAGCCTCTCAATATAATACAAACCTCCAAACCCAGCAAATTTCTTGTAAATCTTTTCTGCACCCTCTCAAGTTTAACAACATCTTTCCCATAGAGGTGTAACCAGAATTATGTGCAGTATTCTAAAAGTGACTTCACCAATGTCCTATACAGCTGCAACATTCCATTCCAACTGCTATAGTCAATGCTCTGACCAATGAAGACAAGCATGCCAAATGCCTTCTTCACCACCTATCTGCAACTCCACCTTTCAAGAAACGATGCACCTGTCTCTTTGTTCAGCAACACTCTCCAGGGCCCTACCATTAACTGTGTAAGTCCTGCCCTGGTTTGCCTTACAAAAACGCAGCACCTCACATTTATCTAAATTAAACTCCACCTGCCAGTCCTCAGCCTTTTGGCCAATCTGATCAAGGTCCCATTGTACTCTGGAGATAATCTTTTTCACTGTCCACTACACCACCTTTCTTGTTGCCATTCACAAACCTACTAACTTTGGTAATTAGTTATTACTTGGTAACAACAGCTAAACCTCCTCTACAATGGTCTTGCAGGACAAGTGATGGAAATATACCCAGACATACCCAAAAAGGCTTCAGTTGGGGGAAGGTGACTCAATTCAGAGTTCCACCAAGGCCAAGATATTAATAACAGTAAGTTAATGGATGAGAAGAGCTGTGTTTGCAAGTAAAAGTACATTCTGGAGAAAGATGGAGAGGTATGCTGTGATGTTTCCATTGAGTTATAGGAACATATTATTAGTTTGCGACACTTTCCCTTTCAGGATCGCAAACATTTAATTTACTTGACAATGAATGTAAAGACTTAGATTTCCAGAGACCAGTGGGAATGTGCACAGGTCAATTGGTTACTTGCAGGACGGCTGGGCATTAGTAGTATAGAGCCAAAAAAACTGCAGATGCTGGAATCCAAGGTAGACAAGCAGGAGGCTGGAAGAACACAGCAAGCCAGGCAGCATTCGGAGATGGAGAAGTCAACGTTTCAGGTATAACCATTCTTCAGGCCTGGAGGTGGGTGTAAGACGAGCTGCAATTGGAGGGGGGGGGGGCAGGGTCAATCAGAGGAATGGAAGGGAGGGAAGGGGCTAGGAAGGGAGTCAGGGGATGGGAAGGGACATTGTTTGAAATTGGAGAACTTAATGTTGAGTCCTCCAGGCTGTACACTGCCCAGTCGGAAGATGAGGTGTTCCTCCAATTTGCGGTATGATTCGCTGTGGCAATGGAGGAAACCAAGGATGGTCATGTTGGAAAGGGAGTGGGAAGGGGAATTACAATGAGCGGTGACTGGGCGGTCAGGTTAGCCCATGTGTGCCTGGCTGAGATGCTCAGCGAAACATGCCCTGAGTTTACATTTGGTATCCCCAATGTAGAGAAGACCACATCAGGATCACCAGATACAGTAAACTAGGTTGGAGGAGAGGCAGGTGAACCTCTATCTCATCTGAAAGTACTGTCTGGGGCGATGGATGGATGTGAAGGGGGTGGTGCGCTGGCAGGTTTTGCATCTTTTGCGGTTGCAGGGAAAGATACCTGGGGGTTCAGAGGGTTGGTTGGGAGAGTGGCATGAACCAAGGTTTGGTAAAGGAAATGGTCTTTGCAGATGGCAGAGAGTGGTGGGGAGGGGAAGATGTTCTTGGTGGTGGGGTCTAATTGGAGTTGGCAGTAGTGTTTAAGGATAATACATTGGATGCGGAAACTGGTGGGTTGGTAGGTGAGGACAAGGCGTCCCTATCCTTACTGCATTTAAAGGGGGGGGGGGTTTAGATCATTGGACAAGAAATGGAGGAGGTGCAGTGGAGGACTGTTTGGATGACAGAGGGAACAAAAGCATGTATTCAAAATAGGGGGACATTTGGGATACTTGGGAGTGGAATGTCTCCTCATCCAAGCAGATGCGGCAGAGGCAGAGGAACTGGGAGAATGAGATGGAGTTCTTGCCGGATACTGGGTAGGAGGAGATATAGTCCAGGTAGTTATGGGAGTCTTGGGGCTGGTAGCATGTGCGAGCTTGAGGATTCTGTATTTAATATGTAGAACCTGGTTATAATATTACTGCATATAGCTTTCCATCTACTCTATTTTACATCAACAACAAATTTCATCCTCCCATATACCCTCGGGCTGCAACTTAAAATCGGATGACCTTAATCCTGAACAATAAAATGTTTTGTAGCAAGTACTTAGAATTTACATTTTGGAAATAAGAGTATGCAGTTTTATTTATAACAAGCCAACCAAAACATCTTATTTATAAATTCCAAATTTTAAAATATACATATAACCATTGGTAATTTGCTATCTGTTTAAAGAAGAAAACCCTTAAAAGATTCAACACAATTAGAAAATGGTCATTGACATGGACCATTTAACAATGAAAATAAGAATGAGCCTCCAAATATTAAACAGTAGCCTACAAAAATCAAAAAGTAGACTTTGATGAAAGCACAGCGAATGCTCAGAAAAAAAATCTGCCCTCTGCTATACATATAGGTAATGCCTGCTGCAAGCTGTGTCCCTTTGCTGCTGTCCCACCCCTACTATTCAACTACCGGACTCTCAACAGTGGGCTACTGCTAGTCCTCTAGTCCTCTCTCTGATGACCAATTGCAGTCTTTTTTCAAAAAAAAAAGAGACTGCTACTGCTGCTGTTCATCTTGCACCTCAGCCAAGGTTGAATCTAAGGCAGATCATTTGTCAGACATCCTAATAAGATTCAGAAAACCTTCAAAATATAGATCGCAAGCTCTAAGCCAAAAGTACTATGAACAAACCTTTTTAGTCAATTCGATAAGAAAGCCACTGTGAATACTGAGCATTTTGCACTGCAAATACAACAGTATTTCCATTTCTAAACTGCCTTCTCAATTACTGTTGCATTTTTGCTTGGCTTCCAGGAAGCCCAGAAAATCAATGGACACAACAACATCACTTCACAACTATGCTGAAATCTCTCTTCAATTCATTAAATACTATAGACTAATAAGGAATCCTCAGTCCATGCACAAAATAGGCTAAACATATTGTCGTAAGTTTGCAAAAATAAAGACTCAGGATTGAGTTTTAAAAACAGTCATTTAGAATTTACCAAGCTACTAAACATAAAGTACCTTCTTTTGCCAGTACAACCCATCTTTTAGGTCACTTGCCTGATGAGTCATATGAAGTCAATTGAGAAGAACTGGCTGACAAGTCTATTGCTGCTTTCTTTTCCATTAGTGAACTAGTCAAACATTATAAAATTAAGACCAGATTGGCTGAGGTTTCACTTTATTGACCTTGGCACGGTAGGATAAATCAATTCTACTGTTTGTTAAAAGCAACAGCACTTTAGAGACGTCAAGTTCAAACAAATCCTAAACTGATATTCAATACTATACACTGAGAAAAGAATGCAATACAATGTGTAATAAAAATGTACACAGACTTTTGTCAATAACTTCCACAACTTGATTCTTCCACGACAGAAACCTTCAAACATATTCAACAATCTGGATACCTGAAGATAGCCTTTAAATGCAATGCTGAGGAGTCATATGAGCTTCACACAAGTTACTACCAAAACAAGATTTTCTTGTGAACTTTAACATTAGAACTAGCTTCAGACTTTCTTTAAAACAAGATATTTTTAAAATCATGCTTTGACTTAAATCAATATGTTTTTCAATTAGTCTAACATGAGACTTAGTTAATTTTCCACACTATCACAAAAACCTATTAAACACAACTGTCTGACCCAAAAACTGATTATAAAAGTGATACAAACTATTTTTTTGATTTGAATAAAAATTATTTGCCAGAATTTTGGACTTACCACTTTCAAAGCAGGCATCAAATATTAAATGTCCCTTCTTAGGATGTCCAGTGTAACCAGTGGGAATAACGAGAAACTTACTGACATTCCCAACTACCGTATCTTCACCTCCATTTTCACTACCTGTAGAGGGCAAATCAATTCAGTTAAAATTCAAAACATGGTTTCTGTAATTCTTTTCTGATGCTGAAAAACAAGTTATGTTGTTAAAGCTTCTCAGCTTCCACTCAGGACAGATGCAAGAATACAAAATTTCAAAAGGTAGGAGGGTGCTTACTGGTTGGTAAATGGATTCTGATTGGCAAGAGCATTGAAGAATGCACCAGAGAACAGTTGGTGGCAAGCTTTTGTTTAAGTTCAAACTAAGAAAGTCAACTCTTAGTGGTCAAAATATTGGCAGGGGAACATATTTGGAGAATAGCTGTTTCACCAAGTCTTTGTGCTATTGAATCAGGTGGAAAAAATGGATATGCTCTTTCCATTGCAAGGGACAGGATCCTGCAAATGAAGAGATGGTGAACTTTCTAAGGAAGTGGTGAATGCGGGCAGAGTTATAACATTTAAAAGACACTCAGATAAGAACATGACTCGGAAAGCTTTGGAGGCATATGGGCCAAGAACAGGCAGGTAGGACTATTTAGTTTGGTATTAAGTTCAGCATGGACAGGTTGGACTTAAGGGTCTGTTTTCATGCTGTATGACTATGTGCTTTCTGACACACATAAATGAGCCCATCTGATTATATTAAATTGGTTTCTAATGCAATGCTTAGCACAATTGGGATGTTTAGCAAGTAATGTCCAATCACAGCTAATGCTGAATACTATATTATGATCTTTGCAAGCAATTTTACATAATTCCTGAATCTGGAAATTTCTGTCTTTGGAATGCAATATTGTCAACCTAATTCAATTTAAGAAGGGAAAGGAGGGTGAAAACGGGTAATCGTACAACCATTAGTTCAACACTAATTGTGCAAAACCTTTGAGAATCTTTCAAAGACAGAATTCTGGATTCTTATAGTGGAGGCCAGAAACAGAAATTAGGAGAGTTAATGGGTCTTGAAGTCGCTCCCAGGGAAATAGAAATGGGTCTTCAGTTCCATAGGGGCCACTTTTTTTTTTAAAACTTTTTTTTACCCAAAGGAGTCTCAGCAGTAGTGCTTATATTTTCCCTAAAATCACCCAAGGCTGTGTGTGTATGTGTGTAAAAAGGCACCATTGTGAAGAAAGTTTATTCTGTATCTTCCACCACTAGGAAAACACCTATGTGACTAATGAAACATTAGGGGCCACTCATTACTGCTGTAGAAATGGGTTTGGCAGCCAATTAGTGGTTAAAGAAGCAAGACTGTGGTCGCCTAAACAAAGTGGATATTGAAGACTCAGCAAACTCTAAGCTGCATTTTCCATTTCCATGATGCGTCAACACAGCTGAAGAACTGAAAACTAGGTCTTGGTAGTCAGTTTTTTTTTGGATATTGAACTGGGAGTAGTAAAGAAATGGAATCAAAGCAGGCTTTATTTCTGGAGTATGTGCGGAGTACCACGATAGATATGGATAGAAATCACTGTCATTGTGAATGGAAGAGAAAGCGTGGGAAGACCCTGAATCTATGGAAGAGATCAATGACCTCAAACATTAACAAATCGTGTGTTACTCCCAAACATCAGGATAGTCATTGGAGTATTTACCCTCCAAAAAACACATTTTGCTCATGAACGTGGGAGGGGTGTGCACCATGCTGCTCACTGACATATCAGAATAACTAAAGTGCTGCTATGGACCTATCATTACTGAAACACGTATGTTTTATGAATATTGAACAGTACAGGCCCTTCGGCCCTCAATGTAGTGGCGACCTTTTGTCCTACTGTAAGACCAAATTAACCTACATGCCCTTCAATTTACTATCTTCCAAGTGCCTGTCCAAGAGTCACTTAAATATCCCTAAAGTATCGACTCTACCATCACCGCTGGCAGTGCATTTCACACCTCCAGTGTGAAAATAACCAACCACTGACATCTCCCCTAAACCTTCCACCAATCACCTTAAAATTATACCCCCTTGTGATAGCCATTTCTGCCCAGTGGAAAACATCTCTGACTATTCACTCTATCTATGCCCCTCATCATCTGGGACACTTGTATCAAGTCCCCTCTCACCCTTCTTCACTCCAATTCGAAAAGCCCAAGCTACCTCAACCTTTCTCCATAAGACATGCCCTCCAGTCCAGGCAGAATCCTGGTAAATCTCCTCTGCACCCTCTCTAAAGCTTCCAAATCCTTCCCATTAAGAGGCAACCTGAACTGAACACAAAATTCCAAGTGTGATCTAACCAGGGATCTATGGAGCTGCAGCATAATCTTAAACAGCTCTTAAATTCAATCCCCCTGCTAATGAAAGCCAATACACCATACACTTTCTTAAAAACTCTGTCAACTTGGATGGCAACTTTGAGGAATTTATGGACATGGTCCGCAAGATGCCTCTGTTCCTCCACACTGCCAAGAATCCTGCCTTTAACCCTGTATTCTGCATTCAAGTAGGGCTTCGTTCCTGAAGAAGTGCTTATGCCCGAAACGTCGATTCTCCTGTTCCCAGGATGCTGCCTGATCTGCTGCGCTTTTCCAGCAACATTTTTTCAGCTCTGATCTCCAGCATCTGCAGACCTCACTTTCTCCCCATACTGACTGTGTAGACATAACCTTCCTCGACGACCTCCCTTTCTGTAGCTATGATACTATGATTAGCAATGCCATTCCCCCATCTCTTTTACCTGCCCACCTATTCCTTTTGAACCATCTAAACCTGGAACATCCTACAACCATTCCTGCCCCTATGATATCCAAGTTTCCGTAATGGCCACACATCATAGTTCCAATTACTGATCCATTCCCTAAGTTCATTGCCCTTATTCCTGAAGAAGGGCCTGTGCCCGAAACGTCGAATCTCCTGTTCCCTGGATGCTGCCTGACCTGCTGTGCTGTTCCAGCAATAAAGTTTCAACTTATTCCTGACACTTCTTGCGTTAAAATAGACACACTTCAAACCATGACACTGACTACAAATTTGCCCTATCAACTGTCTATCCCTCTTCACAGACTCTCTGCATGGTGTATCTGGCTGTACGCTAGCTACTCCATCCTCTGATCCGTAGCTCCATGTCCCCCCATCTGCCAAACTAGTTTAAATCCTCCTGAAGAGCACTAGCAAACCTCCCACCCAAGATATTGGAACCTCCAATTCAGGTGCAACCTGTCCTTCTTGTATAGGTCCCATTTTCCCCAGAAGGTATCCCAATGATCCGCATACCCGAAGCCCTCCCTCCTATACCAGCCCAGCAGCCACGTGTTCATCTGCACTCACTCTGTTTCTAGCCTCACTAGCCCGTGGCACCGGTAGCAATCCTGAGATTACTACTCTGCTTATCCTGCCTATTAGCTTCCAACCAAAACTCCCTATATTCTCTTTTCAGGTCCTCATCCCTTTTCCTAGCTATATCATTGGCACCAATGTGTACCACAACTTCTGGCTGCTCACCCTCCCCTTTAAGAATCTTGTAGAGTCGATTCCTGACCCTTTAATGAATTGGAGCTGCTACCAATGGCCGTAGAAGACCAAAGCCCCCTACCATGTTTTCTTTGAGCTTTGCAAGAGAAATGGACACAGAATGTCCATCAGAGGGTCCAAATCAAAGTTTCCTTAATGCTCCTTATCTGGAACAGTAGAGGAACAAATTGATGCTAATATAAATAATCACTTAATAAGTATAAACTAATCCTCATGTTGAAAAAGTAGTTGAATGACTGATGAATATTGATCATTATCTATGATGGCTGGAATTTAATTAGGAAACAGTTGAATCTTAATTGTATAGAGTCTAGGTCAGCTTTTTCAGAAGTATTCAGTGTTACACACAGTCGCTCAGGAAAGCTAAAATAGCCTCAGAAAAAGGTTCAGTGCTGATTCATCATGATGTTAAACCATTGATGTTGTTCCAGAAACGGAGCTTGCCTTCTCTTGAGTTTAGAAGGTTGAGAGATCCTTTCTTGATTAATGGTTTAAAACAATTTTGAAAATGGTAACTACAGAAAAACTATTTCCTCTGGTGCCCTATGAATCTATAACAGAGGACACAATCTTAAAAAAACTTAGGAGCAAAATCAAGAAGCACTTTCCACATAGGTAGAGGATATCTGAAATATCTCCACCAAAACGTTATGGAGGATGGATCAAAGTAAATTAGCAGAAATTTGTTCAAATCAAGACAGCGATATCAAGATCAAAAACAGGTAAATGAAAATTAGACTAATAATGATTTAACAGAACGGTGAAACAGACATTAGGAACACAATGGTATAATTTCATTCGCATTATCCATAACTAGATTATTTTTCAAAACATTGCGCACTAAATATACTGTAAGTTTTCATATTTCAAATTTACAGGTGAAATTTATTGCTTCCCTCTATTGATGCAAGGGATGGAACAATAAAAGTTTTTCACTTCTTTGTTTACACCAGGTTACTACCTGCTATTTCCTACAGTTGCAAATAAAATAAGATGTTTCACATCATACACTTTCTTGTCACCATGGAGATTAAGCCTCAGATTAAGATTGTTTCAGTAAAAGTCTTCTTTTCTTCTTAGTCAAAGTATCACATAAATCAAGCTCAATCTTTGTGAATGCCATCCCATAATTTTGAAACATATTGGCAAGTAGGCTCAGATACACCACAAAAAAAACAGAAGAAAATAAATGGCATGGAAGCACAAAGGATGTACCCTCAAGTTTAGAGTGAGATGTGTTGAAATTTTCCATTGTTGATTCTGTTTTACAATATTTTTTCCATGAGAAATCCATTGGAAGTTTGTTGTTAGATTGTTGGTATTAATATTGTAATTCCAACGAATCCTAATTTAAATATGATTATCCCAGTTCAAAATTTGAGTAACTAACCACCACTTACATTGGATATCAGTTATTGGAAAGATGTGCAGTTCCAGGGCTATTCATGTGACTTATAAATCTCAGCCTGTAAATGAAGGTGAAACTTCAGCATTTGGGAACAGGAGTAGGCTATTTCGCCCTTTGAGCCTCAAAAGGAGGTAACATCATCGCATGCTAACAGGCACTTGAATTCCAAACATGGTCAATGATCTCCATTCAAAAGATTTGAACTAAGCTCTACTCTCCACCAAAAATATTCATACATATACATAAATAGTATGTACTTCAAGATTACATCAAATGATTGCTATCACAGCATTCATAAAAAGAGAATATCAAAATCTTGTCATATTACACAGCAATATCAGCAAGTTCTCTCCATTGATATTTCTACTCTCCATAGAATGAAGATCTGGATGATCAATGATCAAAATCTTATATGAACAGAGAAAATAACAAACTGAACAGAGTCCAAGATCGATACATTTCAGCAATGTTCACTCTATATTGGGGAGACAAGACACCAACTCGCAGAACATTTCAGGGAAGATCTCTAGGACATACGCACCAAACAATTTCACCATCCTGTGACTGACCAGTTCAACTAACCCTCCACTTCATTAAGGGCATGCAAGTCCTGGGCCTCCTCCACCGCCAAATCCAAGCCACCTGACGACTGGAGAAAGAACGCCTCAACTTCTGCTTTGGGACTCTCCAACCACACAGCATCAACAACAACTTCACCAGTTTCCTCATCTCCCCTACCCCCACCTCATTCCAGGTCCAACCCTCCCATTTGGCACTGCCCTCTTAAACTGTTCTACCTGTTCATCTTCCTTCCCACCTATCTACTCCACCCTCCCCTCCAACCTATCATCATCACTCTGCATCTGCATCTAACTATCATCTTCCTGGCTACCTCACTCCCATCCCTCCCTATTTATCTCTCAGCCGCCTTTCCCCCACCCCCATTCCACCCACATTCTTGATGAAGGGCTTATGCCCAAAATGTCGATTCTCCTGTTCCTCAGATGCTGCTTGACCTGCTGTGTTTTTCCAACGCCACACTTTTTGAATCTGATCTCCAGCATCTGCAGTCCTCACTTTCTCTGGAAAAATAGATACACCAGGTTTAGTTTAATGATATTAACAATATCATTTTTGCAGGGTGACACCAGGAATATCCTGTAAAGACCACATTATTTTAGTTTTCTTTATTTTGAATTGTGGACATAAATGCGAAAAGGACTGTTTTAAAGCAAGGAATATGGAAGAACGCATTGAACTTTTAAATCCAATTTAGTTACTGAAACTTATTGAAAGTTGTATTTGTGCCATGCTTTGTTCGAGCAGAGGGAAAAGATGTTTGAGACTTAACAACATCATGGGTGTGTGTTCAGGGGCTAGATGTTATCAGCAATGACAACCCTGATCGGCTCCTGGGCAGGTGGACAGCTTATGTGTGACCAATATAGGGGTAAAAGGCATAGAGACCACACACAAACAGCATCTCTTCTTCCTTTTCGATAAGTAAAAGAACTGAACGTTGCTAGCTATTCTCTCCCATCATTCGCTATGAATGGTTACCTCTAACTGAGAGACTAAACAATTAGAGTACCAATGGCCCTGCATCCTCAGTAAATATCTGGAAGGACTTGGAAATACGAAGACTGAAGTTCAAAAAGATGTGGAAGGAAAGAAAGGACGATAGTAATGAATCCTGTGGATTGTTGCTATTCAATGTGCTTCACTATTTTTTTTTCTCCACTCATAATTTATATATATGTTTGTCTGTGACTGCCTGCATGTGTGTATTGGTTTGTGTTTACATTAGTAGAGTTAAGTTAATCAATATTTAGTTTGCCTGTGGTTAGAACCAATTTATAATAAATAATCTTTACATAAACTGGCCAGTGTATTCTGTTAACTTGAGTTTATCAGTTAGTTAAATTGTGAACTTTCAATAATTTAAATTGTATCTTTAACTTCTGTGACAATCCAGGGGAGAGGCAGAGCTGAAGTATCAGTGTACTTTCCTAGTGGATTGTGGCCAGTGTTGCCACTTAGTATTATTTTTCTTCTGCACAGACCTCAGAAATTCATGTGGGGAGGCAATGGCTTCTGGAGCTGCAAGACAATGCTGCAAATGGTATCAGTATACTGATTACCATGCACAGACTCTCAGAGCAAAAATATTGGCCATGACAGAAACCCAAGCATTCTAAATTTCTGTTAAAAAGTCTAAAAACTTATAATGTAGAGGTGCTGGTGTTGGACTGGG
Organism: Chiloscyllium plagiosum; assembly: GCF_037043375.1. Taxonomy (NCBI): domain Eukaryota; kingdom Metazoa; phylum Chordata; class Chondrichthyes; order Orectolobiformes; family Hemiscylliidae; genus Chiloscyllium; species Chiloscyllium plagiosum. The sequence continues at coordinate 48,376,417 of NW_028270147.1, read as the reverse complement.
GTGGAAAAGGTCAGAAGTCCCATGACACCAGGTTATAGTCCAACAAGTTTATTTGAAATCACAAGCTCTTGGAGCACTGCCCCTTCATCAGGTAAAGTGAAGAGAAGCATTCAGGCACAGAATTTGTAATCAGAGAGGTCAAAATATCCGACAAATGGTGTAAGTGGAGTGTCAACAGGCTGAAAAGTAGATCTCTGCAGGTGATCAAGAGTGTCAGACATTGTGAGTAAACTGTCAACAGCTGAAGGGATGACTTGTAATCCAATTAGTTAAGGCAGAGTGATAACTACAAAACATTAAAAATAAGGTGGTGCTGGAGACAAACCAAATGACTGGAATAATATGATAGGTACAAAAGTCGCATGCTGAAGGTCTAACCAAAGTAACAAGTAATCCAAAACTGTGCAAACTAATTAAGGCAGAGGGATCATTACAAGTTATCAAGGTGATGGTGTCAAAACAGGACAGTGAGGAAGACTTTACAGATACAGAACAGCATGGTGGGATCACATGGAGCGCAACATGAACCCAAGATCATGGTTGAGGCCATCTTCATGGGTACGGAACTTAGCTGTAAGTTTATGTTTGGCGATTCTGCATTGTTGTGTATCTTGAAGTCGATCTTGGAGGACACTTACCTGAAGATTGGAGGCTGAATATCCTTGACCACAGAAGTGGTGCACGATAGATATGATGCATGGTGTCTATTCATCCGTTGCCGTAGTGTCTGCCTGGTCTTATATACTATGCGGTAAAAACAATAACTGCAGATGCTGGAAACCAGATTCTGGATCAGTGGTGCTGGAAGAGCACAGCAATTCAGGCAGCATCCAAATCGACGTTTCGGGCAAAAGCCCTTCATCAGGATATGCCTCAGGATATGAGGTAGACAACATCGGCCGAGTCAAATGAGTATCTGCCATGTACATGGTGTTTGGTGTTGTCAAAGTGTGATGATAGCATCCATGTTGACTATCTGGCAGGTCTTGCAGAGGTTGCTGTGGCAGGGATGCGTGGTGTTGTGGTCGCTGTTGTCCTAAAGGCTGGGTAGTTTGCTGCGAGAAATAGACTGTTTAAGGTTCAGCGGTTGTTTAAAAGTGAGAACTGTAGGTGTTGAGATATCCCTGGCAAGATGTTCGCCGTCATCGATGACATGTTGAAGGCTGCGAAGAACATAGCATTGTTTCTCTGCTCCAGGGACACTTATACCTATCATATAATTCCAGTCATTTGTTTTGTCTCCAGCACCACCTTATTTTTAATGTTTTGTTATTATCTCTCTGCCTTATTAATTGGATTATAGGTCATTCCTTCACCTGCTATTCAGTTGTGGATACTTTACTCATTGTCTGACACTCTTGATCGCCTGCAGAGACCTATTATTTGGCCTGTCAACACTCCACTTATACCATTTGTATGATGTTTTGATCTCTCTAATTATAAATTCTGTGCCTGACTGCTTCCCTCCACTTCACATAACAAACGGGCAGCACTCTGAAAGCTTGTGATTTAAAATAAATATATTGGACTATAACCCGGTGTCCTGAGACTTCTGACCTTGAAAAAAAAGACATTACAGCAAGTCCTTTAAACAGAAATCGTGTGCATTGTGCATCTATGTTAATTGACTTCATAGAACGCTAATGAATGAGGCATAAAAAGTTTATCATCATCATATAAAATAAAATATGCACTATAGTTTTGAATCACACCTTGGGTTGAGCTACTGCAAAAACAGGTGGCTGAACTGTGAAGTCAACATTTAATTTTCATTCCTAGTTTTTTTGCAAGTTATGTGGAAATAAATAGTGATAAATGAAAATATTTGAAAGAATAATCACACAAGAATTATAGGTCAAATCTACTGCAAATTACCGGCTAAGTCCAAGTTGTGTCAAACACTTTGGACGGGCTTGACACCAATAGGTCGAGTGACACATTTCAACTTTTCTTACCAAATTCTCCTAATTAACTGCCTACTGTACCTGTGGTATCTGTCAAGCCATATGTCCACTTCATCCTGCCACATACCATTTCCGGATCAACTCACCACTCAAGAGATATCCCGAATTGACCAGCTTCTTTGTGAACGTGAAAGCCCATTGCGCATCAGTACAAGCATTGTGGGCCTGAAGCTACCCTGCACAGTTGTTAAAATTTTACCCAGGCACAGCAGATGAAGGAGTCAGCACCCCTCTTTCCTATAGATTCCTGGAAGCCCTGCTGAACTTGGTAGTACAAAGGCAACGGTCAAAAGTGAGTGAACACTAAGACATAAAGAAAAAGAGCGCAGAGATGCAGCCTGGTACAGCCCACAAGCTGGGAGTCCTTGCAACAGCATTACACAGCTGGTGCAGATCAAAGTGAGCACTCAAATGCAGAAGAATTCTAATAGTGGACTGGAGATGTATCATAACGGTTCTTAGAGGCTGGCACACATCAGATGCCACTATCTGTGAACATGGGGTGTGTGGGACTGGTACAGTGGAGCATTCCGTGAGATGCTCCCGAATTCCAACATTGAGGTTGTTCAGAGCAAGCAGTGAGCTGAATCAAATAGGTGTTCATTCTGGTTTTCTTGTCAAGGATTCCCGACATCTAATTTATTCGCTGAGTTTGGTAGGATGGTAGGATGATTATCAATGAGGCAAGCTGTACCATTAACAAGATGTTTAATGAGCATTAATCCCTGTCAAACTAACACCTCACCACTGCCTAGCATGAATCTCACCATGCCATTTATGGAAAGCATAAATCATAGTGCGAGTTGCACCCGACATCAAGTTGGGCCTTGTCCCACTTGGAGCCCAATTCTGCCAGACATAGCCATGGCCCATTTCACTCTGATCCCTATAAGATTCTACCCATAATTCTTGGCTTTTGATTTCCTGGAAAAATATCTACCAGTATGTTATGTGAATGCATGCCATAGTAATGAACAATGAATAACAGGATTGGCAACATCATATCACGATGTTAATTACTAATCAACAAGAAGTTTTCCAAAAACAATTTTTTTGCCATATTTTTGTACTTGCTGTTTTTGTTAAGATTTTTCAGATGCATTTAGAGATGTTAAACAACCATGATTTTGAGATGCCGGTGTTGAACTGGGGTGTACAAAGTTAAAAATCACACCGCACCAGGTTATAGTCCAACAGGTTTAATTGGAAGCACACTAGCTTTCAGAGCGTCGCTCCTTCATCAGGTGGTAGTGGAGGGCTCAATCCTAACACACAGAATTTATAGCAAAAATTTACAGTGTGATGTAACTGAAATTATACATTGAAAAATTGATTGTATGTTAAGCCTTTCATCGGTTAGAATACCATGACAGTTTCACTTCTTTCATGTGTAAATCACAAAACCTTTTTTTTAAAAGGTTGCATTTTCAGGTTAGCTGTTAACAATGGTAATAGCTAGACAATATGTTGAAGGTGTTAGGCCCCTGTGTTCTCTGTCTATGCCACGATATTTAGATTGAGCCCTCCACTACCACCTGATGAAGGAGCGAAGCTCCGAAAGCTAGTGTGCTTCCAATTAAACCTGTTGGACTATAACCTGGTGTTGTATGATTTTTAACTTTAAACAACTATGACATCATAACATACACATAACATTATGACACTCAAGGTCATGTGTACTCAGCAGTGTACTGTTTAAAGTCTTGTTATTGGTTCTCCATTCCAACTTCTTCAGTCCTGAAATCTATTGCTCAGAAACACCAATTGGTCAGAAATGTGTTGAGTAGACCCAAGCAAATAAGTCTTGCTATCTCCCAATTCAGATCAGATCTACTCTCTCCATCCTGTTGCAGCTACAATAAGTTCATACTTTCGGCACTCAGACTCAGATGGTTGCCACATTGCCTATCAATTTAAGGGGTGACATGATTTCAATCATTCTCATAAACAGCAAGGTGATCAGCAGCAGAGAAGGATCCATTCAATTTTCCTGCATACATATAGTTGAGTGTCAAATAGGAGTCAAGTCACTTGGCTAACTATATGCAGCATCTCTTTGAACAAGGCACCCCAATTTCCATGTTCTCCTTTGCTAATGTTTTCACATCTAGTTGCAATACCATCACCTTCTCAGCAGACTTCTCCAGCATACCCCTGGTTAATTCTTCAGATTTTGCTCAGTCTGTCTTCACCAAAATATCCAGCCCAGAAAACATTAAGTAGGAGTCCACCTATGTTGTGCTTGTCTCTAAAACAGGAAATACAAATACACTCAGAACAATGGCTTGCAAAACTCTCAAGAGAAGGCTCTCAAGAGGAGGACAACAGCTGTCATTTCCAATTAATCAGTTAATCATTCAGACAATTCCACATCTAATCAAACTGCACAAACTGTTTCACAATACGCCTTGCGGAATGTTCAATTATCAACAATGCAAAAGCCAACTAAGGTGATCATGAGGGTACCAAGCTCAGTACCATCTGGGCAGATAGACTGGCAAATACCACAGGCACAGGACATCCAGATTCTTTCAAATGTATAACTCCAGAAAGCCCAGTAACTGATTGTGACTCCACTACCTCGAAGTAACTTTGGTGAAACTGCTATCATCCAAATTACCAATTACTCTTACTAGCATTGCCAGTAATTTAAGCCTTAGCCAACTTGCATGGCCTGATTCTCTGTTGGCATCAGCATCATTTTATTACAATATTTTAGGAGTAGAAACACAGAAGACACAATTGGAGAAGCAAAACAATTAGAGCCGTACAGCACGGAACAGACTCTTTGGTCCAACTCATTCGCGCCAAGCGATATCCCAATCTGATCTAGTCACATCTGCCATCGTTTGGCCCATATCCTTGTCAACCCTTCCTATTCATATACCCATCTAAATGCCTTTTAAATGTTATAATTGTATCTTCCTCCACTACCTTCTCTGGTAGTTTGTTCTATACATGCACCATCCTCTGCATGGAAATTTTACCACTCAGGTCCTTTTTAAAATCTTTCTCCTCTCACCTTAAAACCTATGTCCTCTAGTTTTAGACACCCTCACCTTCAAAAAAGACCTTGGCTATTCACTCTATCCATGGCGTTCATGATTTTATAAGCCTCTAGAAGGTGACCCCTCAGTCTCCAATACTCCAGGGAAAAAAGCTCCAGTTTATTCAGCCTTTGCCTATAACTCAATATCTCCAGACCGGACAATACGCTTGTAAATGTTTTCTGCACCCTCTCCTTCCGATAGAAGGGCCATCAGAAGTGTATACAGTACTCCATAAGTGGCCTCACCAATGTCCTGTAGATCCAGAACAGGACATCCCAATTCCTGTACTCAACGCAAGCCTGCCAAATGCCTTCTTCACCATCCTATCTACCTGCAACTCCACTTTCAAAAAACTGTGCACATGTACCCCTAGGTCTCAACAAACCTCCCAAGGACGCTAACATTAACAGTATAGGTCATGCCCTGCTTGCCTTGTCAAAACACAGCACTTCACATTTATCTAAATTAAATTCCATCTGTCTTTTCTTGGTCTACTGGCCCATCTGATCAAAGTTCCATTGTATTCTAAGATAATCTTCTTCACTGTCCACTACAGTACCTATTTTGGAGTCATCTGCAAACTTAATAACCATATATCCTTTATTCACATTCAAATCATTTATATAAACAGACAAACGCAGTGGACCAGCTCTGATCCTTCTGGCACATCACTGGTCACAGGCCTCCAGTCCAAAAAACAACCTCCACTACCACCCTCTGTTTCCTACCTTCAAGTCCATTTGGTATCCAATTGCCTAGCTCCCCCGGATCCACAGGATCGAAACTTACTAATCAGTCTACTATGCAGAACCTTTTTTTTTTAGATTATTTACAGTGTGGAAACAGGCCCTTCGGCCCAACAAGTCCACACCGACCCTCCGAAGAGTAACCCACCCAGACCCATTCCCCTACATTTACCCCTTACCTAACACTACGGGCAATTTAGCATGGCTAATTCACCTAACCTGCACATTTTTGGACTGTGGGAGGAAACCGGAGCACCCGGAGGAAACCCACGCAGACACGGGGAGAATGTGCAAACTCCACACAGACAGTTACCTGAGGCGGGAATTACCAGGTCTCTAGTGCTGTGAGGCAAACCTTGATGAATGCTTTGTTGAAGTCCAAACATACAGCTTTGCCTACAATAATCTCCTTTGTCACTTCTTCGAAAAACTCAAATCAAGTTTGTGAGACATGATTTCCCACACACCAAGCCATGCTGGCTATTCCTAATCTGTGGAGAAAGTGAGGACTGCAGATACTGGAGATCAGAGTCAAGAGTGTCGTGCTGGAAAAGCACAGCAGGTCAGGCAGCATCCGAGGAACAGGAGAATTGATGTTTCAGGCATAAGCCCTTCATCAGGAATGATGCTTATGGACTGGAGGTCTGAGAGATAAATGGGAGGGGGGGGGGGTGAGGTTGGGGGTAAGGTAGCTGAGAATGCAATAGGTGGACGAGTTGAGGGAGGAGGTGATAGGCCAGGGAGGAAGGTGGAGCGGATAGATAGGAAAGGTGATGGACAGGTCAGAAGGGCAGTGGCGGGTGAGGCTTGGGACTGGGATAATGTGGGGGGAGCAGAAATGAGGAGACTGTTGAAATCCACATTGATCTCTGTGGTTGCAGTATCCCAAGGCGGAATATGAGGCATTCTTCCTCCAGGCATCGGGTGGTAAAGTTTTGGCGATGGAGGAGTCCCATGACTTGCATGTCCCTGACGGAGTAGGAGAGGAGTTGAAGTGTTCAACCATGGGGCAGTGGGGTTGGTTGGTGCGGGTGCCTAGAGATGTTCTCTGAAATGATCCGCAAGTAGGCGTCCTGTCTCCCCGGCGTAGAGGAGACCACATTGGGTGCAATGGATACAGTAGATGACATTGGTGGAGCTCCAAGTAAATTTCTGACAGATGTGGAAGGATCCTTTAGAGCCTTGGACGGAGGTGAAGGGAGTGGTGCGCGTGCAGGTTTTGCACTTCCTGCAGTGGCAGGCAAGGGTGCTGGGAGTGAGATGTGGGCAGGTGGGGGGGGGCATGGACCTGACGAGGGAGTCGCGGAGGGAATGGTCTCTCCTGAATGCTGATAGGGGTGGGGAGGGAAATATGTCTCTGATGGTGGGGTCCGTTTGCAGGTGACATAAGTAATGGAGGATTATGTGATGTATGATGGCAGAAGTGGTAGAGGATGATCTGATGTATGTGTGGCGGAAGATGATGGTGGCGGAAGTGCGGAGGATGATGCTGGAGGAAGTTTCAAATGCATGTAAATCTGTCCTTCAGAATCCCTTCCAACAACTTAGCCACCACTGATGCACAGCTAAGTCGTCTATAGCTCCCTGGCTTTTCCTCAGTCTTTCTTAAATAATGGCATTAAACAACCTGCTGGCACATCAACTGTGACAATCAATGATACAAATATCTCAGCAAGGGGTCCAGAAATCTCCTCCCTCGCATCCCACAAAGTTCTGGGAAATACTTAGCAGGTCCCAGGCATTTGTAGACCTTAATGCATTTAAAGACCTTCTGCACCTCCTCTTCTGTAATACGAACTCTTTTCAAGACATCTCACTATTCTTGGTGCATTTCATTGCTTTGTGTTTCAGGTATATACTTACGTCTACCGTGTTTTCTGGTTTACACACTTCTGGTTTAACATTCCAAAATCCAGAAAAGACCTGGTCCCAAGCATTCTAGACTATAGAAGCTAGAATTACTTTTAATCTGCTAAAACAGTTAAGAAAGGATTATGAAATGACAATATCACTTACCTGGTTAATTTTTCTCAACTGCTGGTGGCCCATCAACTGCTTGCGGCCCATCAACTGCTTGCAAGCCAATGCCATGTCTATCTGCCCTATCATCATACAAGCAGCTTCCAGCAAAACTATAAACGGGAGATTTTCTCTTTGAGTTCATGTACTCTAAATGCCATGCAAACAACACGCATCATAATCAACAAATAAAGGTTTAATATACCTTGAACGTTTGGAGGAACCAAAATCATAACAGAAAATACTAATAACACATATGAAGCAGAACACGGTTATTCTGGAAGTTTTAAACTAATTTAGCCTGGGGATAGGAACCTAATTTGTAGTTCCAGTGTCCAGGAGGTTGAGAGTAGTGAGGGAAGAAATATGGTTTCAAGGTCGCAAGAGTTCACCGGCAAGCATGAAGGTATTTTGAAGTGCGTCTACTTCAACACCAGAAGCATCCGGAATAAGGTGGGTGAACTTGCAGCTTGGGTTGGTACCTGGGACTTCGATGTCGTGGCCATTTAGGGGACATGGATAAAGCAGGGACAGGAATGGTTCTTGCAGGTTCCGGGATTTAGATGTTTCAGTAAGAACAGAGAAGGTGGTAAAAGAGGGAGAGGTGTGGCATTGTTAGTTAAGGACAATGTTACAGTCGCAGAAAGGACATTTGAGGACTCATCTACTGAGGTAGTAGAGGCTGAGGTTAGAAACAGGAAAGGAGAGGGCACCCTGTTGGGAGTTTTCTAAAAGCCTCCAAATAGTTCAAGAGATGTAGAGGAAGGGATAGCAAAGATAATTCTGAATAGAAGTGAAAGTAACAGGGTAGTTGTTATGGGGGACTTTAACTTTCCAAATATTGGCTGGATATACTATAGTTCAAGTACTTTAGATAGGTTAGTTTTTGTCAAATGTGTGCAGGATGGTTTCCTGACACAGTATGTACACAAGCCAACAAGGAACGTGGCCACATTGTATTTGGTACTGGGTAATGAACCTGACCAGGTGTTAGATTTGGAGGTAGGTGAGCATTTTGGAGGTAGTGACCATAATTTAGTTATGTTTATTTTAGCGATGGAAAGTGATAGGTATATAACACAGGGTAAGAGTTATTGCTGGGGGAAAGGCAATTATGATGCGATTAGACAAGATTTAGGGTGCAGAGGATGGGGAAGAAAACTGCAGGGATGGGCAAAATTGAGATGTGGAGCTTATTCATGAAACATCTACTGCATATCCTTGATAGGTATGTACCTGTCAGACAGGGAGGAAGGGGTTGAGAATGGGAGCCGTGGTTTACTAAACAAGTTGGATCTCTTGTCAAGAGGAAGAAGGCTTATGTTAGGATGATATGTTAGGTGAAGGCTCAGTTAGGGCACTTGAGAATTACAAGTTAGCCAGGAAAGTCCTAAAAAGAGAGAGCTAAGAAGAGCCAGGAGGTGACATTGGAAGTCGTTGGCAGGTAGGATCAAGGAAAACTGCAAAGTTTTTTTTAAGTATATCAAGAATAAAAGAATGACGAGAGAAAAGTTAGGGCCAATCAAGGATAGTAGTGGGAAGTTGTGCATGGAGTCTGAGGAGTTACGGACATGAATATTTTCCGGCAGTATTCAAACTGGAAAAAGACAATGTTGTCGGAGAGAATACTGAGATACAGGCTACTAAACTATGCAGGATTGGGTTCACAAGTAGGAGGTGTGAGCAATTCAGGAAAGTGTGAAAACAGATAAGACCCCTGGGCTGGTTGGGAGTTATCCTAGGATTCTCTGGGAAGCCAGGGAAGAGATTGCAGAGCCTTTGGCTTTGATCTTTCTGTCATCATTGTCTACAGAAATAATGTCTCAAGACTGTAGGACAGCAAATGTGTCCCCTTATTCAAGAACGGGAGTAGAGACAACCCTGATAATTATAGACCAGTGAACCTTACTTAGGTTGTGGGTAAAGTGTTAAAAAAGGTTATAAGAGATAGGTTTTATAATTATCCAGAGAGAATAGGTTGATTAGGGATAGTCAACATAGTTTTGTGAAGGGTAGGTCGTACTTCACAAACCTTATTGAGTTCTTTGAGATAGTGACCAAACGGGTGGATGAGGGTAAAGCTGTTGATGAGGTGTATATGGATTTCAGTAAGGCGTTTTGATAAGGTTCTCCATGGTCGATTATTACGCAAAATACAAAGGCATGGAATTGAGGATGATTTAACAGTTTGGATCAGAAATTAGCTAACTGAAAGAAGACAGAGGGTTGTGGTTGATGGGAAATGTTCATCCTGGAGATCAGTTATTCGTGGAGTACCGCAAGGATCTGTTTTGGGGCCACTGCTGTTTGTCATTTTTATAAATGAACTAGAGGAGGGCACAGATGGATGGGTTAGTACATTTGCAGATGACACTAAGGTCAGTGAAGTTGTGGACTGTGCTGAAGGATGTTGCAGGTTTCAGATGGACATCAATAAGATGCAGAGCTGGGCAAATGAAGTTTAATGTAGAAAAGTGTGAGGTGATTCACTTTGGAATAAACAACAGGAATAAAGAGTACTGGGCTGATCGTAAGATTCTTGGTAGTGCAGATGAGCAGAGAGAGCTCGGTGTCCATGAAAGTAGATCCCTGAAAGTTGCCACCCAGGTTGATAGTGTTGTTAAGAAGGCATACGGTGTGTTTGCTTTTATTGGTAGAGGGACTGAGTTTCGGAGTCATGAGGTCACGTTGCAGCTGTACAAAACTCTGGCGCGGTCGCACTTGGGATTACATACAGTTTTGGTCACCACATTATGAGAAGGATGTAAAGGCTTTGGAAAGGCGATGTACTGGGATGCTGCCTGATAGAGAGAGAAGGTCTTATGAGGAAAGGTTGAGGGACCTGAGGCTGTTTTCATTAGAGAGAAGGTGGTTGAGAGGTGACTTAATTGAGACATATAAGATAATCAGAAATTTAGATAGGGTGGACAGTGAGAGCCTTTTTCCTCAGATGGTAATGGCTAGCACAAGAGGATATAGCTTTAATTTGAGGGGTGATAGATATAGGACAGATGTCAGAGGTAGTTTCCATACTGAGAGAGAGTAGTAGGGGCATGGAACGCACTGCTTGCAACAGTAGTAGACCTGCCAACTTTAAGGGCATTCAGATGTTCATTGGATAAACATATGGATGAAAATGGAATAGTGCAGGATAGATGGGCTTCAGATTGCACCGACCTGTGGAACCAACATCAAGGGTCAAAGGGCCTGCAGTGTTCTATGTTCTAATTGGTGTCATGCAAAATAAAAATCGCAAGAACTGCGGACGCTGTAAATCAGAAACAAAAACAGAAGTTGCTGGAAAAGCTCAGCAGGTCTGGCAGGATCTGTAAAGAGAAATCAAAGTTCTGAAGAAGGATCGATTATTTGTGATTTCTCTTCACAGATGCTGCCAGACCTGCTGAGCTTTTCCAGCAACTTCTGTTTTTGTTGGTGTCATTCAATCTGGATTTATACCCGGAGCAGAAATAAATGAGGCAATATTTAACACAAGAATAGCCTTTGGTTAATAAAAGAGGTGCAAGTGTGGGCGGCACGGTGGCACAGTGGTTAGCACTGCTGCCTCAAAGTGCCAGAGACCTGGGTTCAATTCCCGCCTCAGGCGACTGACTGTGTGGAGTTTGCACATTCTCCCCGTGTCTGCGTGGGTTTCCTCCGGGTGCTCCAGTTTCCTCCCACAATCCAAAGATTGGGTGAATTGGCTATGCTAAATTGCCTGTAGTGTTAGGTAAGGGGTAAATGTAGAGGTATGGGTGGGTTGCGCTTCGGCGGGGCGGTGTGGACTTGTTGGGCCGAAGGGCCTGTTTCCACACTGTAAGTAATCTAATCTAATCTAATCCAAGTAATATAATCTAATCTAATCTAAAAAAAAACTTACATATCTGCTTCACAAACTTTACAAAGTTTTCTATCATGTTTATCACCAGAAATTAATAAACGTGTTACTGGAACCTATATTGGGACCAATTAGTGAGCATCAGACAAGATGATAAGTTTCAAGCGGAAAGAGGATTAGGATAAGGTAATACATGGTGAATGTAGGACCTTGGCAAACACTGAGAATTAGAGGGACCATGGTGTACATGTGCACCAGTCCTTTATAGGTATCAGGACAGGGAGGTAAAGTGGTTAAGATGACAGATGGAAAGTTGCCTTTATTTGTTGAAGCATAGAGGAAGGAGATGATTTTGAAATTGCATAAAATAAGATATTGGTTCAGCCACAGCTGGAGTATTATTTGGATTCCAGAACTGCACAAATAGAAGCAGATATAATGCATGGAGAGTGTGCACAGGATATATACCGAAATGTTGCCTGAGCTGAACAAGTTCATTTAAGAAGAGAGATCAGATACTCTGATTGCTTTCCTTAGAGCACAGGAGACTGAAAGGAAACATGATTCAGATGAATAAAATGAGAGACATTGACAGGGTACACAGGAATACATTTTTTCCCTTTATGAAGGGCACAGGTTTAAAGTTAAGGGCAAGTAGTTTACAGGGGCTGTGAGGAAATTGTTTTTCACCCAGAGAATGGTAGGAATCCAGAATTCACTGCCGACAAGGATGGCTGAGTCAGAAACCCTCATAATATTGAAGAAGTATTCAGGTGTGTGCTTGCGATGTCAAAACATGCTGGAAAATGAGATTAGAATAGTTAAAGGTTATTGTTGACGACAGAAGACTCAATTAGCCAAAGGGCCTTTTTTTCCCATAGTGTAGGCCTCTATGATTCTAAGACATAGCTGTATATTGTTGGCAGAAGTATTTAATCAGTACACAACAAATATTCAGAAAACTGAATAGGGACAAAAATTGGAGGCAAGATGCAATTTCCAAAATGCTGAGGATACAGTTCCACTTGCAGGATCAGGTGTGGCCCTTTGTCCTTTAAGGTAAAAACAATGACTGCAGACGCTCGAAACGAGATTCTAGATTAGTGGTGCTGGAAAAGCACAGCAGTTCAGGCAGCATCCGAAGAGCAGGAAAATCGACGTTTCGGGCAAAAGCCCTTCATCAGAAATTCAGGCAGAGTGCCTGAAGGGTGGAGAGATAAATGAGAAGAGGGTGGGGGTGGGGAGAAAGTAGCATAGAGTACAATATGTGAGTGGGGGTGGGGATGAAGGTGATAGGTCAGGGAGGAGGGTGGGGGAAGGTAGCAAAGAGTACAAGGGTGGATGGGGGTGGGATGAAGGTGATAGGTCAGAGAGGAGGGTAAAGAAGATAGGCAGGTAGGACAAGTCCTCATGGGGACAATGCTGAGCTGGAAGTTTGGAACTGGGGTGAGGTGGAGGAAGGGGAAATGAGGAAACTGTTGAAGTCCACACTGATGCCCTGGAGTTGAAGTGTTCCGAGGCGGAAGATGAGGCGTTCTTCCTCCGCGGCGGGTGGTGAGGGAGCGGCGGTGAAGGAGGCCCAGGACCTCCATGTCCTCAGCAGAGTGGGAGGGGGAGTTGAAATGTTGGGCCACAGGGCAGTGTGGTTGATTAGTGTAGGTGTCCCAGAGGAGGACATGGAGGTCCTGGGCCTCCTTCACCGCCACTCCCTCACCACCCGACGCCTGGAGGAAGAACGCCTCATCTTCCTCCACGGAACACTTCAACCCCAGGGCATCAATGTGGACTTCAACAGTTTCCGCAATTCCCCTTCCCCCACCTCACCCCAGTTCCAAACTTCCAGCTCAGCACTGTCCCAATGAGGACTTGTCCTACCTGCCTATCTTCTTTTCCACCTATCCACTCCACCCTCCTCTCTGACCCATTACCTTCATCCCCACCTCCACTCACCTATTGTACTCTATGCTACTTTCTCCCCACCCCCACCCTCCTCTCATTTATCTGTCCATCCTTCAGGCACTCTGCTTGTATTCCTGATGAAGGACTTTTGCCTGAAACGTCTATTTTTCTGCTCCTCGGATACTGCCCGAACTGCTGTGCTTTTCCAGCACCACTAATCCAGGACCTTTGTCATTTAAGTAAGATCTAGAAGTTCAGAGCGTAAACAGCAAAAAGTTATATGCAATGATACAAGCAATTAGAGGAAACTAGTGTGAATATTGAAGTGAGTGGTTTTATACTGGAACAAATAGATACAATGAACTAAGAATAGTACAGCACAGAAACAAGCCTTTCAGCCCACCAATCCTGTGCTGACACATGATGCCTTTCTAAAGAAAAACTTTTTGCCTCCATGTAGTCTAAATCCCTCTATTCCCTGCTTATTCATTTATCTGTTAAGATACCTCTTAAACATTGCTATTGCATCACCACCTCTGTCAGCGCATTCCATGCAGTCACCACCTCTCACATTTCCTTTAAACTTTCCCCCCTTTCACCTTAAACCAATGTCCTTTAGGAATTGAAATTTTTACCCTGAGAAAAAAAAAGACTCCGACAACTTGTTTCATCCACGCCGCTCAATTTTATAAACTTCTATCGGGTCGCACCTTAGGCTTCAATGCTCACATGAAAACAAACCAGGCTTATCCAATACCCTAGTAAACCTTCTCTCTACTGTCTCCACATCCTTCTGGTTGTGTGGCAACCAGAACTGTATGTTACAAATGTGGTCTAAGTAAAGTTCTACATAGCTATAACATGACTTGCCAATTTTCATATTCTTCACCCTGACTGACAAAGGCAAGCATGCTATAAGCCATTTTGATCACATTATCCACCTCTGTTGTCATTTTCAGGAAACTGCAGGACTGCACGCCTAAATCTCTTTGTACGTAATGCTTCAGAGGGTTCTGCTATTTAATATATACTCGCCTCTTGCATTACATCTTCCAAAATGCATCACCTCACATTTGTACAGAATAAATTCTATCTAACATTACTTCTCCCAAGTCTCCAGCCTATCCATATCATGCTTGTATTGTCTCACAACACCCTTTCAGAGCTTCTACATCCTTCCTATAATGTGGTGACCAGAACTGCACGCAATACTCCGAGTGCAACCACATCAGAGTTTTGTACAGCTGCAACATGACCTCATAGCTCCGAAACTCAATCCCTCCACCAATAAAAGCTAACACACCATATGCCTTCTTAACAACCCCATCAACCGAGGTGGCAACTTTCAGGGATCTATTTTCATGGACATCGAGGTCTCTCTGCTCAATTACACTGCCAAGAATGTCACCATTAGCCCAGTACTCTTTATTCCTGTTGCTCCTTCCAAAGTGAATCACCTCACACTTTTCTGCATTAAACTCAATTTGCCACCTCTCAGCCCAGCTCTGCAGCTTATCTATGTCCCTCTGTAACCTGCAGCATCCTTCGGCACAGTCCACAACTCCACTGACTTTAGTGTCATCCACAAATTTACTAACCCATTCTTCTATGCCCTCACCTAAGTCATTTATGAAAATGACAAACTGCAGTGGCCCCAAAACAGATCCTTGTGGTCCACCACTAATAACTGAACTCCAGGATGAACATTTCCTTTCCACCACCACCCTCTGTCTTCTTTCAGCTAGCTAATTTCTGATCCAAACTGTTAAATCACCGTCAATCCCATGCCTCCCTATTTTGTGCAATAGCCTATCATGGGGAGCTTTATTAAATGCCTTACTGAAATCCATATACACCACATCAACTGCTTTACCCTCATCCACCGGTTTGGTCACCTTCTCAAAGAACTCAATAAGGCATGTGAGGTATGACCTACCTTTCACAAAATTATTTATTGATTATCCCAAATCAATTTATTCTTTTCCAGACGATTATAAATCCTATCACTTATAACCTTTTCCAACATTTACCCACAACTGAAGTAAGGTTCATATCTATAGTTGAGGAGAAAGTGAGGACTGTAGATGCTGGAGATCAGAGCTGAAAATGTGTTGCTGGAAAAGCGCAGCTGGTCAAGCAGCATCCAAGGAACAGGAGAATCGACGTTTTGGGCATAAGCCCTGAAGTTCCTGAAGACGGGCTTATGCCTGAAATGTCGATTCTCCTGTTCCTTGGATGCTGCCTGACCTGCTGCGCTTTTCCAGCAACACATTTTCAGCTCATATCTATAGTTATCAGGGTTGTTTCTACTCCCGTTCTTGAACATAGGGACAACATTTGCTAATCTCCAGTTTTCTAGTACTATTCCTGTAGACATTGACAACATAAAGATCAAAGCAAAGGTCTCTGCAATCTCCTCCCTGACTTCCCAGAGAATCCTAGGATAAATCCCAACTGGCCCAGGAGACTTATCTATTTTCATACTTTCCAGAATTGCTAACTTCTTCTCCTTATGAACCTCAATCCCATCTGTCTTTCAGTATTCACCTCAGCAACATTATTTTTCATCGGTATTCACACTGGAAAAAGACATTCATTTAGCACTTCTCCAATCACCTTAAACTCCACGCACAACTTCCCACCACTGTCTTTGATTGGCCCTAGTCTTAGTCTAGTCCTTTATTCCTGATATACCTATGAAAAGCCTCAGGGTTTTCTTTGATCCCATCTGCCAACAACTTCTCATGCCTCCTGGCTCTTCTTTGTTTTCTCGTTAGGTCTTTCCTGGCTAACTTGTAACTCTCAAGCACCCTGACTAAGCCTTCACATGTCATCCTAATATAAGCCTTCTTCTTCTGCTTGACGTAAGATTCAACTTCCTTTGTAAACCATGGCTCCCTCACTCGACCACTTCCTCCCTGCCTGACAGGTACAGACTTATTCAAGAAACATCTACTGCATGTCCTTGATAAGTTCCACATTTCAATTGTGTCCGTTCCCTGCAGTTTCCTTCCCCGCCCTAAATTTTGCCTAATCGCATCGTAACTGCCTTTCCCCCAGTTATAACTCTTGCCCTGTGGTATATACCTATCCCCTTCCATAGCTAAATAAACATAACCAAATTGTGGTCACTATCACCAAAGTGCTCACCTACCTCCAAATCTCACACCTGGACAGTTCATTACCCAGTACCAAACCGAATGTGGCCTTGCTCTTTGTTGGCCTGTCTATATACTGAGTCAGGAAACTCTCCTGCACACATTGGACAAAAACAGGGCTCCTAGTATGGATGCTTGTGGAACATCACTAGTCACGATTTCCAGTTGGAAAAAAATCCCTTCCACCACTACACTCTGACCAAGCCAGTTCTGCATCCATCTCACAAGCTCACTGGTGGATCCCATGTGACTGTATCTTCTATATCAGCCTGCCATGAGATCTTGTCAAAGATAAGGAATATGTCCACCACCCTGCCCTCAATCACCTTTGTCACTTTCTCAAAAAAACTGAATCAAGTTTGGGAGACAGAACACCTCGCACACAAAATCATGCTGCCTATCGCTAATATGTGTCTATTTAGGTCAAATGAAAACAGAAGATGGCAATTGTGATGCCAAATTTGGAAGGAGAATACAGATAGCCACAAGTAGTCTTGTGAAAATGAAGGATATGTTAACAAGAAAAATCAAGATCGTAACAAAAGTAAAAACTCATAAGATCTTACTTTCCTATATGCTTCAGAAATGTGGACCATAAGTAAAGATCAATGGAAAAAATTAGAAATGTGAATGCTAAGATTTATGATAAAAATTCCAACATGGTATAAACATGTATTTGAAATTACAAAGCAAAGAAAAAATTATGAATAGTGACATCCAAATAAATGGAAAGGCTACAGAGATCTTTTCTATAGATCAAATTGGAGGGGAGTGGAAAGAGGGGTTGACCTATATGTAATAGGATTACAGGTATCACAATGTACTTGCATGCAATCTATATCAGATGTGCAATAATGGCACAAGAGGACCATGGCACACCTTACAACGGATCTCCTGGCAGTATGAGGCACTAGCCACAGTAGGAAACAAACAAATTTTTTATCCCGTATAATTGTATTCAATGTTGACTTTTTAAATCTCAAATCTAATAATACTCATTTTCCTTATCCAAGAATTTATAAAGCTGCGTTTATTTTTAATTGCAATGTTTAGTAAAATGTTACGTTGATCAAATAGTGTTGGAACTGAAGACCATTTAATCTCAGTGTCAAATGTCCATATCAAATAAAGCTCCTTCTACTCTGCTGCATTATCAGGAGAATCCATTTGACTGAAGCTGTACGTGTTTCCACTTCCAACACTAGTCATCCCAGCACTATCCACATGAGAGTGCTAAATAGTTATGTGTTGCAGGCTCAGGAGTCACATTCAACCAGGTAGGGCGGCTAACATTCTTCACATACCTGTACTTCATTACAATTTCAGAACAGTTTCCATATTAACTACTGACTTTTCCAGCAATTTGACTCTAAGCTATACAGAGAATCAAATGTGAATGATAAATGAAATGCTATTATTCAAATAAGGTGCCACATACATAATCAGAACCTAGCTTTGTCATTAAGAAATTCAAACTTTAAAGAATACTACCAAATTACTTAGTTATTTGTACATTATTCAGTTTAAATAGGTAATCAAAAGTACTGGACTCTACATTATAATCTAAGTAAAATAAATTGGGAGATCCAAACGTTTTTAACATGAGCATTCTTGTTCACACAAAATGGAGTAAACTATCTGTTCCACTGCATTGATGCTGAGACATGACTGTTCCAAAGTCAGTTCTCCAGCTGAAGTTTATTTTAACAATGTAAAACACAACGCCACTTACGATGTTGAAAATCAACAGCTTATTGATACACAGCTGAACGACTCAATCACCCTGTATTTTTAAAATAGTTTGATTACTTCAGTGCTGTTACAAACAGGTTTACCGTAGTATTTGAACAATTATTTTTTAACTGTTATAATCATCTGTTCTGAAACTGATCTTAGTCCCAGACTAAGTTCATTATAGTTAGAATACAATGGGGGCAATTAATCAAGGCTGTGTATGTATGTTATATATGTACATTGAAATATTGGATAAGGAATTAAATTGCGAAACGTGCATTTTTCAACGTCAGAACAAAGCGGATAATTTTTAAATAAATATCATTTCTCTTTATGGAGTGCTATTCATTTTATTTAATAATATTAACATTCTGGCGTAACATGTGGAGATATTCTGAATTTATCACAAATTAAGCCAATTTATATATTGAAACTGGGCAACAGAACAAGAATTAAAGCATTACAACAGAGTACCCATCGCACTCTGAGTTAAACGATTTAACAATGGACTGATTGCCAAACTCTTTTCCAAAAAGGCTACGAAAAGCTATTACAGATCATTTTACCAATGCAAAACATTACAGCATCCACAATTAACAAATCGAAACAAGCAACATTACACACCAGAATCATTTCTCTTGTCCGCCATTTTAATCCCAGAATTCCTAGATTTATCCACCCCCGACGCTGCATTGGTTACCGTGGTTACAGTGAGGTGGGTGTGGGGGGGAAGAGACGATTTGGTGGCCGCGTGCCCCAAAGCACATAGAACAGGTGGCCGTTAAATAAAAACACCTGCGACTCTTTCTCGTGCCTGTACCCCTAATTACGGTCGCTCGATCTCAGCGACTTGTTCAGGTGCGAGCTAGCCTCAACACTTTGTCAAGTCGGCAGCAGCTCCTGCGACTTTAAACATTGGTTATTGAGAATCAGTGTTCTGAAGGAAAAAAGTGATGGCATATTTCAACTGTTAGATTTTTTTTCACGTAGCTGTATGTAAGGATCATAAAGTAGAATCAAAAGTGAGTGGTCTTGGGGAGGTTTCGTGCATTTCCCACTGCGACACTGTTGCAAATGGCATTGCCGTTTGAGTGATTGACAGCTGATATGGGGTCTCGTGGCGGGTTTTTGTTACAATCGTTAACGCTTGAGTAGTTTCGCATGCATGTATGCCAGGATAGGGGAGGATGCGTTTAAAAACTCAGGTATTTTACAGCTACATATCTCTAGATGTTGATAGTTTCAAATTTCATGTTAAAACAAGATGGATCTAGCTTGTGAGATTACTTGTGCCAATTCCAAATTTGAAGCAAAGTTGTTTAAGCCTCAAAGATCCAAAATCAAAGGGCTATGGATATCTAGATCATTTGAAACGGTGGGCTTCGGGGGCGGGTGCAAAAATTGGCATATTTGCGGAAAAATGGATCACTATTTAGTATTAAAGCAGTGATTGAGACTTGTAAGCAAACATATTGAAATTGACCTTTTGCTCTATTTAACTCAACTACACCTGTAAACAAGTCGTTTGCAGTATTTAGTTTCAATATTTAATAGATTACAATCTAAAGTAATTTACAAGTCAAATCTACAGCTTTTGAGATGGCATGAAGGCCTTAATTTTATGTTGTGTTAAATATTTTGAATGTTCGAATGAGCAAGAGAATTTGGAAAATAAATACTTTTCTGAATGAATGTTGTATTGAATTCTGCTAGTTCCTATTATCACACAACTTTGTTTATGAAATTGTTTCAAACACATTTGCACCCAGGGTTATTATAGAATTTATTTTTACATAATGAATATTTCTTTTAAAAAGCTTTCCACACAGTAACATGAAAGTACAGACTTTCCCAGAGTGTGTGCAAGATTTTTTTAGACCAACCTATTGAGCAAGTGAACTTTTCTAGATTTTATTTTGTGCAATATCAAAAAGTTAATTAATAGTCTTGTGCAAATCTTTTTGGAAACAGTGACCACAGCATGATAGCAGTCTTTCACTGCAGTTGAAAATGAAGTAGACCAAACCAAAACTAGGGTTCTAAATCTAAACAAAGGAAACTTAAGGTAGAATGGGTGAGTTGGCTGCAATAGATTGGCTAGCTTCACTGAAAGGCATGACATTGAATAGATAATGGCAAATGTTTAAGAAATGAATGCTTATGTTGCAGGAGTTTATACATTCCTTTGATGAAAGAATATAACTGGGAAAGTGGCCCAGTCATCGTTAACATAAGAAATTAAGGATTGTGTTAGAATTAAAGAGAAGTCATATAATGTTGCTAGGAAAAGCAAAGTTGCAAACATGAGGATTGGGAGCAATTTAGACTTCAGCTAAGGAGGGCTGAAAAATTGATGAGAAAAATACAGTATGAGAATAAAATTGCAAGAAGTATAAAAGTGGACTGTAGGAGCTTTTATATGTATGTAACAAGAAAAAGATTAGTCAAGACAACTGTAGGCCCCTTAAGACTGAATGGGGAAGAGTAGATAACTGAGAACAAGGAAATGGCAGAGCAATTAACCAAATATTTCAGTTAAATCTTTCCAGAGGAAAACCTAAATAACTTGCCAGAAGTGCACAAGAAGCAAGGGGTCTGATGAGCAGGAGGAATTGAGGGAGATTAGTGTGGTCTGTGTTTTGGGCACTTTGACCAGTTTCTATGTAAATTGGTATTATACTTGTGAGACTAACTAAAGGATCAGAGTCAACTTGTAATTCAATTTTATTCACAAAATGCACTAAAGACACAAAAGACTATAAGGCTTAATATTTATAAAACCCTATTCTTTCAAATTAAAGCTTCTGATGCTTACATTATTACTCTACCAATCACAACATTAAGTCTTTGTTGCAATCCTTATCTAAATTATTACTGGCAACCAGACGAGGACCAGATACTACCTGTGCAGTTAAAGTTGCCCAGGCAGCTCTGCAAGTTCTGATGAACTTGGTGAAGGTTAGTCTTACACACGGTGATCATCTCTGTCTCTCCAGGTGGTCTAATTTCTGCTGCTGGACCGGAACAAGTCTTCATTGAAGGAATGGCTGACAAGTGTCCCTTCTTATCCCTCCCTGCTGCATCCTTCCTGAATTTCTCTGGCCCTTGCTATATTATCCTCAAATCTCCGTGCTTTAGATTGGGGTTGATTGTACCGATCCATTTGAAAAGGAGCAATTAAATCAAAAACATTTGAGACCCAGGTCCAACATCACAGATTGGATTTATTTAGCTTATTAACAGCGATAGTTACAAGTAAAATTATCTCCCAGGCACACAAGTCCTTTTGAATTTTGAATTTCCCCTCATGTTTCCTCCTCTTACTAGTTCACTTTGAAGGCGAAGGACCTAGGCCCTGTGATTTTTTTGTTTACAGTTTGAGACAAAGAACTTTGTGAGGAATTGCAAGTACAACCAGTGCTTGCAAAATGCTCACAGTTGCAACTACAGCAGAGTTGAAGAATCAATAACAATGGAGGCACCATTTTTAAGGTAAAATGCAGAAGGTTTAGGAGGAATTTGAGAATTTCTTTTTCATCTAGAGGATGCAGGGCACCTGGAAAGCACCGCCTGGGAGCTTAATTGAGGAGGGTTACTTCACAACCTTTCAAACAGTACTTGAATGAGCACTTGAAATGGCATAATATTCAAGGCTATGTGCCCTCTGCTGGAAAGTGGGGCTAGTGTAGATTTAGTGTAGCTTTGGTGGTACAGACGTGACAGGCTGAAGGGCCTCTTTTGTACTGTGTGATTCTGAGTCACTCAGCCAATTGATCTTCTAGGGCAAGTTCATGGCATCCAATTAGGATCACTAATGTCATGTACGGGAGACACTAGGGCTACCCTTGGCAGCCATCCTCTGATGTCTTAAAGGCACAACTCCTCTCAATACATGGTCATGACAGGAACCGGGGCACCAATAAATGTGCTCATGATGCTCCAAACTATAAACCAGCCTCATTTTCCAGGGCAAGTCCACTCTTGTCCTCGCTTGTCTTTATCTTGTGCAGATACTTTGTGCTTGACCTATTCTGGAAGACCTAACTGCTTAAAGGTTGCCCATTTTTGATCCTGGCTGAGCCATTCAGGCCCCGGGCTGTATTCATTTTTTTAAAGGTGCTGATAAATCAATAAGACTGAATACTGACAATCTGCATCCCAGGATACTAAAGGAGGTGGACATAAAGATAATGAATGCATTGGTTGTCATCTTCCAAAATTCTGGAATGGCCCCAGCTGATTGGATAGTAGCAAATGTAACTCACCATTTTAAAAAAAGCAGGAGGGAGAAAATAGAATTACAGACCAGTTAGCCTTATGTCAGTAACCAGGAAAATGCTTGAGACTGATAAAGGATGTGATGACAGAACCAAAATCAACATGAATTTATGAAAGAGAAAACAAATTGAAAAACCTAAAAGTTTTTTTTCAGGATGGAAATAGAATAGATAAGGGAGAACCAATGGGTGTAATGTATTCAGATTTTCAGAAAGCGTTTGATAAAGTTCCATATAAGAGGTTATTGTGTGAAATCAAAGCACATGGAAATAGGGGTAATATACTAGCATTAACTGTGAAAATGTTAGCAGACAAGGAAAAGGAATAAATGAAATGAAGGTGATGACAAATGGGGGCCTCCAGAAATCAGTGCTTGGACACTGGTGACAATACAAATCTAAGTGAGATTGTGAGCATTCAAGACAATTTTAGTGAGTAAGCATGGCAGATGCAGTATAATACATTATGTTATCCACTTTGTTAAGGAAAGCAGAATGGTGGACTGTCATTTAAATGTTAGATTGGGAGACATTGATATACAAAGTGACCTGGGTGGCCTTGTATACTAGTCACTGAAAGCAAGTGTACAGGTGAAGTAAGCAATCAGGGCAAATGGTATGTGGACCTTCATGACAAGAGGGTTTGAGTACAAAAGCATGGATGTCTCACTGCAGCTATACAGGGTGGTGTATTTACCTTGGAAAGGATATACTTGCCAGAGAGTGTTGCAGTGTAGTTTTATCAATTGAGGACAGATTGAGTCAACTAGACCTGTATTCACTGGAATTCTGAAGAATCAGTGGGGATTTAATTGAAATGTATAGAATTCTGATGTTGAATAGATTTTATGCAGGGATGACTTTCCCCGGTTGCAGTATCAGACCATGGAATCACATTCTCAGGGTATGTGGTAGGCCATGTCATACCAAGATAGGGAGAAATTTCTTCACTGAATGCAGTGAACCTGTGGAAATCTTTACTACAGGAGGCTATGGAGGCCATGTCAATGAACACCTTTAAGAAAGAAAGAAATTTCAAGGTACAAAAAGCATTAAGAAGTGTGGGAGTATGGCACTGAATAGAGGATCAGCTCTGCTCATGTAGAGTGGAAGAGCAAGCTGTGTGGGTCAACAGACCTATTCCTGTTCCTATTTTGCATATTTTTATTATTTGATCTTATCCCCTTCGTGAGGTAAATAAACCACCAAAACTTGAGATTTGGCGACGAACTGGTGAAAATTAAAATGTGTGAAATATTATCATTTGCCTTTTTGAGGAATAGGAATAAGAGCCAACAACTTCTCATGTCTCCTCCTGCTCTTCTGAGCTCTCTCTTTAGGTCTTTCCTGGCTACCTTGTAACCCTCAAGCGCCCTAACTGAGCCTTCACATCTCATCCTAACATAAGCCTTCTTCTTCCTCTTGACCAGAGATTCTACTTCCTTCGTAACCACGGCTCCCGTGCTGTACAGCTTCCTCCCTGCCTGACAGGTACGACAGTGTTGTCGAGGAGATTACTGAGATACAGGCTACTAGACTAGGTGTGATTGAGGTTCACAAGGAGGAGGTATTAGAAATCCTGCAGAGTGTGAAAATAGATAAGTCCCCTGGGCCGGATGGGATTTATCCTAGGATCCTCTGGGAAGCCAGGGAGGAGATTGCCAAGCCTTTGGCATTGATCTTTAAATCATCATTGTCTACAGAAATAATGCCAGAAGACTGGAAGATAGCAAATGTGGTTCCCCTGTTCAAGAAGGGGAGTAGAGACAATCCTGGTAAATATAGACCAGTGAGCCTTACTTCAGTTGTTGGTAAAGTGTTGGAAAAGATTATAAGAGATAGGATTTATAATCATCTAGAACATAATAATTTGATTAGGGATAGTCAGCACGGTTTTGTGAAGGGTAGGTCGTGCCTCACAAACCTTATTGAGTTCTTTGAGAAGGTAACCAAACAGGTAGATGAGAGGTTGATGTGGTGTATATGGATTTCAGCAAGGCGTTCGATAAGGTTCCCCACAGTGGGCTTTTGTACAAAATGCAGAAGAATGGGATTATGGGAGATATAGCAGTTTGGATCAGTAATTGGCTTGCTGAAAGAAGACAGAGGGTGGTGGTTGATGGGAAATGTTCATCCTGGAGTCCTTAGGGATATGGGCTGGGTGCTGGCAGGTGGGACTAGATTGGGTTGGGATATCTGGTCGGCATTGATGGGTTGGACCGAAGGGTCTGTATCCATGCTGTACATCTCTATGACTCTATGACTTGAGGCTGTTTTCGTTAGAGAGAAGGTTGAGAGGTGACTTAATAGAGACATATAAGATAATTAGAGGGTTAGTTAGGGTGGACAGGAAGAGCCTTTTTCCAAGTATGGTGATGGTGAGCATGAGGGGGCATAGCTTTAAATTGAGGTGCGATAGATATAGGACAGATGTCAGTGGTAGTTTCTTTACTCAGAGAGTAGTAAGGGTATGGAATGCTTTGCCTGCAACGGTAGTAGATTCGCCAACTTTAAGTACATTTAAGTCGTCATTGGACAAGCATATGGACATACATGGAACAGTGTAGGTTAGATGGGCTTCAGATTGGTATGACAGGTCGGCGCAACTGTGCTGTAATGTTCTGTGTTCTATGTACTATTGTTCCTTGTTTCTATATTTGTAGCAATGATAAAGTTGATCCTGCAAAATCCTCCTTTGTAACATCTGGAGGCTCATGCAAAACTTGGCAGAGCTGTCTCACAGACTAGTCAATCCTGACATAATCACACTCACGGAGTCATTATCTACTCGCACATTCGCAAAAAACACCCTGACTATCTCTAGATGTGTTCCGTCCCACCCACAGGACAGACCCAGTAGGTGGCAGCACAATGGTTTACAGTCAGGAAGGAGTTGCCCTAGGGGCTCTCAACAGGGAGTCTGTGTCTGTGCAGTCCAGGGAGTGGACTTTGCTCAGTCCATTGGCTCCATAGTGGCAAATCCAGAGGGTAAGGTTAATGCAGTTGGAGAGAGATATCTATCAGTCAGGGTCTTGATGCACTGTCTGATCATGTCAGTTGAGGGGGAAGACACAATTACATCATCTGGTCTGTCCATTGAAACTAAGTGGGATGGGGATTGGGGGCGTCGGATGCAAGTGTGGCCACAGTCATGACGTTGAGCTTTGTTCTTTAGTCTTCGGGACTGGTGACTGCAGTCTCTGGACAAGGGCACAGTGCACTTGTGAAAGGGGCAGCAGGATTTCGATGAGATCAATACTGTAAAGCATGCCTGGGAAGAGTGTTATGTGGGAGAGTGGCTGATCCACAGTCATCAGAATCCTGGTTTCAAAATGGTGTGCATTGAATAACCATACCAGGCATGTTCACCTCTTTTGCCAAGGTCTGGATGGGAACAGTAGGCGGGCGCAGGCAAATTTAGATTGTCTATAGGAAGGGGGTGGAGATATTTGGGAGTTCACTGGCATGGTCAAGCTAAGACTGAAAATCACTGGAAGAGGAGTGCTCATTGTACAACTGCTGGAAATTGAAATGTAAAACGGGAAGAAAATGGCAGTGACCATACTTGGAGTGGGATGTTATGAAGGTGTAAGGGGTACTGTACCTTTAAGAGAGTTAAAAGCTAGCAGCACTACCTGATGCAGCACCAAGTGTTCTGAATAAGGTAACAATGTAACATTCGGTCAAACAGCTAGATTAGCTGCGTTGCCTGGAGATGAAAAAACAAATTCAAATTCGGCCAGTTTAAATTATATCCAAAAGAAATGACCAAACTCCAATAAAGTTTGAATTTAGTATATTGACAATATTAAAAGCCAATGGCACAATACGATGCTTTGGGGTTCTAGACCGGGAAAAAACTTGAACAGTTGGGGGAGAACTGCCAAGCCACCAGTATTTACACACACACAGTTCTCTTAAATGTACCTTATCAATCAATGACCTGTGAAATGGCAAGACAATCTGGTGCACTTCAGCCCATTTCTCCTCAACACGTGGTTTCCAGTTCCACCTTAGGATTCTATCTTTCAGGTAATAACCCTCAGGAATATTCTCTACCTCGTTTTCGAAGTAAGCATCCGCAGATATATGTTTTATTGTCTTGTCTTGCTGTTGCAGGTCTCTTGGCCTTTCAGGACTAAACACTTCTGTCTGACCCTCTGCCTGTTCAGGTTTTTCCTACACCATTACATCAAACAGAGTGTCCACTAACTGAAGCTCCTTAATCTTTCTCTTTACTTTTTGCTTCGTGCTGTGAGTTATGATAGTGGGATCTGGTTACCACACAGTCTGGGAAAAGACCAGAGTATTTCTGTTTTAACTTCTCAATTTCTTGGTCTTCCTTAGGCTTCTCCACAAGGGGTGTCACTCCCACCTTGGATCCTACCAAATCATTCCCAAGAACAAACTGAATTCCTGGAACTGACACTCTGTCAATCACTCCCACTGTAACTTCCCCAGTCTTGAGTTGGCACTCCAACCTGATCTTACATAGGGGAATGCTAAATTTCTGTCCATCTATCCCACAAATTATCACACTCTATGGTAACACATCAGAAAGAGTGCATATTCGCTCATCCCTTACTATCAGCGATTGGTTAGATCCCGTATCTCTCAAAATTATAACTTCTTGTCCTTCTCCCTCATTCTTTCTGAGTAAACTTTACACACAGAGACAAATTTTTTATAGAGATCAGGTACTAACTCCATACCCAGCCCCTGCCTAGGCTGTTCACTCCCCTGCAGCTCCTCGGCTGTTCTTGGGGTTTCCTTTACTACCTTCACTAATGCCACTCACTTAGCTTATTTTGCCACATCTTTTCCATCAGTGCCTTTCTTTAACCACCAGCACTGTGACTTTACATGTCCCACCTTCTGGCAGTGAAAACATCTTTTCCGAGTCCTTCTGAAACCACCAGCACTGTAATTTTCTGTGTCCCACTCCATTACAGTGAAGACTCCTGAGGCCTTTCACTTCCTGTCCACTCTCTTGGGCTTCTTTAACCTTTGGTAAATTCTTATCAGTGCTCTCTACTCTTGGTTTCGTAGTGTAGGATCTCCCCTTCTCCCAACTTCTATCTCTCACAGGATGAAGTTCTGGCCAGAAACTTGTCTTATATGCCAACATGTACTCATCATTCTGCTGTCCTTCTCACTTACTGAACTTTCTATTCCTCCATGTGAATTCTTACCCATCTCTGGAAGTGAGTTTTTAAACTCCTCCAGCAGAATAATCTCTCAAAGCCTCAAAGGTCTTATCTATTTTTAAAGCAAGCACCCATTTATCAAAATGACTATGTTTAATTCTTTCAAACTCCATATAAGTCTGACCTGGTTCCTTCTTTGTGTTTCTGAATTCCTATCTATATGCTTCTGGTACCAATTCATAGCACTTAAAATAGCCTGTCTAACCTCTTCATAATCCATTGACATCTCATCTGACAGCGCGGCAAATACCTCACTAGCTCTGCCCACCAATTTAGTCTGAACTAGCATTACCCATAAATCCTCGGAACACTCCATCTGCCTAACCAATTTTCAAATGAAATAAAGAAGACTTCAACATCTTTCTCATCAAAATGTGGCAGAGTTTTGACATATTTGTATATATCACTACTTTGTCTTTTAATCTCCATCCTGTTAACTTGACTTTGCTGACTAAGTTGCAACTTCTCAAGTTCAAATTTTCTCTCTTTCTGCTCAACTAAGAACCTTCTCTCTTTTTTCCTCTCTCTTTCTCTCTCCCTTTCTTCTCTCTCTCTTTGCTCAGCTAAGACCCTTCTCTCTCTCTCTCTCTCTGTTTTTCCTCTCTCGCTCTGTTTATCTTCTAAATTTATTTTCCTCAATTGTAATTTAAGTTTTTCTAACTCGACTGTACTTATTTGTTTCTCTGACACACCTAAGTATTTGAGTAACTCCCTTACAATTTCAGCTTTACTTTTGTCCTTGGTTAAACCCAAATCTAACTTCTTTGCTATTTCTAAAAGTATGGCCTCTTTCTTTCCTTCCAAACTTTCTTGGCAAATTTGAGAATCATCTTCAAAACCTAAAACCTCTTTAGCAATTTTAAGAGCCATTTCTCTTACTTTTTAAATTTAATTAACCACACATCACCAAAAGTAAACAAATTGTCTCACCTACATTTTATTTAAAGATCTAGGACACTAACCTGCAAGTGTTTAAATCTGCTAGGATTTTTTTGTACCCCCAAATCTATTTAAATCTGTCCAAACCAGTTCAAGTCCCAGATGAGCCCCCAAATTGTTACGATACTGGGTAAACCCTCCTGCTTAATTTAAACCAGCAACACAAAAAAGATTTATCCCATGCAGTT
Organism: Chiloscyllium plagiosum; assembly: GCF_037043375.1. Classification (NCBI taxonomy): domain Eukaryota; kingdom Metazoa; phylum Chordata; class Chondrichthyes; order Orectolobiformes; family Hemiscylliidae; genus Chiloscyllium; species Chiloscyllium plagiosum. The sequence goes on along the minus strand of NW_028270147.1, from coordinate 48,347,401 downwards.
TCTGCCAAAAACTATTTAAAGTAAAAATTATTCCTTAAAGTATAACAGAGAATAATTAACTAACAACTATTTACAACTCCTTCCTCTAACCTGTCTTTTACCTTCCCTTCTATAATACTAGTCCAATAAAATCCCTGATTAAGATTTACCAAAAATTCGAATTTTCAAAACCAGCCAGATGTCAAATCTTCTTGTTATATCTTCCTCTGTCTTCTTTTCTTCTTCATAGGGATTTCTGTTTCACAGGTTACTGATCAATAAAGGTACCTTTAAGAGGGCTTTTTTTCTTGGGCAGTCTGTACATGCTGGTGGCTTGGCACTTCTCCTCCCAACTATTCAGTTTTCCTTGGTCTTATATCCCCAAAGCCTCAGATTGTGTCATTGGCTTATAAGATTGTCAGCATACTAAATTCAAACTTGATTGGAGTTTGGTATTTTTCAGGGTATAATTTAAACGATTGGCCTAATTCGAAATTTTGTCGTCTCCAGCCAATCAGCTAATCGAGTTGTTTAAGTAAATGTTACATTATATCTTGTTCAGAACACTTGGTGCTGTGTCAGGTAGTTCTGCTAGTGTTTAACTCTCTTAAAAGTACAGTATACTCATATCTTCATAACTCTATTGATCACTTTCCTAATAAAAGTTCAATTGCATCTGACTGAACAAATTGTAACTATTGATGTGGTTTCCAAGAAGATAGGGTGGGGGGGGGGGGCGCACAGGAATATTCAAATTCCCATTGAAAACTTTGATTATTGTTTCTGCGGGTTAGACTGGGAATGTTTAGGGGTGGGGGTGGTGGAGTAGGTGTGGGTATAGTGTTTCAGAGGTACATTACAAATCAGGTGTCTACGTGCTTAAATATACTTAACATCAGGAAGTTGTGATCAGTTTTAGAGGGTAATTATAGACAATGCTAACAGTTTGGCTGGTATGGTGGCTCAGTGGTTTGACATGCTGTTTCACAGCACCAGGGACCTGGTTCAATTCCAGGCTTGCATGATTGCCTGTATGGAGTTTGCACATTCCTCCTGCGTCTGCTTGGGTTTCCTCCCACAGTCTAAGGATGTGCAGGTTAGGTGGATTGACAATACTAAATTACCCTGTATGTGCAGATTAGGTAGATTAGCTATGGTAAATGTGGGGTTACAGGGATAGGAAAGAGGGCTGGTCTTAGTGGGATGCTCTTCAGAGGGTCAGCGTAGACTCAAATGAGTCGAATAGCCTCTTTCTGTATTGTAGGGATTCTGAATTTTCTGTCAGAAACCCTCACAAAATCTGGGCAGTAATATGAACTGACACTTTCATACAATTTTGCAGGAATACTGCACTTTTGGACAAGACATTAAACTGAGACCCTCATCTGCTTCTACTTGGCAGTATTCAAAGAATTCCCACAGTTCGTTTTTCAACAAGAGTCACTCAAATTGTGGAGTGAATTATAACGTGCCAATCAGGTATAACATTAGAATTCTGAATGGAGCACGTTTTATGTAAATGAAGTCAGTTGAGTGGAGAATCATGAGGAGCATAGACACCAGCATGGGACACTTAATACAAATGGCCTATTTCTGAACTGAACATGTAATATAACTCTGTAGTAGTTGATTTCCATCAGTAGTGAATCAGTTGGTTACATCTCAACTTTAGAAAGGATGTCAAGGTTTTGGAGGATGTACAGAAATGGTTTTCCAGGCATAAGAGATTTCACTTATGTAGAGAAATTGGTGAAGCTCAAAGTTTGCCATCATTCATCAGCATCAACTCTGGTTCAGTCAAGATTACAGGAGGGTATGCCAGGAGAAGCACCTAAGGACCAAAGGAGAAGCAAACTACGTGGTGCCCACGGCCCATCCGACCACTCCGGAAGAAGACCAGGCCAGCTGGAGGCAGCCCATGCGAGCCCTAGGTTTGGGGCCTGCCGGAAAATGGAGGGACCTGCCCCAGGAAGGAGAACCAACACAAAATGCTCCCGGCCCCATAAGACGCCTGCCTGACATGAAATCCACCTGGAGGTACTTACCTGGAGAGCATCCCAAGCACTTCTGCAAAAAATGTGGCTGAAGCTGGAACAGCAAATTGGCGGCAACTGAAAGCAGGAACTTACTGGACAAATCGGAACACAAGGAGAAACTTACCTTCTCCACTGGGTCCTATGCACATTCCATCCAGTAAAAAAAACCCACAGTAAATTACCTGCTATACTGGGTCCTAAGCAGGTCCTCTGCAAAAATACACCAAACTGCAACCTACCTGCTTCACAGGGTCCTAGGAAGGATCACCTAACTGGAAGCAGTCAGAATCCACTTCACCAGAGCACCGGACCACTCAGATGTAAGCAACCTGCGAGGAAGTGGGGTAAGCATGCCAACCTGCTAGTAAGACTGAGACTACACGGTTTCAAGACAACCCCCCCTTCCTAATTTACTCCTGGCAAATGTACAGTCTATGGAGAACAAGATGGACGAACTCAGATCACGGCTCAGCCCTCAGCGCAAACTGCAGGACTGCTGCACACTCTGCTTCTCAGAAACATGGCTCAACCCATCCGTTCCCGACTGCACATTTCAGGCTGATGGTTTTTCTATCCATCATATGGACCATACAGCATCCTCGGAATGGACAAAAGGAGGAGGAGTTTGCTTTTTAATCAACATCTTGTGGGGCATGGACAGTGCAACTCTGGCAGCCATTGCTCACCAAACCTTGAGCTCCTCACCATCAAATGCCGCCCCTTCTATCTACCAGGGGGGTTTACCGCTGCTGTACTAACTGCTGTGTACATACCGCCACAAGCAAAGGTTGAGGAAGCTCTTGATGTGCTGTACTCCACCACTAACACCCTGGAGATGGAACACTCCAAGACTATTGTGACTAGCAACTTCAATCAAGTCAATCTAAGGAAGGTGTTGCTCAAGTATCACCAGAAAATTACCTGCCCCACCAAGGGCCCGGACATTTTAGACCATTACTATACCACTGTGAAAGATGCTTACCGCTTCATCCCCCACCCTAATTTGGGAACTCCGACCACAATGCCGTGCTTCTTCTCCCGGCTTACAGGCAAAAGGTCAAGCAGGAGACCCCTTCGCGGATACAGGTCCAGTGCTGGTCGGAGGAGGCAGGGGATCAACTCCGGTGCTGTCTGGAATCAGCTGATTGGGCCATGTTCAAACAGTCCGCAGGTACCTTGGACGAGTACACCACCACTGTCACAGACTTTATCAGCAAACGTATGGAGGACTGCATATTGAGGAAGTCAATCCGGGTGTTCCCCAACAGGAAACCCTAGATGAATCAGGACATACTAAAAACCAGGCATGAGGCCTTCTGTTTAGGAGATCCACTAAATTATAAGGAATCCAAGTATGCCCTTTGCAGAGCTATTAAGACAACCAAGGACCAATACCGATCTAGAGACCCAAACAGACACCTGGCGACTATGACAAGGACTGAATGACATCACAGGTTCTAAAATGAGGCAGTGCAAGATAGCAGACAATGACATTGCCCTCCCAGATCATCTCAAAGCCTTCTACGCTTGCTTTGAGCAGAATTTTGGCGGAGAGGTAACACTTATTCCGACAAATCCTGATGAACCTATCCCAACAGTGACTGCATCAGAGGTCAGATCAGTTTTCCTTTGTGTGAATCCAAGGAAAGCGATGGGACCAGATGGAGTACCAGGCCGTGCACTCAGAGCATGTGCTGATCAACTGGCAAAGGTCTTCTCTGACATCTTCAACCTCTTCCTGCAGCAGGCCACTGTCCCTGCCTGTTTCAAGAGGGCCAACATCATCCCTGTGCCTAAGAAGGCTCATGCAGCATGTCTCAATGACTACTGCCCAGTGGCCCTAATTCTTGACCCACTCCAATTTGCCTTTCGGACCAACAGATCCATATCAGATGCCATATCACGTGCCCTTCACTCCCCCCTAGAATATCTTGACACCAAGAACAGCTACATAAGAATCCCCCTCATTGATGACAGTTCAACCTTCAACACTATTATCCCCTCGAGACTGATTACTAAACTTAGTGATCTCAGACTCAGCCCCATTCTCTGCAACTGGATCCTCAGTTTCCTGATCCACAGGCCACAATCAGTGAAGATTGGAGACAATATTTCATCATCATTAACACTCAACACTGGAGCCCCCTAGGGATTCGTACTCAGCCCCCTACTCATTGTATACCCATGATTGTGTTGCCAAACACCAGACTAATGCCATTTACAAGTTCCATTTACATGATCCCTGGAATGGTAGGCCAACATACAATGAGAGTCCTGGCTGAGGATCCTGGGATTGTATTCGTTAGAGTTCAGAAGGTTGCGGGGAGATCTAATAGAAACTTACAAGATAATGCATGGCTTAGAAAGGGTGGACGCTGGGAAATTGTTTTCATCCGGCAGGGATACTGGGACTCATGGGCACAGTGTTAGAATTAGAGGGGGTCAATTTAGAACGGAAATTAGACATTTCTTCAGCCAGAGAGTGGTGGGCCTGTAGAATTCACTGCCACGGAGCACAGTGGAGGCCGGGATGTTAAATGTCTTCAAGGCAGAGATTGATAAATTCTTAATCTTGCAAGGAATTAAAGGATACAGGGAGAGTGTGGATAAGTGGCATTGAATGGCTGAGTGGACTCGATGGGACAAATGACCGTACTTCCACTCCTCTTTCTTATGGTCTTTCATCTTCCGTTCGCTGATGACACCAACATAGTCAGTCGAATCTCAGATGGCGATGAAACAAACTACAGACGGGAGGTGGAAGACCTGGAAAAATGGTGCACTGTGAACAACCGAGCTCTCCATGCCAGCAAAACCAAGGAACTCGTTACTGACTTTCAACAGGATGTCACTCATTTCCCCTTCACATTAATAGCACAGAGGTGGAACAAGTGGAGAGTGTCAAGCTCCTGTGAGTGGTTATCTTCAACAAGCTTTCTTGGACTCTTCCTGTGGACGCACTGATTACAAAGGACTAACAACCTCTCTTCTTCCTCTGGCAGCTGAGGAAATTTGGCATGACAGTGAATGCCCTTGCCAATATTTATAGGTCATCGAGAGCATTCTGTCTGGACGTATCACTAACTGATATGGTAACTGTACCATTCAAGATCAGAGATGGTTACAGAGAGTGGTGAACTCGGACCAGACAATCACAAAGGCCAACCTCCCATCTATAAAATCCATCAACCAGGCCCGTTGTTAAGGAAAGGCCGCCAGCATTCTTAAAGATCCATCCCACCCTGGCAATGTTTTTTTACAACCTCTACCATCGGGGAGAAGGTACAGAAGCCTGAACACACAAAACAGCCGTTTTTGTAACAGTTTCTACTCTACTGTTGTTAGAATACTGAATGGATTCACAAACTCTTAACATTTGCCTGTACCTGTTTTCTTTTTGCCACTGTTCACCTATTATTTACTATCTGCGCTACTTAACTATGTGATCTGCCTGTATTGCTGGCAAGACAAAGCTTTTCACTGTGCCTCAGTAGATGTGACAGTAAATTCAATTGAATTAAATTCAAAAATGAGGTGTCAACCCAATACTGCATGCATGCTAAATATCATAAGCAGCAAGTCACGCATTGGTCTAAGATCCCACAACCAATGGCTCAGGTCAAAGGTCCACTGTTCTGCCACATCCAGTCACGAGGAATGGTGGACGATTAAACAATTGACAGGAGGTGGAGGCTCCAAAAATATTCCCATCCTCAAAGATGTGGGAATCCAACACATCAGTGCAAAAGACAAGGTTGAAGGATTTGCATCCATCTTCAGCCAGAAGAGCTGAATGGGTTATTATCTCTGCTTCCTCCTGAGATCCACAGTATTATGAATTTCAGTCTTCATCAAATTTGCTTCACTCAACATAATATATGATGAAATGGTTGAAGATACTGAGTACAGGAAAGGCAATGGACTGTGACAAGATCCCAGCAATACTATAGGAGACACACACTCCATATCTGGCTGCACCCCAGCCAAGTTATTCCAATACATCTACAATCCAGCCAATTACTGCCCCATCAGCTTCCTCTTGGTCATCAACAAAGTAATGGAAAGGGTCATCAAAGGTGCCATTAAGTGGTTCATATGCAGGAATAACTTCCTCAGTTTGGGTCCTGCTAAGGCCATTTAGCTCTTGAGCTCATTAAAAGCTTGGTCCAAAATGGACAGAAGAGCTAAACTCCAGAAGGGAGATGAGATGGACAGCCATAGAATCATGACAGTGTTTGACCAAGTGTGACATCAAGGAGCTTAACAAAACTAAAGGCAATAACAATGAAACCTGTCTGCTGGTTAGAGTCTTTCCCAGCACAAAGGAACAGAGTTGTTGTTACTGGAGGTCAACCATTTCAATCCTCAAGGTGGAGTCCTAGGCCCAACCATCCTCATATGCATTATTTATTACCTTCCTTTCATTTTAAAACCAAAGCTGTGAATATTTGTTGACAATTACTCAAGTTCACTACCATTTGCAACTCCTCAAATTCTGAAGCAATGCACTATTTGTTAATCTGCAACAACAAGTGAGGTGCCAGAAGATTGGAGGTCGGCTAACATGGTGCCTCCATTTAGGAAAGGTGGTAAGGACAAGCCAGGGAACTGTAGACCAGTGAGCCTGACGTTAGTGGTGGGCAAATCTTAGCAGGACTTATACACTTAATGGTAAAGTCCTGGGGAGTGTTGCTGAACAAAGAAACCTTGGAGTGCGGATTCATAGCTCCTTGAAAGTAGAGTTGCAGGTAGATAGGATAGTGAAGAAGCCGTTTGGTATGCTTTCCTTTATTGGTCAAAGAATTGAGAACAGGAATTGGAAGGTCATGTTGTGGTTGTACAGGGCATTGGTTAGGCCACTTTTGGAATATTGCATGCAATCCTGGTCTCCTTCCTATTGGAAAGATGTTGTGAAACTGGATTCAGAAAAGATTTACAAGGATGTTGCCAGGATTGTAGCATTTGATCCATAGGGAGAGGTTGAGTAGACTGGGGTTCTTTTCCCTGGAGCGTCGGAGGCTGAGCGGTGGCCTTAGGGAGGTTTATAAAACCATGCAGAACGTGGATAGGGTAAATAGACAAAGTCTTTTCCCTGGGTGGGAGAGTCCAGAACTTGGGCATAGTTTTCAGGTAAGAGGGGAAAGATATAAAAGAGACTTAAGGGGCAACACTTTCACGAAGAGAGTGGTGTGTGTATGGAATGGGCTTCCAGAGGAAGTGGTGGAGGCTAGTATAATTGCAAATTTTAAAAGGATCTGGATGGTGTATGAATAGAAAGGGTTGGATGGAAATGGGCCAAGTGCTGGCAGGTGGGACTAGATTGGGGTGGGATATCTGGTCGACATGGACAAGTGGGCGGCACGGTGGCTCAGTGGTTAGCACTGCAGCCTCTCAGCACCGGGGACCCAGGTTTGATTCCAGCCTCGGGTGACTGTCTGCATGGAGTTTACACATTCTCCCTGTGTCTGCGTTGGTTTCCTCCGAGTGTCCCGGTTTCCTCCCACAGTCCAAAGGTGTGCAGGTCTGGTGGATTTGCCATGCTAAATTGCCCATAGTGTTAGGTGCATTAGTCAGAGGGAAATGGGTCTGGGTGGGTAACTCTTCGGAGGGTTGGTGTGGACTTGTTGGGCCAAAGTACCTGTTTCCACACTGTAGGGAATCTAATCTAATCTAATCAAGTTGGACCGAAAGGTCTGTTTCCATGCTGTATATCTCATGAATCTCTGACTCGAAGAAGAAAATCTACAGAAGAAGACACAAAGGGAAACTCGACAGCTGCTTAGTGTTGAAATTTGAATTTTCGGTCAATCTTACTTGGGGGTTTTATAGGACTAATATTATAGAAGGGCTTATGCCCGAAACGTCGATTCTCCTGTTCCCTGGATGCTGCCTGACCTGCTGCGCTTTTCGAGCAACACATTTTCAGCTCTGATCTCCAGCATCTGCAGTCCTCACTTTCTCCTCATAGAAGGGAAAGTAAAGGATAGATTAGAGGAAGGAGTTATAAATAGTTGTTAGTTAATTATTCTCTGTTATACTTTAAGAAATAAAGTTGTTAATTTTTACTTCAAATAGTTCTTGGCCTCTCGAATTTTCACAGATTACTGCACGGGATAAATCGTTTCTGTGTTGCTGGTTTACATTAAGTAGGGGGATTTACCCATATTGTAACAGGGGAAGGAGTAAGTGACCTAAACTATGAGGGAGGGTGCTGCAGCCCATACCATTTGCATGCCTTATAAAGGGGAAAAACATAGGTTACTAGACTCTTAAAAGTCTGTTCACAGGCATGAAGTTGGCAAAGTGGCAAGTGCATGGGTATGGTCCATGGTGAGTTGAAGAGATGTTCGGCATGACAGAGGAGTAGACTAGGGTGCCACAGAGGGTACAGTCCCTGTTGAATGCTGACATGGGAGGGAAGAAGTGAGTGGTGATGGCGAAGTTTAGGATGTGGCAGAGGAGTCATAGAGATGTACAGTATGGAAACAGAATGCGGAGGCTAGTGGGAAAGAAAGTGAGGACAAGGGGAACCCTGTCATTGTTCTTGAATGGAATGGAAGGGGTGAAGGCAGAAATATGGGAAATGGGTCAGACACGATTGATGACCCTGCCAGTTGACGAAAAAGAAAGATATGAAAGAAGCACCCTGTGAAAGATGGCATCATCAGGACAGGTATTGTGGAGATGGAAAAATAGGAAGAATTGAATGGAGTCCTTTCAGATGCTACCAGACTTGCTGCATTTCTGTAACAATTTCAGTTTTTATCTCTGATTGCATACTCTGGATCCTCATGGAGAGGGATGTCAAGGATAAAGGGTCCCTTTACTAAGATTCGAAGACTGTGGTGCTGGGAAAGCACAGCTGGCCAGGCAGCATCTGAGGAGCAGGAGAGTCCAGATTTCAGGCATAAGCCCTCTTTCCTATTGAAAGGTTTATGCCCGAAATATCGACTCTCCTGCCCCTCGGAATCTGCCTGACCGACTGTGCTTTTCCACTCTTTGACTCTGATCTCCAGCATCTGCAATCCTCACTTTCTCGCTCTACTAAGATTGTGTGCTTTCACTTACTTTTCTCACTGACCTGAAAGTGAAAGGACCCATTGCACAGGTTAACCATGCAGTTCTTCTTGTACACTTGTCATAAGTATGCCAGGTGCTGGATGAGAACCTGTCACTGTCTGGACTGGCTGATAATCCCTTCCCAGTAACTATAAAAGTGACAGCTATCCTTAATTTCTTTTATCACAAAATTGTTTCACAGAGCTGCTGGGAACCTCCATAGTTGTTCAGAGGCAGCATCAGTGACCTCCAAATATCCTAGTATTCTTGAATCTCAAGGAGACTAACCATCTAAAACCATCAGTGGACACGAATAAAAGAGCTCCAAATACTCCCTAATTTTCTCTTAGTGGCTATTGTAAGATCTGGAGTGCTGCTAATGTTCTACCATTGCCCCCACTTGGCTTTGGTTTCCAGCGTGGACCAAAATTTATGAGACTATGGCTTGAAGGATGGAATAGGATATCAAATCAGCATCCACTATTCAGCTGATTCAGTTGAATAAAGCTGAAGGCTTAATTTCCTTGGGTAACTTAATGCCTAACTCCTGGTTAACATGTAATATTTCCAAGGCAACATCATCCGAACAAAGACATTACAGTTTCCAAAGAAATTCGGGGCCATAGTATTGGGAACCATGTTTAATTTTAATTTGTTTTTGACATGAAACGGTTGCTGCTATTATTCATCTTTTCACAGATTGTATGGATGGAAGTAATACTAGTTGGTATTGCATATTTTTAAAATGTTGCTTATATCATTGTTACTTGTTGTCAGTTGAGGCAAACCATGTTGCATTAACGAAGATTATTCTACTTCTTATTTTTGATTTTTTAGGTATTTATTCTGACCTGAACAATCCACTCAATGGATTGTAAACTCAGCTGAAAATTCAGCTGAAAACAAGAAATGCTGAAGATCACAGCAGGTCAGACAACATCCATGGAGAGAGAGCAAGCTAATGTTTCGAGTCTAGATGACTCTTTATCAGAGCTGGATGAAATGTGGAGGGGATAGCATTTATACTATTATACAGAGTGCAAAGTCAGAATATGTAAAAACAAATGGGCCGGCACTAACTGCATTTTTGAGTAATGGTACTTTAATCTGATAATTTTACATTTGTTGTAATAAGTGGGCATTCATTCTTTTCAATTGTATCTCTACCATTCCCTTCTCTCCATGAACAATTTTTCAAATCAGTTCATATGTGGAGTAAATACCTAAGACCATTAATTCTTTGTTCAAATTGGGTATAAGTAGACTCCTTCCATTTCAACGGGGAAGGCAAAGATCAGGGGAATGGAGAAGATACCAAACAGAGTTGGGGCTAAGCCATATCCTCGTTTACCCCATTCTTCATTCTGAAACTGTAGGAAGTGGAACCATCAAATTGTGCAGTGCATGTTTGCATACAAGAAGTAGACTGACTGAGAAGCTTTGGTGCATAAACATTTTTGCAGGAATCTTGCCGACTGCTGACAGTGTTGAATGAATTACTAAGATCTACAAAAGTATGGTAATTGAGCATATCCTAAATCATTCATTTTTCTTGTAGCTATCATATGGAGAAGATTATTCCACAGTAGATTTGCTGGATGGTACACCAAGTCTGAAAGTAGATGGAGTTTAAATATGACTCCAGTAAAGGCCATTCCATGATGCTAAGTAGAGATGCCCATACAGTGGTTATTGTCTCCTCTGTTGTCAATTATCACATGGCATTTGGTGCCTCTTTAAAATATTCAGACCTTGAATTTCACCATAACAGAGAATCTTTGAAGAACATACTATCTGGAACCCAGAGTCAGGGGTTAAGACAAGTTAACTTTTTTTTTCTCACTGCATTTCTTTTGGATAGCTCAGGCAGGCCATTAGAGGGTTGAGGTCGCCTATGTGAATGGTCCCAGGACAGCCTAGAAGGGAAGGGGTTTAGTCAGGGATTCGTTTGTCAGATGACATTAGGTATTCTTTTGAGGGTGAGTCAGGGATTATTTGGGGTGCAGTGTCAGGTGCCTATTGGGGAACATAACTGTGAAGGAGATTGTTCCTATCCCCCATGGAACTGTCCAACTTGTTGCGACCTGCGAGATGTGTTCAAGTGTCAAGAGGTGTCAACGTGGCTCAACTGTCAAGAATATCAACAAGTGTCAGGATCTGTCAAGAAGAATCGAGAAGTGTCAAAGCAGGTTGATCTGTGAAGAAGTATCAACAAGTTTCAGAAGGAGAGTGCTTTTATCAATAGAGTGTGGTCAACGAACAGAACTATATGCATGGGTATATTGGATATTCAATGATTTGGCAGAGTTGGTGAAGGGAGAAAGATGGATAGGAGTTGGCATAGAGGAATGAGGGATCATGGGGGAGCAAAGAGAGTATTAATTCTCTTAGGTATTGATTGGTATTAGTAGGTACAAGAATTTTTGGGGGTGAGACGAGTTGTGAAAGATGAGGGCTAGAGGAATATTTCATATCCCCTCCATCCTTAGAGAGTTAGGATTATTGGGTCTGGTCCCACACACCTTTGTTTGTGGAAAGGTATGTTTTGGTGGAGGTAAGACATTCTTTTGTGGAAGTGAGGACTGCAGATGCTGGAGATTAGTGTCGAGAGTGTGGTTCTGGAAAAACACAGCATCCTGATGAAAGGCTTTTGCCCAAAACATCAGTTCTTCTGCTCCTCGGATGCTGCTGACCTGCTTTTCCAGCATCACACTCTCGACCCTTTTGTGGAGCCAATACACCATTTTGTGGAGGTGAGGCACATTTTAGGATTGTAGAAAGGCACACTTATACGTAAAGAGTGTATAAACTCATTTGGGCTGATAAAGCTGTTAAGAACTTGTCAAAAATATGTGGAGTTAACAAAAAAAATTGTTTGCTATTTCAGAATGCCTGTTGACATAAAATCATTGTCAACTTCATGTTACTTGGCTGATTTCCCAAATTAAAATTTTCAAAGTGGGTTGTCTTTGATGGACAGCTCCAACTGCCTGCGTAGATAGAGTATGGTGCTGGAAAAAGCATGGCACGTCAGGTCCTGATGAAGGGTCCTGCCTGAAACATAGACTTTCCAGTTCCTCAGATGCTGCCTGACCTGCGCTTTTTCCAGCACCAAATTCTATCAAGTCTGACTCTCCAGCATCTGTAGTCCTCACTGTCTCCTAGTTCCAACTGCCTGACCTACCTAAAAGACCAGGAAGATTCTTCAGCTTAGGTTCCAGGGTTGCCCAGCCCAAGTGTCAATATAGCCAACCAACCTGAACGAAAAATCCAAAATCTGAAGGTAGGGTTTGTGCCAGCTGGGATTTCTTCTGACTCTGCACACCTGAATCAATGACAAAAATCATGGCCTCAGTCTTAGGAGAACCTATTTCTAATTAAAGCTACAGAAACAATGAATAAAAATATAAAAATTAAACCTCATCCAAATCTTTCTTTGGTTGCAAAATTGGGTATCCTAATTCCTTTAGTTTCAGTAGTGCAGGTGCTGCTTTAACATCAAAAGGATGTCTTCACCACATGGACAAAGGTCTGAAGTCTTGGTGATAAAGTGCGGGTTTAGAGGTATGAGTTGGAAGAATGCAGAATAGGCAAATCAAAATATCAGTCAACATATTAACCTGATTCCATTTTTTACCTTACTAACTAATATCCTTTCTTGGAGATAGTAAGGCCTACAGATGCTGGAAGCCAGAGTCGATTTTAAAAAAATGGAGCTGGAAAGACACAGCAGGTCAGGCAGCATCGGAGGAGCAGGAGAGTCGACTTTTCGGGTTAGGACCCTGCATTTGGACTCTTTCAACTTTACAAAGCTGAATATAGGGAGTCCCCAATTTGCTAACGTTTGACTTACATTCATACTTACGAACATGACTCCATACATTTAGAGATTCAATAAACAAAACATATCCTGTACTTAATAATGGCTACTTCTTTATTGTCTTGCATTGTGTTCCAAATTGACTTGTGAACAGACTATGAACCTGTTTGCAACCCAGCAACTGCCTATGTGTTCTGCAAAGTGAAAAGAACTGCAAACCAAAATTATTTAAAGGAAACATCGACCGTGTGCAGGTAAGTTGCTAATCAGTTTCTACTGGCTGTGCTTGAATTTATGGAAGTATATTGAGGAATTGATTTACATTGATGTCTACAGAGAAGAAACTGCATGAGGAGAAAAATTTAATGCAACTGCAAGAATTTGAGCACAACTTGATACTCTGCTACAGCTGCAATTTCCCTTGGGCTGCAATATGAGAGGAAGATGGAGCAGATCAGCAAGAGGACAAGTTGCGTGCAAACGAAGGGAAGAGGGAGAGATGGGCTCTCACCAGGAGGCCTTAAGCACCTGCTGTCTACCAGCCTTTTGTATTACCTGCACTCTGCAAAAGAGGTGCTCAGAGAACTCTGACTGTTCCTTACATTCAAACCTGTAGCCTCTGAACAGAACAAAAACAGCACATGCAGTCATTGTGAAAGTGATTGGGGCACTGAATTTATTTGCCTCAAAGCTGACCCAGATCATATATCTAAAGTCTTCAAGTTCACCATTGAGTGATAGACATTGTTTATGCCAGGGAGGGAAGTTAGTTGTACCTCTGTATTCAGAAAGTATATATGGTTTCTCTTGATAGCAGATTCACTACCTTGCAGGTTGACATAACTGCATGTGTTGTTTACAATATCAGACTCTTGGGACAGAAGCATTTATATATTCATCCAAAACATTTATCATTAGAACTGACAAATTATTAAATATAGATCTTTTGTTTTCTTTTCCTGTGATCCTTCCTCTGCTAGGACATGTGTGTATGGTGGACAAAATGCACAATGCAATTTTTAATACATATTATGTGCCACATAGAATTGTCGAGTCCCTACAGTGCAGAAATCTCAATGCTAAGGTACTATCACAAAGGTTACTCTCACTAAATGTGCAGTTGATATGTAATCATACTTGGCCCATCATTGCTGATGAATGTCAACAAGTTTTCGTTCTTCACCAGTCCATTGCTTCCTCATTATCTGAGACATCAGAAGGGCAAACGTCTATGCTTTACTGTAGATTTAAACTCGACTCTGCAACCTATCCACACAAGTCGGGAATGTGTACAATGAAGTCACGTGTCCATGATTAAAAATCATTAATGCACATCATTGGAATGCTTAAGCAACCATTAGGCTGTCTAAACCAGTGGTCTTTTATTATTTTTTGTATGAAATTTGCTTCTGGCATTCTGTGTTTCCTTTAAAATTGTCATGCATGTGCACATCTTAAGGGGAAAGGTGTTTATGTGCAGCCTGTTTGTTCTCCATAAAGTAACACTGGCCCTTTAAAGAGAACATTTGCACTATCACTCTGGAGAAGCTCACAGAGGTCAGGAGCAGGTTTCCTGATTCTTGGTGATCTGCTATATCCTCCAAAACTTGGCCATTTTGACAGAACAATCTTTGTCATTTGTCAAAGTGGATTAGATAAGGACATTCATAATCTTCAACAATCTCAGTGACAGCCATACCAATTATGGTGACCACTATCTCCATCAGAACAGGTTATCCAAACCTTGGTGGCTCGGTGTTTTTCCCTGCAACTCTTTGCTACTTTGTTCTGCAACAATTATATGGAATCTATTTGGGTGATTTTCTGGTTATGAATGAGTAGTATGTGGAATCTCAAAACTGTAGGTATAAGTCTTGCCATAGTGCAAAGTGCTGAGATGAAGCTATGAGCATGTGGTGCTTGACTGAGATTATTGTTAAGTGAATAGGGAGGGTGAGTTGAACTAAGCAATACTTCAAGGTAATGGTCCAGTTAAAAGATATGGTATTAGAAGATGAATTTGCTGAGGTTGACCACTCATGAGGTCATAAACTTCTTTAACTGCTACATCCAAGACTTTGGGAAGACACTGTTTACACTTACTTCCAAAACCAACTGCATTCATTCCAGCTTATGTGAAAAACCTCCTGGCACCCTTTGAAGGCAGAATATATCTCCCAACTACCCACCTCGTCCACCAGGATTTTAACTGCTGCATCAGAAAATCTGACAGCCTCTTCTCTGCAATACTACGACACCTCTCCTGTAGATCAGACATTTCATCAGCTTCTGGAGTCTGTTCCCTTCAGAATGCACTTCAGAGTTATAGGCAAGCTGTAAGATTCTTCACCCACTTGAACTCAGAACCTCCACTGGGGGAGGGGGAGGGCACCTGCATTACTTTGAATAGGATGCAGTTTTATTGTGTATCATGATCCTTGTGCCCATATTCTGGGGCGGCGAGGGTTTTAGCCCTCCAACTTGCCTATTAACAAAAATAGCTTTAACAAATGTCTTATTTTAGCCCTTTTTACTTAACAACTAATAATGTACAATGCCTCAAGAAGAAAAGGTATCACTTGTTTGAGCATCCGTGGTAGCTATTTTTGAGCTGTCAAGATTCAAAGCACTCGAGATGTAATATAGCTAATACAAGTACTAGCAGAAATGAAGACATGGGAGGAAATGGAGACATGGGTGGGCCTACACTTACAAATAGTTTGTAGTTAATTATAATGGTCAAAGATTAGATTTTTTAAGCTCATACCCTCGTGTTTGCTCATTAAGTAAAATAAAATGAAGGGAAGTAAAGTTATTGAATTTCTTTTTCCAAATTTATGTTATCAGAGTGATTCATACTCCATGACTAATGGCCTGAGACTTAGAAGTCAGAGCAACCTAAGAAAGATTTTATTACACATTGCAACTGATTAATATAAACAAGATGTACATTTATACAGCTATCACGGGAAATTCATCAGGGGCTCGGAAGATAACAAGGTTATTCCTTACACAGAATTCAGCTAAGAAAGGATTGCTACCTTTCTTGAAGCAGTAATTGTCACTCCTACCGACTCAATTGATTTCATGTAACTAGTTTTATTGTGAGAACATTTAGTGCAAGGGCTGTAACTTTTACTATTCTGGCTGAGTTTACCTCTTTCTACTTAATCCATACACCTCATACTTCGGCATACATTTTGAAACAACCAGGTGGCTATTGGGGGGTGAATCAGTTGCTCTCTTTTCCATTTCTTTGTGATCTTTCTAGTTCAAGGCTTTAACTACATTTCGTTGTTGAGAGATAATCAGTTCACCAGAAGGAACCAATAATGATGTTTTCTTTCATTTAAAGACAGAGCAATTTTATTATCCTCTAACCCCAAGAAAAGTAATGAAGCCATAATGTCAAACATACATTATGACATACACAGATACAAATTTAAAAAGAGATCATGTTCAGTACCAAAGGAAAATGAAGGAAATAAAGTTCACTTCAGATGTCCTTCAGAAAATAGTATTGTTCTGAGACCATGGTTGTTAAGCTGATTTCTTGTATCCTCAGTGGAAGCAAATTTTCAATTTGTCCTTTAAGTTATCAGTATCCTGATGTCTGTTTTTATTCAGATTTGTCACTGAGCTGTTTCTTTCTTGAGAGGCTGAGAAAGCACGTTTTTCAATTGGTTCCATTAACAAAGTAACCTTTTCTACTCCACCAAAAGTAGTTCCCTGAAATACAGTTGGACAGTGTATTCCAATTTCTAACTGTCTTGTTTCCATGTTTGATAAATTGTTGGCCATATTTTTTATGTCTTTCATATTTGAAACTTATCATGCAGGTGTACATCAAAATACAAATATGATAGTTTCTTTGTGTCTACCTTAGCTCAATGTCTTTTGATAAAAATGTTAATTTCAGTTCAGACAATTTTCTTTATTCCATGTTTGAAACTTGCATGAAACCTGCAAGGTTAGCTAATGCCCATTGCCATTTTAAAGAAATGCTTTTTCTTTTTAAAAATTAACTTAGTACACGAAGGTCACAGATATTAAATTGATAGTTCACATTTTATCCATACAGCGACACTTCATGGAATCGTCACAGCCCCTCAACAATGTGGGCAATGGCAAGACAATTGGTAAAATGTGGCGAGAAGGAAAAAGTGAGCTGCTTAGCATTGAGGAAATAAAAATCACCTTTTCTACCCAAGGTTTAAACTGCAACATGAGAATCTTGCTTGCATTAACATCTCATTATTACCTAATCTTACCTCATTTATATGCAGTTTGCTATTTTCCCAAGGGAAAAGAAAAACTAGATGGCAAGAATAACCAACATGAAAGCCTGAGCAGGTAGCTACCAGTGCAATTTTCTAGTCTTCTTGATATATTTATCTTGACCAACATTTCCCAGCCTCTCAGGGTACACTCCATCACTGGCAACTGACTGCCCACCAGCATCTGCAAAGCACCAGCCTTGCCAGAGGCACATCAAGACACCCAATTTTGATACAGTTCAGCTCTTTAATACCGAACTTTAGAACTCACCAATACCTCTTACATTGAAATGCAGCTTTACACGGAGGTATAGGTATCCATCTCATATGTCAGAATAGAGTGCATCACAGGGCTATTAGCTTGATTTCTTAGCACTCACACACTTTGCACATATTTGGATGCTTACAGTCTTGCTTTGACTTACCTTTTAGTGCAGACAGATAACCAGGCAGCTTGACATGTTTCACAACGATGAACAATAAAGGGGGACAATTGTCAGTCAGGAGGCTAGTCATTCATCAATCAAGAAAGATGGTGAGCTATCCTGAGTAAATGAGTAGAAAGTGCAGAGGTCAGGAGAGTTAGTAGTTTGGTGAGAGTCGTTTAGAGAAGGTGGGTGGAGTGGCAGCGTTAGATTGTGTGCAAGCTAACAGAGGAAAGGACATTGGTGGAATTGACCCTTACCAAAGATCGTTGATCTTCTTGTGACATTGCTGTGTGTTCCTCTAGACCATGGACACCATGCTAACCCAGATGCCTGTTTCAGACCAGGTTGACAGTGTTCTACACAGTACACAGCTACAGTTTAAAAGCAGCGCCTATGACACAAAATCTAGAAGTTTCCAGCACGGGTGGGCATTTTGTTGCTGCTGAGTACAAGATAGCATGAGTGCAATGGAAGTGGTTTGCATACTTAATAAGATGAGCCACAGAGAATTACATCAGAAAACTTGCAAGACTTCAGAGGAAAACCCTCTATGAAACTCGTGAAAATTGACACAGCTGATTTTTGGTAAAATTCAGCTCATTATGTTTTATTAATTTAATTATGTTTCTTTTATTATTTGCTCTAAGTACAATTCAAATGGCGGTCAATAACAGATTGATACATCTAGTCCTGTTCCTGCTTTCTGTATTCTACCACCAGTTGTACCTTGATGTTCCCATACTGCATGTCTCTGATTTGCCAAATCAATAACCAGACTTGCTTGCATTTTCCTGTATCTTTGTTCGAACTGTTTCCAATTCAAAATCAGTTTTTTTTTAAATATACTTCAGTTTGTATTTTACATAACCCCAATAGGTGTGTTTTTTCAGAGTACATGGAAGAAAATAGGTCAGGTGGCTAGCCCACCATTTTCCCATCCAACATGAGTTCACCCACATAATAGAATTAGAATGAGTCTTTATTGTCACATATACTCAATGAGTATAGTTAAAAGTTTATATGTCACCACATACAGCACCATCTTAGGTACAAAGGTACCTAGGTATACCTTCTTCAGTTACAAGGTCTTATAAAAAAAGAAATAAAATGTCCAACATTTCAGAAATAAAGTTCAGAACCACAGTGTCCAAAGAGGAACCCATGTTGGAAGGCCACATGGGGATGCCCAGGTCGGTAGGTCATCACGCCATGCCAGGAGGCTGCAATGCCAGACTGGTAGGTTGGCACATGAGCAGGTTGCCAAGGTAGGCCACTGTGCCAGACTGGAAGTCACCATAGATCAAGAATCTTCGTCAGAAGCCAGAAGGTGTTGCCGGAAGCCGAGGGTCATTGGAGGCCAAGAGAGAAGAAGGAGAAAAACCGCTAAGAAAAGGAGAAAAAAAGAGAAGAAATGAAGAGGTAGAACAGGCGCTGTGGACGAGCTACTGCTGGAGCATCCTGCTCAACAACCATCTTGGAGCAGAAATACACTAGGCATGTAGACACAGAAATTGACTACCGACTTGATACATTTAAATAAATAATTACAGGTCAGTTAGACTTTCTAATACTTTTGCAGATGTTATGAAGTTCAATTCCAGCCTTGGGCGATAGTGTGGTATTTGCACATTCTCCCCCTGTCTGCATGGAATTCGGCCAGGTACTCCAATTTCTTCCCATAGTCCAAACGTGTTATTTGAAGTCATTGGAAACCCAACATCTCAATACCAAGACATCGTTGTAGAAATCCCTCAGCAGTCTACGCTTGACTGTCTTCAGCTGCTTATTCAATTACCTTGCCTCATATGTTCAAAAATGGAGCTGTCAGATGATGTGTTCAGATCCATGCATTGTTCCTCAGATAATGAAGAAATCCATGCTTATTTGCAGCAAATCCTGGACAACAAAAAGTATCACCTGTGACTCAATAACACTCTGGTCTCTGAACCACAAGGATCTGGGTTCAAGTCCCACTTGAGGCCTTGAGCATATAAAAACATACTGAATATTGAAATATCTCTCTGTCCTGGTTGATATTTACTCCTCAATCAACATCACAAAACAAACTATCTAGACCTTAACACATTGTTAATTTTAAAAAGTAGTTGTAGGAATATGACTGTTAGTCTGTGCTTCTGAGATTAGACAACTTGCCACATCTTCAGTTTGTACTCACCAAAGTCCACATTCAAATTCTGCCATTTCTGCCACCTGCAGCTCAATGACACCACCAGACTTATCTTCTCCTCCCCTGTAAACACTCCAAAGGGACAATTCCTTCCCCGCCACCATGGTCCACTCTCTATCAGCCCCAATCTTTCTTCATCTTTCCATGCCATCTTCCCATGCAATCACAGGGAATTTAACACAGTGCCTTTTCCTCCTCTCCTCTTCTTGTCCAAAATCCAAAACACTCCTTCCAGATGAAGCACTGATTTACTTGTATTCCTTTGTTTACTGTATTCAATGTTGACAATGTGGTCTCCTCTATATTGGAGAGACCAAACACAGAATAGACAACCATTTTGCTAAACACCCCTGCTGAGTCCACAATCATGACCTGTTATTCAGGTTGCTTGCCATTTTAATTGACCACTTTACTTTACTGCTCATATATCTGTCATTTGTCTGCTTCACTGTTCTAGAGGAGCTCAGCACAAACTTGAGGAACAACACGTCACCTTTCAGCTATGCACTTTACAGCCTTGCGTGTCGTTTTCATGTTTTAGCTTCCAAACTAATCTATTCTATATTTTTGTCATTAATACCTTTCTAGCCCAAAGCTTTGTTTCTTTACAACAACTACTTCCTTTGTCTTTCATTCCATGACATCTTTTGTTGTTTAATCTCTGCCACCCATTACCCTATCCTAAATCTCCCTTTTTGTTCTCCTTTTCCCCCTTCTCAACTTGTCTCCTGGGTCATAATGTCACCTGAGTCCTGATCTCAAATGAAACTGCGCATGCATAGAATGTAGATGCAGGCATTTCCTTTTAGCACATTGTGCATGCTCCTTGATGTCAGCAAACGCAGTCTTTCTACCTCCCTTCAATTGTAAAGATGAGTCATTTGGCAAAAAACATTTCTTCCTCCACCGATGCTGCTAGTCCTTCTAAAGCTTTTTTTTAGCTCTCCTGGTTTTATTCAAATTCCAAGCATCTGCACGATTTTGCTTGAATATGAGAGAACATAACCATTCCCCTTAATGTTCAATGGCATTGCCTCAGCATCAACATTAATTAGGAGCTGAACCAGGCCAGTGAGACAGATGCTGAGATTATTGGAACTGCTGTGATTCCTAAAATCTTCAGGCTTCTGTGGTGAGTCCCTCACTTCCTGACTCTCCAAAGCTTTTCTGTCACCTGCAAAAGAGAGAAGTCAGGAGAATGAGAGAATACTCACTCCTTGCTTGGTTGGGTGCAGCTCTAACAACACCCTGTTTTGTCCTAAATGGTACTAAGCTAGCTGCTTGATTGACACTGCATCAAAGGACAATACAGCACAGGAACATGCCTTTATGCCCTCCAAGCCTGCGCCGACACATTTAGCCCTTCCATTCTAAAATTGTCTTCACTTACATGATCCCTTTCCCTCTATTCCCTTCTTATTTATGTATTTGTCCAGGTGCTTCTTGAATACTGCTATTGTCTCTGCTTCCACCACCTCTTCTGGCAATGAGTTCCAGGCACTCACCACTGTTTGTGTGAAAAACATGATTCACATACCTCTTTTAAACTTCCCCCTTTGCACCTCGAACCTATATCCACTAGTAATTGACCCTTCCACCCAGAGAAGAAACCACATACTTTCCACTCTATCCACTTTATAAACTTCTATTAGGTCGCCCCTCAACCTCCTGCGTTCCAGTGAAAACAAATCCAGCCTAACCAACTTTTTTTCATACCAGGCAACATCCTGGTAAATCTTTTCTGTACCCTGTCCAAAGCATCCAAATCCTTCTGATGGTGTGATGACCAGAACTGTATGCAATACATGGCCTAACTAAAGTTCTATAAAGCTACAGCATAATTTGACTATCCTTAAACTCAATACCCTTCCAATGAAGGTAAGAATTCCATAAGCCTTTTTTACGACCAAATCTACCTAAACTGCTACCTTCAATGATCTGTGTACCTGTACATCCAGATCCCCCTACATATCAATACTCTTAAGGATTCTTAAGCCATTCAATGTATAATTTCCACCTGTACTTGACCTTCCAAAATACATCACCTCACGTTTGTCCAGATGAAACTCCATCTGCCATTTTTCTGCCCATGCCTCCAACTAATCTATATCCTGCTGTATCCTCTGACATTCCTCCTCACTATTCACAACTCCATCCGAACTTTGTATGTTCTCCAAATTTATTAATTAGACCAGCTACATTTTCCTCCAAATTATCTATGTGCATCACGAACAGCAGAGGTTCCTGCACTGATCCCTTTGGAACACCACTAGTCATAACCCTCCATTCTAAAAAGCATCCTTCCACCACTATCCTCTGTCTCCTATGACTAAGCCAGTTCTGTATCCATCCTGCCAGCTCATCTCCGATACCCAGTTTAAATATCTATCATTGATATACTGGCTTTGTAGTATATACTATATGTAGGCTTCTTCAGCAACTCCTTCAATTCTGCAAACTCCACCACTTTGAAGAACAAGGACAGCAAATGCATGAGACACCATCACCTCTAAGTGGTACACCACTTGATTTGGAAATATTTCACCATTCCTTCATTGTAGCTAGGTCAAAATCCTGAAACTTAATACTGAACATATTGTTTCGATCAAGTTTGTCACTTCAGCTGCAGCAAGACAATAAGAAGGCCCAACATGCAATGGGAACTCAAGATAAGTACTGACCTTCTCAACTAGTATGAAGACCATTTTAGAAGGATCTCATAATACACTCTAGCATTCGAAAGCTCTGTTAGCTCTCTAATAGACTGAAAGTGACACTACCACTGCTGTTTACTATACTGTGCTAAGCACTCTTCAGTGGTACAACAGATGGTAGTGCATCAATAGGTCAGTATTGATTGAATAAATGTGCCTCAGGGCAGCACCATATTAGGTAAGTGCTTATAACAAGATTTTACTTCTGATTCCAATTTCCTCAAAAACAAAATACGTCATTTAAAAATAAAAATCTCTGAATTCTAATGTTTGTTTATTCTAAAAAAAATTATGGATTTTCTTTTTACTCTCACAATCATCATCTATTCTCTGTATTAATTCTATCATGTACTGTACTTTTACTTTCCCAATTCAGTTGAAAATAGATAGTGTACAATTAAAAGAATTGTCTTTTTTGTTAGATATTGGTTAACCAAAGCTTGAATTGTTGAGAATTGTACATTTCTCAGGGAGAAATGCTAAAATCGTAATGTGTGCTGTAGATTCAAATTAGGGTCCTATTCCAAGGATTTATTACCCTCAGATGCTCAGTCTCTATAGGACAGACAGAACATAAATTTTGTACAGCAATTTGGAATGCAAGCAGAATTGCAGTTTATGCTACAAAATAATCAATTTATTCTATTAATTTAGCAAAAACAAATTGAAACTGTTACTGAATGAATTTGTGAGCCTCAAATGTCAGTGCTCCAGATAACAGCTTTTTATTTTAACCTCATTTTGGACTAATTCTTTTTCAAAGGTATTTAGTCATGTCTAGTCACTGAATTAAGTTCTATTCTCTGTAATATTTGATATTTTGATCTCAAGCCAGGCAGATTCCAATTCAATGACATTTTTCTTCCATGATTACACCTTGTACATTGTCCCCCTCTGTACAAACCAAAACAATATCCTAAGCAATACAGACTTTATTTGAAATACCTACTGTGTGTGCAAAAAAAACAAAAATAACTGTAACAGTGATGTCTTTTCAGGTCTATTCTTGTAGACATTATTTCCTCATTGTGAAAAAAAAATTTGAACTAGAACTGCAGGCTTTTTGTTTTTAGTATTAATTGTTATTATAATTTTGGTCGTGTGTTTTCCATGGAATTATCACAGAGCCTTCAATCAGTATCTATATTTCTTGATACCTTTATTTCTCAAGTATCTGGGACTAGTTTAAGGTATGCCAATGATTAGAGAGATTTACAAATTTTTAATTAATGTAGGTGCAAATATGCTTTTTTTCTGTAGTTTGAATCAAGGTATATTTATTTGGAAGGAGTTTGGTTAAAAGATTTAGAAAAAAGAAACAAATTTAAGTTTGTACACACTGCTCACCTTGTGGTAACGCAGAGAACTGTAACTGGAGGAACACTTGCTCAACAGCCATGTTGGAGTAACATAAGCTGCCTCAGCAATACGTTTAACACAGTCTTAATATGAATTTGATAGAAGAAAATTTGCATTGCTGTTTGTTGGGCTAGTACTGGCTAAGACAAGGCAAAATTGACCAATTTGTCGCATGGTAAAATCTATGGAAAACAAGCCCCTTTTTGCAAATACATTTGGCCAAATGTCAGAAGTCTTTTGATTGTGTAAATTTGAACTGTCAGTAAAATGTTTGAAATTGGCAGAACACTAAATGCTGCTTTATTGCATAATGAGGTAAGGTATTTTATTTTACGGGCAAACAGTATTGTACATCATTCCTTCCAATTAAATTGTAATTGTGTTCCGATAATATATTTAAGAATTCTGCTGATGATGTGGTACTTAATTATTATGTTACATTTTTGTCCAATAGATTCAGAATGTTTGTCATATATTGTGGACTATTGTTGAAAATTATGTTTAAATCTTCAAACTGCTACGGAATAGGTGATTATTAATGCTGAATTAGCTGGTGTGGTTTGTATGAGCTCAATGGCAACTGATGCTAATGTTAGGACAAATTTTGTGTTGCAAGAACAGCTAAAAGATAACATTGATAACAGGTAATGGAAATGAGGGGTCTCTGTGTATAGTTTTCAAATAACTTATCTCTTTTTGTAGAAAATGGACAACTTTATATGTGGAGTTGTAATCTGGCAGATCATGTAAGTGATTGCTCGTGAAGGTAGAGAAAAGCTTATAATGGAAAATCTATGTTCCATTAACTGTTGTAAATTACCAGGAGAATAAATTCGCTCAACACAAACTAAAATTGTTCTTTACATCCTTGTATTGTTGCAAAACACTTGGCTTGTAAACCTGGAGCTGTTGATTTCTTGAATTCGAGCATGCTGGTGTTTTTTTGTAGAGCCAATCTCTCTCAATATCAAAACATTGTTACAGATTCGATTCCTTACTTTAATAGGTTGAAAATATATAATTTTGATGTCTTGAAGATATGCCAAATATTGATTTCTACCCAGAAATATTTTTCCAACGTACCTTTAAGTAGCGTCCGTTCAACTATTAAGAATTGTTAAATATATGTTCCATAATTTTGGTACCGCACGATTGTCAAATTTATTTGTTTTCTTACAAGCAATAGCTGTACTTACTTATGTTAACGCTAACATTTTTTGTAAGCTTTTATTGAGATTTGTTAACTGTTCAATTAACATGCTGTTTTGCATGTGTGGTTAATGGACAATGCAAGCTGACATAATAGATTTAGAGATGTTACAGAAATTTATTTCAAGTTAAATTGAAGCTCAACCATCGTTGTTGGGACCATTTTGAATAGCATAACAAACATTTTTCAGTTTGGTAGAATAAAGAATTCAAAGTAATAGTTTAAGGGGAAAAACATTGAAGTTGAACATTGAACTAAATTCAGTTTCTTCACATAATTCTCTTTATACACAAAGTGCACTCTGAGCCCCAAGGCTTTGCATTAATTATGCACGTTTTGAGAAAGCAACTGTCAGAATAGATAAGGTAGGTGAAACACTTAAATTTTAAAGTCGAGTTTGCTTGACAATGGTTATGTGATGCAAACATTGAAGCATGACTGAGATATGACATCTTGTCTTCTCTACATTTCATGTTGAAGATTGCAAATCCAGAGTATACAATATTCAGGGAAAATTTGTGTGTGTATGTGTGTTGGTTTCTTAATTTCGGCCTAATTACTAGGGGCATTGTGCAGTTCAAAAGCTCTTCTATGTTGTGCATAGAGGTCACCGCATCATTAACATCGTCAATCTGGTAAAAGCTAATTTCAATAGCAGTTGATGTCATGACAGCCTTTTATTTTTCTAGCCAATCAGACACAAGCGGTAGTGACAGATGGTCCCATAAATGGGTGTAAAAGGGTGAAGCAGCCAACCAATTCTGTGAGCTGATTTGTTGCTTCCTGTAGCATAGATTCAGTACGGCTTTCTTCTTTTGTTTTGCACAAACACTTGCACTGTGCTTTTGGATCTTTAACAGAGGAACTGAAATATTATAGGTCTTCTCCTGGAGATTTCAAGTACGATAAGATCTAATCCTGTGCAATAAGAATGGTTATGGTATGTACTAGGACTTGGTATATTTTAATCTACTTGGGAAATGTACCAAAATGATTCATTTTAATGTTTTTATTAGTGTAATAATGAAAGTCTATCTGTGAAGAAACAAACAAAATTAAAACCTATACTCAAGCTTCGGTGAAGACTCCAAAATAGTGTTCAGCATTTACAATGACTTAAAGGATGTGATTTGTGTAAGTACCCGTACAAACACATATTGTATTTCAAAGAGTTTGCAATTGTGACCTCATCAGAGAGGAGGAGGCTTGTATGCTGTACTATGTGGTATATGTTGATTTCTTGTGACTCGAAACATCAGTGTTGTAGAGGAGGCATGCCTGCTTTTTACATAACACCCTTTCGGTTTTGATTCACTGAAGACTACAAATTTTTTTGCTAATCAAAAATGGAATGGGGTGGTCTAAAACTGGTAGGTGTTTAAAAGATATGATATTTGCCTCAGCACCAGTAACATGTTTTTTGGTTTTAATACAGTATTTGAAAACATTTGATCTTTGTGAGTAAAGGAATCCCTTTTGGTTTTTAAGCATATTTTATTTAAGATACATATTCATCAAGCCTGTAGTGTTCATGAGCATTTATGGAGAGTTGAGTAGAATAGAATTATTCTTTTTTTTCCCTCCATTCACTATGATCTGTGAGCTTTTTCATCAGCTACTTGTTTTGATGGGTGCAATATAAATAAGATTAGACTGAACAGCTGAAATGAAAGTGATAGCTAGAAAGAAAAGCCTGTGAAAGGTTGCCAGGGAAACAAGCTAAAGGAAGCTGAACAGAGAGCAGGTGGCAGTCATATGGGAATACCATGAAGCAAACGGTAGAGCAGGCACTGTGATTGTCTCTTCCATTCTGTGAGAGTCACAACTTTAATTGTTTCAAAAGGTGTTAATTATATTCCAGACTAGAGGCTAGCTCATTTGAAGCTATTATTAGACATCTGTGCTTTAAATGTGAATGGCATTTCATTGGATTTTCTTTCTATGTTGCTGAACCTGTCAAAGGGGACGATATTGTGAGTCAATAAGTAAAGAGAAAATTGGTCAAATAAAACCCGTAAGAGTAAATTGTGAGTACTACACTGCTGGTGTTTCTTACAGAGATTACTAAAATTTTTCATGAGGCTACCCTGTTATTTGAATCTGATGATGATTATTGCTTCACCCAATTTTTAACATTGTAGTACTTTAGCAAAGAGGAGTTCATGAATTGTTCAATTGAGACTAAAAATATGATGTGTTCGATGTGAGGAATTGGAGAAAACAAAGATATTCAACTACTGCTAAAACAGGATGAAAGTGCTAACTCTTTATAGAATATTGTTTGTCAAATGTGTTGCTTTTATTAATACTTGTATGTTTTTAAAATTATCTCAATGTTCTAAAGGAAGATGGGTTGTGCATTATAGTGTTATTACCAGACTCTGAATTTTATAAGGCCTACAGATTAGAAATCATATTAAACAGCAGATTTTATTTGTGCAGGACACCACCCCAAAATGGACAAGTACAAATATTTTTTGTTCATGTCTTTGTTCCTGCTTTGACACATATATGAAGATTATCTGTATGGTTCTATAATAACATAATGAATATTTATTTGTATAAAATGCACTTAAACGCTGAATACTGTCCATTTCATAGTGAAGGCAACTTTAGTTTAAAAATTATTTGAGGCTCATTCATTTCTAGTTAAATCATCTTAAATAAATAAGCCCTAAATCAGGTGAAATATTTAAAGCTTGAAGATGTTTTAAAATAATTTTAAAATGCTTGGAATTGGTATTAATATTATGTTTTAAAATTACTGACTTTAGTATTCATAAAACATTTAATGATGATCTTGTTTTAAAAATACTATTCAAAGTATGTTATGTTTTAGTTAAATGTTTTACCATTAATTAATTTTAAATTACATTGATAACTTAAACTTAATCAGCATTAGCAAAGGAAATTTTCCAGATTTATACGTTTGCTGGCAAATTTAATGTGATTAGTCAAAATATAACTAGGATATTTGCAATTGTATGACAGTATTAATACTGTTGTGAAAGGAAATTAGAGGAAATGGATTTTGTGGCTGAAAGAAACTGTAATTAATATTAAAATGATATAAAAAGGGATAATTTATTTCCAATGAACTTGTTTGTTGTCACTTGTAAGAAAAAATAGTAATCTAATAATCATTTTATAATCTCTGTGGTGCAATCTGCAAGACATTCAATAACATATAAACAATTGCAGCCCCTTCCTCATCAACACAGACCAGCCTTCTTTCTGCAGTTCTAGGTTTTGCTGAGCGTTACCATTTACTAACCAAGCAGAATAAGTAAATTCAACTGAATTTTTGAACAAATTATTGCTTTTCTTTAAATCAGTTGCTTTATGCAGTAAAGTAAAGACAAATTTTGCAAATTGATGTGATAATTTTGGAACAAACAATGGGGACTAATTATTAAGTATTACAATACCATTGTGAATTTTGATTTTTTTTAGAACAATAAATTGTAATCATGTTTGAATTTTATTTAACTATACCTGTGCATAATCCAAAGATGTTTGGTTTCATTTACTTCATTTCTGTTTCCTCTGATGGAACTTGAACCAACTGATGCAATTTTTGCTGTGACAATTACTGTGACAAATCACACCATGCAAGTAACTCTAGAGAAAAAATTAAATTAGAAATACAGATTTCTGACATTGCAAATATGGTTTTTGACTACATTAAATATCTGACATTTCTATTTATTGACAAAAGATGATTTTTGTGCACCAAATAACATCCCTTTTGAACTAACTGGTGTGGTAGAAAATATATTTCTCAAAGCTCTACACAAAAGTATTGAAATGCCACACTATTCTGCAAATTGTTATCTGAATTGTTGAATCTGTTTTTATATTTATAGTTTCATCAAATCTAAGATATTCTTCATTAAATGCATACTGTGACATTTCTTTCTCATCTAATCTGTACCTCTGCTGGAAAAGGAGCAATTTTAACCACTGTATTTTTAACCAAATCATCCATAGCAACTGATTTGTTAATTAATTTTCTCTTCTCCCCCCCCCCCCCCATCTTTTATCCTCTGCAAAACTCTCATTGTCTGTGCAATATAATGTAATTATGTTTTTGTCACTACACATTTAAATAGAAATTTTCTTTTAAAAAGAAAAATTGTTGTTTCATCATACATTAACGGTCCCTAATTAAACTAATTTGAGTATTTAAATTTTATACAACTTTTCAGAAACTCAAAATATGACATACAACAAATAATAATTAAAGATCTAATGTGATTTTTATAGTTTGTTTTCAAGAAATCTTTGTTGTGATTGCTGTGTACAATAGTATATGTTATGTGAATGGATGAACCATTTGAAAACAGGAGATAACAGCAGATTGCATAAAACAGTATTAATGTGCTAGTTTATTATTGTAACAGCTTGGAATATCTTTTTCAAAAGGTAGGGTGGAAGTGCATAGAGTATATGGAACACTCAGGAAAATTCTATTTTCAGTTGTACACCCTCAATGTACACATTTTTTGATAATTGAAAATGACTTCTTTCATAAAATGCAGACAAAATGAGGAGAAAGCTGTAGACTCTGGCAGTTCAGTGAACCATACCTGCTTCATCAATTATCAGATTAAAAAACATTGCAGAGGTTGTGATCAACTAAATTGCAATATGTGATTCTGATGACACAGTCTGCAGCTGCACAATGTCAATTGCATCTTGGTCCTAGTTTCATGGTGAAAATGTTGAGTTAATTTGTGATTTGAGAGAACAGATATTCAAAAGTGAGTCTAAATGAGCATCGTAATTTTGGATGAGATTTTAGCATGTAGCCTAAAAAGGAAACTGCAGGGTTTTTTGACAAATTCGACAAGTTTGGATTACTGCTATAACGTGTTGTATAACATTTGTAATCTGCTTGTCCAAATTTAAAATATTAGTTATGAACTAAATGGAAGACTACACTGAACTTAAAAGATTTGCCCGTGATGATCAATGTACACATGTTGCAAAATTTCATTTACTTTGTAGAGCTAAAGAAAACACAACAAGCAAAATAATATGAAGAAAACTATAATGAAAATATTTCACATGAGTTGAGATTAATTACAAACACTGAGGTTTAAAGTGACTTTTTATTTTGACCTTACTGGGATACGAGGTTTTACTTGTTTATTTTCATGATCTTTGGTAATATGTCTTTGTTATATTAGTACATTCATGTACCACCATGTAGTAATCTAAAACTCCAATCTCTAATAAAGAGCCGAGGTGCAACTTTAGCCAGGAGTGCAAATCAGTTTTTCATTCCTAAACGTTTACAAGATGGTAATACTATAAAAGATTTCAGAGCAGGATACTCAAAGGAGGCAAGTTGAATTCTAGATTACCCATCCATAGTAAAGCTATGTGGTCAGCAGAAGTGGTGGAGGTAGATGCAATTACAACATTGAAAAGACATCTGAATAGGTATATGAATAGGAAGGTTTAAGAGGGATATGGGCCAAATGTTAGCAAATGGGACTAGAACAGATTATGATGTTTAGTCGGCACGGACGAGTTGGACCAAAGGATCTGTTTTCGTGCTGTATGACTCTGTATTACCCGTACCACCCGTTATACACCATTTCCGAAAGTTATGTTTATTCCCAGTGATCTATCAGAAAAACTGACAATCTTATATGGAACTGTAAAGGTCTACAGCTCATAATAAGGCACATTCAGTCTACCATGTCCATATTTACTCCTTGCTAGAACAAGTTAGATCTTAACTTTATTGCCTTCTTTTCATAATCTTATTGCTTACTTAGTTTAAATTTTTTTAAATCCTTTGACAAGAGATGCAACACTGCCAAACCTTAACTACTCTCTGTGGCAAAACAGTCGTTGTTCTAACAACCGTCTGAGTGATGATTCTCTGAGTGATGAAATTTTTCCTGACTCTCTCCTAACTTTCCAAGAGACTGTTTTATAATTGCTGACTAAGGATCATTATATGTATGCTTTTGCCTTGCCAGTGCTGCTCACTTGTCAGTATTTATGGGCGGCACGGTGGCACAGTGGTTAGCACTGCTGCCTCACAGCGCCAGAGACCCGGGTTCAATTCCCGCCTCAGGCGACTGACTGTATGGAGTTTGCACGTTCTCCCCGTGTCTGCGTGGGTTTCCTCCGGGTGCTCCGGTTTCCTCCCACCATCCAAAGATGTGCAGGGTCAGGTGAATTGGCCATACTAAATTGCCCATAGTGTTAGGTAAGGGGTAAATGTAGGGGTATGGGTGGGTTTCGCTTTGGCGGGTCGGTGTGGACTTGTTGGGCCTAAGAGCCTGTTTCCACACTGTAATCTAATCTAATCACAAATCTAATCTATTTAATTCCCAACCCTGTAGACTCATTGAGTTATTGAGCACAGAAACAGAATCTTTGGCCCAATTCGTCTGTGTTGACCAGATATCCCAAACTCCCCTCATCCCATTTGCCAGTATTTGGCCCAAATCCCTCAAACGTCTCCTATTCATGTCCCCATCCAGATGCCTTTTTAAATGTAATTGTACCCGCCTCCATGACCTCCTCGCACAACTCTTTCCAAGTACGTACCACCTCTACGTTGCCTTCTTAAAAAACTTGTCCCTTTTAGAGCTTTTTCCTCTTACCTTAAGAACTAGACTAGGGGGCATAGTTTTAAAACACCTAGATTCAACCTCTATTGTGGAACCCGATACACATGTGGCCCAGATAATATGGGATTAAGTGGGTTCATTTCCTGAAAGTCATTAGTCAGTAGCTTCCTAACTAGAGGAGATACACTGTCCTTGATAAACTGATCAAGACTTTAATATAATTTGCTTTTAAACTATTGACTTCTCTTCAACCTATTCCTCAAGTCTCTTCTCATAGCTGTAGTTTCCCATCTGATACATTTGTCTGGTGAATCCTATATCTATCTAAGTGAATCTAGGGCAGAATCTTATGAGGACCTGACCAACATGGGCTATGGTGAAATTCATGGCATCGTGTGAGAATTCCAACTAAGCCTGTTTCAATGTTGGGAGCAACTCGTTGCGTCTTTTATGCATTTGCTAAGTGGAAAAGTGAGTTTCTCCCCTATGTGACAAGTTGCCAATTAATTGTAGCTTGTGGAACATCTTATTAATGGCACAACTCACCTCATTAATATTCATTTTCCTATTTTACCAAGTATGCCGAACAAGCTCAAATTCAAAAATTCTTGACAGAAAAGTCAGAG
Source organism: Chiloscyllium plagiosum (assembly GCF_037043375.1). NCBI lineage: Eukaryota > Metazoa > Chordata > Chondrichthyes > Orectolobiformes > Hemiscylliidae > Chiloscyllium > Chiloscyllium plagiosum. The sequence goes on along the minus strand of NW_028270147.1, from coordinate 48,315,109 downwards.
ATGGTATCGAGCAAATTCATCTCACTACTTGCACAGGACATCTGTGTTGGACACCAAGTACTGACATCTGAAGACATGCTCTGTGGGCACCATCCACATGCACTCATGTCTATTGACATTACCCTCTGATGTGCCAGTCTATAAGAACACACATGGCACATCTCTAATCCACTTACAGGACACTTGCATTTCAAAACTATGCCTTAGGCTACATTGTCAAGCATCATTGTAATGCAGCTGAAAAGACACTTTGTGCACAGGGACATGCACTCACCTCAGATTGAACCAGGCTGAATCTTCAGCCACTTTGCTTGCTATCAATACACTCACTCACTTTAAGCCCACTATTGCCTTGCCTTGCCTTTGTGCAATTTGTCCTCTCAGCCAGAGATACCAAGCTCACAGTTCTGCAATATTGCCGTGCCATTTAATACAGACACAAAAACCAGGGAAGCTTACTGTGTCTTCAGTCCAGTCAAAGGGGATAATCTTCAGTCAGGAGTTCCCAGCAGAGCAAATCAAAGGGAGCCAATATTACCAGTCCAAGGTGATGAATACAGTCAGGCAGCAGCTTGGCACAGTTAAAGACAGAATGCTCTCCAAATAAATGATGAGGTATATTGTCAGGCAGCCCACCTTAACTCTTTCTGCCCTATTGTGGCTTTTTTCATCCTGGATTGAAAGGGAGAGACAGATATTGAGGGCACTGAACATGGATGACATAGTTGTTAGTTTTGGTGCAGGTGATGGTGTCCGAAGCAAATGAGTAAGCAGCACAGATGGCATGCAGGGTTCATGTTGGCAGTCAGTGTAGGTGACAGCAAGTGAAGGAAGATGTTTCAGAAAGTACTGAGAGTGGTAGAAAATGTGCCTTTTTGAGAGGTCCATACAGTAGCAGAAAAAGGGTGAGCATAAAGTAACAGAGAGAAAAAGGTGGTAACTATGCTGACAGAGTATAGAACTCTTCCGAAGAAGAGTCATACCAGATTCAAAATGTTAACTCTGTTTCTCATTCCACAGATGCTGACAGACCTATTGAGTTTCTCCATCATTCTCTGTACTTGTTTCAGATTTCCAGAATTGTTTTTATTCAGTCTTTCTACATTGCTGTGCATTTCTCCAGATGGCTGAAACTATACTGACTTAGCTGGAAGCCTCGGGCCAGGCTGGCATGGTCTGGTGTATTGCCTCTTCCAATGATCCTGGTGGACATCTTGTCTGAATGCCACCTCATCCAGCAGGATCTTCAGGTTCTCGCCCACAAAATAGGACACCAAATTTCCTTTGGTTATCATGCATGGGACAAAGGTCAGGAACTGTGTCGGGCAGCTCAAGACTGACAGTGCTTTTCTGAGAACACATGACTTTTGTAGATGGTGTCAGCAGTTCAAGGATATCTTGGCAGTGACAAGTTGTTCTAGGAACGGATGGGATGAGAATTGGATTTTGTAGGGCAGAATAGGTAGTTAGTGCGGCAAGTTGATAAGGTACAATGAAAAAACTTGGGATGCTATACAGCAATAAATCTTCCAAAACCCAATGCAACTTGCAATTAGGCAAAAATAGTAATATTCAGTTATAGTCTTTTTATTCTCCTGATTTACTTTCATAAAGGGACATTTAAAACTGCATACAGTACTCCAACTTTGACTTAACCAATTTTTTCTGCAAAGTAGCAATTTTTGGCTCCGAAATTTTGTCTTTATTTGTAAAACCAAGAATGCTGTTGACTTTATAATACTTCATCTTCCTGCATTCTCACTCTTCATAGGAATTATTACTGGGAACTGCTTCAGGAGTTCCAAAATAGTTATAATTTCAACACATGATCAACAGAAATCATGTTTTGTACGTATCTAGAATTTCCACTAAAGTTATTGCAGCCAGTAAGAAAAACAACAAGAACATTTCCTAAATATATTGTATAATGATCCTTCTCTCTTCATTTTCAGTGTCTTTGAATTAAGAATTCACTTCTTTTTCCTCAAAATGTATGATCATCACTTATCCATATTAAGTCCCTCCACCTATTCATTTAATTAACTTATCTCTTCCTTAAATCTCCTCACCATATGTGTAATCCTTTATTTTTGTACCAGCAACAAATTTTAAAATTCTGCTCTTTATGCCAAAATGTACATTCAATAGGTGCTGAGAGTAAAAACAATGACTGCAGATACTGGAAACCAGATTCTGGATTAGTGGTGCTGGAAGAGCACAGCAGTTCAGGCAGCATCCAATGAGCAGCGAAATCGACATTTCGGGCAAAGGCCTGATGAAGGGCTTTTGCCCGAAATGTCGATTTCGCTGCTCCTTGGATGCTGCCTGAACTGCTGTACTCTTCCAGCACCACTAATCCAGGTGCTGAGAGTAATCAACTGAGGTTTTGATTATAATTACATCTCTGATCTGAGCAATACCCATTTACTGTAATCATTCGATTCTGGACCATTGACTAACTTTCTTTCTATGTTGCAGTAAAAAAAAAGTTTTAATAATGAAGTCTGTTGAAATCAGGGTCTATATATAACACATTTGCTTTATCTGCTTATTCCCTATCTCAAAAACAAATTTTTAAATGTGTCCAACATAACTTACATTTAATAAATTCTTGCTGGTCTTTGATTTATCAATGCATTTCACAGAGCACCATGTTTATCTTAAATTATGGATTTTAAGCTAACATAATGTATAATTTACTGATTCAAGTGCTGTTTACTTTCATTTAATTTCTGTATGTAATGTTCTCAGATGTATTACTCAAGTTAGTACTTTTGTCATCAACACATTCTCCTCTTCCTGCTCAAGCTCATCCTCACCCTGAACAACTTCCCTTTGAACTCCTCTCACTTTCTTCAGATCGAAGGGGTGGTCATGGGTAACCACTTAGGCCCCAGTTTTGCATATCTAATTGTGGGGTATGTGGAACATTCCTTGTTCCAGTCCTGCTCTGGCCCACTCCCACAACTCTTTCTCTATTATATCGATGATGTCATCAGTGCTGCTTCCCTCTCTCACCCAGAATTGGAAACGTTATTTATTTCGCTTCCAATTTCCACTCTGCTCTCACCTTTACTTTGTCCATCTCCAACTCTTCCTTTCCCTTTCTTGACTTCTCTGTTTCTATTTCTAGGGATAGGCTGGCCACTAGTATCCACATCAAAACCCGCAGTTACCTTGACTACACACCCTCACTTCTTGCTTCTTGTAAAGACTCTATTCCATTCTCCCAGTTTCTGTGTCTCCGTTGCATCTGTTATGATGATACCAACTACGACAAGGGGCCTCTAAAATGTCCACTTTCTTCCTCAACCAAGAATTTTCCAGCACCACAGTTGACAGGGCCTTCAGCCAGGTCAGACTGAAATCCTGCACTTTGGCCCTCACCCCTTTTCCTCCAAGCATCCACGTGCAGAAGATCATTAGCCACCGTTTCCAGCGCTTTCAGCAAAATGCCACCACCTGATACATATTCCCCTCCCCTGTCAGCCTTCAACAGGGAACGTTCCCTCTGGGATACCCTGAGCCATTCCTCCTTCATTCCCAACACACTCAAGGCACGTTCCCCTACAATTGCAGAATGTATAACATCTGCCTATTTACTTCCTCCCTTCCCACTATCCAAGGCCCCAAACACACCTTTCAGGTGAAGCAGCATTTTACCGGCACTTCACTCAATCTAGTCTACTGTATTTGCTGCTCACAGTGTGGTTTTCTCTAAATTGGGGAAACAAAGCTCAGACTGTTTGATTCACAAAACACCATATTCTGTCCACAAAAAAAGACCCTTCCAGTTGCTTGCCACTTCAACACACTACCATGTTCTCTGGCCAACATCTCTGTCTCAGGCTTGCTACAGTGCTCCAGCAAATCTCAGTGCAAGCTTGAAAGGACAGCACCTCATTTTCTACTTGGGGACCTTCAATCTTCCGGACTCAATATCCCATTCAACAATGTTAGGGCTTGAGCACTTTTATCCATGCTTTCCCCTACTCCCATACACCAGGCCTTTTCATCACTTGGACTGCTACCACACACTACCCATTAACAGTGATTAATAGTTCCCATTAGCAGCTATTTATTCCCTCAGACTGACCTTTAACTACTTCTTTGTCTGTCCAACTGTTTTTCTCCCTCTTTGGAGTCTATCTCCACCTATTATTTACTGTCCCTCCATTCCTTACCCATCTTCTGTATAAAAAAAACATTATTTTCCCACCTACCATCAGTTCTGAAGAAAGGTCACTGGACCCTAAACATTGACTCTGCTTTCTCTCCACCTCTGCTGTCAGACCTGCTGCATCTTTTTCTGTTTCTGTTGTAGTATCTTTGTGATTTTTAAATGGGATGAAAAAAGTTGGATTTTCTGTGTCGGACTTTGGAAATGTGTTTATTGTCTTGTAACCATGCATGGAATTCTAATGCTGACTTTGCATTTTCTTAGATAATCAGCACCATGGAACCTCAGGTGTCAAATGGCCCTTCATCAAACACTCCGAATGGCCCATCAAGCAACAATAGAAACTGTCCATCACCTATGCAGACAGGTGCTCCTACAGATGACAGTAAAACTAACCTCATAGTCAACTATCTTCCCCAAAACATGACACAAGAAGAATTCAGAAGTTTGTTTGGGAGCATCGGTGAAATAGAATCATGCAAACTTGTTCGAGATAAAATAACAGGTTAGTTTGGGCCTGAAGTAGGAAATAAACTGTAAGCATATAGCAATTCTGTTCAGGCAGATCCAAGCAAAATGTTCAATTTGTCAAACTTTTGAAGTCTTGTATGGTGAGATTATGAAGCTTTAATATTATTCCTGTTTTAACATTTAAATTAGAAAGCCTTGTATTTCCTTAGGGGCTTCCAGTCTCCAGCTGTGTATGGTAGGAGTTAAATTAATGGTATTACTAGCCATTTTCAGCTATTTACATATTAGAAGATACCATAGGTTACCCAGAAGAAAACCCATGTCAAAATTACAGACATAGGTACTGTAATCTCTCAATATGTACTGTGACTACTGCAATGATAAAATTTCAAACATAATATCATTTTCATTCTCAATGGCAACAAAGAAGCAGCAGTATTGATCAATTGCCCACCATGTGCTTATCTCATGTTTCTTTCCACAAAGTCACGTGCTAAATATAACCAGATGACTGATTCACTACGCTAATTTTCGCAAAAGGTGGAGTTTGCCCCAATTAGTTCTGGCATTGAATTTTAGGAGTTTTGCACATTTTGAGGAAGATTTTTTTGGATGTGATGAAGCCCATAGCTAGAGAGCTGGCAAGATACCCGAGTTGACCCCTTTGGTGAAGATCCACTGTAATAGAGCCAGTCGGGCAATTAATATGCCACTGGCAGGTCTTCCATGGGATCAGGATCCATGGAACATAAATCTCACCCTTAAAGGGCAATCAGAAAATCAGGACTTGGCAGCTCTTTTGCACTCTGTAGTGACCTCGGGCAAAGATAAGTGATGACAGTAGGGATCAGGAGAGGAGTATATGGGGGTTGGCAGTCAGCAGGGTGCCCTTTTCTCAATGCCAGATCCTTCCATCAGATACTAAGTGCCTTTGAACAAGGAACACCCCCTTCCCCCAACCCCACAAAACTGCAAGCAATCTGCATAGGATTGCTTGTTTTGCTGTCTGAATAGCAAGCTCACCCACAAGCCTCGAGTTATTACTAGCGACAATGAGTTGAGACCCTTTTCTGGGCATCAGTTAGAGTTTAAAAGCTTCAGCTGGAGGTGGTATAGGGAGGTTGTCCATTTGTCAATGTCCATGTGCAGAAACAAAAGTTGATGGTCCCTACCCTGCCTGATTAGCTGGCTTGTCCCATCTCTACACTTCCCATGGATTACTGCATAAAATATGCTCGATATATTATCATCTATGTACCTCAATTTCTATTCCCAACTGCTTGCACAAGTAATTTCCTGGTGGAAATTTATAAAACTCATCTTCCTTTGGGCAACAAGGTGCTAATATAGCAACACGAGATATTACCATCCAACAAGGAATATAATTATTGTCTCATCAAGCCATAAATCATTTTTATTCCTCTTCGTTATGCATTTAATCTGCTGAATAATCATTCTGTGTAAATGTTCCTGATCTCCAAAGGAAATTAAGTAAGATCACCCTTTCATGTACAGTCCTTTTGCCAATTGTTCATCATTTCTTTCTTCATCCTGACAGGACAACCAGGAAACATTAGACTTTTCAGCAGCTCTTCCTCATTCTCTGCACACTTTTTTGATTCTGTACTTTTATGAGCTATAGTTTTTTTTTCAAAATTCTAAAACTTTCTGCAGACAAATTTGGATCAAACACACAGCTAGAGGTGGCACTATAGAAGTAGGGCATACAGTGCCTCATTCCTTCTGCCTTGACCTATGTGGTGTCCCATACTAGAGAGGACATTCATGAATGAATATGAATTCACTCTGCTTGTGGCAGAAACCACCAACTGGTACTAATGTGACATCAGCTGTATCACTGTGTCACTATTTACAATGTTGGACCACACAGGTCTATTTAATGTGCTCGCTTGTCACTCTCAAAAACTTGTGTTCAACTGAAAGAGGGGCCCAGCATTAACATCACTTAAAGGGCTCGATGCATGCAGGTAAGAAAAGGTAGAATAACTTCTGCTACAGTATTTGGAAGTACAAGGAAATGTTTTTGGAGGTTTTGTGGTATGTTCCTGGATTTTCCCAGCATCACAGGGAAAGTGGGGAATTTTGTGATCTATGTACACAAAGGCTGCAGATGTAATGCTTCTAAGTCTGCAACACAGTATAAAGGTGGCTACAGGCAGTGGAGAAGACAAATCCTGAACAATACTTAATGCCAAGTTGGAGTCTGATACCTCGATGCTCCTTGACAGAATCAGGAGGCTAGCTGACAGACTAGACATTGCAGCCAATGTCTCTGGGTGCATCCTCATCGTCTCTGTAGGCTAACTCATGGATGACTTCATCTGAATCCCTATAATTGAATCTGTATGTGACCTCCTCTTCTGCTGAATCTGCATACCAGTACGCTTTAACCCCTGACAACTGCAACCTGCTCATTTCTGGTGACTCACCAACTGCAAAGAATCTAACTTTGTTATAGCCCCTAAAGTACATGCTGGAACAGAATCTGAACTGGTGGTTCTGAGTACCAGATCAAATGATCGGGCTTTCTTAACAATTACTGTGCTGTAATTTGAACTCCTGATTGTGCGATGACCAAGCAGACAGCGGTTTTTCAGAGCAGAATGTAATAGGGGTCTGAATGACATGACCTGTGGGAAGATGTCTTGCAGAATTGGGTGAAAAGTATGGCAAGACTCATCATGACTTCAAATTCATCCCGCCCTAGCTTTTATGCATTTCACAAAAGCAACATGGCAAGATTCTCTCTAGGTATCACTGAGATGTCAATCAATGGTCAATTTGATTGTTAAATACCTTGCTGATGTCACAACTCAACTCATTTAATATTCAGATTCCCATTTTACTAAACTCGCCAAATTACCTTGTCAATTTTTTTCTGTTACACCCTTGGTGACCAGCCGAACGTACTCCATCTCCACTAATCTGTCCATACATCTGTCACCTGCCAACCTATCACAAACATTTTGCACTTCTGTTCACTGGAAGCACAGACTTGCATTGCAGGGCACACCAACCACTTACATTGAGAGGCTGCCACAGGAACATTTTACACACAGGGGCAAGCACCTTGTAGGACACAACACTTGATCTGAGTTCAAAGTTCCCTGTCCACTGTCACCATGTCTTCAGTCCTAGGAACCATTGGCTGGAGCAATTGGAGTGCAGGTGTGTGCATGTCTGTCTGTCAACTCATGAGGGTGCTGGATATGAGTCACCTTTTCAGCCACCAACTTCTCCATCAAGGCAAACAAATGGATGCATGACTTGCTGCAATTCTGTTGTTTCTGAGCAATGAGGATCATTGCACCCCATATGTCTGTTTGCCACTGCTGCTTCTCCGTATGTATTAAGGTTCAATCCCTAATTGCCATTTCCAGAAGGTCACTTCCAATCTGGGGCTGAGCAAGTGGCAGTCTGCAGCAGTCCTCTGTGTGGTAGCTGTCTAGGCCATTTCCTCAGCCAGCTGCAGAGCTGTCATGATGAGGTGCTCAACAGATTGTGAGCCCACACTTTCTATGCCTGCAGTTGCTACTGCATTCTAGGCCTTCTCCTGTGAGGAGTATGATTCTATCCTGATGGAGTTGAGGACAAGGATGTTAGGCACCCACTGCCATCTTCCCCCAACCCCAAATAAAAACTCATACAGGCTCTCTTCACCATGTTATGGGCTGTCTTCTCTAATAAGGAAAAGGAGGGAAATGAGTAAGATGAAAGCACAGCTGTTTCTCCTGATGCATATCAGGGATAGGTGGTGAGGTGTTCTGAAGGACTGAGGAGACAGTGCGGAGGGCGTGCAGAGCTAGTGCTGTGGGAGACATAAGGTGAAAGCAGGTGAGGGAAGGTGTTGCTAGCGACAGTGAGTATGGTGGGCATGAGCCTTGGTGGGGGATGGGTGCAGAGAGAAGTCTGAGGAAGAAGGGTTACATTCGAAATGTCGACTTCTGCACCTCCTGATGCTGTCTGTCTTGCTGTGTTCTTCGAGCCTCCTGCCTGTCTGCTTACCCTAACATAGCAGAGAATGTCACTAACCTTCTTTCTGCATTTCTGGCCATTCCTCCACACCCTGGAGAAGGCACTGTATTTGGTGGTGACCTCAGATCAGGCTGGCAGGGTCCGGTGATGCAACCTCTTCTACTAGTCCTCTGGGAAGAAGACTGTTCTTCTTTGCACCATTCTGTCATCTTGGGCCTCCAGGTCTCTGATGGAGAAATGCAGCGCCATCTTCCCTCTCTGCCAAATTCCAATTCTGTGGGTCAGGCAGCATTCGAGGAGCAGGACAATCAACATTTCAAACATAAGCTCTTCATCAGGACTGAAGAGCTTATGCTTGAAATGTCAACTCTCTTGCTCTTCGGATACTGTCTGACCTGCTGTGCTTTTCTAGCACCACACTTTTTGACTCTGTTTCTGCAGCTCTGCAGTTCTCACTTGCTCCTATATTCCAATTCTGACCATCAATGCGCAGGGCAGCTTTAGAATTCTAGTCAAAAAACCAGAAGAACTACGGATGCTGGAAATCAGAAATGAAATCAAAAGCGTACAATGCTGGAAAACCTCAGCCGGTCCAGCAACATCTATGGAGAGAAATCAGAGATAATGTTTTGGGTCCAGTGATTCTTGTTCTAAAGAAGGGTCACTGGACCCAAAACACTAACTCTCATTTCTCTCCACAGATGTTGCCAGACATACTGAATTTTTCCAGCAATTTGTTTTGTTTTTGTTTTTGTTTTTGGAATGGTAGCGCTTTTCCAGGTACACTGTACTAGATTAAAGATATTGTGGCTGCAAGCAGTTCTGGTCTTTGGGCAAGTATCCACAGCGTGAAAGTTGTTCCGAGTACAGTGCCAACTAGACTTAAGAGATTGTAAAGGGATGGGCTGAGTAATTAATAGTTTGATAAAAGGAGGCAGAATAAACTCTCTCAGCCTCATGGCAAAAAATTCTGATGCAACTTGAACAACCAAAAAAAATGTAAGATTCAGCCCTGCGTATCTGAAAGCAGGAAGCAAAAAGTGGAAGGTTGCAGTGAAGGAAAAGCTTAATGGGTTGAAAGTCAAGAAATCTATAGTTACGCCTGCAACCTGCTCATCATGCTGGATACAATCAGGGTGAGTGATTTACGTACTTTATTTATTAAACAGAAACAATGGCATGATTTAGCTATGACCACACATCGGGCATGTCCTTGGAATGGTTCATGATCTAAGAATTTGTATGAGCTTGTGTATAGTCCCCTTTTTGCTTTCAAGCCTTTCAATTTTAAAAGAACCAGCTGCACAGGTTGAGGCTTTAAACAAGATAAGTGGTCAGTTTATTACATAATTATTTCATTAAAAAATGATTCACATTTACAATACTGCAGGTCGTAGCTCTTGGTAACATGGTTTAATACCTCCCTCTGTCTCCCTGTTGGTGTTCAGATGATTCTCCTGAGATCTCTGCACAGAATGGTTCCTTATAGCCAGACTTTTACACAGTTTAAAACTTAAAAATGGCAGCTATCCCAAACTGTTGAATCATGTTTCCATGTTAATTATTAGGTTACCCCAGGTCTGGAGCGCAGACCCATCCATTTTCCTTTAATTGAGGTAATTAACTTTTTAACTGTCTCAGCTATTCGTTTGAATGGATTTCTTTCTGTCAGCTTTTGGTGAGTTAGAGAAAGCTATTCCCATCTGCAGGGAAACCATTGACACCATTGTCAATGATTTTCTGTTTACTTTTAAAATTGTTCATTAAATTTCAAAAGGTCTGTCATGGTTCTTCTTCAGACTACTACAGTCTGGTTCCAATACCAGCAGAAGTCACAAGGAAAGATATATGACCTCGCGAAGCCATTTTGTGAGATGCCTTATGTCCATTTTAAAGTCAGACTAGCTTTTCTTACAATTTATATATTATAACTGCACACTCATGTCTATAGTTATATTGCAGAATATGTTATAAGGCTAGTAATCGTGACATCTGGATTCGATGCTTGATTTACATTCCATTAGAGTGCGCTTGTGGAACTTAAATTCAATTAGGCCATAAGAACTAGCCAATTAAGTCCCTTGAGCCTCCGCAACAATTCAATAAGATCATGGCTGATTGGACATTTTCACATCCACTTTCCTGCATTTTCCCCATATCCCTTGATTTCCCTACTGATCAAAAGTCTATCTATTTCAGCCTTAAATGTATACAAGAACTTGTATACAGTTCTCTGTGGCAAGGACTCCCAACTCCTAAAAGAAGAAATTCCTCAACATCTTAGCCTTAAATTAGCATCCCTTTATTCTGAGATTATGCCCTCTGGACCTAGACTCTCCTATGAGGGGTCAAGCCTTTTTAAGAATCTTATATGTTTCAAAGCAACCACTTTTCATTCTTCTAAACACCAGTGAGTGGAATCTCGACATGTTTAGCCTTTGCTCAAAAGATAATTTGTCCATACCAGGGATCATCGAAATTAACCTGCCGTGAGCTGCCTCCAATGAAATTATATCTTTCCTTAAATAAAGGATTCAAAACTACTCACAGTAGTCCAGATGTGGTCTCATCAGCACCTACTAGAGTTGCATTAAGACTTCCCTACTCTATACTCCAACCTCCTTGAAATAAGGGCGAACATTCTATTAGCCTCTCTGGTTATCTGCTGCAGCTGTTTTCTAGCTTTCTGTACTTCATGAAGAAGTACCCCAAAGTCCCTGTGTGTTACAACTGTCTGCTGTCTTTCTACATTTAAATAAAACTATTCTTTGGTTCTCCCTTCCAAAATAAACAATTCCACATTTTCCCACATACCAACATTTTGTCCACTTACTGAACCTTTCAATATACTGTTTGTATACTTACCACAAACTGCCTTTTCACATATTTTTGTGTTGATTGCAAACTTGGTGACAGTATATTCACTTTCTTCTTCTAAGTCATAAATATATATTGTAAACAGTTGTGGTCCCAGCACCAATTCCTGTGGAACTCCCTTGATCAAAGGTTGCCAACCTGATAAAGAACCTCTTATCCCCACTCACCCATTAACCAATTTTCTATTCATGCCAGTAGACTACTTTCAATACAGTGGCTGTTATATTATGACTTAACCTTTTGTGAAGTACCTTATCAAATGCCTCTGGACGTCCAAATACAACATCTGCAGGTTTCTGTCTGTCCACTCCAGTTGAAACTTCCTTGAAAAACTAATAGATTAGACACAATTTTCCTTTCATAGTGCATTGCTGACTCTGCTCAGTTAAACTATGATTTTAAATATGCTGCTGTTACTTTCTTAATAATCCCAAATTTTTTCAGCAAAAGATTGAAATACAGTTGATTCTGCTATAACATATGTTTTTTCCATGTGAATTGGCTTTAATGCAGTTGAAGAATTTAGACCATTATTTGTAGAATGCGAACTTTCCTTACCTATATTGGCTATAACGTGATTCTGGCCCCATTAGTTTAAATGGAGTGGCTATTGCGCAATTTTCTTAGAACGCAAAATTGCAGGAGAACAGGACTATCGTGTTATATCAGAACTGACTGTAACTCCAGAGCCTTGTATCCCGACACCAAGTCACAGTTTATTTATAGATGGAGAGTCCTTGACACTGATCCAGCTCCCTCAGAGCCAGCTCTCAGAATAGAGAGGATGTCTGACACTCCAGTTCTTATCTGTCAGCCAGGGCTCCCTGACTGAACCAGATTAACAGGCCCAATCAGGGAACTCATATTCTATGAGGTCCACCTGGCTGATCTTATTACAATCATTACATCCCTCCCCCTCTGAGTCAGAGGTCATAGGCTGGTTCTTCTTTTTTCTGTAGCTGCTCCTTTGGAGTTTTAGCACTGGGTTAGGTTCGTTCAATTCTGCCTCTGATGCAGGCAGTGTGTAACACACCAGTAGCTCACCTCTTGCGCTCGGAGCATCTCAGAAGAAATGTATTCTCTTCAGTTGGCAAATACGTGAAGGTGACAATATCTGCTGTGTCCCTCTCAGAGTCTGAGGTCCGTCAACGCTTGATGGAGAGGGAGAATCCACAAAATTTGGAACAGTTAGAAAGGCTGTCGAGAGCCAGGCACACTTTGCTCCCACACCGTTTGCGAGTTTGCAGCTTTCATTTGGTCCATGTACTTGTTCAGGATCGTTGCACCTATTCAAACTTTATATGTCACTGGACTTCACCTCGCGTTGACAGTGCCTCTTATCCATGCAGGCCCATTCCTGTGGTTCCTACACCAAACTTTGCCTCTGAAAGTAAACTGTTGATCTCGCTTAGCAGAGTCTTGTGACCGGCATTGACAGTCCATTTCGCCCTTCACATCCCCCAAGTCCTAGAAGATCAGATTTAACCTGATGCAGAGTTTCCTCCCCAATAGCAACTCTAGTGGAAATATCCCTATAGTTTCATAAGTAGTGGTCCAAAGTCAAATTGGAGCTGGAACAGTTTGGTATCTAGTGAAGCTTTAGACTGTTCTTTTAAATCTGCCTTCAAAGTTTAGACTCCCTTTCTGCCAGAAAATTGGATGATGGATGGTATGGAGCATATTGTCCATATGTCAAATACCATTCCATGTAGGAAATACTCAAATTCCCTGCTGGTAAACAATGGTCCATTATTACAAAAGATGTGCACAGTTTTCTCTCGTCATCCCCATGTTTGATGAATGAACTCCATGCATGTCCAGCCACCTTGAATGGGTGTCCACAATGACTAAGAATATTGAGCCCATGAAAGGGCCTGTGAAGTCAACGGGTAACCAAGTCCAGGGTTTACCCGGCCATTCCCACAAATGTGGGGAGCTGCTGGCGGTAAATTTTGTCCTTGTTGGCACTGCCCCACCAACACAGCTTTTTCTGCATCCAATCCTGGCTGCAAGACAAAAATTCTCGCCAACATCTTCATTTTGGAAACCCCAGATGATCTTGATGGAGTGCAGTCAGTATCTGTTGGTGACCTTTGCTGGAGGGCGGCACGGTGGCACAGTGGTTAGCACTGCTGCCTCACAGCGCCAGAGACCCGGGTTCAATTCCCGCCTCAGGCGACTGACTGTGTGGAGTTTGCACATTCTCCCCGTGCCTGCGTGGGTTTCCTCCGGGTGCTCCGGTTTCCTCCCACAGTCCAAAGATATGCAGGTCAGGTGAATTGGCCATGCTAAATTGCCCGTAGTGTTAGGTAAGGGGTAGATGTAGGGGTATGGGTGGGTTGCGCTTCGGTGGTGCGGTGTGGACTTGTTGGGCCGAAGGGCCTGTTTCCACACTGTAAGTAATCTAATCTAATCTAATAATCACTCTTGCTACCCATAATAATATGCCATCCTCTACTGTGATCTGGTCTCTCTGGGACTGAAGAAGGTTTCATTCTTGGTTTTGATGCCCCTTTGGTTTCCCTTATCACCACCAGCTATTTGAGTTTTGCCAGGACCAAATCTTTATGCATCTTGAGTCTGATATTGTCAGTTGTGCCTGGAAGTGTGTCCAGAAAATGTAAAACCGTGACGGACTCTTCCAGTGGCGTTACCACAGATAGTGCATCTGCTAATGGGAGGCAGCTCAATGCATTTGTATTTGCAATTTGGTTTCCCAGATGGTTTTCTAACTTATAATTATACACATTTAGTATTAGAGCCTACTGCTGAATTCAGCCTGAAGCTATGGATGGCACTGCCTTGTCCTTTTTAAGTAGACCTAGCAGGGGCTTGTGATCTGTTTTTATTACATATTTACGTCCATAAATGTAATGGTAGAAAGTCCTGACTCCAGATATGACTGCCAAAGCTTCCTTCTACATCCAGGCATTTTTACCCCTGCATTAGCCAAACTCCTGGATGCATATGCTATTGGATGTTCACCTCCATTGGGCCACCTTATGAGCTAATATTACCCCGATACCATACGGGGAGGCATCACATGTCAATACCAGATCTCACTTGGGATCATAGTGTGCCAACAGCTTAGAGGATGATCCCTGCTTCTTCACTTCTAGAAAGCTATGAATTGGCTATGAAACCAATGGATTTTGTTAAGCAATTTAGCTGTTCCAAAGCACATGTAGGTGGACTTTCCAGGGTGTACACTCTCCTGGATACCAACCAATGACTTATGTTACTCAATTTAGGTCTAGTAGGATTCCTTTGCTCTCTAAAGTCCACATACTGGCAGCAACTACAATGGCTTGCTGGTGCAGATCCTGAAGAAAATTTTAACTGTTTTGACAAAGCTGGTCTTTGCTTTGGGGTTTTGCTGTGGGGTCACCTAGAGACCCTCTGTTCAGGATATTTCCTGAGTTAGGCTATACAATTGCCTGCACTCAGATGGTGTTCCTTAAACTCAGGCAGGCAAAAGTGAGGACTGTAGATGCTGGAAACCAGAGTTTAGATCAGAGTGGTGCTGGAAAAGCACAACAGGTTAGGCAGCATCTGATGTAGGGCTTTTGCCCGAAAGGTCAATTTTCCTGCTCCTCGGATGCTGCCTGACCTGCTGTGCTTTTCCAGCACCACTCTGATCTAAACTTTCGTTCCTCAAACTCATTCAGACTTGTGAGAGTGTGCACTTCCATTGGAATACCCTGCAACTCATATGCTCCACTTTCAGCATTTTCCAATCTTAAAGGCAGTTGTAATGCTTGTTTGAAATCCAGTTGGGCTTCAGCTACTAGGCACCTTTGCATGGTAAAATCATTAATCCCACATACCAAAGAGTCCCTCAGCATCTCATTAAGGGTTAAACCAAAATCACATGCTTCTGCCAGTCATCTTAACATCCAACACGAATTTCCCTGGTTTTCGAACTGTCAAGTAAAATCGAGAGCATCTCCAAATTTGAGGAGGCTTGGGTTTGTAATATTCCTTAACTAAATCCGTCATCTTTTGAAAGGATTTAGTATCTGGTGCCTCAGGAAAAGCTAGGCTCCTAATAACTGGAAAAAGGTGCAGGTACACAAGCTGCCAGGAGAACTACTCATTGCTTTTCAGGAGGATTTGAGCTATAGGGTGAGGTTGAATAGGTTAGGGCTGTTTTCCCTGGTGCGTCGGAGGCTGAGGAGTGACCTTATAGAGGTTTATAAAGTCATGAAGAGCATGGATTGGGTAAATACACAAGGTCTTTCCTTGGAGTGAGGGAGTCCAGATCTAGAGGGCATAGGTTTAGGGTGAGATGGGAAAGATATAAGAGACCTAACAGGCAACGTTTTCACACAGAGAGTGGTGTATGTATGGAATGAACTGCCAGAGGAATTGGTGAAGGCTAGTACAATTACAACATTTAAAAGGCATCTGGATGGGTATATGAATAGGAAGGGGTTTGGAGGGATAAGGGCCAGGTGCAGGCAAGTGGGACTAGATTAGGTTGGGATATCTGGTCAGCATGGACGAGTTGGACTGTAGGGTCTGTTTCCTTGCAGTACAGCTCTATGACTATGACTCTATCTGCCCCACTGTAATTTTCCTGGGAGGGTGGGGGTGGGAAACACATATTCTTTCCATATCCTGGACCCAGTCTTAGATGGCAGGATGGAATTAATCAAGCTTCCCAAATAACAGCATGACATCAGAAATGCTTACCTCAACTCAAAGACGACTGATAATTTCTTCAGGAGAGTGCTTTTCTCTCGTCACCACTGAAATAACTCCACAGAGGCCAGTCTCTGATCATCAAGTCACCTTTTATTTACATATGGTGGGCCCTTGACACTAATCCATCTCTCAAAGTGAACAGGATGTCTGACACTACATTATCTGTCAGCCAGAGCTCCCTGACTGGACCAGATTAACCGTCCCAATCAGGGAACCACTTGATTAACCACATGGTTGTGGGTCTGGAGTTACATGGAGGCTAGACCAGGTAAGCATGGCAGTTGCCTTGCCTGACGGACATTAGTGCACCGGATGAGTTTTTCCAACAATCAACAATGGATTCATGGTTATCATTAGACCCTTAATATCAGAATTTTTTTCTGTTGAATTCAAATTTCACCATCTGCCATGGCAGGATCCAAATCAGGGTTCCCAGAACATTACCTGGGTTTCTGGATTAATAGTTCAGCGATAATACCATTAGGCCATCACCTCCCCTTGATTACTATGATCTGCTTGTACAGCTCGCAAACAAAGCTTTTAATTGTACTTAGGTACATATGACAATAAATCAAATCAATCAATCAATCAGCTATCTCTCTTAGGATTCCTGGATGCAAGCCAGCAGGGCCTGTGGACTGATCCCCTTTAATTTGTGTAATGCTGCTTCTTTAATGATGGTGATGGTTTTTAATTGGTTCCATGTATTCTTTCGTATTAATGGGATGTTCAAAGTATCTTCCACCATAAAGACTGATGCAATTAATAAGATGCATCTGAAATAAATAGCTAATTTCAGCTGATATGCTGGCATTGGAGGAGGTCCAGAAGACGTTTACTAGAATAATGACAGGCGTGAAAGACTTGTTGTATGAGGACTCTGTGAGAAAAAAACTCCCTTCTTCTTTGTCTTAATGGGCGACCCCTTGTTCTAAGTTCTCTTTTAAGCGGAAATATCCTTTCCACAAGAATGCTGTGAACACTCCTCAGAATCTTATGTTTCAAATAATATCATCTCTTTCTTGTTTCCTACTCTTCATGCCAACAGATACAAACCTAGCCTGTCCAACCTTCCTTCGTAAATCAAATGCATTTGTTAGTCAAGTAAATCTTCTCTGAACTTTTCCAGTGCATTTACACCTTCCTTAAATAAGGAGTCCAATACTGTACACAGTATTCCAGATGTAGCCTTACCAATGCCCTGTATAACTGAAGCATAATCCTTGCTACATTTTTTTATTCAGTTCTCTTCATAATAAATGAAAACATCCTGTTATGTAGGTACAGCAAGAAATTAGAAAACCTATTAGTTGTTTCCAATTACATGAAGGCACCCAGATCCCTCTCCATCTGAGAACACTCCAATCTCTCACCATTCAACTTTCCCAATATCGACTGGAACCTCCTAAGTGCAGATGGTTTGGATGGAGCAGTTTTTGTCAGGTGTGTTCAGGAGGGTTTCCTTACTCAGTATGTAGACAGACCGACAAGGGGAGAGGCCATTTTGGATTTAGTGCTCAGCAACGAGCCAGGACAGGTGTCAGATCGCGCAGTGGGAGAGCACTTTGGTGACAGTGATCACAACTGCCTCACATTTAGTATAGCCTTGGAGAGTGAAAGGAGCAATTACAGAGGGAAGATATTTAATTGGGGAAAAGGAAATTCTGATGCTATCAGACAGGAGTTGGGAAGTACAGACTGGGAGCAATTGATCCACAGAAAGGGCACAGCAGACATGTGGAGACTATTTAAGGAGCAGTTGTTGCGAGTGATGCACGAATTTGTTTCTCTGAGACAGGTAAGAAGGGGTACGATTAAGGAACCTTGGATGACGAGAACAGAGAAGCTTCTCGTCAAAAAGAAGAAGGCAGCTTACGTAAGGTGGAGGAAGCAAGGATCTCGTACAGCTTTTAGAAGATTGCAGGCTTGCTAGAAAGGAACTCAGAAATGGACTGATGAGAGCCAGGAGGGGGCATGAAAAAGACTTGGCAAGAAGGATTAGGGAGAACCCAAAGGCATTTTATTCATACGTGAGGAATAAGAGAATGATCAGGGAGAATGTAGGGTCGATCAGGGATAGAGGAGGGAACTTGTGCGTGGAGTCTGAGCAGATAGGGGAAGCCCTAAATGAGTTTTTTGCTTTGGTTTTCACCAAGGAACGGGACCTTGTTGTGAATGAAAACTTTGAGGAGCTGGGATACAGTCTTGACCAGATCAAGATTGATGATGTTGATGTGCTGGAAATTTTGGAAAACATTAAGGTAGATAAGTCCCCAGGGCCAGACCAGATTTATCCTAGGCTGCTCCAGGAAGCGAGAAAGGAGGTTGCTAAGCCGCTGGCGAGGATATTTGCTTCCTCACTCTCCACAGGAGTCGTACTGGAGGATTGGAAGGAGGCAAATGTTCCTCTTTTCAGGAAGGGTAATAGGGGAATCCCTGGCAATTATAGATCAGTCAGTCTTACATCTGTGGTCAGCAAAGTTTTGGAAAGAATTCTGAGGATTTATGATTATTTGGCAAAGCATGGTGTGATTAAAGGCAGTCAGCGGGGCTTTGTGAGGGGCAGATCATGCCTCACAAATCTTATTGAGTTCTTTGAGGAGGTGTCAAGACAGGTCGACGAAGGTTGAGTAGTGGATGTTGTGAATATGGACTTCAGCAAGGAATTTGATAAGATTCCCCTGGTAGGCTCATTCATAAAGTCAGAAATATGGGATTTGGCTATCTGGATTCAGAATTGGCTGGCTGACAGAAGGCAGAGAGTGGTTGTAGATGGAAAGTATTCTGCCTGAAGGTCAGTGTTGAGTGGGGTCCCGCAGGGCTCTGTTCTTGGGCCTCTGCTCTTTGTAGTTTTTCTAAATGACTTGGATGAGGAGGTTGAGGGGTGGGTTAGTAAATTTCCAGATGACACAAAGGTTGGAGGTGTCGTTGATAGTATAGAGGGCTATTGCAGGCTGCAGCATGACATGGACAGGATGCAGAGCTGGGCTGAGAAATGATAGATGGAGTTCAGCCTGGATAAATGCATTTTGGAATGTCTCACTTGAATGCTGAATTTTAGATTAAAGATAGGATTCTTGGCAGTGTGGAGGAACAGAGGGATCTTGGTGTTCAAGTACGTAGATCCCTCAAAGTTGCCACCCAAGTGGATAAGGTTGTTAAGAAAGCATATGGTGTTTTGCTTTCATTAACAGGGGGATCAAGTTTAAGAGCTGCGAGATTTTGCTACAGCTGTACAACTCCCTGGTGAGACCACATTTGGAATATTGTGTCCAGTTCTGGTTGCCCTAGTATAGGAAAGATACTGAGGCTTTGGAGAGTGTACAAAGAAGGTTTACCAGGATGCTGCCTGGACCGAAGGGTTTGCCTTATGAAGAAAGGTTGAATAAGCTCGGACTTTTCTCTCTGGAGAGAAGGAGGAAGAGAGGAGACGTGATCGAGATATACAGGATAATGAGTGGAATAGATAGAGTTAATAGCCAGAGACTTTTCCCCAGGGCAGGATTGACTGGTACGAGGAGTCATAGTTGGAGATATTAAGAGGAAGATATAAAGGAGACGTCAGAGGTAGGTTCTTTACGCAGAGAGTTGTGAATGCATGGAATGCGTTGCCAGTTGTGGTGGTGGAAGCAGAGTCATTGGGGACATTTAAGCGACTGCTGGACATGCACATGGATAGCAGTGAGTTGAGGGGTACGTAAGTTAAGTTATTATATTTTACATTAGGATTAAACCTCGGCACTTCATGGGCCAAAGGGCCTGTTCTGTGCTGTACTTTTCTATGTTCTATTTAGATAATATGCTTCTTGTTTATTTGTTGTGCTAATATGGATGATTTAAATCTTCCACGTTTTGCTCTATTTGTCATGTCTCTGTTCACTCACCCGAAGAGATTCATCTATAGTAACCAAGACATAGAGTTTAAGAGAAGGGAGGTTATGCTTAAACTGTATAAAAGGTTGATTGGATCTCAACAAGATTATTGCGTGCAATTCTGGAATCCACATTATAGGAGGGATGTGATTGCACTTTAAAGGGTGCAGTGGAGATTTACCAGCATGTCATCTAGGCTGGAAAGTTTTAGTTATGAAGGGAAATTGGATAAAATGGGGTTGTTTTCTTGAAGCAGAGGAGAATGAGGTGAGAATGTATGAATGAAATGTATGAAATTATGAGAGGCACAGACAGAGTGGAGAAGAAGAAACCTTTCCCTTTGGTGATGGGATCAATGACCTGACAGCATAGATTTAAGGTAAGGTTCAGGAGGTTTAGAGGGGATGTGAGGAAACATTTTTTTCTGGTGAAAATCTGTATGTACATCATATATTTGTGATGCCAAAGCACACAAAGCTATAAGCCAAGTGCTGGAATGTTGGATTAGAATAATTAGGTGGTTGTTTTTGACCTGCGCAAACTTGATGGGTTGAAGGGCCTTTTTCTGTGCTATAGACCTCTATGACTCACTTGACCCATCTATATCCCTTTGTAGATTCCTTATGCGCTCTCACGTTACTTTCCTACCTATCTTTGTGTCATCAGTAAACTTAGCAGTCATAACTCCAGTCTCTCTTTCCAAGTAATTTATATGCATTGTAAAATCCACATGGCACACTTTTTGCTATATCTTTCTAACCAGATAATGACCCATTTATGCTTACTTTCTGTCTCATGTTATCAAGCCTATTTTCTCTTCATGCCAAATGCTATCCACAACACCATGAATTTTTATTTTCCACAGGCACCTTATCAGGTGGCCTTTAGGAAATCCGAGTACAAATACCTCCACTGATTTCCATTTATCCACAGCATTATTTTATCAATAACTTGGTTAAACATGATTTCTATTTTACAAAACCATGTTAATTCTGCTTAGAGAGTCTTAGAAAATTAAAATCATTGCATCAACTGTCTTATTGGCTATTTGTTAGAAGACCATTGCCTGAAGTCCTTTGGGACTCAGGGACTTGACAGCTTGCATCTTCAACAATTTGCACAACCAGTTTCCCAATGATTTTAATTTTCTTGAGTTCTCTCTCCCTTCCATTTTCTGACTTACAGTTATTTCGTGGAGGTTACTTATACCCTCAAAGTTAAGACAGGTGCAAAATATCTGGTATATTCATTTGCCATCTACTTACTTTGCATTGCTCCAGTTTCCTCCCACGGTCTAAAAATGTGCAGGTTAGGTGAATTGGCCATGCTAAATTGCCCATAGTGTTAGGTGAAGGGGTAAATGTAGGGGAATGGGTCTGGGTGGGTTGCGCTGCTTCTGCGGGTCAGTGTGGACTTGTTGGGCCGAAGGGCCTATTTCCACACTGTAAGTAATCTAATCTATATATAATCTAATCTAATCTATATTCACCAAGAATCACTTTCCATGAAACCAATGCTCATTTCTTTTTTAAAATAGCTTTTGAAACTTTTGAATCTGTTTTGATATTTTCTGCTCCCAGTGTAGGCAGAAATAACAGAGTGCTATGACTTAATTGGGTGCAAGTTCAAAAGCAGATTCGTGCCATCAAGATAACTTTAGCAATTAAGTACCCCCTCTGTAAAAGAAGAGTCATCCCTCTTACTATTGTATGTACATAGATTTGCAATGACTAATTGCACAACTTGCTGGAATTAACTTCACCTTCCCAATCAACATCTGCCCAATCAAGAAACTCAACGCTTCAGATATTTGATCGCATATAACAAATATGTACCTGGTCACTTGAACTTCGGCCTCCAATCTAGGTGAGTTCCTTGCCTCTTCTGCCTCTTGCAAAATGCAGTAAATGTTTATTATCTTCATTTGTGCTGTAAACTATGCTCCTGCAATAAGCATATCCAATTTGAACAAGGCAGGCTAAGTCCTTGGGCCATTACAAAACCCAAAGGCACAAAGGCAATACAGAGGCTTTGCTTCAGAGTAGCAGCTTAGTACAAAGGATATTACAGATTATATGACACGAAGCATACAAACAGCACAGCCTTCCAGTTGTTCCTGTCATCGATCACAGAGGTCTTAGACAACAGTACATGGGAGACTCTGGACAAGCCACCATCTCTAGACAAGCTGACAAAGACCCTTGAATTCTTCAAGAAGAATACAAGTCCCAGAAGTGATAGCTTACTGGCCAAGTTGTATTCGATTCCATGGGACTTGATGGGCAAGAAGCTGTTGGAGGTGTAAAAGTGTATGCTTCTGGCCAGGAGCATGTGCAACTCCATGAGGAAGGGCACCATTGCCCCAATCTACAAGCAGAAGGTAGGGAAGAGGAACTTAGAAATTGGTGACCAATCTCACTACTACCAAATTATTTTCCATTTGGGTCGGGTCAGCTCTGGGTTCGATGATTCACCTTGATGTTAAGCACGTCACTGGGGTAGCACACTGTAAATCAATGTTCCGAGTCATCACAAAAGTTTTTTTTAAAAAACACCTCTTTTCTAGCTCATCTGCAAAGTACACTTTACCTACTGCAAGAACAGCAACTGTGTAAATGGTCCTTCCAATGGGAGTCAGGTTACATACTTTTAAAAACTTAAGTAATCCTTCAGCATTCCTTGGTTTTAAAATTGCTCAGTCCACAATTAAAAATAAGTTAAAATAAAAAAGACATTTACATTGATCTGCCCTGTTCTGTACCAGGCAGGATGTTTTCTGAGAGCCTCAGGCTTGCTATATTCAACATTCCTCATGATTTGATGTGCATTTTCATTTTCTTTATAAAGGAAATAAAATAAGGAGCTTTTGATTTTAACTCTGGTTCAGAGCCAACTGCTTTGTAAAGGCTAAAGTGTGTGTGCAAACCTTGTCCTGGATCAACTTTACCACTGAAGCAGCCATGATACTTTGAGCAACTCCTGGATGGTTGTACTAAAATGATCTTTGAGTCAAAGGTTTATGAGTCACTTTAGACAATCCACTGCTTGGTGAATGCTGCCAAATTCTCCTGCGTTCTGAAACATCTTATGTGTCTTACATCCTCACTATTCCTGTGATGCTGCAATTGCAATCTTACTTCACTGTATCCATGCAATCCCTGAACATCCTCACTGACAATGCTTCAGTTACCATAAGTCAATGAAGTTTTGAGCTACATGTGACCATTCCAACCTTTACAGTTAGGCTTTCTAGTATGGCTTTGAAAATCACAAATATGTGACCTTACCCGCCTGGAGCCTGTAAATGTATGACAGATTCCACCATCACTTCTGTAAGGAACATGTGCCAGGTGTAGCCATTGGACATCCTAGATCTTGGTTTCTCCCCTAAACCTTGTCATCAACATCGAAGTCCTTGAGAGTAATCTGAAGCACTATCACAGGCATCACCAGTATGAGATTCCCTAATGGATGAGGCAATCTCTCGTCACCAATTTCACTAAGTATGAGAGAGATACCAAGATGTGTTGATGAACACAGCACAATCTTTAGATCATGCAAAATATTCCAAATCTTTAACTTTCTCAGCTCCTATTGGTACAGTCAGACCACAACAGTGCAAGTGCAATGAGTATATACTTTCAAGATTGTGTAACGTATGCATTGGTTAAATACCTAGACTACTAATGTGACCTTTCCTGTCTCCCACTCAATCTAATTGCAGTCTGACATCAGCAGCTGTGGTTGAAGGATGATATGCCATTGTGACTCTGAAGAATCTAAAATATTTAGGCATACAGAGCACTGATCTGCTGAGAGTGTCCAACAACTTGAAGTACTGAATGCAATGGGGTCACTGGCAGAGGAGAATTGGAGAGGCAAGGCAACTCTGAAGTATGTAGGAAAGAATCTAATAGGGTGTATGTTGGTTGCTCATCCATGTGGGTGCCTGCTGACATCACCCTGCCTTGACAAGAAGGGGTACCTGGAGTGAGGTTGAGGTGCATCACCCTCTCAGCTTTGCATTTTATGCTGAGTACCCATGGCCAAAGTGATCAAAAGCAAGTTCAAGCACATATTAAACAGAATGGAACATTCTTCTGAATCTGGATCTTCAAGGTGGTCATCATCGTTTCCAAGGAGACAGCCAGTTGCTTGAGTTTCGTAGCATTACTCTAGTGAGGACTCCATTTATTGCTTCAGCCTGCTGAGAGCCTCTGGTACACCTGTCTAACATTTCCCTGTGTCTCTTTGCAGAATGACTTGTCAGTAATGACTGAGTATAGAGGCACTATTTCTACGAAGAGGCTCAGCAAATGGCTGGATTCCGGCAGTGCTGTGAGTGTCAACAGCCTCAGGCTTTTCTTCATTGGCTGAGCACCACTGTCACCTGATTGTATTCTTAAATCTCATCAAATCATCCTCTGTGCTGGTGGAGGATACAAGTGAATGCTTTATGCTGGTACATCCTCTAAAGATTCACCGATTTCATCATCCGAGGTGGTGCTAATGGATTTAGGCTGCAGTATTTTATGCTGTGCTGTGTGTTGCATGCCTCTAATGCCAATAGATGAGAGAGGATTAGGTGAAGATGCCCAAACATTTATGCAGACCATTGTACTTGCCTTAGTGCCTGTGCCCAAAGAGCAGAGGCCGGTGTTGTTTACTGGCTTCCTGGGCCATTCATGCCTCACTGTCACCATAGGAATGCTTCCAATCTTTGCTCGCAGCTTTATTGCCCGCTCTTCATTGGGGTGAAAAACTTAAAGCCAGTATCTCTCCACCTGCCTTAACCCTATTCACACAATCGTGGAAGGGCTTATCCATCAGTGAGATAAAGAAACAGATTCAGTGTGGTGACAATATTGCAAGAGCACTTTGAGCATGCATAACCAGGCAGTGAGCCATCTTTAGTAGGAAGCACAGCGCGTAGGAAGAGTTAGTTGTTTGGGAGCATCAGATGGATGTAAGCCCTTCAGTACACACTAGGCATGTGATCCTGAAGTTTGCAGGCTATGACCTTTTGTGAGATGCCGGTGCAAAGGAAGAATTGGACAGAGTGTTGCCCCATGAATGTGAACTAGATGAGAGAAGATGGTGCCATTTACCCTGGCAGAACAAAACATGCCATTTGTGTTCTTATAGTGCTGCACCCGACCCTGTACATTGGCGAAGGTCATTGGCACTGACCTTCACAACTACCTTGCTCTAGGTTGGATAAGTTTAATGGATGACCCTCCTGATACCATCTTCAGGGAAGAAGACCTCCCTTCTCTGCCTTCCTCCATTCAGCAAGACCTGGAAGATGGCATCACTAAAATGCAGGGTGAGCTTATGCTCCTTGGGTGGCACCTTCAGTGGGATTGGGCAACCAGCACAAGCTGAGTAGAAGTTCCTGGCTTGCAGCGAATGAAGTGGTCTCCAGCTGACTTTTTAAATATGATGTCAATCTATAATCTTATAAGATGTGCCATTAGCAAGAGCTTCCAGCTTGTTTGCCCCATATGACTCACTGAGTTTCATGCACAACATCTCAATACATAGAGGATGAGGTGTGAAACACATAATTGCATGATAATTTGCAATAGGCCATGATGGTAATGACAACCTTTAATTCACTGGCCACCATACTTTAACTCCAAAATGGAAAATTGTGGTTCAGTAACTGATAAAATAGTTGGACATATAACAGTTTGGAAATCCAATTCTTGCTGGAGGAGGTCTTTGACTAAGCTTTGGCATTTACATTTACTTCCAGGTTTTTTAGCCAGAATGGTAGGTGGGAGAATGCATTGCATCTGTGAAAAAGAAAATCCCTTATCAAGGGGATCCAGAGTAGATCAGAAAGATTCAACTGGACGTGGATTCCTGAAGCTACAGCAACTAGAGAAACAGCAAGAGGTTTGATAAGGCTGTTCCCCATCTCTGCTAAATGTCTTTCATTCTTACCTGGAGATCTTACTAGATGACTGCATTGAAATGATCTCTGCCAAAGACAGGAGAAAGAGAACAGCTTCTCATACCAAGCAGGCATGCATGGAAGAGCTCAGGAGTTCACTTGCAGGAATGTGGTCTCTCCAATCTGGAGACAGTGCCCCAAAGGGATCAAGAACATCAGAGGACAGAAAAGATGGTTAGCACAATGCCAAGTTCCATATTTTAACTTCTTCAGTGTTCCCTGTACAGCTCTCAAAGCAATGTTGCACCTCCATTCATTTTTACTTCTTTACTCAAATTGTCACCCTTCTTTCCTTAGTCACCTTTAGGCAACTAATACTCACATTCATCATAATTTCTCAGAGTCACTATCCACAAATATTGTCCTTCCTCTTGCTGCTAGAAAGGCCAGAGGTACTAGTGCTCAGACATAAACAAGTAAATCGATATTTTTCAGGCTGGCAGGTGTCACAAAGCGAGTCCCTTTCTTTCTAAAAGCTTTTCCTTGGCTCAAGGAGACACTGTCCTTGATTTTTTTCAGAGGGGCAATAAAGCGGGCCGGCTCTGATCAGTCTGGTTTCGTACAGAGATGAAAAGGATTTTGAGAGGCCTTTTGTTTACATGTAAACAGATAAGACTTCAGGACAAAGTGGTCATGTTTTAGAGCTGAGCAGTTTTAGATCAATCTTGAGCTGGTGAGAAGTTCAATAGAGAGCTGTGTAGAAACTCTTTCTCTCTTTTTCTGCCTGACAGAGCTTCCAATACCTCCTCATTTCCTATGTCAAACTATGCAAGGTCCTCACAGTCCATTTTCCTGAATTCCATACCTATGTTCTCCATTTTCAGAGTGAAAGCCAAAGAGAAGTATTTATTCAACATCTTTCCAGTATGTTGCAGCTTCACACACAGGTGCCACCTTGGTCCCTAATGGGTCCTACTCTTTCCCTATTTAACCTCTTCCCTTTAATGTATTTATAAAATATCTTCAGATTCTCCCTAATCATGTTTGCAAATCCTTTGTCATGCCCTTTTTTTTGCTCTTCTAATTCGCTTTCTTTAGTTCCCTCCGGCACTTCCTGTATTGTTCTTGGGCTACAGCTGAATTGCTCCCTTTGGTCTTGCTAAAAGCCCTATTCTTCTTTATCCAGTCTTGAATTGTCCTATATATCCAAGGTTCTACATTTCCCTCTAAAGGGTACAAGTTGGGTCTGTACTCTCGCTTGCTCCTTTTTGATTGGCCCCCATTGCTCCGTTGTAAACTTGCAAGGAAAAATTCCCAGTCTACTGTGGCCGGATCCTGCTTTATTTTAATAAAATCTGCCTTCCCCCTATCCAAAGGCATCTTTTCCCTTGTCCAGAACAAATTTGAACTGTATGGTTTGTAGTCATTATTGCTTAATTGATTCCCCACTGCCACATCGAACATTTGTCTGGCTTCTTTCTCCAGAACCAGATCCATTACTGCACTGACTCTTGTTGGACTTTCTACGTATTGATGTAAAAAAAACTGCCATGAATACATTTCAAGAAATACATTTCCACCCTTTCTAAACTCTTAATACAATGACAATCCCAATATGTGTTGGGAAAGTTGAAATCCCCTAATATAATGACCAGATTGTTACTCTTACACACCATTGTGAATTTTTTTTTTTATTAGATTACATTACAGTGTGGAAACAGGCTCTTCGGCCCAACAAGTCCACACCGACCCGCCGAAGCGCAACCCACCCATACCCCTACATTTACCCCTTACTTAACACTACGGGCAATTTAGCATGGCCAATTCACCTGACCTGCACATCTTTGGACTGTGGGAGGAAACCGGAGCACCCGGAGGAAACCCACGCAGACACGGGGAGAACGTGCAAACTCCACACAGTCAGTCGCCTGAGGCGGGAACTGAACCCGGGTCTCCGGCGCTGTGAGGCAGCAGTGCTAACCACTGTGCCACCGTGCCGCCGTGAACTGTCTACATTCTTGCTCCTTTATTTCCTGACTCTTTTGGGGGCCTATAAAGCTCCTAGTAAAGTTGCTCCCTTAACATTCTTAAGTTCAACCCACAGTTTGAGGACCCTTGCAAGATATCATCTCTCTTTATGCAATAATTGACTCCTTAAATAATAGTGCTGCACAACCACTTATTCACATCCTCCTTTATCTCACATAACAATCCTATACCCTCGTATGGTGCTGTGACCTCAACTTTTCCAAAATTTAAACAAACGACTTGGTTGAAGGGACCAAAGGTATGGATACTAAATTTGTTGGTAGCACAAAGATAGGGAAGAAAGTGAGCCTTGAAGAGGACATGGAAGCCTACAAAGGGATATAGATTAAGTGAGTGGATGAAAATCTGGCAAATGGAATACAATATGGGAAAATTTGAAATTGTCTATTTTTGTGGAAAGAATAAAAAGAAAGCTCATTATTTAAATGTCGAGAGGTTGGAGAGCTCTGAAATGCAGAAAGATTAGGGTATCCTGGAATGTAAATCATGGACAGTTCGTACGCAGGTAAAGCAAATAATCAGGAAAGCTAATGGAATGTTATGTTATATTGTGAGATGAAGTCAATGCAAGAAGATATACGCTATGCTTCTGTTACACAGGGCACTGGTGAGATTACTTTCAGAGTACTGTGCATAGTACTAGTCAGCGTACTTAAAGGAAGTTTGTTAATGTACTGGAAGCACTTCTGAAGAGGTTTAGTTGACTAATACCTGGAATGAGCAGATTGCCTTATGAGGAAAGGCTGGAGAGGCTAAACCTCTAACATTTGAATTTTAAATGAGTCAGAAGTGACAATTGAAGCATAAGATCCTGAGGGACATTGATCAATTGGATGTGGAAATGATGTTCCCTCTTCTAGGAAAATCTAGAACTAGAGTCATAGAGATCTCCAGCATGGAAACATACCCTTCGGTCCAATCCGTCCATGCCGACCAGATATCCCAACCCAATCTAGTTCCACCTGCCAGCACCCGACCCATATCCCTCCAAACCCTTCCTATTCATATATCCATCCAAATGCCTTTTAAATGTTGCAATTGTACCAGCCTCCACCACTTCCTCTGGCAGTGGCTCATAGTTTAAAAATAAAAGGTTACTAATTATGACAGATGAAGAAAATACTTTTCTCACAAAGGGTTGTTAATCTTAGGAATTCCCTTCCTCAAAAGGCAGTAGATGCAGAATCCTTTAATATTTTTAAGCTGAAGTAGACAGATTCTTGATTACCAAGGGGGTGAAAGATTATTAAGGGCATGAGGATTGTAGAGTTGAGATTAAAATCCAATCAGCCATAACTTTCTTGAATGGCAGAGCAGGCTTGAAGGGCCAAGTGGCCCACTCTTGCTCCTGGTTAATGTACTCATACGTTGAGAGCTAATCCTCTGTATCACTGTTGGGGCTTCATCTCCTTAGAACTGTATCCCTATCAAATGTGTGTAAACTTTGCCTGCTACTGGCCTCCTTCAGCTAACAAATCAGTAATAAAAATCAAGACTAAAATTGTTTGCAACCATCTTCAGTCAGAAGTGCAAAATATGAGTTCATCTAGGCCCTCCTGAAGTCCCCATCCCAGATAGCAGTCTTCAGCCAATTCGCTTCACTCCATGTGATAGCAAGGAATGGTTGAAGGCAATGAATATATTGAAAATGAAGGGCCCTGACATCAATCCAGCTGTCGTATTTGAAGATTGTGCTCCAGTACTGGCAACATACCTTTCTAACCTCTTCTAGTATAACACTGTTGTCACCTTGACAATGTGGAATAAAATGAATTTGTGTTCTGTCCACAAAAAGCAGGCCATTTTCCACCCCATCAATCTTTTTCCAATCATCAGTAAAGTGATGGGAAGTGCTATCTTACTCAACAATACCATGCTCAACAATGTTCAGTAAATGTATTTGGGAAACTAATGGAACTGAAGACTGACAGTACCCTGCACCTGATGAGATGCATCATAGATGTTAAAAGAAGTAGTTACAGATGTAGTAGATGCACTGGTAAACTTCTAAGAAAGTACTATAGCCAAGTTTGAGAATGGCACAAAAATAGGTGCCAGGCATGTAGTGAGAGTGACATAAAGAAATATAGACAGATTATGAGTGTAGACAAAGATTTAGCAGCTGGAATACGTTGTGGAAAATGTAAGGTTATGAACTTTGGCAGAAAGAATAGAAAAAACTGAATATTATTTAAATGGAGAAAGACTGCAGAAAACTACAATACAGAGGGATTTGGATGTTCCTGCATGTATCACTAAAAGGTAACAATACAACTTCAGGTAATAAGGAAGGCAAATGGAATGTTGGCCTTTATTTCAAATAAAGTGAAGTATATGACAATACTATGGCTTTAAGACGTGTAATTTAACTAAACCTTTTTGAAGAGTGGTTTTAAGACAGAGGTAAACAGCTTCTGAGACCTTGTTTGTTTTTTAAGTTGGAACAATAGAAGCAACCTGAATGGGTAGGGTGAGCTCCCACAGAACCAGGGTTTTTAGTTTTAGGTTTTCAATTGTAGCTGTTGCTCAATCTTGAAGCTAGGTGGAAGCTTGTAGTACATCTCTTCCTGCTACTCCCTCTCTGAGTTTTCTCTTGATGTTTTTCCTCCTGGATTGGAGAATTGCCTGTGAGACAATCTATTTTTCTGAACTTGTCTTTTGCCAAGGGTGTGTTTATGGGATGTTATGATATTGGAATAGTTACTGTTTAGTAATAAAATAACCTATTATTCTGTTAAGTTTTCCAGTAGAGAAGTTATTCCAATTTCTTCTTTCTTTTCTTGTATTTTACCTATGGTTTATGAATAAAGTGTGTTTTGCTTCAAATCTGGTATTTGACTAATGGAATTGCATCTGGATTGCAACACCTGGTGCTTGCCTTTAAAAAAGGAAAACGTTTTGAGTCTAGGCTATCTTCTTAATATATTTTGAGGGCAGTTTGGTCTGGTCCAGAACAAGTATAATAATAGGGAAGTCTAGTACGAGTTAGACTAAACCTGGATTACTGTGAACTCTTGCAGGCCTTATCCAAGGAAAGATATACTGGCATTGGAGGCAGTTAACTAGATTGATCCCAGGTCTGGAACGACTATCTTATGAGGGAAGTTTAAGTAGGTTGGACCTGTGTTCATTGGAGTTTGGGAAAGTAAGAGATGACCTAATGAAACATCTAAGATTCTTATGGGGCTTAACAAGGTAGATGCGGAAAGGTTGTTTCCCTTTGTAGGAGAGTCTTGGACCAGAGGGCATAATCACAGATTAAGGAGCCAACTGTTATGTTTTATCATTTGTGGGTTGTGGGCATTACTTGCTGGCCAGCATTTATCGGCCATTCTTAGTTGCCTTTAAGAAGGTGGTGGTGAGTTGCTGTTTTGAATGGCTGCAGTACATGTGCTGTAGGTAGACCTACCATACCATTAAGGAAGGAATTCCAAGATTTTGACCCAGTGACAATGAAGGGGAGCAAAGGTATATTCCTAAATAGGGATGGTGAGTGGCTGGGAAGAGAACTTGTACATTGTGGTATTCCCATGTACCTATTTCCCTTGTCCTTCTAGATGTTTAGAAGATGGTTGTCTAAGGATGTTTGGTGAATTATTTCATTGCATTTTGTAGATAGTACACACTGCTACTGAGTGTCAATGGTGGAATGACTCAATGTTTGTGGATGTGATGCCAGTCAAGCAAGCTGCTTTATCCTGGATGGTGTCTGGCTTCTTGAGTGTTGTTGAAGCTGCAATCACCCAAGGAAGTGGGGATTTAAACAGATGAGGAGGAATTTCTTTTTTCAGAGGTAGTGAATCCAAATCTTTAATACAGAGTACCCTATAGGCTGGGTTATTAAGTATATTCAAGGCTGAGATAGATTAGGCTTTTAGCAAGAACGGAATCAAGGGTTATGGACAAATGTAAGAAGGTGAAGTTGAGGATTATCAGATCAACTATAATCGCAACAAGTGGTCGAGCAGACTGTGGGCTGATGGCATACTTCTGCTCCGACATCTTAGTATCTTGAATTCTTTCATAATCACCCAGCTCTGAACATCATCACAACCTTGGCCAAACATGAACAGAATTGCTGAATTCCAGAGAGTAACTGGCCTTGATGTCAAAGTAGTATTTGACAATGTGGCATAAAGGAGTCTTGGCAAGATGCTGCACTGATTGGAGCCCTACCCAGCACAAAGAAATATTGTTGTGATTGTTGAAGGTTGCTTACTTCAATTAAAGGACATTATTGCACAAATTCCTTAGCAGGATAGTGTCCAAGGCCCAACCATCTTCAGCTTTACCAACAATGAGCATCGTAAGTTCTGAAGAGGAAATGTTCACTACTACTCTCATCTTGACTGATACTAAACTACTTCACGCACATATACAGGAAAACTGAGACGACACCCAGGATTGTGCTGATAAATGGCCAACAACATTCATGTCTCACACCTGCCTTATAATAATCATCACCAACATAAGCCAGATTGGAAGTTCCAGCTGGAAATGTGAAACTTCGTACTAATATAAAAATACAGGTGCAAATTGCTAATCCAGTTGTGATTGCCATCTTCAGAATATCCAGGCCATTAAGATTTGCTATCATTAATTATTGGTTATATTCATCAGGGATAAAGGTTGAGAAAGAATCCCTAGCTCATTACATCTAAACTATTCAACTTACCATTATTTAATAATCTTCCAAATCTTGACAATGTTCTGTTACATAAAGCATTATGCAGATTTTGCATCCTATTCAGTTATAATATATTTGAAATCATGGCTTTTGTGCTATTAAGTGATCTAGGTTTTCTGTTTCATTGGACTGCGTACTTAATTATATAGAATTGTATGGTTAAAGCCAATGTGTTTTCTATTGTGTACACTTATTCTCCTGAAATACTGCATGCACTTGCTTGAAGACAGTGCTTGTACATAACAAATTCATACTTCTGTAATTTCACCTACATAACAAAGGTAAAAGGTTTAGTGGGTGCTGCTAAAGAAGCCTTAGTTAATGCAATGTATTTTGCAGCTAGCTAACACTGCAGTCATTGCATACCATTAAGCCCATTGTGCTAGTACTGAGACTTTGAAAGAGTAGACCAATTAGTTCTGTTTCTCAATCTCTCTACAGCCTTGCAATTTTTCCCTTTTCAAGTTCCTATTGAAAATTTTTGTTGAATCTGCTTCCATATGCCTTTTAAAAAAATGCATTTCAGATCACAAGAACAGTGTGTAAAGTTCTCATCTTGAGTTCTTTGGTGTAGGGAATTGCTGTTTACATCGATGGATAAATGTAAAATCAAGGAGACTGCAGTGTCTTTGATGTTCTTGAGCCTCTGCAATGTGGTTGCAACTGCCCACCGGCAAGGGTGAACATTTTATCATACTGACTTATACCTTGTTACTGGAAGCTTTAGTAACCCAAGCTGGACTATTCACTGCAGGATACCTAATCTCTGGTCTGTTCCTGTTGCCAAACAATAATGTGACTGTTGCTGTTGAGATTCTGGTCACGCCCACATGTAGTTGATTTGGAATTTAGATTAGATTCCTTACAGTGTTAAAACAGGCCCTTCGGCCCATCAAGTCCACACCAACCCTCCGAAGAGCAACCCACCCAGACCCATTCCCCTACATTTGACCCAACTAATGTACCTCACACTATGGGCAATTTAGCACAGCCAATTCACCTAAGCTGCACATCTTTGGACTGTGGGAGGAAACCGGAGCACCTGGAGGAAACCCACGCAGACACGAGGAGAATGTGCAAATTCCGCACAGACAGTTGCCCGAGGTGGGAATTGAGCCTAGGATCCTGGCACTGTGAGGCAGCAGTGCTAACCACTGAGCCACCGTGCTGCCCCATGATGGTCATTATTTAGTACTAATGTGGACTTGCCATTTATCTACCCAGGTCTCACTGCATGTGAATGTGGATTGCTTCCCTGCGCCCAATATTGCCAAACCTTTGAAGGCTGACAAGGATACCGATAAACTAACGGAAAAGCACCATCATGATGGCATACTATTGCCAAGAATGTTTCCCAGGGAAGGCAGGAATGTGGATCGGCAAGCTGCACAATGGAGGAAGTCAGCCATTTTCCATAACTTAGGTCCCAACTCAGACAACTTCCCATATTGCAGGGTCCATAATAATTGAGGTGTCCTGCCCCAAAGAGGGTGATAGAAGTGTCAAAGGATAATGATCCACACAGAAAAGGTTTTAATTTTTGTTTTAATTGTTCACTGGAGGTGGGCATCACTGACATGGCCAGCATTTATTGCCTGATTTCCTTCCCTAAAGAACATTGGTGAACCAAGTGAGCTTAGTACAACAATTGTTGGTGGTTATATGCTTGCCATTAGGCTATCTTACGATTCCAATATTTTTTCATATTGAATTCAGATTTCAACATCCTCCATGGTGGTATTTAAACCTATGTCCCCAGAATATTAGCCTGGAGTTGTGGTTTACTAGTGTCGTAACATTACCACTCAAACACTACATCTCCTAGTTTTCCTTTGATCCACCAACCCTCTAAAATAATTATCTTTATCCACCTTGATGTTGATGTGCATTCACATTCTTTAATTTGCCAAGGTTCTAAACCACCAACCCTTTAATTAGACTGGCAGCCTATTTTCCTTAATAGATGAGCAATTCTGGAGGCAGCTAATTAGTCCACCTCCAGGAAATTACATCCACTGTACTTGCTTCCTGCAAGTGCAGTCTTAAGACCTCCAACTAATCCCAACAATGGGGTCCTAAACACCTTGGGAAAATCCTGACTGTTTTCTGAAGAATTAGCCACATGTAAAAGGAAACATCAATAATCTGAAACAACTCTTGCCACATATACATTTTTTTAACTAATTCAACATGGGCATAAAATTCTAATTTCACATGCAAGTACATGTATTAGGTAAATGATCAAAATGTCTGGGTACTGAAGAACTGCACTGTATTCTTTTTGTCCTTTGAATTAAGGAAACAGTCCTTTCCCACATGTGGACTATTTTTGCACTCAATGGCAATGAAATTCTCAATCCTAATGATAGTTGGAATGTCTTAACATAAGGCATACTCCTATAGGAAATTCTTGAGGTAATCAAAGCTCATTGAGTTTCTGATGGGGTATAACATGCATTTGTATCATTCTTAGAAAGGAATGCGACATTTAATTATGATATCGAAGGTAAAAAAAAACTATTTAGAAATAGTAAAGCAATCATTTGCAACTATGATTGGTTACACTTTTTCGTACTGATCCAAAGTCCTGAATCCAGCAACGGCAAATTTTAAAATTGAACAAAATAAATCTGTTAATTTATGGGTTAGAATCAGGATAAAATGATTTTGAAAATAGCTAAATTGTTGCAAGACAGTTCTGGAAAGGTGAATAATGTAGCAGTGTTAGTATCAGTATATTACAAGACTTGTTTTTTAAATTCTCAATCAGTTGATTTCCCAAACTAAATCTTGGATCCTAAGCGATTACAATAGAAATCAGAAAGTGAATGTGCATCAGCCATCTCAATCTCAAATTCTTCCTGCTGATAACAAAGTTGATTTTGAAGAAAGTTTGACTTAGGCAACTGAAGAGAAGTGAAGCAAATTGTAAAACTCTTGCAATTATTTTGAAATTAGGTTGTGAAATCTAGATATGTGTGCTTATATTGAATTTTTTTAAAAATTATTATTGAAATTATTATATACCTAAATTCCACCATGGAATAATGCATTTTAATATTAATTAATCTTAATTTTGAATATTCAATGGCATATCCTTTATTTACAAATATCCACTCATCAAAATAGTGGCATTTTCATTTTGACGTTTTTTTACAAGTTCCCCAGGTATGGGTTCTGTGGCATTGGCACACTTTGTAAATTGGCTGCTGAATAAATGATACTCAGCATAATATCATAGAGTTGAAGTTCTTTGATTTGAAAGAAATAAAATTAGACTTTTGTATCTGTATTTTTATGGGTGCTATTTAAAGTTTAATATCTCTTTTTTTAAAAATATAGAATAGTGACTGAACACTGCCAATTCCAGTCTAAAAGGTCAACATAAAATGATACTTTAATTTTTTTTAAAGTTTAGAGATAGTTTATATAAGAACCTGTAAATTTGCCCTGTTTTACTTCCTGTTTCCTGTCTCCATGCATTTCAATGGTACTGACTACAGCTGATATAAAAAATACTGGTAGGTATGGAAAAATGTATTTTAAAGATCAAAACTATTTACAATCTGAGAGTAACAATGATTGCTTTTGAGTTTTCAAAATGAGTTTCCACATAATAAATATATGTGCATAATAACAAGCTGTGTGTTTCTTCAGAA
Source organism: Chiloscyllium plagiosum (assembly GCF_037043375.1). Lineage (NCBI taxonomy): Eukaryota > Metazoa > Chordata > Chondrichthyes > Orectolobiformes > Hemiscylliidae > Chiloscyllium > Chiloscyllium plagiosum. The sequence continues at coordinate 48,278,711 of NW_028270147.1, read as the reverse complement.
GTTCATAAGATATAGGAGCAGAATTAGGAATTCGGCCCATGAAGTCTGCTCTGCCATTTGATCATGCCTGATTGCCTCCTCAACCCCATTTTCCTGCCTTATCTCTTCAACCCATTACCAATTAAAAATATATCTAACTCCTTAAATTTACTCACTGTCCATCCATCCACACTTTGGGGTAGTGAATTCCACAGATTCACAACCCTTTGGAGAAATAGTTTCTCCTCAATTCTTTTTTAAATTTGCTATCCCTTATCCTAAGATTATGACTTCTCATCCTAGAATGCCTCACAAGAGGAAGCATCCAATTCACGTCTATTTTATCCACACCTTTTATCATCATGAATACCTCAATTTGATTTTTTTTAGATTAGATTCCCTACAGTGTGGAAACAGGCCCTTTGGCCCAACAAGTCCACAACCCTTCAAAGAGGTAACTCACCCAGACCCATCTCCCTCTGACTAATGTACCTAACACTATGGGCAATTTAGCATGCATATTTTTGGACTGTGGGAGGAAACTAGAGCACCCAGAGGAAACCCATGCAGATGCAGAGAGAATGTGCAAAGGCCACACAGACAGTCACCCGAGGCTGGAATTGAACCTGGGACCCTGGACCAGCAGTGCTAACCACTGGGCCACCGTGCCACCCCATTTCCCCTTATTCTTCTAAATTCCAGAGTGTATAGGCCTAAACTGTTTGATCTTTCTTTATATGACAAACCCCTCATCTCTGGGATTAATCTCTGAAAATTGGTTTGTTAAAAATCCATACAACTAACTTCAATAAACAGCATTCCATTAATAAACCCAACAGCACAACAGTGTGTGTCAACCTTTGCTTTTTTTTCTCGTTTGAACACTTTATAGTGCTCAAACTGTGACTCATCAACCTTCTGTTAAACAGTGAAAAACCTTAACACAATGTAGATGAAGCACTACTTAAAAATGTATTGGAACAAGCCTAATAATTAAATTTGAAATTTATATATATGTTATTTTGATTACACATTATATCAGATTTATTTTTCAAGTCACACAAACCTAGAACTTCATGTATTAAATGATAGGCAACAATTTAGCAGAAAAATATCGAATTTTCAAAACTCCTTTCAATTTCGGATTCTATTTCACAGATGTCCAAAACATTTGATAAATAGATGGTGTTGTATTTAAAGTAACATGATGAACAAACTGATTCATGTAATATAAAATGTTTATATTGTTAATTCATGCAATTATATTAGTGTCTTTACCCTCTGAAACCATCACGCCATGAGAGACCGTCACAAGTTGTTTCACACAATCAGAACCATAATAGAAATATCTAGTAGACATAGCATTGTTAAATAAGATTTTTCTACAGCATGAGTTTGATGTGACAATTAATGAATTCACTCATATGTTTTTACACTTTTTTTTCCCTTTAAGTGGAGAAGGAGGGTATGGGGAGATAATTGAAATTTTGGTAAGATGTAGAATGCACTGTCTCAAAACGTATTGTTAGCAGACAAAATTTAAATTATCACATGGGAACTATATATACAGTTGATCAGGAATAAGTTGCAGAGCTCTGAGGAAATAGCATGAAAAAGGAGATAAATGAGGAGCTTTTAGAAAGAACCAGGTAACATTGACAGATTGGGCCTAAGGGCCTCCTTTTGAGCTGGAACATTCTATTACTTTATTCACATCGAATAAAAAGGTATTGCAGTTCAGCACTAGATTGCATGGAAAAAATTGCAAAAAGGGAATAATATGTCACAGATAAAATAGTTTAACCAAATAAGGTAATTTTGTTAGTAAATAAAGGCAAGAAATTTACCATGTGTAATCCTAATAAAACTAAAGGTTAGAATGAATTAATATTGTATCATTGGACATAGGAGCAGAGTAGGCCATTGACTCATCGAGTCTGCTTAACCATGAGATCAAAGTTGACCTGATAATCCTCAACTCCACTTCCCTGTCTTTGCCCATAATCCTTGATTCCCTGACTGTTTTAAAATCTGCCTATCTCAGTATTGAATATACATTAATGACCCAGCTTCCAGGCCCCTCTGTATTAAAGAATTCCACAGATTCACTGTCTTCTGAGAGAATAAATTCCTCTTCATCTCTGCCTTAAATTGGTGAACCTTACTGTTTTACAATGCCATTTGGTCCTTAAGTCTCCAACAGAGGGAAACAATCTCTTAGTATCTACCCTGTCAAGCCCCCTAAAAATCTTATTTGTTTCAATAAAATCTCCTCTCAACCTTCTGAACTACAAAGAGTAAAAGCCCAATCTACTCAACCTGTCCTCATAAGAAAATCTCTCAGTGCCCAGGATCAACTTAGTGAACCTTCTCAGACTACATCCAATGGTGAAATACCTTTCCTTTGACAAGAGAACCAAAACCGTACACAGTATTTGAGGTGAAATCGAACTTGCAGTCTTCACAAATATAAGTTAGATTTCATGTATTAGTTTGATGTGAGATATACCAGCAGATTTAATAAAGTTGTTTTTCCTTTTATATATTACCATGTTACCGATGAGTTTTTTGTGGGCTGGGAAGTTTAGACTACAGCTATTAGTCTCAGGATTTAGTTTCATGTTAGCCATTTAGGACTGAAATAAGAAATTTCTTTACTCAGGGTGTCATTAATTTTCTGCCCCAAGGGGATATGGATACTTGATTGATAAGTGTTTCGTGACTGAGAATAATAAATTTTTGTTCATGAAAGGACATAAGAATAGGGTGAAAAAATGATGTAGAACTCAAGCTATGATCTTAGTAAGAAACCGAGAAGGCTCAAGGGCCGTATGGCCCACTCTTGTTCTTATTTCAATGTTCGTAAAAGTGGTTCTGTACTTAATTATCTTTTGGCCTTTTATGCTTCACCATCTGGTATAAAGTAATTGGGGAATGCACATGCAGCAATCAGTTGTCCTACGTACATCAAAGGAACCTCATTTGCATGTAGTAATTAAACAGCCAGCAGAAAGCCTTAGGAAATGTGATGATCAAGATTTGAGTCGGAGCAGAACAAATAGTGCAACACAACAATTTTAATTTTGTATCGTTCCATTCCTACTAAGGGACTAAGATTTGGACCTATTCTATTCCACTTTCCTCTGGTGATGTTGTCATTTATGCAAACACTTTTTTAAAAATTATACAGAAATAAATAAATATGAAATTTAAATTTAGGTATGCTTAATGTTTTGAAATTTTAAAAATTGATAATATTTTAATTTTAGTATTAATTAATTTGGAGTTGCATGGAAAAATTTCAGAAAATCACATTCAGTTTCATTTGATTTACTGAAATATTCTGTTACCAAACAAAGCTTAGACATTTGCATCCTCTATTAATATTATCCTACAATATAGGGTTAGACATAATTTGATTGCATGAATTAGGAGGAAGTGGAATGGAGAGTGGGAGGAGGAAAGGCTTCATTTTCTTTGAAAAGAACCTGAAAATTACATTACTCTTTTCAGGGAGCATCAGTTGCTCATTGTGAGTTGCATTGTAGTGAGACACTACTTTTCAGAAACTAATATTTGGCCATCTATACTTCCTCTTAAACAGGGCAAAGTTTGGGATACGGTTTTGTGAACTATGTTGATCCAAAGGATGCAGAGAAAGCAATTAATACTTTAAATGGGCTTAGACTTCAGACCAAGACCATAAAGGTAAGTGGCATCCTATTTGCTTTTGAGCATTGGTTTTTAAGGTACATATTAAAAGTTTTTTCATGAAATAAAATATATGCCTTGTGCAATTGTTAAATCACATATCATAGAATTCCCACAATATGGAAACAGGCCATAACGCCCAACATATCCACACCAACCCTCTGAAGAGCATCCCAACCAAACCAATCCCACTGCCCTATAATCCTGCATTTCCTGTGGCTAATACACCTAACCTACACATCCATTAACACTATGGGGAATTTATCAAGGCCTATCCACCTAACTTGCACATCTTTGAATTGTGGGAGGAAACCAGAGCACCCGGCAGGAAGCCACGCAGATAAGGGGAGAACATGCAAACGCCACACAGACCCGAGGGTGGAATTGAACCTGGGTCCCTAGCACTGTGAGATAGTAATGCTAACCGCTGAGCCATTATGCCATTTGGACTTAAGTTAGTTTGTAAAATGGCTGATATTAATTGAACTGCCTATTACGATTTCAGTGTGAGTGAAAATTTGGAAAAATGTAAAACAAGCAGCTGAATCAATATTACCTTTTTTTACCTTAATACTGTCAAAATTACCCATCCGGCAGGCAGTTCACACTCTGAACAGTTGACTACAACCTTTCATCTCAAAATAAACTTTCTGATACCTCCATCAACACATTTAAGACATCCAACCTTCAGAGGGTAAACAGAAAAAAAAAATTTGAATTTAATATAGAATCAAATATTAAAACTTTTGTTTACTTTTTCATCCTGTTTCGCTATTTGCATTTAAGCTTGAAGTGACATGATTGGTGTTGAGAATGTGGTGCTGGAAAAGCACAGCAAGTCAGGCAACATCCGAGGAGCAGGAGAATCGACATTTCAGGCATAAGCCCTTCATTATTAATGAGACTTGTGAACTGGAGGAGGTGGGGGGGGGGGGGGGGGGGGATAATTGATAGATAAATAGGAGGGGGGTGTGGCTGGGGGAGAAGGTAGCTGAGAATGCAATAGGTAGATGAAGATGGGGGAGAAGGTGATAGGTCGGAGAGGAGGGTGGAGCATATAAATGGGAAAGACGATGAACAGGTCAAGAGGGTGGTGCCAAGTTGGAGGCTTGGGATTGGGATTTGCGGGTGGCACAGTGGTTTGCACTGCTGCCTCACAGCGCCAGAGACCTGGGTTCAATTCCCACCTCAGGCGACTCTCTGTGTGGAGTTTGCATATTCTCCCGTGTCTGCGTGGGTCTCCTCCGGGTGGAGAAAGTGAGGTCTGCAGATGCTGGAGATCAGAGATGGAAATGTGTTGCTGGAAAAGCGCAGCAGGTCAGGCAGCATCTAGGGAACAGGAGAATCGACATTTCGGGCATTAGCCCTTCTTCTCCTCCGGGTGCTCCGTTTCCTCCCACAATTCAAAAATGTGCAGGTTAAGTGAATTGGCCAGGCTAAATTACCAGTAGTGTTAGGTGAAGGGGTAAATGTAGGGGGGGGGGGGGGAAATGAGGTAACTGGTGAAATCCACATTAATCCCATGTGGGTGCAGGGTCCCAAGGTGGAAGATGAGGTGTTCTTCCTCTGGGCATCGGGTGGTAAGGGTTTGGCGATGGAGGAGGACCAGGGACTTGCAAGTCCTTGGTGGAGTGGGAGCAGGAGTTGAAGTGTTCAGCCACAGGGCAGTGGGGTTGGTTGGTGTGGGTGCCCCAGAGATGTTCTCTGAAACGATCCGCAAGTTAACCTGTACCTCCACAAAGATCATCTACTGGATCCATTGCACCCAATGTGGTCCCGTCTACATTGGGAGACAGGATGCCAACTTGCGGATCATTTCAGCGAACATCTCTGGGACACCCTCACTAACCAACCCGTGGCTGAACACTTCAACCCCCCCTCCAACTCCACCAAGGACATGCAGGTTCTGGGCCTCCTCCATCGCTAAACTCTAACCACCCGATGCCTAGAAGAAGAACTCATCTTCTGCCTGCAACCATATAGGATTAATGTGGATTTCACCAGTTTCCTCATTATCCCTGCCCCCACCTTATCCCAGTCCCAAGCCTCCAACTCGGCACCGCCCTCTTGACCTGTCCATATATCTCATCTATCCGCTCCACCCTCCTCTCTGACCTATCAGCTTCTCCCCCACTTTCATCTACCTATTGTATTCTTAGCTACTTCCTCCCAATCCACAACCCCCTCCCATCCATCTCTCAGCACCCCCTGGTCCACAAGCCTCATTCCTGATGAAGGGCTTATGCCCGAAGCGTCAATTCTCCTGCTCCTGACCTGCTGTGCTTTGCCAGCACCACACTCTCTACTCTGATCTCCAGCATCTGCAGTCCTCACTTTCTCCTAGGTGACATGATTGGTGATTTTCCTTAATATAATCTTCACCTGAGTTTTTACTTCTTAATTTCATACTAGAAAGTTGAATTTCGTGTCCTGAATTTCTGTAATGTATTGCCAGTTAAGGTGATGATAGAGTCATAGAAATGTACAGCATGGAAACAGACCCTTCAATCCAATTCATCCATGCCAACCAGATATCCTAAATTAATATAGTTCTATTTGCCAGCACTTGGCCCATATTTCCCTAAACCTTTCCATTTCATGTACCCATCCAGATGCCTTTTAAATGTTATAATTATACCAGCCTCCACCACTTCCTCTGGCAGCTCATTCCATACATGCACCACCCTTTGCATGAAAAAGTTGCCCCTTAGGTCCCTTTTAAATCTTTCCCCTCTCATGCTAAACAAATGTCCTCTAATTCAAGACTCCCCCAACCCAGGTAAAAGACTTTGTCTATTTACCCTATCCATGCCCCTCATAATTTTATAGGTAGGTTTAGAAACTATTCCTTGTTAGGTCCATACACAGGCATAAATGTGCAATTTTGGGACACACTAAATTATACCTGATATTGTGTTGGATGCTGGTGCCAATTTATACATAAGATATATGTAAATAAGGCAGGCCAGTAAGCAGTTAGCTCTGTTGGTAGGATGGCTGGTCTATTGATGCAGAGTGATGCCAACACTATTCCCGGATCAGCTGAGGTTACCACGAAGACTTGCCTTCTCAACCCCACCCCTCTCTTGAGGTGCAGTGACCCTCAGGTTAAACTCATCACTGGTTGTCTCTGACTAATGAGAGAGCCTTTTGGTCCTCTAGGACTATGGCAATTTTTTTCTATATATACATAAGGGGCTTTACTCCTGTTTATTGACCCCTGAAAATACTTTGCTACAGAGCAGAATTTGTTGAGCCCATATTACTTAAGATTTTTAAGGGCTTGCTACAGCCTAACAAAGCTACTAATAAAAGTCTTTTGCATGTTTTTTTTCCCCTACATGTGGAAGGGATGAGTACAATTGCTCTTGTTGCTTCTGCAACACACCTGAGGGCTGTTGGATTTGCCATCTTTCCATTCTCATTCCTGGTTAAAATTAGAGCTTTAGATTTTCTCAATGATTTTTATTTACCAGAAGCTCTAACTCTTTGTAGCACATATTCTCAGTTTATTACCTTTATTATAATTTATGTGTGTATGGATAAGCTTAATGCAATAACCTCAATAAGCTTTAAAAGTAGATTATGTTTCACATGGCAAAAATTAAGTTCACAATTTTTTTCTTGTCTATACAATTACACAAGGCAAGTAAGTGGATTGTGTTGAAAATATCTTTAGTACAAATTTATCCTTTTTCATCATAAATGGATAGGCAGAAGATATTTTAGCAAGACAGGAATTGTACAAATTGTTCCAAAGCTACTATTCAATACTTCCTATTTTTATAAAAGCTTATTTAGCAGAATTTCTTGCTTTTATCATTTCTCTAGGTTTCTTATGCTCGTCCAAGCTCTGCATCAATTCGTGATGCTAATTTGTATGTTAGTGGCCTTCCTAAATCTATGACTCAGAAAGAATTGGAGCAGATGTTTTCACAATATGGCCGAATCATCACTTCCAGAATTTTAGTTGACCAAGTCACTGGTAGGTGTCATTGATGCTGCTACTTTTTCCATGAGATCATAAGATATAAAGAGCATAATTAGGAGATTTGGCCCATCAAGTCTGCTCTGTCATTTGATCATGGCTAACATGTTTCTCAACCAAATTTTCCCACCTTCTCCTCATAACCCTTGATCCCCTTACCAATCAGAAACCTATCTAGCTCCGTCTAAAATATACTTATTGACTTAGCCTCCACAGCCTTCGACAGCAATGAGTTCCACAGAATCACCACCCTCTAGCTGAAGAAATTCCTCCTTATCTCTGTTCTAAAGAGTTGTCCCTTCACTCTGAGGCTGTGCCCTAGAATCCTAGTCTCCCCTCCTAGTGGAAACATTTTCTCCATATCCGTTGTATCAAGGCCTCTCAGTATTCTGTAAGTTTCAATCAGCCCTGTCATCTTTCTAAACTCCATCAAATACAGAGCTGGAGTCCTCAACTGCTCCTCATGTGAAAAGCCCTACTTGCCTAAGATCATTCTTGTACGTCTCCTCTGGACCCCTCCAAAACTAGCACATACTTCAAAGAGACATGAAGTCGTACAGTATGAAACAGACCCATCACTCCAACTCATCTTTGCCGAGGCCAAAAATTTCAGTTTGATCTGACCAGATCATTATACAGCCTTGGCAATACATTTCTGCTCTTGTATTCTAGTCTCCTGAAATGAAAGCTAACATTGCATTTACCTTCCTAACTGCCAAACGAGTCTGCATGTTAACCTGTCGAGAATCCTGAACTAGGAGTACCAAGTCTCTTTGTGCTTCAGATTCCCACTTAGAAAATAATCTTTACTTCTATTCTTCCACCAAAGTATATAATACTTTCCCACATTGTCTTCCATCTACCACTTTTTTGTCCACTCTCCTTGCCTGTCCAAGTCCTTCTGCAGCCTCCCCACTTCCTCAAAACTACCTTTCCCTCCACCTATCTTTGTGTCATCTGAAAACTTAGCAACGATACCCTCAGTTCCTTCATACAAATTGTTAAAATATAAAATGAGTAGTTGTGGTCCTAACATTGGCCCCTGCGGAACTCTACTAGTGACCAGCTGGCATCCTCACAAAAACCCCTTTAACCCTACTTTCTACCTTATGCCAGTCAGCCAATCCTCTATTCATGCCAGTATCTGAACCCTAACACCATTGGTTCTTATCTTATTTAGGAGCTTCCTATAAGGCACCTTGCCAAAGGCTTCCAAATGGATCACATACACTGGCTCTCTGTCTAACTTGCTTGGTTCCTCCTCAAAGAATTCTAACAGATTTGTCAGGCATGACCTCCACTTAATGAAGTAATGCTAACTCAGCCCTATTTCACCATGCACTTCCAAGTGCTCCACAACCTTATCCTCAATAATGGATTCTTAATATATTACCAACAACCAAAGTCAGGCTAACTGACCTATAGTTTTCTGTCTTCTGCCTCCCCCCACTTCTTAAACAGAGAGTATTGCATTAGCCATTTTCCAATCCCCTGGGACCCTCCCTGACTCCAGTGATTACTGAAAGATCACCACCAAAGCCTCTACACTCTCCTCAGCCATCTCTTTCAGAACTCTCAGATATTATCCATCTGATCTAGGTGTTTTATCCACCTTGAAACCTTTCAGCTTCCTTAGCACTTTCTCCTAAGTGTTGGCCAATGTCCTCACCTCTGCCCCATGACTGTCTTGAAATTCTGGTGTGCTGCTGGTGTCTTCCAATGGGAAAACTGATGCAAAGTCTCTATTCAGTTCCTCCACCATTAATTAATCCCCATCACTACTTCTCCAACCTCATTTTCCAGTAGTCCAAGGTCTACTCTTGCCTCCTTCTTGCATTTCAGATGTATAAAAAACAGTTTTGCAGTCTTCTTTCATATTACTTGCTAACGTCCTCTCATATTTCATCTTATCCCCTTTAATGCTTTATCAGTTAACCTCCGCTGGTGTTTAAAGGCTTCCCAATCTTCTGGCTTCCCACTCATCTTCACCATGCTATATGCTTTTTCTTTTGCTTTTATGTTGTCCCTGACTTCCCTTGTCAGCCATGGTTGCATCATGCTCCCCTTAATATCTTCCTTCTTCCTTAGGATTTCTGGTTTGCCTCCAGAATTACCTCCAGAAACTACTGCCATTGCTGCGCTACTGACTTCCCTGATAGGCTGCACTTCCAATCAACTCTGGCCAGCTCCTCCCTCATGTCTTTACAGTTACCTTTAGCCAATTGTAATATCATTACATCTGATCCCATCTTCTCCCTCTCAAACTATGAAGTGAATTCTATCATATTATGGTCACTACCCGTTGGGGTCCTTCACCTTAAGTTCCCTAATCAAGTCTGCCTCATTACACAATACCAAATCCATAGTTGCCTGTTCCCTAGTGGGCTCTGCCACAAGTTGGTCCAATCAACCATCTCGTAGAGATTCCACAAATTCCTTTTCTTGAAGTCCGTTGGCAACCTGTTTTTCCCAGTCCACCTGCATATTGAAGTCCCACATGATTGTTATAATAGTGCCTTTTTTACATGTCGTTTCTATCTCCTGATTTATTTTCTTCCCCACATCCTAACTACTGTGAAGAGGTCTGTACCAGTCCCATCACACTCTTTTCTCATCTGTGGTTCTTCAACTTTGCCCACATAGATTCTATGCCTTCTGACTGTATATAGATTTAATTTCATTTCTTACTAACAAGGCAACCTCGCCCCTTCTGCCCATCTACCTACCCTTTCGATAGGATGTGTGTCCTTGGATATTTAGCAGCTAGCCCTGTTTCCCTTACAGGCACCTCTTTGTGATACTCACAATATCATACTGGCTAATTTAAATTTGTTCCATAAGCTCATTTACCTTGTTTCATGTCCTGCAAAATTTAAGTACAACACTGTCAAATCTACATTGACTGTCCCATTTTCATAATTATCCCCGTTTCTGTTTTGCCTGAAGTTATATTCCAGACCCTTTCCATACTTTCTGTCCTATTAGTTGTTCTCAAAAATTAATAACCTTTGCTGAACCCTCCCCTCCTTTAACTTTTTCCATAATTTTCTGGACATATGGACCCAATATTCCAGGTGACCACGTACAATGTTGTGACAATATTCATTCTTTCAAGGAACAGGACTATCTCCAATAAATGTTTTGAATTGAAATCTTTGATTTTATTGTGCTTTCTTTTGTAAATGGCAGCATGAACTGTCATGGATTTTCACTCATTAAGTTTTGCAAGTTTTTTCAGATTCATTCTGTTCTGAGAGCTGCATTTTATCAGATCACGCAAAGCACTATAAGCTGATTGATATACGTGCCCGATATTGTCAAGGGCTGAATGCAAACTGTATGTTTAAATCAATACCTTTCTCAGATCTGTGCACAGTTTGCATCCTGATTTCTTGACACATTTGCAGTTGGCCATTAGATATCTGTATTCAGCATTCAATAAATGGGAAACACAGGAGAGACAGTTTCTCTTATTTACAACGAGTTAACATATCTTGCCCAACCATACTTGGGTGCAGTATGCTTCAATGCGATGCAAGATCATAGTGGTTGTGAGCTTGAGTATCTCTGTGCAGCAGTACCAACTCTAATTTCTATTAAGGTTCAGTCAGTAAGCACTGAAAATGTAAACTTTTATCTTAAGTTCAAGAACACGATGTCAGCATTAGTTATTTTGGTACAAAGAACTATTTGACAATAACAAAGGTGGAATTGCCCTCCTCCTCCTCCTCCTCCTCCATCTGTCTGTAACTTTTGATACACTCGACTACCCGATCCTGTGTCTTCTGCATGGGACTACTCTCACCTGGTTCCATTTTTATCTATCTAATTATAGCCAGAGAATTACTTGTGATGCCTTTTTGTCCTATTCCTAGATTATTACCTCTTTTGTTCCAGAAGGCTATATCCTTGGTCCCTTCCTATTTCTTATTCACTTTCTGTCTGTCAGTAACACCAACCAAAAGCACAGTGTTAATTTGTGGTAAAACCTGCTCTATCTCACCACCACCTCTCTCTCTACAACTACAGTGGCTGAATTGTCAGACTACTTGTCCAACATCCACTCCTGGATAAGCAGAAATTTCTTCCAATTAAATCGTGGGAACAGTCAAGCAATTGTTCTCAATTCTCACTCCAAACTCATTCCTAACTATTGATTCCATCTATCTTCCCAGCATCAGCCTAAAGTATAAGCCAGTCTGTTCGTACTATTGATATCATTCTTGACCTTGTATTTATGCCATCACAAAGATTATCTGTCAATTTTCATCTGAAATCCTTACTCATGCCTCCATTGCCTCTAGACTTAACTATTCCAATGTGTTCCTGGCCAGGTGAATTCATAACAATGATACAATTTACAAGTATAAGGAGATGTATTTTGATGGGGTCAAAGGCAAAAGGAAAGTATTCTCTAAATGGCAAGACCCTGAGGAGCATTGGGATACAGAGGAATCTTGGGGTCCAAGTCCATAGCTCACTGAAAGTGTGCAACACAAATGAATAAGGTGTTAAAGAAGACAAAGGTTATGTTTGCCTTCATTCAGGGCACTGAATATAAAAGTTGGCCACTCATGTTGTAACAGTATAAGAATTTGGTCAGGCCACATTTGGAGTACTGTGCACAGTTCTGGTTGCCACACTATAGGAAGGATGTGGTGGCTTTGGAGAGGGTGAAGAAAAGATTTACTAGGGTGTTGCTTGGTTTGAGGTGTATTAGCTATAAGGGGTGGTTGGTCAAACCTGGATTGGTTTTGCTAGAACATTGGAGGCTGAGAGGCGACCTGATAGAATTGGATAAAATTATGAGAGACAAGGATAGAATTGATAGTCGGAGTCTCTTTCCCAGGGTGGAAATGTGAAATACTAGGAGGCATAGGTTTAAGGTGAGACAGCGAAGGTTTAAAGGTAATGTGTGAAGGAGTTTTTTTTAATGTGGAGGGTGGTTCTTGCCTAGAAGGCATTGCCAGGGGACATGATCGAAGCTAACAACATTTATGAGGTATTTGGACAGACACATGAGTGGGCAGAGAATAGAGGAATACTACATGTGCAGGCAGATGGCATTAGTTTAGAATAACATATGATCAACACAGACATGGCAGGGTGAAGGGCTTGTTCCTATGCTGTATGATACCTGGACTTCATGGGTTAAGTTATGAAGAGAGATTATAAAAATTGTTTGGACCTGTTTTCTCAGGAATTTGGAAGGTTAAGGGGTGATCTCATTAACAGTCTTCAAGAAATTAACAGGAAAAGACCAGGGTAGGTGAAAATAAACTATTTCCACTGGTTGGGAATTATAAAACTAGGGGGTATATCTGGAAATTAGGACCAGACCATTCAGGAGAGATGTTACAAAGTACTTCTATGCATCAAGAGTGGTAGATATTTGAAACTCTCTTCCACAAATAGCAGTGGAGCAATGGGGCGGCACGGTGGCTCAGTGGTTAGCACTGCTGCCTCACAGCACCAGGGTCCCAGGTTCGATTCCAGCCTTGGGTGACCGTCCGTGTGGAGTTTGCACATTCTCCCCGTGTCTGCGTGGGTTTCCTCCGGGTGCTTCAGTTTCCTTCCACAGTCCAAAGATGTGCAGGTCAGGTGGATTGGCCATGCTAAATTGCCCAGAGTGTTAGGTGCATTAGACAGAGGGAAATGGGCCTGGGTGGGTTACTCTTCGGAGGGTCGGTGTGGACTGGTCGGGCCGAAGGGCCTATTTCCACACTGTAGTGAATCTAATCTAAATCTGAAATAGATAATTTTTTGTTAAGCAAAGATATTAAGGTATATGGGCCAAAGGCAGGTACATGGAGTTAAAGCCACAGATTAGTCATGATCTTGTTGAATGTCGGCACAGGCTTAATGGGTTGAATGGCATACTCTTTGTTTCTATGATCATAATCTCCCACTTTCTCCACCCTGCAAACCTAATGCCATTTAAAGCTGTTGTCTGTGTTTTAACTTGCACCAAGTTCGGTACCCCTAGCACCACTTCATTCACAGACCTACTTTGATTTTCAACCAGCAACCCAATGATTTTAAAATTTTCATCTTTGCTTTCAAGTCCTACAGTGGCCTCACCCTTCCCTGTCTTTTTCATTACTTAAAGCCCTACAATTCTCTGAGAAATATGCTGCTCAAACTCTGGTCTTTTGTGGAGCTCTGATTTTAGGTGCCACTTTACAACTTTAATCACTTTCCCTTGGCAACCCATTGAGTGGCCTAAATCTGAAGCTTTGGTATATCCTCCCTATACCTCTCTGCCTTTCCACCCCACTTACCTCCTTTGAAACGCCTTAAAGCCTTCTTCTTTGAACAAGCTTTTGCTTGTCAAATCTAGTATTTCCTGAGATCATTCAATAGCACACCTTGTTTTGAAATGCTCCTGTGAAGCGCCTTGGAACATTTCTTTATGTCAAGAGCACAATGTAAATATAATTTGTTGTCACAGGTATCAGTTGAATGTGGCTATTTCTTAAAGATTCATGTGATTCTATTTGTGACTTAAACATCAACTGAAAGGACGGGGGAGAGTTTTATGCAAGACTGGATGTGCAGATCTCTTCCCCTTTGTCATCGACAAAAAGAAAACTTGCAGATGGTTGAACTGGGCACACAATACACACAGGAAAGCATGTTGAGTCAAAATGTAAATAAGGAAAATTCACCATTAGACATTTGACCTATCACTTACTTCCCAGTAATATTAGGTTCATTGTACCTTGCAATGGACAAGATTAAGGGCAAAGGGAAGCAGGTCACTGTTTCTGGATCCCAAATTTGCCCTTTGGGAAAATAGTGACTCATGGTGAGTCCCCCTTACCTGACTTGTCTAAGTAATGAGAGTGGATGAATTTTTGAAGCTGAAGGGCCATTCGGGCTTACTTGAGGATAAGAAAGGGAATTGGTACTTTGAAATGAAACTCCTGGTATTCAACATTTTCTATCAAATTTTCAGAAATGACACTGCAATCAGGCCACTACATAGGGATAGGGATGAGAACTCTGACTACAAGACAGTTTATCAGTGCTCCTGCACTCAGATAGTCAGGAATAGTCTCTTCATCTCACGAATGATAGGGATGCCACCTGGAAGGCCACTATTACATAGCGTTAAAATCTGCTCAGCCTTGCTTGTGGGAACCTGGAGACCAATTGGAAAATCCCAATCAGCCTATTTTTGGTTCTGAATGAACACACACACAATTTTCAACCTGCCTCTAAAACTTGTACCTGGAGCCAAAATTAATCCAAGGATTCATCAAAACAAAGAATAGAACTGGAATAAAAAACTTTAAATAAATGTTTGGAGCACTAATCTGATGTATACAAAATAAGTCAGGTCAGTTTGCATAATTTACAAGTTTCCCCAGTTTCTCCTTCTGAGATAGCCAGTGTGATTATTTTAACTTTCTTGTCCCTTGATGGGGCTCAAAATCCTGCAGTAGTTTTCCAAAAGCAATTGCAATCAATTCTTCTAGGAAAATTAGCAATGGACTCTTTTAAAAAATATTTTTTGGACAGGACCTGAAGAAGAGATTACATTGCATCAAGGTATTACAATAAAATCCACAACCTGCCTCACCTGATCTGAGAGAAATGCATTGAGAGACTGTAAGTAGCATTAGCCAGTGTGGTTTGTATTCTGTGCAGCAATTCAAAACTTCCCACAAAATCTGTGCAAAAATTGACTCTTTAACTTTCCATGCTTGGATTGCGTACAGAATATTAAATGACCATTGACTACACAAAAAGAAAGAAGGTAAGTTAGTACCTGCCCTGGCTCCAATTTATGGATCATCAGTTGAGCACAATTAAATCTACCTAAGAATGAAATATAAGGAATTTCTGGACCATATCGTTTGCAAATCACATTTATTTTCTCATTAAGTAAAATAGAATTTTAAAATTTAGATAATGGGAATCCTGTATATTTAGTATATCTGGACTTCCAGAAGGCATTTAATGAGGTGCCACAGAACAGGCTAATACACTAAGTAAGATCACATGGGGTTAGGGGTAATTTATTAGCTTGGATAGAGGATTGGCAAAACAACAGAAATCAGAGACTCAGGATAAATGGGCCTTTGCTGGTTGGCACAGTACAAGTAGTGGGGTGCCAGTAGGTTTGCATCTTGGCCCCAACAATTTAAATCTATATTAATAACTTGGATGTAGGGATAGAAAATACTATAGCCAAATTTGCGGATGACACAAAATAGGTGACAAAGTAATCGCAATTAAAATATAAGAAATTTACAGATGGATATGGATGGGTTAGGTCAATGAGGCAAACTTTGATAATGAAGAAGTTTAATGGGGATAAGTGTGACCATTTTGGTCAGAGGTACAGAAAGGCAACTTACTATCTAAATGAAGAGAAGCCTTAGAGTGCTTTGGTGCAGTGGGATTCAGGTGTCCTTGTGCATAAATCTCAGAAAACTAGTAAGGAAATATAGCAGGTAACAGGGAAGGCAAGTGGAATTTTAGCATTTATTGCTAAAGGAATGGAGCATAAAAGTAGGAGACTGAATAAGGCATTAGTGAGACTGAATCTGGGGCATTGTGTACAATTTTGATTCCGTATTTGAGGAGGAATGTACTTGCATTGAAGGCAGTTTGCAAGGTTTGTGTGATTGATTCCAGAGAGATTGAGCAGTTAAGGCCTATACTCTGGAGTTTAGAAGAATGAGAGGAGATTTAATTGATGTATATAAGATGCTAAAGGGCTTGACAAAGTAAATGTAGAAAGAATGTTTCCTCATGAGGCAATTTAGAACAAGAGGTCATAGTTTTTGGATAAAGGGTAGCAGACTTTATCTCATGAGGAGAAATGACTTAAAAGGGTCGTGAATCTGTGGAATTCACAACCTCAGTAGAACATAGAACATTACAGCGCAGTACAAGCCCTTTGGCCCTCGATGTTGCACTGACCCGTGAAACCAATCTGAAGCCCATCTAACCTACACTATTCCAAACTCATCCATATGCCTGTCAAATGACCATTTAAATGCCCTTAAAGTTGGTGCATCTACTACTGTTGCAGACAGTGAGTTCCACACCCCGACTACTCTCTGAGTAAAGAAACTACCTCTGATATCTGTCCTATTTCTATCACCCTTCAATTTAGAGCCCAACCTAATCTAGACCCACCTGCCAGCATTCGGCCCATATCCCTCCAAACCCTTCCTATATATATACCCATCCAAATGCCTCTTAAATGTTGCAATTGTACCAGCTTCCACCATTTCCTCTGGCAGCTCATTCCATATACATACCGCTCTCTGTGTGAAAAAGTTGCCCTGTAGGTCTCTTTTATATCTTTCCCCTCTCACCTTAGACCTATGCCCTCCAGTTCAAGATTCCCCGACCCCAGGGAAAAGACTTTGCCTATTTACCGAGTCCATGCCCCTCATAATTTTGTAAACCTCCGACGCTCCAGGGAAAACAGCCTCAGCCTGTTCAGCCTCTCCCTCTAGCTCAAATCCTCCAACCCTGGCAACATCCTTGTAAATCTTTTCTGAACCCTTTCAAGTTTCACAACATCTTTCCGATAGGAAGGAGACCAGAATTGCACGCAATATTCCAACAGTGGTCTAACCAGTGTCCTGTACAGCTGCAACATGACCTCCCAACTCCTGTACTCAATACTCTGACCAATAAAGGAAAGCATACCAAATGCCTTCTTCACTATCCTATCTACCTGCAACTCCACTTTCAAGGAGCTATGAACCTGCACTCCAAGGTCTCTTTGTTCAGCAACACTCCCTTAGGACCTTACCATTAAGTGTATAAATCCTGCTAAGATTTGCTTTCCCAAAATGCAGCACCTCGCATTTATCTGAAGTAGGCTGAGGGGTGACCTTATAGAGGTTTACAAAATTATGAGGGGCATGGATAGGATAAATAGATAAAGTCTTTTCCCTGGGGTGGGGGAGTCCAGAACTAGAGGGCATAGGTTTAGGGTGAGAGGGGAAAGATATAAAAGAGACCTAAGGGGCATCTTTTTCACTCAGGGTGGTACGTGTATGGAATGAGCTGCCAGAGGATGTGGTGGAGGCTGGTACAATTGCAACATTTAAGAGGCATTTGGATGGGTATATGAATAGGAAGGGTTTGGAGGGATATGGGCCAGGTGCTGGCAGGTGGGACTAGATTGGGTTGGCTATCTAGTTGGCATGGACGGGTTGGACCGAAGGGTCTGTTTCCATGCTGTACATCTCTATGACTCTATAACTTGCCCACTAGCGACGTCAGGCTCACTGGTCTATAGTTCCCTGGCTTGTCCTTACCACTCTTCTTAAACAGTGGCACCACGTTTGCCAACCTCCAGTCTTCCGGCACCTCACCTCTGACTATCGATCATACAAATATCCCAGAAAGAGGCCCAGCAATCACTTCTCTAGCTTCCCACAGAGTTCTAGGGTACGCCTGATCAGGTCCTGGGGATTTATCCACCTTTACCCATTTCAAGACATCCAGCACTTCCTCCTCTGTAACATGGATATTTTGCAAAATGTCCCATCTAGTTCCCTACGGTCTATATCTTCCATATCCTTTTCCAAAGTAAATACTAATGCAAAATACTCATTTAGTATCTCCCTCTTTTTCTGCAGCTCCGCACAAAGGCCGCCTTGCTGATCTTTGAGGGGCCCTATTCTCTTCCTAGATACCCTTTTGTCCTTAATATATTTGTAAAATCTCTTTGGATTCTCCTTAATTCTATTTGCCAACGCTATCTCATGTCCCCTTTTTGCCCTCCTGATTTCCCTCTGAAGTATACTCCTACTTCCTTTATACTCTTCTAAGGATTCACTCGATCTATCCTGTCCATACCTTACATATGCTTCCTTCTTTTTAACCAAACCCTCAATTTTTTTAGTCATCCAGCATTCCCTATACCTACCAGCCTTTCCTGTCACCCTAACAGGAATATATTTTCTCTGGATTCTCGTAATCTCATTTCTGAAGACTTCCCATTTTCTAGCCGTACCTTTTCCTGTGAACATCTGCCCCCAATCATCTTTTGAAAGTTCTTGCCTAATACCATCAAAATTGACCTTTCACCAATTTAGAACTTCAACTTTTACATCTGGTCTATCCTTTTCCATCATTATTTTAAATCTAATAGAATTATGGTCGCTGGCCCCAAAGTGCTCCCCTACTGACACCTCAGTCACTTGCCCTGCCTTATTTCCCAAGTGTAGGTCAAGTTTTGCACCTTTTCCAGTAGAAAATTGTCTTGTACCTACTTAACAAATTCCTCTCCATCTAAACCTTTAACACTATGGCAGTCTCAGTCTATGTTTGGAAATTTAAAATCCCCTACCATAACCATCCTATTATTCCTACAGATAGTTGAGATCTCCTTACAAGTTTGTTTCTCAATTTTCCTCTGACTATTAGGGGGTCTAAAATACAATCCCAATAAGGTTATCATCCCTTTCTTATTTCTCAGTTCCACCCAAATAACTTCCCTGAATGTATTTCCGGGAATATCCACTTTTCCACATTAAACTCCATTTGCCACCTCTCAGCCCTTCTCTCTGTTCTTCTGTAACCTACAACATCCTTTTTCACTATCCACAACTCTAACGACCTTAGTGTCATCCGCAAATTTACCAACCCATCCTTCTATGCCCTCATCCAGGTCATTTATAAAAGTGACAAACAGATCCTTGCAGTACACCACTAGTAACTGAACTCCAGGATGAATATTTCCCATCAACCACCACCTTCTTTCAGCTCGCCAATTTCTGATCCAAATCGCTAAATCACTCTCAATCCTATACCTCTGTATTTTGTGCAATCTCTTACTGTGGGGAACCTTATTAAATGCCTTACTGAAATCCATATACACCACATCAACCACTTTACGCTCTTCCACCTGTTGGGTCACCTTCTCAAAGAACTCAGTAAGATTTGTCAGGCATGACCTACCCTTCATAAAACCATGTTGACTATCCTAATCCATTTATTCCTTTCCAGAATATTATAAATCCTATCTCTTATAACCCTTTCCAACACTTTACCCACAACTGAAGTAAAGCTCACTGGTCTATAGTTTCCAGGGTTGTCTCTACTCCCCTTCTTGAACAAGAGAACAATATTTACTATCCTCCAGTCTTCTGGTACTATTCCTGTAGACAATGACGACAATAAAGATCAAAGCCAAAGGCTCGCAATCTCTTCCCTGGCTTCCCAGAGAAACCTAGGATAAATCCCATAAAGCCCAGGGAATTATCTACTTTTACACTTTCCAGAATTGCTAACACCTCCTCCTTGTGAACGTCAATCCCATCTAGTCTAGTAGCCTGTATCTCAGTATTCTCCTCGACAATATTGTCTTTTTCCAGTGTGAATACTGGCGAAAAGTATTCATTTAGCGCTTCTCCTATCTCCTCTGACTCCATGCACAACTTCCCACTACTATCCTTGATTGACCCTAATCTTACTTTAGTCATTCTTTTATTCCTGATATCCCTGTAGAAATCCTTAGGGTTTTTCTTGATC
Organism: Chiloscyllium plagiosum; assembly: GCF_037043375.1. Taxonomy (NCBI): domain Eukaryota; kingdom Metazoa; phylum Chordata; class Chondrichthyes; order Orectolobiformes; family Hemiscylliidae; genus Chiloscyllium; species Chiloscyllium plagiosum. Next base: position 48,258,520 of record NW_028270147.1, on the reverse strand, counting down.
CTATCCTCCAATGACTTCTCACGTCCCCTCCTGGCTGTCTCTTTAGGTCTTCCCTGGCTAACATGTAAACTCAAGCGCCCTAAGTGAGCTATCAGATCTCATCCTAACGTAAGCCTTCTTCTTCCTCTTGTGGTGGTAGTTGCTGGAGCATTGAGTAAATTTAAGGAGGAGACAGACAAATTATCAATTACGAAAGGGTTGAAGTGTTATGGACAGTGGGCAGGAAAGTGGATTTGAAGCTAAGATGAGATAAGCTGTGATCGTATCAAATAACGGAGCAGGCTTGAGGGACTGAATTATCTACTCCTGTTCTTGATTCTTATGTTTTTGTGTAAGTTTCAATGGGTTCAGAAGAATTGCAGTGTAATAAATTACATAAATCTGTGATATCTGACAAAACCTAATGTGACAAAAATAGGATATTTTTTTAAAAATAAGAATTGCAATATGTCATTTTTAGATAGTTCATTCACAGAATATGTTGTGTGGGATAGTGAGGATAATGAACAGTTATCCACTTTACTGATAATACACATTGTGAAGAATTTATAGCACTAGTAATGCAATTCATTCTATTTAGAACTGTTGTCTCAGTGCCAGGAATGTGAATTCTAGGTGCAGAGTATGTAGTTGGAAACTTATTGAAAGAAATAATACTCCCTGACAACCTAGGCAGCAAAGGGAAGGCTGCAGAAAACCACTTAGTCGTAGAATGATTAGCTTTCCGGTCATCTCCAATTTTCATCTCACTTTTATTCACAGCTATAATGCCATTATGTCTTTCTATCCATATAATCAAAAGATAGACTGACCTCAGTATTACTATTTACAAGATGGTAAAATACATAAAGACACGTCAACAATGCTTATGGGCCTCTCCACCACCAGTAGAGATGTTTAATGCCCTGCTTTCTGTGATGTTTATTATTGGTTTGAACTAAATTGGATCAGCTAATATTCTGGAGCATTATAAGTTTTGTCACAATGCACTGGTATACTGGAAATTGAGCCCTGCTATTCCCAGAATTGTCACAAACGTAAAAGATTTTAAAATAAGCAAATAAAATTCCCCAATTTACCTGACTTTCAGACCCACATTGATAGAAAGCATGGGTCAGTTTTCTGTACTTAACAAGAATTACTATTTGTTTCAAATAATTAGACCCCAGCTACTAGTAACCAGTTATAAACCAGCAGCAAATAACATTCTATGTAAAATGCTAATGCCCTTATAAAGCCTTCCTTACACACAGACAAGATAAACATAGGAAAAAAAACGTGGACAGAATGCACTAGTCTTTGTTTACAAAATCCATTGAGTTAATTCTTGCTGATCAGAAGATTTCTTTTTGGCTTTTCCTTTTCTGAATGCTTTCACTGGTTTGCAAGAGGGACAGGGTCTTATCAATTAAAAGTTGCTTACAACAACTACTTAAGGAAAGATACATTGGTTTTCTTCAGATTTAAAGTGGGTTTCGACCACAGAAAGCAGAGAAACAGCTTTTGAGCTGGTGGAGATTTTATTATTTCTCTCTGTATCTTGTTCCCAAACCCAATTTTAATTACCTGAGAACCAATTATATTGTTGCTGGTCGGCAAAAAGCCTTTTCCGTAGATAATTGGTTATTGGTCCATAAACCAATCAACTTCTTATTCCCAACCAAAACTTCATCTGAATACAGAATCCCTCAGTTCTAGTTGTCTGCAATCAAAACTTCAGTTACTGCTTGTTCAAGCAGGTGTTTAAATTATGCTTGCCCATAAATGTCAGGTTACTAGTTTTTCAAAACATGCAGCAATCCTTGTAAAATCCTGGTTCTAAAACTGTTCTTTCTCATTTAAATCTACAATTTTAAAAAGCATAAAAATAAAAAGAGACTACCTTTATATCTTCTGTGGTTGCATGTTTATGGTGTTATGCTTACAAACCATTTGATAGTTTTAAAACCTTAGTAAAAATAAACTTATGAAGGACATTGAAACAGATACAATCAGACCTTAGCCAGTGATTACCAGGGATTTAAAAAGAAATGGTTTGGCCCTAGTCAAAACAGAAAGGTAGGGCAAACAAATTAAGAGTTCCTCAAATGAAATATAAAATAGAAATTGAGATAGAGAGAACAAAGTATGCTTATGACAGGTAAAGATATAATTGAGATTTATAGTACAATACGAAAGCATATGAGAGAAGTGAAGAGGGGTTATGAGCAAAGACAAATGGCCAGCATAAAGAGGAATCCCAAAGTTTTCTACAGGGTTAGGATACATAAATAGTTAAAAGTTGGTAAAACGAGGATTTGGAATAATTAGGACCCTAATAGTGAATTTATACATGGAGTCATAGAGCATGGCAGAGGTATTAAGTGAGTACTTTTCATCAGTTTTTACCAAGGACGTCAATCTACCTAGGCCATGGTGACAGAGGAGAACACTTTGTCACTGCAAGATTCAAAATTAAAAGGGAAGAAGTATTGGATGAACTTTCAATACTTAAAGTTTAAAAAAACACCAGGACCAGATGAGATGCATCCTAAGATATTGAAAAAAGTGAGAATGGAAATTGCAGGGTCACTGGCCATAATCTTTCAATCTTCCTTAGTCTCGGGAGACAACAAAGGACTGGCAAATTGTGGAGATTAAAAGCTTGTTCACAAAAGTTTGCAAGAATGAGCAATTACAAGTCAGTCAGTTTAGCTTCAGTAATGGGGAGACTTATAGAAGTAATTATTTGTGATAGAAATAATGGTCACATGGAAAAAGATGGTCTGATTATGTTGACCCAACACAGATTTCTAATTGTGTTTAACAAACTTGACGTTTTTAGAAGAGATATGGTTGATGTGGTGTGCGCGGACTTTGAAAAGTCGTTTAGTACAGTGTCACACCACAGACCTATGAGCAAAGTTATAGCTCATGGAGTAAAGGGGCGAATAGCAAGTTGAACACAAAATTAGTGGATTCATAAAAATAAGAGGGTAATGGTCAATTGATATCTTTTGGGCTGAAGTAATGTTTGAATTTAACTTCCCCAGAAGTTATATTGGGTTCCTTGCTTTTCCTGATGCATATCAGTGATCTAGATCTTGGGACACAGGGGACAATTTCAAAGTTTGAGGATGATATGAAACTTGGCAGCATTTTAAACTATGAGAAGAACAGTGTGGAAGTCCAAACGGTTGGTAGAGTAGACAGATAGTTGGCAGATTTAGTTCAGTGCAGAAAGCTGAGAGGTTATGTATTTTGGTGGAAGTGTAGTAATGTCAACAAGGTGGTTCTCATTGAACGTAAGTTACCTGATTGGACCACACCGATATCCCTAATCAGGGAACCCTAGCTGACAGAAATAAACAGGAGCATTTTTAGTTCTGCTCACTCTAGGAGCTGGCTCTATGATAGTTGGGTCAGTGTCATGTACTATGTATACGTAAATTAGGGGTGCCTTGATGATGGGATACCTGCCTTCATGGAGTTATTTCGATGGCGAACAAGAGAAAAATATGTCACTACAGAGATGCACTTATAACAGTCGTCTTTAAATTGGAGTAAGCATTTCTGGCAGCATGCTGCTAATTGGAAAACTTGACTTGTTTGATTCTGCCATCGAAAAATGGGCTCAGTATGTGGAAAGAATGCATTAATTTTCCAGGCAAATGACATTGGGGCAGACAAAAAGTAACAAGCGATTCTCCAGACAGTATGTGGACCTGCAGCTTTTTCAGTTATTAGAAGCCTAACTTACTCAGAGGCACCAAATGCTAAAACCTTTCAAGAGTTGATGGATTTAGCTAAGGAATATTACAATCCCAATCTCTTCTAAGTCTGAGATGCTACTGGTTTTACTTGACAGTTTGACAACCAGACAAATCCGTATCAGAATTTTGACTGGCAGATTTTGGTTTAACCCTAAGTAAGGTGTTGAGAGACCGCTTAGTATGTGAGATTAATTATGTAACCACGCAAATGCACCTACTGGTCGAAGCCCAACTGGACTTCAAATAGACACTACAAATCGATTTGTCATTAGAAAATGTGGCAAGTGGACACTCCTATCATGGGCTTGGGGAAAACAACTTAAGTGAAAGTGATTGAATTACTTCATTCAGGACATATCCTGCACAGAGAGACCCTAGGTCAGCCTACAACAAAACCTCAAAACAAAACCAAGCCTCAGCCAAACAATTAAAATTTTGAGGATTTGGGCTGGGAAACCATTGTAGTTGCTGCCAGTATGCAGACTCGCGACAGCAAAAGAGGCTTGAATTGAGTAAGAGAACTCATAGACCAGTATCCAGGAGAGCACAAACCCTGGAAAGTCCTCATATAGCTGGTTTGGAACAGTTAAATTGCCTAGCAACATCCAAGTGAGAGCCAATCAAAATAAACGTCTGGTTAAATGGTCACCCAGTCCTAATGGAGGCTGTTACAGATGCGGCTGTATCAGTGATTGCGGAACCAGGCTTTACCAAAATTCACTCTGGCTGTCAGAACCCATGAGTTAGCATTGAAGAAACCTCTGAGGACATGGCAGATGTTGCAGCCTCAATTGAGTTGCCACCTTAAAAAGATGATGAATTTCGGCCTAGACACTGTGGGTGCACGAGGCAGATCACAGGGCAGCACACACCGTCCATATGCAAGGCAGAGCCAGAGGATCCAGATCTGGTGCAAAAATGCCCCAGGAGAAGCTATAGGAAAACAAACGGAGCTACATCCCAGGACTTGGACCGGTGGGGGGGGTGGGGGGGGGGCAGGCAATGTAGTGATTGGAATGATGTCAGCCAAATGAATCTCATAGAATATGAGTTTCCAGATTGGGGCTGTTAATCTGGTCCAATCAGGAACCCTGGCTGACAGCTATAAACAGTAGTGTCAGGCATTCTGCTCACTTTAGGAGCTGGCTCTGTGCCAGCTGGGTCAGTGTCATGTACCATGCACATGTAAATAAAAGTTGACTTGGTGACAGGATAACCGGCCTTCTTGGAGTGATGTGGGCATGAACAAGAGAGTACAAATTTAAAGTGATGTACAAGTATAGCAAATGCAATATGAGAATAGATTTTTTCACACTAAGTCACACAATAACATCATGTGAGAACATATACTGTATCATTACAAATTTAAACTGTTTGCATAAGACTCTAACATATTCACAATAGATAAATTGACCTATTGCATGCAAAGTAACGTAACAATGCTTGTGAAAATCTGTAATACAAAAGAGATTCGAATTGGAGAAGTGTAGAGACTTTGAAGGATTCTAGGCCTAGGGAGGTTACACAGAATGAGGGGTTTCTAAAACAAACAATGAGAATCTTATAGTTGAGATTTTGCCAAGCCAGGAGCCAGTGCAGGTCAGCAAGTACCTGTGATCAGTGAGTGAGACTTGATGCGATTTAAGATATGAACAGCGGTACAGTTATAAGTGTTGATACTTATCAAAACCATTGAACTTAGAATGAAATGGGATATAAACTTTGCAATTCCAAAACTCAGGGTTCATACCCAAAAGAACATTACATTCAGAATGATAATCGCAAAAAACAATAATAATGTAAAAAGTTAAGTTGTTATAGTGTTCTGACACAGGGTAAACTCTCCTGCTTAGTTTAAAACCAGCAACACCGAAAAGATTTATCTCATGCAGTAATCTGTAAAAATTGAGTGGCCAAGAACTATTTAAGGTAAACATTAACAACTTTATTTTTTAAAGTATAACAGAGAATAATTAACTAACCACTATTTACAATTTCTTCCTGTGACCTATCTTTTACCTTCCCTTCTATAATACTAGTCCAATAAAACTCCCAATTAAGATTTACAAAACAGCTGTATGTTCTTGTTTTTGGATCTTCCTGTGTCTTCTTTTCTCCTTGTTAGGAATTTCTGCGTCACAGATTACTAATCAAAAAGATACCTTTTTAAGAGAATTATTTTTCAGGCAGTCTGTTTACATACTGGGCTTGTCAGTTCTCCTTTCAACTGTTCAATTTCCCCCTGTCTTATATCCCAGAGCATGGGATTGTGTCATTGGCTTTTACAATTGTCAATCTCCTCAACTCAAACTTGATTGGAAATTGGTGTTTTTTTTATTGGGGTATAATTTAAACTGATTGGCCAAATTCAATTTTGTGTTTGTCTCCAGGTAACGAACTACTCGAGTTGTTCAACCCAGTGTTACATATATTGTTGCCTTATTGAGAACACTTGGTGCTGTGTCCGGTAGTACTGCTGCTTTTAACTCTCTTAAAGGTACACCCACATCTTCATAACAATAACCTTAACAAACCATTGGGCTACTCTCTCATTAGACAGACGTGACTTTGGAGGTCACCACATCTCAGTTGAGTGGAGAGATTTGAAAGGAGAGGTATTCATAATAAGAAAGTGGTGAAGAATCTGTTGAGTAATTTTTTGTTAGTACATTATAGCATCTAGGGTATAATCAGATTTAAATTCTAGATTTGCTACACAAAGTGTTTAAAATGATACAGACAAGAAAAATCATAAACAATTAAACGTTGGATGAATATGTTAAGATATGGATTATTCAAAATGGATATTTTGTATCAGTTTTCACTAGTGACAAGGACAACGTGGATACAAAATCAGGGAGCAGAACTGTGATATAATTAAAGAAATTAGCATACACAGAAAGGAGGCTCCAAGTAGTTTGGCAGGCTTAAAAGTAGATAAACGTCCAGGACTAGACGAAATAAATGAAAAGTTAGTGGTGTGGTAAAAGTGAGGTGGGTAGATTATAGTAGCAGATAGACGTGCTCCTCAGATGGGCTGATCAGTGACAAATGGAATTCAGTCCATGTAAAGTGTTGCACTCAAGCAGACAGGCAAGGCAAGGGAATACATGATGAACAGTAGGACCCTGGGAAACAACAAAGATCAGAGGAATCTTGGTGTGCTTGTCCACTGGTCCTTTAAAGTATTAGGGCAGATAGATAAAATGGTTAAGACATATAGGATTCTTAACTCTATTCGACGATGCAAGGAGTTTAAGAGCAGCAGGTGATGTTGGAACTGTATAAAACAACAGTTAGGCCACAGCAAGAGTATTCTGTGCAGTTCTGGAACCCACATTATAGGAGGCATGTGATTGTATCAGAGGGGTGCAGAGGAGATTTATCTGGGTTGGCGAGTTTTAGTTATGAAGAGAGTTTGGATGGACCGTGATTGTTTTTCTTGGAGCAGAGGAGACTGAGGAGGGGGTATGAGGAACATGATTGAGATGTACAAAGTTATGAGGGGCATAGACACGGTAGACATGAAGGAACTTTTCTCTTTGTTGGATAGATGAATGTCTGGGAGCATAGATTTAAGGTAAAGAGCAAGCAGTTTAGAGGCGGTGTGAGGAAATATTTCTTCACCCATAGGCAGGATTTTCATTCTGATGACAAGAAACATAAGGTGAGGTCATTTCCAGATCCCAAACACACCTTGGGACAGAGTTAGGGAAGGCAAACAGGTCATTCGTCAATGAGCAAAATGCTCATTGCCCTGAGGAGAAAGTACACTCCTTATTTCTACCATTTCACACACCCATACTCACAACACCTGTTTTATGGTCTGGGGAATGGTGCACATCCAACCTCTATTGAGATGAGAAGAGTATGAGTAGGAAGGTTATAAACTAGACACCTGACCTATATTACATGCCACCGCACCAAAAATACACCTGGCAGATGCAAATATCAAACCCAAGTTTCATTGGACCTCTCTAACAATTGACAGAGAGGTGGGGTGGCAGTCAATTATTGGTCTGAAGAATGGAATGCAAGTGGGACTATAGACAGGGGCCTCAGTCTAATCTGGGTTTCACTATTGTTACTTCTATCTGGAGTCATGTAGAAAATTTGAGTGCAAGAACATATCATGAGAACCAGAGGCCTAAAACCCAGGGTTAGCTCTTGGGTTCTTGGGACCCTGGGGTCCTCCTGCAGGCAATACAGTGCAAGGAGAGGGAGATCCTCTTCCTGGAGAATGACAGGGAAAGGCCACCCAACCAATAATGCAAAAGCAGAAATGAGATTCGAAAAAAATTAAACCCAGTGTCGGAAAATAAATGATCTAATAAGTTTAGCAAGGTGAGCCAATGGGCCCTTAAGTATTTTTCCTCTGACACCTTACTTTGGAGAGGAGCATCAGGTTGCATGCTTCTTTTGAACAAACGAGGAGTTGCCATATTGTTACGACACGGGGTAAACCATCCTGCTTAATTTAAAATCAGCAACACAGAAAAGGTTTATCCCATACAGCAATTTGTAAAACTTCAAGTGGGCAAGAACTATTTGAAATAAAAATGAACAACTTTATTTTGTAAAATATAACAGCGAACAATTAACTAACAACCATTTACAGTTCCTTCCTTTAATCTATCTTTTATCTTTCCTTCAATAATACTAGTATGATAGAACTCCCATTTAAGAGTAACAGAAAAATTCAAATTTAAAAACCAGCCAGTGGTCGAATCTTCTCTTTATCTTCGTCAGTAGATTTGCTCCCAAGGTCAGCATTTAGGTTTTTCTCCATGCAAACTCCTTCTCTAGACAGGTACCTCTCAGAGAATTCTGACTAACAGTCTACATCTGTTGGTTTGGGGGCAGTTCTCCTCCCAGCTGTTTAATTTTCCCCAGTCTTATACCCCAAAGCATCGGCTTTTAAGATCGTCAATATACTAAATTCAAACTTGATTGGAATTTGGTATTTTTCGGGGTATCATTTAAACTGATTAGCCTAATTTGAATCTGTTTTGTCATTTCCAGGCAACCAGCTACCGCAGTAACTGGAGCACATGTAACATGTGTCTTATTGAGAACATTTGATGCTGTCATTGCTAACTTTTACTCACTTAAAAGTATAGTACATCCACATCTTCATAACAAAAAATGAACCATCATAATGAAAAGATAGCTTCATTTTTTTCTCTACTTTTTAAACACATTGCCCTAACATACAGCTATTACTTTCTTCCCATATGCCTGTATGTGTGTTTTATAGGTGTATATATAAAAAAAATTAAATAAAGACAAATCTCATCCGTTAAATCCGTGATAACACAATTGCAATTACATTCTTCCAACCCGCAACATGTGTGATTTGTAAATTAAAAGTTTGTAACATAAGATTTCAATGAAATAGTCTCATATTCTTGTCTTTAAAGCGTTCTAAGAATGTAAGTGGATTGTGGTCACTGTACACAACCGTCTCCGATACATTGTTTGATACACATTAAAATGTTGTAAGGCCAGTACCAAACTCAATAGTTCTCTTTCGATCGTGGAGTATTTCCTTTGGTGGATGTCGATCTTCTTTGAAAAGTAACCAACTGGCAGTTCAATCCCATCCTCATCTTCCTATAGGAGTACAGTTCCAACTCCAATGTCACTAGCATCGATGGCAACTTTAAAAGGTTTTTGAATAATTTGGTGTTGCTAAAGCTGGTTTGGTGGTTAATATTGATTTCAAATTGTCAAATGCCTCCTGGCATGGTTCATTCCACCGAAACTGTGTGTTGTTCTTCAGCAAATCAGTTAACAGTGCCACTACACTGCTGAAGTTTGGAACAAACTTCCGATAGAATCCGTTGAGTCCTTAGAATTGAAACACCTCTTCCTTTGAGGTTGGTCATGGAAATTCCTCAATGGCTTTCGTCTTTGCGTTCCGTGGATTCAACCTTCCATGACCAATGTTATGTTCCAAGAACGTCACCTCTGCTTTCACAAATTCCATTTTATTTAAGTTTATCACCAGTTTTGCTTCTCGTAGTCATTCAAAGAGCTTTGCCAACTGTACCATGCAATCTTTTCAGGACTTACTAAAGATCACTACATTACATTGAACATAGAAAAATACAGCGCAGTACAGGCCCTTTGGCCCTCGATGTTGCGCCTATCCAAGCCCACCTAACCTACACTAGCCCACTATCCTCCATATGCCTATCCGATGCCCATTTAAATGCCCATAAAGAGGGAGAGTCCACCACTGCTACTGGCAGGGCATTCCATGAACTCACGACTCGCTGAGTAAAGAATCTACCCCTAACATCTGTCCTATACCTACCACCCCTTAATTTAAAGCTATGCCCCCTCGTAATAGCTGGCCCCATACATGGAAAAAGGTTCTCATGGTCAAGGTATTGTCCAAATAGACTGCACAGTTTGTTAACCCAGCCATAACTCTGTTCATCAGTCTTTGGAATGTGGCAGGTGCGTTCTTCATTCCAAAGGGCATCACTTTAAACTGATATAGCCCATTTGGGATTACAAATGCGTAAATTTCTTTTGCTGACTCTGATAAAGGCACCTGCCAGTAACCAGGCATTAAGTCCAATTTGGTGATGTAACTGGCTTGTCCAACTTTGTCAATATAGTCCTCCACTCTAGGAATTGGATATGAGTCTGATTTTGTAATGGTGTTGATCTTCTGATGATCCACGCAGAATCATTGAGTCCCACCCAGGTTGGGAACTAAGACGATTGGCGAACTCCACTTGCTCTAGCTTGGTTCGATGATGTCCTCGTCAAGCATGGCCTCCACCTCCTTCTGGACCTGTTTTGCTTTGAAAGGATTAAGCTGATCATGGTGTTGTTTTATCAGAGCAGTATTTCCTGTATTCCATGTACAATAGCATTAGTCCTCCCCACCTGATTCTTACCTATGTCCTTGTATTGCAGTAACAAATCTTTAAACTGCGTTCTATGCTCCTGAGACAGATAGCTTACTAACCTATTCCACTCCTCAAGGATTTCTTCATTTTTAAAATCTAATTTGAGGCACCCTAAAATCCAAATTTGATTTCTGGATTTGATTCTTCACTCTGCAGAGCAGTAACTAACACCTGTTTCTCAAATTCTTTCTCTCTAATATAATACAGTTTCAACATGTTCACTTGACATACTCAATGCCTTTTTTTCTATCTGGCATCTTTACTAGATAGTTCACCTGACTCAACTTCTTTTCAATTTGATAGGGACCACTAATCTGGCTTTGAAGGAATGTCTTATCACTAGTAACAGTACTAAGATGTCATCCCTCAGGAAAACATGAGTCTCAGAGCTTTTATCTGCCATCTATTTCATTCTATACTGTGCCCTCTTTAGGCGCTGTTTAGCTAACTCACTTACTCTATTTAATCTCTCCTTCACCTCCAATACATGATCTAAGTGTGAGATCTCTGACTTTGGTCCTGTCAATTTTTATTTAATTAATTTCAAAGGGCCTCTCACTTTATGACCAAATATTAACTCAAAGGAAGTGAACTGAGTAGATTTGTTTGGGGTATCTCTAATGGCAAACAATATAAATGGGATACCTTTATCCCAATCATTCCAGTAATCCTTAGAGTATGCTCTCAAATGGTCTTCAAGGTCTGAGTTAAAAATCACACAACACCAGGTTATAATCCAACAGGTTTTTCGGAAGCACTAGATTTTGGAATGCTGCTCCTTCATCAGGTGGTTGTGGAGAATAAGGTTGTAAGACACAGAATTTATAGCAAAAGTTTACAGTGTGATGTAATTGAAATTATATATTGAAAAAGATCTGGATTGTTTGTTAAATCTCTCATCTTTTAGAATGACCATGTTGGTTTCAGTTCTTTCATATGTAAATTGCAAAACCTTTTTTTAAAAGTTACATTCTCAAGTGAACTTTAACAATTGGTGTCATGTTGGCCCAAATAATGTATTGAAGGTGTGAGCCTCCCTGTGTGAGGCTGTCTGAGCTACAATGGTCAGACTGATTCTAATCTAAAAAACGATTTACAGAATCTTACATGGATTCATGCAGTTTTTAAGCAAAGTAAAATGTAATTCTGCAAGTTCAAATTCACCCCACAAACTTATATGTGTATGTGTGTTGGGGGGAGTGGTTATGAGTGTCTGTGAGAGGGTGTCTGTGTGTGTGAGTGTGAGTGTAAAGGGCTTTAAGTCTGTGAGAGGTTGTGTGTGTGTATGAGAGAGGGTCTGCGTTAGTGTGTGTGTGTGTGTCTGTGTGTGTGTATAGTACAATGGGGTCACCTGTCGTGTGACATGAACCCAAGGTCCCAGTTGAGGCCATCCCCATGGGTACCGAACTTCGCCATCAGCTTCTGCTTGGACACGTTTTGTTGTTGGTCAGTACCGAAGTCCACCTTGAAGGACAGTCACCCGAAGGTCTGAGGTCGATTGTTCCTGACTGCTGAAGTGCTGTCCGACTGATGGGAATGCTCCTGTCTGTTGATTGTTTTGCTGTGTCCGTTCATCTATTGCTGTAGCCTCTGTTTGGTCTCACCAATGTACCTTGCCTCAGGGCATCCTTGCCTGCAGCATATGAGATAGACAACATTGGCTAAGTTGCATGAGTACCTGCCACGTACATGGTGGGAAATATTCCCATGTGTAATGACAGTACCCGTGTCGACATTCTGACACGTCTTGCAGGGCCTACCATGACAACGTTGCGTGGTATTGTCCTGAAAGCCAGGCAGTTTGCTACGAACAATGATCTCTTTGAGGTTTGGTGGCTGTTTAAAGGTGAGAAGTGGAGGTGTGGGGAAGGTCTTGGCGAGGTGCTCATTCTCATTGACAATGTTTTGCAGGCTGCAAAGAACATGGCATAGTTTTTTTGGCTCCTGTGAAGTACTGGACAACAAAGGGTACCCTGTTGGTTGCAGCTCATGTCTGTCTCCTGAGGAGGTCATAATGGTTTCTCGCTGTGGCACGTCGGGACTGGCGGTCGATGAGTTGAACATCGTACCCCATTCTTATGAGGGCATCCCTGAGTACTTCCAAGTGCCCATCATGTTCCTCCTCATCTGAACAGATCCTAGGTATGCGTAGGGCTTGTCCAAAGGAGATGGCCGTTTTAATATGTTTCGGGTGGAAGCTAGAGAAGTGTTGCATCACGAGGTTATCCGTGGATTTGTGGTTGAGTGAGGTGCTGAGGTGCCCATCCTTAATGGAGACGCATGCATCCAAGAATGAGACAGATACTAGAGAGTAGTCCATGGTGAGTTTGATGGTGGGATGAAACTCATTGATATCACTGCAAAGTTGTTTCAGTGATTTTTTGCCATTGGTCCAGAGGACGAAATTGTCGTCAATATACCTGATGTATAGTGTTGGTTGGAGACCCTGTGAAGAGAAGAAGTCTTGTTCGAACTTGTGTACGATAATGTTGGCACATTGGGGTGCAAATTTGGTCCCCATAGCTGTTCCATGTGTCTGGATGAAGAACTGGTTCTCAAAGGTGAAGACATTGTGATTGAGGATAAAGCGGATAAGTCATAGGATGGTGCTCGGAGATTGGCAGTTGTTAGTGTTGAGTACTGAGGCTGTACTTTGTCCTCAACCGGGACCTTGGGTTCATGTCACACTACAGGTGACCCCATTGCACTTCACACACACAGACGGACACAGACACTGACACTCCTACACACGCACACACACACTTGCAGTATGTGTGACTGTACACTCACACATACACTCCATACACACCCTTTCACACACACTTATAACCACCCCCTCCCACCACCCCCCACACACATGCACACATGCACATATAAGTTTGTGGGGTGAATTTGTACTTGCAGAATTACATTTTACTTTGCTCAAAAACTGCATGAATCCATGTAAGATTCTGTAAATCTGTTTTTTGGATTAGAATCAGTCTGACCATTGTGGCACAGATAGCCTCACACAGGGAGCTAATACCTTTAATACATTATTTGGACCAACATGGCACCAATTATTAAAGTTCACTTGAGAATGTAACTTTTAAAAAAAAATTTGCGATTTACATATGAAAGAACTGAAACCAATATGGTCATTCTAAAAGATGAGAGACTTACAAACAATCCAGATCTTTTTCAATATATAATTTCAATTACATCACACTGTAAACTTTTGCTATAAATTCTGTGTCTTATTCTCCTCAACCACCTGATGAAGCAGCAGCACTCCAAAAGCTAGTGCTTCCAAATAAACCTACTAGGATTCAGGATGATATGCACTGGATTTAAAGTACTGTATACCTAAGCTATCCATAACCTCCTTAAACAGACTAGCAGTAAAATTTGACCCTTGATCCAACTGAATCTCTCTGGGTAGCCCATACTGCATGAAGAAAGCTACTAACTCCTCTACCACCTTTTTTGCCTTGATGCTCCATAATGGAATTACCTCCAGAAATCTGGTAGACACATCCATTATGGTTAACAAGCACTGGTTCCCACTTTTAGTTCTCGGGAGGGGACCTACACAATCAATTATAACCCACATGAAAGGTTCTTCTAATGTGGGAATTGGCTACAACGGTGCTGGTTTTATTACCGCCTGTGGCTTACCTATTATTTGGCATGCATGACACGTACGGCAAAAGTTAACCACATCCTTGTGCATTTCAGGCAAATAAAAATGTTTTTGTACCTTAGCCTGAGTCTTTCGTACCTCTAGGTGACCTCCTACAGGTAGCTCATGTGCTACCTGTCTGTATGCTACCAGCAACACAATCTGCTGCACCTTGGCCATTTCTCCCCAGCACTAATCTCCATTTCTGTGTTAGGATTTTATAACCCTCCGGAATATTCTCTGCCTCCTTTTCAGAGTACGCATCCTCATATATCTCTTTTATTGTCTTATCTTGCTCTTGCAAGTCTCTGAGCCTTTCAGGATGAAACACTTCTGTCTGACTCTGCCTGTTCAGGTTTTTCCTGCACCACTATGTCGAACAGGGAATCCGCTAATTGAACCTCAGTTCCTTCATCTTTCTCTTTACTTTTTGCTTCGTGCTGTGACTTATGATAGTGGGATCTGGTTACCACACAGTCTGGGAAAAGACCAGAATATTTCTGTTTTAACTCCTCAGTTTTTTGGTCTTCCTTGGGCTTCTCCACAACATGGGGTGTCACTCCCACCTTGGATCCTGCCAAATTATTCCCAACAACAAACTGAATTCCTGGAACTGACACTCTGTCAATCATTCCCACTGTAACTTCCCCAGTCTTAAGTTGGCACTCCAACCTGATGTTACAGAAGGGAATGCTAAATTTCTGTCCATCTATCCCACATATTATCACACTCTTGGGTAACAGATCAGAAGGAGGGCACATTTGCTCATCCCTTACTATCAGCAACTGGTTAGATCCTGTATCCCTCAAAATTATAACTTCTTGTCCTTCTCCCCTGTACTTTCTGAATAAACTTTACCCACAAAGGCGAATTCTTTGTAGAGATCAGGTACTAACTCCATATCCAGCCCCTGCCTAGGCTGTGCACTCCCCTGCAGCTCCTCGGCTGTTCCTGGGGTTTCCTTTACTACCTTCACTAATGCCACTCGCTTAGCTTCTTTTGCCACATCTTTTCCCACGGCGCCTTTCTTTAAGGACCCGTGGCAGTGAAAACACCTTTTCCTAGTGTCCTTCTGAAACTACCAACACTGTAATTTTCTGTGGCCCGCTCCATTATAGTGAAGACACCTGAGGCCTTTCACCTCCTGTCCACCCTCTTGTGCATCTTTAACATGTGGTAAATTCTTATCAGTGATCTCTACTCTTGGTTTCGTAGTGTAGGATCTGCCCTTCTCCCAACATTTCTATCTTCACAGGATGAAGCTCTGGCCAGAAGCTTGTCTTATGCACCAATCTGCAATTCTGCTACTCTTTGCACTTCCTGAACTTTCTGTACCTCCACGTGAATTCTTACCATCTCTGGAAGTGAATTTTTAAACTCCTCCAGCAAAATAATCTGTCTTAGAGCCTCAAACTTCTTATCTATTTTCAAAGCACGTATCCATCGATTAGAATGACTATGTTTAATTCTTTCCAACTCAACATTAGTCTGACCTGGTTCCTTCTTTGTGTTTCTAAACTGCTGTCTATATGCTTCTGGTACCAATTCATAAGCACTTAAAATAGCCTGTTTAACCTCTTCATAATCCATTGACACCTCATCGGACAGTGCGGCAAATACCTCATTAGCTCTGCCTACCAGTTTAGTCTGAACTAGCATTACCCATAAATCCTCAGACCACTCCATCTGCCTAGTCAATTTTTCAAATGAAATTAATAAGGCTTCACATCTTTCTCATCAAAATGTAGCAGTCTTGGCATATTTGTATATATCACTACTTTCTCTTTTAATCTCCATCTGTTTATTTGACTTTGCTGACTAAGTCGCAACTTGTCAAGTTCAAATTCTCTCTTTTTGCTCTGCTAAGAACTTTCTTTCTCTTTCTTTCTCCCTTTTCTCTTTCTCTCTTTGCTCAACTAAGAACCTTTTCTCTCTCTCTTTTCCTCTCGCTCCCTTTGTTCATCTTCTAACTCAATTTTCCTCAATTGTAATTTAAGTTTTTCTACCTCTACTGCACCTGTCTGTTCCTCTGACACACCTAAGTATTTGACTAACTCCCTTACAATTTCATCTTTACTTTTGTCCTTGGTTAAACTCAAATCTAACATATTTGTTAATTCTAAAAGTATGGCCTTTTTCTTTTCTTCTAAACTTTCTTGGCAAATTTGAGAAAAATCTTTAAATTCCAGAACCTCTTTAGCAATTTTAAGAGCCATTTCTCTCACTTTTAATTTAATCAACCACAAGTCACCGAACATAAACAAATTGCCTCCCCTACATTTTATTTAATGATCTAGGACACTAACCTGCAAGTGTTTAAATCTGCTGGGAGTTTTCATACCCCCGGATCTATTCAAATCTGTCTAAACCAGTTCAAATCATGGACCCGAGCCCCCACACTGTTATGACACAGGGTAAACCCTCCTGCTTAATTTAAAACCAGCAACACAGAAAAGATTTATCCCATGCAGTAATCTGTAAAAATTCAAGTGGCCAAGGTCTATTTAAAGTAAAAATTAACAACTTTATTTCTTAAAGTATATCAGAGAATAATCAACTAACAACTATTTACAACTCCTTCCTCCAACCTATCTTTGACTTTCCCTTCTATAATACTAGTTCGATTAAACTCCCAATTAAGGTTTACAGAAAAACTCAAATTTTAAAGCCAACCAGTGGTTGAATCTTCTCTTTATCTTTGTCCATAGATTGGCTACCCAGGTCAGTGTTAAGGCTTTTCTCTGTGCAAACTCCTTCTCTAGACAGGTACCTCTCAGAGAGTTCTGACTAGCAGTCTACAGCTGTTGGCCTGGTGACAGTTCTCCTCCCAGCTGTTCAATTTTCCTGGTCTTATACCCCAAAGCATCAGATTATGTCATTGCCTTTTAAAATTGTCGATATACTCAATTCAAACTTGGGTTGTAATTTAGTATTTTTCGTGGTATCATTTAAACTGATTGGCCTAATTTGAATCTGTTTTGGCGTTTCCAGGCAGCCAGCTACCCCAGTAGCTGGAGCACATGTTGCATTGTGTCTTATTGAGAACACTTGGTGCTATTACTGCTAGCTTTTACTCTCTTAAAGGTATACTACACCCACACCTTCATAAAAATATCTTATTTGCTTACTTATCAGAACCTTGGCTCAGAACCTTGGTAGTATTGAATTGACATTGAGTCATATTCAGCTTCTAATGAAAAAGAACAGCTGATAGTCCAAATGGACCAGCTGTGCCTTTTCTCTTTTTGTCCTTGAAGAAACAGGCCCATTATGCCTGGAAGAAGGTCAAATACTGTTGAATGGATCCCAATCTTAACCTGATTGCACCCCAGGTGAAATTCAGGCCATAAGAGGTCAGCAATGACCTCGGCACCATGGGCATTCATGGTGGACGGCATACCATGAGTTGCAATGAGTTGCAATGAGAAGCTTAAGTACTGCAGAGGCTTCTGCGCACTAAGTTTAACTTTCATGGTCACAACATGTCTCCCACAGATGCAATAGTGATTCATAATTAACTAATTAATTATTAATAATAAATATTGCCCTAACCACCACTAGGTTAAGAGCCATAGCAGTCAAGCACAAAAGAAGCACTGTCATATCTCTACAATTACATGATCCTTCAGTGCAGATACAATCACCTTTGTTGGTCATTATGTGCAGGCAGTGGGTGAGGACCATATTGCAAATATACAACAGGATATATCAGAGGCAGTTGCAATTATAAGAGGGACACTTGGATGATGGAGGACAGCCACATCCTTGTTCAAATTGGGCACCAATGCATGGTCCATTGGAAAGAAGGCTGTATCTAGATCAACAGCAGCAACAGATGTGCTGGCATACGTCAGAATTCCCTTGGGAAGTGTGGGGTCATGAACAAAAAAATTAAGGAGTTTATTCACTTCATTTGTGCCACCATGGCTCAAGTTTTGAGCACATGAGCTCTTCCAGTGACAGAGTGCTCAAGATCACAGAAGGCCATAACGCAGTTCTTGGAATCCGTGCACTTTTTTAAAAATTCATTTGTGGAATATGGGCGTCACTGACGAACCAGCAGTTATTGCCCATCCCTAGTTGCCCTTGAGAAGGTGGTAGTGAGCTGCCTTCTTGACCCGCTGCAGTCTACCTGCTGTGGGTTGACCCACAATATCATAGGGAGGGAATTCTGGAATTTTGACCAAGTGACAGTGAAGGAACAGCAATATATTTCCAAGTCAGGACGGTGAATGGTTTGGAGGGGAACTTGAAGGTAGTAGTGTTCCCATTTATCTGCTACCCTTGTCCATTTAGATGGAAATGTTTGTAGGTTTGGAATGTGCAGTCTCAGAATCTTTGGTGAATTTCTGCAGAACATCTCATAGATAATACACACCACTGCTATTGAGCATCGGTAGTGAAGGGATGGATGCTTGTGGAAGTGATACCAATCCAGCAGACTGCTTTTTCCAGGACAGTGTCAAGCTTCTTGAGTGTTGTTGGGGCTGCACTCATCCAGGCAAGTGGAGAGTATTCTACCACACTCCTGACTTGGGCCTTATAAATGGTTTCTCAGGCTCTGGGGAGTCAGGGGTGTGCTACCCACTGCAGAATTCCGAGCCTCTGATCCTGTCTTGTAGCCACTGTATTTATGTGGTGAATCCAGTTGAGTTTCTGGTCAATGATAATTACCAGGATATTGATTGTGCAGGATTCGGTGATGGTAATACCATTGAATGTCAAGGGGTGGTGGTTAGATTGTCTCTTATTAGTGATGGTCACAGCCTAGCATTTATGTGATGCAAATGTCACTTAACACTTGTAAGCCCCAGCCTTGATACTGTCCAGATCTTGTTGCATTAAACATGGACTGTTTCAGTATCTGAGGAGTCACAAACGGTGTTGAACACTGTGCAATCATCGTCAAACGTCCCCACTTCTGACCTTCTGATGGAGACAAAGTCATTAATGAAGCAGTTGAAGATGGTTTGGACTCGGATACTACCCTGAGGAACTCTTAAAGAGATGTCCTGGAGATGAGATGACTGACCTTCTACAACCATGACCATCTTTCTATTTGTCTAAACGCCGGAGAGTTTGCCCCCAATACTGATTGATTCCAGTTTTGCTTGGGCTCCTTAATGCCAAACTTGATTGAATGCAGCCTTGATGTCAAGGGTTGTCACTCTCACCTCACCTCTGTCCATGTTTGAACCAACGCTGTAATGAGGTCAGGAGCTGAGTGGCCCCGGCAGAACCCAAACTGGGTATCACTGAGCAAATTATTGCTGAGCAGGTGTTGCTTGATAGCACTGTTGATGGCAATGTTCCAACATTTTGCTGATGATTGAGAGTTGACCGATGGGGCAATAATTTGCCGCGTTGGATTTGTCCTACTTTTTATGTACAGGACATACTTGGGCAATTTTCCACATTGTCAGGTAGGTGCCAGTGTTGAAACTGCACTGGAACAGCATGGCTAGGGGAGTGGCAAGGCTTCAGTACTGTTGCCGGAATATTATCAGGGCCCGTAGCCTTTGCAGTATCCAGTATATCCAACCACTTCTTGATGTCATGTGGAGTGAATTGAATTGGCTGAGGACTGGTATCTGGGGACCACTGGAGTAGGCTGAAATGGATCATCCACTTGACACTTCTGGCTGAAAGCTACAGCCTTGTCCTTTGCAGTGATGTGCTGGACTCTTGCGTTATTGAGAATGGAGATATTTGAATGGTTAGATTAGATTCCCTACAGTGTGGAAACAGGCCCAACCAGTCCACACCAATCCTCCGAAGAACAACCCACCCAGACCCATTTCACTCTGACTAATGCACCTAACACTATGGGCAATTTAGCATTGCCAATTTACCTGACCTGCACATCTTTGGATTGTGGGAGGAAACCGGAGCACCCGGAGGAAACCCACGCAGACATGGAGAGAATGTGCAAACTCCTCACAGACAGTCACCCGAGGCTGGAATTGAACCTGGGACCCTGGTGCTGTGAGGCAGCAGTGCTAACCACTAAGCCACTGTGCCCCCTCCTCTTCCAAAATGTTCAATCATCCACCACCAATCACGATTGGATGTGGCAGGACTGCATGGCTTAGTTGTGATCTGTTGGTTATGAGATTGCTTAGCTCTGTCTATCACTTGCTGCTTATGCTATTTGACATAAAAGTGGTCCTGTTTGGTAGCTTCACCATATTGACACCCCATTGTCAGGTATGCCTGGTACTGCTCCTGGCTTGCCCTCCTGCATTCTCCATTCAACTAGGGTTGATCCTCTGGCTTGATGGTAATGGTTAAGTGGGGGATATGCCAGTCCATGAGATTACAGATTGTGTTGGAGTACAATTCTGCTGCTGATGGCCCCATAACGCCTCATGGATGCCCATTCTTGAGTTGCTAAATCTGTTTGAAATCTGTCTCGTTGAGCACGGTGGTAGTGCCACACAACACGATGGAGATTATTCTCAATGTGAAGGTGGGACTTCGTCTCCACAAGGGCTGCTTGGTGGTCGCTCTTACAATATTATTATGGACAGGTACATCTGCAGATGGCATACTGGTAAGATTGAGGTCAAGAATGTTTTTCCCTCTTGTTGTTCCCTCACCATCTGCCGCAGACCCAGTCTAGTGTCTATGACATTTAGGACCCAACCAGCTCGATCAGAGTACTGTTGCCAATCCACTCTTGGTGGTGGACATTGAAATCTCCCACCCAGAGTACAATTTTCTGCCCTTGCCAACCTCAGTGCTTCCTCTAAGTGTTGTTCCACATGGAAAAGTGCCAATTCATCAGCTGAGGGAGGAGGGTGTATGGTAATCAGCAGGAGCTTTCCTTGCCCGTGTTTAACCTGAAGCCATGAAACTTCATGGGGTCTGGAGTCAATGTTGAGGAATCCCACAGCAACTCTGACTGTATACTACTGTGCCACCACCTCAACTGGGTCTGTCCCGCAGGTAGGATAGGATGTATCCAGAAATGGTGTTAGTAGTGTCTGGGACATTGTCTGTCAGGTATGATTCCGTGAGTATGACTGTCAGGCTCTTTCTTGACTAGCCTGTGAGACAGCTCTCTCAATTTTGGCACAAGGTCCCAGATGTTAGTAAGGAGGATTTTTCAGGGTCAAAAGCGCTGTTTCTGTCCATTCCGGTGCCAAGACTGATACCAGGTGATCTGTCCAGTTTCATTTCTTTGAGACTTAGTCACGATTGGTACAACTTGCTAGGCCACTTCAGAGGTCAGTTGAGAGTCAATGACATTTCTGTGGGTCTGGAGTCACATTGAGGACTATCAGGTGAGGAGGGCAGATTTCCTTTTGTGAAGGACATTAATGAACCAGATGGGTTTTTTCTCCAGCAATCGACAATGATTTCATGGTCATCAGTAGATTCTTAATTCCAGATTCATTTTATTGAATTCAGTCTCCACCATCTGTTGTGGCAGGATTCAAACCCAGATCTCCAGGACATTAGCTGAGTTTCTGGATTAATAGTCCAGCAATACTACCACTAGGCCATCGCCTTCCCAACTGTGCATTGATGGCCAAGAATGCATGCCAAACTTTGTAGCTGGACCAGTCAGTGTCGCTAATGGCTTGGGGATGTCTGAAGGAGATATCAGTTGCAATACTGAACTGCAGGTGCTGGAAATCTGAAACAAAAACAGAAAATGCTCAAGAAACTCAGCAGATCTGGCAGCATCTGTAAAAAGAGAAACAGAGTTAATATCCAGTGACTGAAGTTGACTCAAAACACTAATTCTGTTTCTCGCTCTACAGATACTGCCAGATCTGCTGAGTTTCTGCAGCACTTTATGTTTTTCATTCCAGCTGGTGTTCCCTCCAGTTATCCAAATCCCCAGACAAGAGCTGACGATGTCACAGAGAAGAATGAGGAAGCCTGCTCTCATTGTCATCATCAACCTCCTTACCCCCACTGATGGAGGGAGCCTGTGTGAAGCAGAATTTGATGAAAGAGTCTGTCCCTACAGTGATTCAGATGTAACAGCCTCAGGAGATGCCCTCAATGGCACCTTCACAACACAGACAACCATATTACAATCACAGCTGTTGGCAGGCCAGCCATGACCAACTTTTCTCTACTTCATCTGAGCTCAGGGGGTAGCATTGTGTAGAAGTGGCTGAGTATGCAGACATTACATCGCAGAGCGCACTGAGGAGATACTGATGTGTCTTCTTCCTGTAATTGCACCATAAGCTAGATATGTGAGCCTCCTTTTCTAAATAGTGAGACAAACAACGATGTATAAAGTGGTGAAAGAAATCGATGGTTCATCCTTGTGACAGTAAAACCTCTGATCAGATGTGCACCCTGTGGCAGTAAGTTTTTAGTTTTGTAAGCTGCATCTTCAATAGACATTTTAGCACTGACAGATCAAACTGGGTTCTGAACTGGGTTCTAACCCATTCATCTTGGGTTAGAAGTGTTCAGTTGAAACTTGATATTGATGAAATCTTTGAACCCTGCGACAAACCTGGTCATCTCCCTGAATAGTTGGAGCAGCTTTGATGTTCTGCATCTGCTCCTCCTCTTCATTCTTCACTTCTATTACCTGCTGCTTCACTTCCATTGATGAGTTGTATCCCTCCAGGGCCTCACCCTCATCAATGTTCACATGTCTCTGGAGGGCCACGTTATGAAATGCTCAGCAGACCACCACAATGAAGGAGACCCGTGCAGGTGTGTATTGCAGTGTTTCATCTGACTAATCCTGACCCTGAATCGCATTCTCAGAAATTAGATGGCCTGCTCAAGGGTACTCCTAGAAACAGATAGCTCCAGTTGTATCACTTTCTCCGTATTTCTCATGGAGGAGTAAGTGCCCATCTCTTCAAATGCCTTAAGATGCCACATGCTGGCAGTGGCAAATCAATTGTCTGGGTGGCAACTTGCCAATTGGATGCCTTTGTGCTTGCTATCCTATTAAAGACAGAAAATTGGCTACTGCAACTGATCAGAGATGAGATCTGGAACATTGGCAATCCGTGAGAGAGACAGGCACAGCTGAGTGGGTTGTAATGAGCCATTCTCATAAAGATGGATATTTGATGAAAATATATCACGGCGAAAGTTGTTCAGACTCTTTTCTTGCACACTGCTCTGGCATTGATGCATGAAACCTCTAACTCTGAGTTGAAGGCCTCCACACACAGCAGGAAAAATGCCAGTTGGGACACATAATTCCTCCTGCAATTGGTTGCCTGTCTCCAAACCTACCAGCACAAGGATGCAAAAAGTCAGCTTTCATGTTCATCTCAACTAGGTAAAACAGCGTAAGTCACTTCCTGAGCTTGTACTATGGAAATTTTCACCCATGGCCGTTTGAGATAAATGAGTCTTTTGAATGTTGAGCTAATGAACAAGACATAAACTCAGCGATGAAGAGGTATGATGTACAATTTGGCAAAGATTTGAAGGGGATCATTCAGTCGCCAGCACCCCTACAAGTGTTCTTTTTAAACTCTTTCATGGGATGTGGGCACCGCTGGCTAGGCCAGCATTTGTTGCTCATCCCTAATTGCCCAGAGAACAGTTGAGAATCAACCACATTGCGGTGGGTCTGGAGTCACGTGTAATGATTGCCGTTTCCTTCCCTAAAGGATATTAGTGAACTAAGTGGGGATTTTTTTCCTGACAGTTGTTTCGTGGTCATCATTAGACCTCTGTCAATTTCAAATTCCACCAGGGCAGTAATTTAACCCAGGTCCACAGAACATTACCTGGGTTTCTGGATTAATAGTCTGGCGATAATACTACTAGGCCATCACCACCCCTTAACACAGGCCTATTTGCATTGCCCAGTCACAATGAGTCTAAAAGAAGAGTCATATTAAAATCAAAATGTTAACTCTGTTTCTCTCTCTACTAAGCTCTGATGATATAAATATCATTAATATAATTAACTCAGTTTAAGACGTTAGCTACCAGACTACTGGGTTTCTCCAATAAATTCTGTTTTTATTTCAGATATCCAGTATCCCTGCAATATTTTCTTTTTGTTTTCCAATTTAATGTCTGCAGCTCTCATATCCTACCAGAGTCCAACTGACCTCCAAAATCCATATTTTAATAATGAGACTGTATTTTAACTGATCTGCTCCTTTTAATGTAACCTGAGGGTGAGGCCCTCGGGTAAATGGTCATTTAGAGGCAGATGTGGTATCTACTAAGCTCTGATGATTTAGATAGCAA
The DNA here is from genome assembly GCF_037043375.1 of Chiloscyllium plagiosum. NCBI lineage: Eukaryota > Metazoa > Chordata > Chondrichthyes > Orectolobiformes > Hemiscylliidae > Chiloscyllium > Chiloscyllium plagiosum. The sequence continues at coordinate 48,233,978 of NW_028270147.1, read as the reverse complement.
TTGTTGCTGCTACTTTATGATTTTTGATCTGAAGAACCCTAACTGAAACGGTTCTTCTTTTTTGCATCGACAACAAATTACAAATGGCACACATTTGTGGCAGTATGATAAATATGCAAAAAAAACTGTTCATCTCAAATGTCTTTCAGGTGTTTCTAGAGGAGTTGGGTTCATCCGTTTTGATAAACGAATAGAAGCAGAGGAAGCAATCAAGGGACTGAATGGGCAGAAACCTTCCGGTGCTACAGAACCAATAACTGTGAAATTTGCCAATAATCCCAGCCAGAAAACAAGCCAAGCACTACTCTCACAGTTGTATCAGTCACCAAGCAGACGTTATCCTGGGCCCCTGCATCATCAGGCTCAGAGGTTCAGGTAATAACAAACATACATTTTAGTTGGCTTCTATTTTATACAGATTTATTTTAAGATTAAACTAACGTCTTAAACTGAGTTAATTATATTAATGATATTTATATTAATTTTGGTCATCACTTCCAAATAAAATTTATTTTGTGTAAAATAAAAAACTGAAATGTTTATGATTTAAATTTGAACTTCTTACCAGCAAAATAGCATCCATTTAAGTAAAGTTTTATAATTTATTACATCCTATTTCATAATTCTCAAAGAAGTTTAATTAAGATATATATTTTGGCCATTGGACTGCATGCTTTGCTGTAGCAACAGCTAAAATGTCAGTGTGAAACTTGCAGGGTTTCCATACAGCAACACTTTTTTGTTTTCGGTTCTCAAGAGGAAGTCCTCTGCGACATACCTGTTCTAAGGATATAAAACAGGACGTGTTCTTGACCCAACCCATCAAATTTGGAGACGTAACTCACTGATTGGGCTGACTGTCTTAATATTTTAAGGCAAGGATTCAGTATTGCAATTAAGTCATGATCAGGTTTTCAGTTATACTGGTTTTTGGGTCAAGTCAGTGTGATATTTTCTTGGAATTAAGCTTCACTCCTAAAGTTACATACACAGACTTCAAGCTTCCATTGGCCAAGATCTAGCATTTCAGTTATAGCAGTGCTCACTTGTGGGTCCAGCAGCCCAGTACAACAGAACCTGCACTGGATGTTCCTCCCTCCTGATTCTTACAGGGACTCATTACTTCATGATTCCTACTGCAAAGACCATGGAGATTCAGACCAGGGAATGTGGCCTGGATCACCGAAGACTGTATTAGACTAAATAGAGTTATAGAGTCATGCAGAATGGAAACAGACCCTTCAGTCCAACTCATCTATGCCAACCAAGTTTCCTGAACTAAGCTAATCCCACTTGCTTGCATTTGGTCCAAATCCCTCCAGGTCTTTCCTATTCATGTACCTATCCAAATGTCTTTTAAATGTAACTGTACCTGCATCTACCACCTCTTCTGGCAGTTCATTCCACATATGAACCATCCTCTTTAAAAATGTTGACTCTCAAGAGTCTTTTAAATCTTTGTCCTTTCACATTAAAATTATGCCTCTAGTTTTGAGCCCCCCTGCACTAGGGAAACAACCTTTGATATTCACCTTATCTATGCTATTCATGATTTTATAAAATCTATCAAGCCACCCTTTAACCTCCTATGTCCAATGAAAAATGTCCCAGCCTATCCAGCCTCTCCTTATAACTCAAACCCTCCAGTCCTGGCAACCTACATTTAAATCTTTTCTTCACCCTCCCCAATTTAATAATATCCCTCCTATAGCACAGCAACCAGAATTGTATGCAGTATTTTGAAAGTGGCCTGACCAATGTCCTGTACAACCGCAATATGATGTCCCACCTCCTATACTCAATGGCCTGAGCAATGAAGGCAAGCATGCCAAACACCTTCTTTACCATCCTGTCTACTATGATGCAACTTTCAATGAGCTATGTTCCTGAAGCCTTCAATCTCTTCCCAGGACCCTACCATTAACTGTTCAAGTCCTGCCATTATCTGGCTTATCAAAATGCAACACCTCGCAATGATCTAAATTAAACTCTATCTGCCACTCCTCAGCCCATTGGCCCAATTGATCAAGATGCTTTTGTAATCTTAGATAACCTTCCTCATTGTCTAGTATACCACCAATTTTGGTGTCATCCCACAAACTTACTGACCACGCTTGCTGTATTCTCATTCAAATTATTTAGAAAAATGACAAATAACAATGGACCCAGCTCTGATCCCTGCGGAACAGACCTCCAGTCCAAAGAAAACCATACACCACCACCCTCTGTCTCTTGCCGTCAAGCCAATTTTGTATCCAGTTGGCAAGTTCACCCTGAATCCCATGTGATCTAACCTTACTGGCCAGTCTACCATGCAAAACCTGTCAAAAAGTATTATTAAAGTCATGTAGACAATGTCAACCTCTCTGTCCTCATATCTTCTTGGTCCTATCCTCAAACAACTCAATCAAGTTTGTGAAACATGATTTTCCACGCACAAAACCATGCTGACTATCCCGAATCAGTCATTGCCTTTCCAAATGCATGTACGTCATGTCTCACAGAATCCCTTCCAACAACTTATCCACTGCTGATGTCTATGGTTTCCTAGCTTTTCCTTTGCAGCCTTTCTTAAATAAAGGCACAGCATTAGTCACCCTCCAGTCTTCGGGCACATCGCCCATGGCTGTAGATGATACAAGTATCTCTGCAAGGGGCCCCGTGACTTCTTCCCTAACTTCCCACAAAATCCTGTGATACATTTGATCAGGTCCAGGCAATTTAACCACCTTTATGCTTTTTAACAGTGCCAACACCTTCTCTTCTGTAATGTGGACTGATTTCAAGACATCAATATTTATTTCCCTGAGTTCCCTAGCTTCCATGTCTTTCTCCACAGTAAATACTGAAGTGAAGTATTTGATTAGTACTCCTGTTGCCTCTATTACAGAAAAAGCCAATTGTAACTGTTACCTTTATTTTCACCACCTATATCAGCTTATCTGCATCCAACCCAATTTCAAAGACTGTCAACAAACTTTACAGATGCACTATTGAAAATATTCAATTTGGACATTTTGGTACAGCAACTGCTCTGCCTAGGACTGTAAGAAACTACAAAGTTGTGAAGATAGCCCAGTCCATCACGCAAGCCAACCTTCCATCCATTGACTCCATCTCCACTTCTTGCTGCCTCAGAAAGGCAGCCAACATAATCAAAGAGCAGTCCCACCCCAGCTATAATCTCTTCTGTCAGGCAGAAAATACAAAAGCTAAAACACATGTACCAACAGATTCAAGAACAGCTTCTTCCCTGCTATTTTTAGACTTCTGAATGTACCTCTCAAATTTCAAATCTAATATTGATCTTGTTTTTTGTGCAACTTCTTTGTAGCTGTAACTTTGTATTCCTCGCTCTGTTCTATCACCCTATGATCTTCGTATGGTATGATCTGCCCGTACTGCACGCAAAACAAAACTTTTCGCTGTACCTAGGTACATGTGACAATAATAAATCAAATCAAACATCTCAGTTGCCCAGTCTTTGGACTTCCATTGCCCCAATACCTCAATATAGCCATTCATCTGCTCATTAATTTTTTAACCTCCACGTCCACATTCAGAGCAAAATGTGTACTTGCTTCCATCCTTGTCAATGCCTCAGTATAGATCCCATAGCTGATCCCTGAAGTCCAATTTTTTTGGACTATCCATCACCTATCTGCTCGACTACATCAGTCCTCATATGCACTGCCAAAACCACACACTAGTCTAACATATTCCTGGAGGATGAAAATAGGTCCTGGCTATGTTTCTGCACTATCCTTTAATTTTTAATTTTTAATCTTTAATTTCTCTCTCTCCCTTCCCCTTCTAGCAGGAAGCCTTTGGACTGCTTTGCATTTACAATAGGCTGATTCCTTTCTTTCTATGCCTTTACCTTCAATTCAGCTTCTCTCCAGTATCTCTCCTGAGCACTTCTTGCCCACCCTCAGTTTACTTTATCCATTAGAATTGCCTGTTATTTCCCAAGCCCACTTTTCTGCAAATCTGCTAAACATTCAACATTATTAACCCCCATGCCAACTAGCATTATGAATGGTTCCTTCTCCTCAATCAATGACCCCCACCCTTTCAAAATTGGATTATCACCCTTCCTCAAAAAAACCTTAAACTCTGTACCTTTCTAATTTATCAGTTCATCTCTCTTTGTTGCAAAGTTCTGATCACCTCCTAAATGTGTGCACGTTTCTCCTGCAACTCCAGGTTTGAAACTGACTAATTAGGTTTACACACCTGGCAGAGCACTAACATGGCTCCAACTCAATTCACAAATGATATCATCTGTTATGATGACCCTCCTTGTCATCCTCAAGCTTTTTATAACCTTTGGTACAACGTCCAATGCCTTGTCTCTTTTTGTCCAACACTGCGATATTGCTTTTTTTGTTTTCACGCGTAGTTACCTGATAAACCAGATAATCTTCAGCAGTGGCTTCCCCTATGAAATCCTGGCAGGATCTGTCCTTCAGCCCCTCCTCTGAGACATCACTGGGCTGAATCTTCGTTTAGAATAGAAGTATGGGGCTGGGACCATTTCTGTGTTCCAACCCTGGTCTGAAGCCATTGTCAGAGGTGTGGGTTGCCAGAGGTACACTAAGGCAACTCCACCTTGAAGCACTCTCTAAAAAATTTACATGTCATTTAAATAAATTTTGATCATAGGTTGAAGGTCATATCTATGCAGGAAACCCAGCTACATGATAACTAATGGCTACAGGTACTGCCTACTGAATACTGCAACTTCAGTGGGGTTAAAATAGAAAGCCACCTGTATCCCCTAGGTTAGTCGCAAGCAAGCCACCTCTGGGCACTTGCTGGGCTTATTCCTTTGTGGGAGGACCCTTTTGCTACTTCAGAGTTCCCATCAGGGTGCCCAAGCCTTTCACAATATGCATTCAATTATCAGAATGTCTACCCCTCGCTGCTGGCTCTGAATGAGCCAGTGCTGGCGAACTCTGGGAGAAGCATCAAGATGTGGGAACATACCTGACTATTAAGCCCCAACACATAATTGACCAAACTTCTTCCCAGCCTGACCTTTAAAACAATCCTGGCAGATCTGGAAAGATTATGTTTGTCATCTGTCGATATAGGGTCAGGTTTGACATATATCCTGACAGTAGTTCTCTGTACAGTTCCCCTGCCTCAGGGTTTTCAAGCCATTTACCTGATTTCCAGTCATGGATATAATTTCTCCCAATTTGTAGCAAAATTGAAGCCATTGATTTTTGGACGTACTACAAAATCAATTTCCCTATCAAGAATTACATTCATGTTCAATTATCTCAGACTGAACTAGACTAGGATTCTTGTTCAACCATAAACTGAGCTTCAGACTCCATATTCTCTACATGACAAAGACTGTTGACTTCCTATTTATAAAATCATAGAGTCATATACATTAGAAACAGGCTCTTTGGACTACCATGTCTCTGCCAACTAGCAAACACCAAACTACACAAATCCCATTAACCTGTACTTGGTCATATCATACTATACCCTGGCATTTTAAGTACTTATCCAGATGCTTTTTAAATGTTGCGAGAATATCTGCTTCCACCACTCTCTCAGGCAGTATATGTTCTATATATCTTTCATCCTCTGGGTGAAAAAATTCTTCTCATAATCACCTCTAAACCACATATTCCTCACCTTTAAACTTATGCCCTCAGGTCTTAGATACATCTGCCTCGATGAAGAGATTCTCACAATCCAGTCTGTCTATACCACTCATAATTTTAAGTACTTCAGAATCCTCCTCTGCTCCAAGGAAAATAAACCCAGTCTATCCAGTCTCTCCTCATAAGGGAGACTTTTCATCCCAGGAAAAATCCTGGTGAATCTTGCATAAACCCTCTCCAGTGTGATCACATCCTTCCAATAGTATGGCAAGCAGAACTGCACACAATATTCCATTTATGACCTAAACAATGTTTTATAAAATTGTAACAAGACTTCCTTGCTCCTATATTCTACAGCCCAGCTAATGAGGGTAAGCATTCCATATGCCTTCTTCACCACTATGTCTACCCATGCTGACACCTCCAAGGAACTATGTAATTGTACACCAATGTTCCTTTGTTCCTCAATACTTGCTAGAGACCTATCATTCATTTTGTATATCCTTCCCTTATTGGACATCCGAAAATGCATCATCTTGCACTTAGCGGGATTATGCATCATCTTGCACTTACCATGGCTCTGCCCAATTTACCAGCTGATCAATATCAGTTGGTAGCCCAAGGTCATCCTATTCAGTGTCACCAACATCACCAATTTTTGTGATATCTGCTAACTTACTAATTAAACCTTCTAATTAACCATTCACATCCAACATTAACTAAGTACAGGTTAATGGGATTTGTGTAGTCTGGTGTTTGCTAGTTGGCAGAGACATGGTAGTCCAAAGGGCCTGTTTCTAATGTATGTGACTCTATGATTTTATAGATAGGAAGTAATGTAAACAACAAACAGCAACAGTCCCATCACCAAATCCTATGTTACACTGATGGTCATTGGCTTCCAATTACAAAAACAACATTTCACCATCACACTTTGCCTTCTGTATGTAAGCCAATTTTCAATCAGTTTGCCAACCTGCCTTCGATCCTATGGGCTGCTATTTCCATGTGGGACTTTGTCAAAGGCCTTACTGAAGTCCATGCAAATCACATCAACTGCAGTTTCCATTGCACTATTGTATCTGTTCTCTTAACTTCCAACTATTGGGAAAGATGCAGAGAAAAAAGTTCATAGAAAAATTACAGGGGCACAAGAATTATCGGGTAGTTATAATTAGGCAGTTTAATTATCCTAAGAGAGTAAGGGAAGTTATAGTGTAAAGTGCAGCGAGGAACTCTGATCCAATGTTTCCAACCTGAAAAGAAGCTATTGCTCTGGTCTGAGAAATCAGATGGATCATGTGTTCGTAAGGGAACATTTAAGGACAGTGATTACAGAATCACAAGGTTTAGGTTGCTTTTAAAAAAGGACAAGGAGCAGTCCAAAGTAAAAATAATTAAATGGGGGACGGAACGTTAGTGGGTTGGGAACAAATTTGACCTGGATTAAAGAATTGCGGACGACTGTAATGGAACAATGGGATGCCATTAAAGAGGACATATTTTGGGTTTTACAATAATAAAGGCAGAGGAACTAAGACTTCAAAAGCCAAAAGCTGGTTACTGACAGTAAGAGGATCGTCTGGGAAGGAGGTTTCCTATTACTTTTAAAAACATATGAGAAAAATAAATTTTCCTTTTCCTGGTCAATTATATTCAGTACAAACAGTTCTTATAAAGACAACAGCATGAAAGGGGGTGGCACCACATATTTTAACATCTCACTTTGTACTGATGTCCATGAATTGCAGGTCAACTTGGACCACGTAACATTAAAGACTCACTCAAACTGAAATCCAAAAATGGAGTCATCTGCTATTACTTTATTGGAGACATTTAGAAGACAACCCAGCCTAACACTTAGACTATAAGGAATTAGGGCATGGTCGAGGTACATTCCCAGAAGGCTGAACAGTAGAGCTCCATGGATAGCAAACGAAACAAAGTAAGATTCACAAGAAAGTATGCATATTATAGTGGGGAAATAGATAATAAAAATGAGAACTGGACTGAATATGGGAACCTTAGAGGGGAAGTGCTAAAAGAAAAAAGGAAACATGAGAAGCGAAGGCAAAATAGGAAAAGAGTCTGAGAGCTACCATAAGAGGAAATCCGAACATAAAAGGAAAACGGATGCTGATTCAGGATCAAAAAAAGGGAATTGGACATGGAGACAGAGATAGAAGTAATCCGTACTTTGCACCAATTTTTACCAAGGAGGAAGATGCTTTCCAAATTTAATGGAAGAGGAGGTAATTGATACATTGATGGGCCAAAACTTGATAACAAAAGTGTATTAGGTAGATTGGCTGCACTTAAAAATATCAGGACCGGATCAATGTATACCTGAATAAGGATAGAAGGGTAGAAATTGTGGAGACACAGATCATAATCTTTGAATCTCCCCAAGACATGGGTACTGTTAGAGGCCTAGAGAATTGCAGATCTTACACCATCTTGTGAACAAGGATGCAAGATCAGCACTGTGCCTGCTGGCAAGTTTAACCTACTGGCAAGTTTAACCTATGTTTTGGGATAAGTTTTAGAAACAGTAACTCAAATTAAAATTAGCAATCAGTTGGATAAGTTAGGTCCCCAGCCTCACAGATGCCAGTGTTTAGCCACTTTGATTCACTCCATGTGACATCAAGAAACAGCAGATGGCGATCAGATACTGCAAAGGTTATGGGCACTGGCAAGATTCTGGCAACAGTGCTGAAGACTTGTGAAACTTCAGAATTATCTGTGGGCCTAACCCAGCTTTCCAGTGCAGCTGCAATACTGGCATCTAACCTGGCCAAATACCACTGGGTCAGCCTACATTCAGTATTATCAAAATGATGGAAGTAGCAGTGATTATGCTGTCAAGTGGCACTTGTTCATTGATGCTAAGTTTGGGTTCTACCAGGGCCACTCAGCACCTCACCTCATTACAGCTTTGGTCCAAAGATGGACAAAAGAGCTGAACTTCAGAAGTGAATTGAGCCCTTGACATCAAGGCTACATTTCATCTAATGTGGTATCAAAGAGACCTAGCAAAACTGGAGTCAAAAGAAGTGGAGGAAAAATGGTCTATTTGGTGGAATCAGAGCTAGTATAAAGGAAGATGGTTGTACTTGTTTGCGGTCATTCACCTCAGTCCCAGGACATCACTGCAGGAGTGCCTCGTGATAGCGTCTTAGACCCAACCATTTTACCTGCCTCATCGATGACTTTACTTCCATCATAAAGTACAAAGTGGGATTGTTCACTGAAAATTGCACAGTGTTAAGCACCGTTTGCAACTCTTCTAATACTGAAGCAGTCCCTGCCCATATACTGCAAGACCTGGACAATATCCAAACTTGTCCATATCCAACTCACTTTGGTATTCAGTAGGATTACCATTGCTGACGAGAGAACTTGTTGGCAGACAGGAAGAGCAGAGAATTGGAATAAACAGGTCCTTTTCAGAGTGGCAAGCAGTGATAAGTAGGGTACCGCAGGGTTCGGTGCCAGGACCCCAGCTGTTCACATAAATCATTAATGATTTGGAGGAAGGACTTGAACACAATATCTCCAAATTTACAGTTGTCACTAAGCTGGGTGGCAGTGTGTCCTGTGAGGAGGATGCTAAGAGGCTGCAGGGTGATTTGGACAGGTTGACTGAATGGGCAAATACTTGACGTATGCTATATAACGTGGATAAATGTGAAGTTATCCACTTTGGTGGCAAAAATAGGAAGGCAGATTTTTATCTCAATGGGGGCAGTTTAGGAAAAGGTGAGGTGCAAAGAGACCTGAGTATCATGATGGAACAGTCGCTGAAGGTTGACATGCAGGTGCAGCAGGTAGTGAGGAAAGCAAATGGCATGCTGGCCTTCGTAGTGAGAGGATTTAAGTATAAGAGTAGGGATGTTTTGCTGCAGTTATGCAGGGCCTTGGTGAAGCCACATCTTGAATATTGTGTGCAGATTTGGTCTTCTAGTCTGAGGAAGGACAATCTTGCTATTAAGGAAGTCCAACGAAGGTTCACCAGACTGATTCCCAGAATGGAAGGACTGACATACGAAGAAATACTGGATCAACTGGGGTTGTATTCATTGGAATTTAGAAGAATGAGGGGAGAATCTCATAGAAACATATAAAATCCTGATTGGACTGGACAGATTTGATGCAGGAAGAAGGTTCCTGATGTTAGGGAAGTCCAAAACTAGGGGTCACATTCTAAGAATAAAGGACTGAGATGAAGAAGAATTCCTTCACTCACAAAGTTATGAACCTGTGGAACTCACTCCCACTGAAAGCTATTGGGGCCAGTTTGTTAGATATACTCAAGAGGGAGCTGGACATGGATCTTACAGCTAAAAGGATCAAGAGGTATGGAGAGAAAGCAAAAGTGGAATATTGAAATTGCATGATCAGCCGTGATCATATTGAAAAGTGGTGCAGGTTCAAAGGGCCAAATGGCCAACTCCTGCACCTATTTTCTGTGTTTCTATGAATTCTCCCACTATCAACATCCTGGAGATTACCACTGACCAGAGACTGAACTAGACCGGCCATATAAATACTATGGCAACAAGAGGAGGCCAAAAGCTTGGAATCCTGGAGTGAGCGACACATCTCCCAATTCCCCAAAACCTGCCCACCATTTACAAGGTACAAATCTGGATTTATTGGAGCTGACTGGAATTGGTTTTTGTTCTACACTCTTTGTTGATTCTCTGGTAAGTTGTTAAGATCTTTTCTATTCTTAAGTTTTAACATGGTATATAAATTGGCGGTAAAGTTAACATATATATATATATATATATAAAGCAACATAAATAAATGAGTAATATGAGTAAATGAGTCATGAATTATATTTCATCATGTTAGCAGAATAGATGATGTATCAAGGCTGTAGTATACAGGAGCCCCTAGAAATAATTGTAATCCAGAGCAAACACATGTGCAATAAGAGTTTGAAGTTTAAACTGCTTCAGCTCGAGAGTTTACAAGCTGGAGGCTGAGCTACAGACACTGATGTACGAGAGAGAAGGAAACATACCTGGCTTCCTTATATCAGAAGGCTGTCACATCATTTAGGATAGGGTCTTCTGATTTGGTCACTGGTCAAGGACACTACAGTCTGACTGTGAGTGAGGCAAATAAGGGGACCCAGAATGCAGGTGTGTCATCCTGTGCAGTTGGCCAGTAGGTTTGAGGTTCTCTCAGCCTCTTTAGAAGAGAGCAGGTGCTATGGGATAGATGAGCAAACTGACCACAGCATTGTGGTGCAGTAGTTGCCTAAGTAAAGGGAACTTCAGGGAATGTACTAGTAGAGAACAATATAGTGAGGGGAATTATGTTGTTCCCTACAGCAAAGAGTATGAGTCCAGACAGTTGTGTCAGGTTTTGGGATATCTGCTCAGAGCTGGAAAGGATCTTGCAGGGTAAGAGACAGGATCCAGTGGTCATGGTCCATGTAGGTACCAGTGACATTGATAGAACTAGGAAAGTGGTTCTGCATAGCTCTAAATTAAAAGGCAGAGCTTTAAAGGTTATAAAGTCTGGATTATTCTCTCAGCCATGCGCAAATTGACTTAGGATACATAAAATTAGAGAGAAGAATATGTGGCTCAGTGAATGTTGTGGGAGAAGTGGGTTCCAATTCATGGGCCAATACTGAGGGCCCCTACACCTGTAATGTGCTAGAACCAATATTTTGGTGAACTGCATAACTAGGGAAATAAAGAGGATTTTAAACCAGTTAGTGGAGAACAAGAGATCAAATGTGAAAATATGTGGTATTTCAAAGGATACAGATAAAGTGTAACGGGAAAATAGTAATACAGGAAATGGGGGTCAGAGGAAAGAACATTGAGAAAAAGAAACCTATGAGATATACAAACAATCAGAACTAGATGTTGCTAAGATAAAAGACAAAACTAAAGGCTCTGTATTCTAAATAAATAATAAAATAAACAAGTTGAAAGTAGATACTAAAATAAACAAATATAATTTGATCACAGAATGATCTAACTGCAGAATGAAGAGGATTTAGTCAGGCATATTGATGGGGATATGACATTCAAGAAGAATAAGGACCTGGGAAAGGTGGAGGAGTAGCGCTGTTAATCATGGATGGTATTTGTGGAATAGTTAGGGATGACCTTGGTTTAGGAAAACAGAATGTAGGGAAGGTGACGAATAGTAAGAAAATAAGTCACTCGTGGAAATAGCCTACAGGCGCTTAATAGTAATAACATTATGGGACAAATAAGAGAAGAAATATTTGATGCTCTTGATAAAGGGGTTGAAATAATGATAGGTGACTTCAATCTCCATATAAACTGGAAGGTCAGATTAACAGTAGTAATCTAGACCAGCAGGTTATAGAATGCTTTCAAAATAATTTCTGAGAGCAGCATATTAAGTAATTGTGCAGATTAGATTTAGATTTCCTAATGTGTAATATGACAGGATTAAGTAATGACCTCAGAGTAAAAGCCCACCTTGGTAGCAATAGCTACAATATGGTTAAATTTTGCAACCAGTTTGAAAGGGAGAAATTTGGAACCAAGACTAGAATTTAAAACCTATTCAGACCAACTATGTGAGCATGACAGCTGATCCGGATTCAGTCATCGCATTTCATCCACGAGCTGTAATATTTTCCAACAGTTCCTCAGCAGCACCATAACCTGGGGGATCACTGTTCACGCCTTGTTTACAGAGGTGTCTCCAGTTCCTCATCAGCACCTCATTTTTAATGCAGTAGCATTCTGCCTCAACTTCAATGTGAGCAGTCTGAGCTAGTATTTTTAACAGTGGTTAGCTTATGAGGCTGCTAACTTAAAGATTCAATTTATTCCCTTCTTGAAGTGTTCAACAATCCCGAAAAAGATTTTAGATTACAAAAACAAAAGGTTTTGTGCTTGCAGTACTTATCTCAACGTTCACTGGCTGAGCCTTGGACCAGGGCAAAGTCTTATGCTTCTTTTGGCTAAGTCTGAGTTGCATTGAGTTCTTCAAGGGCTTTCTGCTTTGAGGCCTTACAATATTTCTTCCAGTATTCTGCCAAGTTTGCTTCGTTAACCATGTATACCATCCCTATGACATCCCTCACATCCAATTACGACCCCAGCTTAGCATGTATCATTCCCAGAACAATTCATCACTCAGTATATTTGTTGTAGTGCCAGCATTTCAAAGCTGCCCTGCTCAGTTGCAGACTGATTCTGAACTTGGCTGAGAAAGGGAAGATGGCACAATGATTCTCTGACAGGGACCTCAAGGGCCTGATGCAAAGGAAGGTTGTTGTCTTCCTGGAGGACCAACAGAAGAGACCACACCACAATACCCTGGCAACCTTGTCTGAGATCTCCACCCGGTCAATGCTGTATCCAGAGTCTAGAGATACAGCCAGCAGTGTCATATGAAGTTCAATGACCATCTCTGCTATGCCAGGCTAGGTGTCAAACTCTTCTTTCTGCCACCTAACATTCACTGTATCTCTGCCATTGCACCCACCTCTCACCAAGGATCATGCTTTGGTACTTATATTATTGATTGCAACATCTTCTCTCACTTGCTCTCACCCCTCACAACCTCCCACACTACTAACTCTGCATTGCCTTTGTGCTGCCTTCTCACAACCTTGGAACAATTCACTGCCTTTTGCCTACCTGCATCAGCACTAACAACTATGTGACCCACATTCATCTCACTCAATACTTCAATTTCTGTTGTGGTTCTGTTCGCCGAGCTGGAAGTTTTTGTTGCAAACGTTTCGTCCCCTGGCTAGGCGACATCATCAGTGCTTGGGAGCCTCCTGCGAAGCGCTTCTTTGATGTTTCCTCCGGTGTTTATAGTGGTCTGTCCCTGCCGCTTCCAGTTGTCAGTTTCAGCTGTCCGCTGTAGTGGTTGGTATATTGGGTCCAGGTCGATGTGTTTGTTGATGGAGTTTGTGGATGAATGCCATGCCTCTAGGAATTCCCTGGCTGTTCTCTGTCTGGCTTGCCCTATGATAGTAGTGTTGTCCCAGTCGAATTCATGTTGCTTGTTGTCTGCGTGTGTGGCAACTAAGGATAGCTGGTCGTGTCGTTTCGTGGCTAGTTGATGTTCATGTATGCGGATTGTTAGCTGTCTTCCTGTTTGTCCTATATAGTGTTTTGTGCAGTCCTTGCATGGTATTTTGTACACTACATTAGTTTTGCTCATGTTGGGTATCGGGTCCTTCGTTCTGGTGAGTTGTTGTCTGAGCATGGCTGTTGGTTTGTGTGCCATTATGAGTCCTAGGGGTCGCAGTAGTCTGGCTGTCAGTTCTGAGATGCTCCTGATGTATGGTAGTCCTTCTGGTTGTGGTATGTCCTCGTTCCGTGGTCTTTCTCTTAGGCATCTGTTGATGAAGTTGCGCGGGTATCTGTTTTTGGCGAATACCTTGTATAGGTGTTCCTCTTCTTCTTTTTGCAGTTCTGGTGTACTGCAGTGTGTTGTGGCCCTTTTGAATAGTGTCCTGATGCAGCTTCGTTTGTGTGTGTTGGGGTGGTTACTTTCATAGTTTAGGTCTGTGTGTGTGGCTTTCCTGTATACACTTGTAGAGTATTCTCCGTTCGGTGTTCTCTGTACCATCACGTCTAGGAATGGGAGTTGGCTATCCTTTTCTTCTTCTCTCGTGAATCGGATTCCTGTGAGTGTGGCGTTGATGATCCGGTGTGTTTTTTCTCTCAATTTTTCTCTTCAATTTCTCTCAAACAGCAGAAGGTAGCACATAACTTGGTAGAGAGAATCCATACAGGTGTAGGAGTGCAGGGAATTAGGCTCCTCAGCCCCTATGAAGAAAAAGTTCTGGCCTTCACAGAAGAAAACTGGGATTATTTCTGTAGCGATGCCAAGACATCCATGTTCAATCAGCTGAGTAAATACCAGTCTTCCTTTTGCTGCAACGGTCACATTAACTCTGCTGTCATCCATTGCTCACCATTTCTAAACACTAGCTGTGATGCCTTCTGTCTCTTATGTCTTGCGAGTACAGCCAGCATGTCCATCCCTTCCATGGTGAAAATCCCCAAGATGCTTGACCTCTGAGGACAGGAGTATCAAGGCCTCAAAGGAAGCATCAGCAAGGCTACCTCCAGTACCCCTCCTCCACTCTGCCAGATACTGACATTTCAATAGGAAGGTTAGGGTTTAGGACATGTGTGAGTATAGTTTGGTGAACACCTCACTACAACAGTTCCACAACTGGCCACTGACTCAGGCCACAGGCACTCAGAGGATTTCCAGAGACCAGAGACCTGCTCTGCCCCAGGCAGGAGAGAACCCAGTCATATCAGCAATCAGGGATTTGTTCCACTTCATAGAGGAGCAGAAACAGCAGATAGGTATGTGGAATGCAGTGGTGCTCATTGGCCACAAGTTGCAGTAGTACAGCAAATCATGCAACTGCCTGGCTGCCTCCATGGATAAGTTGGTGATTGCCGTGGACAGTCAGGTCACACCATATGCACCATCCTTCCAAGGAAACAGATGATGCCATAAGGCACCCATAGAAGAGGACCCTCACAGCTCCCTCAGAAGTTCCCACTGAGGAAACTCCATGTCTGATCCTTTAAAGCTGAAGTCAAGGTGGGTCAACTTGCCTCTGTATTAAACCCCCTTATCATCTACGTTTTTCTGCATACATTCCTTGCAAATATTGCAGCCACTTTCACAGTTGTCAACCGCTATCCTCCCAGCATGCAACTCCAATTCCAAAAAATAACTTGCAGAGTTTAGCCACCCTTAACCCCACTCTCCACCCCTTATTTTTGGACTAATTGTGACGTACTCCCCGGATCACAGAGGTACAGATCCCTGACCAAGATCACATCGAGCAGTGTGTGGCCAATTCTTGGACTGGTATGGGAAGTTGCCCTTAACTTACTGTGCCAGGACCTTTTGACTGACAGGTGCCTTAATGAACTTCAGTGAGAGCCACTGCCTACAACCTTTGAGTCATGACTGTTTGCTTGCTGTGGATGCAGTGTGTTTGCCACTAAATCTGCTGGCACATGGTGCATGTGTGAGATTGACATACAGGAATATATACATCTTTGACCAACAAGACAATCTGCGTGATTGCTTGACTGTGCTAACTGGCATGGCAAGGCAAAGCAAAGCATGGTTGATGTGCTCTGCAAGTAGGCACAAAGTGAGTGAGTACTAAGAAAGCAAGTGACCAGCTATGCGATGCAGTCCGGACCAAATCCTTCACATAGATGCATATCTGTGGAAAGTGTCCTCGTAGCAAACTTCTAATACACATCTGTGCTTCTAAAGCACCTTGCCAATGTATTGGTGAGGTGCCATAATGTTTGTGAGGATTTGGTGAATGCATGTTGCCAATGTTCATGGACAATGTATGCCTCTGGCTGGTACCCATGGATTGTGCCCTGTGTTGGACTTCAGTTAATCGCAGCACGGAGATCCTCCAGAGCAAGCAATGAACTGAATCTCTCAGGTACCGTCTCTGCTTTCCGTACCACGTTTTCTTGACATATAGTTTGTTTGACAAGTTTGGTGAGTTAGAAAGTTGAATATTATTGAGGTGTTTAACAACCAATAATCCCCTGTAAATTGGTAACTCACCATTGCCTAACAAGAAAATCACCATGCTTGTCAAAAAGCATAAACGATGGAGTGAGGTATTTGCAATGCGGAGGTGGGCCTCACCAGATTTATTGTATGATTTTACCAAGTCTTGCCATAGCCCACTTTATTCAGAGCCTCATAGGATTTTGCCCCACAAGACCATACAGTCAGGGAAATATCTGGCACATTTGCTTACAGTTGTTTAATCTTCCTGACCTCAACTGGATTCTCAGAGACTTTCTATTACCTTGTATCCCACAGGTCATTGCTGAGGAGTAGGTCAATCCTGTGCAAACTAGGTACGATACCTGACACAAGAACATTCTCCAGGTGCACCTGGAAAAATAAGATGAGCAGATATCCACCTTCAAATCCTTTTACAGCATCTTGTCACTGGCTGATAAGGAAGATTTTTCTCAGCAATGGAGTTTGACTGGCCCCAGTATCCCTCAGTAAGAATATAGACTTGCTCGCATCACCTTGCGGAACTGTGCCACCCTTTGGATACAAGCCCTGGTATTTCTCAGGAATTTCCAATTGCATCCATGTTAACAGGCTCTTGAGTCCACAGTCTTGAAGTCTTTCAGGACTATCCCTCTCCTCCTTAAATAAAAGCCTTTCATTAAACTCATCTCTTTGGCCAAAGTTATAACACTCCTCCTAATATTTTCTTCTGTGGCTTAGCATTGATTTTTGTCTTATTTTACCACTTCATAGAACACCTTGCCACATGTAACTGTGTTAAAGGGAATACAGTTCATATCCAACAGCTGTTGCTTATTTATTCTATTTACAGCACAATAAGTAAGTTAAAAATAATTGATCTGTTGAGAATTTCATCAAGATAATGGCCCAAACACTGATCCTTCGAGTCTCTTGCCACATGGTGTTCCCTTCTTCTGAAGATTCATTGCTTTCACCCTAATCCTCTATCCAAAGAGGAATGCTGCTGTTGCTCTCCATCCCCCAAATGCAATTGCATAGTCAAACAGGATACAGTATACCACTGTGATTTGGGAAACTTCTTGTGGGACATATTGGTGAGCCCAGACCTGTTTAGTCCCTTAAATCTCTGTTTCAGTAGCATTGTTGTGTGCTCAGCAATCATTCTGATGCCCCTCTTCTCCCCCCCCCCCCCCCCCCAACCAACCTTGAAATGCTTGTTGCTTAGTCTTCATAAGGTTGTCATTTTTTATTAGATAAGATTCCCTACAATGCAGAAACAGGCCCTTCGGCCCAACAAGCCCACACCGACCCTCCAAAGAGTAACTCACCCAGACCCATTTTCCTCTAACTGATGCACCTAACACAATGGACAATTTAGCATGGCCAATTCACCTGACCTGCACATCTTTGGACTGTGGGAGGAAACCGGAGCACCCAGAGTAAACCCACGCAGACACAGGGAGAATGTGCAAACTCCACACAGTCACCCAAGGCTGGATTTGAATCTGGGACCCTGATGCTGTGAGGCAGCACTGCTAACCACTGAGCCATCGTGCCACCTTTTATTTATAGTGTGTGTTCCAATTCCTTCTGCAACTATGATGTTGCATTGGTACAAGGCTTAAATATTAGGACAATTGAGTAAGAAAAGATAAAAATGTTATACCAGCTGGTTTTTCTTTGAGAAATATATAATCTTATGATGCTGACTGGTGCAATGATTGCAAATGTTTGTGGTCAATAATGCACTGGGAAAAAGAAAGACAAAAGAAACTGCTGAAAATCTGTGAGGTGACTTGTATTATCTACTGAGGCATTGGTGACTTACTCAATGAGCTTATTGGATGTTGAAGATTGTTAGATATCCCCTTCACAATCAGAAAGAACTAATGACAAATAAGTTAATGGCCACAATTACTTTGAACAGTATTGGCAAAGCACCATCCTGGTCCACCAAACAGTTTAGAACATAGAACAGCACAGTGCAGAACAGGCCCTTCGGCCCTCGATGTTGCGCTGATCTGTGAACTATTCTCAGCTTGTCCCCCTACACTATCCCATCATCATCGAAGTGCTTATCCAAGTTTTGTTTAAATCTCCCTAATGTGATTGAGTTAATTATATTGGCAGGTAGGGCATTCCATCCCCATACCACTCTCTGAGTAAAGAACCTGCCTCTGACATCTGTCTTAAATCTATCACCCTCAATTTGTAGTTATGCCCCCTCATACAAGCTGACATCATCATCCTAGGAAAAAGACCTTCACTGTCTATCCTATCTAATCCTCTGATCATATTGTATGTCTCTATCAAATCCCCTCTTAGCCTTCTTCTTTCCAATGAGAACAGACCCAAATCTCAGCCTTTCCTCATAAGCCCTTCCCTCGAGACCAGGCAACATCCTGGTAAATCTGCACTTTTTCCAATGCTTCCACATTCTTCCCAAAATATGCAACCAGAACCATACACAATATTCCAAGTGTGGCCGCACTAGCGTTTTGTATAGTTGCAGCATGATATTGCGGTTCCGTAACTCAATCCCTCTACCAATGAAACCTAACACACTGTATGCCTTCTTAACAGCACCTTCAACACGGTGGCACCTTTCAGGGGTCTGTGTACTGGCCCTATTCCTATCCTAGTCATCCTTTTATTCCTCACATACCGATAGAAAGCTTTTGGGTTCTTCTTTATTCTATTTGCTAAAGACTGCTCATGTCCTCTTTTTCCTCTTCTTAACTCTCTCTTTAAATGCTTCATAGCTGATCTGTAACTCTCCATCGCCTCATCAACACTTAAGCCTCCTTCTTCTGTTTAACAAGAGATTCAACTTCTGTAGTAAACCACGGTTCCCTTACCTTATCACTTCCTCCCTGCCTGACAGGGACATCCCTATCAAGGACACACAATATGTGTTCCTTGAACCAGCTCCACATTTCCATTGTCTGCATCCCCTGCACTTTGCTACCCCATTCTATGCATCCTAATTCTTGCCTAATCACATTATAATTGCCCTTGCCCCATTGATAACTCTTGACCTGTGGCATGTACCTATCCCTTTCCATCGCTAAACTAAACATAACTGAATTATGGTCACTCTGTCCAAAATGTTCACCTACAACTAAATCAAATGCCTGGCCTGGTTCATTACCAAGCACCAGATCCAGTGTGGCCTCCCATCTTGTCCCACCTTCAACATGCTGTGTCAGGAAACTCTCCTGTACACATTGGACAAAAACTGATCCAACCGACGTACTAGAGTTATAGCATTTCCAGTCAATGTTGGGGAAGTTAAAATTCCCCATAATGACCACCCTGTTCCTTTCACTCCTACCCAGATTAATTTTACCAATCCTCTCTTCCACCTCGCTGGAACTCTGCGGAGGCCTATAAAATCTCCAAGCAGTGTGACCTCTCCTCACCTGTTTCTAATCTCTACTCATACTACCTCAGTAGACGAGTCCTCATCAAAAGTTCTTTCAGCCACCATTATACTATCCTTGACTAACAAGGCCACACCTCCCCCTCTTTTACCACCTTGCCTGTTCTTAATGAAAGATCTAAACACTGGAACCTGCAACATCTATTCCTCACCCTGCTCTATCCATGTCTCAGAAATGGCCACAACATCAAAGTCCCAGGTACCTCTCCATGCTGCAAGCTCACCTACCTTATTTCGGATACTTCTGGCGTTGAAGTAGACACACTTCAAACCAGCTTGCTGTCTGCCAGCACATTCCCGTGACCCTGAAATCCTGTCCCTGTCCTTCCTACTCTCATCCTCCTGTGCACTGCAACTACACCTCTGGTTCCCATCCCCCTGCTGAGCTAGTTTAAACCCACCCGAATAGCACCAGCAAATTTCCCACTCAGGGGTGGTTCAAGTGAAGACCGTCCTGTTTGTACAAATCCCACCTTCCCCAGAATGAGCCCCAGTTATCCAAAAACCTGAAACCCTCCCTCCTGCACCATCCTTGCAGCCACGTGTTCAGCTGATATCTCTCCCTATTCCTTGCCTCGTTATCATGTGGCATGGGTAACAAACCAGAGATAACAACTCTGGTTTGTTCTAGCTCTCAGCTTCCACCCTAGCTCCCTGAAATCCTGCCTTACATCCTTCTCCCTCTTTCTACCTATGTCATTGGTACCTACATGGACAATGACTTGAGGCTGGTCACCCTCTCCCTTCAGGACCTCAAAGATATGATCCGAGACATAATGGACCCTGGCACCTGGGAGGCAACACACCAACCGAGGGTCTCGTTCGTTCCCAAAAAACCTTCTATCTGATCCTCTAACTATTGAGTCCCCAATGACTAACACTCTCCTCCTTTCCCTTCTTCTCTTCTGTGCAACAGGGGCAGGCTCTGTGCCAGAGGCCTGGGCCCCACTGCTTGCCCCTGGTAAGTCGTCCCCCTCAACAGTATCCAAAACGGTATACATGTTTTTCAGGGGAACGACCACAGGGGATCCCTCCACTGACTATTTATTCCCCCTTTGAACAGTCACCCAGCTTTCTTCATGCCTAGGAGTAACTACTTCCCTGTAACTCTTATCTATCACAGCCTCTGCCTCCCGAATGATCCGAAGTTCTTCCAGCTCCCATTCCAGTTCCCTAACATGGTCTTGGAGGAGCAAGAGTTGGGTGCACTTCCTGCAGATGTACTTGGATGGGACACTAATGGCGTCCCTCACCTCAAACATCATGCAGGAGGAACATTGCTCTCCTTGCACTGCCATCCCTGCTAGTCCCCTTATCACAAAGTAAAAAAGAAGAGACACTTATCTGATGTATAAGGTTGGTCTTTAAGGTTAGAGGAGGTGGTTGGGTGGGAGGCCCTACAAAGATAGGGTCTCGGGTTAGAAAACACTGACTTGTATAGCTGGACGGAAATAAAAAGAAGTCCCTCCTTTCCCAGAAACCTCTGCTCTCCGATTTCAAATGTAAAAGCTCAAATCAGTGACTCACCACTCCTGTCAGGCCCCTGGTCCAAGCTCCCGCCCTTTGAGTTGCTACTGCCGCTGAAAAACAGAAATGGAGGACTCCCGTGGTCCTGATAAGTATTTAAAGAATCAAATTAGTGACTCACCGCTTCCGGCAGGCCCCTGGTCCAAGCTCCCAGGGGCCTGCGTGTAAAGTATAGTTTTCTGGTAAACTGCTCCAGATAAATGCATTAAACTGTTGTCTGTATCCTTTGCCCTGAAAATGGCCTCCTGCAAGTAGTAGCACAGTAACTACTGTCTGCTGGAAGCAGAGGTGGAGGCAGCTGAGCTCCTCTTCCAACTGTTTATTTACACAAAACTGTAATAAGAGCAACCATGAAAAGGGGATAGAATTTCTGAGGTACATAAAGCAAAGTGAAAATGAAAGAGATGCAATCTGTAAGCTGGAAACAAAGCAATGGCACACAGGTCATCTGATTCAGTTAGCTGGAGCTAAATACTCCTCCAAATTCTGCTTTATTACTCTGAAATATCAATACTTCAAGTTTTACTGGTAATTTTAATGAAACTTCCATGATTTAACATTTAAAAAGCATTGGGACTCTAATTTCATCATAAGATCTCAAGATATTTACATTTATTCATGAAAAGATTGTCCGCGTCAGGCAAGCAGCTCAACCATCAGCTGTGCGTTTACAATGTTAGCTGAAGGAAATGGAATGGTAATCTCATTGCCACAACTGAATTGTCCACCTAATGGTGTCACCTGGTAGACAGAATTAAATCAGTTCTTTCAGTCCCACGCTCCTGATCTTCGGGCACCCGGTACGGAGGAGGGAGGGCAGGTCTGAAGACCTCCTCGTGGGTCTGCTCCTGGGCCTGGCTAAACTGGCCATCAACAGGTCCAGGCAGCGGGCCGTGGAGGGGGTAGTTAGGGCCGACTGCCTGCCCCTCATCCGCGGTTACGTTAGAGCCCAGGTGTCCCTGGAGAAGGAGCACGCGGTGTCCACCAACACCCTGGAGTTGTTCAGGGAGAGGTGGGCACCGCAGGGAGTGGAGTGCATTATTTCTCCCTCCAACTCTATTTTGATTTAGTCCCTACACTCCCCTTCACTGTTTTTGATCACACAGCACTGCCCTTTGACGTGAAGGGCAGTGTTTGTCACTGGCCACCCGGGTGTTTTCCTATCTTCCTGGTGGTGGAAATTGAATAAAGATTTGTGCACTTTGTGTCTTTCACTGTGTCTCACACTTGCACACACACACCATGGGTACTGGGGAAAAAATAAGCACTATCACACTTAGGTGGTAGTGTGGGGGTTAATATATATATAAAAAAAAAGAACAGGAGATTTCACCAACACCCTGGAGTTGTTCAGGGAGAGGAAAAAGAGAAAAAAAAATAAATCAGTTCTTTTTGTACATGCTTTTTTTATGCAAGCCATGGATCAATTAAATACAGATCTACATTCAATGGAAAAAAGATGTTTTATTGTTTATTAATCAAATGTATCTAATATTCACGGCATTTATGCTGTCTATAAAAGTAAAAATGCCAGATCAAGATGAAAGTCTTCACTGGGGGAGTGTTAGTTACTAGATTATATCCTTTGGAAGTTCCAGCTCTCTTGCTCAAAATGGACAATTTAGCAGGAGTTCCACTGAATGAGTTGCCATCTGTGAAACATTAACCCAAGGACCTCCTTCTCTTTTCAGGCTGGACAATTTGCTTAATATGGCCTATGGCGTAAAGAGGTAATTAAAACTCCATAGAATGCCAGATGTCCATGTTGGCACAGATTATTAATTTGTTTTGACTAACTTTCTTTCAGTTCTTTTACCAGCATGTCAGACTTTTTTTTTCGTACTTCAGTTCTTTTGGTTCTGTAAAAAAGAAACCCATATCTCTTTTGTTTACAGACTTCTTTAATTTGCAGGTTGTTCCATTTACTTGATTCAGGTGCAACAGCTGCAAATGATATGGTTCAAAAATGCTGGAGAGCAAGTACATTGGCTACTGGTACTGATTGAGTTCAAAGAAAAAGATGACTGCAATAATTCCCATGTATCATAATCAATGAGAAGTAAACATGCAGCAAACTACCATCTGTACACCTTGAATACATCTCTTATACATTACTTATTGGGAATATTAGAGAACTTTTCATAAACTTTTCAGTTGAATAAAGAAACTGTGTGCACCTTTATCATAATGTTTGGAATTTGTACTGTTATGTTTTCTTTTCCCAGTGTTTTCTGCTTTATTATTAAAGTCAGGTTATTTTGTAATTCATTAGAACTTCAAATGCAGCTTGATTTCTTTTTAAGACCTATTTTAAAAAATAATTATGTCATGGGAAAGGGTGTTAGAACAAATATAATCAGCTATTGTTTATTTGAAATTTGGTTTAAATTGTTTTTATTACATGCAAACCTCAAGGTTAAATATCTGTGCATGGAAAAGCTGAAATTTGAAGCCTCAACAAAGTAACATAACTTTTCTCAGAATGACTGCTGCTTTTCAAAGACTTTCTTGAAAAATATTTCAAATTGAAAAGTATGTAAATGAAATTATGAACTGTTTAGGTCAGTATGAGAATACACACATAAACTATAATGAACAGCTTAATACAATATGCTATAAAAATAAAGAATTAAACTAATTATTATGTTAAATGTTGACCTTAATTTGTTAAAGACTAATCTGATCTCATATTAGAGGTATATCCAAAATGTCATCTTCATTAATCTCACAAATATCCAAAGTGTCAGCTTTCTTTGTTTAACAGATTCTCCCCAATCACAATTGATGGCATGACCAGCCTTGTTGGAATGAATATTCCTGGACACACTGGAACAGGCTGGTGTATCTTCGTCTACAACCTTTCCCCTGACTCAGATGAAAGTGTTCTCTGGCAGCTCTTTGGACCATTTGGAGCCGTAAACAATGTCAAGGTCATTCGCGATTTTAGCACAAACAAATGCAAGGGTTTTGGGTTTGTCACTATGACAAACTATGATGAAGCAGCCATGGCAATTGCAAGCCTAAATGGATACCGCTTGGGTGATAGAGTTCTACAAGTATCATTCAAGACCAACAAAACCCACAAATCCTGAAGTGCAGATATAATGTTACATTTACAAACAAATGGAACTTAAAAGGCTTATACTAAAAATGGACTTCATAAGCCAGTGTTGCCTAAGTATTAACATAGGATATCCTGCAACCGAGCAGGAAATGATTTTATAATGCTAGAAGACTTTGATGCATTGAATGTTCTTTCATAGCTGTTGTTGTTCAAAATATACATAGATAAAATGTGCAGGACTTTTTACCCAGCCTGCTACTTTTTCTACCTTCTTTGAAGGTGGACCTTTTTAAGTCACCCATTCACATTTAAAAGATGAAAATACATTTGACATTTTTGAAAAAAACCTTCTCAAAAAGAACACAGTTGAATTGATTTAATAAACAGCCACCATCCAGACCTCCACTCCCCCACCCCCCAACCACCCTATTCAATAAACAGATCTGCTGAAGCACTTCTGCAGATGTTTTAGTTATTCCCTTTCCTTTGAATCATGTAAACATGAAGTATTTCCTGGTTGGGAAGGGGAATAGGGGGACCTGATGACATGACTTAACTTAAACAATGTTGCCAAAGAGATGGTCTCTTTGCTGAAAATGGGTTTCAAAAGATCTATTTTTATAATAAAAAAGGAGAATTTTTACAGGATCTGGATTTGAAAAAAATATTTTGACTGGCAAATATGGGGGATAAAGGACAACTTTGTCACGTTCATACTGTACTGGTACTTTTTAGGATCAAGATATATGTTTTAAATTGGAATGTAGGTTGCTTTTTTGAACGATGGGAAAAAAACAGATGATCATATCTTTCATAAAGTAATAATAGGGAGCGATCTCCCCAGGCACACAGTTCCCCACAGTCAGAACCCAAAAGCAAGGAGATTAGTTGCTAGAAAGTTTTTTTTAAGTCATCAGTAACAGCCGGGCATATCATTAAAATTAAAGATTTTTCCTGAAATAAATGTCAAAACTTCCTTAGTCGAAGTAGTAGGTAGGTGCTAATGAAATTGCATATCTTTAAACTCTAAATATGAACATACACATCACTTGTTTATCTGAACTGTTGTTACTTGTTTGTGTTGAATTTGTTGCCAACTTTAATTCCATTTTAGTCCTTGATATTCCATTTTAACAAACAGGACACTATTGGTATTGTTTCATCCAATCATTTATTTATTTTATTGCCAATCTGATGCATTTGCCAAATTAAATTTAGCTAGTTAGTTATTTGTTTATTTTATCTATTGAACAATGTTTCTTAAGTTTGTGTCATGTATATAAAAATTGATTTGTTTTTATTTATAAATTGTAAGAACTTGGTTGTTTTGTTTCGATGGCAAAATGGTTCCAGGTGATACTAAGTGAGACTTAAGTATCTAAGTATTTGCTTGTGCAGAAATAACAAATATTGTTTAATATATTGTCATGTTGGTTGTGAATATTTTTTCTTCATATTAGGGATGGGCAGGTTGCTTTTATTTTCCATTATGCAGAGAGGAAAATTGAGCTACGGGAACAAAATGGCTGAGGGAGGGCTCTCCTTAGTCCAGTGCACTGATAACTTTAGTACGTTGTGCTTTGTAAGAGTAAAAAGGTCATGCTCTTCCTTGGGTACTAGAAAAGTTACTCGCTATGCATAATATAGTTGATAGTTAAATTTGCTATTGCTTTTGTCTTGTTAACCTTTTCAATAACGTTGTCTTAATAGTATTGTTGTTATGGTTAATGTGCTTATTTTGTGCAGTTTTCATGCTAAACCCACTAACTGCATGTAAAGGAATAATTTGACAGTGAAGGTGGACTAATAGTGAGCAAGTGTGTAAGAATGCATCATATAACTTATCACTAAAAATGCTAGACTAGAACCCTCATGCAGTGTTCAGGGATTATACTATATTACCATCTGCTGTGAATGAGCTGAATTGCTGGGAGAGTTTGCTGCATTTACTGAGCATTAGTGGGGAAGGCATGTAAAATTTTCTCTACAATGTGTTTGTTTCATTGGGATATTTCTAGGACCAGACAGTAAAATATACACTTCAATAATTATGAATGACTTAATGTTAGCATAGCTAATTTAGATTATTTCTGAAACCAGCTGTAAATGTTTTTTCATAAAACTGTTGTGTTGAATTATTTGTAATTTTAATGTCAAACAATAAACTGAAGTGTCAAAAACATTATGATCTAGGTGCCTTTTTTTTGTGTTCTCACATTGTTTCAGCACTAGATGTGTGGATAATCATGCCTTAACTGAACCTTATTGACATACTACTGATAGTTTAATGGACTTCTGTAAACTCTTTTCTAAGAAGATTTTAGCATATAATATAGTGTTAATTACTACTTTGCCTCATTCCCCTCCTTTCCATATTGTAGGTATGTTGGGAGTGAAGTCGAATTAAAATCTTAGTTGGCAGAATGACACATAGGATTGCTGGTACTTATAGCAATAAAGAAATTGCTCTAATTTTAGGGCCTCATTTCTGGTGGTTTTCTGATTGGAATATAAGAACACATGGGTAGATAGTGCATAGTTCAGATCCCATCCATGTATGCTTAAAATTACAATAAGGATCCAAAATGCACTTGTTTCACTGTAACTGGGTCCTCTACTTTTTGTCATTTACATAAATGATTTGGATGTGAGCATAAGAGGTACAGTTAGTAAGTTTGCAGATGACACCAAAATTGGAGATGTAGTGGACAGCTAAGAGGGTTACCTCAGATTACAACAGGATCTTGACCAGATGGGCCAATGGGCTGAGAAGTGGCAGATGGAGTTTAATTTAGATAAATGTGAGGTGCTGCATTTTGGGAAAGCAAATCTTAGCAGGACTTATACACTTAATGTTAAGGTCCTAGGGAGTGTTGCTGTACAAAGACACCTTGGAGTGCAGATTCATAGCTCCTTGAAAGTGGAGTCGTAGGTAGATAGGATAGTGAAGTTGTTTGGTATGCTTTCCTTTGTTGGTCAGAGTATTGAGTACAGGAGTTGGGAGGTGATATTGTGAAACTTGAAAGGGTTCAGAAAAGACTTACAAGCATGTTGCCAGGGTTGGAGGATTTGAGCTATTGGGAAAGGTTGAATAGGCTAGGAATGTTGAGTGTCAGAGGCTGAGGGGTGACCTTATAGAGGTTTGTAAAATCATGAGGGGTATGGATAGGATAAATAGACAAAGTCTTTTCCCTCGGGTGGGGCAAGACCAGAACTAGAGGGCATTGGTTTAGGGTGAGAGGGGAAAGATATAAAAGAGATCTAAGGGGCAACTTTTCACATAGAGGGTGATTTCTGTTTGGAATGAGCTGCCCGAGGAAGTGGTGGAGGATAGTACAATTGCAACATTTAAATGGCATTTGGATGGGTAAATGAATAGGAAGGGTTGGAGGAATATGGGCCGGGTGCTGGCAGATGGGACTAGATTGGGTTGGGATATCTGGTTGGCATGGACAAGTTGGACCAAATGGCCTGTTTCCGTGCTTTACAGATTTTTTTTACAGATTACAGATTACATTACAGTGTGGAAACAGGCCCTTCAGCCCAACAAGTCCACACCGACCCGCCGAAGCGAAACCCACCCATACCCCTATATTTACCCCTTACCTAACACTACGGGCAATTTAGCATGGCCAATTCACCTGACCCTGCACATCTTTTGGACTGTAGGAGGAAACCGGAGCACCCGGAGGAAACCCACGCAGACACGGGGAGAACGTGCAAACTCCACACAGTCAGTCGCCTGAGGCGGGAATTGAACCCGGGTCTCAGGCGCTGTGAGGCAACAGTGCTAACCACATTTCTATGACTCTATGACATGGACATTCCCTGTGAGTCTGCTGTGCTTTGACTGTCTAAATCCCATCTCCAGAACATTTTTCATATCATTCCTCCTTGACTTTGAGAGTCAAGCAACTCAACAATGGGATTCTTCATCTCAAACCTCCACCAAATGCAGAGTACTCTCAACCACACACACGCTGCTTTGAGAGTCATATTAGCAATCTGCAGAGTTCATCAACAGTTTTTAAAGCCTCCACTCGAACAGTGTTCAAATTGTATGTCAAAATTCACAAGACACCAGGTTTATTTGAAATCACAAGCTTTCGGAGTGCTGCCCTTTCATCGGGTGATGACTTCGCCCGATGAGGGGACAGCACTCCAAAAGCTTGTGATTTCAAATAAACCTATTGGACTATAGCCTAGTGTCATGTGACCTTTTTCACCCCAGTTCACATTGTGACAAATTATGTGTGACCATCGATACCAAATTGTGGAAGTCTGCGCCACATATTCTGAGAGCCCCTATGACTTACATATTATAGAATTAGCAAGCCAGGTCTTCACACATTTCTGGTACATTGTGTATAATCTCATTGTTGTTCACATTAAATTATAGGACCTTCGCTACAGTCATCAAGGTCCTCGGGCTTTGCAGGATTGGCTGTTGGCATTCAAGAGTTCCTGCTCCAAACATGCCTTACGGCATCTTTACAAAACTGTCAGAATGATGCAGATCAAAGAGATGACTCTGTTCAAGCTTCAACGTGGTCTATGTTATACTATAGCTTCCTTAAGATGAGGTTTTCATATCTGGACCACTCTGGTGGAACTCTGTAGTGTAGCCCAAAAAGGGTGTCCTGAGTCATTGAGGCATGCTAGCAAAAGTGGGATATCCTGGATGGAAACAAAATATGGGAATGACAATAATCTTCATCCTCAGGGTCAGGACATTGACCAAGAGGAGGATGATCCAACAGAGCATGACAGAGCAATGCATCATTGAGCTTGAAAGGATAGAGGCAACCCCATTGAAATCTGCCTCCAGGATGAATGAGATGATTTGGACATCATTTAATTATTTTTCATTCTGTTAAAGGATGATCAATATAGCTGGCTCAAGGGCATCCCCCTGTCTCCTCTTCTTCAGAGAACAATCCCAGTTGCTCCTGAAGAAGGGCCTGTGCCCGAAACGTCGAATCTCCTGTTCCCTGGATGCTGCCTGACCTGCTGTGCTGTTCCAGCAATAAAGTTTCAACAGAGAATAGGGCCCCTCAAAGATCAGCAAGGCGGCCTTTGTGTGGAGCCGCAGAAAATTGGGGAGATACTAAATGAGTATTTTGCATCAGTATTTACTGTGGAAAAGGATATGGAAGATATAGACTGTAGGGAAATAAATGGTGACATCTTGCAAAATGTCCAGATTACAGAGGAGGAAGTGCTGGATGTCTTGAAATGGGTAAAGGTGGATAAATCCCCAAGACCTGATCAGAGAATTCTGTGGGAAGTAGAGAAGTGATTGCTGGGCCTCTTGCTAAGATATTTGTATCATCGACAGTCACAGGTGAGGTGCCGGAAGACTGGAGTTTGGCAAACATGGTGCCACTATTTAAGAAGGGTGGCAAGGACAAGCCAAGGAACTATAGACCAGTGAGCCTGACGTCGGTGGTGGGTAAGTTGTTGGAGGGAATCCTGAGGGACAGGATGTACATGTATTTGGAAAGGCAAGGACTGACTAGGGATAGTCAACATTGCTCTGTGCGTGGGAAATCATATCTCACAAACTTGGTCGAGTTTTTTGAAGAAGTAACAAAGAGGATCAATGAGGGCAGAACAGTAGCTGTGATCTATATGGACTTCAGTAAGGCGTTCGACAAGATTCCCCATGGGAGACTGATTAGCAAGGTTAGATCTCATGGAATACAGGGAGAACTAGCGATTTGGATACAGAACTGGCTCTAAGGTAGAAGATAGAGGATGGTGGTGGAGGGTTGTTTTTTCAGACTGGAGGCTTGTGACCAGTGGAGTGCCACAAGGATCGGTGCTGGGTCCTCTACTTTTTGACATTTACATAAATGATTTGGATGCAAGCATAAGAGGTACAGTTAATAAGTTTGTAGATGGCACCAAAATTGGAGGTATAGTGGACAGCGAAGAGGGTTACCTCAGATTACGACAGGATCTTGACCAGATGGGCCAATGGGCTGAGAAGTGGCAGGTGGAGTTTAATTCAGATAAATTTGAGGTGCTGCATTTTGGGAAAGGAAATCTTAGCAGGACTTATACACGTAATGGTAAGGTCCTAGGGAGTGTTGTTGAACAAAGGTGCAGGTTCATAGCTCCTTGAAAGTGGAGTCGCAGATAGATAAGATAGAGTCATAGAGATGGAAACAGACCCTTCGGTCCAACCCGTCCATGCCGACCAGATATCCCAACCCAATCTAGTCCCACCTGCCAGCACCTGGCCCATATCCCTCCAAACCCTTCCTATTCATGTACCCATCCAAATCTTAAATGTTGCAATTGTACCAGCCTCCACCACATTCTCTGGCAGCTCATTACATACACATATCACCCTCTGCGTGAAAAGGTTGCCCATGGATAGTGAAGAAGTTGTTTGGTGTGCTTCTCTTTATTGGCCAGAGTATTGAGTACAGGAGTCAGGAGGTCATGTTGCAGCTGTACAGGTCATTGGTTAGGCCACTGTTGGAATATTGAGTGCAATTCTCATCTCCTTCCTATCCGAAAGATGTTGTGAAACTTGAAAGGGTTCAGAAAAGATTTACAAGGATGTTGCCAAGGTTGGAGGATTTGAGCTATGGGGAGAGGCTGAACAGGCTGGGGCTGTTTTCCCTGGAGCGTCGGAGGCTGAGGGGTGACCTTATAGAAGTTTACAAAATTATGAGGGGCATGGATAGGGTAAATAGGCAAAGTCTTTTCCCTGGGGTCGAGGAGTCCAGAACTAGAAGCATAGGTTTAGGGTAAGAGGGGAAAGATATAAAAGACCTACGAGGCAACTTTTTCACACAGAGGGTGATACATGTATGGAATGAGCTGCCAGAGTAAATGGTGGATGCTGGTACAATTGCAACATTTAAAAGGCATTTGGATGGGTATATGAATAGGAAGGGTTTGGAAGGATATGGGCCAGGTTCTGGCAGGTGGGACTAGATTGAGTTGGGATATCTGGTCGGCATGGACGGGTTGGACCAAAGGGTCTGTTTCCATGCTGTACATCACTATGACGCTATGACTCAAAAACTAAAGTTCTTATCACTGGTCTCCTGATAAATGTCCTCTACAGCCTATTCAAGTTATTTTCTATTATATGGTGCCTAGAATTGAATGCAATATTCCAGCTGCATTTACTCCTTTACACCCCATGGAATTGATTTCTGCTGACAAATCTATGTGGGCCTTCAACAAATTCCTTTTGAAAGTCAGTATACATAGCATCAATTGTAGTTTATAATAGAAATTCTATGATGAAGGAATCTTCCCAGCAGAAGTAAATGAGCCTTTAGAATCAAGTTTGTCCTATCAGGTCAGAACTAATATGCATTAAAGGAGGCCCTTTTAATGCAAATTATTTGTTAATTACAGGATAGGACAGTAAGAGTATTTTTAGTCTGAATAGAGAGGTAGAACTAGCAGTGAATATGATCCACATCTAAGCAAGGAAGCATGGGTTAAATCAATTGGACAACAAATATTTTGTGATCTATCTAGATGATACTGAGATCTAAGTGCCAGATGGCTTGCACCAGAGTATCTAAAACTGAAATGGAAATGGAAATGAGAACAATTTTTGGAATATCTCATTAAGGTTAGGATCAATAACCTTTCTAAAACATAGTTGAAGACCTTGCTTCAGTTAATAACGAACAAAAGCAAATCGCTTGAAAGGCTCAGCAGGTCTGGCAACATCTGTGGAGAGAAATCAGAGTTAACATTTTGGGTCAAGAGATCCTTACTCAGAACTGATGGTAGCTAGGAAAATGTCAGTTTATATGCAGAAGATAGGGTGGGGGGAAGAGGATAAAGAGTGAATAATAGGTTGGGATAGAACCCAAGAGAGATAAGAACAGTTGGACAGACAAAGAAGTGGATAATGATCCAGCAAGGAGGCTGGAGAGCTATTAAGGGGGAATCCTTGGTAGTTATGTGTAATAGCAGACTATGTGATGACAGCGCCTGGCATGTGGGGGTTGGAGTAACGACATGGGAGAGCTCAAGCCCTAAAGTTGTTGAACTTGATTTGGGTTCGAAGGGCTGCAGGGTCCCCAAGCGGAAAATAAGATGTTCTTCCAGCTTGCTTTGAGCTTCACTGGAGCACTGAAGAAAGCCTGAGACAGAGATGTTAGCCAGGGAACAGGGTGGTCTGTTGAAGTAGCAGGAAACTGGAAGCTCAGGGTCTTTTTTTGTGGACAGAACATAAGTGTTCTCCAATTTAGAGGACACCACATTGTGAGCTGCGAATGCAGTAGATGAGATTGTGTGAAATGCAGGTAAAGCACTGTTTGGGCCATTGGATACTGAGGACAGAGGAAATAAATGAACAGGTGTTACACTTTCTGCAGTTGCAGGGGAAGGTGCCATGGGACTATGGAGGAGGCTTGTTTTGAGTGTAGGAAGAGTGGACCAGGGTGTCTCAGAGGCAACAGTCTGTGTGAAAGACTAACAAGGAAGGGGTGGGGAATATGTGTCTGATGGTGGCATCTCACTGGAGGTGGCAGATATGGTGGTTAATGATTTTCTGAATGTGGATGCTGGTGGGATGGTAAGTAAGGAAAAAGGTGGACATTTCAGGTGCTCCTTTGCCAATGTTGGCATCATCGAACAGGTGCAATTGAGACAGAGGAACTGGGAGAATGGAATAGAGTCTTCACAGGAAGCAGGGTGCGAGGATGTATGGTCAAGGTAACTGGGAGTTGGTGGGTTTAGAGTGGATACTTCTGGCCAGCCTATCCCCACAAATGGAAATAGAGATTTCGAGGAAGGGAAGGGAGGAGTCAGAGGTGGACTAGATGAAAGTAGGAGCGGGGTGGAAATTGGAACCCAAATCGATAAAATATTCCAAGCCTGGATGGGAGAGGGAAGCCACACCAATGATATCATCAATGTACCAGAGGAAGAGTTGTGAGTGTGGGCCAGAACAGGAATGTTCCACGTACCCCACAAAGAGACAGATATAACTCAGGCCAATGCATGTACCCATGACCACCCGTCTGAACTGAAGAAAATGAGAGGAGTTCAGAAAAAAGTTGTTCAGGCCTCAGGTAATATTCAGCCAAAACAACAATGAAGATATTTTACCGACATTATCTATCAACATCAAGTAAATTTGTCTATGGTGTTTGAATTCCCTTCAGAAACATTGTTTTCATTTACAAACATTCCAGAATTGACATTAAAAGTACTAGATTTGGAAGCACTAATGGAAACTGATGTTTGATATGACACAAATACCATAAGGGGAACTTTTACAGGGAGGAGTAAATAGGTTTGTATGCCAAGAGGAAGTGAAGGCGCCTGAAATTGACATCAAGTTAGGATCCTGTTATAACACTGATATGAAGGCCAGCATTGTTACCATGTTATAATATGATATTGATGCCTGTGTACCAATCATTAGTGATTTGTGTAGATTTGTGCCACCAATCCTCCATCCTGTGTTGGTCTAAAGGGATGTTCTGTGGTGGAGGATGGACCATAAATAAGTCGCAGCAAAAGAGGAATTTTATAGATAACAGGATTCAGTTTATTAATATGAGTAACTATGTTCAGGTTATATTAACATCTAGGCATATTAAATATAATGAACAAGAAGTAGTTAAGACATGTGTATCCATCAGGGGACTGTGCCCAGCTGTTTCCTGCCTATGCTCCACCCGGTGCTTATGTTATGTATCAGAGTGGACAGAGCTTCAGAAATTAACTCTTGCATATCCATTAGCTTATATAATCCACCCCAAGCTTTTGCCCCTTAGTTAACCCATTATGAAATGGTACAAATAATAATATTACAATTGCAAATACTCCTTCTTCCTCAAGTCTCTAGCTTCAGAAATTTAAGCAAACTAGTGATTTGACATTTCTTCCAGAATCCATTTGTTTTGGACTTTAAAAAATCTGCAGATCCTTGGCTTTAAGATAGTTACATTTGATGGTGATCTTTAGCTGGACTGGTTTGTGAGCGATTACCATTATGATGTTTCTCAATGGTTAGCCCCAATGAAGCATTAATGGAAAATGGTTGTGCAGTGAGACAAATTTCCTGTGGTTATTCCATATATGAACAACATGCTGGTCTGACAATCCTTGGACCTCAATACCATTTCTGTCAAAGTCACTTATGCACATCCATTGCTCTTGAATCCACACGTATTGTAACACCTATAGTGAGTAGCCTGCTGCTGTTGATAAGTCACCTCATTGTTCGAGCATTTTTAAAGTCCTTTGGACTCAGCTGTGGAATCGGCCTCTTTGGAATGAATTGGAGTTAAGTTTTCAGTTTTCTCCCCATCAGTTGTTCTCATGACAATAAGTAGCATAAGAGTAGAATGGACCAATAATTTAACAGAACTTTATAAATGTCATTTTATTTTCAAAAGGCATTTTGACCATCTGTACCTCATGTTCAACTTACCTATTTGACCGTGGATATCTTGGTGAGCTGGTTACACATTGAAATCAGAAGTGACCGTAAACTGACTGAAAGACTCGGCCATATTTCGAGTCTGGTTTCTTTGATATGGGACGAATGGTAATAAATTGGAAAGGGTGCAAAAAAGATTTACAAGGATGTTACCAGGTCTGAAGGGTTGGAGTTATATGGAGAGACTGAATAAGTTGGGACTTTTTTCCCTGGAGCATAGGAAGCTTAGGGGTGTCCTTATATTGGTTAAAAAATCATGACAGACATAGATAAGGTGAATAGCTAAGGTCTTTTCCTCAAGATAGGGGAGTCCAAGATTAGAGGGCATAGATTTAAGGTAAGAAGGAAAAGATTTAAAAGGGATCTGAGGGGCAACTTTTTCGTACAGAGAATAGTGTGTTTATGGAACAAGCTGCCAGAGAAAGTAGTAGAGGAGAATACAATTACAACATTCAAAAGACATACAACAGATACATGGATAGGAAATGTTTAGAGGAATATGGGCCAAATGCAGGCAAATGGGACTAGTTCAGTTTAGGAAACCTGGTTGGCATGGACAAGTTTTTCCAGAGGGCTTGTTTCCTTGCTGTTTGACTCTGACTCTATGAAAACTGTGGTCAATTATCAGATATAACTACATCAGGGTTCCCATGTATAGAAGACATTTCATGTAAAACCTTGACAACTGCATTTGTGATCATTTGTAACTTTTTTTTTACTTCAATCCAAAAAGTCAACAGCAATCAGGTACGACCATTCATCCAACATTAATAAATTGGTTCCCACTCGCTTCCATAGCATGGTAAGGAAAATTGTGGGGATCAATGGCTCTTTACTTTCAAGCCTGCCAATAGCACAAGTTGCAGAGTCAGTTATTGGTATTCACTCTCTTTTGCAATCCCTAGTCTACACTTATGCCTGGACCCTGGCTCTGTGCTCAATAATGCCCAAATGTTCTGGTGTAATTTATCAAGGACATGATATCTGAGGGAGCTGGAATGACCGTTTTTTCATTAAATATTAACGAGTCCATCAATAATTATGAAATGCTGTTCGAGCTTAAAATAGGCTTTTATAGCCAATCCAGTGGGCTTTTGGTCTGGACAGTCTCCAACACCCAAATGCAGACACATGCC
Organism: Chiloscyllium plagiosum; assembly: GCF_037043375.1. Lineage (NCBI taxonomy): Eukaryota > Metazoa > Chordata > Chondrichthyes > Orectolobiformes > Hemiscylliidae > Chiloscyllium > Chiloscyllium plagiosum. The sequence goes on along the minus strand of NW_028270147.1, from coordinate 48,198,202 downwards.
ATGTCTTGTTTTTGTTCCTGTCAGATTTAATGATCTGCTTTGGGTTACTGGCCATTGTATCCTTGTGGCCTGAGTTTGCAATTCAAGTTGACCAACAAATTTCTTATAAAACGTTATAAGGCAGTCCATAATTGCTTTGGAGAGGACATCTACTGCCATTTTCAGCCTCCCTTGCACATATGTGGTCTCATAAGCAAACCTCACACGGCAGATTTGTATTCATGGAGTCATCTTTGCCAGATCTTTATCATTGAAAAGGGTGGTCATGATTTATGGCCCATCTCTATGTAAACTTCCAGACCAAGAATCTAGACTGAAAATCTCTTACACACCCATGTGACCAAGAGGTTTTATACATAACTGTATAGCATGTCTACATATCTGACAATGCTCTGGATGTGTAATACACCAGTTTTTGACACTGATCTTGTTGCTTCTGAAAGACCAGTGCTCCTATACCATGTGAGTGATGCTTTAGGAGTATGGTAAGATAGGGCAAGAAAACACTCATGGCATCACAGTGAGAATGCTTTCACAAAATATAACACATGCATTCATTCAGATGCAATGTCTTAAATTCCAATTGGTCAGCATTCGACCACACTCCAACCTTATCTGCTTATACATACTTGAGCTTGTGCATGCTGTCTCTTCTTGTCACATTTTAATTATTGCGAGGGTATTGCTATTCTGTTCTATTGCCTTGTCTTTTTTAATTTACCAGGTCTTCCCTCACATGATCCTTTACTCTAACTATTTAGTTTAAAGCATTCTTAACAATTGTAACAAAGATGTGGGTGTACTGTACCTTTAAGAGAGTTAAAAGCTAACAGTGACATCACCAAGTATTATCAATAAGATACAATGTAACATGTGCTGCAGCTACTGGGGTAGCTCAGTAGCTGGTTGCCTGGAAATGACAAAACGCATTCGAATTAGGCCAATCGGTTTAAATTATACCCTGAAAAACATCAAACTTAAATCCAGTTTGAATTTAGTAAATTGACAATCCTAAAAGCCAATGACACAATCCGATGCTTTGGGGTATAAGACTGTGAAAAATTGAACAGTTGAGAGGACAACTTCCAAACTACCAGCATGTAAAAAAAAACCCGGAAAATAGCTCTCTTAAAGGTACCTTTGTCAATCAATAACGTATGAAGCAGAATCCCAAGAAGAAGAAAAGAAGACAGGAATACAGAGAAAACTGAAAGCTGCCTCATTTTGAGATAAGAAGTTTTGTTATGTAAATCTTAATTGGGAGTTTTATTGGACTAGTATTATGGAAGGGGAAGGTAAAAGATAGGTTCGAGGAAGGAGTTGTAAATAGTTGTTAGTTAGTTATTCTCTTATACTTTAAGAAATAAAGTTGTTAATCTTACCGTAACTAGTTCTTGGCCTCTCGAATTTTCACAGATTACTGCACGGGATAAATCTTGCCTGTGTTGTTGCTTTAAGTTAAGCAGGAGTGTTTATCCTGTGTCGTAACACGGTTTTATTTCTATGATTTGATATTATACCGGACCATGACATCATAATGGCTGCATTATTGAAAATTAGGATATACAACTGCATTGTCAAGTGCATAGAGCATTCAATTTGCAATTTTGTTTCAGCAGACATTACAAAACAAAGCAAAAATGTGAATTTTGGAATATTGTTCAAATTATTTTAGAAATTATGGCTTAGTGTAATCAGTTACAGTGATTTCAGTCTGTGTGTACTTAACAACAGTTTGCATTATATTTAAAAGTACTTTAATGCAATAAAACAGCCCAAGATATTTTACAGGAGCTTTATAAAACAAAGTGTGATGCAGAGCCATGGGAGATAGTAACTCAGATGACCAAAAGCTTATGTTTTTAAGGAATGCCTTGAAGGACGAAAGTGAAGTAAAGAGACAGAGATTTATAAAAGGAATTTCAGAGCTTTTTGAATTTGGCAACTTGCGTTTCAATTCATTTACAGGATATGAATACATCGCTGGCTGGGCCAGTATTTATTGCCCCTCCTTAGTTGCCTTCAAGAAAGTATTGGTCAGCTGACTTCTTGAACCTCTTGGGTAAGTTGTTGGAGATGATTTGACAGATAGGATTTGCATGCGTTGGGGAAATATGTTGAGGTTATATAAGACATTGAGACCTCTTCTGGAGCATTGTGTCCAGTTCTAGTCACCCTATTATAAGGGGTATATTATTAAGCTGGAGAGCATTCAGAAGAGACTTACCAGGATGTTGCCGGGGTTGGAGGGTTTGAGTTTTAAGAAGAGGCTGGATAGGCTGGGACTTTTTTTTCACTGAAGTGTATGAGGTTGAGGGGTGAACTTAGAGAGGTTTATAAAATTATGACTGGTATAGATAAGGTGAATGGCAGGTGTCTTTTCCCTTGGGTGAAAGATTTCAAGAAAGGGGGCATATTTTCAAAGTGAGAGGAGAAAGGTTCTAAAAAGTTATGAGGGGCAGTTTTTTTTAACACAGAGAGTCTTTTGTGTGTGAAATGAACTTACAGAGAAAATGGTGGATGCAGATGCAGTTACAATGTTTAAAAGATATGTGGATAAGTACATGAATAAGGTACTTTATTAGACCACCATTAGATTGATGAATGGACTCTCTGGGCTCAAATAATGCTGATCTTGCTAACATTGATCTCACCTAGTGCACGCCTTGTGCAATGTAACCTGCATACCTGTGTCTAAGTCTTATTGATCTGTACATCTTTGCTTACTTTGATCTGCCTGTACTGCTCATAAACATAGATTTTCACTATACTTCAATATACATAACAATAAATCAATCAATCATATAATAAGAAATGTTTGGAGGGATATCTGCCAAGAGCAGACAGTTGAGTTTAGTTTGGGAATTTAATCAGCATGGACTGGTTGGACTGAAGGATCAGTTTCCATGCTCTAGGTTACAGTTCGACAGGTTTATTTGAAACACTTTGGAACATCTGTCATCTAAATTGAGCTACAAAATAAATTCAGCGTCAGATTGGAAGCTGGAGTTCCCACTGTGGACATGATTTGGAATTTAGATCCAAAAAAGCCTCCATTGATGTTTCCCATTTTACTGATGTTAAGTTACTCCCTGTATCTTACCAATGTTATTAGAAAATACCAAAATACAAAATAAATATGAATCAATTTAAACAATTGGAACCCAAGGAGAGAACAAAACTCACATAATGGGCAGAATCTAATGCCCCTTCCTGTGGAAAGTTTAATAGCTGGGAAATATTTAATCAGGTGGGAGAGTGGCAGATAGAGACAATTCCTGTTCAATCAGAATGAGTTCATGAGGGAAGGGACATGAATGGTCTTCTTACCTTGCTACCAATTGAAATCCTTAAGTGTTTGATTAATGTCCACTTAGTGGCTTCACTCCATCACCACTGGTATTAACCCTGTAACAGGCAACAAGTGGGTCCTCACCATAAGGGAACCACGAAATGTAAACACGTGGGGTTACATAGAACATTGAACATTTCAGCGCAGTACAAGCCATTCGGCCCTCGATGTTGCATCACCCTGTGAAACCAATTTGTAGCCCGTTTAACCTATGCTATTCCATTCTCATCCATATGCCTATCCAATGACCATTTAAATGCCTGTAAAGTTGGCGAGTCTACAACTGTTGCAGACAGTGCATTCCACACCTCTACTACTCTGAGTAAAGAAACTGCCTCTGCCATCTGTCCTATATCTATCACCCCTCAGTTTGAAGCTATGCTGCCTCATGCTAGCCGTCACCATCCAAGGAAAAAGGCTCTCACTGTCCACCCAATCTAACTCTCTGATTATCTTATATGTCTCAATTAAGTCACCTCTCAACTTTCTTGTCTCTAACAAAAACAGCCTCAAGTCCCTTTACCTTTCCTCGTAAGACCTTCCCTCAATGCCAGGCAACATTCTAGTAAATGTCCTCTAAACTCTTTCCAAAGCTTCCACATCCTTCCTATAATGCGGTGACCAGACCTGTACGCAATACTCCACCTGTGGCTGCACCAGAGTTTTGTACAGCTGCAGCATGGCCTCATGGTTCTAAAACTTGGTCCCTCTACTAATAAAAACTAACACACCGTATGCCTTCTTAACAGCCCTATCAACCTGGGTGGCAACTCTGAGAGATCTGTGTACATGGACACAGAGATCTCTCTGCTCACCTACACTACCAAGAATCTTACCATTAGCTCAGTACTCTACATTCCTGTTACTCCTTCCAAAGTGAATAACCTCACACTTTTCTGCATTAAACTCCATTTTCACCTCTCAGCCCAGCTCTGCAGCTTATCTATGTCCCTCTACAACCTAACATCCTTCAGCACTATCTACAACTCTACCAAACTTAGTGTCATCTGCAAATTTACTGACCCAGCCTTCTACACCCTCATCCAGGTCATTTATAAAAATGACAAACAGCAGTGGACCCAAAACAGATCCTTGCGGTACACCACTCGTAACTGAACTCCAGGATGAACATTTCCCATCAACCACCATCCTCTGTTTTCTAGCAGCTAGCTAATTTCTGATCCAAACTGCTGAATTGCTCTCAATCCCATGCCTCCATATTTTGCACAGTAACCTACCATGGGGAACCTTTTTCAAACGCCTTACTGAAATCCATATACAACACATCAACTGCTTTACCTTCATCCACCTGTTTGGTCACCTTCTCAAAGAACTCATTAAGGTTTGAGAGGCACAACTTACCCTTCACAAAACAGTGTTGACTATCCCTAATCAACTTATTCCTTTTGAGATTATCATAAATCCTATTTCTTATAACCTTTTCCAATACTTTACCCACAACTGAAGTAAGGCTCACTGGCCTATAATTACCAGGGTTGTCTCTACTCCCCTGGTTGTTTGCATACTCCCAGCAGAATCCCCCAAAGTTGCTCCGTCTTGATCAAAGGACCAGGTATGAGGAAGGGAGTGTCTGTTGAGAGCCAGCATTCTCTGCTTGCTTCATTTACCCCCTTCACACTCCACCTCCCCTTAGACCCTGTCTTCCCACCATCAGGCATCTGGCAATTTGGCACAAGTATGTTGGATCACAGTCTGGTCAGTATTATAAAGTAAACTAAGGGAAAATAAGGTTTCTACCCACATGAACTCTACTGATTCCACCCATCTGAAATGGCTTAGAAACATTTGCATTCACTACAGATCATAAAAAGACATTAAAAGATGTTTTGTCACAAAAATTTTCAGACCTTTTTGTCTTCAGCCATTTTAAGTCCTGTAGATAAAAACAGAAAATGCTGGAAGTACTCGACAAGTCGGACAGCATCTGCAGAGAGAGAAACAGACTTAACACTTTGCTTCTGTTTCTTCCTCCACTGCCAGCTCTGCTGAATATTTCCAGAACATTCTCTTTTTATTTCAAATTTCTAGCATTTCATTCCATTCTCGAAGATACTGCTCTGTCAGCAAAGGACATAATTTCCTAGCTAGTATCCAAAGAAAATGCACAAAATGATACTGGTGACTTTGAGGCTTCTGCTAGCACAGTAACATCTCTCTGAGGCTGATGTTACAGGGTAAATGAAAGAGAACAACCTCCTGAGAGAATGAACATTTTGTGTAGTTTGAGATTGAGAAAGAATTAGTATTAGTGTTGCTAGCACATTCGCCATTATGTTCTAAAGTAGACCATCAACATTAGCACTGATCACAGCTTGAAGAATTAAAACCTTCCCTATTGCCTTTAGGGCATAGCAACATGAATTGATATAGTACAAAGGGAGTAAAGGTTTTCCATTCCAAATCTCATCCATATGTTTCAGATGTTACCCACGAAACACTGATTTGATATGAAATGTGAATGTGGGACTTGATAGAAGGGAAAATTGTAAACAGCGGCAAAAACAAAAACACAGGTACAGGCGAATGTTAAGAGTTTGCGAGTCCATTCAGTGTTGTTAGAATACTGAATGGACTCTCAAACTCTTAACATTTGCCTGTACCCATGTTTTTGTTTTTGCGGCTGTTTACCTATTATTTACTTATCTATGCTACTTAATTCTGTGATCTGCCTGTATTGCTTACAAGACAAAGCTTTTGACTATGCCTCAGTACACATGACAATAAATTCAATTCAATTCAATTCAATAACTTCAGATAAGAAACCAGAGACACAGCTATAACAAAACTATGCAATGAAAAACATGCTTTCAGAGTTTGGTAGTTCATGTGTGCTTATGTTATAGCTACTAACATGTAATTGGAAATGCACCTATAAATCACAGTTGTGGTTAAAATTGAGCAATTCATAGGATTATAGAAATACTGAACTAATATAGCTGTGTATTTGATAATATATTTGAGTGGTGTACGGGGTCGTTTATTGTGAAATGTGCATCTTCACCATTTAAAATCCAGTGTAATGGCATGAAGAAATCTTTGAAACAGTTTGCCATTATTGAGTTTAGTTGATAAACTTTGTCTCTTGAGATAATAGAAACTAAACATGTGAGCCAGGATCAGTATTGAACTATATTAACAGAGTTATAGTTTTTGATACACAGCCATATTACTGAGTGTAATTCAGCAATGACAGTTCATTATAAACAAATAAATTCACTCAAGTTTAGCACCTTGAAAAGCGCAAGGAACAAATTTCCTGATAGCAGGAAATTTAAAATACATTATAATCTTTACCTTAACCTTCTGCCTCCATAGAGGAGCTCATTTCAATAGCCATCAATGGTTATTAAAGCTCCTTCATTCTAGCAAATAATCAAACACTGTTGGATTTATTTTTAGATATCCACTTCAAAACAAATACATTATTGTTATGATTCCAGTTGATGGTAACATTAGGGAAGTCAAACCTCGAGTGAAAACTGGCTTGAAAGATTTGTTTATTTATCACAGTTGGTTAACTTAGTTGTTAGTTAGGAGAAAGTGAGGACTGCAGATGCTGTAGACCAGAGTTGAAAAGTGTGGTGCTGGAAAAGCGCAGCAGGCCAGGCAGCATCCGAGGAGCAGGAGAATCGACGTTTCGGGCTTATGCTCAAAACATCGATTCTCCTGCTCCTCGGATGCTGCCTTAGTTGTTAGTTACACAAGATTGCAAATATTACTTAATGAAAGAACACAATTTTATTACACTAAGGGAAAACAAAGATGTAAACATATGACAATTTAGAAAGATGTCCACATATGCAACAAAACAAAGTTTCAAACTGTTTCCTAGTGTTATCAATTTTAGATACTCAACGCCAGAGAAATAACCCTTACATCTCAACTCTTTAATTTCTTTCTTACTTGACTCCTCCTTTGACTGCTAAGACAGTTTGATGATTGCTTTCCAGTTTCAATAGCACAAACCTCTTCTCAGTTCTGCTGATCTGAAACTCATTTTTGACAAGTTGATATTCTGTACAAACGCCCACAGCTTGGAGAATTCATAAGCTTTTCTGCTAAAGTAAAACCTGTACCCCCAAACTTCAACTTAATTTTTTGGCTGGTAGGAAACTTCTGAACTGAACTCCTGATTCTTTGAACTGAAGTTAAACAAACCTAATGACTTCTCATCTGTTCACTTTGTTTATTATAAACTCAGCAATATGATCACATCATCAATTTAACACCACAGGTATCTTGCTAGATATTTAATTGAATCAAATGCTTTCTTGGAATTAGTGTAATTAGGTCACTGTACCAAATGACATTTTAACTTCTTTAAAAACAATACATTCACAGAACTTGAAAATAAATCTATCTGTCCCTATTTTTAAAAATTCAAAGTTCTAAATGGTAGCAATAATACATATGTTTATTGCACTTTTAATAAACTATTAACCTGGAGTACAGGAACTGATTGAATATTAACTGCAGTGTACCAGCTGAACAAAATCATATCCGTTGTAGTTATAACATGCAATTCACTACTAATAAAAATATAGCACTCCAGCTGATGTAAGATATGTGTCTCTAGTGTCATATAGGAAACGGTTAACAAATCAAATTTATTAACTATGTATCTTTAATTTCTGAAAAGCATACTGTTTAAAATTCATAACACAGGGGACAGAATGGCTCTGGTCAAGGTAGGTTACAACCAAATGACTTTTCATACCATAGTGTCACAAATCAGTAACTTACTTATGGCTAATGTCAATGTTTCAACACACTGAAATTGTGAAAGAAGTTAAGTTGATAGAAGCAGAACTGCAAGTTTTACGTGTTTTTAACTAGAAGTGTATTAATCCATTTTTTTGCCAGTTGGGATGTTCAAAAAAATTTCCAACTAATTAAGTACTTTCTGAAAATAAGTAATTGATGACTGTTGAATGCACTGAGGTGAGTCTGCCCATTTGAACACAGCAAGTTCAAACAACAGTAATGGTTGTTTTAGTGGTGTTAAGGAGAAAACAACAGCCAAGGATATGAGGAGAATATTGCTTCTTGCCTCCAAATAGTGTGTTGGGTGATGTGGGGCTGGGAGGTGAAGGATTCAGTGCTCACACAGCATTTAAACTCTGCTACTATCTGACACATGACTTGTGATAGATTAATCAGAACAAGGTGCGAAGTCAAAGTACAAAGATGAGTCAACAAATGGCCCTCCTTGTTGAAGTGCAACCAGTTACACTTAAATCTCACTGAGGGAGACATTTTATAGTGCAGCTGTGTTCATCAATCAAAAAGGATTCTATTCCATCAATCTGCAAGAAATCTGTGATCACTACTTCCACTTCTCAAAGGCGAACACACAGTATCCTGGGACTTATCATTTACAAGTGGCAAAAGTGAACAGGAGTCAAACAGAAGCCACTTTTGCCTCTTGGAATTGAAAAGAACTGCATGCATTTCATGTTGAGAACTCTTGTATTCCTGCTATATCTGAGGGCCCAATGCCTTAGAAAGATGGTTGCTGGGAGACCAAGAGCTACCCTCTACAACCATGGCTGATGACTCCATTACATAATCCCCAACTAAGGTGTAGCACATAAAAAATGCAGCCCATTCTTCAACCTGGACCACAGTGTTGTAGACAAAGGCCTGCTGAAGATGAACTTCAGATGCTTTGACCGGTTAGGGGGCCATACAGTCTTTCTGGACAGGGTGTGCCACATATTTGTAACTTGCTGTTTTCTGCATAATTGAAGCAGGCAAAGTGGGATGTGATGGTTACTGAGGAAATGGGACAGTAACAGCAGTCTTCAGAAGAAGATTAGGACATCAAGCAGGAAGAATATTGACTTCTGTGTTACACAGCCCAGCTACACTGGCTGATGCAAGTCAGACAGAACGTTTTAATAGATAAGAGCTGAGTGCAGTGATCAATTATTGACTGTGAAAGTGTTGGCACGCAACATGTAATGCAAGCAGTTCATTCGTGTTCCAAGAGGCAGGAGTAGCTTCTGTTTGATTCCTGTTCACTTTTACGGCTTGTAAATAAAAGTTAATCTTTTGAAGGATTAAAAGCTTTCCTGTATATGATGGCCTCACATTCAGCCCTGATGAGATGCTGGGCTATGGTGGTCATTCAAAAATGCATAGCAATGACTTACAGAGGTCTGTAATGTGGGGAGTGGTTAAGGACTAGTAAGTTGTTTGGCCTGTTACTTAAACAATCATAGGTGTGGGAGTGTGCAGTTGGATGTGCAAGGAAGTATCAATTACATAAGCAACACCGGTTTGCAGCTACTGTGCCACTACATTGCCAGTGATGGACTAATCTGAACTGCCAACATTTGACTGGATTCCCAACAAGAGTTCAAAGATTGGGCTGGCACGAAGGGGGGCAGTAAATGTTAGGGAATGCCAACACTGATGATTCCTTTTGGTTACAGCAAATGGGAGAAACATATTTGCAGCCCAAATGTCTAGCATCTCACAACAATAAAATTCATACACTATGTTACCCATTTGTGTGGTAGGCAGGATTTTTATAGTTTAATAGCATCCTGTTAATATTGAACATTTTTCATGTTGCTCCTGCATAGATACCCTGTCCTCCAAGGAGGCACCCTGGGCACTTTTCACCGCCAAAAGTGATAGCCTTGTGCCTGATATGAATTTGCATGATATGCAGAAAAAAAAATCATCTGATCAAGATCAACATAGGATGGCTTTCTTGCACCGAATTTCAGCATCAATCTTGAGCAGTCAAAACGTGTGGTGCTGGAAAAGCACAGCAGGTCAGGCAGCATCTGAGGAGCAGGAGAGTAGACATTTCGGGCATAAGCATGTTCTGGATGAAGGGATTATGCCCAAAACATAGATTATCCTGCTCCTCAGATGCTGCGTGACCTGCTGTGCTTTTCCAGCACCACACAACTCTGACTCTCCAGCATCTGCAGTCCTCACGATCGACATAGGATGGCTTTACTGCACTGAATTTTAGCATCAAGCTTGTACAGTCAAGTAATGATTTGGGCCCTAATGAGATGTAGTATCATTGGCTAAGGCAGCATTTTTTGCCCATCCTTAGTTGCCCTTGAGGTGGTGGTGGTGAGCTGCCTTTTTGAACTATATAATCTATTTGGTGTAGGTAAATCCACAATTCTGTTAGGGTGGGAATTCCAGGATTTTAATCTAATGACACTGAAAGAATAGCAATAGATGGTGAGTGCCTTAGAGGGGAACTTGCATGTAGTGATGTTCCCATATATCTGCTGCCCTCCTCCTTGGATGGAAATGCTATTGAACATCAGGGAGCAATGGTTAAATTCTCTGTTGGTGCAGATGGTCATTAACTGCAATTTGTGTGGCACAAATGCCATTTGTCACTTACTTGTACAAACCTGGATATTATGTAGGTCTTGCTGCATTTGTACATGGATTGCGTCAGTGTCTGAGGAGATGCAAATTGTGCTGAACATTGAAAAATTCAGCAGCAAACATCCCCACTTCTGACCTTATAATGGAAGGAAGGTCATTGATGAAGTAGCTGAGGATCTCCTGCAGGCGCACAATGGAACTGAGATGACTGACTTCCTACAACCACAACCACCTTCCATTGTGGCCAAACTTGGAAAACCCGTTTGTCAAGAGAGTGTTCTGCTAGAAAAGCATAGCAGGTCAGGCAGCATCTGAGGAGCAGGAAAATCGACGTTTTGGGCATAAGCCCTTCATCAGGAATCATTCTTGATGAAGGGCTTGTGCCCAAAACATTGATTCTCCTGCTCTATTTTTCCACCATCACACTCTCAACTCTGATCTCCAGCATCTGCAGTCCTCACTTTCTCCTGGAAAACTCATATGACAGGGTTCAACATTATGATTCTATGATTGGGCAATTTTTGCTAAATGAGCCTGAACGTATGGAGCATTATGCTGACAATCAATTCAGGTAGTCAGATGGTCGAGCATTGTGGTGCACTTGTGAGTAGTGGAAGGTACATATATTAAAACACTCAGCTCTGTTCTTTGCAGTTAGTAAGAAACTGCTCACACAAAGTGTCTGTCTCAACTCATCAAAATGGGTAACAGCCATTCATGGTTAATTTCTCAGGTCAATTTCTGGATCAGAGTCAAACTGCCTGGTTTAAAATTTAAACAAACCTTGGCAGTTAACCATCATCAACTGATGAGTTCTCTTTGATAATGCTTCAACCTAACTGTCACCTCTTGCCAATATTGTCTTCCATGTATATTGACACTTCTTGTCAAAAATCACACAACACCAGGTTATTGTCCAATAGGTTTAATTGGAAGCCACACTAGCTTTTGGAGCGCCACTCCTTCATCAGGTGATTGTGGAGGGCACAAATCTAAGGCACAGAATTTATAGCAAAAATTTACAGTGTGATGTAACTGAAATTATACATTGAAAAATACCTTGATTGTCTGTTGAGTCTTTCATCTGTTCAAATACCATGATAGTTTCACTTCTTTCATGTGTAAATCACAAAACCTTTTTTTTAGAAGTTGCATTCTCATCTTAGCTGTAACAATGGGTGTTAGCTAGACAATATGTTGAAGGTGTTAGCCCCCTGTGTTCTCTGTCTATGCCACATTGTTTAGATAGATTCTAATCTAAAAAGTGAGATAACAGAGTTTTACATGAATTCATGCAGTTTTTGAGCAAAGTACAATGGAACTCTGCAAGCACAAATTCACCCCACAAAATATGTGTGCATGTGGGCCTTTGTCTGTCTGTCTGGGTTGGGGATTGAGTGTGAGAGGGAGTGTATGTGTGTGTGTAGTGAGTGTAGAGTGTCTTAAGTCTGTGAGGGGGTGCATGTAAGAGTGTGGGAGTGTGTGCGCTTGTCTGGGGTGGGGGGTTGTGAGTGTCTGTGAGAGAGAGTGTACACGTATGTGCATGAGTGTAGAGTGGTCGAAGTCTCTGAGAGGATGCATGTGTGAGTGTGGGAGTGTGCGTATCTGTAAGGGTGTGTGAGAGTGTCTGTGTGCGTGTCTGTGTATATGTGTGTCCATGTGAAAGAGACAGAGAGAGACAGAGGGAGAGACAGAGAGAGAGAGACAGACAGAGAGACAGAGAGACAGAGAGAGAGAGAGAGAGAGAGAGTGAGAGTGAGAGTGAGAGTGTGTGTGTGTGTGTGTGTATAGTGCAATGGTGGTCACCTGTAATGTGACATGAACCCAAGGTCCCGGTTGAGACCCTCCCTATGGGTACCGAACTTAGCTATCAGCCTCTGCTCAGCCACTTTCTGCTGCTTCCTGTCCCGAAGTCCGCCTTGGAGGATGGTCGCCCAAAGGTCCGAGGTTGAATGTCCTGGACCACTGAAGTGTTCCCCAACTGGGAGGGAACACTCCTGTCTGTTGATTATTGATTGTGTTTCCAATTAAACCTGTTGGACTATAACCTGGTGTTGTGTGATTTTTAACTTTGTACACCCCAGTCAACACCGGCATCTCCAAATCATGACACTTCTTGAAATTGTCCTGGTGAGTGTAAGACCTAAAGCTTCAACAAAATGTATCTGTTTTTCAGCAATAATGAAGTTCTGTACTGCAAAACTGAGGAAATTTGTCATTTTTGCATTGGTTTTGTTCCCTTAATTTTCCACAGTGGGTGGTGCTAATGAACAAAAAGCCTAAATATGACCCTTTATAGTATATGTTGTGGGCTGGAACAAACCTGCAAGCAAACATAATATAGTTTTAGTATTTTCTAAACATTTATTAACAATAATCCTTATGCTTAAATTCAAAACAGTTTGAGTTTCTGGGCGTCAAATAATGTTACTAAAAGTGACTATTAAGCTTAAAGCTTTAAAAACCTGTCAACAGACGGTAGCCAGATGGTATAATGTAATATAGCACTACACCATAAATGGAGCAACTCAGATGCAGCTGTCATTTGCACTCATGCCTCTCCTAAATGTCAAATTGCTGATCTAATTTAGGTTGTTGGGAGATAAGACCTTGCAAAGGGTTGTGCCTATCCAAAAAAAATGAAAAAAAATGGCAGAGCATTCAGTTTGCAACATTCTCCAAAGTATTTCCAAAGGCTAGTCACAGAGCAGCTCTGCCAAAGACCAGGCCAACAAAAACACTCATTCTCTCAAAACGACTGCCATCTGGGAGGCTACACAGGAAAGTAAGTTATTCAAAATGACATTCACAAACCAACACATGGTACTGATTCATGTTAGCATACTGTATGCAAATAAATTTTGTACTAGAGTAAATGTTGGTACCCTTTTTCATTGCTATTCTTGCAGATGCCCCAGTGAGTGCAAGATTAAAGCTTTGGCCAAATGTGCCTTTTTCAGCAATACTCAAGTTCTGAACTATTAGTTGGCTATTTCTATGTCAGCAGTCAGATCAAGAAAAAAAATTAACCAGAATTAAACAGTTATGAGATTACTAGATTACTGCATAAATCAAAGGCCATGACATGTAAGTTGACCTAGCATATAAAATGATCCCACTTTTCCCCTTCTTTCTTAGTAATTACTGTATTGACATTAGAAGTCAATTGACTTCAATTTTCACTTCAGGAATGCACATTTTTCTCATCAACAGGCAATAGAGGCCCTGTTACCAATAAAATTTACAGGAATTTAAGACGTGCCCACACAGACTATACTGCACATAGGAAGAAACAAACAGAAACCAGTCCTCTGACAAAACAAGGAGTTACAAAGGTGATTTCAAGCTGTAAGTCAGAATATTTATTAATTCATCAAGTAACAGTGCTGCACTTCATTAGTCTCTGATCCTTATGCTGGTGCTATAGCCAAAGTGAGTCAAAATAAGTGCAATGATCTCTTTGCATCAGCTATCCAAATATTTTGATTATGGTTAAAGATATCTTGAAATGTCACATTCATTTAATTTGCATTGCCAATTTTTTTTTGTATATTTCAAACAGGTGACTACCTACACCAACATGGATAATTCACATTTTGTTCTCAGCAATAGCTTTTTGTAATCAATAATTTTATTTAAGGAGTCAATGATTACCATATGCATTGGTAACCACTTTTCCAATATATTCTGTCACCTTCAACAATTTTTTCACACAGACTGCCTTTAGAACTGTGCCTTTCCAATCTCTTCTGCCAAAAGGCACTACCTCTCATTTCTCTGTATTAATGGACTGCAATGGTTCAAGAAGGTAGCTCACCAGCATCTTCTTAAGGGCAGTTAGGGATGGGCAATAAATGCTGGCCAGCCAATGATGCCCACATCACATGAGTGAATTTGAAAATCCATCTGCCACTCAGCTAACTATATCCGGTTACAATTGATTGGTGGCATTCTCATCATTTGCCACACTTGCAAGTCATTTGCAAATATTGATTTTTACTCTGTATTCCAATATCCAAGACATTTATATTTATCCAAAAATAACCAGCGGTCCTAAAATTGACCATTAGGAAACAAATTTCCAGTCTGTAAACAAGCATTTACACAATGCATTGCTTTCCATCTTTTTTGTTTAAATTGAAGCTGACAATGAGACACAAGACCATAAAATCATAAGATACAGGAGCAAAATTAGGCCATTCAGCCCATAGAATCTGTTCCACCATTCAATCATGGCTGATACATTTCTCAATCCCATTCTCCAGTTTTCACCTCGTAATCCTTGATCCTCTTACCAATCAAGAACCTATCTATATCTGTCTTAAATACCCTCAATGACTTGGCTTCTGTGGAAATTAATTCCATAGATTAATCACAGTCTGGCTGAAGAAATTCCTCATCTTCAGTTTTAAAAGGTCATCTCTCCACTCTGAGGCTGTGCCATCAGATCCTAGTCTTTTCAACTGGTGGAAACATCATCTCCACATCCACTCTATCCAGAGATCAGTATTCTGAAAGTTTCAATGAGAACCCACGTCATCCTTCTAAACTCCAGAGTCCTTAACTGCTCCTCGTATGACAAGCCTTTCATCCCAGGATCATTCTTGTAAACTTCCTTTAGAACCTCCCCAATGCCAGCAAATCATTCCTTAGATATGGGCCCAAATCTGCTCATAATATTCCAAATGTGGTTTGACCAGAGCCTTATACAACCTCAGTAGTACATCTCTGCTCTTGTATTTCAGCTCTCTTGAAATGAATGTGAACATTGTATTTTCCTTCAAACTGCCAACTGAGTCTGTTCCTTCAAACTGCTAACTGTCCAACCTTAGGACAATCTGAAACTAGGACTCTGAAGACCCCTGTGCTTCAGATCCCCGAAGCCTTTCCAATTTTGAAAGTAGTCTACACTTCTATTCTGCCTACCAAGCTGCATAGTTTCACACTTTCCCACATTGTTTTCCATCTGCCACTTCTTTGCCCCCTCTCAGCCTGCCCGCTCCCTCAACATTACCTTAATGCTATATTTTTGTGTCATCTGCAAACTTATCAGCAATGCCCTCAGTTCCTTCATCTAGGTTATTAATATATAACATGAATAGTAGTAATCCAGAGCCCTGCTGAAGGCCAGTAGTCACCGACAGCCATCCTGGCAAAGATCCCTTTAACCCCATTTTCTGCCTTCTGCCAGTCAGCCAATCCTCCATCAATGCCACTTTTGTGGCACCTTGTCAAAGGCCTTCTAGAAATCCCAAAAGATCGTGTCCACTGGTTCTCCTTTGTCTAACTTACTTGTTACCTCCTCAAAGGATTCTAACACATTTGTCAGGCATAACCTCTCCTTGTTAAAGCCATCTGACCCAGATCTATTTTACCAAGCAGTCCAAGTCCTCTGCAAACACATTCTGAATAATGGACTCTTAAAATATTAGGAATGACCAAGGTTAGGCAACCGGCCTGTAGGTTCCAATCTCTCTGCCATTGCTGCTCCTTCACTGTCTTCCCTGCTAGGCTCCCCGTCCAATCAACTCTAGACAACTCCTCCCTCAGGTCTTTGTAGCTACCTTTACTGTTACATCTGATTCAAGTTTCTCCCTCTCAAACTGTAAGGTGAATTCTATCATATTATGATCACCTACCCTAGGGGTTCATTCACCTTAAGCTCCCTGATTAAGTCTGCCTCATTACACATCACTAAGTCCAGAATTACCTGTTCCTTAGTGGGCTGTAACACAAACTGCTCCAAATAAACAACCTTGTAGTGAGTCCATGAATTCCTTTCTTTGAGATCCATTACCAATCTGGTTTTCCCAGTTCACCTGCATATTGAAGTTCCCCATGATTGTTGTAATAATGCCTTTCCTATATATGCCTTTTCCATCACATCCTGATTACTGCTCGATGGCCTGTGAACAACTCCTATCATTTTTCCTTCGCAGTTCCTCAACTCAACCCATACAGATTCTACTCATTCTGACTCTATGTCATTTCTTGCTGTCGATTTAACTTAACTTCTTACTAACAAGGCAACCCTTGCCCCTCTGCCCAGCTACCCATCCTTTCAATAGGACATTTTTCCTTGGATATTTCGTTCCTAGTCCTGATCCGTTTGCAGCCACATCTGTGATACCCAAAACATCATACCTGCCAATTTTAATCTGCATGGCAAGCTCATTTACCTGGTTTCATGTAGTGCATGTATTTAAGTGCACTAAAATACATGCACCTTCAGTTCTGCTGAACCATCCTCCCCTTCAACCTTTTCCATAATTTTCCATGTATGTGAAACCACTTTCCCCACTATTCAGTTGAAAGCCTTATCCACAGCCCTAATTATGCAAGTCACCAGGTCTCTGGTCCCAACATGATTCAAGTGAAAACCAAAGAACTGTGGATGCTGTAAATAAGAAACAAAAACAGAAATTTATGAAAAACTCAGGTCTGGCAGCATCTGTGGAGAGAAATCAGAGTTAATGCTTCAGGTCAAACAACCCTTCCTCAGTTCTGAAGAAGGTGTAAGAAAAATGGGTTTGAATTCATGCGCCATTGGCACCAGTACTGGGGAAGAAAGGAGCTGTTCTGATGGCATGGACTCCACCTGAGTCATAAATAAAAAAAAGGCTGGAAAAGCTCAGCAGGTTTGGCAGAATCTGTGGAGAGAAATCAGTGTTAATGTTTTGGTTCTTGTGACCCTTCCTCAGTTCTGAGATATCCTGAACCCAGGCAACAGACTTCAGGCCTCTCAATCCTGGCCACAGGGAACAGTATCTATTCACCTAACTATAGCTACATTTCTCTCCCCTCTTGAATGGCGACCTGTACTATGGTGCTATCAGTTTGCTTATCTTCCCTTCAGTCCCCATTCTCATCCACACAGGGAGCAAGAATCTCAAACCTGTCAGACAAGCTAAAGGGCTGAATTTCATTCAGCATTATCTCTGAACCCTCACTCATAGTCACACCCTCCTGTTTCTAACTGCTGACCAAATTCAAAGTAATTAATCTAAGGGATACAACTACCTCCTGAAACTCTTCCCCTTCCTTGATGTGTCATTGTGTTCAAAGCTCAGAGTCAAACTCATCAACTCTCAGCTGGAGTTTCTCAAGTAACCAATATTTGTTATAAACGTAGTCATCGTGAACCATAATGGGGTCCATTACTTTCCACGCCATGCACTTACCTGGCCTGGCATTTCTTTATTTTAATTATTCAGATATTATTTGATTTTTTAAAAAACATCTGCTGGTCTTTTAACTTTTAGCCTATAAATATTTCCCCTATTTACCTTCAATCCAAAAGTCTTCAATCTAATAAATGATCAAGTCAGTAGTTATCACCAATGAATGAACTTACAGTTTAACTGTTATGTTCTATTTTTTGTGCTGGGCCCCGATCCTGGGGTTCAATGTATCTTGTTAAAAAAAAGCCTTACAAACTATGAGCCAAAAAAAGCAAGCAAAAAGCATCCCTCTGCACCTAATTCCCACACTGCCTCTGAATTCCCTGAAATATATACTCACTGTGTCTCACTCCAGATGTGATCTCTCCTTCCTGACCAAGCAAAGCTTATTGATGACTTTCTTATTTCACAAGTCTCAATATTGTTATCATATTCCTACATTGCTGTTTTGGCTTGTAGCTCACTGACCTTTAGCAGATGGTATAAGTACTAAGGGAAACAAATTTAAGGTTTGTGTAAGAAGTGCAGTCAGAATGTGATGACTTTAAGTCAGTAAGTGCTAATGATCTGGAACTTGCAGCATGTGGGGTGTTGAAGAAGGAAAAAGGAAAATTTTGAGGGTACTTCAGGAAATAAACATGCAGTTATATTGGAATACAGTGGGAATATGGGATTCATTGCATTGTTCTACAGAGCACCAGGATGACATTGCTCTGTAGTGTAATCAATGAATCAAAACTTTCACACCCCATCAGAGATGCCAATCTATGCACTTTACAAAAACATCATTGTTTTCCATACTCTTCATTTTGCTCATTTGGCCAATGTTGCATAATAATTCATTCCTGGTGATAACTAGTATCACAAAAACCACTGTTCACATCAATGCTATTATCTAGGCTGTCACCATGGTATCTTCACTCATAGTCCTCACATTGCTTTTGAAGAGAAAACACTGATTGGATGATTCTTTGAGGAGGAAAGCCATCTGTCCACCAATGTCTCCTGATACCATGAAGACACCTGTCAAAACAGAACAGCCCTTTTGGACACTACAGCATCAATTTCTAATCCAGAGCTGCAAATACACTGAAAATGTAAAACAAAAAACAGTTAAGCAATATCAAAATCTATAGACCCCACAAAAAAAGGCTGCTGTAAAATCTGTGTGACAGGAATTGTATCCAACAAATTAAGAATTTCTGCTAATTACCCGACTCCTGCAGAGCTGTAAAGGTCCAGAGTAGCTCAACACAAGCTGTGTCAATGCTGATCTCCAATGTTGTTGAAAGTGCCCTCTCAACAAAACTTTTCAAATAAACAGGCAAGAAAGCAGCAGTTTGGTGTCAGTATTTAGTGGCATATTTACCTGTCAGATCTTCATTCCTCCAAAACTACCACTATGTTTTTGCTTTGCTTTTACTGACAAGTTTCAGGGAGCCAGCAAGTACGTGGCCCACATTTAAATTGTAAAAGCTAGGTTAACATCGTTAATTTATCCATTATCATGTTGAAATCGACAACCCTGGCTCTCCCAAAGGGCTTGCTTTCATGCAGCCTAAAGTACTGCAGTTAAATATGGCAGTCAGCACATTGGAGTCAGCTTCCTGCTGTGCTGTCAATTTCAGATTTTACTTGCTCCCAGCCCACAGAATTCCTGCACATTAAAATTCAATCCTCTGTGATAGAAACCAAGTAAATTTTAAAAGGGGTGGCTAGGAAAGTGTATCATTTTCTTTAAAATAAATTTTAAAGTGAAATTAATGGTCATCATTGGAGCTTGTTGCTCCAGGATTGTTGTTATCCTTGTATTTTGTCAGATTTGCAAAATTTTCAGTATGTTTGTGATGGATTTTTTTTCCTCAAAGCTTGCTTGTTTTTCCTCTTGCAGTTGTGGGAGTACTGGATTATAGTCTGCAAAATTTAATGCTAGTCAATATACAATGCCTGATCAAGCATGCTATCTTGTGTTAATATTATCATTCTACAAAAATGAACAAACCTTCAGTTTATAGTTCATCATTCTGCACGATCATTTCTTAGGGCGCCTTACATTCACCTGGTGTCTGCATCTGCACCAAATATTCACATCTTCTTGAAAGTGCATATGAAATTATAGTTTGTTTGCCACGAGACAATTTTAGCAACAAGATTGGAGATTTCCTTCAATTGTGACTTCTCCCAACAATAATGATTCTAAAAACATCTAAAAGACATTTCAGATAAATTCATATTTGTGTAGTCTTGAATATTAGAGTAACAAAGGACATAACAGCACAGGAACAAGACATTGAGCCCACTTGGCTCCTGCTGGTGTTCAAATTCACTTCAATCTTTCAGCCTATCTTTCTATATACTTTCTTTCATGTCCTTGTCCAATTTTGTTTTGAAATGGATTTCATTCCTATGGGAGCAAGTTCCAGATTCTTACTAATACGTGCACAGAGAGCTATTACCCATTTTAAAACTTAGGAATTGGGTTTTATCGGATTGTACCTCTACCTACTTTTGTAAACCGCTATAAGGTCACCCCTCAGCCTCTGACACTCCAGGGAAAATAGCCTCAGCCTATTCAGCCTCTCCCTATAGCTCAAACCCTCCAAGTCCTGGCAACATCCCAAATCTTTTCTGAACCATTTCTAGTTTCATAGTATCCTTCCTATGAGAGGGAGACCAGAATTGCATACAAAACTCCAAAGGTGGCTGAACCAAAGTCCTGTACAGCTGCAGCATGATCTCCCAAATCCTATATCAAAACAAGGATCAATAAAGGCAAGCATACCAAATGCCTTCTTCACTATCCTATCTACCTGCAATTCCACTTTCAAGAAACCATTGCACAAATGCAAAAAAATTGCAAGTCTCTGAAGTTTGCATATTTGTCTGGAATTATTGATAATTGCTGGAGACTGCTACACATTTATAGAATGCTAGTCACAGATGCTTTGCTTTTGTGTTGAGCCTTAGATAAATGTTCTTTGTGCAATAAATTTGAGGTTTGTAGTTGTGATGTTGTTCTGATTTGGTGCTTGTTATATCACACTGCCATGCCGCTTATTGGTCATACGTGGTATGACCTTGGTTAATAGAATAAACTAATAATTTCTGATGTGCTCCAGCTTTCATCTCTTGGGTTACTGGGTTTTCTCAAGTTTTTTTGTCTGATGTTCAGATTAAGAAATTTATTACCCTCCTGCTGATCTTTGGTGTCTTTCACCTTTCCCTACTTTTTGATCAACTCAGCATGTGCTTCGGGTAATAGAGATGTACACCACAGAAACAGACCCTTTGATCCAATTGTCCTTGCTAACCAGATATTCTAAATAAATCAAGTTCCATTTGCCAGCATTTGGCCCATATCCCTCTAAACCCTTCCAATTCATACACTCATCCAGATGCCTTTTAAATGCTGTAATTGTACTAGCCTCCTCCACCTCCTTTGGCAGCTCATTCTATACATTGATTACCATCTGCATGTAAAAGGTGACCCTTACATCCCTTTAAAATCTTTTCCCTCTCACTTTAAATCTATGCTCTCTAGTTTTGGGCTCCCCTTCACTGGGAAAAAGACCTTGGCTAGTCCCCATCCATGCCCTTCATGATTTTATAAACATCTATAAGGTCAACCCTCAGCTTCTGATACTCTAGGTAAAACAGCCCCAGCCTATTAAGCCTCTCCCTATAGCTCAAACCTTCCAAACCTGGCAACATCCTTGTAAGTCTTTTCTGAACCTTTTCAGGTTTCACAACATCCTTCCTATAGCAGGAAGTCCAAAATTGAACGCAGTATTCCAAAAGTGGCCTAACCAATGTCCTGTATAGTCACAACATAACCTCCAATTCCTATACTCAATTCACTGACCAATAAAAGCAAGCATACCTAATGCCTTCTTCACTACCCTATTTACCTGTGACTCTGCTTTCAAGGAACTATGAACCTGCACCCCCAGGTTACTTTGCTTGGCAACGCACCCAGAACCTTGCCATTAATTATATAAATCCTGCCTTGAATTGCCCTACCAAATGCAGCACCTCACATTTATCTAAATTAAACTTGGCCCACTTGCCCATCTGAACAAAGTCCCATTGTACTCTGAGATAACCTTCTTCACTGTCCACTACACTTCTAATTTTGGTGTCATCTGCAAATTTACTAACCATACCTCCCACACTCATATCTAAATCATTATTTAAAAGACAAAAGGCAGTGGACCCAGCACCCATCCTTGGAGGCACACCTCTAGTCACCGGTCTCCAGTCTGAAAAGTAATCCTCCATCATCACCCTCTGTCTTCTACCTTCAAGCCAGTTCTGTATCCAAACAAGTTATCCCTGTATTCCATGTGATCTAACCTTGCCAACTCATCTACCATGAGGAATCTTGTCAAACACCTTACTGAAGTCCATAGAGATCACATCCACTGCTCTGCCCTCATTAATCCTCTTCATTACTTCTTCAAAAAACTTAATCAAGTTCATGAGACACACTCTCCCATCCACAAAGCCATGTTGACTATCCCTAATCAATACTTGCCTTTTCAAATACATGTAAATCCTGTCCCTCAGGATTCCCTCCAACAACTTTCCTACTACCGGTTCACCGGTCTATAATAGCTTCCTGGTTTTCCTTACCACCTTTCTTAAATACTGGCACAATGTTAGCCAACCTCCAGTCTTTCGGCAACCATGAGGAGGTCTGGTTCACATCAAGGAATAAGCTACGTTTTCAACATGCACTAACATAAGCTGAGCGCCTCATTCAGGTTAATTTAGCCCTTCAGGAAATACAGAGGTAAAAGTTGTAAGATTAGGAGAATAACCCTAACCCTGGTACATTTCAAGTGTAATTCAAATTAAAATCCTACAAAATCTCAAACAAAACAAAAAAAATGCTGGAAATACATAGTAGGTATCATCATCAGTAAAAAGGAAATTCAGGGCTTTTCTTCTGTTTAGGTCTGAATCATGTATCCTGCTACAGAACAAATGTGCACCTATCATTGGAATGCGTGTGTTTTAATCTCAAAGCTATTTTTCTACTTTCCTAACAAGGTGCTGTCTCCTAGGAGATAAGAGACTCAAATAGGTGATCTACAGATGGTAACTTTTCACTCCGACGCAATCACAGCCATCGCACAAAGCATCTGCAAATTCTAAGATGAAGTGTCTAGAAATCACATTTTAAAATTTAGTTACTTTTTAGTTATTGCAGCTGTAGCATTTTGGAACTTTCGCTTTGATGTAACATTAACATTTACTTACTATTGAAAAACACTTGCACTGTTGACTAGAATTGTTCCCAGATTAGGGAGATATCAGAAGATTTATTTTTACATGTTACAATAGCTTTAAGATGATTCTGATTAGCATCACAGGGGCACAGAATTATGAAGTGGGTTAGTTATTTATTTTCTCTTACTGATCAAATAAATGTTAAACTCGAAACAGAGGGACTCCAAACTGAGATGTAGATGGATGGATAGAGGAAATAGTGTCTATGTAGCATAAAGAAAGGTAATGAGTTTTGCCTGGATATGATGTAAATTATGCATAGCACTGGAAAATTATATCAGATTCATTTATGTACTTAAAGTTGGTTGGTGTCTTATCACTGGACTGCTTTTAAATCATAATAAGTAACACACCAAAAGTTTTATGTTACAATTGCCAAATTAGAGAAAATGTGCTTCAGATTGTAGGGAGATAAGATCTACTTTAGAGGGGGTCCTGGGGGTACTGAGCCCAAGAGAATATTCAGTATAAAACTACAAAACTTGACAGTGATTCAGCACTGAATAAGACCTTGCAATATGCTGGACAATATACTAATATATTTACAAATATTAACACAGCTGCACACAAACCATAAGATCCAGTTAGTGATGTTTGAGGGAGTACTGGTTGAATTCTAAGGTACCCAGCCAAATGTCATGGTACTGTGCTTGTTAACTTGCAGTTAGGATGCCTCATCACTCTTCAGGATGACATTGTAAGACCCTCATTTAATTTCTGCTCTTTTATCACCTTCCTTCTCTCCCAAACTCCTGTTTATGTTGCAAATGTAGCTGGATTCTCAATGATTTTCAAACAATGATTTGTTTTAAATCTACATGAATATTCAATAAATTGTGACATCAATTAAAGCAGAAAATGAATCAAAAACAACAAAAGGTTAAAAGTTGCTGAGAAGCATGAAGCCAAACATGAAGGTTTCCTTTATGGCTGCATCCAAGGAGCAGGGGGAAAAAAAAAATCTATGTTTTGGGCAAAAGCTCTTCTTCGGGGCTTTGGCCAAAACATCGATTTTCCTGCTCCTTGAATGCTGCCTGACCTGCTGTGCTTTTCCAACACCACTCTAATCTTGACTCTAATCTCCAGCATCTGCAGTACCCACATCCGCCTGGTTTCCTTTATGGCCTTTCTATTATAGATCTGCTTCGGAGATGGAAATTTGGGAGTTCAAGCCTCTTCCAAAGACCCAGGTTGGAATATTACCTGAAGAGGTAGATATGGGGGTAGTGGAAGTGGAAACTTGAAATGCCGCGTGTTGTGTCGCCTCCACCTACTCTGCAGTGGGAAGCAACTCAAATCATGATAAATGTCAATTAATTTCTAATTCTGCACAGCACTGCAGACTTAGAAGCCTGGTAGGGCATCAGAGATGGTTGCCTAACAAGATGTCAAGAAGTTCTCAAAGTTCCACCTCTGTACAGATGCTTTTGGAGAGTCTGGAGCTTAATTTTTAATAATAGTTTGAAAACTTTCAATAGTGCCTCATTTTGAGGAGACCTCATGCTATTCCTCTGCATCAGAAGTGTCTACATCTACTGTGGAGCTGCAGACTGAACTGTTCTAGAGGTCCTCCTGTTATGAAGGGGAAAAAGGTCGAATCCCTATGATAATTAACCCAAAACACAAGTCCCAATCTGTTTGGCAACAGTAGAGGTTTCCTGATAATAATTAAACCCAAAACACCTAAAGCTCACCCTGCCCCTCAATCTGCTACAAGAGGGGTTAAATGAAAGGAATCCCTGACACTCACTTTGTAAGTAAAAAGTAACAATTTATTTATTTAATCTTAACAGTGAACAAATTAACAGAATTACTAACAAACCAAACTTCTCCATATGAACTATTCCCTAACTGAACTAAATTCTACTGGTATGCTACTCCAATAAACACAGGTCCCACTTATATAAACCCAAGTAAAAAGAAAAGAATAAATTAAACTTAGTCTCTCCAAAGTTCACACAGAATGTGTCTTCCAGAATGCTGTGCCTTCTTTTTGTCTCTCCCCTCTTTCTTCTGCTGATCTTAATTCACAAACACTTTTCTTCCACTGATCCTGCTGTCAGGGATGCTTTCTCTGTAATTTCTTTTATCTAGAACATTAGCTAAAAGTGCCATGTACCTTTCTGATTAGTGAGTGGGGCTTTACATTTTAAAAAAAAACATGGTTGTTTCTGTGAGATTAAGATATTTTTCTCAGAAGGCAGTTTGCTCTCCCGCCCCAATTTTCAAATCTTTTATACTTTTGATGACTTGTTAATTTTTTTATGATCGGATTGGTTCCAGGTAGTCAAAACCATCAGATTTAATTTTGATAGGTTTTCAGTATGTAAGGGCTTAGTTAAGTTAATTGGCTGATATTAAGCTAGTTGCCAAACATCAAAACGAGCCTAAGGTTTTCAATCACACAGGAAAAAGTGAGGACTGCAGATGCTGGAGACCAGAGTTGAAAAATGTGGTGCTGGAAAAACACAGCAGGCTAGGCAGCAGCCGAGGAGCAGGAGAATCGACGTTTCGGACATAAGGCCTTCTTCAGGAATGAGGCTGGTGTGCCAGGCGGGCTAAGATAAAAGGTAGGGGGGAGGGAATTTGGGGGAGGGGCGCTTGGAATATGATAGATGGAAGGAGGTGAGGGTGTGGGTATAGGCCGGAGAGGGGGTGGGGGCGGAGACTTCGGGAAGAAGATTGCAGGTCAAGAGGGCGTGCTGAATCCAGGGGTTGGGACTGAGATAAGGTGGGGGGAGGGGAAATGAGGAAGCTGGAGAAATCTACATTCATCCCGTGTGGTTGGAGGGTTCCTAGGCGGAAGATGAGGCACTCTTCCTCCAGGCGTCGTGTGGTCAGGGTCTGGCAATGGAGGAGGCCAAGGACCTGCATGTCCTTGGCGGAGTGGGAGGGGGAGTTAAAGTGTTCAGCCACGGGATGGTTGGGTTGGTTGGTGCGGGTATCCCAGAGGTGTTCCCTGAAACGTTCCGCAAGTAGGCAGCCTGTCTCCCCAATGTAGAGGAGACCACATCGGGTGCAACGGATACAGTAAATGATGTGTGTGGAACACTTTAACTCCCGCTCCCACTCCGCCAAGGACATGCAGGTCCTTGACCTCCTCCATCGCCAGACCCTGACCACACGACGCCTGGAGGAAGAGCACCTCATCTTCCGCCTAGGAACCCTCCAACCACACGGGATGAATGTAGATTTCTCCAGCTTCCTCATTTCCCCCCCCCCACCTTATCTCAGTCCCAACGCCTGGATTCAGCACCGCCCTCTTGACCTGCAATCTTCTTCCCGACCTCTCTGCCCCCACCCCCTCTCCGGCCTATCACCCACACCCTCACCTCCTTCCACCTATCATATTCCCAGCGCTTTTCAATCACACAGCCAATTATTCCATGTTTCAATTTTAGAGCTGCCTGCACATCTACAGCTGCTTGCAGACATTTTCTGTTTAGATTGTCAAGCTTAGAAAAGCTTAAAAAGCTATTAAAGATACACTATTTCCTCTTATCATTGTTTTACAAAATAATTCTAGCTTACTGTCTTCCACTTCACGAGTACTCTACACAATTTCGTAACATTCCCATGAGACCTTATGAGTCCATGTCTCACTTTATGTCCTTAATTGAACAACAAGCTCAAAAGTGACAAAGTTGGCTGGCCATGTCTCATAAGATCACAACATATATTGCACCTTTGACTTGTGCCAGATTTAGATTAGCAGTATATTGGTTAAATGGAGAGATTGTAAAACTTGATAGTATAGAGGAATCTGGGTGACCTGGGATATAAATCACGGAATATTACTATGCAAGTACATTGAGTAAATAAGAATTAAAGCAAGTGAATGGATTATAAAAATGTTATAATTACTTATATAATTTATAGTTATGATGTTTTACTGCAACTTTGCAGGAATTTAGCAAGTCCACATCTTGAAAACGGGGAACTGTTTTCGTCTCCTAATTTGAAAATGCACATAAATGTGTTAGAGGTTCAGAGAATGTTCACACAATTCATTCTTGGGATGAAGGGCTTATCTTATGAACTGCATATACCTATACCCAATATTAGAATTAGATTAGAATTTCAGACAATCCTATTGAAACACAAAATCCCAAGGAAATATCATCGTGTGGGGACACAGATTAAGAATGAGAGTTTTTTTTGTATTCAGAATTTAGGAGACTTTTTTTTGAGCAAAGGAAAGACCAAAGGCAGAAAACTAAGCCAGTTAGATGAAGATTATCATTAAGAACAAGCTGGAATCCATTATTAAGGAAATAATGGTAGGACGTTAAGAAATAAGAACACTTCATGGTTTTGTGAAAGGGAAATAATGTTATTAGAAAGCTATTAAAGTTAATAGAATTATTCGGGAATGTAATAAACCTTGTAGATAAAGGGAACTCAGTAAATGTAAAGGATTTGGATTTCCAAAAGGTATTTGATAAGGCGCCATATAAACATTTACTGCATATTATAAGATCACATGATGTTGGAAATGATATATAACATAGATAGAAGATTAACCAAAAAGTAGGAAACAGATTTAGAATTAATGGATCATTTAGAATTAAATGGATCATTCCTGTTCAGTAAAACGTAATTATTACAGAGCAGTATTATACATTAAATCAAATTTTAAAAATTATTTCAGTTACCAAAATAGGATTTTAGCAATGTAAAGTATTTCAACATGGCATGAGTTTTTTTTTCTTTGGTGGGGATGATCCTACAGGCCCAAACTACATCTTTTACGTTGGTGGTAATATGAGCATGAGCTTTCCATAAAGCCATTTCACTATTCAGGAATACAATTACACTCTCAAATAGAGATGACTGTACAAAGGGAAGGATAAACTTGCATTGGAAACAGTACAAAGAAGGTTCATTTGGCTGATTGCTAGTGGGAAGAGGGGCTTACAAGGAAGATTGGATGAGTTTGGGCTGGCACTCTTAATGAGAAATATATACATTTCGGAGAGGATTGACAGGGTTGAGAGGATGTTTTCTCTTATTCGTGTGTCGTGCATTCTCAAGTTTGCTGTATTTTTTATGTATCTGATTTATCTTGGGGAAAAAAGCAGAGATTTCTTTAATCCTAAATCTACAACAAGTACAACATTGAAAACAACAATGGAATCTGGAACATGTGAAAACAGTTTAAAAATAAGAAGATGAGGAGCAATTTCTTCTCAGAGCAGTGGAGACATTGGTATAGTGGCAATTACACTGGAATAATAAATGCTTTGTATTTCTAATCCAGTGACCTAGACTAATGTTCTGGCGATATGGGTTTGAATCCCAGCATGACAATGGGTAAAATTGGAACTGAAACTTATGGTGAAATTAAAAAGCTAGTCTAATTACAACCATCTATTGGTTAATCATGGTTGACCACACCATTGTTGATTGCTGTAAATTATTCATATTCCATAATAAAATTCTCTTCAGCAATCGGGGCTGGGTTACTGAATACAGATAGTTCTCCTATTACGCGATGGTTGAATTCTTGTGCAACCCTGCATTATAGAAAAATCACAACTTTAGAAACAGTACTTAAAGTGTTGGTGATGTAATCATGTTACAGCCAAACATTTTAAAAGTTTGTGCTTGAGAAAACAGTGTTCTCAATTCATCAATCGCATTGCAGCAAATTCATGTTAATGTAACACGCATTATAGCAGAACAACCTGTATATTCAAGACTGAGTTAGAGAGATTTTATTTTTCTGCAAGGGAGTCAAGAGTTATGGGGGCAGGCAGGAAAGAAGAATTAAAGTCACAACCTGGTTATCTATGATGGGCCAAATAGCTTACCCCTGCATCTTTTTCTTATGAATTAGACCTTGTGATCATTCTACCTCCATACTTCCTCGTTGTTTGGAAAGGGTGAATGGGATGATATGAATGAGAAAAACAAACAAAAATGAGAAAAATGAAACAAAATAGTGATGGCATCAACACATTCTTCTGCCAGGCCACTTTGCATGGAAGATACGTACACATCTCACACCTCATGCATCCACACATCATACATCTTATGGCTCTTAGTTTCATTTCTTAGCTTTCCTCGAGGGTGTCATCCTCTATGGTTTGCATTGCTTTTTATTGCAGAGTGAGAGGTAGGCAGATTGTTAGAATGCTGAATAGTCAATGGGGTCACCATACAGCACCATGTTATGTCATTGTCACACCTACACCATGTGCTAACAATTTACATGGTAAACATACTGTTTCAAACAAATGGCCATGTCTGAAAGTCAAAAGGAATCAGTTCTTTTCCTATGCTTCCTTCCCCATGGTCCAACCAACCTTTGGACTTCCCACTGGTCTCATTACATTAAAAATTCAGAGGAAGCCACCTCATCATTTCCACAGGTTCACGTGGGAGTCTAATCCGAACAAAATTATTGGAGCTTGACCAGGAAAATTAGTTGGACCCCTGCCGTTACTCCGAAATTGAACTGCAACTCAATAGGATATGTTCCCAGCCAGAGGTTAAATATCTTCCTGATAAATTGTTAACCATGAAACTTCAAAGTTGATTTCATAAGAACTTGGATCTCAAGTTTGCTTAACAGCAATATATTGTCCATTGTTTAAAGAGATCAAGATCTTGAGGAAGAAATGCATAAGCATGAGCACAAATTTCAAATATTTATGTCTATTTTCTTCTTTTATCCTGATTGAGTAAAAGTAGGAAATATTTTGATTTATTCAGTAAGAACAAGACACTAGAATAGTTCAAAACACTAAAATCACTATTACTACTGTCGACATTATTATAAACACAGTGCACCATAAGTTGTATTTATGCACAGAAGCAACCATGGTTTGACGTTCTCAGATGTTGAATTTCAAAGTAATCCAAAGAAAATTATTCCACATGCTTGAGGGTGAACATTGACAGAGGATTAATCTTGCAGGGATTCTCACAATGAATTGAGCGATAACAATTGGTTGAAGTTAGTTATTAAAAAATAAAAGTTTAGAGTTAGTATATTCTTTCTACAAGAATTTTAACTGTAATTCAATGGTCTGTCTCAAAAAAGATTATTTCATTGTATGTAAACGATTTGATCTGCCATGAGATGATGTGCAGATAAAATAACTTATTGTATTGAGTTGTTATTTTCTCAAAATACTGCCCTTTTTTGCTCTTGTCACAGATAATTATTTCAGTCAATTTTTTGATAACGTGTATCATCATTTCACTTGTGCCCCATAAATACAAGTCATATGTGAGCTAATGTTTTGAAAGTCTGGTATTTTATGTGGCCTCGGGCAAACCTACAGCTACCAAACAAATCAATGACAATGTAAATATAATATGATGCTTTATTCGATTGGAGGGCTGTCAGTCAAATGAGAAAGTACAATAATCACAAGTAAATTTTAGGCATATGAATTTAAATTTAAATCCAAAATTAAACCAAAATCAACAAAATGTACTTTTTAAACAGCCAGTAATAACGATTGTGCATGTTTACACAAACCCTCAGAACTATTCTAGTGTACTTTATCCTACTGGGGTAATTCCAAAGGACATAAGAGGATATAATGGATTCCTTTTTGAGGGTTGGAGGAGAGAAACAAATAAATACATATTCAAAAATACAGATGATCTAAATTTTTCCTCATTTAAAACATTGTGCAAAATATTTAAAATGTCTGGGCATGTCTGCAAGTCAAATGGATCAGTCCATTAAAATATTTGAAATGAAATACCCAAAGGTTAAAATTTTTAAAAAAGAACATTAATTCCAAAATTAGGAAGAATAGCACCTGTACTTCATACACTATCCTAGAACTGGAATGAAACAAATGCATTTTTCTTTTAGGAGTTCTAAATGAACTAAACTTAAATAGAATCACCCCATGTCTGTCAGATGTACCAGTTGTTCAGCACAAATTGATAATTTCATTCAGAGATGCCACAAAGTTGACTGACATAGAGAATGGGAGATAGTAGAAGGCAGAGTGGTCCAACAAGGATATTGCTTGGAGTGTGGTTGAATGCTACATTTAATTAAGATGTGGAGGTTCCGGTGCTGGACTGGGTGGACAAAGTTAAAAATAACACACATCAGGTTATAGTTCAACAGGTTTATTTGAAAGTGTAAGCTTTTGCAGCGCTGTTCCTTCGGCAGGTAGCTAGTGGGGCAGAATCAGAGGACACTGAATTTATGCTAAAAGGTCAAAGTGTCATACTATTAATGCGGTGTACTGAGCAAACCTCTTTGTTAAATACATTGTATCAGTTGTATGACACTTTAATCTTTTAGTATAAATTTGGTGTCCTGTGATCCTGCCCCAGTAACTATCTGACAAAAGGAGCAGCACTCTGAAAACATGTACTTCCAAATAAACTTGTTGGACTATAACCTGGTATTGTGTTATTTTTAACATTTAATTAAGAAATGCTGGAGGGTAACACTGATACCAACAACTGGTTAGCAGAAAGCTACTTATCTGGAGGGTTTTATTTCTTCTATATAGCATTTCAGTCAATTACCACTTTGTGTTATTATATTCAGAGCTGCATTGCTTTAAGAATTGAAATGTTCATAAGCCAAACCCCAGGATGAAACTACATGACCTCCTTGTATGTGTAGTCCAGCTGAGGCATGCTAGCAGAAGGTTACATATTTATCTGTAACTGCAGGTAGTAGTCTGAGTTACAAATAAACCTGTACGAGATTTTCAAGTAAACTAAATCTATTCTACTTAATGTATGCCACTTAACAATAAGACAAGAAAATATCAGTGATGAATTTTCCTTGAAAACAATCAGGGATGGAAGCTTGAAAGCCCACAGGTAAAGGTCGGGGCACTTACAAAGCTTTACAGAAGTCACGCTTACACTGGGACATCAAAAAATAAGTCACTGCAGGAACAGTGAGTACTTGTGATCCTGTCATATCCTGCTGAAAATGTTGCCGGGCAGAATTATAGAAGACAAAAGATAAGGAATAGTAGAGGATGACTACCAAGATGTCTTGCATGAATTGGAAGGACTCAGATGTCCTGTTTGACATTATACTCTTTAAATGAAGGATGGCACCATTTGCTTTAGACTTAGCAGTTGCAGACCAGATAAACTAGCAATGAGGATAAAGATCACCATTTGAAATGAATAGTTTAAGAGAGTCAAAACTTCAGACTTGTTGCAAGAGGATCAGAGATATCTTACTAAGCTATCAAATTTTGGAAGATCGGTTTCTCATAAAATGAACTTTAGCCTTCACTGTCTGGAATTATTGGAGGATAGCCAACAGCTGAAAGAATGAACAGATCAAATTGTTGGTAGGTGATGTGATGGGGCTTTGTCTTTTCAGCGGCTGAATTATCTGAGCAAAAAAAACTAGTTATGTCAGAAATGACATCTTAAAGACAAATAAATGTCACAACAATGACACACTGTAAAGATGCAGAAAATATGAAGCCATTGCAGCCAGAAAACAACATCTGAGAGTATTAGGTGCATTACCAGTATGTGGCACAATAGCCAGCCTGCAGAAAGCAAGTGTGGAAGGACAGTGAAAGTAATCTGCATTTCATGGCTTCTGTAAGTCATGAAATACAAAAGGACACAGGACTCACCCATTCAAGAAACATGATTCCAAAAATAACCGGGGCTACTCCAGAATGCAACCAAACAAATAGCATCTGCAGTACACTGGCAGCAAAAACAGAGAGCACACCAGAGATCTGCAAAAGGCAAGTGGCTACATAAGGTTAGCAGGAAGACCGATCAGGGTGAAGATTCAGAGTAGAAGACCCTCAACTAGAAGACAAACAAGCATGCCATACTGTTAAAAGACACACTGTGTAGAGGCAGTCAAACAGTGAAATGTTTTTGTCACCATGAATATCATATGTCCATAGAAAATTGGCAAACACACTTTCATAACCAAAGCCATCCCTGGAACTGGTGGAAACATCCTACCAGTTAGAATCCTGAATTATATATACCTGGTTCATTGGAATCTGACAATGCAACCTAAATCAAAATTAATTGTGTGCAATGAAATATAGATCCAGTGCATTTGGAACATTGTTAATGAAACTGACCTATGGTAATTCTGAATGGAAACTATAAGTATTTTACCCGATAGTCATAGGTGTACCAGCAATATCAGGATTACTGATGTGCACAGAAATCAATATTGTGACCATTCACAAGATCACTAAGATACCATTGGGAGCAGTAGAAACCAGAAATATTTGTATTGAGTTAGTCTAAGACTAACAACAAATATATTGAGACTAATTCAAAGCCATACAAAACTTCAAAGGTGATGTTACATTGTACCTAAAAGAAGATGCAACTACATCAATCAATCCACTTAGAAATTATAGTGTTCATGTGCAAGATAAGCTTAACAGTGAGCTGGATGATATGGAATGTAAGGACCTTACGCATTATGTAGATCAGCACACAGATTGGTGCAGTTCTATTACATAAGTGCTAAACAGAGATGGCACATCAGGATAGATTTGGACTTCAGATGTCTAAACCTTTCTCTAAAGGGATGTGCACATTAAATTTAACATAAAAGGAATTGAATCCGAAGTTTACAAGAGTTAACTTCTTCTTCAAGCTGGATGACAAACTTGGATACTTGAATCTAGATTAGAGTGGTGCTGGAAAAGCACAGCAGGTCAGGCAGCATCCGAGGAGCAGGAAAATCGACATTTCGGGCAAAAATCCTTCATCAGGAATAGATGAAGGGCTTTTGCCCGAAACGTCGATTTACCTGCTCCTCAGATGCTGCCTGACCTGCTGTGCTTTTCCAGCACCACTCTAATCTAGACTCTGGCTTCCAGCATCTGCAGTCCTTGTTTTTACCAAACTTGGATATTTGTCAGTTCACTTGGCAAAGGAATACCAATAAATTACTACCTTCAGAACACCATTTGGAAGCTATTGGTTCAGCTGTCAGTCAAGGTCTGTTCTAGGAGTGCAAGGACAGAATTATAGAAACAATTTCAGGATGTGTATGTATTGTCAATGATACTGCTATGATGAAATAATGGTGGCAGCTCATTATGACAAATTTGACTTCAACGTCAAGAAATACCAGGTGAATGTAGGTCAGATCAAATATTTATTGGATTTATTCAGATTGAGAGATCCATCTGAAGCTGGCAAAATATAAGATATAAAACACGTGCCTATTCCCCATGAGAAAGAAGAACTGCATTGTTGTCTGGGATTCTCCGTCTACCTTGGACCTACATATCAAACTTTTCCAACAAGGCATTGTCATTATAGAACTCTTAAGGAAAGATGTGTCATATGTATGGTAAGAAGTCCATTAATACATGTTTGAATCATTCAAACAAGCATTGTCAGCAGAAACATATATCCTACAATATTACAATCCAAGGAAGAAGACAATCCTGGAAATCAAAATATCTTAGAAAGGACAAAGAGCCCTTATAATGCATCATATAAGATAGCAAACCACTTACATTTAAATCCAAAGTCTTTTGCAAGTACGATCCACCTATTTTAATGTAGAGCATGAAATAGTTGCTCGATTGTTTGTTACAACAAGATTCCATCTATACCTGATTGATAACCAGGGGACTGATCAAAAACTAGAAATTACTCAATGCAAACCATTGACAGGTGCACCAGCAAGACTACAACAACTTTGAGTAAAAGCGTAGTGATATAATTTGATGTCTGCTATAACCATGGTACCAAAAAGGCTTATCATTACCTGTAAGGGTCATGTTTGGAAGGTAAATTAGGGCAATCATGCCAAGCTGTCAGAGTTTTCCAAGACACAAGAGAAACAAAACAAACGGTAGAATAAAGATGGTGCATGATTGACATTCAGGTGTGAAACTGCCTAATCTGCACATAGGACCGAATATCAGAATCATACATGCTTCACAGAACCTAGTTATTTGCAGGGGTATCCAATGTTGAGATGAGTTTACATCCGACGAAGTCACAACACCAAATGGTGCAACATTGAGGAAAAACAGAAGCCAACTCTGGGAACAAAACTCCAGTCATATGCAAAACATGCACAAAAATACATTTGGATAATGAGGGTGTGAATGACCATCCAGACAATGATTGACATAAAAGATTCAAATACACTGTTTGAATTTTTTTTTAATTTCAAAAATATATTTTATTCATAAAATTATTTTGATATCTATACAATTGGTCATGCCATTCTTATGCACACATTGCATTTCTTTACTTACAGAGATCGGAATTAATCATTCGTATATACAAGTCTGGACATTGACCATCCAGATATTTTGCTGAGGCGTCAGTGAGCCGAATTTCTGAGTGGACCCCCTGTTCTGCTTAGGCAGGCGGACCTTACACGGTGGTCTTTCCCCACCGCACCTTGACGGCAGCTGCCCCAAGCTTCAGCGCATCCCTCAACACGTAGTCCTGGACCTTGGAATGTGCCAGTCTGCAACACTCAGTCGGGGTCAACTCCTTCAGCTGGAAAATCAACAGGTTTCGGACAGACCAAAGAGCGTCTTTGACCAAGTTGATGAATCTCCAGGCACAGTTGATGTTCGTCTCATGTGCATCCCAGGGAACAGACCGTAGAGCACGGAGTCCTGCATCACGGAGCTGCTCGGGACAAACTTTGACAAACACCACTGCATTCCTCTCCAAGCTTCCTTTGCATAGGCACATTCCAGGAGGAGGTGTGTGACAGTCTCATCCCCTCCACAGCTGCTTCGGGGTAGCGTGCGGTGCGGCAGAGAGTCCGGGCGTGCATAAAGGATCACCGGCAGAGCCTCTCTCACCACCAGCCAAGCCATGTCTTGGTGCTTGTTGGAAAGTTCTGGCGATGAGGCATTCTGCCAAATGACTTTGACAGTCAGCTCAGGGAACCGCTCGATAGGATCCACCCTTTCCTTTTCCCAAAGAGTCTCAAGGACACTACGTGCTGACCACTTCCTGCTGGACTTGTGGTCAAAGGTGTATTTCTTCATAAATTTCTCCACAAAGGACAGGTGATACGGAATGGTCCAACTACTTGGAGCGTTCCGCGGCAGCGAGGCCAGGCCCATCCTTCACAACACTGGGGACAGGTAGAACCTCAGTACGTAGTGACACTTGGTGTTTGCATACCAGGGATCCATGCACAGCTTGATGCAGCCACACAGGTGGCTATCAGGGTGAGGGTGGCATTGGATGTGTTTTTTTCCCCCAGTTGCCCAGATCTTTATACATGAGTCCCTTCGGACCCAGTCCATCTTTGATCTCCACATAAAGTGGAAGATGGCCAGGTGACTACAGCGGCACAGGTTCTGGGAATAGGCCAAACCTGTGGCACGTATAACAGCAATGACAGTGCCTTATACCTGATGACCAGGTTTTTACCCACGATGGAGAGCGACCGTTGCTTCCATCTGCCCAGTTTCTGCCTCACTTTCCTGATACGCTCCTCCCAAGACTTGGCGCATGCCCCCGCCCCTCCAAACCAAATACCCAGCACCTTCAGGTGGTCAGTCCTGACGGTGAAGGGGATGGAGGATTTGTCGGCCCAGTTCCTGAAGAGCATGGCCTCGCTTTTGCCTTAGTTTATCTTAGCCCCCAAAGCCCGATCAAACTGGTCACATATGCACATGAGTCTGTGCACAGACAGCATATCCGAGCAGAAAATGGCGATGTCATCCATGTACAGGGAGGCATTAACCTGTAGGCCCCCGCTGCCGGGAATAGTCACCCCTCTCAGGCTCGCATCCTTCCTGATGGACTCGGCAAATGGCTCTATGCAGCACACAAACAAGGCAGGAGAGAGAGAGCAGCCCTGCCTATCTCCAGATCTGACTGGGAAGCTATCTGATTCCCACCCATTGATTGAGACTGCACTGACAATATTGGTGTAGAGCAGTCTGATCAGTCTGAACATCTCTCATATACGTATGCGATATCCTGTCAAAGGCTTTCTCCTGGCCCAGACTGATGAGGCAGGTGTCCAACCCCCTGTCCTGTACGTCAGCGATCATATCCCTGAGGAGTGAGAGACTATCGCAATCTTCCTGCCCTATACAGCACAGGTTTGGTCAGGGTGAATCATCGATCCCAGAGCAGACCTGACCCAGTTGGCAATGACCTTTGACAAGATTTTGCAATCCGCATTCAACAGTGAGATTGGTCGCCAATTTTTGATTTCCTCCCTCTCCCCCTTCTGCTTGTAGATGTGGGTAATGATGCCTTTCCTCATGGATTCACTCATGGTACCTGCCAGAAGCATACTGACATACACCTCCAGCAGGTCCTGGCTAATCAAGTCCCACAGAGCAGAATAGAGCTCGACCGGTAAGTCATCGCTTCCGGGAGTTTTATTCTTTTCGAAGGACTTGAGGGCCTTGGTCAGCTCGTCCAGAGATAGCGGCTGGTCCGGCCTCTCCCTTGAATACACAAGCCAACAACACCCAAGTATTAAGTCTAAATCTCCAGAAGGTCACACCAGCACAAGATTTCAAAGGATTGTTGCACCACCTGTACATTATATAGACCCTTAGTATCTTACACTTCTAAATCTTTCAATTATTGTTTCTGTGCAAATGGTTTGCACATTAAGTACCCTAATATGTAGATACTTTCACCATTGCCGTATGTAATTTTATCTTGGAACTAAAAAGGAATTCATTTTATCACTTTAATATGGTAATGAGCCAAGGACCAGGATGAAGCAACATGACCAATTGCTACATGCAGAGCTGAAAATGTGTTCCTGAAGGTTCCTGAAGAAGGGCTTATGCCCGAAACGTCTATTCTCCTGTTCCCTGGATGCTGCCTGACCTGCTGCGCTTTTCCAGCAACACATTTTCAGCTCTGATCTCCAGCATCTGCAGACCTCACTTTCTCCTCAATTGCTATATGCAGTCCAGCAGAAGCATGCAAGCGGGAGGGGGAATTGCATACAAAGATATCTGTAAGGGTAAGTTGTAGTTTGTGCTTTTCAGGTGAACTGAATCCATGCTACTGAACCCAGAGGTAGACTCTACTCAGCATCTCTTATCACAGCCACAATCAGACAACTCAAATGAACTAAAGAAAAAGTGGAAATTGATGGAAAAAGTTCAGCAGGTCTGGCAGCATCTGTGGAGAGAGAAATTGATTTAATGTTTCATGTCCCAATATGACTCTTCCTCAGAACTGTTTATTGTTTCTTGATAAGAGAAATAAAGATGTAAAATAGGTGTAAATTAAGATGTAGAAGAGTGAAATGGGTCCTCTTGGCTGAAAGCAAAATAAACAAGACTCAAACAAGAAAATTCTGATGGGCGAGAGGGGAAAAGAATGTAATAAAGTGGATTAATAACATTTTGAAGTCAGGCTGTGAAGTTATGGAATTCAATATTGAGTCGTAGCAGTTGTCAAGTCTCAAAGCAGAAAATCAGGTGATGTTCCTCGAGCTTGCATTGTGCTTTATTGGCAGTGTCCGGGCCCAGGACAGAAATGTTAAAATGAGATCAAGGTGATTTATTGAAATAGTAAACAATTGGGACATCAGGGTCATTCCTATAGATAGAGTGGAGGTGTTCCACAAAGCAGTCACCCAGTCTGTGCTTGATCTCAACAATGTATAGGAGACCACATTGTGATCACCAAATACAGTAGACTAGATTGAAAGAAGTACAAGTAAAACTTTGGTTCATTTATGATGAAGAGGTGCTGATATTGGATTGGAGTGGACAAGGTCAGAAGTCAGGAGAAAGTGAGGTCTGCAGATGCTGGAGATCAAAGCTGAAACTTTATTGCTGGAACAGCACAGCAGGTCAGGCAGCATCTAGGGAACAGAAGATTCGACGTTTCGGGCACATGCTTGTTTATTCCTGAAGAAGGGCATGTGCCCGAAACGTCGAATCTTCTGTTCCCTAGATGCTGCCTGACCTGCTGTGCTGTTCCAGCAATAAAGGTCAGAAGTCACATGATGCCAGGTTATAGTCCAACAGGTTTATTTCAAATCACAAACTTTCAAAGCACAACGCCTTTGTCATGACCTGACAAAGGGACAGCACTGTGAAAGCTTGTGATTTAAAATAAACCTGTTGGACTATAATCTGATGTTATATGACTTCTACCTTGATTCATCTAGAAGGTACATTTGAGGTCTTGGGTGGTGAAGTTGCAGGAGGTGCTTGGGCAAGTGTTACACTTTCTGTGATTACATTGGAATGTTAGGAATGATGGAGGAATCAACCAGCGTGTTACAGATGGAGTATTCCCTATGGAATTCTGACAGTGCAGGGGAGGGGAACATGTGTTTGGTGATGGCATCCTGCTGGAAGTGATAGAAATGGCATGGGATAATCCTTTGAATGTGAACACTAGAGGAGTAGAAAGTGAGAAAACAGTAAATCCAATCATTCTGGGAAGGAGGGGAAGGGATGAGGGCACACGTGCAGGAAATGGGTTCAACATGGCTAAACGCCCTGTCAACTACAAGTTGGAGAATCTTCAATTGAGGAAAAAGGTCATGTTGGAGACAGCCCGGTGGAAGGTGACATAATCAGAACAGATGTGACAGAGAGGGAGAAACTGGGAAAAATGGAGTGGAATCCTTGCAAGAATCACGATATGAGGAGGTATAATCAAGGTATTTGTGGGGGTTGGTGGGCTTGCAGTGGATATTGGTGCACAGCTTATCCCA
This sequence comes from Chiloscyllium plagiosum, assembly GCF_037043375.1. Taxonomy (NCBI): domain Eukaryota; kingdom Metazoa; phylum Chordata; class Chondrichthyes; order Orectolobiformes; family Hemiscylliidae; genus Chiloscyllium; species Chiloscyllium plagiosum. The sequence continues at coordinate 48,158,334 of NW_028270147.1, read as the reverse complement.
GATTTACAAACAGATGTCAAGGAAGGGGAGGGAAGGATGAAAATTGGAACCAAAATGAATTAAGATTTCTGATTCTGGACAAGAGCAGAAACAGCACCAATGACATCATCATATATCAGAGAAACATTTGTGAATGGGGCATGAGTAGGATTGGAACAATGAATGTACTGCATTACTCACAAAGAGACAGGCATAACTGCTACTATATGGGTACCCATAGCCTTTGACTTGCAGAAACTTTGACTTGCAGAAAGTAAGAAGTTGTTCAAAGTGAGCACAAGCTCAGTCAGGTGCAAGAAAGTGGTGATGGATGGGAACTGGACAGGCTTTATTGTTAAAGAAGTAGAGAGCCTGCAGATGATCCAGATGGGAGATGGATATGTAGAGAAATTAGGCTAGGAAACCTGCAGTGAGTAATTCATCTCCTGACTCCCAAAGTCTGTCCACAATCTACAAGGCACAAGTCAGAAGTGAGATGGAATACTTCCCACTTGCCTAGATAGGTGCAGCTCTAACAAAATACAAGACTGAATCAACACAGGCAAAGAGGTCTACTTGATAGGCACCACATTCACTCAGTCAGTCACTCCACAACAGCAACATTGTGTTCCATCTTCAAGCATTGCAGAAATTCACAAAGGCTCCTTTTATAATCCTCCAAACCCACGACTACTATCCTCTGGAAGGACAAGTCAGCAATACATTGGAATGCCACCACCTGAATTTCCTTTCCAAGTCACTCATTATTCTAACTTAGAAATATATTGTCATTCCTTCATTGTCACTGGATCAATATTCAGGAGCATCCTCCCTAATATCATTGTGTACCTACACTAAGGGATTGCAGCAGTTTAAGAAGACAACTCACCACCACCTACTCAAGGGCAACTAGGGATGGGCAATAAATGCTGGTCCAATAGAAATGTCCAAATCTCATGAAGTTATTTAAAAAATCTAAAACTAATACATGTTGGCAGTGATTGATAGGAGTTTAGGCATGCTCCATAAATATACATGTTTTGTGTAAAATCAGACTATTTACATGGCAACAAAATAAAGTAGTGCTGATTGAATAAACCATTATATAAGTGCAAAAAAATTGCAAATCTCTGAAATGTCTCGGCAGTTTGCTTATTTGCCTAGAATTATTGACAATTGCTGGAAACTGCTACACATTTATAGAATGCTGGTCATGGATGCTTTGTTTTTGTGTTGAGTCTTAGATAATGTTCTTTGTATAATAGATTTATTTGATGTTTGTACTTGTGATATTGTTCTGATTTGGTCCCTGTAATATCACACTGCCATGCCTTTTATTGTTCACACATGGTATGACCTTTGGTTAACAGAATAAACTAATAATTTCTACTATGCACCAGCTTTCATCTCTTGGGTTATTGGGTTTTCTCAAGTTTTTTTGCCCAATGTTCAGATTAAGAAATTTATTACCCTCATGCTGATCATTGGTGCATTTCACCTTTCCCTACTTTTCAATCAAGGTAGCATGTACTTCTGGCAGTATAAGAATGATGAGTGAGAAGGTTTGCCTGCACTTATCTCACAAACTGAATTCAGTTGTAGTTTCACAGAGAAATGGTGAGCATGTTTAGAATGGGTACATATCTTTGAAAATTTGATTCAAATTGTACAATTCAGCCTGCAAGCTGATAATCTGGATTGCAGGGTTAGATGATCTGCTGCCCGGTAGTGATCTGGGAGTAGAGAGTCTACTTTGGAAGGTGAGTATTTAGCATTCTAATGAGGTGGTCAGAATCACAGGGAAGGCTGTAGAGAGGGCTTTAAATTAATTGGGAGGAAGAGAGGCTTTGAGGAAGGGGAATGCAGGCTTACAAGCAAGAGAATATAGCAGCATAACAGGACATCTATTTGGCTAATGATACTCAGAGTGGGCCAGGAAGGAACAGTGTGCAAACCGAGAAAAACAATTGTAAATAAAGTTAAGGGAGAAATATATAGTAAAAAGGCAAAATTAATTATTCTTTATTTAAATGTGCATAGTATTTGAAATAAAATAAATGAATTAATGGCACTGTACAAATACAGGTAAATAGTTATGGTCTTATCAACATGATGGAAACATGGCTATAAGGAGATCAAAGCTGTGAACTAAAATTTTCAACAGGACAAGCAGGAAGGATAAGCTGGTGGGGTAGCATTGTTTGTACAGGATGGAGTGAGTATATAGCAAGAAATGATCTTGGAAGAGAGATGTAGAAATCACATGGGTAAAGATAAGAAATAATAAGGGGAAAAAGACACTAATAAGAGTAGTCTAAAGGCCCCCTATCAATAGCTATTTGCAAATAAATCATGAGACAGTGAGAACATATAAAAACAGCAGTACATTAATCATGGTTGACATTAATCATCTTATAGGTTGGAATAACCAGATTGGCAGTGTTAGCATGAAGAAGAATTCATTGAATGTGTTTGGGACAGTTTCCTCAAACAATGTGCTTGGCTCCAACCAGAAATCAGGCTACTCTGGATCTGATGATGTGGTACTGAGGCAGATTTAATAAACTATGTCAGAATAAAAGATTTCCTGAGACAGTGACCATAATGTAAGAATGTAGGAGGAAAGAACTTGAGTCAAAACAACTGATCTAAAAACTTAAATAAGGTTAATTACAAAGAAATGGGAGCAGAGTTTCCTGGAGTGGCCTGGAAAAGTAATTTAGCAGCAAGGTTAAGTAGACATGACAGGTATTTAATAAAATAGTTCATGGTGTACAGCAAAGATACATTCCAAAGAGAAAGGAGGATTCTGGAAAGGGAATAACCCAACCATGGTTAACCTGGGAATTTAAGGCTAGCATCAAATTGAAAGAAAAAATATACAATGTGGAAAAAATTAGTGGTTAGCCAGGAGGTTTGGAACATTTTAAAACCAACACAAGATAACCAATAAAACAATAAAGAGGGAAAAGATAAACTTTTGAGGGTAAATTTGTAAGTAATATCAGGGTGGACAGCAGAAGTTTCTTTAAATATACAACAAGGAATGAAGGAGGCTAAGGTAACTTAGGCCCCTTAGAGAATAAGGCTGAGAAATGGCAGAGGAGTTGAATAAGTATTTTGCATTAGTCTTCACGGTGGAAGACACTAGTAGCATTCCAGAATTCCTAAAAGTTCAAGAGGCAAAGGGAGGAAGAAAATAAATATGATAATCATCACATAAGCAAAACTGCGAGGGAAACTAATGGAAAACATCCTCGGATATTAAAAGAAATAGCTACAGAGGTAATGGATGGACTGGTAGTAATAGTCCAAGAATACTTAGATCTGGAAAAATCTCAGAAGATTGGAAAACTGCCAATACAAAGAAAGGCGATATAAAATATGTAACTAAAGGCCAGTGAGCTTAACATCTGTTAATGGAGAAATGTTTGAGTTTCTTATAAAGGATGTATTATGGGAGCATTTAGAAATACATAGTATGATCAAGTCAACATTGCTTCATGAAGGGGAATCATACCTGAGAAATCTATTAGAATTCTTTGAGGAAGTAACAAGCAGGATGAATAAAAAGGAAGCAGTAGATGGATTTTCAGACGGTGTTTGATAAGGTACCAAACACAATGTGACTTAATAAGATAAGAACCCATGGTGTTGGAGGTAGTATGGATAGAGGATTGGCTATCTTATAGAAGATAAGGGGTTGGGATAAGGGATGCATTTTCAAGATGGCAACCTGTTGCTTGTAAAGTGCCACGGGGTCACAACTATGTACAATATATGAATAACTTGGAAGTGCAAAGTGAATGTATTATAGTCAAGTTTGTAGAAGGCACAAACATAAGTGCATAGTCATTGGGTGAGAATGACAAAAAAAAAGAGTCTACACATGTATATGGGCAAGTTAAGCAAGTGGATAAAACTTGGTAAATGGAATGCAATGTGGAAAAATGAGAGATTATGCACTTTGACATAATGAATAGAGGAATTGAATATTATTTAGTTGGAGAAGATCTGCAGAAAACTACAGCACAGAGAGATTTGGGAGTCATCATGCATAAATTTCAAAAAGTTTACATCCAAGTTCAACAGAGAATCGTAGAATCTCTGTAGTGTGGAAAGAGGCCATTTGACTTATCAAGTTTGCACCAACCCTCCAAAGAGCATTCCATCCAGACATAGCCCTCTCCCTACCCTATCCCTGTAACCCACATTTATCATGGCTAGCCCACCTTGCTTGTATATCCCTGGACACTAATGGCAATTTACCATTTCAAACCACCTACCTGCACATCTTTGGACTGTAGAAGGAAACCAGATAGTAGGGAAGACAAATGGAGTGTTGGTATTTTGTCACAGCGATTGGAGTATAAAAATAGTGAAGTCTTGCTAAAACTAGACCAGGCATTAGTCAGACCATAGGTAGAATACAGTGTACAGTTCTGGGCACCTTTTCTAAGATATACCAGCATTAGTAGCAGTCCAGTGGAGGTTCACTGAGCTTATTCCACATATGGCAGGACTGTCTTGTGAGGAGAGGTTGAGTAGTTGGGCCTGTAACTGTTGGAGTATAGAAAAATGAGATGACCTGATTGAAATATATAAAATTCTTGGGGGATTTGACAGGATGGATGTGGAAAGGTTATTTTAGCTTGTGGAAGAGTTTAGGACATAATCTCCGACTGAGTGGTCATACTTAAGACAGATGAGGAAGAACTTGTTCTCCGAGAGGGTATTGGGAATGCTTTATCACAGAGGGCTGTTGAGACTGCATCATTAAGTATATTTAAGATCCTATATTACATTCTGTTCAGATGGTGCTGGTTGACAGCAGTTTAAGAAATATCCTTAAAGTTTTATTTGTCATCTATCATGAAACTTATTAGCCATATCACTACCTCCGCTATTGTTTTGTCTTACTTTGGCATATCTCTCTTTACATGATATCCCCTTGTTCCCAAATGGTTAGTTTAAAGCCTGTTGTTTTGCCTTTGTTATATGACTCACCAGAACATTGGTCCCAATATAATTCAGGTGAAGACGGTACAGATCCCTGTTTCCTTTGTACTGGTTCCACTATCCCATGAATCAAAACCTTTTGGTCCTGTACTCAATCTTATTCACTCTGCTCATTTGCTCAGATAGTAATCCAAGGTTTGTGGTTCTGCTTTCCTTTTATGCATCCCCTAGCTGTTAATACTCTCAATTCTCCTTTTTTTCTAGTCCTGTCTTTGTAGCCATGTGAACCATTAGAGCTAAATTATCACCCCTATTCAAAGTTCCCATCCAGCCCTGAGAGATCTTCCATACTCTAGGGATCAGCAGACAACCCAGTGGTCAGGATTCTTGCTCTCAACTGCAGAGAACTGTGTCAATCCATTTCATTATACTGGCCACAGTTCTCATTGTTTCCTGTTTACCCTCCTACTTGAATGGCTTCATGTCCTGTGGATCATGATCAGTTCACTCATCTATTTTGTCAATATGAACTGCAAGAATCTCAAACCTATTGAATAATTGTAAATGTTGAGTCTCCTCCAATTCTACCATCTTGATCCTAATATCTGTCTCATTCACAGTGATGCCCCTTGCCCCTGATCCTGCACTAAATCAGAAGGCCATAACATAAGGTTATGACTGCCTCTGGAACAAATTATCCAAATATCCACCTCCCTGATGCATCAGTGTCCAAAGCTCATTAACTCAAAGACACAACCCAGATGATGCAGAAACATATGCTTCGAGGAGTCTGTGATTCAAAGCAGGTCTGGTTGCCATGGATCACCATAGCATCCACCAATTCCCACATATTACAAGTGCTTCAAATGCACTACCATCCTCAATGTGTTTTAATTGATTAATTACTTCATTTTTAATCAATGTCTCTATCTTATGTCTTTGTAATTTTAATTAATGTTACACACACACACACAAATTGAAATTCTATTAATTTAGATAAGACAAAAACACAAAGTACTCAGCAATAAATCACTAATTGGCTTCCCTGTGATGCTACACCTCTTTTTTTTTAGTTGAGAAGGCAGGCTTTCAACCGTGAGCCTGCCTACTGACTCACAGCATGTACCCAGCTCAGCTCTTTCTCTCTCTATACTCGGTCAGCTCTCATTGTCTGTGCCCTCCTCAGCTCTCACTCTCTATACCCTCCTCAGCTCTCACTTTCTACACCCTCTTCCAGACTCATTCTCTATGCCCTGTTCTGTTCTCACTCTCTATACCCTCATCTTTCACTCTCCATATCCTGCAAGATTTCATTCTCTCCACTCTCATCAGCTCTCACATCCTACTGTGCTCTCTCACTCTCCTTATGTCTTGTTCTGCATTTGATATTTATACCCTGGGCTCTCACTCCTTATTACCTTCTCTGTTATCTCCTTCCTCTGACAATCATGAAGTGAAGTTTTGTCCCCTACAACACACTTTTGTACTCAGTTTTGTTCTTTCTCTTTCCTGACAAAGTATTGCAATCTGTAACTCTTAACCTGGTAAATCATTTACTCTAATTTCAAACCAGGGGATCAATCCTGGTTCGGTGAGGAATGCAATGAAACATGCAAGGAGTAGCACCAGGTGCACCTAAAGATATAAGATGTCAACCCAGTTAAGGTACAAAATGTGACTACCTGCATTCGAAGTCATGAAAGTGATATGTGATAGACAAAGCTACAACTGACATATCAGATCAAAGTTCTGTAGTCCAGTCCTGTTCAGTTTGAATGGTAGTAAGCAACTAACTGAAGAAAGAGGACCTCCATAAACATCTCCTATTTCAAGGCTGAGTCGTCAAGTATAACAGCTAACAAATACCAGATGAAAGCATTAGATAGTAATTTTTATTTAGCAGCAGGAAGAGAGAGAGCAACAACCGGGGCAGACGGGAAGGTAAATGACTGCTTTAAAAACTTACCTCAAGCATTGGAGCCTTGCATTTTTGTTTAGCAGCAGGAAGAGCGGGAGTGATGACTAGGGGGCTGCTGGCAAGGTAAATGACTGCTTTAAAAACTTACCTCATGAATAGGCAGAGCGCACGCTGAGCAGGGGCAGACATGGGACTGCTGAGTAAGTGAAGTAATATATTTGGGCAGTTGCATTTCCTGAAACACTACTTAGGTAGTGTCTCCCATCCATCCTCCTCTTCTAACCAAAAAAAAGATTTCTGTGTGCCAGATTGGTATGGTAACTAGTTTTTAAAAAACATTTTCAATAGTCTCGTTGGAAATTTAGAATGGTGGGAATGGAGGTTAGGGCAGTTGGATATTCCTCCTGCAGAATGTGGATGTAAGGGTCACCAATAGTGTTCCTGCTGACTTAATCTGCGGGAAGTACACCCAACTCCAGCCCCTCAAAAACCGTGTTAGGGAACTGGAGCTGGATGAACTTCAGATCATTCAGGAAGCAAAGAGGGTTATTGAGATGAGTTACAGGGAGGTAGTCACACCTCAGGTACAAGAAAAAGACAGATGGGTTACAGTCAGAGGACGGAAAGGCAACCGGCAAACAGTGCAGGGATCCCCTGGGACATGAGAGGTTGTCGGCAGATAGGATCAAGGAAAACCCTAAAGTTTCTACAGGTACATCAGGAATAAAAGAATGGCTAGAGTCATAGACAACTTTGGACCAACTCGTCCATGCCGACCAGATATCCCAATCCAATCTAGTCCCATTTGCCAGCACTTGGCCAAGATCCCTCTCAACCCTTTCTATTCATATACCCATCCTGATGCCTTTTAAATGTTACAATTGTACTAGCCTCCACCACTTCATCTGGCAGCTCATTCCATCCACACACCACCATCTGCATGAAAAGGTTCTCCTTAGGTCCTTTTTATATCTTTCCCCTCTCACCCTAAACCTCTGCCCTCTAGTTCTGGACTCCCCCACCCCAGGGAAAAGACTTTTTCTATTTATCCTATCCATGCCCCTCATAATGTTATAAACCTCAAAGAGGTCACCCTTTGACATTCTAGGGAAAACAGCCCCAGCCTATTTAGCTTCTCCCTATAGCTCAATTCCTCCAAACCTGGCAACATCGTTGTAAGTCTTTTCTGAACCTTTTCAAGTTTCACAACATCCTTCCAATAGAATTGCACAGAATATTCCAAAAGTGGCCTAACCAACATCCTGTACAGCCACAACACTGTCTCCCAACTCCTGCACTCAATACTCTGACCAATAAAGGAAAGCATATCCTTCACTATCCTATCTACCTGCGACTCCACTTGCAAGGAGCTATGTACCTGCACACAAGGTCTCTTTGTTCAGCAACACTCCCTAGGACTGTACCATTAAGTGTATATGTCCTGCCAAGATTTGTTTTCCCAAAATGCAGCACCTTGCATTTATGTAAATTAAACTCCATTTCCACTCCTCAGCCCATTGACCCAGCTGATCAAGATCCTGTTGTAATCTGAGGTAACCTCCTTTGCTGTCCACTACACCTCCAATTTTGATGTCATCTGCAAACTTACTAACTAAACCTCTTATGCTCACATCCAAATCATTTTTATAAATGAAAAGTAGTAGACTTAGCACAGATCCTTGTGGCACTCCACTGATCACAGGCCTCCAGTCTGAAAAACAACCCTCCATCACCACCCTCTGTCTTCTACCTTTGAGCCAGTTCTGTATCCAGATGGCTAGTTCTCCCTGTATTCCATGAGATCTGACCTTGCTCACCAGTCTCCCATGAGGAACCTCGAACGCTTTACTGAAGTCCATATATATCATGCCCACCACTCTACCCTCATCAAGCTTCTTTGTTACTTTTTCAAAAACCTCAATCAAGTTTGTGAAACATGATTTCCCATGCATAAAGCCATGTTGACTATCCCTAATCAGTCCTGGCCTTTCCAAATGTGTAAATCCTATCCCTCAGGATTCCCTCCAAAAGCTTGTCTACCACCGACGTCAGGCTCACTGGTCTATAGTTCCCTGACTTGTCCTTACCACCTTTCATAAATAATGGTACCATGCTAGCCAAACCTCCAGTCTTCTGGCACCTCACCTGTGACTATCGATGATACAAATATCTAAGCAAGGGGCCCAGCAATCAGTTCCCTAGCTTCGCACAGAGTTTTAAGGTGCAGTTGATCAGGTCATGGAGATTTATCCACTTTTATGCATTTCAAGAAATCTAGCACTTCCTTCGCTATAATATGGACATTTTTCAAGATGTCACCATCTATTTCCCCACATTTTATATCTTCCATGTCCTTCTCCACAGTAAACACTGATGCAAAATACTCATTTAGTATCTCCCCCATCACCTAGGGCTCACACAAAGGCTGTCTTGCTGATCTTTGAGGGGTCCTGTTCACTCCCTAGTTACCCTTTTGTCCTTAATGTATTTGTAAAAATCCTTTGGATTCTCCTTACCCCTACTTGCCAAAGCTACCTCATGTCACCTTTTTGCCCTCCTGATTTCGCTCTTAAATAAACTCCTATACTCTAAGGATTCATTCAATCTCTCCTGTCTGTACCTGACATATGCTTCCTTCTTTTTCTTAACCAAACCCTCAATTTATCTCACCATCCAGCATTGCCTACACCTACCAGCATTTCCTTTCACCCTAACAGGAATATGGACTCTCGTTATCTCAAGAGAAAGATTAAGGCCAATCAAGGATATTAGTGAGAAGTTGTGCGTGGAGTCTGCGGAGATGGGAGAAGCGCAAAAATGAATATTTTTCATCAGTATTCACACTGGAAAAAGACAATATTGTTGAGGAGAATACTGAGATACAGACTACTAGACTAGATGGGATTGAGGTTCACAAGGAGGAGGTGTTAACAATTCTGGAAAGTGTGAAAATAGATAAGTCGCCGGGCCAGATGGGATTTATCTTAGGATTCTCTGGGAAGCCAGCGAGGAGATTGCAGAGCCTTTGCCTTTGATCTTTATTGTTGGCATTGTATACAGAAATAGTGTCAGAAGACTGGAGAATAGCAAATGTTGCTCTCTTTTTCAAGAAAGGGAGTAGAGATAATTCTGGTCATTATAGATCAGTGAGCCTTACTTCGGTTGTGGGTAAAAAAAGTGTTGGAAAAGGTTATAAGAGATAGGACTTATAATCATCTGGAGAGGAATATATGTTGATTAGGGATAGTCAACACTGTTTTGAGAAGGGAAAGTCATGCCTCACAAACCTTATAGAGTTCTTTGAGAAGGTTACCCAACAGGTGGATGAGGGTAAAGCAGGTGAGGTATGTATATGGATTTCAGTAAAGCATTTGATAAGGTTCCCCACAGTAGACTATTGCACAAAATACAGAGGCATGGGATTGAGAGTGATTTAGCAGTTTGGATCAGAAATTGGCTAGCTGAAAGAAGATAGAGGTTGGTGGTTGATGGGAAATGTTCATCCTAGAGTTCAGTCACTAGTGGTGTACTGCGAGGATCTGTTTTGGGGCCACTGCTGTTTGTCATTTTTATAAAGGACCTTGATGAGGGTGTAGAAGGATGGGTTAGTAAATGTTTGGATGACACTAAGGTTGGTAGAGTTGTAGATAATGCCGAAGGATGTTGCAGGTTACAGAGGGATGCAGATAAGTCGTAGAGCTGGGCAGAGTTTAATGTGGAAAAGTGTGTGGTGATTCACTTTGGAAGGAGCAACTGGAATAAAGAGTATTGGGCTAATGGTAAGATTCTTGGTAGTGTAGTTGAACAGAGAGACCTTGGTGTCCATGTACGTTGATCCCTGAAAGTTGCCACACAAGAAGGCGTACGGTGTGTTTACTCTTATTGGCAGAGGGATTGAGTTTCGGTGCCATGAGGTCATGTTGCAGCTGTACAAAACTTTGGTGTGGCCGCACTTGGAGTATTACATACAGTTCACCACATTATGGGAAGGATGTGGAAGCTTTGGATTGGGTCAGAGGAAATTTATTAGGATGTTGCCTGATATGGAGGGAAAGTCAATGAGGCAAGTCTGAGGCACTTGAGACTGTTTTTGTTTGAGAGAAGAAGGTTAATTGAGACATATCAGATAATCACAGGGTTAGATAGGGTGGACAGTGAGAGCCTTTTTTCTCGGATGCTGATGGCTAGCACGAGGGAACATAGCTTTAAATTAAGGGGTGATAGATACAGGACAGATGTCACAGGTAGTTTCTTTACTCAGTAGTAGGGACGTTGAACACTGCCTGCAACAGTAGTAGACTCGCCAACTTTGAGGGCATTTAAATGTTCATTGGATAAACATAGGGATGAAAATGGAATAGTGTAGGATAGATGGGCTTCAGATTGGTTCCACAGGATGCTGCAACATCGAGGGCCAAAGGGCCTGCACTGTGCTGTAACATTAAATGTTCTATGTTCTATGGTGTAAAAACTCTGGCCCCTGACAACAGCTCTTTATCTGTACTGAAGACTTGTGTTCCAGAAGTTGCTGCACCCCGAGACGAGTTTTTTCAGTAACAGCTATGAGCCTGTATCTATCCGGCAGTGTGAAAAATGCCCAGGTATGTCCAGCCTACAAAACGCAAGACGAACCTAAACCAAGCGATTGCAATACCATCACTCCACCCTTCTGAATTCAACAAGTTGGTGGGAATGACTGCCTTCGACATCAAGGCAGCGGATGTCCAAATATGGCATTAAGGGACCTAGGCAAAATTAATCAATGGGAATCGTGAGGAAAACTCTCCACGGGTTGGAATCATACCCAACGCAATGGATGATAGTTATGTTTGTTACTTCACCAGGAGTGGACGGCAGCACAATGCACAAGTACAAGAGGCCAACTGGCATCAGCTGGGCTGTAATGTGCCTTTTTGGCTGTTAGTTTTGTCATGTTTCATGGAGGGTTTCTCTCCATAAGGTCTTGCAAGTTTTCACAATGCATCTTAACAGGTTTGCTTGATCAATAACTGACCTCGCCCCTGTGACAGTCCTTTTGTCCAATTCTATTCCAATCTACCACTCACCATACCCAGGACAATTTGCCACTGCAGGGATATTCTGGTATGAATCAGCATCCCTGATGATGGCTCCACTTTTAAAAGGACTTTCTGTACCCAACCAAACACTCAATCTGGAGCTGCCCTGTCCAGTCCCTCACAGTTTTTGTGGACTTACAGTGAAGTGGAAAGTTGGGGCCCTGCTTTGTGGGCTGATTCTGTTGACCAGGGTGGTGTAAAGACAGGATGTCCTCATTCCCTAAGAGAAGATGAGGCTAGAACATCAGACTCTGCCAGTCTGGCCTAAGGTTGCCACCCAGATCAGTGCAGTCACAGCTATGTGGAGGAATGCACAGCAATGTCAGACGAAGGTTAATAACTTCCACCAGTCCGCCAGTGTAAGTGCCTCATCATCTCTCGGATACCTCTCACATGCTCTGTTACTGTACCCACCTTCCACTACTTTTAATATTGCCTCCAAAATCAATCCTTGCTCACTCCCACCCACCCGACTGTGACATACACTAACTCTGAATGTCCTCAGCGCTACTTCCTCACTCACTCGAGATACCGCCCCACCTGCACCAAAAGTAATAGGTGTGCCAATCACTTTCACCTCCTGTCCTACCTACCTCTTTCTCACTCCAGGACATAAACAGCCCACAATAGCGCAGAAAGACTCAAGGTTGGTGTGGTACTGCCCAACATTTGGCTCCTGTCCATTATATGAGTAAAGGATCCTGACTCTGACTGCCCTGAGCAGGGTCAAGCCCCTGGAAGAGTACTGAAGACTGTCTCCTTTAACTTGACTGAGACTTCTTTAAAGAATTCTAGCTTTGTGTCTCCACCAAACAGCGTGGTAATGCAACAGTACTGTGAGCCTGGCTGAGAATAAGTCTCAAAAAGGCACAGCAATGCAAGACAGAAATCTTGTGAATGTCCATGTCAGCTCAAAGTGAGTGAGCACTAAGTGAGCAAGTGAACAGTCCGGAGATGTACCCAGCTTATGGATTGGATCAGGCTGTATGTTCTTGAGCCCACAGTGTCATTGCTGCAGCATTACTATGATACCTGTTGTTGCGCCCCAAATTGCAGCATTGAAGTGCAGGAGTGTCCTGTAAGTCAATCACAGATGTGGCCTGAGGTTTCTTAGAGGCTGGCAAATGTCAGACACCAATGTCCATGGAAATAGGGTTCATGTGGATGATGCCCACACTTCCAGAGATTTTGGTGCCTTATGTCCAAAATGGAGATCCTTTGAAAGAAGTGGTTCAATTCACCAGGTACCTGTTTTGATTAGATTAGATTACTTACAGTAGATTAGATTAGATTACTTACAGTGTGGAAACAGGCCCTTCGGCCCAACAAGTCCACACCGACCCGCCGAAGCGTAACCCACCCATACCCCTACATTTACCCCTTTACCTAACACTACGGGCAATTTAGCATGGCCAATTCACCTGACTTGCACATCTTTGGACTGTGGGAGGAAACCGGAGCCCCCGGAGAAAACCCACGCAGACACGGGGAGAACGTGCAAACTCCACACAGTCAGTCGCCTGAGGCGGGAATTGAACCCGGGTCTCTGGCGCTGCGAGGCAGCAGTGCTAACCACTGTGCCACCGTGCCGCCCACAATGTCCATGTTAAGAATCCTCAGCATCTAGTTTACTCGCAGTGGGTGGTAAGATAAAGCTACATATTAATGAGATGAAATGTGCCATTAATAAGGTCATTAACAAGCAATAACCTGCTTAATAGACAACTCACTGCTGCCTCATAAGAATTTTGCCTTAACGTCAAGAATGCTATTAAACGAGACAGAGAGTTGTTCCCAATATCAGATGGACCCCCATGGACCTGTAAGATTTGCATGATGCTGCCACATTACTCACTAAAGCTCCTATCATTCAGGTCCCCCATGATTCTATGCAATGGCTCCATTAGCACTATTGTTATGATTTTAATGCCCATATACTCTCCTTATAGGTGCCAGTACTATTTTCTCAAATTACTTGAGATTTTACACCTCCAAACCTTTATCGGTGCATTCGTTGTAAACATTGTTATTCTTTGTGTAAGGAAATTTCACATCAATTTTATATTTTTCTTTTATGATCTTGCAATTCTGTCTCTGTCTTAGTCCCACGATTTAAAATGAAATAATATGCTGGGTATATCATTTCCAATTCCTTAATTATTCATATACTTCGGTGATGGCATCACATGCTTGACCACCAGGCCCATGGCCCATGGCAGAGCACTTAACAAGAATTAGAATCCCTACAGTGTGGAAATAGGCCCTTCAGCCCAACAAGCCCACACCGTCCCTCCAAACCATTCCCCTATATTTACCCCTGACTAATAACCTAAACTATGGGCAATTTAGCATGGTCAATTCACCTGACCTGCACACCTTTGGACTGTGGGAGGAAACCAGAGAACCTGGAAGAAACCCACACAGACACAATGAGAATGTACAAACTTCACACAGACACACAGTCACCTGAGGCTGGAATTGAACCCAGGTCTCTGGCACTGAGAGATAGCAGTGCTCACCACTGGGCCCACTGTGCTGCTCGTAGAAGTTGGACGACTTTTATTTATTTCTTTATTTTGAGATTTTTAGCTCAGGTTGATGATAAGTCTGTAAGTTAGCTCGCTGAGCTTGAAGGCTTGTTTTCAGACATTTCGTCACCATACTAGGTAACATCATAAGTGAGTGTCTCTGGTGAAGCGCTGGTGGTATGTCCTGCCTCTCTATTGAGAGGTCTTGGTTTCTTAAGGCGAGTGATGTCATTTCCAGTTCGTTTTTTTCAAAGGAAGGTAGTAGGATCTAAGTCGATGTGTTTATTGATGAAGTTCTGCTTAGAATTCCATTCCTCTAAGAATTCTCCTCCGTGTCTTTGTCCTAGGATGTGTGTTGTCCCAGTCAAAGGAGTGTCTTTCTTTGTCTGTATGTATAGTGGGTTGTGTCTTTTGGTGGCCAATTGGTGTTCATGCATCCTGGTGGCAAGTTTCCTGCTAGTTTGTCTGATGTAGTTTTTTTTTTACAGTTCTTGCATGGTATCTTGTAAATAATGTTAGTTTGGCTGGATCCTTCAGGTTCATTAGTCACTGTTCAAGTGTGTTGGTAGGTTTGTGGGCTATCATGATGCCAAGGAGTCTGAGTAGTCTGGAAGTCATTTCTGGTATGTCTTTGATGTAAGACAATGTGGCTATAGTTTCTGGTTGAGTTGTGTCTGTTTGGTTGGGTTTGTTTCTGAGGAAAATCGACAGATTGTGTTTATTGGGTACCCATTTTTCTTGAAAACGTATAGATATTTTTCTACTGCTTTTTGTAGTTCTTGGATGCTTCAGTGTGATGTAGCTCATTGAAATAATGTCTTCATGCAGCTCCTTTTGTGGGTGTTGGGATGATTGCTTCTGAAGTTAAGTATTTGGTCTGTGTTTGTTGTTTGTCTGTAGACGCTGGTTTGAAGCTCTCCGTTAACTGTAAGTTCAACTGTCACGTCTAGGAATGGGAGTCTGTATCGTTCTCCTCCTCTTTTGTGAATTTTACGCCTTTCAGGGTATTATTGATGGTAATGTATGTTTCCTCTAATTTGTTCAATTAACATCCACCTGGCCAAAGAAACATTGGCATCACTACTAGGAAAATTAGGACCACAGACACCAGACAGCACCAACTTCATCAGCAAAGACAACATCCTCAAGCTAGTGTACCTGTGCCTCACCACCCACTTCACATTCAATAACAAAATCTACAAACAAGTCCGTGGAACTCCTATGGGATCACTAGTATCAGAGCTCATAGCAGAAGCAGTAATGCAGAGACTTGAACAAGCTACCCTCCCATCTATCCAACCCAAACTTTGGGTCCGCTATGTAGATGACACCTTTGTGTCAAATTAGAGGAAACATACAACACCATCAACAATACCCTGAAAGGCTTAAAATACTACCAGCCAAACTAACATAATTTACAAGATACTATGCAAGAACTGTAAAAAAACACTACATCAGACAAACAACCAGGATGCATGAACACCAACTGGCCACCAAAAGACATGACCCACTCGTGCTAGTTTCCATGCATGCAGACAAAGAAGGTCACCACTTTGACTGGGACAACGCACACATCCCAGGACAAGTGAAACAAAGATACACATGAGAATTCTTAGTGGCATGGCATTCTAAGTAGAACTCCATCAATAAACACATTGACTTCGATCCCTATCTCCCTCCCTTTGAAATAAAACGAACTAGAAATGACATCACCCACATTTAGAAACCAAGACCTCTCAATAGAGAGGCGGGACATACCAGCACTTCACCAGAGACTCTCACTGATGATGTCACCTAGTATGATGATGAAACGTCTGAAAACAAACCTTCAAGCTCAGCGAGCTAACTTACTTCTCACTCTAGTTTGTAACAAAATACATTTGACAACAAATAAATCAAATCAAAACCATAATTGGAGTGTGCATGTCACCCATCTTCTTTCACATTATGTTAATTCCTTCATGGAATGTGGGTGTCCCTGGATAGGCAGGCTTTGTGGCCATCCTAGTGATCCTTAAGAATGGAATGGTGGGCTGCCTTCTTGAACTGCAGCAATGCATCTGAGTAGATACAACCACAGTCCTGCTACTGTGCAATGGTGATGGGAGTAGCTTAACACCATCCAGGACAATGTCTGTAGCAAATTTCATCTGCCATTGCTCAATCCTTTCACATTTTCTATTTAATTCTTTATGTAATTTTTGTGTACCTACCTTAAGGTCCAATACCTCTGATACCTTAACAATATATCTGCAAATTTGAACAATTGGTGCCAATACTGATACTTTTAATCAAACAACTTCAAATTAGAAGTAGTAAGCTCTAAAATGTAACAGTTTGTTTTCAAGAATTAAAATCTAGGAAAGCTTAATTTGCTTATTTCTGAATGATAAAACTCGTGCTATGCAAATCTTGCTCATATAAATATAGGTTCTTCAGAAGATAGAGCAGAAGGCCATTCTCAAAGTCTCTCCACCTTCTGCAGGACTAGTTGACAGAAATTCCGTACATCATCTAATTATCACATCGTCCACTTCACTCAGTTCACACTAACATACTTCATCCACTTTCATCAACCTTGCATTCTTCTCACACTGTAATGAGCAAGTAACCTGCTTCCTTTCCCCATTTAGAATTCTTATCTCCCTCTTCAGTTCCAGTTGACATGCTTATTCCACATCCAAAAGCACTCCTTCGAATTTCTCCCCTCTTTCCCTCTAAAGCACCATTATTAGCTGCTGTCTTGTCCTCTCTCTCCAATACCTACTTCCATTTCCCTCTCCTCCCATAACCATTCATTGCCATCAATTTCTTTTATTATGAAGCAGTATTTTCATCCTATTATTGCTATTGGCTTTTTTCCTATTCAGCGTTATCCACTCTCACCTCTCGTATTAGCATTCCCATACTTGCTTTCACCTCATATCAATTTTCTCCCCTTGGAATTCAATGCCACCAAGCCCCCACCTCAACCTCTACACCCACTGGAATCTTTGGTCAATGAACTTGAACTGGTCTTTTTTTTCCATTCAATGCCATTTTCAATAACAGAGCACTAATGTTACATGTGCTGGGAACGTTTCAGAAGGGGGTAAAGGCCTTTAAAACTAGCCTGTCACAAGACTTAGCATAAGTGAGATAATGGAGCAAGAAAGCAACAGAGTTGATCTACACTGATTTTGGATAGCAAATGTTGACATTTGGCATGTATGAATAGAGAGTATAAAACATTCATTCTTGAAAGTTTTGCAGTGCAACCTTTAAAAGATTCTTACCCCTACGATGCAATGCATATATTTACTGTCATTGGGTTGACAGGATTGACTTTTCTATTTTAACAGCCTTCCAAACTATGCTAAAATACAATGTTCTGCAATTATTTTAGTTAAAATCTCATTAAATATGAATTCAGTGATTGTGTTTTGTTTTAAAATGTTCACACTTGTACCCTCCTGCCAAGAGTAATTTTTTATGCATGACCAACTCTACATGTAGAGGCTGTTGCTTAGCAATAAACGAGCCCACACCATAGGGTCCTGACATTAGTAGAAGCAAATTGACCACAGGAGGACCATCCTAGCACAAATACAATTCCTGCTCTGAGTTTCTCAGGGAGGAATACTAATCAAGACTACCTCAAAATGTGATCTGAATAGTTTGCTTTCGGGGTTTCCAGTTTCACAGTTATAAGCCAAAACATAATGTAGAAAAATATCACTCATTTAAAGATTGAAAAGAAGGGCAAAACCTTATTCATTTGCTATGTTATAGCATTTGCAAAACATAAATGCAAATGTATAATTTGCCCAAATTCAACAGAAAGCTGTTCTGTGAAAATGCTGAAATAACAATGACATATTAACAATAAGAAGACAGACCACAACCATTAAATCCGGTTCAACTGTAATGCTTACAGATTAGTTTTAATGTTTAGTGACTTGACAAACCTCAAAATAAGTTTTATCTTATAAGCATTTCACTTAAGTGATTTTTTCCCCTCCTTTTAAATACTATAATTGTTTCACTTCAATAATGAAATATCAAATAAACTGCATTTGCATTTTACATTGGATTCAAATGCTGTGATAAGGTTGCAATAGCAATCGTAAAACAAAACAAATTCTCAACACTTAAATCAATAATTTCTGTCAACTAATAAGCTAACTCTTGCCAAAAAATGTTGAAAGCCCAAAAAGAAAAAAATATTTAAATAAAATGAATGGAAAGTAGTGAGGAAATGCTGCATTATTGTGTGAATACTTAAAAGTATTGCAAATATGTTGCCATTGTAAGTTGTGTAACAAACTCATTTCAATAGGTTAATGAAATTGTAATGATGCTTATTTTAATCCTTGTTGTACTTAACTTAACAGGTGGTACAATTTACAAACAGAATAATCTTACATTTAAAACGTACCTATATATTGTCAGAATGTGAAATAGGTTAGATTTGGACAGATTTGCGCTTTAGTTGATGCATTTATTAGGTGTGTTTTGTTGGTAACAAATAGAAGAGACTGGAAGCTTAATATGATGAAAAGTATAAGATGCATATTGCATGCATTGCTCTCTGCATAGGATCTCACTTGACAACAGCAAGAAATGAAGAATGAATACATTAGTGTCAGAATTTATTTTCATTGTTATTCTGACTGATTGCAAATTGTGAGCCTTGTAATATTTGTCTCTTACTACTTTCTGGACCAGAGAAGACTAGATACACAAAATGGTGAACAACTGAAAGATTCATTTTTGCAATAAATGTGAACATATTTGTATCAGCTAAAGAAAATGGTAATATATGTTTTCTATACTGTTGTGATACTTTGGAATTACTCACTTCAATTATTAAGATCAGTGCCACTGTTAAGATATTATTATATTCATACACAGTGTTTCTTTGTATAATAATTTCTCTCACTGGAGTGTCCTTTATAATTTCAAAGCTGTTGCTTTCACATTCTGCCTTTCAGCAAGGCAAAAAAAGTCCAGATTTAAATATTAGTCCCAAATGTGAAAAATGTGCACTGTTATCCATGGATTTTATTCTAACCTGTCTGGCAGAAACTGGCCTAGTTATTTATGCCCCTGGAAAAGAGAGAAGTTTGTGATTCCTCATTTTAAGATGCTCCATTAAGCAGGTGGGAAGGACACCCACCCAAATCTAGAGATTCTTCACACCTGCATGTTGGTGTAATGTTCTGAGACTATTATTGTAAATCTATTTTTAATTCTTTCATGGAAGGTGAGCATTGCTGCCAAAACCAGTATCTGTTGCACATTCCTATTTTTAATTAATTCATGGGATATGAACATCACTGTCTAGGCTAGTATTTACTGCCCATTGCTACTTCACCCGGAGAAGATAGTGATGTGCTGCCTTCTTGAACTGCTGAAGTCCTTCAGTGTAGGAACACCCACAATGCCATTAGGGATAGAGTTCCTGAATTCAGGGTCAATTCACTTGAATGAACAGAGGTATATTTCCAAGTTAGCATGGTGTGCGGCTAGGAGGGGAACTTGCAGAGGATGGTGTTCTCATTGATCTGCTGCCCTTGTTTTTCTAGGTGGTGAATGTCATGGAAGATGCTGTCTGAGGGGTCTAAGTGAGGTTTTAGATTAGATTAGATTTCCTACAGTATGTAAACAGTTTGGCCCAACAAGTCCATACCAACCCTCTGAAGAGTAGCCCACCCAGACTCATTCCCCTACCCTACATTTACCCCTGACTAATGCACCTAGCACTATGGACAATTTAACATGGCCAATTCACCTAACCTGCACATCTTTGGATTGTGGGAGGAAACCAGAGCATCTGGAGGAAACCCACAGACACTGGGAGAATGTGCAAACTCCACACAGACAGACAGTCGCCTGGGAATTGAACCTGGGCCCTGGCTCTGTAAGGCAGCAGTGCTAACCACTGAGCCACTGTGCCACTCCAGAGATACTGTAGTGCATCTTGTAGGTGCCACAGTACATCAGTCTCTTTGAAAAGTGGTAATAAGCCATCCTGAATGAAAGAAAAGTAGATTCTGGGAAGAGAATCAGAACCACAAAGCAAGTAAAGTCTTTAAAATTTTATTTACTTTCATTCCAAGACCAGAAGGAGCAGAAGTCTCCATCAAGAAAAGCTGAGGGTATCCGCATCATGGACTTACTCCCATTCCCAATTCCAAAACAATGTTGCAGCCAATTCAGCCTGCTAACTACTCTCAGAGGTGGCCCTCAGACCACACCATTTGTTCTAACTTTTTAGTCAGATGTGTGAGAAGTCAGCAATTCAAATTATGTTATAAATTAATATATTTCTGACTTCATTTCTACAGTGAATTTCTAACTCACTGTTTCTTATCCACCAACATCTGAGTGGGAGTTAAAAGTAGGTTTTTTTATTGGATTTAGTGAGCTCCACAAATTAATGTGTTAAGCTACAAAATAACTTATGCAATTTTCTTATTCATAATTGGGTACAAGACACAAACTGAGCAAGACATAGGAATTATATTTGGTCTAACTAACAGAAAATTTGTTAGTTTTTGTTTTGCTTCAAGTGCCTTTCATGCTGTAAATTAACTGATTGATCTTTCAGATGTGTAGTTTTAAGTGAAACCAAATGCTCATTGTAGTAAACGGCAATTATCCTGGAAGAATTAGTGTTGAAAGTGCATTACTCTCCTTGCAATCTGATGAGTTCACAGCATTTGTGTAGAGAAGAGTGTCGAGCACAAAGTCCTGATGGTCTTTGACATTATGATTAACCAATCAATGTGACTTGTACCTATTGCTGTCGAGCAATATATTGCATCTTGTGTAAGACAAATAAGATTCAGCACAGAAATAAAGTTTGGAGCACTTTATCCCAACCACAAACCACCAGTGGTTAGTACTGCAACATGTAACAGTCATCATCTTTCGTATAAACTGTGCTCAAAAAATAACAGGAGTAGTAAGCAGAAACAAAAACATCTACCTTTTTATATGTTCAATTATTTTGATATAGAATTTCAGAAAAAAAGAGAAATACAGGCATTGCCCAATAAGGCAACAGGCAAGTATTTTATTTTGTAATTGCAAATCACCACAATCTGTATTTTAAAACCTGGTGATGTGAATTATTGAACCTGCCGATGGGAGGAGTTTAAACTAATCCGGCAAGGGGAGAGGGCGTAGAATATCGATGAAATAGGAAGCAAGTCATTGTGAGTTCAGCTATGTTGAGTGTCAAGAAATTAGGTAAGGTTGGATGGTCTTTAAAGATGGGAGTGTAATAGGTAAGACTGATGAGTTAATAGCATGGAAGTATGATATTGTTGCCATCAGAGAAAAATGGTTGTGGGAAGGGTTGGACTGGCAACTCAACATTTCAGCGTATAGGAACTTTAGGCAAGACAGAGGAGGGAGTAAAAAGGGTGGTGGTATAGCACTATTAATTAAGGAGTCAATTACTGCAATAAAGAGAGATGATATCTTGGAAGAGCCCTCAGATGATGCTCTGTGAGTAGAACTTCAGAATGTTAGGGGGCAATTACTTTACTGGGAGTGTATTATAGGCCTCTGAAGAATCAGTGGGAAATAGACGACCAAATATGTAGAAGTGTGTCAGAGTAATAGTCAGTTAAGTGTATTAGGGAATTTCAACTTTCCTAATGTAAATTAGCATAGTCATACTGTTAAGGGTTTAGAGGGGGTAGATTTCTTGAAATGTATTCAGGGGAATTCTTTGCATCAATATGCAGAAGGCCCAACAAGGGACAGTCAGTGCCAGATCTGAATCTGAGGAAAGTCAGACAAGTGCTCGATGTGGCAGTCGGAGAACGTTTTAGCAATAACGACCACACATGGTACGGTTCAAATTTGTTCCAGAAATGGAAAAAATGGCCTGAAAAAGACAACTTTGGACTGAGGGCAAGGCAGATTTTATTAAAATAAAGCCGGATCTGGCCACAGTAGACTGGGAACAGCTTCTTACAGGTAAGTCTACAGCAGAACAATGGGATGACATTCAAAAAGAGCTGAGGAGAGTACAGATCCAACATGTACCCTTTTGAAGAAAATGTAGGAGCAATAAGTTCAGAGAACCATCATGTTTTGGACAATTCAGGACTGAATAAGGAAGAAGAGTCGGGCTTTTAGCAGTTCCAAAGGGGGCAATTCAGCTGTGGCTCAACAGAAATACAGATAGTACAGGAGGGAACTAAAGAAAGCCAGGTTTGGAGGGTGTGAGAGGCTGAACAGGTTGGACTATTTTCCCTGGAGCATTGGAGGCTGAAGGGCGACCTTATAGAGGTTTATAAAATCATGAGGGGCATGCTTGGGTTAAAAGACAAGGTATTTTCCCTGAGTTGTGGGGGGTCCAAAACTAGAGGCCAGAGAACTAAGAAGAGAGGGGAAAGATTTAAAAAGGGACCTAAGGGCAACTTTTTGTGCAGAGTGTTCCATGTATAGAATGAGCTGCCAGAGGAAGTGGTGGAAACTGGTAAAATTACAATGCTTAAAAGGCATCTGGATTGGTATATGAATAGGAAGGGTTTACAGGGTGTTATAGACTAGGCCACACCCCTCAAAACCTCTTTAAGCAGGTAACTTAGACTGTAACTTTGCTATTTGTTTAGCTAGGTGTATAGTGGACACTCAGTGTCAATTAGCTCGGTCAACTGCCAAGTTTAAACAAACAAAATTTACTTACAAAATTACACAATGAAACACAAAGAACAGAAAATAGAATACCCAATAACATATCCTATCCAAATCCAACTTAATGATGCTGTTCCAAAAACACACACATCCCTTAGCACAAACAGTAAAACACAACACAGGCAACTCACAGTTTGAAATCAGAAGGGCAGAAGGAGAGAGAGTACCTAACCTTTCTTTACACACACAACTGCTGAACTGAACCAAAAAACTTCAGCTGCCAGGATTGGCCACTCCCCTTTCATTATAGAAGTTATTTCTAAAACATGAAAGTCTGTGGCCTGAGGGATCATTTATTTTGGTGTAAACAAAAACGGCTCCAATTAACCATTCATCTCTGCACCAACTCAACCATTTACGACCACTCTGAAAAAAGTTCAAGGACACAGTAATTTTGAGAAAGAGGACCAGCTTTGTGACAAAGGATATGGTCTAAATGCTGGCAAATGGGATTAGATTTATATAGGATATCTGGTCGACATGGATGAGTTGGACCAACGGGTATGTTTCTGTGCTATACATCTTTACGACTCTATGAGCAAAAAGGCGGCATGAGCAAAGACTTCTGAACAGGATTTGGGAGAATCCTAAGGTAATTTATAAATATATTAAAGGGAAAGGGTTAACAAGGGAAAGAGTAGGACCCATTAGGGACCAATAGAGCATCCTGTGTGCGATATCGCAGAATATTGGAAGGGTGTTGAATGAATACTTCTCTTCAATCTTCACTCTGGAAAAGGAGAACATAGGGATGGCATTCAGGAAAAGGGACAGTGAGGAACTTGCAGAGTTTGACACACAAAATGGGGAGAATTGGAGGCTCAATCGGAGGCACAAATTTTTAATTCCTCTCTCGCCAAGGGAGAAGTGTCAGAGGACTGGAGGACAGCGAGGTTCCACTTAAGGGTGGTAGAGATGAACCAGGAAATTACAGACTAATGAGTCTCCAAGGATCGGTACTAGGACCCTTCTTGTTTGTTATACACATAAATGTTGGAGGAGTGTTAAGCAAATTTGCAGATGTCACTAAGATTGGTCGAGTGGTTAGTAGTGAAGAAGATGGTTGTAGGTTACAGGAAGATATAGGTGGGTTGGTCAGATGGGCGGACCAGTGGCGGATAGTATTTGATCCTGATAAGTGTGAGGTGATGCACTTTGGAAGAAGAAACAAGATGAAGGGGTATTTAAATGAATGGCAGGACACTGAGTAGCTTAGAGGAACAGAAAGACCTTGGGTAATTATTCACAGATCCCTGAAGTGGCAGAGCACATGAATAGGATAGTTAAGACACATGGGAGATTTGCTGTCATCAGTTGTGGCATGGAGTATAAGAGCAGGAAGGTAATGTTGGAGTTGTACAGGGTGTTGGTCAGGCCACAACTGGAGTACTGTGTGCAGTTCTGGTCATGGCACTACAGAAAAGATGTAAAAGTACTGGTGAGGGTACAGAAGAAGTTCACCAGAATGTTGCCTGTGATGGAGAAATTGAGCTATAAGGAGAGACGAGATAAGTTTGGATTGTTTTCTTTAGAGTCAAAATGGTGGTGCTGGAAAGCACAGCAGGTCAGGCAGCATCCAAGGCGCAGGAGAGTCGACGTTTCAGGCATAAGTCCTTAATCAGAAATGTGGAAGGGGAAAGGGAAGGGGAATGAGAGATAAAATGGGGGTGGGGTGGGCAGGGAGGAGGCAATAGGTGGATACAGATGGGGTAGTTGTGATAGGTTGGTGGGGAGTGGCGTGGATAGGTGGGAAGGAAGATAGACAGGTAGACCAGGTCAAGAGGGCAGTGCTAAGTTGGAGGGCTAGATTTGGGATGAGGTGAGGGAGGGGAGATTCCCTCCCCACTGGCCTATCACAATTACCCACCATCTGCAGTCCTCACTTTCTCCTCCTTGTTTTCTTTAGAACAGAGAAGACTGACAGGGAACATGATTGAGGTGTATAAGGTTATGAGGGATATGGATAGACAGGATGAATCGAGAGCAGTTGTTGCACCTGATTGAAGGATCAATCACGAGAGGGCAGTGTTTTAGAATGAGGGTCAGTAGATTTAGAGGGGATTTGGGGAAAAAAAATGTTTAACTTAGCAGGTGGCGAGAGTCTGGAATGTACTGCCTGGAAAGGTAGTGGAAGGCAGAAACCTTACAACCTTGAAAAAAATATTTGGATGACCACTTCAATCATCATAACATTCAAGAATTTGGGATAAGTGCAGGAAGTTGGGATTAGCACACGTTTAGTGGTAATGATGTCACTGCAGATTCAATGAGCAAAAAGGGCCATTTCTGTGCTATATGAATCTGCGTTGTAATTCACTATGATTATGATTTCCCAGTTGAAGTGAAATGTAATCAGTACATAAAGATTATCTGAAAGTTAAACTTACTAGCCATCATAAGATGCACAATTTTATATGCTTTGCTACTACAAATTGAGCTCATGGAATGGTCCACAAAACAAATTTCAATATAACTTCAGCCATTTAATCTAAGTTAATAGAAAAAGAATCTAAGCAACCCCAATTGAAATAAACAAAAAAAGGATAGTATTGTGATGTTTTATGAAAAAAAATATTTTCTTGAAACTTTTCATCTTACATACATCAGGACAATTCACCAGAAGACTAATTCAAGAGGAACTATAAGTTTTATGTTACATGAGAGGACAGCACTGATTAGTTATTGAGTGGACACTTTAAACATCTGTTTGAAACTAGTAAGATACTGACCATACTTAGCCAGCTCACCCTTGCAAAATTCACAACAGTGTTCAACATTCGATATGATTCTGCAATTGGATAATCCTGGGCGTGTGATGAATTACACTAATAATCAATGTAGGGATTGTCAGTTGAGCTCACAGTATGATGCACTTGTATGTGTGGGAAGCTATATATAAATACAGACGACTTTGTACTGTGTATGTTCCAACTCAATCAAAATAGATAAAAGCCATTTGCTGGTTTATTTCTCAAGGCAATGCTGTGACCAATCATGTAACTCTGCCTTACTTAAAATTTAAACAAAGGTTGACAGTTAGTTGTTAATTGTCATTAATTGTTGAAATATCCATAACTACACCTCTGCCAAAGTTTACTTGTCAGCCGTTCAGCACAAATGAAGCATGAATGTTGGGTATTAAATTATTATTCTGTCAAATATGCCCTGATGAGTACAAGATGAAAAGTTTTGACAAAGTGTGCCCATTTTCAGCAATATTCAAGTTGTGTTACCAAATGACTAGTTGACTACTTTTTTAATTAAATATTTCTAACAGTTTACCGTACCATTTTTCTGTAGTGTTATTCAGAATGACGCCACATGCATACATTCAAGCCCCTTCTCGGACTTGATAGTTCAGGAAAGCTTGCCTCTTTGCCTTGTTCCACAATTATGAAGGGGTTCCCCTCAAGCTATACGTCAAATTAAAATTCTCCCTCTGTCATTGGAAAGAATTACCTATGTTCCTTTGTGAACTTTGACTACTTTATATTTACTATCACAGTAGATAGGTGGAAATGATGTAGAATTATCTCAAAAAGTAAAATAGCATTTTTTAAAGTGATTTTAAATGGAATTATATTATTTGCAGTTCAATGTTTTTAAATGCATAGATATTTCCTTCTTAGTTTCTAATATTTCTGTCTGCCCCCTTCTCAAGATATATTCTCTTTAACCCTCAACTATTTCTATAGGTCTTCATATTTGATTTCTCCTGTTACCCAAAGGTAAATCCTTTTGGGTACCAATTAAAACTCAGCACTGCTGTTCTTTCTCTGATAAGAACTAAACTGCTGACAACGCACTACCTGTCAACAGGCAAATGAAAGCCAACCATCTGTTCCACTACAAATTGTGTTCATTACAGTGAACTCCAAAATCCTCTCTAAATATGCCCTAATTATACATTAATCCAAGTCTAAGACATAGCAACTTGAAGCAGGTTTGTTCTTGCATTTGTGTGAGAATTACTTGTTTGCATTATTAGCAAATTTTAATGTCAAGTAAAGCCTTTGAATCTTAGTGACAAATTGCATTTGTCTAATTCTGATCGGAACAAACTGACTGATGTGTATTATCACACAGCAAAAATTGCAGTGGGTTAGGAGAACTCTGGTATATAGAAGAATCTGAATTTATTTCCATTTTCAGAAATGTATTCAAAGCCAACAAAATGCAAAAAAAATGTAATCAATATAAATATATTAAAAGGTAAGTATATCTATTTCCACCTATAACCTTGAAGTGGCATGTGAAGATGAATATACACAGTCTATGCTGGGATTTCAATTGGCTAGAAAACCATTAACGAAAGAGACATTTTTCTTTACTTGTTCCCACTTCTGCAATGCAGAGTGGGAGTGAAAAATTCTAACAATTTTTCCTTTACTACAAAATTTGCAAACATAGCATGATGAGAATAAGCACATAATGTAAGCGTACTTAGTATTTTTCCAAATAAAAGATTTGGACGTTAGTAGAAAATAGAAACAAGACAAAAATAAAATCAAAGTGAGGAATCTTAGAGGTTTGAGGGACATAGGCTCTGGCAAAATATATGGTAGAATATGTGACAAGAGCAGTAAGGCCCATTTTGACGTCAAGAGCAACTCGCATTATATTTTATACTTTTCTGGAGTGGCTTGATTAGTTAGACAGTGGTGAGTTGCCAGTTGCCAGTCATTATTTGTTATTAAACACCTTGGTAGCAGGCAGTTCACCTCATTAATATTCAACCTCCTATATTACCAAACTCCCAAATAAACTCAATGTCAGGAAAACTCTACAAGGGAACCAGAGCAAATGGCTGATGGATTCAGCTCGTACTTGCTCTGAATGACATCCTTGTTAGAAAGTGGGCACGATGTCCAATGGCATGCTCCAGGGGCACTCCACATCCATGAATATTGGCATCTGACATGTGTCAGCTTCTAAAACTCCTCAATGAACATCTCCGATCCACTTGCACAATTCTTCCACAATAAGTTTAAAAGTGTCTGATAGATTCAGGGAGAATAATAATTATACAGCTAAGAAGTCCTTAGAATCCTTAATACAGCATTTATGTACCATATTACTTATTTCAGTATGGTTTATGAATTTTAGTACTAGTATGACAGTAGGTCTTTGAGCCATTTGCTGCAAGAAAGGTGGATCTTATCAAACAGCTTATTCCTTCAGTTATTCACAGTAAGTAAATTACTGACAACATTCAACCAGTCCGTGCTCATAAAGTCACAAGGTAGTGTCCAACATTACATATGATTCCATGATTGGACAATGATTTGCTAAACAATCAGGTGGGAGTGAAGAATTATGCTGACAACAATTTAGAACTGTCAGTTACATGTGTAATATGGCATGCTTGCCTGCACTGGAAGCTGCATACGCTAATACAAGGCCTTATTCTTTGCAGGCAGAAAGAACATGGGCACACACTGCACAATTTTCAACTCAACAAACTAGCAGACGTCATTCATTGGTTAATTTTGCAGGGTAATGCCTTCATTAATCAAAGTCAACCTGCCTGGTTTAAAAATGTAAATAATGTTCAGTAGTGAACAGTCAACCATCACCAAAATGCATTGGCACACTCTCTACGGCAGAGTCTCGACCAGAGTCTACCTACCAACCAATCAGCACTCCGTTTTCAAAGAATATAAATGTTATGTGCCTTTACATTAGTATTCCTTGCTAATTTCCCTGAGGAATGCAAAATGAAGAATTCTGATAGAATTTGTCTCTGTTCAGAAATCAGAAACTTAAACAGTGATTAATGGAAACATTCAGCAGGTCTGGCAGCCTCTGTGGAGAGAAAGCAGAGTTAATATTTCAGGTCCAGTTCTGAAGAAGGGTGACTCCATAGCTGCTGCCAGACCTGTTGAATTTTTCCATCAATTTGGCTTTTGTGTCAATAAAATGAAACATAAGACTCAAAAGAGGATTTAAAAGTTAAAACTACTTGTGCATAACTTTGTGATCTCAAAAGATAGCAAGAATAATAGTGGCAATGATGATTTAATCAGGCAAGAATCCAAAAATCAGATTCTCAACATCAAAATAAACTTTAGCAATAAGCCTCCTCCTCCTCCGCCTCCGAGAAAGATGCCTTTCTCGCCATCAGGTGGCTAAAAGGCTAGTTACATGCAATTGTACTGCACTAATTGTACAACTCACTGGAATTAAATTCAGCTTCTCATTCAGCATCTGCACACAATCAAGATAATGCTTCAAACGCGCAACTGTATGTAGCAAGAATATCTATATGTCAACTTGGTCACCAGCCTCCAACTCAACTGAATATATAGATTTGGCTGCCTCTAGCAGCATATTTTTTGTCACCATATTTTCTATAAGCTCTACAGCTGCAGTAGGCTAATCAAAATTGACTAAAGCAGGATTTGTCCCTGGTGCATTACAGCATCCTTCCAGAAAAATCAACACATCAGCTTCTGCTCTACAGTGGCAGCTTTTGTCACAGAGGCAACTTTAGAGCAGAGGATCCTGAAATGTGCCAGGATTAAATGCCATGGACAAAGGCAGTGAAATGGTCTACTGAACCAGACCATTATAGCCACCTATTTCCAGGGTGACTAAGTTACGTAGAAACATTTTGTTTCATTTGCAGTTTTTTTGTCAGCCTTCTGCTGGCCATATTCCACTTTCCTCAAGCATGCTCTCACTTTCACCCCCAATAACCTTCTCAGCTCTTAGTGGGGTGGCACGGTGGCTAGCACTGCTGTTTCACAGCACCAGGGAGCCCAGGTTAGATTCCAGCCTCAAGCAACTGTGTGTGGAATTTGTACATTCCTGTGTCTATGTGGGCTTCCGCTGGGTGCTCCAATTTCCTCCCACAGTCCAAGGCCGTGCAAGTTAGGTGGATTGTCAGGGCTAAATTGCTGTCCAGGATGTATAGTTAGGTGCATTAGCCATGGGAAATGCAGGGTTATCAGGTAAGAGGATGGGTCTGGATGGGATACTCTTTGGAGGGGCAGTATGGACTTGTTGGGCTAAATGGCCTGTTTCCACGCTGTAGCATTTCTATAAGATTACAGCATGTACCTACTACATTGCAAATGAATACATATTTACAAGATATAGAATGAATGAATAAATATCTGTGTCACTCATCTGACCTTAGAAGGCATTTTGTCCACCTCCTCCCATTATATCTAGGAGGAGGTTTGGCATCCGAAGCCCATCAACTCTGCACAGACCCTCTGAAAGATATCCCACCCAAACCCACCCTAACCCTGTGACCCTGCATTTCCCATGGCTAGTCCACCTAGCCAGCACATTCCTGGACACCTTGGACAATTTAGCAGGTCAATCCATCTAATCCTGCAGTTCTTTGAACTGTAGGAGGAAACCGGAACACCTAGATGAAACCCATGCAAACACGAGGAGAATATGAAGACTCCACACTGGCAGTTACCCAAGTGTGGAATCAAACCCAGGTCCCTGGTGTTTTGAGGCAGCAGTGCCAACCACTTCTTGAGTCAATTTCAAGTCCAATATGACTCTTCTATGGAATTTGCACCTGGAGGTTATAAGTCCCCTTCAATATTGATATATCACATCTTGAAATTCTCTTTGAAATGTTCTCCTGTCACCACATTTCAAAGAAGTTCATAATAATGCATTTGATTTTGGTTTTAATTTATAAAGTGTTATGGATTATATATTGAAAGTCATCAATGTTTTATTTCTTAGAATTGGAAGCCTTTAAATTAGAAAAATGTTTCTTTGTGTATTATATTTAGTATAGAGCCCTGATATAAACCTTTACAGCCACACAATTGAAATGGTTTGTATTTGCTGCTATTTTGTTTTTGAACACTAATTTTGTAACAGCTTTGATTCAATAGACAATCATATAAAGTGTAAAATTCCTTGTGAAAAATCCCAGTTGACAAGGTAAAACAAATCAGCATAGTTGCTTTAGCCAAAAGCAAACTGACATAGCAAATACTGCACAAGGATCAATGATCTAATTAATTCTTTGTCAATCTAAACCCATAAACTCCAGGAGGGACGTTGCAGTAAAGGAAATAGCAGAAACACGTGTAGCACAATGATGCAGTCTCTTAAAGTAAGATATTCTGCATGATCTTAGACAAATTATCTCAAGCTCATAAGATTAAGATGTATAACTCTAACCTGCCATGAAATCAAGCAGCATTTGGATGGATTGTAACAGAGCTGAATTTTCCCCAAAGTTCAAGGCTCACTGAGTGTTCTTCTTCATAAGCTTCAGTGAGTTTTCTTGTGCAATTTTCTAGGCACACCTCCTTACCTATGGACAATGCCCTCATGTCACCCCTCTAGCACCATCTTGCACTCACAATAGGGCACAGAGGGCCAAAACAGATGATAGCGTGCCTGACATTTGTCTCCTCACCTCATATGAGGAGAGAATTCTTGAACTCACAGAAGAGGATAGAAACCGCTCATGAGGAGATGAAAGTGGGTATGAAGATACCTCAAGCATTGAAGAAAGATTCATTGACAAGTTCTTCACTGCTCTCTCATTGCCGTGACTGTGAATATATTTTTAACATGTTCAAGCTACTATCCTTAAATCTCTGCCTCATTCCCTCTCTTGTCTTCTGCAGGCATCTGCATTGTCTCTACCTTGAAGACAGCAGCCCTAGCAGCCAACATTTTCTCCTCCACTTCTGAGGAAGAAGTCACAGATCTCAGAGGAAACACGAGCAACTGACTCCATCGTGTATGACACATCAGTGGGTAATTTAGACGTGGGAGCATGTTCTGGTGTGGACATCACCGCCATATCTGTACAGTGACTGAGGAAGAAATACCCCAAGTAGTTGACACTAGAGATCTGTTGGAGATCAGCCTCCTGCTCAGCCACAGACTGGACATGAACTGGGTGATGTTAGCCATTAAAGTCTTCATTAAAATACACAAACTGACATAGGAGCAGCAGGCAGGTTTATCAGGGATATTCAGGAAATTGAATCAAAACTTGCAAAGAGCCTATCATTATCTGCACCATACTGTCTCTGTCTAAGACTGAATATCTGCTGGCTATATGCGCAGAGTAGCATTCCATTGCTTTACCCATTGGTGCATAGCACTAACGGTAAGGCACCGGAGAACGATGGACTTGGACCAGTGTGTAACTGGCCAGAAGGGGAACCGTATACTGGTCCTCCAGAAGTCTCCTCTCAGGATATGCCAGAGGTCTGGGCCCCTCCACCTCCACCCTGCCTGCAAACCTGCGGAAGGCTAAGCCAAAGAGGGTCAACCTGCATCTGGCTAGGACACTGTCAGCATGTCTGAGACCATGAACCACATCCATCCCCATAGTAACGCACCAAAACTTCCAAGGCCAACAGACTCCATCATTGAGCAGGTTGCTTCCAACCCATCTGTGGATCCCAGGGTTGCGCCTAAGTGTAGTGGAAGGAAAAGGAAAAAGTTAAACCTTCTGAGGGCAGATAGGTAATGCAGGTGAAACTTCATTGTAAATACATTGCCTTATTTGTAAATATCTATTCACCTTTCATGATCAAATGTGTAATTGATCATCATGCTAGTCACAACTCTAAGAATGAAGCTGGAGGCACAAACATCCTTAGCACTATGTTATCTTCTAAACCTGTCTGACAGAAAACTATTCTTTCTGCTGTACCCATGCTCGCACAAACTTTGCCATAATTGAATAAGGAAGCATAAGATGCTGTAAAATCTTGTATCAGTTTGTCATGTTAACATTTATTCAACAACAGAAAAAGCAAAGCAAGAACAAACTGGTAAGGTGCAATTCAGTTGGGATTTAACAGGGAATGCTCACCTCTTCAGCATCAAAGTAATTGCATGTTGGTGAAAGATGATTTCACACACTGAGTTCCTTCGAAAGCAGCATCCTAACTGATGCTGCACTATAAGGTGTTGGAAGTCCTTATTTTCATACTCTGTGCAATGTTGTGGCTCTCAGGTCGTCATTTTCCATTACAGGTGAAAGTGGGTACTGCAGATGCTGGAGATTAGAATCAAAATTAGAGTGTGGTGCTGGAAAAGCACAACGGGTCAGGCAGCATCCGAGAAACAGGAAAATCGCGTTTCGGGCAAAAGTCCTTCATCAGGAATTATTCTTAATTCCAGGTTTTTATTGAATTCAAATTCCAGCATCTGCTGTGGCAGATTCAAACTCAGTCCTCAAAACTTTCCTTTGTCTCTGATAAACAGTCCAGCAATAATATCATTTGAGCTTTGCCTCCCCTATGATACAAAACCCATGACTCTGAACACACCCCGTGACTGATGACATAGGGGCGGCACAGTGGCTAGCATTGCTGCCTCACAGCGAGAGGGACCCAGATTTGATTCCAACTCATGTGACTGTGTGTGGAGTCTGCACATTCTCCCCGTGTCTGCTTGGATTTCCTCTGGGTACCCAGTTTCCTGTCACAATCCTAAGATATGCAGGTTAGTGAGTTGGCCATGCCAAATTACTGTGGTGTTCAGGGATATGTAGGCTAGGTGCATTAGTTAGGGGAAGTCAAGAGTAATCAGTGTAGGGGAATGGGACTGGTGGGTTACTCTTCAGAGTATCAGTGTGGACTTGTTGGGCCAAACGGCCTGTTTCCACACTATAGGGATTCTAATTCTAATTTAATTCAAGCCCCTGGAATGATATTGGACAATGCACTTGACTGTCCCCATGACTTGAATGAGGACCAATCCTCTTAATCTTTTAGACATGGCCATTTGGTTGTAGTGTGTTTGCTGCATATCCTGCAGGCACACACTGCAGATTGGACATTGACATAACACAGCGCCATACAGCAACACATCTGTCCCCTTGAATAGTAATTGCTGGAAAATAAGACAAGCTGCCTAGCTTTGTGTTTGCCCTAAGAGGGAAGGCAAGGCAGAGATACTGTAAGCATTCAAGTTGATGCAAAGTGCATGAGCACTAAGAAAGCAGGTAAAAAGGTCTGAGATGCACTGTGCTCTGATGCATGTGATGGATGCCTGTCCCTGCGAGCAGAGTGGCCAGGTGGTATCATTGCAACGAAGAGTGGCAGTGAGTTCCAAAGTGCAGTATTGAAATGCTAAATGAGGCCAAGATGTGCCATGATAACATGGTGAGGCTGGTGCTTGTTTGATACCAACTTCCACAGATGGACTGGGGGGGTGACACGTTGTTGTAGGTGGAGCATGCCTTGAGGTGTTGGGGGAATGCTGGCCAAGGTGGAGGTTCAGAGAAAACGCCAGTAAGTTGCAACTGTCAGTTCCTGCTCAGAGTTTCATTTGAAAAGTTGGCATCATTTTGTTTTCCTCCACTGCCTAGGAAAACAGCAAACTGCATAGAAATAAGTTAAAAATCACAACACCACGTCATAGTCCAACAGGTTTAATTGGTAGCACTGGCTTTCAGAGTGCTGCTCCTTCATCAGGACAGCCACATGATGAAGGGGCAGTGCTCCGAATGCTCATGCTTCCGATTAAACCTGTTGGACTATAACGTGGTATTGTGTGATTTTTAAACTTTGTACACCCCAGTCCAACACCAGCATCTCCAAATCATGCTTGGAAATAAGGTGAGATTAGTAATAATGAGATGTTAATGCATGCGACCACCCTTCACCAGCAAGATTCCCATCTAGCCGTTAAAGGCTTCTGTGCAAAATCATAAGTCTTTTTTTCTTGACACCGAGAATCTCATTTTTCTGGTCTCATCATATTTTCTCAGCTGACTCATCATTGCCCACATCATTCAGGGTCTGGGAAAATTCCACCTATGGTGTTTATAATGCAACACAAAGTGAAGGATAGGATTTTCTCCCAAATGAATGGGTGGGAGAGCAATGGAACCTCTGGAGGCTGATCAAGCAGTCAAAAATTAAAACAGTATCCAAACATTCACTGCAGTTTGTTGAATATGAATTAAATTTGAAAAAATGATTAATTATGCGAGAACAGCCAATAATGAGAATTACTTTGTACAATTTGTATTATTTTGTCGGTAATTTGAGCTTCATGGAAACATGATATAAAATATAAACCTAAAGCAAAACCCCCCTGTGCTATAATGGAAAATCTCTTAGCTTCCAGTTGGTGGTTCAAATGCAAACACATTTATTATTTTGCTGACTCAAGATCACCTGATCAATGCTTAACCAGCAGTTGTTATAAATATATTTAAACCACTCAATAAAAAGACTGCAAAAAATGAAATATACTTATCTAAGCACATTATTAGCACTGGGCTTAAAACATATCGGTATTGCTATTGAATCTAACACTAAAGGATAATGACTATTTATTATTAACACAAATCTAATAATCACTTTTCAAGCAATTAAATCCCTATCACAAGTTTTTTTCAAAACCAAGGTCCTTATTTTAAATACTTTAAAACATTATTTACCATCAGTGCGGCAAGTACTGACTATTTTACTAGGTTCTTTCAGTATTTTGAACTGTATAATAAAGATTAATCAAATCCAACTGACAGTCTAACTATAGTAAGTCAACATATTTTGAAGATGCACAGACCATGGAAAATCAAAACAAGTAAACAACACACCAAAACAATTTACTGTAGCTAATTTAACATTCACTGTTCTGACATGTGCCAGGGGAATTTGAAAAAAAAAGGAATCAAAGACTTTGTTTAAATCAATGTTAAGACAGATAGTCTTGGCACTTTCCATTGAGCTTGAAACCCACCTTCCAACCAATACCAGATGTTATATTGAGCTACTAGATTATTTTGATTGGCCAAAATTTGTAATCTAAGTCAGAATGTATAAAAACAAATATAATATAAATCTAAATCATGTTCGGACAGCAGCATGAAGAATAAGATGACAGATGAGAAAATGAATTAAAGGGAACAGGCAAAAAAAAACTTAATTTTAAATCTCTAACAGAAATTAACTCCTGGAGAAATGAAGCTATGTTCATAATATCCAATTTTCTAGGTCAGAAAGATTGTTTGGGCATTAAAAGTTCACTTAGTCCTACACCAGCTCTAATGATTTCTGGCATCTTTAAAGAAAACTAGTCATCAATTAACTTCATGTTATTGCTTTGACTTTAATGCCAAGGTTATAATGTAACCAGTGGCATCTCTGACAGCAACTTCTAGATTTATATCTTTTACAGTACCTATGTCAGTCAATGGAATCTCAGCTGAGGCTCAGTTGATAGCACTCTCACCTCAAATTCGAAGAGTGTGAGCTAATGTCCCCACACCTAGGACTTGAATAAAACAATCTAGGAGAACACAGTCAGAGTGAATGTTGCATCGTTAAAGTGCCATTTTACAGCTAAACTTTTCTTCTTTTCACTCCTTTGCTTTCTTTCATGCGTATATTTGTGAATCTGCATTGTAAACCATTCCCCTGCGTTTTGAATGCTGTAATATATCTTGCTTTGTTTTGACAATAAAGAATTTGCTGTGGGTTATTTTTAAATTGGAAGTAACAAAGAGGATTTGGAGAAGCACACCACCACTGGCTTCTCAAGGGAAAAGAAAAATAATAAATTACAAGTGACCTCAGTTATGGACAGAAGAGAAAAACAGTAAAACAAAAGTCTGTTTACCTCTTCCTCTAGTCTTTGACACTATACTTCAGAATAATTTGTTGACTGTAAAGCATTTGATACATCTGGTGATCACGATTCGTAGTAAATGTAAATCTTTACTTTTGTGGACAACAGCTGCTGATGTCCAATTTATTCCAGGGACACCTTGAAAGCTATTAATCCCAGCATTATTATCTACTTAAAATCTGGCCAATTATGTGTTATTGTTACATTCATATTTATTCCATTTTATAAAAATACAAATATCCAAACATTGAAATTAAGAACAGAAGTAGGCAACTCAGCCCATAGAGTCTGTTACCCCATAAAAATCATGACTTGGAGGAGCTGGTGTTGGACTGAGGTGTACAAAAGTTAAAATTCACAACACCAAGTTATAATCCAACAAGTTTATTTGGAAGCACTAGCCTTCATCAGCTGCTTCTTCATCAACCACCTGAAGAAGGAGCAGCGCTCCGAAAGCTAGTGCTTCCAAATAAACCTGTTGGACTATAACCTCGTGTTGTGTGACTTTTAACCATAACATCACGGTTGGTTTGGTTTCTCCACATTCCTACCAACCTCTAATAAACTTTCTTCCTCTTGCTTGTCAAGAAACTATCAGCCTCTGCCTTAGAAATACTCAAAGATTCTGCCTCCTCCACACTCTGGGGAAGAGAGGTCGATAGGCTGACCGTTCTCAATGCAAAAAATACTTTCCTTAATTCTGTCTTAAATGCAGTTTGAAACAGGGAACTCTAATTCTAGATTTTCCCATAACAGGAAACAACCTTTCTTCATCCATCCTGTCAAAACCACTCAGGATTTTATACGTTTCACTCTAATCATCTCTTACCTTCCTAAGTTCTAGCAGACATGAGCCTAAACTATCCAACCTTTCTTCATAAGACATATGACCCACTCCAGATATTACTCTAATAAACCATTTCTGAACTGCTTCAGTGTATTTACGTCCTTCCTTAAAAAAAAAGGCCAATATTGCACAAATGGTAATTACCCAATGATGAAAATCCTCTGAGAAATTCCTAGTTTGAAGTAGAGTTGGAGACTTCAGAGTATTCTGACTAACTTACCTTAATATTTAACTAAGGAAATTTTTGAGGAATTATCAGCTTCTGGCTAACTATTAAACTGACAAGCTGATTCACCAACCACTACTCTCCAACAATCAAGTATACTCCTGACCCTACAGAAACACTCAAACCCCCTACCTTGGACTCAATTACCCAATAAACATCCAACCTGACCCTAACATATGCTAGATATGCCACCAATCCCCGCAAACTGGTTATCCCCAGTCATGACCAGATCCATAACACCACCATTATGAACACTTTTCACAGCCCCTGAACTGATATCTGACTTTCTGCTGAGCCCCCAGACTTGGCAGCCTTCCCAACATGACTGCAGAGACCTCAACCTCCATGGGCCTATACCCCAGCTGTCACCTCTCACTCTTCTCCATAGGCTATCCCATCTCACTCCCACAACTCCCCCCATTGATTCAGAACCATGTAGTAAAGGAGACACTGAGGGACATGAGAAGCATAGTTTCAGCACATCCTCTCTGCCACTGACTGTTTGAATCCCTGAATTGGACTGCGCTGCCACAGCTGAGAAAGTTTCTAGTTCAGAAGTTAGCCTATAAAATTCCTCCAACTATAACTGGCAAGTTTTTGCCAGATGTTGGTTGGAAATAGGGAATTCAATTCACATCAGAAGATTGGGGTCATCCTATTTACCCTGCCCATCCTGACTTTGGATACAGGAATCAGCATTTCAGAGTTTTCAGATGAGATAAAGTACAGAGAAGTAGTGACAGGCCTACACTTAATTGCGATACCCTTTAGTGGTTGAATCATTGGTAATTGCTATTAACAAGAATTTGTCACATTATCTGGTGTCCTGAAGAACAGTAAGCAACTATGAAATACAACACAGTTTCCTAGGTAAAGGAATTTTGGGAAGAAAATTGGAATTACAGAAGTTATGGACATCTTAATCCATAGCAAAGTTTATTTCTAATTGACAAACTCTTACACATTGTAGATATTAATTAAAATTTACTGGATTAGCTAAAATGAAGGTACATGAAATTCAGTTAGAATGAAAAGAAAAAGACATATGAAACATGGTGGTAACCCAACGATTAGGAAGAAGTCACCAGTTTTTAAATTGTTTGTGTTAGGCTGAAAGAATGTGTATTTGTTTACATCAAGCCTTGTACCTCAAATTGTAATGGGCTGAATTGTCACAGTAACTCTGGAAAAGCTGAAGCTTTATTTAAAACAGGCACAGTGAATCAAATGTGATTATCAGCTTAATTTGTGACTGTCATGGAATTATGCTGTGTATATATCATACAGTTGAATGTACTACATATCATTGGTGAACAGGGTGTACAAGCTAAAGTTTTGTCAAAGTTCATTTAGGGCAAGAGAGAAGTGTCATTCAAAAGAGAGACAAACAAGCCTAAATGCATTAACTGATCAAGCCAGATGAAAAATATAACATGTTTGTGATGTTTGCCAGTGGTCAAACTGATCATATTCTGGTCACTGGATAGTGTCAAAAGTTAAAATGTATAGCGCATTTGTACAGAAAAAGTATAAAGCAGCTTGCCTCAGAGTAAAACTTAACCAGCTCAGAAGGTCAACTGATTAACAATGAGACAGGCTGATCACCTGTTCTGGCCTGATCCTCGAACAAATCCATGTAAGAGGGCTCACTTCTGGTAGTTAAGTGTTGTATGAATAAGATTTTTGAGTTCTTTTTGCTTTAATAAAGAACATTAGGTACATTCTATTGTTAGAACTGCCTTGGGTTATTGATATCCAGAATTAAGCCATCGGACCAGGGAAAATGGGAATAAAAGCTTACAGTGTGGAATGCTTATCAACATTAGTAGTACATGCATCCATAAATTAAATTTTGCAAAAGCTATTTTACGCACAGTGCATTCAAGTATCAAGTAACATTTCATGAAATGTGGCTAGGCTTGGAGGTTTTGAGGGGTTTCATTAATCACCATAATTAAGAGAATTTATCAGTTCCAAGAAAAATACTACACAGTGGTTGGGTGTGGGCAGTGAAATGTGGGTTTATCGCTGTGTTAAGAGTGAGGATTTTGTATTTATAAGATGAAGTCTCAGGTCTGACTCCGCATTTTTTGCTGACTGGGAATAATGTTGCAAAAGCTTGGACAGCAATTTTTTTTCTGCCCCTGTTCCATACTTCCTTTCATATTGGTGATAACAGGAGTGATAATTTTATTTACAAGGACCAACAGAATTAGACCATTCCAACAACTGCTTTGTTTTTGCTTCCAAAAAATCTTACATCAGTATAGTTTTTGTTGTTGAGCAAATAGTCTGTGCACTACTGTGACACGATTCCCTGAACTTCATTTCAATAATTTGCATTGGCAAAGACAATCATTGCACATCGACTTTGATTTTGAGATCTAATCAGCAGAGCAATGAGTACTCATCAGCATTAAGGCAAAAAGCAAGGCTTTTCCTTAAGCTAGAACATTAGGTGACTTGAAATTAGCCAAGGCAGTCTTGCAAAACACAGGGGCCAGAATTTTCCTAAGACCAAAAGTGGGAAAGTATCCAGATGGGAAATCCATGGCCTACTGAGATAAGAAAGCCAAACAAACTTTCCAACAATCAGGCAGCTGAATGCCTGCCAGTGGACTTTCTGCTGGAACTGGGGCACTCCAGCAGGAAGTGCCATTCGTCTGGACCTGGCAAACAATCAAGGCCAGCTATGCCAATACAGATGCCAGGGCTGTTGCCAGGACATTGCCCAACTCCCTCAGATTCCAGGTGGAGAATCACAGCTAGGAAAGGAAGATCTTGTTTGTAGGGAGGTGATTCAGGGATTGGGGGGGACCATAGGGAACGGGGATCTGAAGTGAGAACGTGTGAGAAAGTGTCAGCAGTCTAGTTGTACAAATCTTGTGCAAATTAATGTAGATTAAGGATCCCCTCACCAACACCAACAACATCCAGGGTAATTGCAACCCATGTAAGA
Organism: Chiloscyllium plagiosum; assembly: GCF_037043375.1. NCBI lineage: Eukaryota > Metazoa > Chordata > Chondrichthyes > Orectolobiformes > Hemiscylliidae > Chiloscyllium > Chiloscyllium plagiosum. Next base: position 48,117,550 of record NW_028270147.1, on the reverse strand, counting down.
TATGAGCTTTCTATTATGAGGAAGGGTCGCCAGACTCAAAATGTTAACTTTGATTTCTCTGCACAGATGTTGCAGAGCTTTTCCAGCAACTTCTGTTTTCGTTGTTGTTAAGAATGAGAGCTTTGTTGTCATTAATTACCCATTTCTGGGCTTCAATTGACAGCAGAGCATGAAAGTTGAATTTAGATCTTCCTGCCCACAGCTTAATTAAGCAAATGCCTGAAGACAGCAGAAATCACCTTGATGTTAACACATCTGATTATTTTATCTTCCCATTACCTTAGCCCCACCCACACTGTCCTGAAAAGGACTTTGGTGCCTATGTAGACATTGTGTAAAAAAACACTGGATTAACCTTTGTCAAGAAATCCAAATGGCTTGTGACAATGGAAATCTACATGTTGTGTGCAATAGGCTCAAGAGGACATTTGGTCCAACTGTTATCCAAGTTTCTGCCCTGAAACTGTACGATGCTGAACTACTCACTGATAGAAGTAAACAAATGGCCCATGGATCTCACAAAAGCATTCAACATGGTCAGCAGAGCTAGATTCTGTATGATTTTGGAGAAAATTGTCTATCCACCAAAACTCTTTTCCACCCTTTTAAGAATGATATAGATTGGGGCTATCCAAGCTAGTCCTCCACCCCACTATGTTTTTAATTCACTCATGAGATGTGGGCATCGTTGGCCATGCCAGCAGTTGTTACCCATCCCTTGTTCATAGATACTCTATTTATTCTTTGTTATGGGTCTGACCCAGGGGTGGTTGTGGATGAGAAAGATGGTGAGCTCGGAACACACTCTTCATGCTGTCCCTACTGAAAATAAACTTCATATGGGCACAGAAAATCTACTCCATCTCAGCATCAATCCTGTCAAATCACCTCAGAATCATGTATATTTAAATGAGACCACTCCAATAGGTCCAAACTGCTCATGTTTTCCTCAAAAGACAACCATACCATTTTTAATCATATAATGCTTATAGCCATAACCTTGCATCATCCTGAAATTAGGGGAGAAAGTGAGGTCTGCAGATGCTGGAGATCAAAGTTGAAACTTTATTGCTGGAACAGCACAGCAGGTCAGGCAGCATCCAGGGAACAGGAGATTCGACGTTTCGGGCACAGGCCGAAACGTCGAATCTCCTGTTCCCTGGATGCTGCCTGACCTGCTGTGCTGTTCCAGCAATAAAGTTTCATCCTGAAATTAGTTAGTTCCAAATTAACACTACTAGGGCTCCAGTAACAAAAAAAGGTTCAAAAATATAACCCATGTTGTGTTTGTTCAACAATGGTGATTTTTATTTCACCTGTTCTTGGTGACAGAAGCCCTTGCAGTATTTAGTAGGTGCTGTTCATCTTTTTAAATCTATCCCAACCCTTGGCATTTATGGTCTTTCATTGGCAATATTTCAGAGATGCTACACTACCAAAACAACCCTACAAGGGATAAAATCAGTTTAAAACTATGCAGTGCTAAACTGGCCAACCACAGATAATTCGTTTTAGGATGCCAGTAAAGCTTGGAATGCAAACTCCAAAACACCAATAATTCCATTTTATTTAATAATAATAGAAATTGAATTTGAACCAGTGGAATTGGGCCTTTCTAACAATTTTAAGTAAATAGATTTGATCAAGTGAAAGTGGCTTTCTTTTCTTAACTGTAGAATTAATGTAATTTTTTTGATATTTCTAATTTGAGTGAATTACAATTTTTTTGTCATGCATACAAATGCCTAAGGTAAGCTGTTACCAGTGATGTGCTCCTGCCTATTTTATAAGAATGACCACTGAAATATTACAAAGGCATAATTCTCTAATACCAAGCCAACTTTCAAGTGACAAATTGCATGTATGTTTTTATTTTTGCACTGCTAGGAATTATCATTCAACCTTATCAAGTAAGTATAGGTTTTAGTAAGAGCGTTTTAATGAAACTTGAATTACTTTGGCATCATTTCACACTTGGTTTAACAAGCTGCATTAGAATTGCAGTAATGAATAAATTACAGAATTGAGCAAAAGCCATTGGTCTGAATATGAAATCAGAACACTTCCTTTATAACGCTCAGCAGCTTCAGACAATATCACCTCCTGAACTCTGCATATGACACTTACCTGGAGCAAACAGCAAAACTACCTGACGTGTAAGTTGATTGAGCATTGAAAAATTTGAATAAATCTAAATTGGCTCCTTTGTTGTTTTTAGAGTGGTGCTGGAAATACACAGCAGGTCAGGCAGCATCCAAGGAGCAGGAAAATCAACATTTCGAGCAAGAGCCCTTCATCAGAAATGAGGCTGGAAGCCTTGGGGGTGGAAAGATAAATGGAAAGGGGCGGGGCTTGGGATAAGGTATCTGGGAGTGCAATAGGTGGATGGAGGAAGGGGTAAAGGTGATAGATCGGATAGGAGGGTGGAGCGGATAGGTGGGAAGGAAGATTGACAGGTGGGAGAAGAAGTTTGGACCTGGGGTAAGGTGGGGGGGGGGAGGCAAAATGAGGAAACTGGTGAATTGCACAATGATGCCCTGGGGTTGAAGTGTTCTGAGGTGGAAGATAAGGCGTTCTTCCCCCAGGCAGCAGGTGGTGAGGGAGTGGCAATGGAGGAAGCCCAGGACCTGCATGTCCTTGGCAGAGTGGGAGGGGGAGTTGAACTTTCCGGCCATGGGGCGGTGGGGTTGATTGGTGCGGGTGTCACAGAGATGTTCCCTGAAGCACTCAGCGAGAAGGAGTCCAGTCTCCCCAATGTAAAGGAGAACCACATCGGGAGCAATGGATACAATAAATGACATTTGTGGAAGTGCAGGTGAAACTTTGATGGATGTGAAAGGCTCCTTTGGGGCCTTGGATGAAGGTGAGGGGGGAGGTGTGGGCACAGGTTTTGCAATTCCTGCAGTGGTAGGGGAAGGTGCCAGGAGGGGACAGTGGGTTGTTGGGAGGCCTGGACCTGACCAGGAGTCACGGAGGGAATAGTCTTTAAGGAAAATGGGTAGGGATGGGGAAGGAAATATATATATCTGGTGGTGGGGAACGTTTGTAGATGGTGGAAATGTTGGCGGATGATGCATTTTATGCAGAGGTTGGTGGGTTGGAAGGTGAGGACCAAGGGAGTTCTGTCCTTTTTGTGGTTGGAGGGGTGGGATTTGAGGGTGGAGATGCAGGATGTAGATGAGATGCATTGGAGGGCATCTTCAACTGTGTGGGAGGGGAAATTACGGTCTTTAAAGAAGAAGGCCATCTGACGTATGGAACTGATCCTGCTGGGAGCAGATACAGTGGAGGCAGAGGAATTGGGGATACGGGATAGCATTTTTGCAGGAGGTAGGGTGGGAGGAGATGTAATCCAGGTAGCTGTGGGAGTCGGTGGGTTTATAAAAAATGTCTGTGTTGGGTCAGTCGTTGTTGATGGAGATGGAGAGGTCTAGGAAGGGGAAGAAGATGTCGGACCTCCCCCCACTTTAACCTAGTTCCAAACTTCTAGCTCAGCACCATCCTCATGACCTGTCCTACCTGTCAATCCTCCTTCCCACTTATGCGCTCCACCCTCCTCTCCAACCTATCACCTTTACCCCTTTCTCCAGCCACCTATTGCACTCCCCAGCTACCTTCTCCCCAGCCCCGCCTCCTCATTCCTGATGAAGGGCTCCTGCCCGAAACATCGATTTTCCTGCTCCTCAGATGCTGCCTGATCTGCTGTGCTTTTCCAGCACCACTCTAATCTTGACTCTAATCTACAGCATCTGCTGTCCTCACTTTCTCCTTTGTTGTTTTGTTGACGTATATAGGTTCTGGTGACAGTTTTATCTATTCTCTAAAGTCTGCACAAATCAATGCAGACTAAAGCACTGCTGTTTATCATTTCTTCAAGGCAGGCATCCTTGCAAGAGGATTCGCAGTAGGGTTAAAATCAACTAGGTAAAAACAATGACTGCAGATGCTGGAAACCAGATTCTAGATTAGAGTGGTGCTGGAAAAGCACAGCAGTTCAGGCAGCATCCCAGGAGCAGGAAAATCGACGTTTCAGGCAGAATACCTTTGTGATAGCTAGATGACATTAAAAAAAATGGCACTTTGGTCTAAGGGGGTCTCTGTCATACTCTGTGCAGTCTGCAAATAGTCAGTCAATGAGAAGACCATTAGACAGTAGTTTGTTCAACAATCAGTCAACTACGCCTATAATATAATTGTAATCTAAGCAAGTATAACAACAGAGACTGTATATGTGAATCTGCGATGTCATGTAAATGTATATAGTTTGTTGTTAATAAACTTCTAAACATTTGTTATGGTCCCATCTCGTATTACTAATGGATAAATCAGATCCTAGTGTGAAAACTGGACCAATAGATCAAAGTCGCTTTCTTCTACTTTATCATGGCAACCTTTCACTGACACATGCGTACTCAAGGCTGCTGATTTGGTTTCAACAAGAAAACAGAAGTTTATTGCACAAAATAAATCAAAATAAAATAAAATACAAGCCAAGCTATCTCAATAAAGCACAGAATGAAATATTTCAAAACACATGGCAAAACCAAATCCTATCTACTCCCAGCACCATCATATTATAGTTACTCAGAAATCAAGAGAAATTCATTCCATATCAAATTTGGAGTCTTGACTTAATTGCTTTTGCTTAGTTCCAGTCCTATGAGCCATGAAACCTTTTCCCTCGATTGCACACACAACTGAGAGCTCAGTCCTTTAACAATCTGCTAAGTTCTAACCAAACGCTCCTGATTTGGAAGTTTCACAAACTATTCCCTTTCACTGAAGTAAAATTTTGCTTAACTGCTCTAAACATTCTATTTGTTCTTGCTATGACCCTAGTCAGCTCTCCTTTAAACAGCCCAAAAGCTTTTGTATAGCATTTTTCATCTTAAAGTCTGCTAAGTTAATAGCTTTATGTTATCTCCCTCCTGTTGCAAATCCCCACTCTAAAAGCAAACTTCCATTTGCACTCGATGAGATACATACTGCTTTCAAATCATAGTTTCAGAAAAACTGACCAAGTTTAATTTTAATCCTTTCACACAACAGACCGACAAACAAATGACACTAGTTTAAAAGTCAAACTCTACAAAGATTAGTTCAATATACTGAAGTTATGCATCTTTCACCACATGTGTCAATAACAATCCCACTCTTAGTGGTATAAGTTATGTGAGCAAACTTATAGAAAAGCACATTATCTTAGTTGGTAGTGAAGAACTGAAAAGTTATTTTTGTGATCCAAGGTGAACCTAGTGAAGTGAGCCATTTTGGCAGAGGAAAGCAGAGCACAGCAAAGCTGATTGTAGTCTAGCTACAAGAGGTTAAGGCAGCTATGTGTTTCACATGCTCAAACCTGCACCCCCTGGAATTGATGTTTGTAGAAATACACAAACAACAATGTGGATGTTCTGCTGGAATTAAGGACAGTAAATATGAAGATGAGCACATGACTGAAAAAAAATCAGAATACCATGGCAAATGGAGGGTCAGTGGTTCTGCAGGTGAGAATTTGAAATTGCAGTCCTAAATGACTTGCAGGAGAATCATTTCCAAAGGCATATGCAAATGAAGGTAGCAAGTAGATGGTCAAATTAGGCCTTGGATAATTAAAATAAGTTTGAAGAAATAGCAGCAGTTAAGAACCCCATAGAGTCCAATAACTTTGGAAAAGAGGTTAATTTCCCAGTGGCCAATGAAAATAACCAAAAGGCAAGATTTCACATTGTAAGACATTTGCTGTAACAGTGATCAGGAGCAGGAATCAAGATGAGTTATTCACAAATGTTTACCTAGGAATATTGAAGTCAATTGTTAACTAGTCCAAAGCCATTCTGTATTTTCCACAATTTCTCAGCAAAGGTCACCTGAAATCTATCTGGGATACTTAAAGGAACTGAATTCTTGTTCTTACTATTAACAGGTCTCCATTCTGCACGAACAACAGCTCAAGAAGTCTACTATCAATAATTCCATTATGTTAAAGGGGACAGTAGCATAATGACGAAGTCATTGGACTATTAATCCCGAGTTCAGTGTTGGTGTTCTGAGGACTTGGGTTCAAATCCTACCATTGCAAAATATGGAATTTGAATTTGAATAATTAAATTCTAATTGAGCAGCTTGTCCAAAGGTGACCTTAAAGTTATTGTAAAAGCCACTCTGGTTTATCCTTTAGGGAAGGAAATCTGTTATCCTGACTTACACATGAATCCAGACTCACTGCAATGTGATTGATTTTTAACATCCTTCTGAACTGGCCTCGCAAGCCACTTGGTTGTGCCAAATCACAGCTCACCACTACCTTTGGAAGAGCAAACAGGGATGGACAATAAATGCTCTTAACCAGTGATGCCCACATCCTGAAAACAAATGAGGTAAAAGGTGTAGATAGACACTTTTCCACATTGCCAGTCTTGAACAGCTTGACTAGGGGTGCTATTAATTTTGGAGTACACGACTTCAGTACTATTGCCAGAATTTTGTCACGGCCCATAGATTTTGCACTATCCAGTACTTGCAGCCATTTTTTCATAACACATGGAGTGAATTAAGCTGGCTGCAGTCTGGCATTTGTGATGCTGGGGACTACTAGAGGAGAATAAGATAGATGACCTATTTGGTACTTCTGTCTAAAGATTGTTATAAGCACTTCAGTCTTATATGTTGCTCTGATCTCCGAGTTCACCCATTACTGAGGATGGGGTTAGTTGCGAAGCCTTCTCCTCCAGTGAATTGTTTAATTGCCACCACCACTCACAACTGGCTGTGGTAGGACTGCAAAGTTTTAATTTGATACATTGATTGTGGAAGTTCTTAGCCCCGTAAATTACTTGTGGCTTATACTGATTGACAAGTATGACGGACACCCTGATTTAGATTTCTGGCATACTCGCCTGCACACTTCATTAGATTGATGTAATGATAAAGTAGCATATATCAATCCTTGATGTTGCATATGGTGGCTGATCCAAATCTGCTGCTGCCAATGGCTCACAGTGCCTCATGGATGCCCAGTTTTCAGCAATAGAGCTACTTGAAATCTATTCCATTTAACATACAGGTATTGCCAGACAACATGATAGATGGCATCCTCAACTCTAAGACAGGTAGATTTGGTGAGGACAAGGTCAAGTAATTTTTCCCTCTTACTAGTTCCATCACAACCTGATACATATCCAGTTTAGCAGCTGTGTTCTTTCGGACTCAGGCAGATCATTCAGTGGGAGTGATATCAAGCCACTTTCGTTGATGAACATTGGAGTGCTCCATCCAAAGTACATACAATGTCCTTGCCACCTATGCTTCTTCTAATTGGTGTTCAACATAGAGGAATGTAGGCTTGTCAACTGAGAGGAGAGTGGGTAGATGTTAATCAGCAGGCAATTTCAATACTTGTGTTTGACTTGATGCCACAAGATGGGGTTCAGAGTCAATTTTGTGGACCCGTCAGGTCTACCATGGTCATATTGACCGGCACAGTAGAATCATTAAGTTGAATGGCATACCCCACTTCTTTCCTTCTATTGTTACATAAAAAAGTGTAATGTTCAGCAATAGAATATTAATAGTATTATGCATTAATAAAACAAAAATACATAGTAATACTTTAATAGTACTTAATATAAAATAGTAAGAGCCAGAAACTGGACCAGCAAAACCAGTAATGTGGCAGTGAGCCATCAGCAGCAGAGTCAGCAGTAGCAGGGCCAGGGAAACATCAGTGAACTAGCTGCAGGACTGAGCCAGCAGCAGAGTCAGGAGAGCAGCCTGAACAATGCCAGCTGCAACAATGAGACAGCTATAACACCGTCAGGAAAACAGAAGTGGGCCAGTGGCAGCAGTGAGCCGGCGGCAGCAGCACCAGGACAACAGCAGTGATAAGAAACCAGTTTTGAATCCCAGTTGCAGAAGTGCCAGGAAACAAAAAGTGAACAAGTGAAGAACATGGAACTGTACAGCACAGAAATGGGACCTTCGGTCCACAATGTTGTCCCAAATATTATGCAAGATTGAACTAATCCCTTCTGATCCATAATCCCTCCATTCCTTGCATATTCATGTGCTTATCTAAAAGTTCCTTAAATGTATCTATCATATTTGCCTCCACCACCACCTCTGGTACCACATTCAAGATTCCTAACACTCTCTGCATAAAAGATTTGCCACTCACATCTCCTTTGAACTTTCCACCTCTTACCCGTGGGCGGCACGGTGGCACAGTGGTTGTGGGCGGCACGGTGGCACAGTGGTTAGCACTGCTGCCTCGCAGTGCCAGAGACCGGGGTTCAATTCCCACCTCAGGCGGCTGACTGTGTGGAGTTTGCACGTTCTCCCCGTGTCTGCGTGGGTCTCCTCCGGGTGCTCCGGTTTCCTCCCACAGTCCAAAGATGTGCAGGTCAGGTGAATTGGCCATGCTAAATTGCCCATAGTGTTAGGTAAGGGGTAAATGTAGGGGCGTGGGTGGGTTGCGCTTCGGCGGGATGGTGTGGACTTGTTGGGCCGAAGGACCTGTTTCCACTCTGTAAGTAATCTAATCTAATCTAATCTAAATGCATGCCTTATAGTTTTAGACATCTCAACTCTGGGAAAAAGACTCTGACCGTCTGCTATACTTATACATCTTGTAATTTAATAGATTTCTATCAAGTCTCCTATCAGCGTCAGCTGCCTCAAAGAAAACAACCCGAGTTTTTCTAGCCTCTCTTGATAGCAGCATCTTGGCAAATCTCTTCTGCACCATCTCCAAAGCCTCCACATCCTTCCTGTAATGTGATGACCAGAATTGAATGCAATACTCTAAGTGTAGCCTAACCAAAATCTTATAAAGCTGCAACATGACATCCTGACTCTTGTATTCAATTCCCCAACCAATAAAGGTAAGCAAGCCATCCTCTTTACCACCCTCTCTACTTGTGTTGCCAGTTTCAGGGAGCAATGGACTTGAACCCCAAGATCTCTCTGAACATCAATGATGTTCAGGGTCCTGCCATTAACTGTATACTTTTCCATAACATTTGATCGCCCAAAGTGCAGCACATAACATTTACCCAGATTAAACTCCATCTGCCATTTCTCCACCCATATCTGGAAAGTGAAGACAAGTTCACTGTTCTGGGAAGGAGGTAAGGGTTGAGGGCGGAAGAGTCAGAAGTGAGTCCGTCCTGGTTGAAGGCCCTGTTAACCACAGTTGAGGGAGTTCTCAGTTGAGGAGAAAAGGTCATGTCAGAGATGTCCAGTGAGATATGCCATCAACAAAACAAATACAACTGAGATCGAGAAATTCGGAGAATGAAATAAAATCCTTGCAGGAAGCAAGGTGTAAGGAAGTGTATACAAAGTAACCGTGGAAGTCAATAAGTTTGTAATAGATTTTGGACGACAACCTATCCCTGAAATGGAAACAGAGAGTCAAAGAAGGGAATGGAGGAGTCATATTTGGTCCAGGTGAAGTTGAGAGAAGGATGGAAATTGGAAACAAATTCAATGAATTTTTCAATTCCAGACAAGAGCAGGAAACAGTGACATCATTGATGTATTGGAGAAAGTGTTGGGGGTGCTGCACAAGTAAGACTGGAACAAAGAACATTGTACATACCCCACAAAGAGACAGGCTTAACTGGGACACATGTGGCTACCCACGGCCACATCTTTGACTTGGAGAAAGTGAGATGAGTTAAAGAAGAAGAGAGAATGAGAACGAGTTCAGCCAGGCGCAGGAGGGTGGTGGTGGATGAAAACTGTTCTGACCTCTTTTCAAGGAAAAAAACAGAGAGTCTTTAGACCATCCTGATGGAAAATAGATGTATAGAGGCATTGTACATCCATAGTGAAGAGGAGGTGGCTAGGGATTGAACACTGGAAATTATGGAACTGCAGTAAAGCATCAGAAGAATAAAAGAAAACCTGTCAAGAAAACCAAAGCATATTATTGGTGAAATTCAGCTCTGACATGCCTGATTTGGAGCAGAAAAGGGCAAGAACTATGAAACAAAGAGGCAGCAGCCTTATTGAAGTCACATTCACTCCCTGATGACTCAGTGATCTTTGGTATTCTGCTAAAAACAGATTACTGGTAATCCTGGCATCCAGATTCATGATGGAAGCTGTCTGGGCTTCCACTGCAGCACTCAATTTATTGGCCAGATGCTGTTTGTGATGGAATGAAGCAGAGAGTCTAGCCATCAAATGCTGCAGCGTGGTTGGTTCTGAAAGTATGTAAGACTGAGATAGTCAACTATTCAACCATGAAGAATGCTTTTCAAATGCAACACGCAATCTGGACACTTCTATGCTCCTTGTCATTGAATATAGTCTTTCTGGCAGGCTTCCCAGTGTGTCAATTATTTGGATGTACATAGTCATCAGCTTTCTTCTGAACAACAGTAAAATACATTGGATGTTAGAAGTTTGAAAAAAACAGAAAATGATGGAAATACTCAGCAGCACGGGCAGAATCTGTGGCAAAAGAAACAAAACTAATGTTTTTGTTGGTGGTCTTTCATGGGAAACGCTTTACTTTGTAACATACTGTATTTAAATCTTGATTTGATTCCTCTGCAGCAGAACTGTTGTGTCCATTTGTAATCAAGACATATATCTGCTCTATCCTTTCTTTTAACTCCACCTTGAAAACATTTATTTTCAGTATGACACCATGTGTAGTCCCTGCCTTCATGCTATCCTCTAAACTACATGCAGTTTTTTTAAAAAATCATTCATGAGATCTGGTGTCACTGGCTGGACCAGCATTGATTGTCCACTCCTAGATGTCCTCTAAAGATGGTGATGAGCTGCCTTCTTGATTTGTTGCAATCCATAAATTCTAAGTAGCCCCAGAATGCCATAAAGCAAGGCATTCCAGGATTTTGCCTTATCAACAATGAAGGAACAACAAAATTTCCAGTGAGTGGCTTGGAAGGGAAATTGCAGGTGCTGGTGTTCCTATGTATCTCCTGTCCTTGTCCTTCTGGATGGAAGTGATTACGGGTTTGGAATATGCTATCTAAGTAGCCTTGGTGAATGTCTATATTGCATCCATTAGCTGTTACACATTGTTGCTACTAAAAGTCAGTGGTGGACGAAATGAATGTTTGTGGATGGGGTGCCAATGAACTGGTCTGTTTTGTCCTGGATGGTGTCAAGCTTCTTGACTAATGTTGGAGTGTGTATTCTATCACAATCTTGAATTGCACCTTGTAGCTGGTAGACAGGCTTGGGAGAGTCAGAAAGTGAGTTACTCACCACACAATTCTTAGCTTCTGAACTGCTCTTTGTAATCACAATGTTTATATCATTAGTCCAGTTCAGTTTCTGGTTAATGGTAACCCACACAAGTTGATAGTGGGATTTCAGTGATGACAAAGCCATTGAATTTCAAAGGATGGTGATTGGATTCTCTCTTGCAGGAGATGGGTCATTTCCTGTAACATATCTTGCATGAATTTTGCTTGCCAGCCCAAACCTGAATAGTGTTCGAGGCTTACTGCAATTGGATATGGACTATTTCAGTATCTAAAGAGTTGCAAATTGTGCTGAATATAATGCAATCATCAGTGAGCATCCCCACTTCGAACCTTAGGATGGAGGGAAGGTTATTGATGAAGCAACTGAAGATATTTGTTACAAAGAGTCTACCCTGAGGAAATCATGCATGAGATGTGCTGGAGCTGACATTACTACCCTCCAACAGCCACAACAACCTTCTTTGTGTCAGCTTTCACTCCGGGCAGCAGTGAGATTTCCTCTGATTCCCATTGACTTTGCCAAGGCTCCATTCCTGAAGGACATTCGTGAACCAGAATTTGTTTTCCTGACAATTGACAATAGTTTCATGTTCATGAGTAGACTTTTAATTCCAGATCTTTACTGAATTCAAATTTCACTATCTGGGATTCAAAACCAGGTCTGCGGAACATTGCTTGAGCCTTTGGATTACTTGCCATCACCTTCATGACAGTACATGTATCCAAGCTGACGACATTCAAATAATCTCACCATCATCAGCAGCAAGTTGGTAGTTGGATGATGGCCATACAATTAATTGAGCAATGGATGGAGCTAGAAAAGGTATGATATGGCATTTGAAGATGCACTCCTAAAAGCTTTGTTACACAGCAAATGGTTAGCAACTGGAATGCACTGCCTGAATGTGAGGTGGAGAAAGGTTCAATAATGGCTTTCAAAAGGGCATTAGATCATTTTCTGAAAGGGGCAAATGCAGGAATATGGCACTAGTTGTATAGCCTTTGCAGATAACTCACATGAATATGATGAGCTAAAACACTTCTATCTTCAATATAACCATGGTGGCTATAGAATGAAGTCGAGTGAAGGTGAATCTTTACTTTCACTTTTGTGTTCCTCTGCCACCTCCAGGGTAGATTCAAGACCCTTGAGTATTGAAATTAAAAAGGGACAAGGTTTGGGTTGTGAAGACAGGAAAGGAGAAAATAAGAAGTGCTTGTTTACTGCATTTGCAATTTGTAAATTAGAACAGATTGAGGAATAAGGGGAATGAAAACAGAAAATGCTGGAAACTCAGCAAGTCTGGCAGCATCAATGGAGAGACAGAGTTAATGTTTTGAGTCCAGTATGACTTCTTCTGAATTGAAAAGGGCTGGAACATTGTTATCTTTGATGGTGTAGAATAATGACAGAGAAGGAACTAATGGAACAGATGATTAGAGCACCCAGTGCAAAAAGCAAAGGGAGTGTTAATGGTGGTAATGTAAAGATAGAGATGTATAATAGTTGTAAATGATAGTTGTGAAAAGGAGAATTTGGATCTTCTCTGTAGAGTGCAAACTCAAGATGACACAAACAAGATATTGCTGAGAGGGTGTTAACAATCAAAGGAGAAAGTGAGGTCTGCAGATGCTGGAGATCAGAGCTGGAAATGTGTTGCTGGAAAAGCGCAGCAGGTCAGGCAGCATCCAGGGAACAGGAGGATCGACGTTTCGGGCATAAGCCCTTCTTCAGCCCTTCCTGAAGAAGGGCTTATGTCCGAAACGTCGATTCACCTGTTCCCTGGATGCTGCCTAACCTGCTGCGCTTTTCCAGCAACACATTTCCAGCTGTTAACAATCAAAGACAGAAGTCATGATATGGAGTTATTGAATTCCTGGGATTCCATTTGGGTGATATGGCTGTCATGGTTGAATAATGATCAATGTGTGAAAACATTGAGGGTGTGCTTTCTAAACTTGTAACAGTGCATAGTGCTTGAAAGTGGGATAAGAAATATGAATGTTAGCTATGAGTTCTGATCAAATTAGTTTATTGGTATTTGTTTGATGGTCAGACAATGAATTGAGCAATGGATGAGGCTAGCAGTAAAATTGATATGATGAGACATTTGAAGATATACTCCTAAAAACTGACTGCTGCTGTCATCTGTTATGACTATTTTCCCTGCATGTGTCTGGAGGGCTTCTCACCTCCTGAGAATACAGGGTGGCTGTCTTTCCTTCCATCTCTTTCATCAAGACTTTGATGCAACATTCAAAACCGTTAGTGCATGCTTTGTCCTTTGCCCAACCATTGTTGACCTCTCCACAGCACAATATGTAAAATGATCTCATCATCATCTGCAGCAGCAATGATGCATCCCTAACCCACAAACCCCTTTTCAATTATAACAGAGAGGTGGAGGAATTATTTCTCTCAAAGGTTCTTAAGTTTTCGGAACAGTTTATCCCAGAGAGCAGTGGAGTAGGGTAATTGAACATTTCTAAATCAGAGGTGGATAGATTATTAACTAATATGAGAGTCAATGATTATCAAGGATAGGTTGGAATGTGGAGTTGAGGCCCCAATCAGATCGGCTACCATTTTATTAAATGGCAGAGCAGGTCAGAGAGGTAGAATGGCCTTAACATGCTCCTAAATGAAATTGTATCCATTGTTGATAATTTACCTGTACTTATTTTCTTTCCTTTATTCTCTCTCATTCCCAGTAACTCATGAGGTAGATACTAATTTATTGGCTAAAGTTGGAGATTAGAGTCAAGATTAGAGCTTTTGCCTAAAATATTGATTTTCCTGCTCCTCGGTTGCTGCCTGACCTGCTGTGCTTTTCCAGCACTGCTCTAATCTAGACAGCAATTTCTGTTTTTCCACTTTTAGTTACACAACCGCAGATTGCAGAAACTGATTACAGCTTCAAACATAAAACTAATCGTAAACTCTGACAGTTTGGTGGTAGACTCTTTTTTAGTCGAGTATGACCAAGCTGGAAGTCTTTTGTTGAACCACTCATGACTGTAGGGTTCAAAGGTTAGCATGGACATCCACAGCACTGACTGATCATTCTTCTTGGTACTTGGGACAACCTCCAAAGCCAAGCCACCTCTGGTTTCCTCTGGGCATGGCAGATGTTGCAAGCTTAACATAAACAGTCTTCAAACCAAATTTCAGTGATTGCGTCTTCTTTGGCCAGATATATTCTTTTCCCAAAAGAAATGGTCTGCAACATCAAAGTTTGTAAGGAATTTTTGTCCTTCTTTGGTTTACTAGCCACCTTGATGTCTTTTCCCTGTGGAAGTTCCATAGAAGATCTCCTTGAGATTCTATAGTCATCCATGTAGGATTCAATGGGCTACCAATTTAAGTTGCGTTTTCTGGAGCATACTCTTCATGCTTTTGAAGGGTAATGAAGGACCTGTTGTGACTTTGTTCTGCATTAAGTACTAATGATGGAGATCTTTGTGGAAATATTTCAGAACTTTGATGTGACACGAGAAAGTCTACGATATTATGCTAGACTCCAGGGCTGCAAGGATAATTGCCTTTCAGAGTTTGATTTTAATTTTTAACTTAATGCAAAGCACTGTACTCAAGTCAGCTAGAGGCAGAACTTGCTTTCTGGCTACAGTGCCAAAATCTTCCTCACTGTTGGCATCTTTGAGTGCTCACTGCGAGGGTATGAGAGTTATTCTACAGCCTCGAGGCTGGTGTCAATGATTATGTCTGGTCCTTCATAATGAATGCATAGTGCTGTTTGAAACATCACCTCAGTCTAAGAGGCACTAATTTTAAGACCAAAGATTTTGTCAGCACTTGAGAATTTACTATAGATTGGATGTCATTTTTCCTATGGGCAATAGGGCAGTTATCCACATACAGAAGCTCTCTGACATTTTAATCATCATTTACAATCCCAAAATCCAGGTCAATGTTTCCACATTGCAGTTAGATTGCTACTAAATCAAAGAGGTTGTGTGTTTTTAAATTCATTTTACCCAAGAGACAGACATCACCAAGAAAAAGATGATTGTCTGTTACCCAAACTATAAAAGGGCAATTCTGCAAAAGACATATCATATTCCTCAGAACTAATTATTGTTATGATATATTAAGTTGATCATAGGTAAGATTGTGATAGTCGAGTTTGCAATTAAGTATTGGTATGTTTAAGATTAGTATAATTCATAAATCAGGTTGTTGTTTTGCTTATGATAATTAAATTGCCATTTGCCTTTGCCAATGCAATAGTGTAATAAAAATATTAATTATACTTTGAATTGCCTTCTATTTAGTTCTTGATATTTTTTGATTGTACAAAAATTAAATCGGTATTTGCAGTAATCTAGCTTTTGCAGAGTGATACAAGAGGTAAATTATACAACACACATAATCAAATCTAAATCCCAATTTTGTATTTCTCCACCAACAATCTCTTGATACCATGTGGTATATAGTTTATATCAATCAATTATTTATTGCATAAACTTGCTGACCCATTAATGGAGCAAAGTTCTACGCTAAGTCAATAGCTGTGACAAAGAAACTAGAATCAGGGTAAAGAGTATTCACTATCACTGAGAAGTAATCTTATGTTATTGTATGTTCTTTACCTCACAGCGCAGTCAAAAGCTGACAAAACACCTCCACAAAATGGAGTGGAAAGCAGTCTCACACCTTAAATGTACAAATATGTAAATGGTAAATTGACATGTGATGGATTTAAAATCTAAAAATTCTATATCAAACACTGCTAATCAGATTTTTTTAACATTAACAACAACACTCGATATAGTGCTTTTAAATAGCAAAGCTCCCCAAGACAATTCACAGGAATATTAAAAAGCAAAATTTGATAGCAATAATTTGAATCCAATAAAATAAACAGCTCGAGAGGCCTTGGAAAGTTGGAAATTGCAAGACAGACAATGACAACCTTAGTCATAGGGCTGAGTCTTGTCATATTTTTGGTTTGGTGTCAATTACATCTGGTTTCATGGAAGATTTCACTCTGTGAGGCTCAGCGAGATTTCTTGACATTTGGTTCCTGGGTTGGTGTTGGAAGCTACCCTTGACTTATTGTGTCAGGACTCTCAGACGTAAGGATGGTTCCTTTGATGTGACTGAAGACCACTTACAACCACTAAATAGCACAGCAAGACAGAAGTACTGTTAATCATAGAATCCCTACAATGCAAAAAGAGGCTATTCATCCGATCGAGTCTGCACTGACCCTCCAAAGCGCATCTTGCCCTCCCACACTATCCCCATAACCCCGCATTTACCACGGCTAACTCACCTAGCCTGTACATGCCTGGGCTCTATGGGGCAATTTAATATGATCATCCACCTAACCTGCACATCTTTAGACTTTGGGAGGAAACCTGAGCACCGAGTGGAAGCCCACACAGATATGGAGGCAATGTGCAAATTCCACACAGTCACGTGAGGTCAGAATTGAACCCAGTGTCCTGGCGCTGTGAGGGCATCAGTGCTAGCCATTGTGCCACTGTGCTGCTGTAAGCCTAATAACTTTGACTGAGGGGGCACAGCACAAAAGGGCAAGACAAAGCAAGGCAGGGGTGTTGCAAACACTCAGGTAGTGAGCACCAAAAAAGCGATTGAACATCCCTGATACACAGCCTGGTCCAGTGCATGAGCTGGGTGCCTGTCCCTGCACACAAGGTGTGCTTTTGCAGCAACATTACAATGCTAATTACCAATGTGACCCAAATGCAACACTAATGTGCAGAAATATCCTTCAAGTGGATCTCATGAAAGTTCTAAGAGGCTGCCAGGTGTTGAATACCAGTGTCTGTGGATGAGAGCTTAAAAATGTGTTGCTGGAACAGCGCAGCAGGTCAGGCAGCATCAAAGGAGAAGGAGAATTGACGTTTCGGGTATAAGCCCTTCTACAGGTCCTGAAGAAGGGCTTATGCCCGAAACGTCAATTCTCCTTCATTCCTGAAGAAGGGCTTATGCCCGAAACATCGATTCTCCTTCGATTCCTGAAGAAGGGCTTATGCCCGAAACGTCGATTCTCCTTCGATTCCTGAAGAAGGGCTTATGCCCGAAACGTCAATTCTCCTTCAATTCCTGAAGAAGGGCTAATGCCCGAAACGTCGATTCTCCTTCTCCTTTGATGCTGCCTGACCTGTTGCGCTTTTCAAGCAACACATTTTTCAGCTCTGATCTCCAGCATCTGCAGTCCTCACTTTCTCCTTCTGTGGATGAGAGGTGTGCACAGCTGTTGTTCTGGATTGTACCCTGAGGCATTATTGCTGAGTGTCCAAGATAGCAGTCCACAGGTGCTGGAGTCTGAAATACAGAGCTGGAGATGCCAGGTTCCTGCTCTGAGTTGCATGTTGATAATTGTCAACATCTAGTTTCTTCATGGCCGGTTAGAAAACTGATTATTACTATGGTGAAACTTGGTATTAATGGAACTGTTAACAAGCAATCAGCCCCATTAATAGGCATCTCATAACTACTTAAGGAGAATTTCATTTCAGTGTGTGGATCTTATTTAGAAAATGCAGCTTGTTGTTATTGTCATTGACCTGGGCCTCACTGAACTTCTCATGCAACTCTTCTAGATTTCTTGCCATAGTCTACTTCTTCAGACCTCCATAAGATTTTGCCCCTGGAGATAAGATTTCAGCTGCTTTCTAAAGTAGAACAGATTTAATGAGGGAACTCTTGAGTTTGGGCTTGGATAGCTGAAGGCATGTCCTTTAATTGTACAGCAATGGTGATCAGAGGTGCCTTTGTCATGTAGTTGATTTACACACTTCATTCTTTACATTTGTTGGACTTTGGCTCAATCTATCAACTTACTTTCTTCTATGTGTGAGCCAAGTCCTACGTGTTCTTTTAAATTAAGCAATAGGAGAAGATATTCGGTCTCACACTTTTAGTTTATTTTAGCAGTAAGTGGATAAAGCATACAGAGCTCTGGGTCTAAACCTTTTTGTCCCTGACAAACTACAAAGTGTGCCAGTTCAAAAAGTAAGACCCCGTTCTGTCCCTGACCCAGTCTTTTTATACAATAAAAAACGTTATACAATCACTGAGGTAGAATTATCTTCTGATTGGCTGTTGATCTGACTCCATTCTCCGCCTCCTCGCCTTCCCGGATGTCTGACCCCACGTGACCTTCTTTTGCCCACGAAACGGAGCATCACGTGACCTCCTCGGCCCGCGAAACGGAGCATCACGTGACCGCCTCGCACTCTTCCGTGGCGCGAAATGGAACGTCACGTGACCGCCTCGCACTCTTCCGGGGCGCGAAACGGAATGTCACGTGACCCCCTTCTGCGCGCGTTACACAGCATCACCACAGGCTTCCGAATGCTGAATACATTTACACTCGCAGCCAGCCTTCTATTTTACAAGTAAGCCATATATTTACACATTGTAGACCTTTAATTCAACAAAGTGATCAAATGCACTCTGTTTGATGAGTCAAGTTGTGATACTGTCATGAAGCTTCAATACTGTATTCAGTATTGTAAGATCTATGTCATTTTATTTTTGTGTCTTTAGAAACTGTGGTTGCAAGGTGAAAGAACTGTTTTCAAAAACAGGGACTTACTAGGATGGCTACATAGGAATTCAATACTTAATATGAGCTCTGTTTTTTTTCTGGCTGTGGGTTCCTGCAATGTGCAGACAATCTAGAGCCAAGGCATTGTTTACAATTGAAGATGATTGGTTCACAGCTAACTGAGCAGGCTGGAACTGGAAACAAGTTGCAAAGTCACAGAAACAGAAAGAGAGAGAACCTACAAAGTAGTGCTGTTGTTTTCCCCAGTCAAGGCTGCCTGTTCTATTCAGTAAAAAAAACTAGTTTAAACACAGAAAACCAGATGCCTTTCCTGCACCAGTTGCTGTAAAATGGGACTTTTGAACTGTCAAATCAGAGAGATTTTCCAAGTGAGTTAGCTGCTCTACACTTCTTTCATACCAGTGGAAGCTTCCAGGGAAAGATAACTTAACAGAAAGGGCAGGGTAACAGGAATCAGATCACCTCAACATCAGATTTGGGAAGCAAAGTTCATTGAACTGATTTTTTGAGTATTTTCTACCTCTGCCAATAACCTATTTTCTCTATTTTTTTGACTGTATGTATGTAAGGGGATTTTATAAGCGATTAGAACTTTAGTTAGTAAGTATAAATGTTGCCAATGACTTATATCTGTTTCATTATAGCTATATTTTAATCACTTATAATAAATAATAATTGTTGTTTAGTACAGAAAACTAGTCTGTGCTTTCTATCAACCCTAGCCTGAAAGTACCATAAAAATGCTTTAATATTCAGTACAATTCCAGGAATAGCAGGCTCGATTAACAGTGGGTCATCCCAGTGGGTCATAACAAAATGCATGTCTCAGGATATCAATCCTTCCTTTAAATCACTTTAAATGTTATTGTGTTCTTGCTCCTTAGATATTTTTAGGTCAAATTGCATAGAAAACAACAGTAAAGCATGCCAACTATGCATCACCATGCAATTTCATTAGGACTAAAATTAAATCTCATCAGGTAGACTCTAATTTACTTCAAAACAACAAAGGAACAAAATATTAATAAATTAGTAAAATCTCATCTGCTTTTCCTATGTATAATTGTGTTTTGTTTTCTATTTCAACAAATTCAAACTGAGGTAGGCCACAATGCAAACCTATATTTAAATAATGCAGAAAACTCTATTTGTGCAGTACAGCAACAAAACCAGTACATTGAATCACCAAGAAGCTGCAAGCCATAAACTTCCTCCACTGCTTTATTAGAAAGGCAGATCCATAAAAATTCATCAGGATAATGTTGAGATGAAGCTCGTTTGAACTGCCATCTAGCAATCAACCAATCACTCATAGCATGGCATTTACAGCACATCTCATTCCCCAGTTCCTTAAGGACAATTGATTTTCTTGATTCCATTAGCATAAAAGCAAGGAAAATGACTGCAGTGCAATATTTTTGGAAAGTTCCAGAAGTCGGCAGTGCATCAGAGTGTAACCATGATAATAAGCAAGTGCACTGCAGTAAGACTTCAAAATATAAGACCACAAGTAAGCAATTTAAAATACAAATAGACACAACTGGAATATGTTAGGAAAATGCATATAATTTCAAAATAAACTAATCAGTAGGCAACATCTAACAGCCCATCAGCGTTTTCATATACTGAAGATTTCTTTTTCTACATTCTAAAACATAGAGCTGTCTAATACGTTTTTTTATATAAAATGACTACCCCTTGGGGTTGGAAAAGGCACATGAATATTCACACGATTGTCATTATCTTATGCTAAAGAGAAATTTCTATGAGATGAATTTATAACAATTTCTTGCAATATACATTAACCAAATGACTGCAATTTTCATACAGTGGACTTATTGTTTCCTATAAATGAAAATAAATTATTTATCCTTAATGTGTGTAGCTGACTGCAAGGCTGACTATAACTGTTCCAAACAAAACCAATTTTACCAGTTGATGACATATGTGTGGTATATTTCCTTTTGCAGCTAAATTAATTGAGATTTGTACAAAACTATGCATAGTTTAAGTTTTGGAGCTATCAGTTATTCAAGCTATTTGTATCAGCTAAGTGTGTTTACTTATTTTCATCCATGCCTTAAGACCATTACAAAGGAGGTGGGGGCGTGAAACAAGTCCTGGGCAACAATACACAATCAGCTCAGTTCTAAATTTCACTGGTTCTAAGTGAGCTACCTACTACTATTTCTTGTTTTGCACTACTAACCCCAACAAATGTGGTGTCAGGTGAATATCAAGGAAAGGAGGTGGATGGGGGAGAAATGACAAACAGCAAAGGAGAGGGAGAGAGAGGAGAGTGGCAAGGCTTGGAGAAGAAAGAGAGAGACATAATGGGAGTGGTAGGAAATAGAGAGAGAATAAAAGGAATGGGAAGAAAGATAAAAATAAGAAGGTTGGGGGAGACAGTAGGGGAGAGAAAGAACAAGTAGAGAGAAAGAGTACCGCGTCTGGAGAATTGTGTACAGTTTCGGTTTCCTTTTTGAAAAGGAACAGGAGTAGGCCATTCAGCCCCTCAAACCTATTCTACCATTCAATGAGATCATGGCTGATCCGTGACCTAATTCCATTTACTTGCCTTTGGCTCCTGTCCCTTAATTCCTTTCTTTAACAGAAAAACAATCTATCTTTGCTTTAAAATTAACATACGTAAAATAAGTCATTGCATTAGAGGTTTTCAGAGAAGATGCATTGCATTCATTCCTGGGTTGATGGGATTATGTTATGAAGAAAGATTGTACAGGTTAGACTTATACCCATAGGAGGTCATCTTACTGAAGCATAAAAGATCTTGAGGGTACTAGATAGTGTGGATATCTGGAAGATGTTTCCTCATATGGGGATAATTAAAACTACAGTAGTTAACCAAAAATAAGTCTTCCTTTTAAAACAGAGATGAGGAGAAATCTTTTCTCTTAGAGGGTCATTAAGTGTGGATGTTTCTCCCATAGGAGGCAGTGAGTTAGTGAAGGCTGGATCTTTACATTTATTCAAGACTGAATTAGAATTGGGGAAATGGATTGCAGAAAGGAAAGTGCAACCAAGACCTCAACCAGATAACCTATGACTGTACTGAATACTGGAGCAGGCACCAAATGGCCTCTTCGTGCTCATAAGTCTTATTTCTTAGTTGAGATGGAGACAAAGAGAGAGGTGGGAGGAATGAGATGCATAGAGGATTTCAAAAGATTTGGAGTAAATAAGGAGAAAATAAGTGAGAAGCCTTTGAGGGCATCTCATTGCCCTATCTACTGGTGCAATACATCTAGATCTTAAGTATACAAATTCAGGAAACACTGATCCAAAGCATCATGTGAATACCTTCACCACCTGGATTGCAATGATTCAACAAGGCAGCTCACCACCATCTCCTTAAGAGCAATTAGGGATTGGCAATATTAGCTGGCTTTAACAGTGATGCCCACATCCAGTTACGGAACAGCAAAAGTTAAAAATACAAAGAGGGCAAGTATCATATTTAGTTAAATGATGGATATATGTAGTGCTAACAGTGAGCCATATTAATATGACCTTGAAGGCTGATGTTCTCATATTTCTGGCAGAACATGATGCTTTGAAAGTGCTCACCTCAGAGCTTTTATTTATATTTATTTTGCAAGGTTTGAAATTCTTTCAGGACATGTGGGTGTAATTGACAAGGCCAGCATTTGTTGCTCATTCCTAATTGGCCTTGAGAAGGTGAAATGGTGAACCATTGTCGATGATAACTGCAATCAATGTGACATTCTCTAAGGAAAGGAATTTCAAGATTTTGGTCCAGTAACAGAAAAAGAATTGCAATATAGTTTCAAATCCAGATGGTGTGTGGTATAGAGAGGTGGGTATGTTCCCATGTATGTGCTCCCTTCACTTTCAAGATGTAAAGGTCACATTGGAAGCTGCAATCAGAGGAGGCTTTCTGTGTTCCTGCAAAGGGCCTTTGTAAATGATGCATACTGCTGCTTCTGAGCACCATGATGGAGGGTGTGAATGGTTAAGGTGATGGATGGGGTGCCAATCAAGCAGACTACTTTGTCCTGCATGATTTTGTTTTGCAGCTGCACTCATTCAGATCCAATCATACAGCTGACTTGTGCCTTGTACGTGATGAACAGGTTTTGGGGAGACAGGAGGTGAGTTACTTGCCACAGAATTCCCAGTCTCTGGCTTGCTATTGTAGTCAATATTCATATGACTGGGTGGTCAATGGTTGATAGTGGAGGATTCACTGATGGTAATGCCATTGAATGTCAGAGGAGATGGTTAGATTGTTTCTTGTTGGAAATGGTCATTACTTGGCATTTGGGTGCATATGTTACTTGCCATATATTAGAGGAGAAAGTGAGGACTATAGATGCTGGAGATCAGAGCTGAAAATGTGTTGCTGGAAAAGCGCAGCAGGTCAGGCAGCATCCAAGGAACAGAATCGACGTTTCGGGCATAAGCCTTTCTTCATTCCTGAAGAAGGGCTTATGCCCGAAACGTCGATTCTGTTCCTTGGACGTTGCCATATATCAGCCCAATCCTTAATGTTGTCCATGTTTTACTATATATGGACACAGACTATTTAGTATCTGAAAAGTTGCAAATGGTACAGAACAGTGTGCAAACTTAGCAAAGATGATAGATGAACTGGCTGAAGATGGTTGGACTAGTATACTACCCTGAGGTTCTCCTGCAACGATGTCCTGGAGCTGAGATTACTGTCATACCACTGACAATCTTGACGGAGAGTTCTTGGAAAGGAATAGATTAGATTTTGCATTGCTAGAGGGGCTAGTTTGCACAGATATTAAATTCATTTTGCAGCCAAACACTGAAAAATCACACCTACATTTATAGTGTATTTAGATTTCCCACAATAGCCACAAGGATTTTGCTTTGTGCTCCTGCCAAACCATTAAAAATGGGTGGAAGAGCACCTGTGCACATCAATCATTAAAGGAGGCAGGACAGTTTGAGAGTGTGGTTAATGAACCATATATAGTATCTCAGACTTTATTAACAGGGGCATAGAGTACAAAATTAAGTTATGTTAAAATCATAAAACATTGATTCAGCTTCAACTGGAGTATTGTATCTAGCTCTGGGTACAGTACTTTAGGAAAGATGTGAAGGCATTAGATTGAGGGCAGAAACGTTGAGCGTAGAGAGTTTCCTACGATTCCCACCGATTTCAATTTTACTAGGGCTCCGTGTTGCCATATTCAAGCCAAATGCTGCCCTATTGTCAAGGGTAATCACTCTTGCTTCACCTTGCACCCAACCCTTTTACCATATGTAGATCAAGTTTGTAATGCAATCAAGAACCAAGTGACCCTAACTGAGCATTAATAATCAGGTCAATGTTGTGTAAATGCTACTTTAAATCAATGTTAATGGCATTTTGTTGATAGTTGAAAGTAGATTGATGGGATAATAATTAACCATGTGGATTTATCCTGCTTTCTGTGCACCAGATATATGATAATGGCTAAGCAATTCTTTCAATTTCATGAAACACAGAATGGCAATATTAGTTCATAAATTTATTCTATTCACAGTGAGTTACTTTCAAATCAGAATATGTATATGACCTTACAATATGCATATTTCCAATACTGAGTGATGGTTAACATAAGTTTTATAATAATCATCAGTTACATTTGCAGGTAGTTCTCCTTTAATTAAAAAGTTACCAACACTTGCACTAGTTTAGGTGGAGATTTTAATCTTATACTAAGTCAATGTTGGACCATTCTCATAGGAAATCCAATCACATTGTAAATTTAGGTATGATTTTTTTTCAGTGTTTGGCTGCATAACGAATTTAATAGATACGTGCAAACTAGACCACCCTAGCAATGCAAAATTTAATCTATTCCTTTCCAAGAACTCACGGTCAAGATTGTCAGTCCTATGATTATTGATAAATGCATTATACTGCAATCACACATATTTGCTCCTTTTCATGAAAACTGATAAACCTGCATGGTGGTGAAATGGAAAATGGAAAGTAATTGACTATTTAACTCCATATTCATGAAAAGAGTGGCGAAGTAAATTACAAAGTACTTGCATAAAAATATAGGTTTTGTGATATCAAATATCTATCCTTTGAGGAACTTACAAGGTATGAATGGAAGAGCTTAATATAAGCTGCATCTTAGCCAAACAAAAAGAGAAAACAGATGCAGCACAAATGTTCCCATTTATTGGAAGTACTCAAAACTGTTAAAGACTACATAAAATTCATAGCAAAGAAACAGATCATTCAATCCAACTGGTGAAAGTCAATATTTATATTCATCACAGATCTCCTCTCACATCTCTTTTATAACTTTATCTTTATATTCTCCTTTCTTTCTATTCACTTTTATCTTAAATGCCATCTCTTATTTGTTTCAATTACTCCTTCTGGTACAGAGTTTCACATTCTGTCTATTTCTGAATTCTGAATTCAGCAGTGACTAAACACAGTAACTCTGTGTAGATTAACCAATGTTTATAGAATCTCAGAATTATTTCAGCACAGAAGGTGGCCATTTGGCCCATCATATATATGTCAGTCCTCTATATGTGCAATTACCAAGTGTCATTCCTCCATCTTCTCTCCAAAACCCCACACACTTTCTTTTCACAATAAGAATCTTATAAGAATCCTGACTGCCTTGACTGGGCTTCCCTCTAACACACTCATAGGTAATGCATTCCCAATCCTAATGACTCACTGTGTGAAAATGTTTCTCCTCATGTTTCCATTGCTTCTACTGCAAATTACTTTAAATGTGTGCCTTTTCATTCTTGAGCATTCCACCAAAGGGAATAGATCTTCCCTATCTACACTACGTAGACTCTTCATGTTTTTAAATACTTCTTTCAAATCTCTTCTTAAACTGTCATTTTCCAATGAAAACAGTATCAACTTCTCCAATCTATGTACATGACTCAAGTTCTTCATCACTGGAATCATTCTTATGAACCGTTTCTGCCCTCACATCTTTCCTAAAGTACAGTACCCAGAGCTAGATGTAATACTCCAGTTGAAGCTGAATCAATGTTTTATGATTTTAACATAACTTAATTTTGTACTCTATGTCCATGTTAATAAAGTCTGAGATACTATATATGGTTCATAAACCACACTCTCAAACTGTCCTGCCTCCTTTAATGATTGATGTGCACGGGTGCTCTTCCACCCATTTTTAAAATTATCACCTTTATTTCATATTGCTATTTCTGTTTCTTCCTATCAAAACAAATAATTTCATGCTGTCTTACATTGAACTTCAGCTACCATTTGATCACTCATTCCACCATTCTTCATAACTTTAACATAGCTTTTCTGAGAACTCCAAAACATGGCTTGCTTAATTTATAAAATTACTTCATTAACCTGTTTCACTAGTTTTAGTGATTACTATGTATGAGAAAGTCTTGTGATACATTGGTTAATGTCTCCAAGTCAAAACTTCCAAGGTTCAAGTCCCACCCCAGGATTTGAATGGTCGAGGAAGATGCATTCATGACATAGCCAAACTAGTAGATTGTCAACCTGCAAATCCTTCCTACATAAGCCAATGGTAAGTGGAAAGGATTCCTGGGCAGGGCATGTATGGAATGAAAGTTGGAATCTCTACCATCGCTATCCATACCCCAGAGTTCAAAGTATATATTGTCATCCAGGATTCCTGAGAAATCTGAAACTTACCAGACTGCTTGATCCTTTTCCTCTTCTAACCCATTCAAAGCTTATTATTCTACCAAAATGTAAGATCTCACGAAAGTCTCTATTGAAGTTTATTTTTTAGTTCCAGGACAATTTGCAAGTTACTAATGTCTTCTTATACTTGGTCACAGTCTTCAATTCTCAACCGTAAATTGTTTATGTAACAGTGCTTTATATCTATTCTGCTACTTATCTCATAACTCCAAAGGCTCCTGACCTTAGTCAAGTCTAATGTGCAGTGCCTTATCAACTAAATGGGATCTTAACTGTATTGTATAACAGAAGCTGTAAAATTCATTCCAATTTCATCCAAGTAGTCAGGGCGATAACATGGAAAAAGTGCTGACTGATAAGTTAAAGTTAGCAGAATAAGCTAAAACAAGCTCCTTGGAGGCTGCCTGAACTGCTGTGCTCTTCCAGCACCACTAATCCAGAATCTGGTTTCCAGCATCTGCAGTCATTGTTTTTACCTAAGCTAGAACAATGCCAACTCAACAGTTCAGGGGGCTGCAAATACCTCCCATTAAAATTAATTAAATGTCATGCATTTTATAAGCTCATGTACCAGTAAGAATTTCAGACAAGTACTTCCTTTTATGGATCATATGATTCCAAAGTCAGACAATTCCTTTTACTGTTAACTCAAGAATCCTGTACAGGCAGTGAAAGATGAAAAGCTGTTAAGCTGCACTCATGAGGTTTAATCAATAGACTTGGATTAATGCACAGTAAAATTTTATAAAATGATCATGCCCAAGTACAGCAATATTTTTAAAATCTTTAATCAGATAAATTGGATGTTAAATTCTTCAATATAATCACGAGCGCTTGTTAACAAAGATTAAAGATTTTATCTTCATAGTAGTTCCAAGCTATAGGTTGTGAACACAAACAAATCTGCTTGCCCATGAAATGAATATGTGCTCCACATATCATGCACAATGATCAACTAGTATCTTGAAAGGATGTTCAACAGATATACTAGAACAAATTGCGCAGATTTGAAGTGCCAAGTCTGTTCTGATTTATATATGATCACCAGTTAAGGCTAGCTCTTCACAACCTGTGGTTGCTATTTTATAGGTAGAAAGTCATTTAATTAAAGACAGTTGAGCAGTAATATTCCAGGACTGAATGAAAGCAAATCGACTATGTCAGGAGGGCATATGAAAGAAAAGTGTATACTTCAAGATGCCCCCTACTGGCTTTTGCAATTTAGAAAAACAGTGCAGGGCCGGTTCTAGCATTTTTGGGTCTGTGAATGTTATCCAGCAAAAGTCCCAGAAAACAAAGTCAAAACATACAAGGGAGGAGACTGCACATATTTTACATTGATTAATTCAACTTCCAACTGCTTAAGAATAAGAAATGATCCAATGATTTAAATCAAGAACTTTGAATGAAACACCACCTGAGGATTTTTCTTGAAGTAATTCCAATAGGTAATTCAATTTAGATGATTCTAAACTATGAATAGATTCTAATTAACAAAGTAAAAGTCAGAAAGAACATGTTTGGTTTGAAACCAAACACTTCAATTAAATTGACAGGTAAGTCTTACTTTAATATCATGCTCTTATGTTCCAAAGGTGATTCAAAACCGATTCAATTTTTTTTAAGTATAGCCATCTTTTTGTGGGTACACTAGTAGCCAATTTACAACACCATGGTCTCAAAAAAACATTAAAAGCATTAAGGAGTTAATCTGTTTTTGAATGTTGTTTGTCCTGGGAAAAAGAATGGGAAATGCTATGGGATGTTTTGCATTTATCAGAGCAAGCACTCCAGCTTCACCAGGTCACATTCAAAAGATAGCACCTCTAATTATGCAAATGTTGGTGGACAGATTACTGAGACATATAAGTCGAGATCTTGTACTCAAGTCCTCGTGAAAAGCATTATCTTCTACCTCACAACTTCAACATTTGTTCTCCTACAAATAGTTATATTTAGTATTCAATTGGAATATAATCAAATCTGTGGAGGATGTTCAACTAAGTTAATCTAGTCTGCAGAGTAGGCCTTCAAATGAATTATTGCACTTCATTGTTAAAGTCTCTGAATTGGGAGGCAGCAGTGAATGTTCCACAAAACAACCAAAGAAAATTGATCCATTTGAACATCTTCCATATATTTTATTAGACCCCATATATAATGCAGAATTTACTATTAGTGCAAAAAACTATTTTTAGAAAGTGAATGATAAGTATCATGTCCATTGTTTATCCATTGATAATTATCCTAAAATGGGGTTATTGGGATTATTTAGAGGTTAAGACTCAGTAATTCTCAATATATCAGCATTGTAATGAAAATTACTTCACCCAATTGAGTCCTACTGGATTGACGTACTTTTTTTTTAAAAATATGAATCTGAAGAAACTGACATTTTATAATGTCAAAAATATAGTACTCTGCAATTACATTTTGGATGGGGTGATGAATGTATAACAGAGGTAGAAATTTTTTTCTTCTTTAATGTTGCTCAGCCATCAACATCTCTACTGGATAAGGAAATATGAAGAGGCTATGTTTAGAATGCTAGACTGCACACGATTGCAGCAGACTGTTTGTCCTTTACTTTTTACAGCCTTTTGAGGTGGTCAGATATTTTTAACATCTGACTTCTATGGCTTTGTTACATTTGTTAGGTTTATAAGATTGTTATATTTGTGGTACTGTGCCATCAATTTAAGAGAAAACATGGAGGGAGTCAGACAACGAGCTTCTAGTCGTTAAAAATCAAAGGGAGTCCCAGAATGTGCCAAAGGGATGATGGAGTTTGGTAGTCATGGTTCAAGACAATGGCAGCAGTCTATGAGTCCACCCAGAGTCTCAGAAAAATTCTGCAAGTATCAGGTTGTAAACAATTGTGCTGTAAACTGTGCATCTACTTCTAAAATGGAAGAGAATTGGGATGAAAAATAGCAAATCAGCATTTGATCTAGATGTCAAGCTAAAGTGTTTTTATTGTGCCATGAGAATGAAGAGAGAATTATTTTTGAGATTAGGTTAGAGACTTCCTTACAAATCAATGACCATCACTAAAAGTTGTTGTGCATAGACAGCAGATAGAAATGTATCATTTCATTGGGCCACCAGGCAGAATAAAAAAGGACATGTGGAAAATGAAAGTGATATTAGACTGGTTCCTGTGAAAACTGTAACTCTGTGAACCAGGGGCAGAAACACAACTGTAACCTGGGATTTTTTTAGTTCGATTAAGAAGTTCAATTAGGAATCCTTTCTGTACTTCCAACTATGACTTAATTACTAAAAGAATGTATTGCCTCATTAAAGCCTAGGGGTATTATTGTTGGACTGTTAATCCAGGTAATGTTCTGGGGACCTAGGTTCGAATCCCACAATTGAAGGTGGTGGAATTTGAATTCAATCCAAAGAGATTCTGGAATTAAGAGTCTAATCATGACCATGAATCCATTGCCAGTTGTCAGAAAACCATCTGGTTCAGTAATGTCCTTTAGGGAAGGAAACTGCCATCCTCACCTGATCTGACCTACATGTGACTCCAGACATGCAACAATGTGGTTGACTTTTAACTCTGAGCAATTAGGGATGAGCAATAAATGCTAGCCTAGTCAGTGATGTCCTCATCCCATGAATGAATTTTTTAAAAAGTGTTTTTCTGTAACAGTAAAAAATTAAATGTAAAGTCTTGCTGTGTTATTCTTTCCACTACTTACTGGAAGTCGAAACGTTTTTGGAAGTCATTGATCTCCACAGAGATCTACAGATCATCACAGTTGTAAGAACTTTAATAAAACAATTTGCTGATGCTTGAACTTGATTACATCAGCACCATTCTGTTCCACACATTCAAAAGAACTGACAATCAATTTGAAATGGCACATCAAATATAACAAATGTTCAGTCAAGAAACATTTCTCTTGAGCAGCCAGTATTTTATCCTAAACCCTTCATTTCCTTTGTATTCAAAAATATATGGCTCTCTGTGTTAATATATTCAATGGCTGAGTAATGAAGACCTTTTGAGGGGGTAAGGGTAGTTAATTTCAAACACTCTCTCTCCTCTAAATGAAGACATTTTTCTCGCCTCGAACATAAATGATTAAGCCTTTTCTCTGAGAGTGTGGACATATGCCACAACTGGGGGAAGTATTGGGGGACACTGTAACTTTATGAGAATATCACTGGCTTAGTAAGCCACTCAGTTAAAGAATACTGATCTTATCAGCAGCACCTACATCCAATGAAAGAATTTCATAAAAATCAACCCTATCAAGTCCCTTAAGAATTTTAGATGTATGAATGAGACCACCACTCATTCTTCTAAACAGCCTTGAATAGTCTTATCTCACTGGACAATTAGATGTGTGAGGTATGGTAGGTAGTTAATAAGACAAGTTTGATAATATATGGCAAGAAATGAGAATTTCTCCAAAAAAACTCAACACAACTTGCTTTGCACTTAGCCAACAAATGTAAAGATTCAGCCCAGTATGGGTTTGGTTGCATTCTTTCCTCCTTCCAGCTTTTTCTCACGTCTCTTCTAATTTTCTTCTGTTTATTCTGCAGAGAAGGAGTATGTTTCACATGATATACGCCTCTGACAGTGAAGCTGTACCAATAAATTACTTATAAATCTTAGCATAAGGATCAAATATAAAGTCGTACATGAACAGAAATGAAGGTGTCAAATTTAAATCATGTGGATGTTGTAAAGATAATATCTTCTAATTTTTCTGTGTTTTGGATTGTGGACTGAAATGAGAAAAGAGTGCATTTATAAACCAAAGTCTGCTAAAGAGATTGCTGCATGTTTTAAGTGGAAGTTACCTGAAACTCATTGTAAATGCTGTACATACAGCTATTTGCTCAAGCAGTGGGAGAAAGACTGAGGATGAGCTAGACCCAGGGTGTAAGTAAGAGGAGATACTTAAATTAATTTCTTAATCCTTATTCTTAAAGGCCTTTATAACCTGTAACAAACAAGGTACCTAGTTTTGTTTTTCAACAAACTTCAAAACAATTCTTCATTTTACCCTAAACTGGAGATCATAACAGTCTAAAAATCTTGCATTTGTAACATATTATTGACAATGTATCAAATAGACAGTCACTGAAAGAATACATTTGTTAAGTCTTAAGACATGTGAATCACAAATGCAGAACTGATCAGTTCAATAAATAACAGGAAGTTTCAATACATGTAATTCAACACAATTTATCTTGGCAAAAATAGCAATTGTTTATTTCTCCAGTTGCATAAGTACCAATGGATTTTCGATTAAGTCCCCATTTCAACTAATTCCAACATTTTAAAAAATGTATTTTTTCACAAAGGCAGTGCTTTGGAATAATTAGTCTAATATCATGAAGTGATAAAATTTTGAGTTTTGGATAATTGACTGATAGTTGCTAACTGCTTGCCTGCACTTGAAGCCAGGAAATGGTAATAATTTTAAGCTTCATTAATGTCAGGATCTTGAAATATAGGGTTTCAAATACAAGTCCCGATATTATTTGCTATTTGATACATGCTAATATCAGGTCTCCCACTCACAGCCAGTAAAGAGGTAAGTGCAGTATGGGATCCATAGCAACAGAGATCCAGGTTATTTTTTGCCCCAGTATAAGCCTTTCTGCTTCAACTATGTTGGCTGGATCCCTTTGACCTTATCGCCAACCGACATGATTAAGGTGTATACAATGAAGAGTCACTAGATTTGAAATGTTAACTCTGCTTCTCTGTCTATGGATGCTACCAAACTTATGGAGTTTATCCACCACTTTCTGTTTGTGATTCAGATTTCCAGCATTTGCAGTTCTTTGTCTTCACTTTAATGACATCAAGTAAAATGATTAATAGGTAACTGCATTTAAAACAAAATGAAATCTAATGTTAAGTAAACAAATCAAACTCAAAGTGTATAAAAACACTGGTTTACACAGAATACATCCACACATTAGAATCTATGGAAGAGATAATAGAGATAACTACTGCACATATTCAATAATTAATAGAGAAAGATGCAATGCCAGAAGATTGACAAATAATTAACATTGTACCTACTTATAAAAAGAGAGGTAGAACATGACTAAGGAAATATAGAGCTGGCAGCTTAACATTAGTGGTAAGATAAATATTGGAATTCCCAATACAGGGCTGTGGAAAAACATCTAAAAACAAAAATATAATAATGAAGAGTCAACATGGATCTCAAAAGAGACACTCCTGCTGGACCAAACCCAGTGATTTCCTTGAAGGCATGACAGAGATAGTAGACAAGGGATGTTGTTGGCGTACTTCATCTAAAATTTCAAAAAGCCATTGATAAGGTACCACGTATTAAACTAGTGAATACATTCAGAGAAAGTAGTCCGGCACAAGTAGCTAGTACAGAAAGTAGCGATTGGGGAAAAGAGTAGTTATTTGGAATTGATGGTGAGTAGTACTGTTACATGAGGATCAGTGCTAAGCCACTGCTGTTCACAGTTTATAATAATGACTGAGACTTTGGAATCTATTTCTAACTTTGAGATGATGCCAAATTGGGACAGAACAGGGAACACTGATGAGCACTGCAACAAATTACAGGATATTAACCAAAATGCAGAATGGACATAAAATTGTCATATGAATTTCATATAGATAAATGTGGGTATTATCTTCTGATGAGCAATATAAACAAGTTACATACTCCTTAGATATTAAGAATCTAAACGGCATAGGGAGGAAAGGAATCTGGGATGACAAATACACAGAAAGTGGTGTAATAGGTTTAGATTAGATTAGATTACTTACAGTGTAGAAACAGGCCCTTTGGCCCAACAAGTCCACACCAACCCGCCGAAGCGCAACCCACCCAGACCCATTCCCCTACATTCACCCCTAAACTGCAGGCAATTTAGCATGGCCAATTCACCTAACCTGCACATTTTTGGACTTTGGGAGGAAACATGATCACCCGGAGGAAACCCACGCAGACACGGGGAGAATATGCAAACTCCACACAGTCAGTCGCCTGAGGCAGGAATTGAACCCAGGTCTCTGGCACTGTGAGGTAGCAATGCTAACCACTGTGCCACTGTGCCACCCAAGGCTATAAAAAAATTAAACACTTACTTTTGTAGGGACAGAATTGAAAAGTAAAGAAGTTATGCTAAACTTGCATTGAATATTGGCTAGATCCCATTTGGGAGTACTGCATACAATCTGGTCTCCATATGATAAAGAAGCTATGGAAGCACTGGTGAGAGTACTACAAAGATTTCTGAGGAAAATATCAGGGATGCACGAATAACCCTGTCAAGAAATAATGAATGCCTGGGTCTCTTTTATTTCTCTGGTAACCGAATGGGGTGCCTTTAAAGTTATGAAAACTTTTAATAGAGTAGAGAGAGAGAAGAAAGAATGGACAGACTTTCAAAGTAAACTCAGGTGTGAGGCTCAAAGTGAGGCAAAGAAACCATATGTCAAAAACGTTGGCTTTTCTTTGGCTCTTTAGCTGACCTCCAGTATTGGTCTCGTTCCAGATTTCTTCACAAGAGAGGACAGGAGGAACGACATGCTGAATTGGTTAAAGGAGGGATTTCTAATTGACGAGACCCTGGAAAGGGTCAGAGCTGAATTGCACAAGGATTCCAGCAATCATAAAAATTGCAAGAGAGATCTGAGAAGACAGAGTCTCCTCCAGATCCCTCATTCTTACCTGAAGTCCTGCAGGGCCAATACCTTATAGGGGTCTGAATGACATGGGCAAAAGTGAGATGTGTGGCAGAATTGATTAGGAAGTCCAGCAACGTCCATCATGATATTGTGGAGAAATCCAGACAATCATTTATGCT
The DNA here is from genome assembly GCF_037043375.1 of Chiloscyllium plagiosum. Classification (NCBI taxonomy): domain Eukaryota; kingdom Metazoa; phylum Chordata; class Chondrichthyes; order Orectolobiformes; family Hemiscylliidae; genus Chiloscyllium; species Chiloscyllium plagiosum. The sequence continues at coordinate 48,083,201 of NW_028270147.1, read as the reverse complement.
TTCCTACAAACAGCAAGTTATCAGTTAGGGGGATTATTGCTTATTAAAGGCCCAACTCATCTCATTAATATTCAATTTTCTATCTCCCAAACTCATCAAACAGATTAGATGTCAAGAGAACCATACATAGAAGACAAAATGTGCACCTGGCAAATTCAGCTCACTGCTTGCTCCAAACAACCTCTATTTTAAAAACCGGACACCAAATCTCAGACATGCTCCAGTGCACTGCCACACACATCTCACATCCATGGATGTTGGCACCCAATATGTGCCGGACTCTAACAACCCTCATGGCATATCTCTGACCCACTTACAGCAAGCTTCTGCACTTCAGTTAGTGACGATGCACTAGCAACTATCATTGTCAACTGTTAGCAATTCAGAGACATGCCCCCAGCTCATGGACTGGATCAGAATGCATCTCCAGGTGTTTTCATTACCATCATGGTGCTCACTCACTTTGATCTGATCAGAATGCTCACATGGTAGCCTTGCATTCCCTTATCTGGTCTTTTCACACTTTGGCCCATCAATCAGAGACTCATGTTAATTCTGTCTTGCCTTGCCATCTAGCACATTCATAAAACCAGGAAGCTTGCCATGGTTGTCAACAGACTTCAGTCAGGTCAATGGAGTGTCAGGGGGTCACAGCACAGTAATTTAAGAACTGCCTCTGATACCAGTCCGTAGTCTCCTCAGGGCAGTCAGACCATAGAGCTAAGGAAATAAATGTCAATCTGTCCACCACCCATCTTGAGTTTTCTTCCCAACTGGGAACTGTTTTCATCCTGAAATGAGAGCAAGGATGTATAATGAGTAGCACAGTTGTTACTTTTTGTGCAGATTGGGAGGTACCTAGTTGAGTGAACAGGCAGTGGAGAAGGCATCTAGGGTGAGTAGTGCTGGGGTTTGGAGTGGATGAGAATAAGTGAGGGAACAATGTAGGCACTAGTGAGAGTGATAGAGCATAAGTCTTGGTGAAAGAAGTATGGTAGTAGCAGATATAGAGTGAGGGTGAGGGTTCAGAGACGAGATGGTGGCACTTGTGCTGGCAGTGCGAAGAAGGACACTGATCTTCTTCCTGCAGTACTGGGCAGCTCTCCAGATAGTTGAGACTGCTTTGACCCACGTGGCAACCTTGGCCTAGACTAGCATGGTCCGGTGTCATGTTTCCTAGAGGAGGACGCAGTCCCACCTCTGCAACAACCTGCCTGTTGGATCTGTAAGAACCTGTTGACACAGCTGAGTGACAATGTTCCCTTGTCTGCAATTTCCAGGGAAAACATCAGGAACTGACAGTGCTTGAACAGCTGCTAATGAGGACACAGGCATGAGGGATATTGGTGAATTCCTGGATATCCATTGAGTGGCGGGTTGTTCAGGGAATGGCGTGTGATAGAATAGGGCTAGAATTGGATGACATTGGGGTGGGGAAGATAATTAATGAGGTGAGTTTGATAAATTATGGTGAAAGAGCTCTTCAGGCTTCATGCAAAAGTCCTCTGAAATGTTTGACTCAACTTAAATTTATCCACAAAATAAAAGATTCAGCCAATGATGTTTGTCAAAGAGGGAAGGAAATGTTTAGACTCTCAGACCAAGCAGGTATCCATGCAAGGGGCCAAGAAGTCAATTCCCTACACAGCACATTTCTGAATAACACATTTTCCAACTTCATTCAAATCTCTCCTTACATGTCCTCGTATTTCCATCTTGTCAGGCAATTTGAAATTTTTAAAACTGAATATTCAACATAGTGAGACCTTAATGAAGAATTGTTAGCTTACAACTTCACAGGTCTTCAAACTTTGGCCATTCAGTCATTACAATGCACTATCCATCATCAACCTTCCTTTCCTCTCCAAAATCCTTGAATGTGTTATTGCATCACAAATCAAGGCCTGTCTTTCTTGGAATTCCATGTCTGAATCCCTCCAGACAGGTTTTCACCACTGCCACATTACCAGAGCAGCTCTCATCAAGGCCTAAAATGACATACTTTATCCCTGTGGCCAAAACAAAAATCCTTTTCTCTTCATTTTGTCGAGCTGATGACAGCCTTTGACACACACCATTCCAAGCTCCTCCAATTCCTCTCCATTAACACGCAGCTGGGTAGAGCTGCATTTGCCTGGTTGCCTTCTGATCTGTTCAGTTGTAGTCAGAGAATCACCTGAAAAAGCTTATTTCACTCATGTGCCGTTACAACAGTTACAACATCTAAAAACACAAAGATAGTTCCCATCTATACAGGGATGACACCCAACTATACCACACCTCCTTTGTACTTCTCAGCGTTTCTAGATTGTCAGGCAACGTGTCTGATGTCCTGTACTGGATGCAAGCATACCAACAAGAAGCAAGAGTAGGCCATTTAGCTGCTTGAGTCAGATCTACAATTTAATATGTTCATGGATAATCTAACTTAGATGTCAACTCCATACTCCTGACAACTCCCAATAATCTTGTACTTCATTGTTTACATTGAAGGTATGGTTATTAAGTTTGTAGATGACACCAAATTTGGAGATATAGTGGACAGCAAAGAAGGTTACCTCAGAGTACAAGATCTTGATCAGCTGGGCCAATGGGCCCAAGGAATGGCAGATAGAATTTAATTTAGATAAAGGTAAGGTGCTGTATTTTGGAAAGGCAAATCAGGGCAGGACTTATACAGTTAAGTGCAATGTCATGGGGAGTGTTGTTGAACAAAGAAAACTTGGAGTGCAAGTTCATAGTTCCTTGGAAGTGAAGTCACAGGTAGATAGGATAGTAAAGAAGGCATTTCGTACGTTTGCCTTTATTGGTCAGTCCATTGAGTATAGGAGCTGGGAGGTCATGTTGTGGCTGCACAGGACATTGGTTTGGCCACTTTTGGAATGCTACAAGCAATTCTGGTCTCCCTGCTATAGGAAGGATGTTTTAATACTTAAAAGAGTTCAGAAAAGATTTACAAGAATGTTAGAAAGGTTTGAGCAATAGAGAGAGGCTGAATAGACTGGGCCTGTTTTCCCTGGAGCATCAGAAGCTAAGAGGTGACATTATAGAGGTTTATAAAATCATGAGGGACATGGGTAGGGTGAATAGAAAAGATCTTTTCCCTGAACTGGAGGAGTCTAAAACTAGAGGGCATCGGTTTAAGGTGAGAGGAGAAAGATTTAGAAGAGACCTAAAGGGCAACTTTTCACACACAGAGTAGTGCGTGTATGGAATGAGCTGCCAGAGGTATTGGTGGAGTCTAGTACAATTACAATATTTAAAAGTTATATGGATGGGTATATCAATAGGAAGGGTTTAGAGGGATATTGGGCAAATGCTGGCAAATGGGATTCGATTAATTTAGGATATCTGGTCAGCATGGATAAGTTGGACTGAAGGGTCTGTTTTTATGCTGTACAGCTCGACGACTCTATGATTCTATAGTGAAGATAAATGCAAACACCTCTTCAATTTATCTCTTTAACTTACATGATCAATTCCGCAGACTTACTTACTGCACTCATTTTGTTAACTTGTTTCTTTCTAAAATCTTTATAGAAATTATTTGTTTTTTTTTATTTATATTTCTTTCTCTAGTACACAACTTTTCCCTCTGGAATAACAGTTTAGTCACACTTTGCAATTTTTACATTCTGTCCAAACGTCTGACCTACCACCTACATTTTCACAATTATATGCTTTTTCTTTAAGTTTAATACTGTTTTAATCTTTCTAATTACCCTTAGATGTTGGATCCTTCATTTGGAATTTTGCTTACTCACTAGAATATATCTATTCTGTGTATTCTGAAATATCCCCTTACATATGTGCCACTGAATCTCTATTGTCCTATCCTTTCACCTAATTTGCCAACTCATTGTAACCAGCTCTGCTTTGATGTCCTCATAATTGCCCTTATTTAAGTTTTCAGACCCACTTTGCTCTCTCTCAAATGGAATATAAATTCAATCATATCATAGTTACCTCAGGGTTCCTTCACTATGAGATCAGTAATTAATTTTATCCTGTTGCACAATATCAGGGGTCTGGTACAGCCTGGTCTCTGGCTCCAGAACATGATGGTCTAAGAAATTATCCCAAAGAACCATTTTACAAATTTTTAAAAATTTCCCATTGTACTAACATGCCTTTCTGTTAAACTCCAAATATTTCTTCCTTTATGTTCCGTACTACCATGTGGTTACTGTTGGAGGACCTGTATACCATTCCCAAAAAGAACGTCATTCCTTTATCATTGATTAACTAACAGAGGTGGCCTTTTCCTAGTTCTTGGAATCCATGAAGGATAGATTCATGGCAGTGATAATGGGAGAGCAGTGTAACACTTAACAATGAACTTGCTTGTGGCCAGGACTAGGAAATCTTGGCAATATAGATAAATGGTTACAGTCCTCTCCTGCTTATTTACTCTGAGATGGTGAGCAAATGAATGTCAGGAATTCCACCATCTGTCATTACCTTCTCTGTCCTACTGTGTACTGTTTCTTCTTGGAATGAGGCAAAGGCAGATATTGCATGAGGTGAAAGTGGCTGGCAGAACTGTTTGTGTTGGTGGAGGTGAGAGGAAGGCGGTGAGGTGACCCAAGTGAGTGAATAGAGATTGCAGAGGGCATGCAGGACTAGTAATCTGGGGAGTGCAGGCTGGCTAAGAGCGATTGAAGGAAGATACCAAATGTAACAGACCATGAGCCTAGTTGGGAAGTAAGTCCAATGGTAGATTTAGGGTGAGTGTGAGGTAGCAGAGAGAGGATGGTAGCATTTACTCTTGCTGAATGCTGAAGGTCAATAATCTTTTTCCTGCATTGCTGGGTGTTCTTCCAGATTGTTGACACCAATCCTACCTGGGTTGTAACTTCAGACCAGGCTGTTAGGACCTGATGCCATGGTCTCCTCTGACAGTCCTGAAGAAAAAGAATGGCCTTCTTCTCTATCACTTCATCCATCGGGACGTCTCAGTCCCAATCAGCAAAATGCGATGCCAACTTTCCTCTATCAGCCGTCTCATTATCAATTCTTCATACACTGGAACTGTGAAGGGCAATTCCTGGCTTGCAGCATTTGATATGGTGAACAGCTGAGGTTTACATATGGCACCAGTGGCAGGAATCCCAGAAGATTCCAACAGCGGCGAGCACTTCTGTTACTGACAAGAGCAAGATAGCACAAGAGTGGAGCTGTGGAGGCATGATGCATGCCTAATAAGGAGAATGCTGTAAAATTGCATAAGAAAACTCAATAGTGGTCATGGAAAGAATCCATCCACGAAAATCCTGAAAATTGACACAGCCAAAATTTGAGAAAATTCAGCCCTTAATATCTAACACATTTCTGTTTGTGAAGATTGGGATTTTCTAGATACCTCTTCAACAATAAGTTTTAGTAGGAATTTATCTGGTACCTCTTAATTAGTAGCTTACTGAATAATTGTTTTTACAGTTTGCTATTAAGCCAGATCCAAACACCATCACAATGTACTGAATAAAAGCACAACCAATATATCATATTGAGTACAAACAGTGATTTCTTGGGGATCATGCAGTAACAGAGTTACAGTCAATGTCTGTTAATTAATTGAACAACACCTGGTAGGTGAATTATGAATATTTGTTTTTATTATGTTTTAATATAATTCTATATGCTACAACTATTGCTGCATAACTTAATAGATAAAATTAAATATAGGTGTCAAACCAGATTTTTACATAGAAATGAAAGGTTTTTGTCCAATTAGGATTTCATATTAAGATTTTTGCTGGCAATCACCATTGTATTGTTAGTGTCGGTGAAGGTGAGGGGAAGGTGGTGAGGTGACCCAAGTGAGTGAATAGAAGTTGCAGAGGGCATGCAGGGCTAGTAATCTGGGGAATGCAGGCTAGCTAACAGCGATTGAGGAAAAATGCCACATATAACATAAAATGATTCAATAATCAACATTTGACATATCCCAAATTATCTTGGAGGTGTCATTTTAGAACTGCCAAATGCCAAAAGATTGGATTAAGCTTTGCAATTTAGGTCTGCTAATTTCTATTGCACCATCTGCTGGCTGGCACTTTGGCTTAAAAATAATGTGTAAATTTATAACTATGTGCCAAAATATATAGCCAAACTACATTTGAATGTCATTCATTCTTCTAAAAGCTGAAGTAAGTCTGACCAACTGAAGTAAAACTCTTCTTTGCTTTTAAATGTTCTGTAATTGAAACAAGAAGATACAAAGGCATAAGTCATTTTCATATGCATGCCAACAATTCCTAATGTTTGCAAAATCTAAATAAATTCTAATTTGTTTAAAGTGAAATTTGATGTAGAAGGCATATTTTCATCTTTGCTCCTACATTTGGCAATTACTGTAAATCACCTAAGTTGGCCTCAACAGATAATTCCCAAAATGGGGGTCAACTTATTATGACATCACCATAATGATGTCATAAGATGTTCTGAGGTCACAATAGACTCTTTGCAAGACCTTTCCTGTACCAGTGAATTTTATTTTATATTTCATTGCATTTGAACAGATGATTGGAAAATAATTGTGAAGTCTTTTATAAACCTAATCATTACAGGATGTGGAAATCACTGAAAAGGTCAGCATTAACCATCCACTCCTAATAGTCCAAGTTAGTTAATAACTGACTTGGTGTGTTGTAGATCAGATCTAGACCCACTCTAGATCAGATTTGATGCGTTTGATTCAGAATCACTCCTTCAGAAGCCATCCCCTTCTCCATCCTTTCAATTGGATAGTCTGCACTTTTGGAACAAACTGGTGACCGTGCAGCATAATAGCTAATTCCATACATTATTGATCCACAATTTCATTCCATTCTCATCCAACCATGGCATCGATTATGCAAAACCCCTGTTGGGAACATGATATTCAGCAGGGTTTTACATTTGTAAAATTATCATAGGTTTTAGTTTTGTTCCATTGGCCAAGTAAACTGGTGCCACCATTCACCTCATCTTTTCATGTCCTGTGATCTTTACTAGACCTGTTTTAGAAACTTTCTACTCCACAGTTTGATTGCTGCCAAACAAAATTCACGAGCACTTCATCCATGTTGCCAATATGAAAATGGATACTCATATTTTTGCTGTTATCTGACAGTGGATTATTGGAAATTGATAATGAAACTCTAAGGTTCACAAGCAAAAGTAGGGCATTTGCTCCATTGAATCTGCTCTGCCATTCAGTGAGACCTTGGCTGCTCTGATAATCCTCAACTTCACTTCTCTGCCTTACCCCCATAACCATTCGTTCCATTTACTGATCAAATATCTGTCCACCTCAGCAGTGAATATACTTAACAATCCAATCTCAACAGCCCTCGATTGGAAAGAATTCTATAGATTCTCTCATTTCTGATTTTAATGGACAACCCCTTGCTCTGAGGTCATGCCCTCTGAACCTAGGCTCTCCAACAAGGGGGAAACAACCTCTTCACATTCATCCTGTCTGGCTCCCTAAAATGTTTCAATGAGTTCACCTCTCATTCTTCTCAAGTCCATGACTATAAGCCGATATATCTTATCTTGCCAGTAAGCTTTTCATCTGAGTAATATTCATTTTCTGTAGTAACACTTGACACTTTCACTCTTTAAAGCTACAACATTAATTAGATTTTTCTCAAGAATTTTTGTTGGATTCAGGATTTGATTTAGCATTGCGTTTTACGGGAAATAGGTTCAAATGAAACTATGACAGCTGACAGGACTTTATTTATGTTAGTAAATGTAGAATATAAAGTTGATTATGACAACTAATTTGTTCACCTCCTTGAGGGAAATAATTTACTCCTTACCTGGTCAGACCCTTGCGTGATGGAGAAAGTGAGGTCTGCAGATGCTGGAGATCAGAGCTGAAAATGTGTTGCTGGAAAAGCGCAGCAGATCAGGCACCATCCAGGGAACAGGAGAATCGACGTTTCGGGCATAAGCCCTTCTTCAGGAATGAGGAATGTTTGTCCAGCAGGCTAAGATAAAAGGTAGGGAGGAGGGACTTGGGGGAGGGGCGTCGGAAATGTGATAGGTGGAAAGAGGTCAAGCTGAGGGGATAGGTCAGACTGGGGTGGGGGCGGAGAGGTCAGGAAGAAGATTGCAGGTTAGGAAGGCGGTGCTGAATTCGATGGATTTGACTGAGACAAGGTGGGGGGAGGGGAAATGAGGAAACTGGTGAAGTCCGAGTTCATCCCTTGTGGTTGGAGGGTTCCTAGGCAGAAGATGAGGCGCTCTTCCTCCAACCGTCTTGTTGTTGTGGTCTGGCGATGGAGGAGTCCAGAGACCTGCATATCCTTGGTGGAGTGGGAGGGGGAGTTGAAGTGTTGAGCCACAGGGTGGTTGGGTTGGTTGGTCCGGGTGTCCCAGAGGTGTTCTCTGAAACGCTCCGCAAGTAGGCGGCCTGTCTCCCCAATATAGAGGAGGCCACATCGGGTGCAAAGGATGCAATAGATGATGTGTGTGGAGGTGCAGTGAATCTGTGGCGGATATGGAAGTTTCCTTTGGGGCCTTGGAGGGAGGTGAGGGGGGAGGTGTGGGCGCAAGTCTTGCACCTCCTGCGGTTGCAGGGGAAGGTGCCGGAAGTGGAGGTTGGGTTGGTGGGGGGGTGTGGATCTGACGAGGGAGTCATGGAGGGAGTGGTCTTTACGGAATGCTGATGGGGAGGGGAGGGAAATATATCCTTAGTGGTGAGGTCCGTTTGGAGGTGGCGGAAATGACGGCGGATGATGCGCTGTACATGGAGGTTGGTGGGGTGGTAGGTGAGGACCAGTGGGGTTCTGTCCTGGTGGCGGTTGGAGGGGCGGGGCTCAAGGGCGGAGGAGCAGGAAGTGGAAGAGATGCGGTAGAGGGCATCGTCGACCACATCGGGGGGGAAATTGCGGTCCTTGAAGAAGGAGGCCATCTGGATTGTACGTTGTTGGAACTGGTCCTCCTGGGAGCAGATGCGGCGGAGACTAAGGAACTTGGAGAATGGGATGGCGTTTTTACAGGGGGCAGGGTGGGAGGAGGTGTAGTCCAGGTAGCTGTGGGAGTCGGTCGGTTTTAGTAGATGTCCGTGTTGATTCGGTCGCCTGAGATAGAAATAGAAAGGTCGAGGAAGGGGAGGGAGGAATCTGAGACTGTCCAGGTGAATTTGAGGTCGGGGTGGAAGGTGTTGATGAAGTGGATGAACTGTTCAACCTCCTCGTGGGAGCACGAGGCGGCGCCGATACAGTCATCGATGTAGCGGAGGAAAAGGTGGGGGGTGGGGCCAGTGTAGTTGCGGAAGATGGACTGTTCCACATATCCTACGAAGAGGCAGGCATAGCTGGGGCCCATGCAGGTGCCCATGGCTACTCCTTTCGTTTGGAGGAAGTGGGAGGATTGGAAAGAGAAGTTGTTCAGGGTGAGGACCAGTTCAGTCAGTCGAAGGAGGGTGTCAGTGGAAGGGTACTGGTCGGTACGGTGGGAAAGGAAGAAGCGGAGGGCTTTGAGTCCTTCGTGATGGGGGATGGAGGTGTACAGGGACTGGATGTCCATGGTCCTCACCTACCACCCCACCAATCTCCATGTACAGCGCATCATCCGCCGTCATTTCCGCCACCTCCAAACGGACCCCACCACCAAGGATATATTTCCCTCCCCTCCCCTATCAGCATTCCGTAAAGACCATTCCCTCCGTGACTCCCTCGTCAGATCCACACCCCCCACCAACCCAACCTCCACTCCCGGCACCTTCCCCTGCAACCGCAGGAGGTGCAAGACTTGCGCCCACACCTCCCCCCTCACCTCCCTCCAAGGCCCCAAAGGAAACTTCCATATCCGCCACAGATTCACCTGCACCTCCACACACATCATCTATTGCATCCTCTGCACCCGATGTGGCCTCCTCTATATTGGGGAGACAGGCCGCCTACTTGCGGAGCGTTTCAGAGAACACCTCTGGGACACCCGGACCAACCAACCCAACCACCCTGTGGCTCAACACTTCAACTCCCCCTCCCACTCCACAAGGATATGCAGGTCTCTGGACTCCTCCATCGCCAGACCACAACAACAAGACGGTTGGAGGAAGAGCGCCTCATCTTCCGCCTAGGAACCCTCCAACCACAAGGGATGAACTCGGATTTCACCAGTTTCCTCATTTCCCCTCCCCCCACCTTGTCTCAGTCAAATCCATCGAATTCAGCACCACCTTCCTAACCTGCAATCTTCTTCCTGACCTCTCCGCCCCCACCCCAGTCTGACCTATCACCCTCACCTTGACCTCTTTCCACCTATCGCATTTCCGACGCCCCTCCCCCAAGTCCCTCCTCCCTACCTTTTATCTTAGCCTGCTGGACAAACTTTCCTCATTCCTGAAGAAGGGCTTATGCCCGAAACGTCGATTCTCCTGTTCACTGGATGCTGCCTGACCTGTTGCGCTTTTCCAGCAACACATTTTCAGACCCTTGCGTGATGCCAGGCCTTTAAAAATGTAGTTGACTGGCCTCTAAAATGGCCTAGCAAATCATTCATTCAAGAGGTTTGGGGACGAACAACAAATGCAGACTTTGCCAGTGATCCCCACATTCCAACAAAGAAAGCTACAAGATTCATTGTAGTAAATGGCAAGGTTTCTTCAACAACAATTCCCATAGGGTAATCTCAACTACTTAGAAAAACAAAGGAACAAAAATACTTTGGAACATCAAGATCCCTCTAAATCAGACATTATCCTGATTTGGAACTGTAATATTATTCTTTCATTGTTACCCAGATCACAATCACAGTACTCCGTACCTAACAGATTTGTGGGAATACTTCAACCACATCAACTGCAGCACATCAAGTCAGTTATTAAATAACTTTTCAAAGACTATTAGGAGTGGATGGTTAATGCTGACCCTTTTCAGTGATTTCCACATCCTATAATGATTAGATTTACAAAAGACTCCACGATAATTTTCCAATGATTTGTTCAAATTAAATAAAATGTAAATAAAATTCACTGTTAAAGGGAAGGTCTTGCAAAGAGTCTATTGTGGCCTCAGAACATCTCAAAGCACTTACAGCTAATAAAGTACTTTTAAAGTGTGATCACTGCTGGAAGGAAGGATAATTTGGCAAAAAATTTGCAGAATGATATACATGAAAAGATAATCTGTTTTTACAGATGTCGGTTGAGAGATAAATATTGGCAAACACCGGGAGGACACAAATGTTGACATTTAATTTCTTATGTGTCCGCTAAATGGTCATACGGGTCTTCAGTTTCAAGTTTCATTCTGAAAAACAGCATCTTTAGCAATACTACGCTCCACTGATACTGAAAGATCAGTTTCTATTATGTTCTCATCTCTGGACTGGGTTTAAAGCCATAATTTTCCAACTCAGAGACAGGAATGAAACTGCAGAATCAAGGCAAGAAGTGTCATCTGCTATTAACGAATGAGGCTATTTTATTTTAAAAAGAGCTGTATCAGTACAAATCTACATAAAAAAAATTCCACACAACTTGAAAAATCTGAGAACTGCAAATTCATTTGTCCTTCCCACCAAGTTGAACTTGGTGCTGAACATGGAATAAATTAAACTGCATGAATAAATTCCTAACATAAAAACAAATTTAAAAGTCTTCCAGAAGCATATAGACAGTATAAGGGTAGCCAAAGGAGAAATTAGTCAAATTAGGAATTAAGCAATCAAAATACATGGAGCAGAGGGCATAGCTGAGGGACTAAATTGTTTTTTGCACCCAACTTGAGAAAGATGTTGTTATACTTATGGTGAAAGTGGAGGTCATTGAAACATTGGATGGACTAAGAATTAATAAAGAATAAGTATTTGAATCATTAGTTATACTAAAAGTTGATAAGTCACCAGGACGAGAAAGGATGAATCTGGAAACACTGAGGAAACTACGGGTAAAATTTAGGGATGCATTGACCATAATCTCCAATACTCCTCAGGTTTAGGGGATGCTAAGAAAAGTGGAGAATTCCAAATATTACATGTATGTTCAGAAAATGGCGCAGGGATTACTCCAGTAATGGAGACTACTCAGTTTAATCTCAAAGTTGGGAAGGACTTTAGAAATGATAGTCCAAGGCAGGGTTAACAAGGACAAATGTTGATTAATTAAGGGGAAAAAAGCATAGATTTATAAGGGGAGACACTTTTAATTAACTTGAGTGCTTTCTTTTGGTGAGGCAATAGTCAGAGTTGCTTACAATAATGCAGTTAATGTGATGTAAATTGACTTTCAAAATAATTGGTTAAAGTGCCACATAAAAGTCATGTGAGTAAAGTTGAAGCCTATAGAAGTAAAGGGACAGTGGAAGCATGAATACAAAGCTAGCTGAGTGGCAGAAAACAGAGAGGAGTGCTGCACAGGTGTTTCTCAGACTGGAAGAAGGAAAATAAGGTTCCCTAGAGATTGGTTCTTGGGATCATTGCTTTTCTTGATATGTATTAATGATTCCACTGACTTGGGTGCACAGTGCACAATTTTAATATTTACAAATTATACAAAATTTGGAAATTCTGTGAATTGTGAGAAGGAAAGTGATAGATTTCAAGAGGACATAGGCAAACTGAAAGAATAAATAAACATGTGGCAGATTAAATTTACTTGCAGAGAAGGATTCAATGATACAATTGGTATGAAGAGCAAAGACAGACAATACAATAAGATATGATTTTAAACAGGATGCAAGACCGTCTTGGAAGTACATGTGCATAAGCCACAGATATTGCAAGTTAATAGGATATCTGACTTTATCCTGGCAAATAATACAAAAGCAAGAATATTATTATGAACTATTATGTACAAAAAAATCAAACTCAACTAAGTATTGTGATCAATTCTGGGTTCTGTACTTTAAGGATAAAAAGGCATTGGAGAAGGTCCTGTAAAGATTTATGTAAATAGCTCCAGGATGATGGACCATCAACAAGGATCATTTGGAGAAGTTGGCACTGTTTTCCTTACAGAAGGGAAGGCTCAGTGCAAAATCAATTGAGGTAAGAATGAAGCAGGCCATTCAACACATCGAGTCTATTCTGCCATTCAACAAGAATATGGTTGAGATGATAATTTTCAACTCCTGCCTGTGCCTAGTGTTCTGAATAGAACAGTTAGGTAGGCATTGTTCCTACTGGTGGTAATAGAGTCATAGAGTCATAGAGATACACAGCAAAGAAAAAGACCCTTTGGTCCAACTCATCCATGCCAACCAGATATCCTAAATTAATCTGATGCCAATTGCCACCACTTGGCCCATATCCATCTAAACCCTTCCTATTCATATACCCATCCAGATACCTTTTAAATGTTGTAATTGTAACAGCCTGCACTACTTCCTCTGGTAGCTCATTCCATACACACACTATCCTTTGTATGAAAACGTCTGGCAGCTCATTCCATACGTGCACCACTCTCTGCGTTAAAAAACGATCCCTTAGGTCACTTCTAAATCTTTCCCCTCTCACCTGAAAGCTATGGCCTCATGTTTTGGACTCCCTTTCCCCCTATTTATGTTACCCTTGTCCCTCATGATTTTATAAACTTCTGTAACTTCACCCCTCAGCCTCCGACCCTCCAGGAAAAATAACCCCAGTCTATTCAGCCTCTACCCATAGCTCAAATCCTCCAACCTGACAATAAATCTTTTCTGAACCTTTTCAAGTTTCACAACATACTTCATATAGCAGGGAGACCAGAACTGAATGCAGTATTCCAATAATGGCCTAACCAATGTTCTGTACAGCTGCAATATGACCTCAATGCATTGACCAAAAAGGGCGGGCATACCAAACACCTTCTTCACTATCCTAACTACCTGTGACTCCGGTTTCAAAGAACTATGAACCTGCCCTCCAAGATCTCTTTGTTTAGGAACTCTCCAGGACTTTACAATTAAGCGTGTAAGCCCTGCCTGATTTGCCCTTCCAAATACAGCACCTCACATTTATCTGAATTAAACTCTAACTGCCACTCCTCAGCCCATTAGCCCATCTGATCAAATCCCATTGTACTTTGAAGTAACCTTCTTCACTGTCCACTACACCTCCAATTTTGGTGTCATCTGCAAACTTACTAACCGTACCTCTTATGCTCGCATCCAAATCATTTATATAAATGACAAAAAGCAGTGGACACAGCACCAATCCTTGTGGCACACCGATGGTCACAGGGCTCCAGTCTGAAAAGCAACCCTCTACCACCACCACCTTCTGTCTTCTACCTTCGAGTCAGTTCTGTATCCAAATGGCTAGTTCTCCCTGCAATCCATGTGATCTAACCTGGCTAACCAGTGTACCATGAGGAATCTTGTCGAACGCCTTATTGAAGACCATGTAGATCACGTCCGCCACTCTGCCCTCATCAATCCTCTTTGTTACTTCTTCAAAAAATTCAATCAACTTTGTGAGACAGACCAGGATTATTAGTTTTAGTTTTCAGCAGTTGCTGGGGTCTTGAAGATGGATGTGGAAACTCTTATTTCTCTCTCTGTAATAGCTAAAAGCTGGGGTTCTCTGCAGCCAGAATTGCATGTGAGAGAATCTATTTTACTGAATTTGCCTTTGCCAAAGATGGGTTTAAGGGATGTTACTATTTTGGAACAGTTAATCAGTACGAGTTTAGATATATTATTTTGTTAAGCATTTTGATAGCGTTACAGTTCAGTGAATTCTTTTCTTTTTATTTTATCTGTATTTTAACTGTGTAAAAATAAATTATATTTTGCTTAAAGTCAAGTAGTTCAACAAATCAAATTGCATCTGGAACATGCCTCACACTTACCTTTAAAATAAGAAAAGTTAGAGTCTAGGCTGTCTGCTTAATATATTTTGAGGGGGTTTAGTCTGGTGCATAAAAAGTTTTCAAATCTTCACATTTCTCTTTAATGTATTCTCAAAAAGCAAAAATAACAACAAAAGATCAAGGGTGAGAAAATAATATCCAAGAATGCAATACTAAATCAATTGCATAACAGGCTATTTTCCCTGGAGCATTGGAGGTTGAGGGGTGATCTTAAAGAGGTTTATAAAATCATGAGGGTCATGGATAGGGTGAATAGTCAACATCTTTCTCCCAGGGTAGGGAAATTCAAAACTAGAGGGCATAAGTTTAAGGTGAGAGAGGAAAGATATAAAAAGGACCTAAGGGGCAACATTTTCCCCCAAGTATGGAACAAACTGCCAGAGGAAGTGGTGGAAGCTGGTACAGTTACAATATTGAAAAGGCATCTGGATGAGTGGATGAATAGGAAGTGTTTAGAGGGATACAGGCCAAGTGCTGGCAAATGAGACTAGATTAATTTAGGATATCTGGTCGACATGGATGAGTTGGACCGAAGGGGTCTGTTTTCATGTTGTACAGCTCTATGATTTTATAACAATGAAAAACAGTGAACAAACATAAGATATCCACCACCATTCCATCTGCAAAAGAACAGTTATTGCAGTATTGATTTTAGTTTCTTTGCTGAGTTACTATCTCAAATGGATGCAAATACGTCAATATCTTGAGTCTTAACATATATGCATATATACATAAACACACACAAGATGTATTTTTCTGCTCATTTGCATCATCCTCACATCAGATCAATTCCATAATTAAGCATACTTCATGCACAGATTAATTGAGAAAATTTTAACAGATACCAGATATGAACCAGCCTTAACTTCACAGAGTTGTAATACAGAGTTATACAGCACAAAAATAAACACTTTGGTCCAACCAGTCCATGCTGAAACATAATCCCCAACTAACTAGTCAAACTTGCCTGCTCCTAGCCCATATCCCTGCAAACCTTTCCTATTCACATAAAAATAATCCAAATTTCTTTTAAGCATTGTAATTATACCCACATCCGCCACTTTCTCAGAAAGTTCATTCCACATAAAACCACCCTCTGTGTAAAGAATTTGCCCCTCATGTCTTTTTAAAATCTCTCTCCTCTCACCTAAGCAGAGAAACAAGGTAGGACTCATAAATTAAACTGCATTTATTTCAGTGCAAGAGGCCTAACAGGGAAGGCAGATGTACAGTTGAGAACAAAAGCGAGTCAAACAATCAGGGCAGGCAGGGACAAGATGGTACTAATAAATTAAACCACATTTATTTCAATGCAAGGGGCCTCACAGGGAAGGCAGATGAACTCAGGGAATGGTTAGGAACATGGGACTGGGATATCATAGCAATTACAGAAACGTGGCTCAGGGATGGACAGGACTGGCAGCTTCATGTTCCAGGATACAAATGCTACAGGAAGGATAGAAAGGGAGGCAAAAGAGGAGGGGGAGTGGCATTTTGATTACGGATAGCATTTCAGCTGTACTGAGGGAGGATGTTCCCAGAAATACATCCAGGGAAGTTACTTGGGTGGAACTGAGAAATAAGAAATGGATGATCACCTTATTGAGATTGTATTATAGACTCCCAAATAGTCAGAGGGAAATTGAGAAACAAACGTAAAGAGATCTCAGCTATCTGTAAGAATAATAGGGTGGTTACGGTAGGGGATTTTAACTTGACAAACATCGACTGGGAGTGCCATAGTGTTAAAGGTTTAGATGGAGGGGAATTTGTTAAGTGTGCACAAGAAATTTTCGAATTCAATATGTGAATGTACCTACAAGTGAATGTGCAAAGCTTGACCTACTCTTGGGAAATAAGGCAGGGCAGGTGACTGAGGTGTCAGTGGGGAAGCACTTTGGGGCCAGCGACCATAATTCTATTAGATTTAAAATAGTTGCAGAAAAAGATAGACCAGATCTAAAAGTTGAAGTTCTAAATTGGAGGAAGGCCAATTTTGACGGTATTAAGCAAGAACTTTCAAAAGCTGATTGGGCAGATTTTCGGAGGTAAAGGAAGGACTGGAAAATGGGAAGCCTTCAGAAATGAGATAACGAGAATCCAGAGAAAGTATAATCCTGTTAGGGTGAAAGGAAAAGCTGGTAGGTATAGGGAATGCTGGTGATTAAAGATATTGAGGGCTTGGTTAGGAAAATGAAGGAAGCATATGTCAGGTATAGGCACGATAGATCGCGTGAATCCTCAGAAGAGTATAAAGGCAGTAGGAGTACACTTAAGGGGGAAATCAGGGGGGCAGAAAGGGGACATGAGATAGCTTTGGCAAATAGAATTAAAGAGAATCCAAAGGGTTTTTACGAATACATTGAGGACAAAAGGGTAACTAGGGAGAGAATAGGGCCCCTCAAAGATCAGCAAGGCAGCCTTTGTGTGGAGCCACAGAAAATGGGGCAGATACTAGATGAGTATTTTGAATCAGTATTTACTGTGGAAAATGATATGGAAGATATAGACTGTAGTGAAATAGATAGTGACACCTTGAAAAATATCTAGAGTACAGAGGAGGAAGTGCTGGATGTCTTGAAACGTGTAAAGGTGGATAAATCCCCAGGATCTGATCAGGTGTACCCTACAACTCTGTGGGAAGCTAGAGAAGTGATTGCTGGGCCTCTTGCTGAAATATTTGTATTATCAATAGTCACAGATGAGGTGCCGGAAGACTGGAGGTTAGCTAACGTAGTGCCACTGTTTAAGCAAGGTGGTAAGGACAATCTGGGAAACTATAAACCAGTGAGCCTGATGTCGGTGGTCGGCAAGTTATTGGAGGGAATCCTGAGGGACAGGATGTACATGTATTATGAAAGGCAAGGACTGATTAGGGATAGTCAACATGGCTTTGTGCGTGGGAAATCATGTCTCATAAACTTGATTGAGTTTTTTGAGGAAGTAACAAAGAGGATTGATGAGGGCAGAGCGGTAGATGTGATCTATATGGACTTCAGTAAGGTGTTCGACAAGGTTCCCCATGGTAGACTGGTGAGCAAGGTTAGATCTCACGGAATACAAGGAGAACTAGCCAGTTGGATACAGAACAAAGGTAGAAGACAGAGGGTGGTGGTGGAGGGTTATTTTTCAGACTGGAGGCCTGTGACCAGTGGAGTACCACAAGGATCAATGCTGGGTCCTCTACTTTTTGTCATTTATATAAATGATTTGGATGCGAGCAAAGGAGGTATGGTTAGTAAGTTTGCAGGTGACACCAAAATTGGAGGTGTGGTGGACAGCGAAGAAGGTTACCTCAGATTACAACTGGATCTTGATCGGATGGGCCAATGGGCTGAGAAGTGGCAGATGGAGTTTAATTCAGATAAATGTGAGATGCTGCATTTTGGGAAAGCAAATCTTAGCAGGACTTATACACTTAATGGTAAGGTCCTCGGGAGTGTTGCTGAACAAAGAGACCTTGGAGTGCAGGTTCATAGCTCCTTGAAAGTAGAGTCACAGGTAGATAGGATAGTGAAGAAGGCATTTGGTATGCTTTCTTTTATTGGTTAGAGTATTGAGTACAGGAGTTGGGAGGTCATGTTGTGGCTGTACAGAACATTGGTTAGGTCCCTATTGGAATGTTCTGTGCAATTCTGGTCTCTTTCCTATCGGAAAGATGTTGTGAAACTTGAAAGGGTTCAGAAAATATTTACAAGGATGTTGCCAGGGTTGGAAGATTTGAGATATAAGGAGAGGCTGGACAGGCTGGGGCTGTTTTCCCTGGAGCGTCGGAGGCTGAGGGGTGACCTTATAGAGGTTTACAAAATTATGAGGGGCATGGATAGGATAAATAGACAGACAATGTCTTTTCCCTGGGGTCATGGAGTCCAGAACTCGAGGGCATAGGTTTAGGGTGAGAGGTAAAAGATATAAAAGAGACCTAAGGGGCAACTTTTTCACACAGACGGTGGTACGTGTATGGTGCCAGAGGAAGTGGTAGAGGCTGGTACAATTGCAACATTTAAAAGGCATTTGGATGGGTATATGAATAGGAAGGGTTTGGAGGGATATGGGCTGGGTGCTGGCAGGTGGGACTAGATTGGGTTGGGATATCTGGTCAGCATGGACGAGTTGGACCAAAGGGTCTGTTTCCATGCTGTATGTCTCTGTGGCTCTATGACTAACTCAGGGCATGGTTAGGAACAAGGGACTGGGATATCATACCAATTACAGGGATGGACAGGACTGGCAGCTTCATGTTCCAGGATACAAATGCTACAGGAAAGATAGAAAGGGAGGCAAAAGAGGAGGGGGAGTGGCATTTTTGATAAGGGATAGCATTTCAGCTGTACTGAGAGAGAATATTCCCAGAAATATATCCAGGGAAGTTATTTGGGTGGAACTGAGAAATAAGAAAGAGATGATCACCTTACTGGGATTGTATTATAAACCCCCAGTAGTCAGAGGTAAATTGAGAAACAAACTTGGAAGGAGATCTCAGCTATCTGTAAGAATAATAGGGTGGTTATGGTAGGGGATTTTAACTTTCCCATAGTGTTAAGGGTTGAGATGGAGAGGAATTTGTTAAGTGTGTACAAGAAAAATTTCTGATTCAGTATGTTGATGTAACTACTAGAGAAGGTGCAAAACTTGACCTACTCCTAAGAAATAAGGCAGGGCAGATGACTGAGGTGTCAGTGGGGGAGCACTTTGGGGCCAGCGACCATAATTCTATTAGATATTAAATAGTGATGAAAAAGGATAGACCAGATTTAAAAGTTGAAGTTCTAAATTGGAGGAAGGCCAATTTTGATGGTATTAGGCAAGAACTCTCAAAAGCTAATTGGGCGCAGGTGTACAGGGATGGCTAGAAAATGGGAAGCCTTCAGAAATGACATGAGAATCCAGAGAAAGTATATTCTTGTTAGGGTGAAAGGAAAGGCAGGTAGGCATAGGGAATACTGGATGACTAAGGAAATTGAGAGTTTGGTTCAGAAAAATAAGGAAGCATATATCATGTATAGACAGGATAGATCGAGTGAATTCTTAGAAGAGTATAAAGGCAGTAGGAGTATACTTAAGTGATAAATCAGGAGGGCAAAAAGGGGACATGACATAGCTTTGGCAAATAGAGTTTAGGAGAATCCAAAGGGTCTTTACAAATACATTAAGGACAAAAGGGTAACTAAGGAGAGAATAGGGCCCCTCAAAGATCAACAAGGCAGCCTTTGTGTGGAGCTGCAGAAAATGGGGCAGATACTAAACGAGTATTTTGCATCAGTATTTACTATGGAAAAGGACATGGAAGATATAGAATGTAGGGAAATAGATGGTGACATCTTGCAAAATGTCCATATTACAGAGGAGGAAGTGCTGGATGTCTTGAAACGCATAAAGGTGGATAAATCCCCAGGACCTGATCAAGCATACCCTAGAACTCTGTGGGAGGTTAGTGAAGTGATTGCTGGGCTTCTTGCTGAGATATTTGTATCATCGATAGTCACAGGAAGGTGCTGGAAGACTGAAGGTTGGCTAACGTGGTACCAACAAGGTGGTAAGGACAAAACAGGGAACTACAAACCAGTGAGGCTGACATCAGGCAAGTTGTTGGAGGGAATCCTGACGGACAGGATGTACATGTATTTGGAAAGGCAGGGACTGATTAGGGATAGTTAACATGGCTTTATGCATGGGAAATCATGTCTCACAAACTTGATTGAGTTTTTGAAGAAGTAACAAAGAGGATTGATGAGGGTAGAGTGGTAGATGTGATCTATATGGACTTCAGTAAGGCGTTCAACAAGGTTCCCCATGGTACACTGGTTAGCAAGGTGAGATCTCATGGAATACAGGGAGAACTAGCCATTTGGATACAGAACTGACTCGAAAGTAGAAGACAAAGGGTGGTGGTAGAGGGTTGCTTTTTAGACTGGAGGCCTGTGACCAGCATTGTGCCACAAGGATTGGTGCTGGGTCCACTGCTTTTTGTCATTTATATAAATTATTTGGATGCGAGCATAAGAGGTATAGTTAGTAAGTTTGCAGATGACACGAAATTTGGAGGTGTAGTGGACAGTGAAGAAGGATCTCATGGAATACAGGGAGAACTCACCATTTGGATACAGAACTGGTTCAAAGGTAGAAGACAGAGGGTGATGGTGGAGCTTTGTTTTTCAGACTGGAGGCCTGTGACCAGTGGGGTGCCACAAGGATCGGTGCTGGGTCCACTACTTTTCATCATTTATATGAATGTTATGGATGTGAGCATAAGAGGTATAGTCAGTAAGTTTGCTGATGATACAAAATTGGAGGTGTAGTGGACAACAAAGTAGATTACCTCAAATTACAATGGGATCTTGATCGGATGGGCCAATGGGCTGAGAGGTGGCAAATGTAATTTAGAAAGCAAATTGCATTTTGGGAAAGCAAATCTTAGCAGGACTTATACATAGATAAATAGACAAAGTCTCTTATCTGGGGTGGGGGAGTCCAGAACTAGAAGGCATAGGTTTAGGGTGAGAGGGGAAAGGTATAAAAGAGACCTACGGGGCAACTTTTTCACTCAGAGGGTGGTACATATATGGAATGAGCTGCCAGAGGAAGTGGTGGAGGCTGGTACAACTGCAATATTTAAAAGAGATCTGGATGAGTAAATGAATAGGAATGGTTTGGTGTGATATGGGCCAGGTGCTGGCAGGTGGGACCCGATTGGGTTGGGATTTTTGGTTGGACCAAAGGGCCAAAAAGACTCTCAATTTTTTTTGTTTTTTTTTTAGTTTAGATTAGATTCCCTACAGTGTGGAGACAGGCCCTTCAGCCCAACAAGTCCACACCTACCCGCTGAAGAGTAACCCACCCAGACCCTCTGACTAATGCACCTAACACTATGGGCAATTTAGCCTGACCAATTCACCTGCCCTGCATATCTTTGGCCTGTGGGAGGAAACCGGAGCTGCCCAAGCTAAAAAGAACCAGCCTTGATCTTATTAAATGGCAATATTCCAGATGTTGGCTTACCAAGGCCCTGTATAACTACAGTAAGCCATCTCTACTTTTGAACTCCAATCCTCTTGCAATCAACACCAATATGTCATTTGCCTTCCTAATTTCTTGCGACATCTGCCTGGCTACTTTCATTGATTGTTCTATAAGTACACCGAGATCGATTGATTGCCTGTATACTGTCTATCAACTAATTCTCAATCCATGCCAATAGTTTGCTGTCTCTCCCATAAGCTTTAACTTTGCTATTAACTAGTGGCAATTTATCAAAAGTCTTCTGAAAATCCAAATTCACCAAATCCACTGGCTCTCCCTCATCTGTCCTACGAGTTGCATCCTCAAAGAATTCCAAGAGACTTGTAAAGCATGATTTACCTTTCATAAACCCATCGTGACTTTTTAAAATTTCATTACTGCTTTCCAAATTTTGCTGTTATCACAGCTTTTTTAACAAACTCCAGCAAGTTACCTACTTCTGATGAAGGACAATTGAGCTATAAGATTCTCTCTCTTTTTAAACATGGGATTATATTTGCCACCCTCCAATCCACATGAACTGTTCCAGAATCTATAGAATTTTGGAAAATGACCATCAATACATCAAATATTTCCATTAGTACTCTGAAGTGTAGATTATTAGGCCTTTAACCTCATTAATGTACCAGCACCAGTTTCTTATTAATTCTGATTTCCTTCAATTCTGCCCTTGGTTCCCTACATTTCTTGGAAGTATTTTATGCCCTCTTTTGTGAAGACAAAATAAACGTATATGTTCAATTCGTTATGAAGGTGTAGAGGTATGCTGTACCTTTAAGAGACAGAGAGGAAGCTAGCAAGGACTAACTGAAAGCACAGAGTGTCCTGAACAAGGTGAAAATGTAACTTGATTGAAGCAAATAGCTGGGAACAAAAACAAATTAAAATTCGGCCAATCAGTTTAAAGTATGCCCAGATACCAAACTCCACTCGAATTTGAATTTACTGTTTTGATGACATCAAAGCAATGAAATGATCTGATGTTTTGGAGTATAAAACCAGACATTTTGAACAGTTAGGGGGAGAACGCCAAGAAAACCAACAAGTACAGACTGCTAGCTGAATAGTTTTCTGAAAGGTACTTGTCGGTAAGAAAAGTTGTGCAGCAGAAGGAGACAACCCAGGAAAACCTAGACAACAATCTAAGGAGGAAAATCTGCAAAGGAGAAGTGGCAAAGCTGGCTGGTTTTGAAACGTGATTTTAGTTTTGTATATCTTAATCAGGATTTTTTATTGGACCAGCATTGTAGAGTGGGAGGTTAAAAAAATAGGTTAAAGAGAAAGGAATTGTAAATAGTTATGAATGTGGG
Source organism: Chiloscyllium plagiosum (assembly GCF_037043375.1). Taxonomy (NCBI): domain Eukaryota; kingdom Metazoa; phylum Chordata; class Chondrichthyes; order Orectolobiformes; family Hemiscylliidae; genus Chiloscyllium; species Chiloscyllium plagiosum. Next base: position 48,060,080 of record NW_028270147.1, on the reverse strand, counting down.
TTTGCTAGCTGAGCTTGAAAGTTCATTTCCAGATGATTTGTCACCTTACTGGGTAACATCTTCAGTGGGCCTCCGGGTGAATTGCTGTTGAAAATTCCTGTTTTCTATTTATTTGTTTGGATTTCTTTGGGTTGGTGGTGTCATTTCTGTGGTGACATTATTTCTGGTGGTGATGTCATTTCCTGTTCTTTTTCTCAGGGGGTGGTAGATGGGGTCAACTTGATGTGTTTGTTGATTGAGTTCCAGTTGGAATGCTTCTAGGAATTCTCATGAGTGTCACTGTTTGGCTTTAGATTAGATTACTTACAGTGTGGAAACAGGCCCTTCGGCCCAACAAGTCCACACCAACCCACCGAAGCGCAACCCACCCACACCCATTCTCCTACATTTACCCCTTCGCCTAACACTATGGGCAATTTAGCATGGCCAATTCACCTATCCTGCACATTTTTGGACTGTAAGAGAAAACCCACGCAGACACGGGGAAAATGTGCAAACTTCACACAGTCACCTGAGGTGGGAATTGAACCTGGGTCTCTGGCGCTGTGAGGCAGCAGTGCTAACCACTGTACCACCGTGCTGCCCTTGTCCTAGGATGGATGTGTTGTCCCAGATGAAGTGGTGTCCGTCCTCATCCGTATGTAAGGATACTACTGAGAGAGGGTCATGTCGTTTTGTGGCTAGTTGATGTTCATGTATCCTGGTGGCTAGTTTTCTGCCTGTATGTCCAATGTAATGTTTGTTACAGTCCTTGCATGGTATTTTGTAAATAACATTAGTTTTGCTTGTTGTCTATATCGGGTCTTTCAAGTTCATTAGCTGCCATTCTAGTGTGTTGGTGGGTTTGTGGGCTACCATGGTGCTTTAGACTGACCTACCTTGGGGAAAATACTTTGGCTATTCACCCTATCCACGCCCCTCGAGATTTTATATACCTCTATAAGGTCACCCCCAGCCTCCCACACTCCAGCCTATTCAGCCTCCCCTTATACCTCTCCAACCTTGGCAACATCCTTGTAAATCGTTTAACTCTGTATTCCAAAGGTGACCTCATAAATCCTGTACAGTTGCAACATGACCTCCCAACTCCTATAGTCCGTGCACTGACCAATAAAGACAAGTGTACTAAATGCCTTCTTCACTACTCTGTCCACTTTCAAGGAACTATGAACCTGCACTCCAATGTCACTTTGTTCAGCAACGCTCCACAGGATCTTACCATTAAGTGTTTAAGTACTGACCTGATTTATCCGACCAAAATGTAGCACCTTATACTTGTCCAAATTAAATTCCATCTGCCACTCATTGGCTCATCTGATCAAGGCCCTATTGTACTCTGAGGTAACCTTCTTCACTATTCACTACACCATTTTGGTGTTATCTGCAAATTTACTAACCATACTCCTATATTCACAACCAAATCATTTATGTAAATGACGAAAAGCAATGGACCCAGCACCAATCCTTGCAGCATATCACTGGTCACTGTCCTCCAGTCTGAAAAGCAACTGTCCACCACTACCCTCTGTCTTCTACTTTCGAGCCAATTTTGTATCCAAATAGTGAGTTTCCCTGTATTCAATCCTGTACAGGATTTATGATCTAACCTTGTTAACCAATCTACCATGTCTTCTTGGCATTTCCAGTTTTGTTCCTTTGGCTTGTCCAGATTTTTTTTGAAGCTTCTGGTTTTTATACCCTTGATTCTTCTGTACCTATTGAAGTTCTAACCTAGAATGAAATATACAATACAACACTCAAAAGTACAATTTCCATATCAAAATGCCTTGCCTATGCACAGTATTGTGCGCCGTTTTGGTTGCCACACTACCAGAAGGATGTGAAAGCTTTGGAGAGAGTGCAGAGAAGGTTCGCCAGAATGTTGCCTAGTCTCAAAGGCCTTGGTTATAAGGAAAGGTTAAAAAGACAAGAAGTGTTTTTACTGGAACAAGTCATAATGGAATACTTCAAGATAAATGTTAATTAGCTAGCTGAGGGAGTTGTTGCTTGGACATTTTAGTTGGAAGTTTACATATTACTGTGCCAGTAACCATGTCATGACAGAGATCTGATAGAGGTCTACAAAATTGAGAGCATAATTAGGATGGATAGTCAGAGGCTTTTTCCCAGGGTTGAAGTTTCAATTACAAGGGAGCATAGGTTCAAGGTGAGAGGGGAAAAGTTTAAGGGAGATGTGCAAGGAAATTTTCCACTCAGAGGGTGGTAGGAGCCTGGAACATACTGCCAGAATAAGTGGCAGAAGCAGGCACATTGGCAACATTTAAGAGGCATCTGGATGGTTACATATAGGGAGGGAATAGAGATATGGACTGATTAAGGGCAGAAGGTTTGTTTTTCTGGTTTAGTTAGGGCATGATGATTGGCACAGGCTTGGAAGGCCGAATGGTTTTTCCTGTGTTGTACTTCTCATTTGTTCTCTTGTTATGACCCAAAAGCTGTAAAGAAATGGCAGTATAGTTCCAAGTCAGGATAGTGTGTGACCAGGAGGGGAACTTGCACTGCTAATGTTACTTGTAACAATAAGATTTATGAAGAGCTAAGAGCTATTTATAGATTTAATTACCTTCGGGTTCCCTATCTGCAATCAGATTAAAGACAAGTGGTGTTTCCATGTTAGTCAGTATGAGCAAGGTCTGAGTGAAATATACTTCTTCGAGCATGCAGCTGTAAGAATCTATTTATGTCCTCGAGCCAGACTACACTAACACCTCGAGCACCAGCAAGTCACATCAGAATGAAAATGTTACACTAAATGCCCAGCAGGTGGTACCATTTATTCTCCCAAAACAATGCTTTCACTGTAATTCTGGTAGGTTTTTTCAGCAAATTCAAGCTTTGCTAATTTTTAGTTTTTGAATCAATTTAAAAAGCTGAAATTAGTGTGTTTTTTTAAAAAATGCACACCATGACATGGTTACTGGCACAGTAATATGCAATTAAATGTAAACGTTCCAACTAAAATGTCCAAGCAACAACTCCCTCAGCTAGTTAATTAATATTTATCTTGAAGTATTCCATTATGACTTGTTCCAGAACAGAAACCTTCCCTTTTGGAAAAAAAGTGCATTTTTTTACAGGCACATTCTACTTTTTAGTCTCCCCTCTGAGCATATGTCAATGTTTCCCTTTCATCTGTCTGTGATTGATAAGGTAAGAATGCCTTCAGCACAAATAGTTAGATAATGTGATTCATTTTATATCTTTCTACTGTAAAATCAAAAAATCCGTATTCTTTGCACAGAAAGGAATATTTTAATTTCAGCATAGAACACCTTACTGAAGAAAACTCGTGTCAATATTCTAACACAAACTGATTGATTGTCATTTTTGTTTCGGTGCATAAGGAGAATCTTTAGCTCATAATATAATTTTCTCTCCAAAAATCAATTTAATCTAATGGCAACTTTTTTATCTAGTGAGAAGAAATACCTTAGTTGTCATCTAAATATTTCTAACTTCTTTAGTTTATACTTAGCATCAATCTTTCTCAAAGATCACTATAGTAAATTAAACAGATGATCTGCAGACATATTTGTATAATCAACATAAGTATTGCTAATACATCAGTATGAGCTTTTCAAATGAGAACAAACTACATATCCTACCAGAGTATTGGATATGAGCTCCACAAAAACAGTAAATCAGTTTTGGAAAAGCAAATCAATTCTCTAAATCCATTGGAAAACAAGTTTTTTAAAAAATTAACAGTGAAGATATTGTTGTGTCAATATTGTCACATGTTAAAAGTGGTGACTTTCTATTTTTCTATATTTTTGTTCATGGACTGAAATGAGAAAATAATTGTTTTAAGCCAAGGATTGCTGAAGGATTACTGCTGTTCTTAAAAGCAAATAACCTGATACTCATTTTAAGCACTGTTTACACGGCTGCTAATTCAAGCAGTGATAGGAGAAGGTGCAATTGAGCCAAAACTAAAGGAGTATACAAGTGAAGATTCAATTAGCCACAAGTATCTAATAGTGTGTAGACCACTAACCAGTTCTAGTTGACAAAGGTCTTCTGCTTACCGGCAACTGTGTGATTGATTCTAAGGTAACTGAATAGGTTGGAGCTGAGACAGGGAGTAAGGAACCATCTAATCTTCATCTGCCCAGGAACTCATTGATCTCTATGGCAAGACTTTCTTTATGCCTAAAGAAAACAGTTAATGTAAGCTCTAACATTTAATTAATTAGTCAGAAACCTTTTATAAGTGTGAACCAGCCACCATGTACTTTCTCCCAACCAGTGAGAGAAGACTGAGAAACAGCTTACTGATCAGTACTAGAATAATCTCAACAATCTCTGAACAGAAGCCAGTGAACTACTTTCTCAACTTTCCCTCCATCCATCATGCCCATGTTTGTTTCCTGATTGAGTCTTTGTATGTGTATAAAAGGGGAGTTTATAAGGGAGTTTATCAGGCGACTGACTGTGTGGAGTTTGCACGTTCTCCCCGTGTCTGCGTGGGTTTCCTCCGGGTGCTCCGGTTTCCTCCCACAGTCCAAAGATGTGCAGGTCAGGTGAATTGGCCATGCTAAATTGCCCGTAGTGTTAGGTAAGGGTTAAATGTAGGGGTATGGGTGGGTTGCGCTTCGGCGGGGCAGTGTGGACTTGTTGGGCCAAAGGCCCTGTTTCCACACTGTATGTAATCTTAACCAGTAGAGCTCTATGCTGATATTTCATAATTGTTTACCTGTAGGCCCAAGTCTGTTTACTTATAAATCTTAGCGATTCTTATTAAGTACAGAACTGTGGTCCATGCTTTCTGATAACATGTCCGAAAGATAGATAAATTGTGGACTTCTGCATACTTTTAAAAAAAACCTTGTATGTTGATTGGAAAAGTAGGTCTTGATTTCCAGTACACTACCCCAGCGAGGTGTAACACATGACAGTGGATTATAATCTGAGATCACTCTGGAGATATTAATTTTTAACTCCAAAATGTTATTTGCTTTAAAGAAAAGAAGTTGTACAGCCAAAAGAATGACTAAGAATGTAAATTCTGAGCAAAATAATTAGGTCCCAAGTAGAAGGCCTGAGGGATTATCCACGGACTTGAGGAAGACAATGAGAATTTACATCTGATGGGGTTCAAGGAAATTTCAAAGAGCAAGACTTCAAAGTGAGAAATGCAGTGCAAACTGAACTGTAATCTCCTGGTGAGTTTTCTCAGATTATGAATATGCTGGGAGAAAAGAGAGCAGTCTGAGCAAGAGATGTTTTTAATTTATGGGAAGTGGAATTTCCCCTTTCAAAAATACCTAAAAACAGCGGGTTGGTATCAGTTTCAATCCTGGTCTATAAATGCTAGAGTTTGAAGGTATCTACTGTCAGTCTCAGCTGAGAAAATCCCTTCATTGGCCCCTTTCAAAACATAAATTAATTTGGCCTGGAAGAAAGGCATTCACAAAAGAAGGGTCTTTTTTAATATTAATCTTGTTACAACCAACTGAGGGGATGTATGAATAAAGAAGTGGGTGCCAGTTCATCGCTCAATAGCCAGGAGCTTGATAATTTGGGGTATCCTATCCAGAACCATTATAGTTTGAGGAAGTTTGCCTGGGGACTGGTCTTAACAATGGACAATATCCCAATATTAACATGTTTTTAGCAAATTATGTACTTTTAAATTAGTACCAACTATCTCTAAAATAGTTATCTCAAAATCCATTGACAACCAATATTTATACAAAATAGTTGGCACCTTTGGTTTTGGTTGATATGTCACACAAATAACTATTTCTTATGCAACAAGTAAATTCTTACGCTCACAAAGGTGAAATATCTGTAATAAATAAATTTGTTCATATAAGTCAATTAAAAGTCATAACGTTCATCCACAGGACAGTGAAGATGTATTTGTCCATACATTAGATGCATTATCTCATACAAGTACTAATTAGCTTTTATTTTGCCTACAAAAATATTTGGAAATAATGATGGTGCAATACTGAAACAAAACTAAATTAGCATTCAGTAAATTCTGCTCAAAAGACCCAAGAGCACCTTTCGCCTTTGTTTTTACCTGAATAGCTTTTATTAAGCCATTACTAATTCTTCAGCTTTTCAAGAGACAGAGGTGCTTGAGGGACAATAGACTCCAGATAAAATAAGCAGTGGAAAAACACCATAAGTCAGGGACTGAGCCCAAGGAAAAATAGAGCAGAAGACCCACAAAACCTGAGAAAGCATTGATAGGCCCCAGCTTTCATGGAGAGACTGTTAATTCAATAGAGGGCAGATTGAGTGCCCACATTTGTCCAGGCTGAGCAGGGGTTGAAAAAGAGTGTGATCTGATTTGATTGCAGTTTCTCTGAATAATGTGTTATGATTGTTTGGAGAGATGAGTTTTGTAACAACACATTTCACAATGATTAACATAGGCATGTATCCTCTGTTATAAGTATTTTTAGTTTTAGATATAAAAGCTATTGAAACTTACACATTGAATAACAGAATGGTTACTGCTGGAGCAGCAAATGCAGAGGGTTGTGGTCTGAGGGATGTAGGACCAATTGTTTCTCCTTGCTTTGTGAACTCCACATTAGAGGCATCCCTCAACAAAGTAAAGGATAGGATGGAGATCCTTTTCTGGAGTTGGCCACCTCCAAGGCTGAGATTGAGATGGCTAAGGTAGTGAGTGAATACAGGACCTGGGCCCAGTGTCAGAAAAGGTTCAATTACCTTGTTTGCTCTGGCATGATGCATGCAATCACAAAACATATGACAGGCTGAACCATAGAGGTACTGAAGACCTGCCAGCAATGGTACATGGAGCTCCAAATGTAAATAAGCATTGGTGTCAGCCATAGTGGCTTGCACTACCTTATCTCTATTTTTTTCTCTTTTTTTCCCTGCAGGAGAAACATATAGATAATGTCTCTGAGAGGTCCAGTTAGGAGGAGGGACTCTATACCTCTATATCATCCCCACAATACAGAAGGAAGCCATGTAGATTGCCAAAGTGACAAGGTAGTCAAGAAAGGTGAGATAGGCATTGTTGTTTGAGATAGTGAATAGAAACTGAATTGTTTATGTTAACAGGGAGGTAACAGCCTAGAGGTAATATTGCTGGACTGTTAATCCAGAGACCCAGTTAATGGGTTTAAATCCCTCCACAGCAGATGGTGGAATTTGTATTCAATAAAAATCTGGAATTAAAAGTCGAATGTTGATCATGAATCCATTGTCAATTGTTGGAAAAACCCATCTGGTTCACTACTGCCGTTTAAAAAAAAGGGTGCATTATACTCCAACCCATCCAACAGCACATCAGAGGTTCAGTTACATGGGAATGTCAAATAACAGAGAGGCTCCAACACTACAAGATCAGTTCTCACAATCTCTTCTTGAATCTCCCACAGCTTCAAATGTCAAAGCAATTGAACAAAGTCCTGCACCATCAACAGGCAAAATGCAGATTGTAGATGAACCACCATTGCAGGTTGCAATCACACCCTTCATCAGAACAGAGGCAGTCACTTTGGTGTATCCTTGTGCTCAATTGAACAATACTGACATTAGTGGTACAGACTGAGTAAGACATCAATGAACAGGAGGATGTATGTGCGACAGTGAGGGCACTTGCTCTTTAAAGGTGGAGGACAGACACAGGGCCTCAGGAATCACTAGAAAGTAGGATGTACCAAGACCTGCAGCAGCAGATGTACTTTCAAATGACAGGATTCCCTGAGACAGTTTACAATCACACTCTGAGAATGGAGGAAGCCACCCAACTCATGCGTGCCACCAGAGATCCTCAGTGCTTTGTGCATGTGTGCTCCTCCTTTGACAGATTGGCCAGCCTCATGGAGGGCCATTTTTGGCAGCACTTGAACTTGTACGTACTGAAACTGGTTAGCTACTATCAAACTTCATCTCTCTTAATACTTTTCTTTCCTCCCAATCAGCTTTATCCCTACAAAAGTTCCTTTTCTTGAATTTCTCTTCCAATAGCACCTTTTAAACCTGTAGACCATAAGACCACAAGATATAGGAGCAGAATTAGGTCATTCAGCCCATTGAGTTTCCTCTGCCATTCAATCATGGCTGATATGTTTCTCAAACTCATTCTTCTGCCTTCTGCCTGTAATCCCCTTAACAATCTAGGTCTATTTTAAATACCCTCAATGCCTTGACCTCAACAACCCTCTGTGGCAATGAGTTCCACAGAGTAACCACCATCTGGCTGATGAAACACCTCCTCTTCTCAGTTCTAAAGCGTCATCCCTTCACTCTGAGGCTGTCCCCTCAGGTTCAAGTCTCTTTGACAAGTGGAAACATCTTCTCCACATCCACTGTATCCAGACCCCTCATTATTCTGTAAGTTTCAATCAGATTCCCCCTCAACCTTCCAAACTCCATTGAGTACAGACCCAGAGTTCCCAACCACTCCTCATCACCAGGATCATTCTTGTACACCTCTTCTGGAGCCCTTTAAATGCTAGCATATCCTTCCTTAGAAACAGAGCCTAAAATTGCTCACAATAGTCCAAATATGGTCTGATCTCTGCTCTTGTATTCTAGCCCTCCTGAAATGAATGCTAACATTGCATTTGCCTTCTCAACTGCCAACTGAACCTGCATGGTAACCTTAAGAAAATCCTGAACCAAGACTTCCAAGTCCCTTTGTGCTTCAGATTTCTGAAGCCTTTCCCTATTTAGAAAATAGTCTACACTTCTATTCTTCCTACCAAAGTACATAACCTCACACTTTCCCACATTGTATTCCATCTGCCACGTCTTTGCTCACTCTCCTTGTCTATCCAACTCGTGCAGTCTTCCCAACGTGGAACTCCACTAGTCATTGGCTGCCATCCTGACAAAGGTCCCTTTATCCCTTTTCCCTGCTCTCTGCCAGTCATCTAATCCTCTATCCATACCTTGCCTCTAATACCATGAGCTCTTATCTTATTAAGCAGTCTCCTGCTAGCACTTTTCTCTCTACCCCTGTAACAATGTATATCAGGGTCTCTCACTCTCTTCTTGCATCACTGAAATAATTATCTTCCTGTATTTTTGCATTGACTCCTCCAATTTGACATACCCCCTCTGTCTCTATAGCTTTGTACCCATTTGTAAAGCTAGATCCACCTCAGATTCTTCTGTTTCCCCTCCAGCCCATCACCATCAGCAGCCATTTATCTAAGCTTATCCTTTGTCCCATATGATTTATTTGGTCTAAGATTTATTGATTTAATATCACGCGTACCTAAAAGCTTTGTGTATGAGCAGTACAAGCAGATCAGAGTAAGCAAGAACGTACAGATCATAGTGAAAAAAAAGACTGAGGTTTACAGATTACATAGCACAGGGTGTCTGCTAGGCAAGATCAACATTAGCGAGATCAGCATTAATTGAAGTTTGACAGTCCATTCATCTCTCTAATAACAACAGGGAAGAAGCTGTTGTGAACCTGCTGGTACATGTGTTCAAGCTTCTGTATCTACTGCTTGATGGAAGCAGTTGTAGGAGAGCATTACCTGGGTGGGATGTGTCTTTGATGATGTTGGCAGCCTTTTTGGGGCAATGGGCTGTGTAAATGGAGTCCATGGATGGAAGGTTGGCTTCTGTGGTGGTCTGGGCTATGTACATCACCTTTTGTAGTTTCTTACAGTCCTGGGCAGAGCAGTTGCTATAAAAGACCGTTGAGCACCCAGACAGTATGCAATCAATGGTGCATCTGTAAAAGTTGGTGAGGGTCCTTATGGACATGCCAAATTTTCTGAGCTGCCTGAGGAAGAAGAGGTGTTGTTGTGCCTTCTTGACCATCACATCTACATGGGAAATCCAGGATGCCCTCCAACCTTGGGTGTAAAATGTGGTGCTGGAAAAATACAGCAGGCCAGGCAGCATCCGAGGAGCAAGAGAATCGACGTTTCGGGCATAAGCCCTTCTTCAGGAATGAGGCTGGTGTGCCAAGCGGGCTGAGATAAAAGTTAGGGGGGAGGGAATTTGGGGGAGGGGCGCTGGGAATACGATAGGTGGAAGGAGGTGAGGGTGAGGGTGATAGACCAGAGATGGGGTGGGGGCGGAGAGGTCGGAAAGAAGATTGCAGGTCAAGAGGGCGGTGCTGAATCCGGGGGTTGGGACTGAGATAAGGTAGGGGGAGGGGAAATGAGGAAGCTGGAGAAATTTACATTCATCCCATGTGGTTGGAGGGTTCCTAGGCAGATGATGAGGCACTCTTCCTCCAGGTGTCGTGTGGCCAGGGTTGACACGAGGGGCAGGGTTCAAGGGTGGAGGTGCGGAAAGTGGAGGAGATGCGGTGGAGAGCATCGTCGACCACATTGGAGGGGAAATTGCGGTCTTTGAAGAAGGAGGCCATTTGGGTTGTTCGGTATTGGAATTGGTCCTCCTGGGAGCAGATGCGGCAGAAACGAAGGAATTGGGAATATAGGATGGCGCTTTTACAGGGGGCAGGGTGGGAGGAGGTGTAGTCTATGTAGCTGTGGGTGTCGGTCGGTTTGTAGTAAATGTCTGTGTTGAGTCGGTCGCCTCAGATAGAAATGGAGAGGTCGAGGAAGGGGAGGGAGGAGTCTGAAATGGTCCAGGTAAATTTTAGGTTGGGGTGGAAGGTTTTAGTAAAGTGGATGAACTGTTCAACCTCCTCGTGGGAGCACGAGGTAATGCCAATACAATCATCGATGTAGCGGAGGAAAAGGTGGGGGGTGGTGCCAGTATAGCTGCGGAAGATGGACTGTTCCACATATCCGACGAAGAGGCAGGCATAGCTGGGGCCCATGCGGGTGCCCATGGCTACTCCTTTGGTTTGGAGGAAGTGGAAGGACAGGCAGGTCCTTGGCCTCCTCCATCGCCAGACCCTGGCCACACGACGCCTGGAGGAACAGCGCCCCATCTTCTGCCTAGGAACCCTCCATCCACATGGGATGAATGTAAATTTCTCCAGCCTCCTCATTTCCCCTCACCCCACCTTATCTCAGTCCCAACCCCCGGATTCAGCACCGCCCTCTTGACCTGCAATCATCTTCCCGACCTCTCCGCCCCCACCCCCTCTCCGGCCTATCACCCTCACCCTCACCTCCTTCCACCTATTGTATTCCCAGCGCCCCTCCCCCAAATTCCCTCCCCCCTACCTTTTACCACAGCCCGGTTGGCACACCAGCCTCATTCCTGAAGAAGGGCTTATGCCCAAAACGTCGATTCTCTTGCTCCTCGGATGCTGCCTGGCCTGCTGTGTTTTTCCTGCACCACATTTTTCAACTCTGGTCTCCAGCATCTGCAGTTTCTCCTTTCTCACTTTCTCCTAGTTGCTCTCCAACCTCAGCCTCAGTTCCATTGATGTAGATGGGGGCATGTTGTCCTTCTTTCTGAAGTCGATGAACAGTTCTTTAGTTTTGCTGACGTTGAGAGAGGTTGTTTCACATTGCACAATATCACCAAGCTCCCTAGCTCCTTTCTGTATTCTGAATTGCCATTGTTTGATATCTGTCCTACCCATGGTGGTGTTGTCAGCAAATTTGTAGGTGATGTTCATTCAGAATTTGGCTACACAGTCATGGGTGTACAGGGAGTACAGTAGGGGACTGAGAACACATCCTTGGGGGGGCTACAGTGTTGACTGTTATTGTGGAGAAGGTGCAGTTGTCTATCTTCACTGATTGTGGTCTGTGGGTCAGAAAGCGGAGGATCCAGTTGCATTCGGTGGAGCCAAGACAGAGGTCTCGGAGTTTTGAGATCAGTCTGGAGGGGATAATGGTGCTCAAGGAGAGCTGTAGTTGATGAGCAGGACGTAGGTGTCCTTGTTGTCCAAATGTTCCTGGGTTGATTGCAAGGATAGGGAAATGGCATCCGCTATGGAACTGTTATGCCAGTAGGCAAATTGTAGAGGTTCAAGGCAGACTTGTAGACGAGAGTTGATGTGAGCCACGAACAGTCTCTTGAAGCACTTCAAGATTATGGAGGTCGGAGCCACTGGGTGATAGTCATTAATGCACATTGCATGTGTGGAAGAAAATGACTAGCCAGGCAGTAATACATTTTTTACTCACTCCTTTACGACTTGCAACACAAGGAGATTCAACTGTGTAGGATCAGCAATCACTGAATACTGCAAGGCCTGATCTTCAGTCAGGAGTGGATTTCCTCGTTCATCCAAGGTTTCCAGGTGGGGACACCGCATTGCCTTCTTTGGTACATTATCCTCCTTGCATTTGCTAATGAAGTCCATGATGGTAGTGGTGTATTCATCTAGGTTTTCCACTAAGTACTTGAATATGTTCCAGTCCACCAATTCCAAGCAGTCCTGGAGATGGTCTTCTGCAGCCCCCTTTTTGTGAAGGATCTTCCAATTCCAGCTTCTGCTTGTAAGCTGGGAGGAGGAACATAGTTCTGTGATCTGATTTTCTGAAGTGTGAAGGGGGGCTGGAGCAGGATCGTGTCTTTAACGGTTGTGTAGCAGTGGTCCAGGATGTTTGGTCCTCTAGTAGGGCAGGAGATGTGTTGGTGGTACTTTGACAGCACCCTCTTGAGGTTGGCTTGGTTGAAGTCACTGGCTACATTAATAAGGTCTCCGGACATTTCACCTCCAGAGTATTTTGGCAGTGTAAATTTCATCTAGGGCAATCTTCATGTCCACATGGAGTGGTACATCGACTGCTGGCAGGACAGTGAAAGGGAATTCTCTCGGCAGATAGTAGGGACAGCATTTTACTGTAAAATATTCTAAGTATGGGAAACAATGGCTTCCCAAGGTCACTGCATCTGAGCGCCAGGAGGTGTTGATCAGGAACCATACCCCACCACCCTTTGCCTTACCCAAGGACATTGTACTGTCCGTGTGATGTATAGAAAATCTGTCAGCTTATACGACACAGAAGGAATGGCAGGAGTGAGCCAAGTCTCTGTGAAACAGAGCACACAACTGTCTCTGAGTTCCCTCTGGAAGGTACGTCTAGGTCTGAGTTCATCCATTTTGTTCTTGATAGCCTGGACATTTGGTCGAAATATGCTGGGGACAGGTATCTCAAAACTGTATTGTTTTAACCTTACCTTCAGGCCAGTACATTTGTGGGTTCCTGCATCTGGACAATCCTGGAAGTCAGTGGTGCAAGTCTGCTGCTCCTGCAGGTAAGTGAGTTGGGTCTGCTTGGGCTAAGCCTTCTGAAGTGCAGATCTTGCATATTTTACATTTTTTATTTATTCACTTATTGAATGTAAACAGTATTGATAAGGACAGCATTTATTGCCCACTGATAATTAGCCTTGAGAGGGTGCTGGTGAGCTACCTTCTTGAACTGCTTAGTGGTAACTCAGTCCTATCAAATGGACAACTCCAGGATATTGAAGGGGTGATGATGAATTAATGATGTATTTCCAACTCAGGACTGTATATAAGATGGAGGGAAACCTGGAGGTGGGTAGTGTTCTCTAGAGATGGTGTACCTGCTGGCCTTGTTCTTCAAAGTGATATACTTTGTATTTAGGAGGTACTAATGAAGAGGCCCTGAGCGTGTTGGTGCAGTGCACAGATGAAACACACCCAGTCGTGTTGAAATTGTGATGAAGGGAGTGAAAATGGTAGACGTTACATAGATTTTAATTTTAATATTGAAAATTGGGATTGGTATTAGATTTGTATGTCTCAAAAGATATTTGTGATGCAGTTGTTGTTTCTCTTGCCAAAACAATCAAATGCCACTGCAGTCAAGCAGTCTGAATGGTCCTTAGTCACATGGTTCTGGAACTAGATTGGTTGTGCAGTAGAATATGAATTCAATTGATTCAAGGATTATTGAAATAGATGCCTCTCATTTTTTGGAAATAATGATCACTGTCATTACAATCTGTAGTACTATTGTACATTATTTTGTCAGTAGTAACACTTGTACCTGAATACTTGGGTATATAATTTAAGGTAACACTGCAGTGTTGTATTGAAGGAGGGCTGCGCTTTGTGGTTTTTCATTCACCTCTTAGTTGAATTTAAAAGGTTTCATTACATCCAAATAAAAGGGGAGAAATCCTATTGTTCTGGCCAATAATTATATCTCAACTAATATCACTAAAATAGATTATCTGGCTATTATCTAACTGCTGTTAATGGACTCTTACTACATGGAAAATTGGCTACCACAATGTTCTTTCATCACAACTATGACAATGTTCGAGTTCATTACTTGTAAAGGACTATGAGATGTGGGTTGTCAAAGGCACTATCTTTATTTCTGCGGTTACATTCACAGACATTTAACTTTTAGTAATATTGATTTAGCTAGTGGAAGAATCTTGATATTTTTCCAGATAGGATCCTGGAAATGGGTAAGATCAATTTTACAGAATCCACCTCCAGCTTTAGATAATTCTTTAAAAAATTAAGCAGTTCAATTTTTTTGAATTTTAAAACAGATTGTTTTGAAATATTGTTGGTTTAAAACATTGAAACCAATTAGATGTAAAACTAAATTATAGATTATGCAAGCGGTTAAATGTCTTCGCACATGCAACTGCTGCCATCTATAGGTATTACATTGTTTTGTTTTCTCAATATGGCTAACCAGAAAAAATGAAGTCATCCCGAAAAGGAAGAGATTCATTCATTACCTACAATATATTATATACTGTATGCATAGCATAAATCCTCTAAATTGTTTGTAATTCAAGAATATAAATTAATGACAAAGACAATCTAATAATTGTTGGGGATTTTAATCCTCATAAAGACTGAGACAATCAACTTGGCAAGGTTGTAGAATATTTTTGAGACAATTTCCTGGAGCAGGTCATTATGGAGCCAACTAGAGAAAAAAAAACATCTATTTTAATTAGTTAAATATTCTCAGTGTAGCTGAATTGATTAGCAATTCCTTCTTAAAAGATCTGCTGAAAATAGTGATCATAATACAATAGAATTCCATGTTAAATTTGAAAATGACATACTCCAATCACAAAGTTGATTTTCAAAAGTAAACCTAGCGGGAAATCCAAGATGGCAGCAATCCAGTAGGTCTGCCCTGCTCGGCTCTGCCCAAAAACCCAGACAAAGTGGTGCATTCACCCTCCCTTTTTACCCATTGTGGTGCAAATCACTGGTTTTAGACCCCTAGAACTGCTATTTATTAGTTTCAGTGCTTTTTCCAAACAAACAACAATGACTAAGGGAAAAGGACTGCAAGGATCACAACAAGCAGGGCACTCCCCTGCAGTACTGGACACACCTGCAGCTGCAGTGTTGGCCTCTGTGAACACGCTTGGGGACTTAGCTGTGGAGAAGAGGCTGGTCTCGGAGTTCATGAAACCCCAAGAGGAGATCGATTCAGCGATGGAGGAGACCTGGACCAGGTTGGAACTGATCTTGGCCATGCTGCAGAAGCATGACTAGGAGATCCAGCATCTCGGACGGCGCGTCATGGAGGTAGAGCAGCGGGCTGTGGCTTCCAAAACTGCGGTGGAATCTTCGGAGGGCCAAATCCAGGCAATGGAACAGCAGATACGGATCTTAGTCGATCAGATCGATGACCTCCAAATCGAGGCAGTCGGAAGAATATCCGCCTGACCAGGCTGCTGGAGCGGGAAGAGGAAGCCAGCTGATCAGCTTCTTGGAGTGATGGCTCCCGTAGTTTTTGAAGCTGGAAGTCGGTGGACCGGGTGCGGGTCGAGCAGGCCCACCGGGTCACTGTGCAGGTTGATGGCTCTTCAAGCACGTCAGACAATTACCGAGAGAGACTTTAACCGATTTAGGGACCTTGAGGTGGATAGGATGCCTAGGGGGTCTCATGGGTATTTTCTGCAATCCAGGCAGCTGGTGTTGGTGGATGTGTGGAGATGTCTTCACCCTGAGGGCAGGGATTTCACCTTTTTTTTTAATCCCACGTAAGTGCTATACTAGGAATGACATGCTTTTTGCTCCATCAGCCTTTTTGAATTCAGTGCTGTCCTGCAGAACTGGGAACATAGCCATTTCTGATCATGCAGCAGTCTACATGGAAGTCAAGGCTAGTGGTGATGGTACAGGCTTGCTGCACTGGCGCATGGATCCTTTCTTCCTGAAGGATAGCAAGTTCATTGAGTATTTTTTGCGGGAATTTAAAATGTTTTGGGACATTAATTCAGGTACGGCCAGTAATCCGTCGATGCTCTGGGAGACTGCCAAGGCCTATGCAAGCGATTCGATTATTTCTTATTCAGCGACTCGGAAGCGGTAGAAGGGAGAGCAGCAGTGTATGCTCGAGGTTCGGCTGAAGACAGCCAAGACAGCGTGTTTTGACAGACCGTCTGTAACTAAATTGCAGCGGATTACAGCCCTCAGGGCTGCTCTGAACGCTGCTCTCACTCAGACAGCAAAGAGGGAGATTTCCTTTGCGAAACAGAGGTTATTCGAGTATGGTAATAAACCGGGTAGGTATATGGCATACTTGGTCAGAAAGAAGAGTGCCCCAATCTCTCACATCCATTAGCGAGTGTGCTGGTATTATTACCTGCGATTCCCAAAAAGATTAATGCAGCATTCAGGAAGTTCTACTCTGGGTTGTACCGGTCAGAGGGCTGTGAGGACAGATTGGTGAAGATAGAGTCCTTTTTTAAGACCTTGGACATACCAGGTGTAACTTCAGAGCAGGCGTCTCTTTTGAATGCCCCCCTGACAATGCAAGAGATACAGGAGGCGGTGAGGCAGCTGCAGGGTAGTAAGGGGCCCGGCCCAGATGGATTTTGGAGTGAGTTTTATAAGGAGGTCATAGACTTGCTGGCCATGCCAATGTTGAATATGTACAATTATTCGTACAGTCAGGACTGCCTCCCATCCTATCTAAGGGAAGCAAATATTTCTCTTATTCTCAAGTGAGGGAGAGCCCCAGAGGTTTGCACTTCATATAGGCCCATATCGTTATTAAATATGGACTTTAAAATTTTGTCGCAAATGCTGGTGGTGAGGCTGGAGAAAGTCTTGTCCTTCATTTTAAAAGGGGCCCAGACAGGTTTTGTTAGGGGTTGCAAGTCCTCTAATAATTTTAGGAGAGTGCTAACAATGTTTCAGGTGTACTAGCAAGAGTCGATTCCAGGCTTGGTAGTCTCCCTGAATGCAGAGAAAGTGTTTGACTGGGTGCAGTGGCCGTACCTCTTTTATGTCCTGAAACGCTTTGGCCTTGGCGGGGTGTTCGCCAGGTGGGTGCCAGTGCTATATAGTGACCCAAAAACAGCGGTTCTCGCTAATGTTATAAGGTCTGACAACTTTAGTATTGGCAGAGGCAGCTGACAGGGTGGCCCCTCTCACCGTTGCTATTTACATTGGTGATTGAGCCATTGTCAGAGGCCATCCAGAAGTACTCCACGGCCCTGGAGGTAGGATCAGGAATATATAAGATTACCCTTTACGCAGATGACATTCTTCTCTTTCTAACTAACCTGATGATATCTGCGCCCCATTTAATACATGTGATTAATTTATTTGGCTCCTTCTTGGGGTATAAAATCAATTTTATTAAATCAGAGGCCACGCCTGTCGGGGGTCTTATTAGAGTACCCAACCTTGGGGGTGGAATCCGATTCCCTTTCAGATGGTCACAGGGAGGTTTCTTGTATTTAGGCATTTTTATCACCTCGGCCTTTGATCAGTTATATAAAGCTAACTTTGTGCAGTTGCTGGAGAAGGTAAGACAGGGCCTTTGGTGCTGGGAGAATCTTCCGATATCCTGGTTGAGTAGAATAGCTCTGGTTAAAATGAATGTTCTTCCTCGCTCATTATATCTCATGCGAATTCTCCCTTTGCTGCCCAGGCAGGTGTTACGGAGGCTTAACAGTTGGCTCAGCTCTTTTATCTGGCGCTACAGGTGGCCTCTTATTAAGCTTGCCAAGTTGCAGCTTCCACAGGGGATGGAGCAGGGGTGTGGATTTTCCAGATTTTAAGAAATACCAACTAAGTTCCTGAATATCTTTTGTGGCTGATTGGGTTTGCCAGGATCCGAGGTCAATCTGGCTGAACACCGAGGCCTCCCAGGCAAAATGTCTCCTCATTAATCTGTTGTTCGTGGACAAGATGAGGACTGCTTATGGACCTTTGCAGAAATCCAATTGTCCTTAACACAGTTAAAACATGGAGAATGATGCGACAACGTGAGGACAATTTACAAAAACTTTTCCCTTTTATTCCCAAAGTAGGATGGAAGATTCCAGCTGACATCAATGGATTACGGTTTGAGGCTCTGGGAGTCCAGAGGAGTTTCCTGTTTGGGAGACTTATTTGACAGGGAGATCATGATGTCTTTTGAGCAGCACATAGAGTCATAGAGACGTACAGCACAGATACAGACCTTTTGGTCCAACTCGTCCATGCCAACCAGATATCCCAACCTAATCGAGTCCCACTTGCCAGCACACAGCCCGTATCCCTCCAAACCCTTCCTATTCATATACCCATCCAAATGCCTTTAGAATGTTGCAAACGTTCTAATCCCCACTTCCTCTGGCAGTTCATTCCATACACGTACCACCCTCTGTGTGAAAAGGTTGCCCCTTAGGTCTCTTTTATATCTTTCCCCTTTCACCCTAAACCTATGCCCTCTAGTTCTGGACTCCCCCACCCCAGGGAAAAGACTTTGTCTATTTATCCTATCCATGCCCCTGATGATTTTATAAGGCTCTATAATGTCACCACTCAGCCTCTGATGCTCCAGGGAAAACAGCCCCAGCCTATTCAACTTCTCCCTCCAACCCTGGCAACATCCTTGTTAATCTTTTCTGAACACTTTCAAGTTTCACAACATTCTTCCAATAGAAAGGAGACCAGAACTGCCTGCAATATTGAGCCAGAAATATGAGCTATCTAGGAGGGACCTCTTTCGTTACTTTCAGATTAGAGATTTTACACAGAAAAAGACTACATTAATGATTAGTCCCTATAAATCAGACATGGAGCGGAGAGTGCTTCGGTTCACGGGCACTCTCTCAATCAGTACCCTCTATCATTTATTAGGAGGTAGTGTCTCGAAGGACATCAAGAGGTTGTATGGAATTTGGGCTCAGGAATTGGGGGTGGAGATTTCACCAGAGGAGTGGGAGGATGCTTGGGAGAATGTAAGGAAGATTTTGATTTGCAATAGGACATAGGCTATGCAACTGAAGGTACTCCACAGGGTTTATTTGGCACTGGAGCGGCTTGCGAAATTTAAGACAGGAGTGTCCCCAGTGTGTCCCAGATGTAAAATATATGTTGGTACTCTTACTATTGTTTGTGGTCATGCCATAAGTTTCGTAGGTATTGGGGCGCTATAGCAAGTGTTTTGGAAGGGGTCTTGGGAAGTGAGGTCAAGGTAGATCCAGTGTCCTCCCTCTTTGGTTCGCCGTATCTCCCCTCTTTGGACACATGGGAAGAGGTTGTTTATTATTCTTTCATTTTGTGCGAGGAAGAACATTTTGATGAGCTGGATGTCGGAAAATCGCCCAGCACTCTCTGGGTGGCGTAGGTTAGATATGGAGCACATCCCCCTGGATTTCCTTACAAGTAGGGTGCACCAGAAAACTGAACTTTATTATAAAATGTGGCAGCCCTTTGTGAACCATATAGACATGGACGAATCGGCCATATTGGTTAGGGCCTTCGTATAGCCATGAGGACTATGTCTGGGGGCCTGGAAACCCCTGGGAGGAAGATATATTTATTCTTTTAAGGATGTGACAAGGAGGGTAGATAAAGAGGAACCAGTAGATGTAGTAAACCTGAATTTTGTTTGATAAAGTGTCATACAAAAGGTTAAAAGCGAAGATAATGGAGTTGGGAGTAATATATTTGCATAAATAGAGAATTGGTTAATGGCAGGGAGTAAAGAGTCACCATAAACAGGGCTTTTCTCAAATGCATAGGCTGAGACCAATAGAGTACTGGAAGGATTAGTTCTGGAATCTCAACCATTTACAATCTATATTGACGGTTTTGATGAAGTGGCAGAGCATATCTAGTCTTGCTACTAATAGAAAGTTAGGTGTAAATGCAAGAGGGCCAATGATTGTGATGGAAGCAATAGGACATAGGCTATGCAACTGAAGGTACTCCACAGGGTTTATTTGGCACTGGTTGAAACTTTATTGCTGGAACAGCACAGCCGGTCAGGCAGCATCCAGGGAACAGGAGATTCGACGTTTCGGGCACAGGCCCTTCCTCAGGAATTTGGCACTGGAGCAGCTTGCAAAATTTAAGACAAGTGTCCCCAGTGTGTCCCAGATGTAAAATAGGTGTTGGTACTCTTACTATTGTCTGTGGTCATGCCAACAATGGCCAAGGACAGTGAGCAGGGCAGTGAGTGGGATGGGAGTAGGGTGGGCCAAGGACAGTGAACAAGGTAGTGAGTGAGGCACCAAGCAAGCCGCAACCAGACTGGATGAGAGGTAAAATAGGGCTTGAGTGAGGCAGCAAATGGAGTGAGAGAAGTGCAGCAGAAGGGCATGGTGAGAAGGTGTTGTGGCCAACAAAGAGGTCAGAGTGAATGTCCTCATAAGTATCATGATTTTAAAAACGATTGATCACAAAAGCATTGATCATTTTATAATTAAAAACATGGAATATATTAAGTGATACATTACTGTATTGTCATACAACAGCAGCAACTTATTAAGTGAACAAATGTATTTTTGTGTTATGTCCATGTTTATAATATGTATTACGAGTTTTCATAATTATGGATACATTGCAATCTCAAGGTATGTTGGACTTTAACATGCCAAAGAGTGCCTGCAAAACACATCACCTCAATTTAAATTTTTATAATTCTTTCAACCTTCAGGTACTGATCAGATTGAGCACGATAGAACCAGCAAATCCAAGCTATTGCTTCTCTATTCATTAAAGCTATCACCTGTCCAGATCTAATTTATAAAAAGACAAATACCTTTAGATGAATTCTTCCAGGGAATTTCTGGGCCTAGAGATTTCTACTTCTAAAGCAGCATAAATGATTCCAAGAATCCACAAAAACTGGAGCAGACAGTATCATCTTCGAAATCATGCTGTCTTTTTCAGCAGTAAATGTTGTATCTTGTGATATGAAGCTCCTAGGGCCAATTTGGAAACTGCTGAGGGAATGTAAGTATGTAAAGTAAATGACAAGATGTCAAATGGTTGGGTAGGGATTAGGATGGCATATTAATGAAGAAGTATGTGGTGGGTGGCAGATAGGTGAGGGTAAGGTACCAAGTGGCAGAGGGGTAAAGTGCAAGGTAAGCACATGTGTTTTCAATACATTGAGGGGTTTGGTTGGAAGCTGGGGTGAGGTGTCAAATCAGAGGGGGTGTTGTCACAGCTGGTGGGCCTGGGTAGGATGAGTTTGGTTTTGGTTTTCATTTTGGGGGATGTTGAGTCAGGTCTGAGGGTGGGTCTCTCAGGAAAAACATCAGGTAGTGCACTTCCTTAAGAGGATAACTCTGAGTTATCCAGGTCGGAAATGAAGGAAATGGGAGAAATTCAATAAGGTATGACATCGAAATTCATTGGAACGATTGGGGGCCATGGGAAACCGGTGGGTGCTGTTGGGTTAAGGTGGATGTTAAGTTGAGGGATGTTGGGTCTGGGGATTACTGGAGACTTGGGAGTCATATTAGCTTAGGAGACTGTTATGTCAGGGGATTGTCAGGCCAGGAGACAGATATGTTGATTCACGGTGGGACTGCTGGTGAGAAATTGAGCTTTGGGTGTTGGACCAAAGATGTTCAAGGAGAAGGTGGGAGTTGTTTCAGTCAGGCATTGGTACTGTAGGGATGGGTTGAGTTAGGTCAGAGGTTTGGGGGTGCTGAATTAGTGATCACTCAGTGGGACTCTGAATTTATCCAGAATTTAGAGCAGTTTTAATCATCTAACTTTTCCTGAATAACTATTAAGTTTAAGTGAGTCAGAACACTGCAAAATCTCTGACTAACTCAAATTTGGAGACCTTTTGTACAAGAGTTTCAGACATCAGTTAATTTCCCAAGGAAATGTCAACATCCTGGGGAATTGCTGCAGAATCAACTGTATTAGGATTTCTGCATGTTCCTGTGTAATTGAACTCCAGTCTATACTGCTACAGTGACTATTTTCCCATTGGAATTTCTGGGTCTGGGTTTTGCACATGAGCTTCATTCATGGTCATCTAATTGCCAGTAAAATTATAATATTTCCCATTAATGGTAGAGTCAAAAGATTGTTTTCTTTTGAATCTTGCTGTTCAGAGATGTTATCTCACATGTCTGGAGCAGGTGGGTATTGAATTGAGATCTCCTGTCTCAGTTTCTTTTCCGAAATTACATTACTTCCAAAGAACATCTGAATTTTGTTTAAGCCTTTTCCAGAACAATGCTATGAAGAGAACAGGTGCAAATATCACAGCCCAATGCACTGTCAACACTGTTAATAGAGGCTGCTCAAGCATAGCTCAATAATCATTGAGAAATACTCAGAGTTATCCTCTTAAGGAAGTGCACTACCTGATGTGGAACAAATGTCTTTGGCACAAAGACCAGTTTAGCACAAACATCTAAAATGTAATGTAGTAGGACTGTTAATTATATCACTGCTACTTTGCCCCAGCAAGCATCAGTGACAATGTTGAATATTGTGGCTTTCACTGAGGTGAGATATCCGATCCACAATTGAAAGACCATTTTCCCTTTTGTCCCTCTAGCAGCCTGTGTACAGCCATAGAATGTAAAATATCCTCCTGGTGGTGGTGTTGTGCACCTGCAAGGTCATATTTATTGGTACATTAGGGTGTTGAAGCAATTCAAATTTGTCTAATTTTTAATAAAAGCAATATTTATTTCCACATAATGCATACAACCTCAGAATGACAAAACTGGTCTCAAGGTTTGTGTAATATGAGAATAACAATTAGAAAATGTCTCCGTTCAGAAGTGGTTTTTTTCACCCTATACCACATTCGTGCAATTAGATACATTTTGCAACAGTTAAAAGGTTGTAAAAGTGACAAATACAACACAGCATTTGTCAACATTTGGTTCCATTTCATTTTCATAAAGTAACAGAAGACTTATTTACTATCAAGCATATCGCAAAGTGCTCTAAAATGCACTTCCTTTCTATTCTTCAAAACTGCAAGAAAAGAAACACATATAATCGTTATCAAACTATTGCAGAAAAAAGAAAAAAAATTGAATTCTGTTAACTCCTGTTCAAACTTACCTTTTGAAAGGAACAAATTTCTTCCATTTACTCAATATAGGTTTGTATCAACAACTGAAACAATGCCACAAAAAGTGAATTGGGTAGCAAATAATGAATTCAATGTAAGCACTGAAATTTCATTACAAGCTGAATATTTAGTCTATGCACTTCATTTAATCAATATTTTTCAATCTTACTAAAATGTCTAATTATCTTTAATACATCCGCTGAGGGTGTTTAAAGAAACTTTGATTTTGTTATTGCAAAAAACTGTCTTAATTTTTAAGCATCATTGCCTTGAGACTTTTTTTCTTGCAAGCCATTCCCAATTTTATTCAGTTCGTTAAGCACTGCCATAGATGCAGTCTTCTCTTTTTTAAATTTGTATCAGTTCTGTGATTAAATAAAAAGAACTGCAGAAAATGCAACACACCCACAGTTCACATTTATCAACTGTACACGTCATTGTTGAGCTTTTCAACTCCACCCTGAAAGTTGTTCAAATGGATATGCATTGATGAGTGAAATGTGAAACCAGCTCTGAAATGCTGTCAATTTTTGTTTTTATTCATTCATGAGATGTGGGCATCACCAACGAGGCCATTATTTATTACCCAACCCTATTTGAGAAAATGGTGATGACTTGCCTTCTTGAACTATTGTAGCCCATTTGGTGCAGGTAGACCCACAATGAAATTAAGGAGGAAGTACTAGAGTTTCGGCCCATAACATTGAAGGTATGGCAATATATTACCAAGTCAGGAGGGGTGTGATTTGGAGCAGAACCTGCAGGTGGTGGTGTTCCCATGTATCTGCTGCCCTGACCACCTTGAAGTAGTGAGAATGTGTGTGAATGATGCAATGGTGAATTTCTGCAGCATTTTATAGCTGGTACATTTGTGCTCTGCTTTTCTCAGATAAGCACCAAGACGAACGCCTTGTCCATTAACTTCTGTCCATTTTCACCTACTAATTATTTCTCTTCTGTAGGTTCTAGCAGCATCCAGGAATCCTCAAAGAAGAAGTAGTAGCCTGAGCTCCTCTGCCCCAACACTAGCTGTGAGGAAGAAACCTGTGAAAGTCAAAGGGTGTACGGCAAGGCACTCACCTCACCATTCACCAGCGTAGAGACTGTCTCCTCAGTGGGTACTCTATCTAGATTAGACCCGGCGACATGACCAAGCGAGCACATCACGGACACTGCCCACAGCCAATTTATGCCTGAGGTCTCAGGCACATAAGATTATTGCTGAAGACAAGGAACTTGCTCAGTCTCTTGCAGGTGATGCACCTCTGTACTCGGTCATAAGTGAAATGCTCAACCTGATAATAATGGGGAAGATGCTGTTCTTGAATCTGTTGGTACATGTCTTCAAGAGGGGGATGAGAGCATTCTGTCTTACACCACTTGCCCTTCTTCTCAAAGAGACAGGATGGTGCCAG
Source organism: Chiloscyllium plagiosum (assembly GCF_037043375.1). Taxonomy (NCBI): domain Eukaryota; kingdom Metazoa; phylum Chordata; class Chondrichthyes; order Orectolobiformes; family Hemiscylliidae; genus Chiloscyllium; species Chiloscyllium plagiosum. The sequence goes on along the minus strand of NW_028270147.1, from coordinate 48,035,506 downwards.
CACACCAAAGGGAGAAGGACCTTCTTTTCAGATAGTCCAGATATACCATGTCCCTCCACCTTCCTTCTACCTATAACTTCATTGCCTCCAGTAACTCTGGACAGTAAGCCTGCACTTGTACAGGAGATTTTCAGTGGGCTGGGGCCCTCTAAGTCAAAAGCTGCTAGGAATGTCTGACCCATAATTTTCAAAATGATCAGCCCAGCTGCAAGGTTAGGCCTGTACATGGATGTAATGGGAGTAAGTAGGGGAAAAAAAATCACTTTCTAAGGGCATATCAGTAGCATGACTGTTCAATTTTTGTATAAAAATCTGTACTTTTGTAAAAAATATATTCACATCTACTATTGTAACAGCATCAGTAATCTTATTGTTCCACTAGGCTCAGTTTTAGAACTTTGATCAAGAGAGAGGAACCAATAAAGTGGGTGACTGCAAATAACCTTATTCATTAGGGAATCACATACCTCTATTCCAGCCAAAACACTACAGTTGAATGTCAGGGACACTGAAGCTAAAGGTAAGTGTAGGGAAGGAGCCAAGGCCTGGGATTTCTAAAAAATTTACAACTCACATGCATCATTTGGGAAAGGTGGCAGAATCTGTGGTCTTCCACATGTTTCAGGAGGGTAACGTTTGTCCTATGTCTGGGGTTCACAAACATACGCTGTAGGATTTAATTCTGTGAGATGGCTAAAGGCTAATTTATGTTTTATGTTACTCTCACTGCACAATGCTCTGAAGAGAACAAGTGCAGATATCACAGCCTAATGCACTGTCAACACTGTTAGAGGCTGCTGAGGCATAGCTCAATAATCATCGAGAAATACTCAGAGTTATCCTCTTAAGGAAATGCACTCCCTGACGTGGAACATATGTCTTTGGCACAAAGACCTATGTAGCACAAACATCTAGAAGGTAATGTAGTAGGACTGTTAATTATATCACTGCTACTTTGTCACTAATGCTTGCTGGGCAATGTTTGGATGTTGTGGTTTTCACTGAGGTGAGATATCCGATCCACAATTGAAAGATCATTTTCCCTTTTGTCCCTCTACCCTCTACCGTTCACAGAGACAAGTGAGGAGGTTATTTCCAACTCCTCCAGAACCACAATGGGCGAATTAAATAGAACTAGCCACGCAAGAAGGCAATGATGTCAAGCAGAACACTGAGTGGGTCACTGGGATGTGTTCTAACTGTAAGAACATAAGAGCTAGGAGCAGGAGTAGCCATCTGACCCTTCCAGTCTGTTCCACCAAACAATAAGGCCATGGCTGATCATTTTGTGGCCTCAGCTCCACTGACCTGCCCTCTCACCATAACCCTTAATCCCTTTATTGTTCAAAAACAAATCTTTGCTTTAAAAATATTTACTGAGGAAGCCTCAACCACTTCACTGGGCAGGGAATTCCATAAATTCACAACACTCTGGATGAAGAATTTCCTTTTCAATTCAGTCCTAAATCTGCTCCCCCTAATTTTGAGGTTATGCTCTCTTGTCCTAGTTTCACCTGCCAGTGGAAACATCCTCTTTTACAACTATCTTATCACTTCCCTACATAATTTTATATTTCTTCTGAATTTCAATTAATATAATCTCAGTCTACTCAGTCTCTCCTCATAAGTCAACCTCCTCAACTCCATAGTCAACCTATTGAACCTCCTCTGCATCCCCTCTAGTGCCAGTACATTCTTTCTCAAGTAAGGAGACCAAAACAGCAGGCAGAACTCTTGGCCTCACCAGCATCCTAAACAGCTGTAACATAACCGCTTTTAAACTCAATTCCTTTAGCAATGAAAGACAAAATTCCATTTGCCTTCTTAATTACCTGTTGTACCTGCAGACAAACCTTCTGTGATTCGTGCAGAAGGGCATGAAGGTGCCTCTGCATAGCAGAATGCTGCAACTTTTTACCATTCAAGCAATAGTCCTTTTTACTGTTACTCCTACCAAAAATGGATGACTTCACATTTATTAACATTGTATTCCATCTGCCAGACCTTTGCCCACTCACTTAAAATATCTATGTTCCTCTGCAAAGTTTCACAGTCCTCTGCACACTTTGCTCTGCCACTCATCTTGGTGTCAGCTGCAAACGTTGACACACTAAACATGGTCCCCAACTCCAAATCATCGATGTAAATTGCTAATAATTATGGTCCCAACACTGATCCCTGAGGCACACCACTAGTTGCTAATTGCCAACCAGAATAGCACTCATTTATCTCCACTCTTGGCTTCCTGTTCATCAACTAATCCTCTGTCCATGCTAATACCAGTAACACCATACATTTTTATCTTAAGCAGCAGCCTCTTGTGTGGCATTTTGTTGAAGGCCTTTTGGAAATTTAGGTACACCACATCTACTGGGTCCCTATTGTCCACTATGCATGTAATGTCTTCATCGAGTTCCAAGCATGACCTGCCCTTTATGAACCCATACTGTATTTGCCCAATGGGACAATTTCCATCTGGAAGCCTTGCTATTTCTTCCTTCATATGAGACTCAAGCATCATCCCCAGTACAGAAGTTAAGCTAACCAGTCTATAATTCCCCAAATTTTGTCTATCACCCTTTTTAAACAGTGCTGTCACATTTGCTGTTTTCCAATCTTCTGGAACTGCCCCAGAGTTCAGCAAATTTTGAAAAATTACCACAAGTGCACTTGCTATTTCTCCCATCATCTCTTTTAGAATGCTGGGAGGCATTCCATCCAGGCCAGGAGACCTCTCTATCCTTAGCTCAATTAGCTTGCCCAACACTACCTCTTCTATGATAGTGATTGTTTCCAGATCCTCACCTATCTTCATCTTTTTGTTATTTACTGGCATGTTATTAGTATCGACCACTGTGAAGACCGACACAAAATACCTGTTTGATGCCTCGGCCATTTCATCATATCCCATGACTAAATGCCCCTTCTCATCCTCTAAAGGACCAATGTTTACTTTAGCTGCTCTTTTTCGTTTTATATATTTCTAGAAACTTTTGCTATCTGTCTTTATATTCTGTGATAGTTTTTTTTCTCATGTTCTACCTTACTTTTCTTTATCGCTCTTTTTGTGGCTTTCTGTTGACATTTAAAGCTTTCCCAATCTTTTAGTTTCCCACTGATCTTGGCCACTTTGTATGCCTTCTCCTTCAATTTGATAGCCTCTCTTATTTTGTTAGACACCCATGGCAGATGATCCCTTTTCTTACAGTCCTTCTTTTTCGACTGGAATATACTTTTGCTGAGCACTTTGAAAAATTGCTTTGAAAGTCCTCCACTGCCAGTCAACTGTCCCACCATAAAGTCTTTGTTTCCAGTCTATTTTAGCCAACTCCTCCCTCATCCTTTGTAGTCTCCCTCGTTTAAGCCCTGGACACTGGTATTGGATTTTATCTTCACACTCTCCATCTGTATTTTAAATTCAACCCTACTGTGATCATTCCTTCCAAGAGTATCCTTAACTATGAAGTCATTAATTATTCCTGTCTCATTACACAGGACCAAATCTAAGATAGCTTGCTCCCTTGTTGGTTCTATTACATACCCTTCAAGTAAACTATCATGGATACACTCAACGAACTCCTCATGGCTACCTTGACCGAGCTGGTTTGACCAATCAACATGTAGATTAAAATCCCCCATGATAATTGCCATACCATTTTTACAGGCATTAGTTATTTCTTTGTTTATTGTCTGCCCCAATATGATATCATTATTTGGGGGGCCTATAGACTACACTTATCAGTGACTTTTTCTTCTTAGAATTTCTAATTTCCACCAGATGGATTCAACTTTATTCTCCACAGAATCTATGATGTCGTCCTTTATTATCAGAGCTACACCAACTCCCTTACTTTCCTGTCTGTCCTTCCGAATAGTCTGATACATGTGGATATTTAACTCCCAGTCGTGACCATCGTGCAACCATGTCTCCGCAATGGCTACTAAATCATATTCATTCGCGATGATTTGTGCCATTAACTCATTGACCTTGTTAGGAATGCTACAAAATTCAGACAAAAGTGCCCTTATGCTAGTTTTCATACCTTCACGATTTCCAACATCTCATAATATGTTCTGAGTTATCCTTCCTTTTCACTTCTTTAATAGATTGTGCATTGTTAAAAATCACACAACACCAGGTTATAGTCCAACAGATTTAATTGGAAGCACTAGCTTTCAGAGCACTGCTCCTTCATCAGGTGGTTGTGGAGTACACAGTTGTAAGACAGAATTTACAGCAAAGGTTTACAGTGTGATGTAACTGAAATTATACATTGAAAAATACCTTGATTGTTTGCTAAGTCTCTCATCTGTTAGAATGACCATGTTAGTTTCACTTCTTTCATATGTAAATCGGAAAACATTTTTTAAAAAGTTACATTCTCAGGTGAACTTTAACAATTGGTGTCAGCCCAGATAATGTGTTGAAGGTGTTAGCCCCCTGTGTGCTGCTGTCTGTGCCATAATGTTTAGACTGATTCTAATCTAAAAAATGCTTATGGAGTCTGTTTTTCTCTTCATTGAGGCTGCCAGATCTGCTGAGAATTTTTAGCATTCTCTGTTCTCTTATTTCTTATTCACTATAAATATGAATATAAGTAACAACAATTTTCATATCCATAGCAACTTTAACACATGTAGTGATCCCAAGTTGTTTTCATAGGAAAGTTACCAATACTTAGCACCAAGTGATGGACAGATTAGGACAGATAACCTAAAGTTTGGTCAAAGAGGTAAATTTTAAGGAGTGCCTTAAAGATAGAAAGAGAAATAAATAGACAAGGAGCTTTGAAAAGAGAAGTTCAGGGCCTAGGGCCCTTGCAACTGAAAACACTCCCGCAATTAATATTGGAGATAGACAAGATATCAGAATTGGAAGAGGGCAGAAAACTGAAAGTCTTTTAGAGCAGAGAAGGTTGCAGAAAAAGGGAGGAGTGAAGCCATGAAGGAGTTTGAATAAAAGGATAAAAATTTTAAACTAGTGGCACTGCCAGTGTACATCAGTGAGCCCAGGATTGATGAGAAATTGGTATGTAGTGAGAGTTAGATCATGGACAGTAGAGTTGGGCGGTCAGCAATTGGAATAGTCAAGACTAGAGACAGCAAAGGTAATAAATGAGCTGAGGCAGACTTAGGTTATGTTACAAGATTGGAAATAGGTGATGCCATCGTTGTGATGGCATGGGTATATGGTCATCTCCGAGTCAAATACAACACTAAAGTTTTTAATGGTCTGCTTCAGCCTCACAGTTGTCATAGAGAGGCATTGAGTTAATGGCCACAGGAAATTATGCTTGTGACAAGGATCAGAGAAGTCACTTTAATTGAAGGAATTTGCTGTAAAACCAGTACAGAATATCAGACAAGAAGCTTGATAATTTGGAGACTATAGACAGAGCATGAGGTTTGGTACTGAGATAGAACTGGGTGGTGTCAGTATGTGTGGAATCTAATGTTGCATCTTCAGCTGATGTCAGCACATACATGAAGACTTTTGATATCATCTATTTTTCTATCAAATGCAATGAAATACAAGCATAAATAAAAGGGAAGCATTAAAATAAACCTCTTTCTTTTCCTTAATTTTGCTGAACTCTTCATTAATATCATTTCAGTCCCTCATTTACTAATTCTGGCTTTTTACCAAGTTGTCTGAAGAAAATAAAAGAAAATTTTTGTTATCTATAGTAACAAACGTGCAATAGTATTCACCCATCCTGCATCTCTTCACTGATCATTTCTAACAGTTTCTTATACACTTTGGATTTCTACTCCAATTTGATCAATCTCCAGCCCCTGCAGGTCATGTGTATTTGTATAAAGTCTAACAGATTTCTTAAGTGGCCACGTTTGGAATTTTGAGGTACAAAATACCTGCTGTTGTTTCTTATCAATCCTTCCCTCAGGGAGCACTGTTAGTTTTAGAAATAAGTTTAAAAAGTGTTATTTTGAAATAACTAATCAATCACAGTTTTCAGATAGATACAGATCCATCACCTTTATTAAAATATAAGTCATCTTCTGGATTCCGCATTTCTGATTTAATTGTGATCATTTGTTCCTTACCTCCATCACAAACTCTAATCATGAAAGAAAAAATAGCAGAGGTGTTTTTTTTTAATCAGTAGCTACACACATCATAATTGACTGTTACAGAAAACATCTGTTATCAGTGTGAATGATTTTGTTACTCTGGGTTTAGGAGAAAGATGTACTGTTAATGGAAATTGGAGGGAACATAATTGTGTCTCTAACAACCACAAGTCTGGCATAAGACTACTTGTTGCTTGTATTAATTGCAAAAATAAAAGTACTTGCCTTGACAAGTACATAATGTTTTCTCTCAAAGAAACTTCAGTAATATTTCTGATGCAACACCTAATCTTCAAACATTAGCAGAAACAAACCAAATGAAATGTTTTACAAAAAAAATTAAACTCATATATACCTGTTATCCTATACATCTCCACTATTTGTTTGTTTGTTTCATCACAACAATCTCTGAAAGGGAAGAAAGTTCCAGCAGAAGAGCAGCATAATACTTTGGAAGAGATGATGGATTTGGGCGCGTGGGTTTACAGAACTCTAAACAGCAGCTATTATTTATTTTAAGAAAGCTAGTAAATTTTACCAAAAGAGTTATAAAATATAAAAGCCAATGATTCATAATAAACCTATATATGGGTCGTTCTGCTATGATATGTGTTTCGTTAATGCAAATTCACTATAAGACAGTTGAGGAATTGGGACACAGTTTCTAAAACACGAAATTTTAAAGCATGTATTGGTTATAATGCGATACCAACCCTATTAGTTTCAATGGTGGTGCTATTCGTATAACATGGAGTTGCATGAGAACAGAACTACCGCATTATAAGATAGCCAACTGTACAAATAAATGAGAAGTCCTTGGAAGAGCACTTGCTTCTTCACTGTAGGAAAGATAGTGAAGCTTTGAATAGGGTCCTGCACAGATTCATTAGGATGCCTGATATGTGGTTAAACAAACACAAACATTTGAAAAATTGTTTTTACCATGTTAAAATAATACAAATTAATGGAACATTATAAGAAAAGTGTGTAAAATTATGAAAGGATAAACTGGTGAAGCAGACAGCTTGGTGATGCCCAGTTTGGGTTCTGCCAGGGACACTCAGCTCTAACCTCATTACAATCTTGGTTTAAACATGGACAAACAAGCTGAATTCCAGAGGTGAGATGAGAGTGGTAGTCCATGACATCAAGGCTGCATTCAACCGAGTGTGGCATCAAAGAACCCTAGCAAAACTAGAATCAGTGAGTATCAGAGTGCAAAACGCTCACTGGTAGAGTCATACCTGGCACATAGGAAGATGGTCATGGTTTAGGGTGTAGGTTTGCTCGCTGAGCTGTAGGTTTGATATCCAGACGTTTCATTACCTGGCTAGGTAACATCATCAGTGGTGACCTCCAAGTGAAGCAAAGCTGTTGTCTCCTGCTTTCTATTTATATGTTTGTCCTGGATGGGGTTCCTAGGGTTTGTGGTGATGTCATTTCCTGTTTGTTTTTGGTATCTAGATCTATATGTTTGTTTATGGTGTTGTAGTTGGAGTGACAGGCCTCTAGGAATTCTCAGGCATGTCTTTGCTTAGCCTGTCCCAGGATAGATGTGTTGTCCCAGTCGAAATGGTGTTTTTTTTCATCCGTGTGTAGGGCTATGAGGGAGAAAGGGCTGTGTCTTTTTGTGGTTAGTTGGTGTTCGTGTATCCTGGTGGCTAACTTTCTTCCTGTTTGTCCTACGTAGTGTTTGTGGCAATCCTTGCATGGAATTTTGTAGATGACGTTGGTTTTGTCCATGGGTTGTACTGGGTCTTTTAAGTTTGTTAGCTTTGGTTTGAGAGTATTGGTGGGTTTGTGTGCTACTAGGATTCCGAGGGGTCTTAGTAGTCTGGCTGTCATTTCTGAGACTTCTTTGATGTATGGTAAGGTGGTTAGGGTTTCTGGCTGTGTTAGCTCTGCTTGCCGTGGTTTGTTCCTGAGGAATCTGCGGACTGTATTTTTTGAGTATCCGTTCTTCTTGAATACGTTGTATAGGTGGTTCTCCTCTGTTTTCCGAAGTTTGTCTGTGCTGCAGTGTGTGGTGCCTCGTTGGAATAGTGGTCTGATACAGCTTCGTTTGTGTGTGTTGGGATGGTTGCTGGTGTAGTTGAGTATTTGGTCAGTGTTTGTCAGTTTTCTGTATACGCAGGTTTGTAGTTCTCCATTGTCCTTTCTTTCGACTGTGACGTCCAGGAATGCGAGTTTGTTGTCGGTTTCTTCCTCCTTGGTGAACTTTATGCCTGTGAGGGTGTTGTTGATGATGTTAAATGTCTCTTCTATCTTGTTTCGTTTTGTGATGACAAAGGTGTCATCTACATAGCGAACCCAGATTTTTGGTTTAATGGTTGGTAGGGCTGTTTGTTCTAGTCTTTACATTACCGCTTCTGCCATGAATCCTGATAGCGGAGATCCCATGGGTGTGCCGTTGGTTTGTTGTAGATGATGTTGTCGAAGATGAAGTGAGTGGTGAGGCACAGGTCCACTAGCTTCATGATGTTTTCGTTGGTAATATGATTGACGGTAGTTGGGGTGTGTCTGATGGTCTCTTCTAAAAGTGTGGTAAGTGTTTCCTTTGCCAGGTCGATGTTGATGGAAGTGAACAGTGCTGTTACGCCAAATGAGATCATTGTTTCGTCTTCCTCTATTTTGGTGTTTTTGATGATTTTTAGGAATTCCTGGGTGGAGTGGATGGAGTGCTGTGACTCTTCTACTAGGTATTTCAGTCTTGCATGTAGTTCTTTGGCCAGTCTGTAAGTTGGTATTCCGGGTAGTGAGACTATGGGTCTGAGGGGGGCTCCTGGTTTATGGACTTTTGGTAGTCCGTAGAATCGTGGGGTGTTGGTCCCGTCTGGTTGCATTTTTTGGAATTCCATCTTGTTTAATTGTCCGGAACTGTGTAATTTTCTTAAGAGATATGTAATTTTGTTTCCTAGTTGTGGGGTCGGGTCTAACGCCACCTGTTGGTAGGTGTTGGTGTCTGCGAGTAGTGCATTGGCTTTCTCTATGTAGTCCCTTCTGTTCAGGATCACTGTGAGCCGACCCTTGTCTTCTTTTTTAAGGTTTTCTAGGGCTTTCTTTTCTTGTGTTTTCAGTTTGTTTCCTTCCCTCTTTCGGCTCAGAGTAGGTGCAACTGTCAGTCTGATCGTTTGCTATGTTTCTCCCGTGAGATTGTTGTCCTTCAATGTGGTTTCTAATGCCGCTAGGAAATCCTTCCTGTCAGCGTCTCGGTAATTGAAATTTAGTCCTTTTACTAGTACCGCTTTTTCTGTGTCTGATAGGGTTCGGTCTGATAAGTTCTTAATCCATGCCCCTGTGTTATCGGTTTTGTCTTTGTTTGTGAGTTTGTCAAGTTTTTTCTTCAGGTCCCGATTTTTCTTTATCTGTGTTTGTCGTTGTTTGGTGTCAATGGCTCGTTCTATTGTGTCTGTCCATTCTTTTTTTGTTGCTTGTTTGAATAACGGTTTTTGGCGCGCAATTTCCAGGTTGTATTTTCGGAGTCTGTGGCGGGCATTATTGATTAGTTCTCAGAGCATTCTGCGGCCATTTCGTTCTGTTAAACTTCTGGCTTGAGGTGTTTTTATCGGCAGTTTGTATTGGAGACATTTTGGCAGTACCTGTTTTCTCAAACATTCGTGCAGGAAATATTGTTGTTTGCAGTTGTCCAGATGGCATTCCTTTCCCATCTTCGGGCAAGTTGTAGCGTGTTGCACCCATAGGTTTTTGCAAGGTCATCTACAAAATTCCATGCAAGGACTGCCACAAACACTACGTAGGACAAACAGGAAGAAAGTTAGCCACCAGGATACACGAACACCAGCTAACCACAAAAAGACACGGCCCTCTCTCCCTCATAGCCCTACACATGGATGAAAAAAACCACCATTTCGACTGGGACAACACATCTATCCTGGGACAGGCTAAGCAAAGACATGCCTGAGAATTCCTAGAGGCCTGTCACTCCAACTACAACACCATAAACAAACATATAGATCTAGATACCATCTATCAACCCCTCAGAAAACAAACAGGAAATGACATCACCACAAACCCTAGGAACCCCATCCAGGACAAACATATAAATAGAAAGCAGGAGACAACAGCTTTGCTTCACTTGGAGGTCACCACTGATGATGTTACCTAGCCAGGTAATGAAACATCTGGATATCAAACCTACAGCTCAGCGAGCAAACCTACACCCTAAACCTCAACCTGAGCTACAAACCTTCACAAACCTTGCAAAAATGGTCATGGTTGTTTAAGATCAGTTATCTCAGGTCCAAGACATCTCTGCAGGAGTTCTTCAGGGTAATGTCTTAGGCCTAACCATCTTCAGCTGCTTCATCAATGATCTTCTCTCCATCATAAGGTCAGAAGCAAGGATATTTGCTGATGATTGCACAACGCTGAGCACCATTCGCAATTCCTCAGATATTGAAACAGTCCGTGGTCAAATGCAACAAAATCTGGATAATATCCAGGCTGACATACCCAATACACAAATGCCAGGCAATGACCATCTCCAACAAGAGACAATCTAACCATTACTTCTTTGTTCTTTCACAGAATGTGAATGTCACTGGTAAGGCCTGCATGTGTTGCCCATCCCTGATAGGCTTTGAAGGTGCAGTTAACAGTCAACCACATTACTGTGAATCAGTAGTCGCATGTAGGCCAGACCAGTTAAGGGATGGAACATGTTTTAAACTCTTCCAAATGAGAAATTCCATTACACAAATCTCATTGTTTATATATAGTAATGTAATACAGATGACTTGAAACCAGTATTTACACAAGGAGATGACCATTTGGACAGATTGATGTCCCCAATAAAAAATCAAAACAATTGCTTGCACCTGTCCTTTACTTCTATGCAAAAACAGAATCATGCAATCCACCACAAACTAGGCAAGAAAATCATCAACAGTGACACACCACAACACATTGCCATCCGAAAAGTATCATGCAAGTTTGCATTTGCACCTCCCAATCTCAGTATAATCCATTAACAAAACGAAACAAGCTAAAAGACAAGTGGAAAAGAAGATTATACTGGCTATTGGAAAACACAAAATAATGATATTATCCATCAAGCCTATAAAGAGAAGACAAAAAAATATACATAGAATTGGAGCAATAAGTGGTTAGTGGAGATGGGTAATTTGTTAGCTCATTTGGCTGACATAACTAGAATATGGTGCATCATAAAGTCAATGTTATGGGTTCAATCCCTGTCCTGGCTGTGATAGTTTGGGGAAGTATACCTCCTCTCCTTATTCAATGCCTGGGGAATGGTTACTCTCAAATTGTACTTACCCAATTGCATCTCCTCAATGGAGACGGATGTCTACGATCCTCTGCAGTCTCCAAAGAAGTGGATCTCCACTAATCAAATAAACCAGACTTCAATATTTATTATAAAGTGATACTTAAACACAAAGTTTCAAACAAGATTATTAAGATCGTACTGCCAAATTAGCTTTTTCCAAATTGTTTCTTCAAGTAAAGTTGTAAAAAATAAGAAGATAAATATGTTCAATATTTCTTCACACAAATCACCACGAGGGGATATAGCTTTAAATTAAGGGGTGATAGATATAGGACAGATGTCAGAGTAGTTTCTTTACTCAGAGAGTAGTAAGGGTATGGAATGCTTTGCCTGCAATGGTAGTAGATTCGCCAACTTTAAGTGCATTTAAGTCATCATTGGACAAACATATGGACGTACATGGAATAGTGTAGGTTAGATGGGCTTCAGATTGGTATGACTGGTCGGTGCAACATCGAGGGCCGAAAGGCCTGCACTGCGCTGTAATGCTCTATGTAATGTTCTATGTTCATTAGCTCTGTCAAGAGGAATCATTTCTGACAGGTCAAAACAAGTGAAAGATTTGAACCCATCATAAAACTGCTGAGTTGTGACAGAGTGTGCAATTGTGTCATAATTTTAATACAAGTCACAACATATTACACAATGTTTAACTTCATTAAATCAACCTATTCTGACAACTTAAGTTTTAACATCTAACTCGTCAGATTTTGTTGATACGATGAAAATGAATTCTAATCACGAGGAAGAGAGTAAGTAATTTTCCTTGGAAGTAGCAAGGAAATGGTCAAAACTCTCCCATTAACTAGTTAGTGCTGAAAGTCTAGACTGAATGTCAAAATAGCATTTTTAATTGTTTGCTGAAATGGAAAGCATCAGAAATTGCACAGAGATGGTGGTGACAACCAAAAGGTCAGCAATTAGGTTTCTCTTTCAAAAATTGCATAGCTGTGGTTTCTGCAACTTGATCTAACACTTTAAAGCACCTGCATGCCTGAATGACAGGCTCCAGCTCAAAAGTACTAAGGATATAACATCACGCCACTGCAAATCATCTGATAATCCTCAACCTGTAAAGGGTTTGACCCAGAATCTTAAAACTTTAACGTCAGGTTCCCAGGAAGGTCAATGGAACCCAAATGGCGGTTTTGACAGTCCAGTAGATCACTTTTAAGGGAAATGGTGAGGGATTATTTTAAGTAGGCAAATTAAAGCTTCTTGCTTTCAATGTCTGAATCAAGGAGCCAATGTGCAGAATCTGCTCCAAGTGAAAAGTTCGGTGTACAGTTCTATAAATTGATTCTGATGGAATAACAATTATATGTGGATCCTGTCACTCACTCTCACAACAAGGTGCTAATTATATAAAAGAACTGTGACATTAATTAATGACAAAATAAGTTGTAGATGAGCATTTTTTTTCATTTCAAGGATATTCACCTTAACCCATCAGTAGTCAGAAGGTTGTGGAGCATGCTGCATCATTGACTGTACTGTCTTTCAGATACGACATTACAGAAAGACTCTGATTCCATTTACTTGCAGTTACTAATTTGATATTTCTTTCCTGAGAGCTCTCTATGGATGTGTTGTAGCTTGTGCAAATGTGCAGAGTGCCCAGAGGATGGCAGCAGCATGACTTATTGAATACTTTGTATGATACTGAGGAGAACATATATAAAAATAAAATCAGTTCAATTTGTGCGGTGATAAAGCTTTTTAGTCATGAAATATTTCCCTGGTTGCATCAATGCAATGGCATGGTTTCTTAGGCTACTTTAGAGGATACTTAGAAGTCAACCAGATTTGTTGGGGGACTGGAGTCGCACATATGTCAGACCAAGTACAGGTATAGGTTTTTTTCTCTGTCAAGGATATAAACAAGCTTAGTTTACCTAAGAATCTATACTTTCATGGTCACCTTTCCTGATATTAGCTATATTTTAATATATAGTTGCTAACTTTTCATTTATTTTATCAACTGAATTCAAATTCTTAAATTTTCATCATGTGTTCTCTGCGTTCTAAGTCCAGGCCTCAATTCTCAAACAGAATTGGGTTTTATTCCATGCAACCAGATTTGTTTCACCTTAGTATTGGTGGCGATGAAAACAAAGACTCATTGAATTTACTTGCGCAGGACAATAAATATGGTTCAATAATGTTGCAAAACCTTATTTAAGGCAGACTCAGTTTTCATGCAGCTGAAAATTTGCAACTCACAAACATTTTTGTTTCTGGTAATCTACACTTATTTAAACATTCTTGCTGAGAATCCAATTTTATAATGCTATGAATGTTTATTATACTTCTGCACTTATTTTTATATCTCAATTAGATTTAACTGCAAGAGTGTATTTTTACAGTGCTATTACATACTTAAGTAAATCAGAATTCCTTTTTTAATTCTATATATTTTGCATTTAGCAATTCATACACAACTAGACAAGATAAATGCTCTAATGCAATTTTAACTAGCTAGGAGAACAAGACAGGATGTTCACTGAAGAAAGGGCTAAATTGTCTTCCTGTAAAAAGCAAAATATATTGATTGGATATGTTTCTACCTCATATTTGAAATAATCTATTCCAATAATTTTGGTACGTGAAGGGTTAAGTCACCATAATTTTACCAGACCATACTGCTGCTCTCTTATTAGACAGACAGAGAGGGAGAGAGAGAGAAAGACAAGTGCTGGTGGTTTAATAGACAATAGGTGCAGGAGTAGGCCATTCTGCCCTTCGAGCCTGCACCGCCATTCAATATGATCATGGCTGATCATTCCTAATCAGTATCCTCTTCCTGCCTTATCTCCATAACCCTTGATTCCACTATCATTGAGAGCTGTATCCAACTCTTTCTTAAATGAATCCAGAGACTGGGCCTCCACTGCCCTCTGGGGCAGAGCATTCCACACAGCCACCACTCTCTGGGTGAAGAAGTTTCTCCTCATCTCTGTCCTAAATGGTCTACCCCATATTTTTAAGCTGTGTCCTCTGGTTCGGCACTCACCCATCAGCGGAAACATGTTTCCTGCTGCCAGAGTGTCCAATCCTTTCATAATCTTATATGTCTCAATCAGATCCCCTTCTAAACTCAAGGGTATACAAGCCCAGTCGCTTCAGTCTTTCCGTGTAAGGTAATCCTGCCATTCCAGGAATTGACCTCGTCCATGTAAGGTAATCCCGCCATTCCAGGAATTAACCTGAGAGTCATCACACTTCAGCTGAGTGGTGGTTTGGGAAGTGGGGGGGAGGTTAGGGGTTGACAGGGAGAATACTTCCCAGTGACCTCAGCTGGTATAGGAATAAAACTCATGCTATTGACATTACTCTGCATCACAAACCAACCATCCAGCCAACTTACTAACTGAACCCCCTTCAGTGCAAACATCAACTACAGAACAAGCTCCCTCCACTTTAACTACAGAGATCATGACTATACTTAGACGTATGGAAGGGATAAGGAGAAAAATGACTTATTCAGGGTACATAGTGACATGGTGATACTTAATTGTGTATAATTTTGCATTTCTGCAAATCTAGCTTCACTTGCACCTGCAAAATGAATTGTTTTAGTGTCTTTGTCACTGTCAGACCTGGTTAAGTCACACCCATATAAGAAATGAGCAGTCTCTTCAGATATCCCAAGGATAATAGAAGTTGTAAATGTTTATCACTCACAAGCAACTGACTCCTTGCCCACAGGTAATCTCAAGCATCAGCAATCCTTGCACCATGACATTGGTGACTGTAGCAATGGCACTGCACCTTAATATGAGAAATGCTGAGGCTAAACACAATGTACAGTGATTATGCTAGGGTCTAGTCTGCACACAGCATTGCACACTTACACCCACCTTGTGCGTGCACAGCATCACTAATTTCCCACATCTCTGGAGGGAATGGTTTATTCTATCAACTTTCTTTGTCACACAAGCAAAGGAACTGAGATGCACAAGATTTATGCTTGACTACACTTCCACAAATCAGAGGGTGTAATTGCAGCACAAGCTGAAGTGAAGAGTCCCATTATAAATGTGAACATGAGAATTTCTAATGGAAAAAATTAACAGTGGCACATGCTGATGTCAGGAAAATGTTCTGAAGAAGTCATGTTTGATCCATAATGTTAACTTTGTTTCTCTCTCCACAAATACTGCCAAATATCCTGAATATTCCAGCACTTAATTTTTTTTAATTTCAGATTTCTAGTATTCACACTTTTAGCTTTTGCTATATTAATTGAAGGAAGGGAGTGATGGCCCAGTGGTATTATTACTTGACTATTAAACCAGAGACCCAGGTAGTAATCAGAGAATCTGAATTCAAATCCTGCTGTGGTTGAATTAGAATTAAATTAAATAAATAACCAGAATTAGAGTAAACGATGACCATGAAACTATTGTCAATTGCCTGGAAAAACTCATTTGCTAATGCACTTTAGAGGAAGGAAATTCCATCCTACCTGCTCTGGCCTACATTTGACTCCAGGCGCACAACAACATAATTGACTTTTTCCTGTCCTCCGGCCAATTACAGGTGGTCGAAAGTGCTGGCCTAGCCAATGATGCCCACATCCTGTGAGTAAATGAATTCAAAAAATACGGGTTTTTTGGGTGTGTAAACAGATTGATGTTGAAAAGTTTAACTGCTTCAGCTGGTACTGCTACCCTTAAGAGAAAGGGCTTTTTAACTGAATGCCAAAACATGATATTTAATGGCTAGTACAATTTTAAAAAGGCAACATTTTTAACCAAGATGCTTATCAACATTTCCTTGCAGCAAGTCTACTTTAATGAGGAGTTGATCAATTCTGCCTGCTGTCCATCTTTGGGAGAATGGAGATACAACTATACTGTGTCAGTTGTCACTGGCATCTGGCTTATGGTGTGGTACAAGATGCACATACACACATAAATAGGAATTTGGCTTTTTAAAATGGATGCAGAAGGATGTGAGTCAGTCCTGTGAAGATTTGTTTTTTTAAACAGATCAGAATATCATTTAGAACATTGACCTAGAAACATCAATTCCAAGAAGGCATGTGACTTCAATTAAACACCTGGTAGACCCTTGTAATATTGGTAGATAAAATGTTTATACTGTTACATAAATGGCAAATAGAACAAGGTAATTAGTTTAGTTTTGACTTTAGAGCAGAAAGTTTAACTTCTCAATTCAGAAGAACCCAGTGTTCCGTTCAAAAGGTGAAAGTATTTCTTCTACCAAGAAAAGCTTTAATTCAAGGGAACCATTCGTTGTGCCACAGTATTTTTGTTTTGTGCTTGAGTTTCAAAGCCAGGGCAGTTTGGATAGAAATCTTCAAGTTGTTAGAGCTGAAAGAGTTTAAACGTTTAAAATTGTGGAAGGCTCATGACAGTGAACTCAGAAAGAAATTGTAAAACCATCCTTGCAGTCCAGGGAAAATAAACTGGGAGGGATTTGTTAAGTAGAAACTTAAAGAGTTTAGAAAGGAGTGATGTTTCACTAGATTGAGTTTTCATAAAAGGACAACATGTTCTGTTGTTAAAGAATATCAGCAACCTTGTGTGAAAATGTTCCAGTTACTAATCACCATGGTAACCAACAGAAAAAATTAAACATATGATCTATCAGGCCAGGTTTCATTCTGAAATAGGACTGTCCTCTATTATCATCAGCTGGGACCATGATAAAGCTGAATATTGTTGTCCTGGGAGAAATAAGTAATGAATTTTAGACATGAACTCAAAGTATATTATAGGTAAGTGTAGGACGAAACTCTAAACCATATGATATCCATACTGACCTTAACATTAATAAAGTATAATATGAAATAATATTAATGTGTGCAACTTAATATGTTTTGAGTCTACTGAAAATTGGATGCAACTTTTCAGATTTGCATTCATAACTTTGGATGTATTAGTGATTCAAAGAAGACAAGATAAGGCCTTAAAGAATGAGTTGATGTTTGTATAGAATAGAAAAAGGAGAACAATGCCATCACAGGCCTGTGAAACAATGAATACAAAGTTATTAAGAAACAAACTTTAGAACATAGAACATAGAACATAGAACATAGAACATAGAACATAGAACATAGAACATAGAACATAGAACATAGAAGAATACAGCGCAGTACAGGCCCTTGGGCCCTCGATGTTGCGCCGATCCAAGCCCACCTAAACTACACTAACCCACTATCCTCCATATACCTATCCAATGCCCTCTTAAATGCCCATAAAGAGGGAGAGTCCACCACTGTTACTGGCAGGGCATTCCATGAACTAACAACTCGCTGAGTGAAGAACCTACCCCTAACATCAGTCCTATATCTACCCCCCCTTAATTTAAAGCTATGCCCCCTTGTAATACCCGACTCAATACGCGGGAAAAGGTTCATACTGTCGACCCTATCTAACCCCCTAATCATCTTGTACACCTCAATCAAGTCACCCCTAAACCTTCTTTTCTCTAGTGAAAACAGCCCCAAGTGCCTCAGTCTTTCCTCATACGATTTTCCTTCCATACCAGGCAACATCCTGGTAAACCTCCTCTGCACCCGTTCCAATGCCTCCACATCCTTCCTATAGTATGGCGACCAAAACTGCACACAATATTCCAGATGCGGCCGTACCAGAGTCTTATACAACTGCATCATGACCTCAGGACTCCGGAACTCAATTCCTCTACCAATAAAAGCCAGTACGCCATATGCCTTCCTCACCGCACTATTTACCTGGGTGGCAACTTTCAGAGATCTGTGTACATGGACACCAAGATCCCTCTGCTCATCCACACTACCAAGTATCCGACCATTAGCCCAGTACCCCATCTTTTTGTTATTCTTCCCAAAGTGAATCACCTCGCACTTAGCTACATTGAATTCCATCTGCCACCTTTCTGCCCAGCTCTGCAGCTTCTCTATATCCTGCTGTAACCTGCCACATGCTTCCTCACTGTCAACAACTCCTCCGACTTTCGTATCATCCGCAAACTTGCTCACCCAACCTTCTAACCCCTCTTCCAGGTCATTTATAAAAATGACAAACAGCAATGGTCCCAAAACAGATCCTTGTGGAACACCGCTAGTGACGGCACTCCATGAAGAAACTTTGCCATCAACTACTACCCTCTGTCTTCTTCCATCCAGCCAATTTCTAATCCAAACCTCCAACTCACCCTCAATGCCATATCTCCGTATTTTCTGCAGTAGCCTACCATGGGGAACCTTATCAAATGCCTTACTAAAATCCATATATACCACATCTACCGCTTTCCCCTCATCAACCTCCTTCGTCACCTTTTCAAAGAATTCAATAAGGTTTGTGAGGCACGACTTGCCCTTCACAAAACCATGCTGACTATCCTTGATCACATTATTCCTATCCAGATGTGCATAAATCCTATCCCTTACAATTCTCTCTAAGACTTTGCCCACAACAGAAGTGAGACTCACCGGCCTATAGTTACTAGGGCTATCCCTACTCCCCTTTTTGAACAAGGGAACCACATTTGCTATCCTCCAGTCTTCTGGGACTACTCCTGTAGACAAAGAGGACATAAAAATCAAGGCCAATGGCTCTGCAATCTCCTCCCTTGCTTCCCAGAGAATCCTAGGATAAATGCCATCAGGCCCAGGGGACTTATCTATTTTCACCTTTTCCAGGATTTCCAACACCTCTTCTCTACATACCTCAAAGCCATCCATTCTACTTATTTGTGCCTCAGTATTCTCATCGACAACAATGCCCTGTTCCTGAGTGAATACTGAAGAAAAGTATTCATTCAGTGTCTCCCCAATCTTTGTGAAGATATACCTGCTGTAATACATGAAATGATGAAAATCAAGTAAAACCAGTTTAAAACTTATTTTTGCATGTAAACAGTCAGTCTGGGTCTGAGAGAGAAAGGTCAGGAACATGAGAAAACAGAGCAAGAGGTAAAATTAGGAGAACTAATTGGACCAAAGTGAAAGGGAAGAATAGTCCAGAGAGTATTGATCATCTAGAGTTGTCAAAGCTTGTGGTTTTTGACAACTGAAAAGAAGAAAAAGTTTTTTTTTCTGTTAAAAGCATAGACAAGATGAAGAAAGAAATTGACAACTCTAATAAAAAGATTGAAATAATGTTGCAGGAAAGAATTCAAGAGTGTATGTGTGATAATGCAAAGCATTGAATGTAGATCTCGGGAAATAGTGAGAGCAGTGATTCAAGAACACTGAATATCTTCAAGATATTTGTAATCATGGGTGGATCCAAAATAAGAAGGGTGTAATTTCAAATGCAATTAAAAATTACTGTCAGGTTATTTATGGAGAATGCGTTTACAGAGGCAAAACCTATTAAGAATTTATAATGTTGACACAAAAGCATGACAATAATAGCAAAGTGGAATAAGGTTTTCTAAAGTATGCACAGATATAAGCATTTTAAATTACGATATACAGATTAATATGGTGATGTGATTCAAGGATTCCTTAGTAATTGAATGATAATGTTTAGGCTTCACTCAGATCTTTAACATGCTAGTGACCCAGTGCAGGTGAAAAGATATTATCTGTAAAATATTTAATTATTTTAAAGGCTTAATGTTTAATGGTGGTGCTTTAAAGTTATTTTTATTTCAGTAATTTCATATATTTTTATAGGTTTGGTTTGCTCATTGGGATTAATGAAAAATATTTTATTTGTAAATGATGAGACTTTCATAAAAGAATTACTAACAATAATAAAGCATGCAAACTGTTAATTTATCTTAATGACTACATAAACATGACTATATATATACATATCAAAGTCTAATAAAATTAATTAAATGATAAGTAGAGTGATCTGGGAAGAGTAGATAGGGTGAAATATTTTCCCATTGGGCCAAGCATCATGAACTAGAGGACACAGATTTAAAGTGATTGGCAAAAGAACTACAGGTGAGATAAGGGAAACTAATTTTTAATGCAGAGAGTGATTACAATCTAGAACACAGTGCTTCAGAAGTGGTATCAAACAAGTGGGCTGCTTGGTCCTGGACAGTGTCAAGTTTCTTGAGTGTTGTTGGAGCCACACTCATCCAGACAGGTGGGACGTATTCCATCGTACTTCTGATTTGTGCCTTATAGGCTGTGGACAATCTTTGAGAAGTCAGAAGATAAGTAACTTGCTGTAGGATTCCTAGCATCTGGCCTGCTCTTGTACCCACAATATTCGTATGACTATTCCAATTCAGCTTCTGGTCAATGATTAATCCACAGGATGTTGATATGGAACATTCTTGATTGTCTGAAGAAAATGGTTAAATTCTCTTTTGTTGGAATTGGTGAATGTCTGGCTCTTTTGCAGCATAAATATCACTTGCCACTTATCAGCTCAAACAAAGGTTTTGTCCAAGTCTTACTGCATTGGAACATGGACAGCTTCAGTATCTGAGGAGTCATGGATGATGCTGAACATTAAGCAATTATCAGTGAATATTCCCACTTCTGACTTTATGATGGAGGAAAGTCATTGAGGAAGCAGCTGAAGATGTTTGGGCCAAGGACACTAGGCTAGGAAACTCAAGTAATGATATCCTGTAGTTAAAATGATTGGCCTCCAATGACTTTCCTTTGTTCTAGGTGTGATTCCAATCAGAGGAGAGTATTCACCCTTGTTCACATTGCCTCCAGTTTTGCCAGGATTTCTTAATGCCACACTTGATCAAATGTTGCCTTGATCTCAAGGACAGTCACCTTTAATTTCCCCCTTGAGTTTGACTCTTAAGTACATGTTTCAACAAAGTCTATAATTAGGGACTGAGTGAGCTTGTCAGAATATAACTGAGTTTCAGTAAGCAAGGTACTGTTAAGTAAATGTCACTTGATAGCAATAAGTATGACATCTTCTATCACTTGGCTGATGACTGAGAGTAGAGGATGGGGTGGCAGCATACTGTTTTGGGTTAGTCCTGTTTTTTGAGAACAGGGTCCATTGCCTTTGCAGTATCCAATGTCCTAGGTAGTTTTGTGATATTGCATGGAGTGAATTAAATTGGCATCTGTGTCACTGAGGACTTCCAGAGAAGGCCAAGATCCATCCAGCACTTCTGCCCAAAGATGTTTGCAAATATTTAGCCCTATCTCTCGCTGGGCTCCTCATCATTGAAGATGGAAATATTTGTGAAGCCCCCTCTTCCAGCAAATTGTTTAATTGTCCACCATTACTTATGACTAGATGTGGCAGGATGGCGGAAGTTTAGATCTGTTCTGTTGGCTGTGTGATCATTTGCTGTTTAGCATGCAAGTAGTCCTGTGTCATAGCATCACCAGGTTGATATCTCATCACTGGGTATGCATTATGCTCCAACTGGCATGCTCTCCTGCACTCTTCATTAAACTCTGGCTGAGTGGTAATGGTGCAGTGGCTTTTAAAACCCCAAACATGCAACAGATTTTTTTCTTCCTGGAGCCTGTATTTACATGTGATCTGAAGATACAGATTCCATCTTTGCTTCCATGGGGTGTGTGTGCAAGGTACAGCAGTTGTGATCGTAGGTCCTGCTTCCTCACCTAAATCTTATCATTAACTTGAGTATTCCTGACAGCGACCTTAAGCACTTTGTCTGCAATCCTCAGCTATTAGTTGTGAGGCTTCCTATGATGATCTCCAATTACCCACTTCACTCATTATGAGCTAAGTGTCAAGATGTGGTGATTGAAAAGCAGTACATCCTTTTCATGCTCTATATATTTGACTTCTAATAACTTCTCAGCTCCTATTGGTATAATAACCCTCCAACAATGCAAGTGAGTGTAAATTCACACATTATATACAGTGATTGAACACCCAGGAAAACAATAAGCCCTCAAAAGAATGTTCTTCTTCTCCTACCAAGTACAGACACAGGCTGACATCCTTTGGAAGGGCCTGCTGACTGCAATACTATGAAGACTTTGAAAACTTTAGCAGTCATTTTCTGCCTCTCAGCCTAGAGGTCCCCAGATACTGAGAATCTCCTGTCCAGGGACACCTTCCTCAGCTGCAACTGCTGGACGCAATGGAGTACCTATCACAGTGGAGCTGAAGGGGCAAATCAATCTGGACTGTACTAGGAAGCGGTTCCTGAGGTGTTGTTTCTCCTCTCTGTAGGACATTGTTGGTACCACCATATCTGCTTGGAATTATCATTAATGCTGAGCACCAATAGTTGGAGTAACAGAGTGCAGGTTTGAGTTAATATCTGACAAATACTGAGTGTTCTGCTGGACCTAAATACCAAATTGACTGAGAATGGCAACATTGTGTGAGAGAAAACAACACAAGAATACAATATCTGTTGTTTTCTGAGCACAATGTTGGCAATCTCACTCAGGGAATTAATAAATGATGCGGGTTCATTTTACAAGAAAATCTCAAACAGGTTTGTTTAACGAAAAAACCAATAACTTGCAGCTATGAACTAACTTCCTTATTCTAACATGCTGTGGCCTTGTCTAGTCACAGCCGCTACCATGTGGTGTTAACTTGGTCCTTGGCTCATGAGCATTGTTGCAATATGAGTTGATATTATTACTGGACAAGTCTAGAAGTTTAAGGTGAATGAGTCTTTAATTCCTCGACTGGAACCTCTGATAGATTATTTCTGAAGCTATCATAAACCTGAATTTAAATGACTCAGCTTTTTTTTTATACATTCATGGGATATGGGCTTCACTGGCTGGCCAGCACTCATTACCTGTTCCTAGTTGTCCTTGAGAAGGTGGTACTGAGCTGCCATCTTGAACTGCTGTAGTTCTGATGAGGAATCACCAGACTCAAAACTTTAACTGCGCTTTCTTCCCATAGATGCTGCAGACCTTCTGAGTTTCTCCAGGAATTTCTGTTTTTGTTTCAGATCACCAGCATCCACAATTCTTTATTTTATAAAAGAAACTACAAATGGTTAACAAAAAATTCCCCAGCAATGGAAGCTAACTATCAATCAACTGTAAATAATTACCTGAGTAAGTGCTAAGTGCAAGCAGGAAACTGAATCAGCACTTGTAACTTGGGTGTGCCTCAAAAAGGCACATAAAAATCAACAATATCTACTGATGAACAGAATGGATGCAAATGGAGTACAGATAATGAAATTTGGCACAGAAAGGTTTATAAAAGGGTGAGGAAGTGAGTAATTAAAGTTATAATCCATATTTCAGTGCAAGTTAATATGTAGAAGAGGAAAATATCTGCAAACTAGGAAGTTGATTAAAAAGTTAAGAGACCAAGCTATATTAGGGAAGTTTTTGTCCCTAGACTGTCATATGCAGGGCTTTGTGGCACTAAGATTGCAAAACACAGAGTCACAAAATTGTTTCAAGATGTGGGCAGCAGAATTTTGGTTAGCCTCAAGATTATTGGAAAGTAGAATGTGGGAGAGTGCATTAGAATAGTCAAATCTGGAGATAATATTAACTTGGATGAAAATTTCAGTGATTGGGCAAGATGTGGCAAAGTTGAGTGATCTTATAAAGGTGGAAATATAGGGTTACAGATCGACACACATTATTGAAATTAGTGGAAATAAAAATGATACCAGGGCAGCTGGTGGAATAGAGCCTGCCATGAAGTAGCTGAAAAATACATTTGGTACTGACTTTTCATGCATTTCAACCAAATGATATATAGTAACATAGACAAATAGAACAATAAATGACAATGTAGGGATGTTATTGAGACTTGAACAACAGCTTCATTGGAATACACTTGGAGATTCATATCCATTGTGCTCATCGCAAATGAACAGAAGCAACAAGGGTTAATCTGAAGATAAATCTATGGCTCCACAAACAGGAAAAAGACATCTCATAGGGAAGGTTATAAAGGTGCAAATTAAATCCAAAATAACAAATAAGATTATGTTTTCAGGTCTTTTATGCAGTAGAATTCCAGGACACAATTTCAGGAGAATCAGTGACATACATCAAAATCACGATAAGTCAAATCACAGGAGGCTGCCCAAAGAATTTGTGCAAAAGGAGTTTTGAGATGCAAAGGGACCCCTGGGTAACCCGATTTTCCTATAAACAAGTATTATGTCAAAAAAAATTAAATGAAGTGACATAGTAAATATGTAAACAATGTCTTTATTTTTCAATTTGTTCACACCAAAGGTGTCATTTAAGAGCATTGAGGATTGTTGGGAGTTAGTTTCAGAAAAACTCAATAACCTTATTCTGCATAGTGTGCTGTCTTTGGACAAGTGCAGTAAAGAGTCCGGCACTTTGTTAGTGCAGCTAAAAATATTCTCTGTGATTTCATAAGCACTCCTACGGCCTTTGTGGTTTCAGCTAGGGAAACGAGTGAATGAACCAGTGCCAGTCATCAGACTCTTCAGCATAGCAGCCTCCTCAGGATCCTCAGTGCCAAAACATACTGCATCAATAATTGTTATATCTGTCAGTTCTGAAGTGCAACAGACAGTAACTTCCACCTCAGCGTAAGTTTGCGTGGTCATCTCTGTTATGTTATGATAATGGTCCAAATACTATAAGCCTCTTTAGTCCTTTTCAAGAACCAGAACAACAGAATCTTAACCAATCTACAAAACTAAGGATCAACTTCAACTGCCAATGTTAATTCTATGGTTAAATTCCACTGCAATGGCCATCATATTCAATTATCCACTCTTTGTGTACAATCCAGGGATTAATTTGTCTATCTGTTCCTTTTTAAAACTTTCTTCTACTTGGATTAAGCTCTTATTTCTAATATATGTATACTTGTGCTTTGTTCATATTTATTCACATGTAGCAATTAATAAACTCATCTTTTTCATTAATTCAAGAAAGCCTGCCTAAATTGCCTCCTTTTTAAATAATAATTTCATTTGGTCTGGAAGAAAGGTATTCACAAAGGGAGGGATCCTTTTGAACTTAGCCTTTTGCAACCGACTGAGTGGGTGTGTGAATAAATAAGGGGAGCCAGTTCATCCCACCTTATTAATTTGGGGTAACCATCTCTAACCGTAACAACTTGGACAACCTCATCTCAAGCATGGTTGTAACAGGACATTATATTTTACAGAGGATATACATGGCTGTTTGGCTATATTTCCCTGACATTCCGATAATTAAATTATATGAAAGGGACAGAAGGTTTGAATATATTTTAGAATCCTGAAGTTAAGACTATGTAGTTTACATCTCATATAAATTTAAGTATATTCTTAACCATTGGAAAAGTATTAAGTTAAAACTATATCAGTAAATATTTAAGTGAATACTTGCTAAGTAAAGAGTGCTGCTGTGGTATAGCACAGTACTTTGAAGCTGTCACTTGTGAAACATCCACGGTTTCCTGACAAGTTTATTTCAAATTTCAATCCATGCCAGGGAATATATGAAGACAAGACTATTTCCCATTGTAGTTTAAATTCTCAACTCAGAATCATCCCATTTGTTGTTGCAAATCTTCTATTCAGCTAGTGATCAGCTTTAGTAGAGATTAGAATTAAACTGTCTGCTTGTTCTCCCAATCAGGCAGTGGTGAGCTGAGAGACTAAAAAATGAAATAAAGAAAAAAGTACAAAAATGAATTTAATTCAGCAAATGAAAGAAGTTTGTTATCCATACAATTCTTTTGTGATGCTAGTCTGAGACTAGTGGCCTGATGACCTCTGTCTTTAAAAGTGAAGGGGATATTCAGAAAAAGGTAAACTTATAAATCTGGTTGCAGAATGGAGTAATAATTTGGATAATGTCAAGCAGAGTATATCAGAGGGTACAGAGAGATTTCTTTTTACTGTAGTTGGACATTAGCAGCTAGATCTCATAGGGAACCAATATCACATTTAAAATTCAATACTATTCCTGAATGCACAAAGTATTCATCACAAAATAGATTAATTAATGGCACAAACAGGGATAATTGAATTTAACCTGGTACTAATTCTAAGGTAAGGTTCTAAGGTGAACAAGACTGTGAACAAAATTAAATAATCCAAGGCACTTGACTTTTGGACACAATGGTAAATTGAGGCAGTTCTGGTATAAGATGAAATAAAGGTTGGAGAGGGAAGGGATACAAGCCCAGAAAACCAGAATATACAGTCAGCATGAATAGAACTAAGAAATAAAAATACACAGAAAACACTGTAGGGGTACTTTATTATCCTCCACACATTAATCAAAGTGTTCCATAGCTATGAATCAGGAAACCAAACTAGCATATACAATGGTACTGCAATAATCTTTTAATCCTCATATAGAATGAGCCAAATTGATAAAAGTAGCTTGGATAAAGAATTCATATAATGCATTTAAGACAGATTTCTGGAACATTATTCCATGAAACCAACTAGATTATTTTAGATCTGTGTAATGTGTGATGAGACAGGTTGAATTATGTAATATTTTGGTGAAGCATTTTGAAGGTGACAATAGTCTTAAAAGTACATAGTGTTACACAAATATAAGCCAAGGAATTGAGAGGATTTAAAAAATTACCAATGAGTTGATAAACAGGAACAAAGTGGAACAAAATAAACTAACTAGAAATAAATAATTTATGTCTGCCTTCACAGAAAAAGACTCATAGAAAGTTGTGGGGACATCGATGTCTAATAAAAGTAATGAGCTTAAAGTAATTAGTGTTGACAAAGAAAAATAATGGAACCAAAGTCTAAACAATTCCTCGGACGTAATGGTCTACAGTCTGGGATTTTGGTAGAGATGGTTACAGAGATAATGGGGGTAAAGGTTTTAACTTCAAGAACTCCCTGATTCCACAACAGTCCCATATATTAGAAGGTAGTAAATATAATTCACTACTTAAGAAAGGAGAGTTAGTGAAAGCAGGGAACTATAGGTACATCAGCCTAAAATCAGCAGTAGGGAAAATGTTATAATCTGATACTGAGGATGCAGTAACTGGGTATTTGGAAACCATAATAAGGTAAGGCAGAGTCAAGTTGGTTTTATGCAAGGGAAATTGTAGTTGTAGTACATTGACAGCTTCAGTAAAATACCATTGAAGAGACTGTTATACAACACTACGGTTTATGTATTCATGATTAGAGTATAGGCATGGATTAAGGATTGATTAAGGGATATAAAACAGATGTTAAGAATAAATTGATCATTGTTAGGTGACATGCTGTCATGACTGAAGTGCTACAAGAATCAAAATTTAGTTCCCAGTTACTTACAATTTATTTCAATAGCCAATTTATCTAAGTTTGTTGATAGTACAGAATTAAGTAGCAAAATAAGCTGTGAGAAAGACCTAAAGTGCCTTCAGAGCGATATGTGCTTGAGCAAGGGAGTGGAAAATATGATCAGGTTTCTACCTCCTCGTAGCATTAAAGATTTGCATACAGAAAAGATGGTATTGTACCAAAACATTGTTCCTACAGATCCACAAAGGGCAAAGTTTTAAATAAAAAGATGCACAACTAGTTATTAACATAAACATTATTTTATGTCAGCAACACTAATAAGTACATATTTGATTTAGTCTTAATAGGTTTATGAGCATTGCTTGTTTTTGATTGACCACTGGTTCTTGAACTCTCAGATTTCAATTTCTGTTTAGTTTGATGATATGAAAACCAGGCTGTTTGTATAATGGGCAACCAATCTGCACCATCAGTTTTCCACCTGGGTGACAAATTGAAAATCTACCCCTGTGGAGTGAACATGAGCAGCTCAGGGTGATGTGCTTTTTTGTCTTTCTCTCTCCAGTTATGGGGAAATACTTATAGCCCTGCTTGGTGATAATGACTAAGGTCATAGACCATTTTCTTGGGAATTATAGGTGGGGACCAACTTTCAGCATCTGAACATCTTGCACTGCACTACTTAACAATGTAATTCTTTAACGAAAATATCATCCAAATGCTTAAGATTTTCAGCCCCATCATTCTCTTGATCAAGGAAATAGGCATACTTTTTCTATCAAAGGTAAGTGTTGTAATACCTCTTTAGGTAAGTGATTAAATAATCAACTGGGTGAAGAGTAGGAGCTCAGGTCCATGTTTGTGTTAAGTTTACATACACAGTTTATTAATGATTTTTCTTAACTTTAAAATATTACATAATGTCAAATTAAAATAAGTTTCAATTAGATATTTAATCAATACAAACTACAAAGAAACAAACAGGTATAAAATATTCATAAAAGAACAGAAAAGAGCAAATCCAATTTTATAGGTAAATATCAGGTTATTAATTCTACATAATGTAATGGGAATTGATGCAAACTGATTTTTTGATGAAATGTGTGATTTCTAACAAATGAATTCTAATTGTGGATTTGTGTGGATAAAATTTAAACAATCAGATTAGGGACTTAAGGTCTCAAAGTGTTGATTAATCACAAGAGAAACACATGTCCTGAGATATCAGTCATTCATGCTTTCAAGACTTTATGAAGAAAGGTATTGGCTGATATCAGTGTTCTAATAAACTGACTTAATATGGGTCCTTTCCATTCTTTCCCTACTCTGACAAAACCCAAACACATTTAAACTGTTCAGAGGAGTTTCCAAATAGAAAAAAAACAAATAAGCAAAAACAGAGGTTAAGTCAAACAGTATAGATTTTCAATTCCAACCAGCTGTCAGCTAAAAACCTCTTTTGAAAGAATTCTGGGAACAGGTCAAGGGTGCCCACGTCAGAGAATGGTGTTGGGACAAGAGGCCACATGGAAAGCAGAAAATAACAAACGATACAGATGTGGAAGTAGAAGAGGTAGTTATGGCCAGTGCCTCAGAATAATACTTGATTGCCACAGGAATAATTATCTCCCAATTGAAATGCAAAGAATCTACATCTAATAATAGAAATCAGCATATAAATAATCTGTTCAATTAATGCATGTTGCATTTTAATCACTTTTAGTCAATATCTACACCATATTTTTATTGTTGCATAAAAGTTACATATTGTTGTTTGTAGTAAAAATAGGATTTAAAAAATATTTTTTATAAAGGAATACCAAATGTTAACAACTCAGGACCAGTTTTATGCATAGTCCTATTCCTGTAAGAGATTTCAGTTTAGAGGTGACAAAAACCTGTAAAATGGATATTAGTCTATTCCCAAGATTCAGCCAAGTTGCACTAAAAAAGGAGGAAATACCTTTTAATGGCTAAGTGGCATTTTTTTTAATCTATATAAAAAAGAGTAAATTAAAGGAAGTGACTTAATTTAGGAACTGCAGAGGACCTGATTATCCCTTGAAAGAGTTTCAATTTCTATTTTGCTGTAAAAATTAATCTGAATCTCTTACCAGTAATACTTACCAGAACCTCTTCCTGGTAAAACTCATACTTGGTGGGTATTATAATGACATTAGTATAGACATTGCATCAGAATTAAGTGACTTGTGTGAAACAATTTTTACTTCTATTCTTTTGTGGCAAAATCAGCCTTCATTTGGAAGCTGATTTAAGCCTAAAAAAGAAAGATTGGCACAATAGATACAGAAAACAGACGCTATCACCTGATTTACTTTAGCTCATTTATCCAGGACAAAGAAAAATCATCTTCCCCACTGTCGTGACATTTCCCTGTGCCCTATTTTGACATTCATTATTTTACTTGAAAGACCTTTCTGAGTGCTGATGTCACTTTCTAATTAAGAAGTCATCAAGTAGTTTTAAATTTCTCTTTCATCAATTTTGACCTAATTCTGTTGTGTACCCTAATATAACAAGTATGTCTGTTACTTGCATTTTCTATACGCATATAAGCTATGCTCTGCCTGTATACTTCTATAAAACCATTTAAGTTTCCTGTCAATGCTAAAGGGGCTTGGTTTACCCAAAGACTCTTTATAATTCAATTCTTTAAAATTGGAAATTAACATTGCTGCTCTTCTCTGCATGGCTTCCAGGATTTGAATATATCCCTTGTGTCTTAGTGACCAAAGGTTTCGAAGCAATATTATTATTGATGAGCATTGACCTCACAGCCAAAAAAAATTACTTTACATAATTACTTTAATGTACTAAAGATTTTCAAGGTGTTTTTGAGTGCGTTATCCGAGGCCTAAATTTTATGAATATGAACAAAAAATGAATAAAATCTATTAAGTGAACGCTGGCAGGACCTCCTGATACCATTAGCTGCCATTAGATACTTGTGACATAAGGGGGCGCTCAAGCACAAAAGAAGCAGAAAGAGGGAGGCGCTTTGAATTCAGTGCTTAATTTTTCTTTATAAATCCGGCACAAATTAATATTCAACAGTTATTTGTGGTGGATTTAGAATGAAACATCGTTTCAACATCATGATTTGTGGAAAACATGAAATGAATACAACCCTCATTGCAGTTGTACTGTGACAAAATTGCTTTGTCATTAAATGCATGCACTAATTAATTTAGCTAAAGAGCACGTATTTTAAAAGTTATGCTTTAAACTTACACTTTTAAAAAATAAAACAAACAGGTTATTTATCTTTACAGGTTGTTCTGCTTTTAATTCTACCATCAACATTTTTGAATAAGTACTTTAATAATCGCATTCGGGAGCACATTTATGGTTTTACGAACTGTTTATGTCGACAGTAATATGAAAGTATGCAAAGACAAAAATGAAAGGAAAATACGCGCAGATAACGTCTGAGTCGTCAAAATAACGGATACTCTTACCTGACACTAACGCACTTTTCAGGTATAAAGCCTGTAGATTATTCCTGAAATTAAAAAAAATGCAATCACTCTATGAACAGCTCAACTCCATTAATCTCCTCTAAATGATTTGCTGCAAATGGAACTCACCCAGTGCGGCCAGCAAACTTGTCATTTTACTTTTTCTGCATCACGCTGTATCAAAGACAGGTTGGTGATATTTGCGTCATTAGTTTCCAGGCACCTGCGAGATTTAACACTCGACATTTCACCAAAAAGACAAATGAATTACATTATTCAACATGTCAGTAATATTTGTGACTTCGTGACTTTAGCAGTGAATTTAGATTGTGAAGTTTTTTTTTAAGTCGCGGGCACACTAAATAGTCGAAACTAAACCGCTAGCTGTCCTAATCGAGACCTGAATAGTAAGCGGACAACGGGAACTGCATTACCTTCCAAATATTCAGTGAAAAGCTCGCTTTTTAGTCGATACTACTTTGTGAGTAACTAGGCCTTAATTTTTTTCTTAGCTGAAGGGTCTCGTATAAAACTCAGTAAACGCTTTTTTAAAAATGGAAAACCGATTCTAAGTGATTTTTGTAGGAAAACAAACCTAAATAGGTATATTGCTCACAATGATGCCAAATCGCCAGGAATTTCATCTGAAAGGCAATGAGTTAGTATTGTATGCAACTGCCTTGGGCATTTAGAAACTTCTTTTCCTGTTTGTTCCTAGATCTTCTATGAGCAAATATGCAGTCGCACATTTCAGTTCTATCCAGTGACTTTGCCTGACCTGTTAGGAAACCGAACACTTTGTGTGAAATTTGTTTCTAGTTGTCGGTTTCGTCGATTCAAATGCTTAATATTGACTCATAATCCAGGACATCCAAATATTTCATCAGCCGCTTTCGGGTCAGTCTGCGTTTTATCACGAGTTACTACACAAATTATTAAATAATTTAAATAACCATGATTTTAAAATGCTAAAACTTTTTGATTGGTTATTGTTACAAAATTTGCTATTTAATTAAATGCGAACAATGTAACGCGAGTCTTCGAGGGAAGCAAAAGAGATATGTATTGTATAAGGCAAAGGTTTATCGGCCATCTAAATTTATAAAGTGTTTTCTTCTACAAGTGACGGCATTGCTAATACTCTGTTCAGACCATCTCCTCTTTAAACTCTAGAGTCAGTCAACTGGCTTTATATTTGCCTCGGAATTATTTAATATTGATATTGTACTTGTAATTATAATTTTTCAGCGCATTCTCCAAATACGCATCAAGAAGTTAAATATATTTCAAGGAATAAGTCCCTTCAAATGACATTTATATCCCTTCTACACGCGTTGATGAAATGGAGACAATCAGTTTTGTTCCGATTTTCACTGAATATTAAACATTTATGAATAATAAATGTCCTAACCTTTAATAGCTTACGCTTTTCTTAATCTTTAAAACTACTGAACAAGTAACTACATTGTGGCTCCTAACTATTTTAAGGCTTGACGTTAAATGACTTATCATTTGAACCCATCTTTCTAAGCAATTTTGATGACGTAAAACACTAGCTTTACATGTCTGCGAGATACTTGGGCGGAAGGCCCGGATTGTCGCGCTTGTAAGTATTTCTGGAATATATCGAGTCGATATTCCCACAATTTTACGTTTAGTAATGCCTCGTTTATCGATGTAAATATGTTTGTAATTAATTAAACAAAGTGGCATCAAAAAGATTGAAGGTTTGTTCACTCCAGAGCAGGATGTGGTGAAAATCACATTCATATCAACGTTCGGGTTTTAAGTAGGTGAAACCTTCAGTGCTGTCTGTAATAACCTGCAGTCTGAGAGAGACCTAACGAAAAACCAAATGTTGTGACCTTACATAACCGCGGTGGCAGTCCTGTCTATCCTAACGCCCATGGTAGTAATCCCAGATATACAAACTCATCCTGAACAAATTCAGCTGTGAAGGTTTGCTCAGATGTTGGCCACTTTCCTGGTACAGACATCCTGCTACCATCTTAAATTCAGTTTTTTTTCAATTAAAGTGGAATTAGGCAGCCCAATCAAATTAACTTGTTATTAAAGCTCCGTTTATTAAATCATTGTATTGTAGCCATATTATGTTTCACTGCCTGAAAGATCTGGACAAACTTTTGTCATATTGCCTGCAAAAATGTGGATTGGATGAAATGACGGGATTATTATGGAGTCTAGTAAAATGGCGCAGAATGTGCTGCATTTTTTAAAACAACATAAACAGCGATATTTGTCTGAAACTATATAAACTGGACATTAAAAAAATGAGGCAGAAATTAATCCGTGCAGTTTATAGAAATTTTCCTGTTTGAACAAGTTTCATCTGTCCCTTTCTGGGTATCAGTATATGAGCGGTATGTGCAATTTGAACATTGTCCTTTTAGACATCATGTTTACCCAGTTATACTTGATGCAAGAAAGTAAATAGATCAACTCAGCCAGAGTGCCGTTTAGCAGGATTAGGTTGCCATGGTTACGAGTTTGATGAGTTATGCAATCTTAATTCAATGCAGCGAGCCATTCTTGATCGTACGTAGACGGTCATAAAGTTTTAATGTCACTGGGATGTATTCTTCGGTCTGAGTTAGACATTTCACGGGTCCTTTTCTCTTCACTAGTTTTGTAAACAATTCTTAATACTCCTGAAAAGCCAACACCTCACCAATTTTATGTATTGGCTGAAATCAGAAATTTACTGCAATGTTTTTTTCGACTCTGGAGTTTCGATGACCATAACTAAATATTTCAGATTTCTTCTCATCGACAAGAACGGTGTAATTTCGAAATATTATTGTGCTGTCAGCTTTGGTTAAATATTTAAATCAAAATGCGTGTCCAGGAATTTGTTTACAAAATAACTTTTATTTCTATCAAATGCAAACACATAACTTTGACTGTTTACATGAAAATAAATGCTAGAATCAACACAGACTAGTACCAAGCTTCTATATACAATGTAAATAGATGACTGAACATTATACTACCGTCTGCTGTAGCCTTTGCCTACGTACAATTACAAATGCAGTTAGTTACCCTTACGTTTGATATATACACATTTGCCAAAGTCTACTTGAAAGAAACAGTCGCAAAGCAAGTCCCAGCTCAAAAAGTCTATAATATATTTAATCTGCACCTTTACAAAGGTACGTAAGAGCGCTTCCGCTGTTCCATGTGAATAACTTTTTTCTACATATTACATTAATAATTTAGAATTAAGTCAGTTTTCCTTATAGACATTACACTCGTATCTACGTACACAATAATCAAAAAGGAATTTCGTGAGTATGGCTATGAATTACAATACCAGCGAAGTATACCGTTAACAAAATTGCACGTCAGCACTTTTATTGTACAATCATGTTTATTATTAAATATTTAACTTTCTCCAATGCATGTTCTATAATAATCACGTAGGCACGGGACAGTTTCGAACAATTCGGCCAGTGCTTTGTCAAATTTTAAGACGCCTGAGAGAGTGTTGCAACTTACTGTTTATCCGGGTTATTATTTACAACTGATCCGTAAAGTCCATTAGTGTACACTTGATCTTTGTGCAAGTTGGACCTATCTCGCATGAGGTCGCTGAAGGCGTAATCCATTGGTGGACGAAAGCCCAGTGTTGGGACAAGGCCCGTTGTTGAATAAGGTGTCATGAAAGCAAGTCCCCGACTATGGGCCGAATACGCTAAGCGAAGAGGATTGAGTCCTAGATGTGGTCCAATGGCATAGGCGTTGGGATCTGTAGTAAAATGGGCCGCGTTAGGTTGTAGTGGTGAAAAAGCAGACCTGTTGCCCAGCGTCCCAATGGCAGGCGGCACCGCCCCAGCTACCAGAGGTCGATGTGATGTAGGTCCTTGGACAGCCTGATGAGTCCTATCACGGTGCCAAGTTTCTTCGGAAACCTTTTCTTGCTCTCTATTGTTTAGAATCTGCTCGATGGCTTGGACAACGTCCCCTCCGCAACCTTGCAGGACTAGCTCTAGGACACTTCTCTTGTGTGAGGGGAAAACCCTGGTTAGAATTTCAATTGGAGTCCTCTGACGGGCACCTGTGGAGGGGGTACCGTCTCTCTCATCCTTTTCTGTCTCTGACCCAGAGTCAGAGCCCAGTGGCGTGATGGTCCTTGGGCTATCTTGTCCTTCTTTAAGAACTTTACAGATGGGAGAACTAAGAAATGATTCTCCATCTCCGTTCTCTGATCCAGATCCATGGCGAACGTCTGGCGACGAGGTCCCAGGTACACTACCTGCTCCAGGCTCACTGTCACCCGGTATCGGCTTCACTAAGGACTGCTGAGGAGTACCAGCTCGCGGCATCAAACTCTTTTGAAATAATTCATACTTCTGGAGTTTAGTTTCTGCAAATCAAGAGATTTAAAAGATCTTAAACTGTGATAATGCAAATTGAAGGGTTTTTAAAAATGAAATCATTGTTGAACAGTTATAATTAGTTATAAATGCATTCAATAACAAAAACATTCCGGTTGAAAATAAGGATAACGAAGAGACAATGGAATTTTGGAAATTTCTGGTGGCGTGCACGAGTCGATACTTGACAACCAACAATTTGGCACCAGGAAATGTATTTGACATGTGACCACATCAGAATATTATAGTTTAATGTTATATATCCAAAACAAGTCTGAACGCTGAAACTGTTCCTCAGTTTCGTTTAAACGTTTTTTTATAGTATGTTAATTATTTTGCTGCTTAATCGTTACTTTCAATTGAATAAAACTTTTTAATTCTAAGGGTCTCATAAGTGACTTCTCTGGTTAAACAAAAGGCAAACAAACAAATCTGAAGAGCAGAGACCAGACAGAAGTTTGGTGGGGTCACAATTTGTTGTATCAATTATTGCTAAATAAGCCAATTCCCCAATAATATGACAGTATAATTGTTTGCTAAATTGTGTTTCGTGGAATTGTTTAGTGATAGTGTTTTCTTGTTATCAATTTTAAAATAAACAAACGTTGTTAAATTGTCCTTGAATATCGCCATCATTTGATACATGCTGGTTATTTAAATAAGCACTAGAATCGCATTATTCCCATTCTATTTCCATGATTATATAATGGTACAAACAATCGTGATCTGTATGCGAGAAATTGAATTGAATGCTTTCTGAAGTAAAGACAACCGCAATCCGAAAAAAGTGTAATTCTCCAAAACAGTCACATACCAGTTTTCACAGAAGACTTCTTTTCTCTAAATCGTCAGTGGGTGAAGGTTTACATTCTAAAACTGCGTTTCCTAATCCAGGTTTTACATCTAACTACCTACACTGTGTGTCTGAGGCCTGGAGAATTCCACTGCGGCTCAGGGATGCCGAGGCCAGGACACTGTGGAGTTACCCATATCTTCAAATGAAACGTTCTTCCGAGCAGCATTGTATATGTAAGTTTGACTTTAACGGTTACTATTTAATTATTTGGAAAATATGTAATTGTACGCGGCGCGCGGGTTAATTGTGAATATATTGTTACCACGATCTGAAGTGAACAAGGTTTTGCGGCAGAAACCTTCCCACAAATGCGGGTTCATTCTCGAATTTATCGATCGACCTTACTAAGTTGAACAGAGCTACACGAACTACTGTAAACATGAGCAAGGAGCTTACAGTGGGCGAAATAAAAAAAAGTTTTACAAACTTTGGGAGAAGGTGTTACCTGTGTTACCCTCGGAACAGACCGAGCCAAACACATCGTAAGAAGATCGGGATGGGATCATGCCGTTGGCAGCTGCAATGGCCAATCCTTCCGCCGTCCCGTACAAAAGTTGCAGCTCCCGGGCTTCGTTTTCTTCCTGCGCCTGTTGCCTTCTCAGGGCTACCTGAGCCGCCATCACTCTCTGCCTTTCAGCGATCAGGGTACACTTCGCGCACATGCAATCCTTCCAGCGACAGTAGCGTTTGTGGCCCTTCAGAGCGGAGACGACCCCATGGTTTCTACAGCGGGCGCACTTGGGAGTCCTGGGATACTTTTCGGTGGCACGTAGGAGCAGAGGCGGAGCACGGAGTAGAGTCCCCGACACTGAAACAGGTATTGCTGTCGGAGTAGTCTGGCTAGTCGAGAGCTCCGTGCGCAATTCCATTACTTAAGAATAGATTGCTGCTAAATGTCAATTTCTTGTCTTAATTTTCAATCTCAAACTACTGTGCTGGAAACTGTTGCAACAACCACGTATGCGCAGGGAAGATTAGGAGAGGCGCTAAGATCGGTGTGGGAGAAGGCGATGATATGGACGGTATTAGCATTAATGCTGCTGGATACAGAGGTTCAATGAGTCCACTCCCGCGCTCTCTCTATTGTTGCTCGTTACGTTTTCATTAGATTGAAATTGACAACATGTGGCGCCTGCGATTGGCCGAATGGCACGCGGCTGAAAGCACACTCCTGATTGGCTCTGGTTACTGTTACCTAGTGTCCACCTGAACCTTCCAAAATAACCAAGTGCAAACTACAACAGTATCTTACAGGTACAACTGAGACCCAAACTAAACTTAAACAGCAACTTCATTCTTTAGTTTACACCGGGCGTTGTTTGGAGATGTTGGTGTAGTTAACAACAGTAACTAAAGGTGAAATTCCACTTTCTTTTGCAGGCAGTCGTGATCATGATGATGTAATTACTGAGTAACTCCGACGTTGAATTCTGGGTAAGTAACACTTTATTAATTATTTCCACTGGTAATTGCAATGGGTTTTAAAATAGTCTGTCGGCAACAGATACAGTTTTCAAAAGAGAGATTATACTTCTGTTTGTACGTTCGAGACCTGTCTTGGGCAAACCAGCTTTTTCACTTTTCCCATTTTCGAATCGATAAAATATAACTTGTTATCCGTTTGGGAGCGTAAAGGAGGGTGGGCAACAAATGATTGAAAATGTGGTAAATTAAATAATAGCTTTAAATTGTACATGAAAATTTTGATAAAGTTGGACAGCAGGTTTTAAAAATAAACAACAGTCGTTATTCACACATTATGGGGGAGTGAAGGTAAAGCTGTCGACCCGAGCAGTAAAAAGCATGAGAATTCTTCAGCGCCTTGAAGGTTCGCCTACATTTTGCTTATCAAGTTTTGAGTACGCCCTATCTGCTCCAAGCAATTGCAATATAAACTGTACCGTTTACATAATGTTTAAGAAGATGCTTTGTATTCCAAATAGCACTCCCACCCCACCAAATCTATATAAATAAACCGTAATGGTAAGCTCCACCTTAGCCAGCATAATTCATTTCAGGCAATCTTCTGTTTCCTCTTTCCAAAACAAAATCCTACAACATCGGGTGGAAGAGCAACGCGCAACTGGCGAGTGGGGCAACAATAATGCGATTCATACAGCCGCAGAACTATGTTCCGGAAATGGCGGTGGATATTAACTGTTGCTCCTATCTCATCGCAGACTTTGTTTATGATTAAAATATATAACTTAATTTTATTATTCCTGCTCTCGTTGTTCTGCATTACTTGTATAACTGAAGACATGGGGGAACAGAGAACGCCTTATGGACAACTTAAAATTACAGTGGAAGAGCGAAGTTTCAGCTGTCTACTATATGACCTGTACCGTTCAAATAGAAAAAATCAAATTTTAATTTAATGCTGAAACAACGGAGAAGCTCCGTATTAGTTGCAGCATTTCTGTTAAAACCTCTGTGAAAAATGTGTGTGATGTCTATGTATGTGAAGGCAGTTTCTAAGACTGATCGATGTTTATTAAAGCCACAAATGTGCCTTCAGAACAACAGTGTACTCAGTTAAACATTCGAGTGTGATTTATTTTGTTTCTGTAATTGGTGATAATTAAGATTAATTGACAAAACAGGCACAGCTATCCAATTGATTAATTAATTGTCCCTGCGTTGCGCGTTTGCAACACAACAGAGTATATCTAAATAGCACAAGGTTATTTGAAACAATAGGTTAAACAGTTTAGACCAAGTGTATATTATATTGGCGTAATCAACAAAAATACACTAAATTTACAAAGGTCCTGCCGAGTTGCCATTCTTCAAACTAACATCAATCAATCAGCTGCCAAACAGCTCCTCCCTGATGAGAGCACTCGGGGTAATTTAACTGGTAATTTCATCCACTGTTCGCGTTTATTCACTGCAAGATGCATCGTTTAACCTGAATCGACTAGATTCTTTGGAGTAAATTTCGCGCCTCGATACCAAAGAATTGCGGGACGCGGTTTTAATTAAGAGAAAGACCTGAATTTCAGGTCTATGTGGTAGTCATTCACGTGATGTGGACTGCTAATTGGATATGTGAAATCATAAAGTTTTGGCTGAAGAAATATAATGTTGATTTTTAGTTTTATTAAATCGAATGTAATGTGGAGAATTCAAGCAGATTAATTTATCAATCCAGCTATTTGATGCTGGAAATGTACAGGTTGCCTATCTCATTGCATTTTCTATTTTGAACATTCCGAAGTATTTCTTAATACCTATCGCAATTAAGAACAGAAAATATGAAATACACAGTCGATCAGTCAGCATCTGAGAAGAGAAATACAAGCAATAAATATTATCAGACTGATTTGTTTTTTAACCAATCATTTTCAGTCCTTGAGCGATTCTAAGCACTGAACGCAATCGTTTCACAAAATCACACTTTGTTTCAGATTTGCACAATTTTTTAGCGATGCGGATACAATCAGAACAATTACAAAAATCAATGGACATGGGTCGGTCAATTTGAAAACAGTAGCATTCAAGACACAATCTCTTTCTCTTGAACAGAATGTGATTCCACGATTAGGTGCCAAGATTTTACGTGAAATCAAGCAACGATTGAGTTGCATACCCGAGAAAGTTAAATGCATCTTAATCAATGCATGGATTTAAGTACGCTTGATAACAAAATGACGGGAGTGAAATCATAATGTCGGTGCAAGTACCAAGTGTGTACATTTTTGGAGCCATAAAACAGTTTGGCATTGTAGGTTTGGCTATGGTTAGAAAAGCGTATTTTGCCTATAAGAAGGAAACATCACTACTGTATATTTTACTAAGTCATAAACGTAACCTCTTTTCAATTAATGCTCTATTTGGTTAAAACATCTAAATATTCAACGTCAATTGATTCGTACCGAATGTATCGAAACAAAAGGCTTCGCTCCGCTGATATTCTGCACAATTAACCAAACTACTTGGAATTTGTGTGACCACTGTGTGCGCATGGAAGAAAAATGCGATTGCCAGCGCTTCTCCCTGTAACGGACCTGATCTGGAATGTTCCAAAAATGTTTTTTTTAAAGTACAGAAAATAGAAGTCCATCTACCTTCATCCCTATTTATTCAAATGAACTTATCCGCTTTAAAAGAGAACAGCATAGATTAATATAGCACTCCATTCAAAAAAACAATGCTTATCTAGTTTTAACTAAATACGTTGTGTCGTCTTTTTTAAAAATACATGAGCAATCATATATGGACACTGTATTGTCCTCTCCGAAGCATGTGCAACATTGGAGGCCGGTTTCTTTCTAACAAATGAAAATAAATGTGGTTATTAAATAACTTGTTCTATTAATGCGTGACCGGCTATTCTTTTCTATTATTTCGACAATGGTTTTGTGAAAACCACAGTTCAATATCTTTAGTTGTGTAATTAATTATAAAAACTTTTTCAAACATACTGCAAGTACAATGTTTGAATTTAACTAAATTATTTATATATCCATTGAAAAGTTATCACAGCGCTATTATTCGGTAAATATTCTCACTACTGGCTGTCAATTAAGTAACAAAACTGACCAATATTAATGCTTATGTAAGTAGTCTTTTTTTTTCCGCTGGAATTATCCGTAAGTGTTTATTATCTGTTCTCTTTCCCTTTCATAGATGACAGTCCTCATGTACCTGCTAATGTAAGTGGTCTTTAAGGTTTCATTTGTTCCAGGGCTGTTCCATTGACTTTTTCATTGTTTACTGAATGAATCAGTGTAAGTAAATGCCATCTGTTTCCCGCTGGTTTAATCTGCACCTTTAATTACCCAGCCAAGAGTCTAATAGAGATGATATTAAACTAAATCTTTTTGACATTAAAAGTAATTATCTCAGGACGAATCTTACACCAATGAAAATTACCTCGAAGACATCCGATTTTGATGCTCGCTTTCGCAAACGTCACTCAAGCAGATTTACACAATATTAAAGTTTTTGCACCCTGATATCACCGCGCAGTTGATGTCAATGGTGTTGATTACCATGTTTCGTACGGTTCGAATTACAACATAAGCTACTTTTCAAAAAGAAACCCTAATGATTCCCAGCGTTCTAGATGTTATATACATTTACAAAGGACGAAAATAAAACATATATTTCCTACTACAAGATCATGAAACTATCGTGTTTCATGCAGGTCTGTCGGGCAATACTTTTAAGAAATGCTTTTTTTTAATGCGCAATGTCATATTAGAAAGTAAACAAATTACTGGTCTCAGTATAGATGTATTCATGCGGTTTAATATAGCATGAAAAGGATAGAGTTATATAAGCAAATGAAGTACACATATCCCTTATATATGCACACAAACGAAACGTGTGCACACATCATCCAAATTCATTAGTACACACGCTAACGAACTGTCAAACTTCATCTTGTTAAATGGGTTAGCCTTTAAAAGGCTGTAAATTGTAAATGTGGTTTGATATTTGGTTAACCCGTATTTATTATGGTCTGGTTTAAATCGAATCATAGTTTCACTGTGACTGAGTCACTTGTTTTTCCTTCAAACAATTCACCTTTGAACAAGCGAGTCTTTATAAACTATTCTGGAGCAAATCCAGGAACATTTTCTTAAAACCCATAGACGATTGAGTTTTTTCCAGGTTTTTAAATTTTCACAAAGGAAAAGATTGACCCAACATATGTAGCAGCATGTTGCTGACCCGAGCTCCCTAGTGCGGCATTCTCACGGCTTGCTGGCTACTGCTGTCCCACCTGAAGGTTGCCCGGTCCCCGATTGCCATTGAGCCGCTCCCCGGAGCGGGAGCTGAAACAATTAGGTTACTACAAGGTTAGAGTAGCACATCTAACATCAGATAAGCTTTGGGAAACCCAGCACTTATGCACGCTTCGTCTCCTAACTAAGTGTTCATTAGGTTGTTAACCTCTTTGAAAAGCAAAGGGCATGTGATAATGTCCTCTTCACAAATGCAATCTTTCCCTTAAGGCAGTTCACAAAACCTAAAATACCTGTAGAATACAAAACTGAACTGTACAATTTCTACTTTTCAATATTTCCCTTGTTATGCAAATAATTAAATGTTAATTATACATGTTCATTTGTGTGCTGTGCTGTTAATTAATACGTCGTTTAATAGTAACGTGCTCGTTATGTTCTCCCTTTTTAAAAAGCTAATCTGTTTTTGTTGTATTTATATTTTTATGATCCCGCTGGTCTAGAATACGTTTACAATAGAAAATACACGCTTAATCTAAGTTGTAATTCCAGCATGTTTGTGTGTTGATATTGCATTGATGAACTATTATACACGTTATTATTTTCTCCATATTACTTTCAAGCAATTGCCAGTGAATGCAAATCAATATTCTCAACAAAACTCCATTTGAGGCGATTTTACCATAAAAACGTACTAAATCGATCATTCGCGCATGTTTGTGTGTAATAAATGCGCAAGGGTGTAGGGTTTTGTACGAATTGATGATGTAATTTAAGATCGTAATTTGATTTACCTAAATTTCTTAAAATATGGCACCTCGCATAACAAAGGTTACACATTGTTCTTTATCGGAGTTGGGTTAAAGGCAATATCTGACAGAAAGCTATCCATGGCCAATTCATTCTGTTTAATCGCCTTCAAGAATCGCTGCTGGCAGCGTGTCGGACCTCTTCAAGTTTAGAAAGTGAATGGCTTTTTAAGCAAACAGCCTCACCTTTAAAGAAATCCGCTAGTTCCGTTTAATAATGCTCTTATTTCTAATTGATGGATTTCCAAGGAAGAGCCCGAAATGAGTAACTCTGACCAGATTCCCACAGCTATTGTGTGGGTTTTTGGTTCTTTTAGGACCATTTCTGCCTCTTTATTTTCCAACCCCTCGGGCATGGATTAAAGCGTCAGACAATTTTATCTTCGCACCTCTGCGCCGGTTTAAGGCACTTTGAGGTAATGTGAATAGAGGGCTTTAAGAGAAAAAAAGTTGCATGTTATTATAACTGCACCACTGATCATTCTGAAAGGGGCTACGGCAACTGTAGGAACAAACATCTACAAAGTACTAATTGATCACTTAAAACGGCGGTCTGTGCACCACATCTTTGGGAGACGAGCTTCAAAACTGTTTACAAAGGAGACGCGTTGGTTTAATGGGAAACTGCCAACAGCAATAGCAATAGCACGTGTCTTTTTATGCAACTAAAAATAAGTTTATTTTAGGGTTAAGCAAAAATAGTACTGATTACTGCAATGAAAAAGATCCTAATGAGATAATAATGCATAGGAATATTTAATCTGGTCGACCAAAATCATTAAATATGATTCGCTTCAAATGGTATTAGAATAGTCGATTAAAATTTATATAATCTCAATACAAGTTAAATATTAAGGATACTTATTTGGTCTCTTCAACATGAAAACGGTTTTCATTTCTTGTGCACCAGGTATGCGCTGTAATTAAAATTCAAACCCCGTAACATACATCTGCTTCGTCTTTGCCAAATGAATTGAAGAGGAAAAAAGATTGCATTTAGATCACAGATGGGTGCAGGTTTTGGAAGAAATTTGAGAAACACCATTGTCCGAAATCAAAACTCAATGTGTTCGCTGAAAGGAGTATTCTTTAGCCTTCGGAGTTGTATTAGACTTGTTTTTTAAACTTGAAGTGTTCCACACAATTACTCCGGTCCTAAATGTCACAACCATTCTGATTCCAAGCGTGGCTGATTCTAAATGTTATAAAAAGCTAAAGAAAAAAGAGTACAATTATGAAGCAATAATTATGCTACTTTGTTCGCACGCCAAAGCTTCCAAGGAAGCCGTTTCTTGCAGCATAGACGTTCACCGTTCCAGCCAGCTCCTTTTAAAAGGAGACGGTAGATGTAGTTGCCAAGTAGCTTATCAGATTTACAGCTCCAGTAGGAGGG
The DNA here is from genome assembly GCF_037043375.1 of Chiloscyllium plagiosum. NCBI lineage: Eukaryota > Metazoa > Chordata > Chondrichthyes > Orectolobiformes > Hemiscylliidae > Chiloscyllium > Chiloscyllium plagiosum. The sequence goes on along the minus strand of NW_028270147.1, from coordinate 47,991,359 downwards.
TTATAGTAAAGACAAAGGGTTATAGTAAAGACAATTCCTGACAACAAAACTTGAAGTTAATTATCTGGAGTTCAATGTAAAGAACATGAAATAATATACACTAAAGTAGCCAGTAACTCAAACAATGTGCAATTTTCAATAATTAGGTCCACGAGTAAAACAAAGAAATAGCTGTATATTACAAAACTCCGGATTCCCTTTATACAAAAAAGGTCTGAAGACGATAAACTTAAATTAACACGTGGACAGAAGACTAATAGCTTAGCTTTGATTTATTCCGAATGAATTTTCATTCGGATTTGTATACGCTACCATAAGATTTTACGTTGTTTAACGCATGTTATATTTTATATAAACATTCATGAAGGTAATGTATTTAACAACCAGTGGATTGAAAATACCTTATTTCCAATCATAGTCAAACTAGGAATACAATTATAAATGCCAATATGTCCAGAAATGCTCCGCCTGTTTTCCTTTATATGTAGATTTAATTACATCAATATTAGCGCATGGATGTGAATATAAACTTTTCTTTTCATTAAGATGTTAGCTTCAGTTGGGAGATCAGTAACTGTTCATTCGAAATGAAAAAAAAATAGGATTCGATACCCTAGCGTGTTGTCTTGTCCAGTATTTAATTAAAATGCATCAATTTCTTGGTAATTAATTAGATGAGGTACAAACAGAGGTAAACAGTGTACAATTTTACTGTTAAATATTAACAGTTGAAAAATGACAGCAAATAGAAATATAAACTTCACTCACTGTTAGAAAGATGATGCAATTAACATTACTGTGACAGAGGCCGGGAGGTTTAGAAGTTCCTGTTCTATTGTGTCAATATCAATATCTATTGATTAGTTTTTAATAAATAAGCAAGCTAGCGTTTTAATTGTGTGTTTGACATAGTCAAGCCTGACTTACAAACAACATTCCTCTTCCTGAAGAAAAACAAGTGCAAGAGAATGACATTGCCATTGTTTGAACCACAGCATTTACATCAAAACATGTTCAAGTCTACCTCACTTTAAATGAGAGACTGATTTCCATCCAGCCCTGACATATTCTCATCAGGCTTTACCTTTGATACGGAGGATTGTACAGCTGGCTGTTATTTAGTCTGGACAAGTCTGAAAGGAGTCGTGTGTTGAAAATAAAATGGCAAAAAGACCAGATTTGACCACAGTACAGAACAGTTCTGAATTTGTAGCGTGGCAACCGGACTCAAGAGGACCTGTTCTTTTTAAGGCATATTTCATGTTTAAGAAAATCTGACACTTCATTTGAATGATCAGTACCTTTACCTGAGAAGTTTTGAAAGGTTAGATTCCTTGCTAATATACAAAAAGGCAATTAGTTGCGTGATTTGCGCCAAAAAGCGTAGATTCGCTTCGAGTTATTAACTGTGTCAACCCTAATGTGCTAATTTTAAAAACCAATTGAAAGCACTTCGTATAATTCATTCCTCTCTTACATAACCATGAACGACAGCCTTATAGGAACAATATTTTTAAACCTAAGCAATTCCAAAAATATAATAATATATACAAATAAACATCAACATTTTGAATGTGAAGATCAGGCGAGATCAGCAGTATCGCTTATTACTGGCGATGTCAACTTATTCAATCAACTTAACATACATACTTTACAAATCAATTTGTTTTTCTCAAAATTTAAAAATTATCCAGAAATTTTCAGCAGAGCATTGTTTGTATTTAAAACATAATGTAGCTGTCAATGCATACTGAGACGACGCGGCACTTTTACAACTTGCCACTACTTAAAGTATAAATAGTGGAAACGCGTTATATTAAAAATACACTGATATGATTATATTCGAGCAGGAATATTTTCAAAGAACAAAGCAAAAGTAATTTTAGGTAGAGGCATGGCACACACGCTTCAGGAACTACTTTGATTGTTAAGGCCACCAATATATGCTAAAGTAAGTATTCTGTACAAAAAGGCCCTAAGTACTTAACATTGCAAAGTTATTGGAGCTTGCGTTTTCATTTAATACAACAAATTTATAGTTTCCTTGCTGAACAACTCCATTAGTCACCACTGGAGTGTGATATTACTCTCGACAAATTCGTGTTTAACACGGACTAGCTGTGATGCAGCAATTTATTTGCAGAAAGATAAGCTCACTAAACTATATCTTGTGGTTAAGTTACCATTATTTGTCATGTAAGATACACTTGTTAAATTATGTCCCGTTTTCTCATAGTTAAAATGTTCAGTATTTAGCTGCGCTGCTGTCAATAATCGCCCCTTCCCAGCGAATCATTTACTAACGTCCAAATATCAAGAGTCCAAACATCAAGTAAATGTTAACTATGTGATTTATAAGCAGACTGGATGATGGCTGCGTGCGGCTTTTAAAGATATTTGATTAATCCTTCATCTCCTCCAAAATGCAGTTTTGCCAGCAGTCTGAGGTTTTCGGACCTCAGTCATGGTTTTAAAAACACATGCGTGCGAATGAAAGAAATGCCATGGTTGTTTTTTTTAAACTGAAAGATCTTGCAACAGACCTAAAATTGCCTGGAGCAACTCGTTAAAACTACGCGATAACCATTTTTGTCAAATCTGTTGCCTGCGTTTATTCACTTGGAAATATTAATCCATGAGTGCAGCTCACAAAGCCATTGCAAATTCCAGGCTGTGATCTTTACGGTGCTAAAAGACTGACAGGCATCAAAGCAAAAACTTTCAGACTTTAGTTACAGCACGTGTACAGATGGCAGGGGTTGTCTTTCAGTAACTTCACAGATTTTGATGAGCAAAGATCGTGGCTGTGTAAAGTAGACAATGAACTATAGGCTCCGATCTATCGACCCTTTTGATTAAAACTGCATGGGAAATGTATACACACAGCAGGGCCAATGCACAAAATGTACTTACGAAACTTAATTCCAAGCGTGAGTAATCATTTGTTGCAGGGCATTTGACCAAGATAAGGTAACAGTTCAATACATTTTGCACTTGGTATTTATTTAAAATGACATTTTAAAAAAATATATTTATACATCATATAATCACGGAGAGATTAATGCTAGATTCCATTCTATGAGACCAGAGGCCAACTTTCAAGTATACATTAATAAACAGAGATCAGTTGCCTTACTTTTGTGATAGGAGTCTCATTATTTAACACAGTACAATTGAGAAGACATCACTAATCAATGGTATTTTGTTTACCGCTGCACTCACATACATTCTTAGTTGGAGCAACTCAACTGGTTCATAATCCAGTATTTCTGTCCAACAGTCTAGCTTCCACGTCCCTGAGGAAAAAAAGGCGTCGTAGGGAAAAAGGTGTTGCATTTAATTTCAGAATAAGAGAATGGACTTCAAGATATTTTCCTGTATGTTCATGGCACAATAGATGCCGTTCCCTATTTATAACTCAAAAAGATTACAATTCAATTGTATAGGCACCCTCATATTTTTAAAATTATTCCATGACAAACAACACAATCCAACTAAATTAACCCACAGTACTCTGCAGATGCTGTACATCTGAAATATAAACAGAAAGAACTGGGAGAAAAAAACTCAGTCGATCTGGCAGCTTCAGCGCAGAACGAAACCAACTTAACATTTTGAACCTAATCTGGTTTCTTCAGGAGGTCAGGATTCTCTGACTCAAAATGTTAAACTCCGGTTCCTCTCTCCATAGAAGCTGCCAGACCTGCTAAGTTTCTCTATGATTTTGTTCTTATTAAAATCCATTAAACTCCAACTTATTATGAACCAGTCCATATTCAAATTGATCACCAAACTTTACAAACAACATGAATCATTCTCTGTTGTTATTCCAATTTAGTGGTCATAGAGCAAATCTAAAGGTACCTTTTGGAGAATCTTCCGAAAGCCACATCACCAATGTTAGCCCATAACAAGGTGGAAAGAGGCAAAAAGTATGGTGCTGCAATTGGCATTTGGCTCCTTACTCCCATGTGGAGAAGACCCTAACTCTCACTGCCCCAAGTAGCTGCCTGATAACGGCCAAGCCCCTCGAGTGGTATTGAAAGCTGCACTTAATTTTCTCTGCTGGGACCTTCTGATTGAAGGATGTCTCCCTTGGCATGACTGAACAGTACTCCCCTCAACATGGCGATTTAATTGAAGCACATGCAATGACTTGTTGCATCAGTTATTGGCACAAGTGGAGCATGGTTAACTACAGCAACATGTCCACCCTATGACAAGCTAGGAGAAAATAGAGAGTTGGGTGCTGGAAAAGCGCAGAAGGTCAGGCAGCATCCGAGGAGCAGGAGAATTGACATTTCAGGCAAGAGCCCTTCATCAGGAATGAGATTTGTGAGCCGAACGGGTGGAGAGATAAATGAGAGGCGTGGTAGGTGATGGGTCAGAGAGGAGGGTGGAGAGGATAGATGCGAAGGAAGAATGACAGGTAGGACAGGTCATGAGGGCGGTGCCGCATTGGAAGGTTGGAATTGGGATAAGGTGGGAGAGGGGAAGTGAGGAAACTGGTGAAATTCACATCGATACCCTGGGGTTGGAGGGTCCCAAGGCAGAAGATGAGGCAGTCTTCCTCCAGGCATGGGGAGGTAAGGGAGTGGCGATGGAGGAGGACCAGGACCCGCCATGTCCTTGGCTGAGTGGGAGAGGGAATGGTCTTTACAGGAGGAGGATAGCGGAGAGGAGGGAAATATATGTCTTGACAAGCTGTTTGGCTCTGTGTCAGTACAGACACAAATTCATGACCAGTTTTGCCTATTGTGAACCTAAGTGAGCGAGCATCCGAAATTGAGTAGTCCTGAAATGCCTGGTCCAGTCCATGAGTTGAGTGCCTCTGTATAGGCACAAAGCATCTTTGCAGCAGTACTGGAATGAGAACTGCTAGAGGGCTCCTATACGTGGCATTGAAGTGTACTATCAAGAGATCAGAGATATGATGTTGAAGACAGGCTGATGCCAATGTCCATGGCAAGGGTGGAGGTGGTCACTGCTCATATAACATGTCCAGAGATGTTGGTGACTGTTTTTTAAGATGGAGATCCAGAAGAGCCAGCAGTGATCTGAATTTGCCAGGTCTGTGCTTTAACTTTAGTGTTGGAAATTCTTGTGCCCCAGTTTCTATCAAGTGCATGGTACAATAGGAACCTGCCTATTAATGAGGAGAAATTTGATGTAAATGAGATTAATAATGAGCAACAATTCCTGTTAATAGATATCTTAATGCTCACAACTGAGAATCACATCTCAACACCCTGAAATCTTTGGAATTTGTTCCAATTTGTTCAGTGATTTGTTCTCCCAACATTGGAAAAGGCATCCCTGGACTTCTCACATGATCCTAACAGATTTCTTTTCATAGCCAATGTCATTCAAGGCCTTAAGATTTTTAAAATTTAAATTAAATTAAAAGATTAAGGTTCAACTCAATTGTGTTTAAGTGGCATGGTAACAAAACATATTTCGTAACTGTGAATGATCCATTATTGAAAATTGAGAAATTATGTTGAATTAAATGCAAATAACTCACATTCAAATAATTACATTTATAGCCATTTAAGTTACTATATATGCTGCATATTTCATTAATTATCAAAGTTCCAGTGGACATTTATGGGTAAAGAAAGTTAATCTAAGAGTTGAATTAGAAGCTCCATGAATAGGTGACTTAGAGCTTACAAGGTGCTTAATCCAAGTAGAAGTCAATAAACATATTTAGTGCTAATGTTTATACAAACATTTTTCTTGTAGGTTTCAAACCTTGATGAATATTTTTTAATCTGACAATGAACAACAGAGGTATCCAATCTTTAAGTGGCAAATTAACTCCAGAAAATTGGGCTGTAAGAATTTGGATAACTTAATTGCATTGCTAGGATAGACATATTCAGGTCTCACTTTATGCTTTTGCACAATACATTTAATCTGTTCATTGTGTGTTTTGCACTACTATATTGGGCCAATTATAAACCAACATTTGATGTTTATTCACTGCCATGCACAAGTTAATGTGGTTGAGGTTAAACATTGAATTGTGATGCATGAAATATTATTTACTGGAAAGTGCATGAGAACAGATATATTTTCTTGTTGCCAGATGTGATAATAGATACCATGTTGCTAGCACACTATGCACAAGATAGCTAGCCTTATTTATTTACAGGTAAAACTACATATAAACATGAAAAGAGACAAAATGTGTTCAAGGAAAAATAATCAATCATGCAATGATATGAACAGGATGTATTGTCTTTAAACAATGACAGTACTCATAATTCCTGCAATTTCTATCAGTATGTCCATTGAAGCAGTTTCTGTAGGCTAGCTTGGATAGATGGTTTGTAATACAGAGTGATGCCAAGTTGTGTGCTCAATTCTCATATCCACTGAAGTCACTATGAAGGCCTGACCTTCTCAACCTCACCTGAGGCATGACGACCCTCAGGTTAAACTAATTGCATGTCTCTGTCTAACAAGATAGCAGACAATGGCAACTTTCACAACATTCACTTTCACAATGAACATGCTATGAAATAATATCCTATCATTTTTACATTTTTTCTATTAATCCAAAAGATGTTGGGAAATAGTCAATGATCCAGCATTATAAGGATATGTCTCACTTGATGTGGTAGTAGTGAAGAGAATTTTCAAATTTCTACTTGGGTCAAATGTTTGATCTCAAAGACAAAGTATACAGTGCTTAAATAGGACATGAACATTTTTCCTTTTGTCAGCTACAAAATTCCATCTGGATTCCCTAGGAGCCACATAAATTTTATTTGATCTTGTTGAATCTGAATTTCAGCTTTCAGATATGCTGGTATCATGACAGTCTCAACACTATTTACCCAAGAATTGCAGAGTTAGTCACCAATGCCTAGACTCTGGTCATACTGAAAATTAAACCATTGATTGCAAATGCTGTCTTTGAGCAATGACTTACTTCTCCACAGAAGGTTGATTCCAAATTCAATGCATAATTAAACAAGCAGTTTATACCTTGCTTCAAAATTACTCTTCTGTTCAACAACTTAATACAGAATCCTAATGCAACCTGAGAAATGTAATACAACTATTATTCTTGTGGTGCCTCAATTTTTTTCTGTGTCCAGCTTCTTGAACGAAGACTCCAGTCATGGATATCTTTTGCCATGATCTGAAAAACTTTTCCTGATGCATCTCCAGCAAGACAAGTTAATTTAATTGATTTTAAACTTAATACAATGTTGAAACAACGTACACTATATCACTCCCTGTTATTGCTGTTTCAATGTATATGCTTTCCTTTGATCAGAATTTCCTGTTTTAATTAAAGGTCATTAAGGTGAAATGTTTCTGTCTTCATAGACTTGCTGATTTTTCCAGCACCTGCAGTATTTTGCTTTTGTATTTTTACAATGTTAGCTGCCTGTAACATCTGAATATTGCTAAAAAGTGATACAAAATAAAAACTTTTCTTCTTATGCTCACGAAGATTAACTCACAAGAAACCAAACTCGGAGAGGGAAATATGCAACCAACTTGTACAATTTAAAAAGAGGGTATTTTCAAACCTCACAATACATATCCAACATTAGTTGTGATTCAGTTATTAGACAACATGGACTAAGTATTACCATGTGTGCTAAGAATTGCATTGGAAACACTGTTGGACCTGCAGTGCAATGTATATACGAGTTACATGCATCAACACAAAGGATCCCATTCTATGTATGGAAAATAATTTAATTTATTTGCAATTTTTTCTATTAAGGGACAGGAAACTGCCAGTGCATGCTATATTCCCCATGTCAAAACCCTAAAAATCTAAACCATCTGCCTGATCTAAGATGCCAGCAGAACTGTGATTATACAGTGGGAGGGATTTGTCCCGGAAGTTATCAAAATTGAGTTTGGAGCCATGAACAATGGCTTTGGAAACCTTGAAGTCTCGTGGCATCAGGGTCAAATATGGGCAAGGGAAAGGAAACCACCTTCTGATAACCATGAATTGTCTTCCCTTGGTTATGGTTTTTCATGCTAAACAACATTTGGAGGAAGTATTGAGGGTGGCAAGGATGCAGGATGTTGTCTGGTTCAGGGATGTCAATACCTGTGACCAGTATTGGCTCAGCAGTAGCAGCAGCAGCAGCACTACTGATTGAGACATAAAGGGCATTGCTTCTAAACCAGGTTTGAGGCAGGGAGTGAGGGAAGCAACAAGAGGGAAAAACATATGTGACCTCATCCTCACCAATCCGCCTGCACAGATGCATCTGTCCATGACAATTTTGGTAAGAATTAACATTGAACAATGCTTGTGGATATGAAGTCCCATCTTCATGTTGAGAGTGCCCTCCTTTGTGTGGTGTGGCACTACCACCATACTGGATGCAACAGACACTCTAGCAACTCAAGACTGAGCATCCATGAGGCGCTGTGGACCATCAACAGCGGCAGAATTCTACTCTAACAAAATCTGTGACCCTATAGCCCAGCATATCCCCCAATCAACCATTACCATTAAGCCAGACAATCACCCTTACTTTGCTGAAGAGTGCAGCAAGATATACTAGGAGCAGCACCTGGCATACCTAAACACAAAACGTCAATCTGATGAAGTTACAAACATACTACTTGCATGCCAAACAATATAAACAGAGCTAAGAGATCCCACAAACAATGGATCAGAACTGAGTTCTGCAGTCCTCTATCATAAAGTCAAATGTGGGGATGTTCACTGGTGATTCCACAATGTTTAGCACCATTTGTGACTTTTCAGATACTGAAACAGACCATGTCCAAATACAGCAAAAAGTGGATAATATCCAGACTTGGGCTGAAATTGGTAACATTCACACCACACCAATGTCAAGCAGTGAGTATCTTCAATAAGAGACAATCTAAACACCACTCCTTGACATTCAATAGTGTTGCTATAACTGAATGCTCGACTATACTTTGGTTACCATGGACCAGTGTTGAAGAGGGATTTTAAAGAGAAGACCTGAGTCGTGTTCAGCAGCATAAATTGATCTTTCTTTGGAGCTCCATACCAATGGAGTGTGGGAGAGGCCTGGAGAGACAAATTCCAAGACACTTTAACTCTCCCAATAAACCTATTCTGAAGAAGAGTCACTAGACTTGAAACATTAACTCTGGATTCTCTCCACAGGTGCTGCCAGACCTCCTGACATTTTCCAGCAAATTCTTTTTGTGTTTCTGATTTCCAGCATCCATAGTTCTTTTGGTTTCATTTTTTTTTTAAGGTTAGATTCCCTACAGTGTGGAAACAGGCCCTTTAGCCCAACAAGTCCACACTGACTCTCCGAAGAGCACCCAACCTGACTAATGCACCTAACACTATGGGCAATTTAGCATGGCCAATTCACCTGACCTGCACATCTTTGGACTGTGGGATGAAACCGGAGCACCCGGAGCAAACTCTACACAGACAGTTGCCTGAGGCGGGAATTGAACCCGGGTCCCTGGCACTGTGAGGCAGCAGTGCTAACCACTGAGCCACCATGCCACCCCCAAGTCCAGTTTCTCCCGTTCTATCCAAACTAAATAATATGTTTAAATCAGCTTGTTACAAGGCTGCTATCCAAGCTTCCCTTATCAAAAATGTCTGATACTTACATGACTAAGATTTACTTGGTGTCCCACTAAGATTTCTTATAAGGCACTTCCTTATCTTAAAGGCTATGATTCCTGCAGTGGAATCTGCTGTGTTCAACCAACAATTCTCTTCAGCCACCCCATTATGGTATCTAAACACCACAGGCAGCCATTATATGTTTCCTTCAGCTAATGGCAGCTCCAACACCAGATACTAAACTGGATTTGTTGTTTCAATAAAGTGGCTACAATAGCAGATCAGATGCTAGAAATACTGCAGTGGGTAACTCACCTCCTGACTCTCCACCATCGACAAGGTTCACGTGATATGTGTGATGAAATACTCCCCAACTGCCTGGATGAGTGCAGCTCTAACAATAATCAGGAAGCTTGATACCAACCAGAATAAAGCAATCTGCTTGATTGGCACCACCTCCACAAACATCCATTCCCTCCACTACCAATGCCTTGAAGCAGCAGTATGTATTATCTACAAAATGCATTGCAGAAATTCACCAAAAATCCTTAGACACTACCTTCCACACCCACAACCACTACCATCTAGAAGGACAAGGGCAGCAGATATTTCAGAACTCTATCACCTGCAAGTTCCCATCCAAACCACTCGTCATCCTGACTTAGAAATATATCACAGTTCCTTCAGTGTTGCTGAGTCAAAATCCTGGAGTTCCCTCCCTCAGTGGTATTGTGGGTCTACCTACACCACTTTAGTGGTTCAAGAAGGCAGCTCGCCACCACTTTCTGAAGGCCAACTAGGAATGTGTTATGAAGATGTGGGTGAACTATACATTTTAAGAGAGTTAAAAGCAAGCAGTGACAGCACCATAATATTCTCAATAAGACACAATGAACATGTGCTCCAGCTACTGGAGTAGCTGGATGCTTGGAAACGACAAAAAACAAATGCAAATTTGGCCAATCAGTTTAAATTATTCCCTGAAAAAATACCAATTTTCAATCAAGTTTGAATTGAGTATATTGCCAATCTTAAAGTCAATGATGCAATCCGATGCTCTAGAGTATAAGACAGGGGAAAAATTGAACAGTTGGGAGGTGAACTACCAAGCCCCAGCAGGTAAAAGACTGCCTTAAAAATAGCTCTATTAAAGGACCTTTTTTGATCAGTAACCAATGAAGCAAAATCCCTAAGAAGAGAAGACAACACAGGAAGGTCCAAATAGAAGAACTGAAAGCTGCCTGGTTTTGAGATAAGAAGTGTTGTTTTGTAAATCTGAATTTGGAGTTTTATTGGACTAGTATTATAGAAGGGAAGGTAAAAATACATTTGAGGAAGGAATTGTATATAGTTGTTCGTTAATTATTCTCTGTTATATTTTAAGAAATAAAATTGTTAATTTTTACTTTAAGTAGTTCTTGGCCACTTGAATTTTTACAAATTACTGCACGGGAGAAATCTTTTCTGTATTGCTAGTGATAAATTAAGCAAGAGGGTTTACCCCGTGTCGTAAGAGATGCATATGTTCCATGAGTCAATAAAAGCCAGCGTCTAACCAAACAGAACCCACTTCTCATGCTATATACATTTTGAGTTCTCTTTCCAGATACGGTTTCCTGCTGTCAGTTCTGGTGTATGCCAGATGAAAATCTTCAACTTCATGTCTCTTTTTAACAGTGTTTAGATTCTGTATTGCCAAGCAAACATGTGAAGAAATATGGAAATACATGCATCAACTTAGTGTTTTGCTACATTTCTAAACCCTTCATCTACAGTGAATTACACTTGAAATTTAATGATTTATTAAGCAGAAAAAGCATACCAAGCATTTTTACATGCAGCATTAACTTATATTGAGATGATTCCAGATAGCTAATAATTTTGGATTGATGCTGGAAGGAGGAATATTACACAGCCAATAGGATAATTGTTCCTTATGTTTGAATACTCCTTGAGATCCCTGGTATCCTTCTGAACACTAGAACTGGCAAATTGCCACCTATAGTTTCCTGCATCATTCTAAGAATACAACTTCTGATATTGCAGTTTTTTTCCTGCATTGAATTGCCAGCTTAGATTATGCAGTCAAGCTTGAAATACTTCTTAAAAGTAGTCACTATGGACAATTATGTTTTGAAGTATTAGGCAATGGCACACATCCAGAGCAGGAATTAGTATTTGAATTGAATAAATGGTAAAAATTGTTGGTTCAGGATGGGTGCACACACAGCTTAGGAAAACTTTGGAACTGCTCCCATTTTCCTTTTTTTCTGAAATATGGCACAATTAAACTTTCAGCAAATTAACAAAAGTGGCCCACAAAAAGTCTGAGTGACTTTTCCCACTTTATCCTTATTTCAGGAATTAAGTAAATTTTTTGAAATGTAATCTTTTATGCTAAATACTGATCATAACCTGAAGCTTCGGAGTAGCCACTTGCATCTCTCCTTCCTTTTCTTTCCCTTATACTTCATGGCCAATCCAAACATCATTTCAGCCCTACTCTATGAAACTTCCTCCCTAAATATTTCTGCTCACTATTTTCATCTTACAACACCATCTCTCAATCCATCTCTCCCATTTACTTCATGGTTACTTTTCCTAGCTTTCCTCACCAGTGTTAGGCATTCAGTACCTTATCTATTCTTTTCTCTGCACAATTTCAAATGATATGTGTATTGTAATAGGACCAGTTCTATTACAATCAGACAGAGTGTCTACTCAGGAAGGGAATTTCCACTCTATGTTTATTGGAATCCACTTGCAGTAGCAGGAGTGAAATTTCAGGGATGAATGTAGGCATTTGAAATGTTGAATTTGTTTTTAGATTAGATTACTTACAGTGTGGAAACAGGCCCTTCGTCCCAACAAGTCCACACCAACCCTCCGAAGAGCAACCCACCCAGACCCATTCCTTTACATTTATCCCTTCGCCTAACACTACGGGCAATTTGGCATGGCCAATTCACTTAACCTGCACATCTTTGGACTGTGGGAGGAAACCAGAGCACCCGGAGGAAACCCACGCAGACATGGGGAGAATGTGCAAACTCCACACAGACAGTTGCCCGAGGTGGGACTTGAACCTGGGTCGCTGAGAGGCAACAGTGCTAACCACTGTGCCACCGTGCCACCCCATAATTGCATGTAGCTTTTAGCATGGACTAGTTAGACTCCATTAAATATTTATAATTTACTTCATTTTCTTAAAAGTAACCTTTAACACATATCTAAATACATATGACTTCTTTATATTTAAGAGTAATACGTAGAACATTCAGTCCATTGAGTCTTTGTCAGCTCTTTATAAAATAATCTACTCAGTCCCATTCCTCTGATCCATCCCCCTGCAAGTTTATTTCTCCCAAGTGATCATCCAATTTCCTTTGAAACTATTTGTCAACTATGCTTCCACTATATAGCCTGAGTTACAGATCTTTACCACTTAGTTCATAAACATTTTTTCTTTCATATCCCCTCTTGACCAAAATCTTAAATATGTCTCCTCTGGATCTTTTTAATGGCTTTTTAAAAATTACCCAAACCTGTCATAATCACATAGACCTCAGTAAGATACAACCTCAAACTCGTTGCTTCAAGCAGTAAAGCCCCTGCCCGGCACTTTAAAGGATTTTCACATCCTTTCCAAGGTTTGGGAGATAAAACAACAAGAAATTGAGAGTCATAGGAGTGAGATTTTAGGAAACAACATAGTGAGAATTCACAATATGAAGCAGAAAAAGGTTAGGAGCCAAAGCAGTGACTGTTCAATGGGTGAAGCAGCGAGCATTTGGAAGACAAAGCAGTAAAGATAAATGGAATAAAGCAGTGAGAGATTGAGGGATAAAATAGAGACCATTCAGGAGTTGAAGCAGTGAGCATTCAGAAGCTATTACAGGTGCTTTCAGGGGCTGAAGCAGGGGACAAAACAGAAAATTTGGGGAATAAATTCACAATTTGTGGGAATTGAGAGTTTGGGGGAATAAAGCAGTAAATATTCATTGATTAAAGCAGCTAGTGTTTGGTGGAAAATAGAATGAGTGTTTGGGGGAACAAAGTAGCAGGTGTTTGAGAGATAAATCTATGTGGTTTTAGGGGACACAACAGCAAGTATTTGGAGGACAAACCATCAGGCATTGGAGGAAAAACAACAAATATTTGTGGTATAAAGTAGTGAGGTGGGGACAAACCAATGAGCACTCAGGCAATAACAATCATTCAAGGGATAAAGTGCAAAGTGTTTGGTGGATAAAGCAGTGTGTGTTCAGGTAACAAAGCAGCAAGCAATTGGGGTAAGGCAATGAATGTTCGGGAGATAGTACAGTAACTATTCAGGTTAAAGCAGCAAGCATTCAGGAAATAAAGCAATGAGAGGTTGGAGATACAGAGGTGTGTAATGGAGTAATAACAGTTTGTGATGGGGTAAAAACATAACGTATGATGGCATAATAACAGTGTGTGATGGAGTATTATGCAAGGAGAAAGAGCTCATTAATAATCCCAGTACAAAGAAACCTTTAGGGAGAAGTGACTATAATATGGTAGGATTTTACATTAAATTTAAAAAAGTGATGCTGTTCAATCCACAACCAGAGACTTCTAAATCTAAGCACAGGAAACCTATGTAGATATGATAGGCAAATAGCTTTGGTAGATGGAAATCTACATTAAAAGATATGATGTCACAAATGTAGTGGCTAGATTTGAGAGAAGTAACATCTGATCTATAACGAACGTGCATTCATTTATGGCAAAATATCCAAAAGGCAAAGTGATCCAAATGTAGTTAACAAGAGAAACTAACATTTTTAATTACATGAAAGAAAGACGCTTACAAGTTGCCGAAAGAAAGTTGTAAGATTAGGAGTATTTGAGGGTTGATCACGCAAGTGTCCAGTGGCCTCTTGGACCAGCCAGTTGCATAAAAATAGGTGCAGCTTGATGGCCACTGGGATAGAATGCCCACCAAACCCTTTAGTTAATAAGTTCTACTCCAGCAATAAGAAAAATTTTGTAATAGTGTCCTATGACATCATCAGTCTGCAGTGACATTGTGCATCTTTCATCCTGGAGGAAATGGCATTGAGGATAATAGACTCTGGGCCTCCTGTATCTCCTCCATATCCTGAGTGGATAATAATCCTTTATGTCTGTTTTCAAGGAGGAAGATACAAAGAAACCTTTATTAGAAAATAAAAGTGAGGAATTGAAAAAAATGAGTGCCAATGTAAAAATTAGTACTGGCAAAATTATTGGGATTCGAAGCTGCTAAATCCCCTGGATCTGATGATCTACATTCCAGAGTGTTAAAAGGGATGGCTGTACGGATAATGGACATATTGGTGATCACCTTCCAAATGGAATAATTTCTTGAACAGCCCAACAGATTGCAGTGCAGCAAACGTAAACCAACTATTTAAAAAAGCAGAGGAGAGAGAAAATTGAGAAGTACAGACCTGTCAGTCCAACATTGGAAGGAGTAAAAATGCTGTAATATATTATAGAAAGATATGATAACTGGATGTTTAGAAAATAAAGGTGGAATTAGACAGAGCCAGCATAGAGTTATAAAAAGGAAATCATATATGATGAAACAGTTTTTTTTAAAAATTAAGTAATTTGCAGAATAAGGGGGATCAAGTGTATGTGGTGCATTTGGATTATCAGAAGGCTTCAGATAAGGTCCTACAAAAGAGGTTAGTTAATGAAATCAGGGTATGAGAGATTGAGGGTGATATAGGGGCATGGGTTGAGAATTGGTTCATGGATAGAAAACAGACAATAGGAATAAAGTGGTCTTTCACAGATTGGCAAGCTGTGACTAGTACGGTACTCTAAGGATCAATGCATAGGCCCCAGCTATTCACAATATATATTAATGACTGGGATGTGGGAACCAAATATAATATTTTCAAGTTTGTTAATGTCACAAGGCTAGGTGGAACTGTCAGTTGTGAGGAGGTTGAAGAAGATTTTAAAGGGTTTTAAGTGGGCTATGTGAATAGGTAAAAATATGGCAAATTGTAGAAAAGGTATTCCTTCTACCAGAATTTTCTGCATCACATTCAGTCAGCTATTTGTATGCCATTTCGCTAGCCTATTTAGTTTTGCAGTGATGAATGTCACCATCACTGCCTATCACACCAAATTTTGCTCTGTGATTTCCAATGTGTATAAAACAATAAACTTGGGGACATCATTGACAATGAGCCTCCGTTCTGACAAACAACCATTGAGATAACTTACTGTTTTCTATGCTTAAGCAAATGTAAACAATTTCATTTTAGCAAGGTTAAAGTGATTTTTGAAAATGTATCTAATCAAAATTTCTGCTTACATGAAAGTGACATTCAAAAATGATTTCAAACTAACAGACTTTCTTTCTTTAGAAACACATTTCTTGTGTCTGGACAGGACAGCAAGCAGTTTATATACTACATAAGTAAATTTGGAACTCTTAAACTGTAATGGACTATTATGATCTTTACAATTTGTCTGCTGGAAAGATTGACCCTTCACCCCACATACCAGTGTGAGTAATATATTGTTGAAATGGAGAATGCCAACATGGATATTGGAGGCATCATGCACTTCTTCAGGAAGCCCTGCCTGCAGCCACAAGACTGAAGGGTGGTGATTGCTGGTAATCAGCAGGAGGTTTCCTTGCCCATGTTTGACCTGATGCCATTAGGCTTAATGAGATCCAAAGTTTATGTTGAGAACTCACAGGATAATCCACTCCAACTATATACCCCTGCGATGTCATCTCTGGTAGGTCTGCTCCTGTCAGTGGGACAGAACATATCCAGGATGGTGATGGTGTTGTCTGCAACATTGTGTGTCAGGTATAATTCAATGAGTAGGATTGTGTCGGAATGTTATTTGACCAGTAAGTAGGACAGGACGCCCAATTTTGGCAGAAGTCCCGAGGTGTTGAAAAGCTGGGCTTTGCAGAGTCAATAGGGTTGTGTTTGTTGTTGCTGGTGCCTTTGTCAATGCCAGGAAGATTATCCAGTTGATCTAGTCATTCCTTTTATCAGGCTTTGTAGCTGATAGACACAACTGAGAAGCTTGCTAGGTCATTTAAGTGTCAACCACAATGCTGTGGATCTGGAGTCACATATGGACCAGAGCAGGTGAGGATGGCAGATTTTCCTCAACTAAAAACCATTAAGGAACCACATTGGATTTTGTGACAATCATTTGTAGGAAATCATTTGAGGAATAGAGAAAGTGAGAAACCTTGGTATGGACATGCATCCCTCATTGAGTGGGCCATCAAATACAAAAACAGGGATAATAATGTTAGATCTACATAAGACACTGGTTGGTCCACAAATAGAGTTTTGTCTACAGTTCTGGCCATCACCTTATAGCAGGGACATAAAATGACAGAGACCACAGAGGAGACTTATGAGAATGTTGTCATGGCTTGAAAATTGCAGCAATGAGGAAAAGTAGCAGCAGGCTTGCATATTTTAAAAATTGGAACATAGGAGGAGGGATTGAGTAATTGATGTGTACACAATAATGAGGGCCTTGACAGAGTGGATAAGGAAGACCTGTTTCTCGTATTGGAGAGATCAATTACCAGGGCTATAAATTTAAAGTGATTGATGGAGATTTAGAGGGGATGTGAGCAAAAGCTTTTTCACCCAGAGGATGAAAGATGTCTGGAATTGACTGTCCAGTTGGCAATTGAGTGAGAAACCCTCAACTCATTTAAAAAGGACAATGGATCTGCACAGTAACCAGCATGGCTAGAGATCAGGTGACAGGAAGTGGAATTAGAATGGGCAGTTAGTTTATTCAGCCAGCACAGACATGATGGACTGAATAGCCTCCTCTTGTATGTAATTTTTCTATGGTTTTATGGTCACTATTAAGCTGGCTTTTCATTCATCTGCATTGAGGAATCTCAATCCATATTCCCCCAGATCATTAACATGGGTCTCTGGATTATGAGTCTTGTTTCAATAACACTGTGTCATCATCTGCTCCCTCCATTGTTAAAAGATACAATTCACCATGAATCATTACAAAATAGAGATGACATGTCTCTTGACATATACTTCACAAAAAATTCACAAAATCAATCAGCTAATTTAATGTTATTAGCTACTTGCAATTGCACTATGGTTTCATATAAATTCCACTCATAGCTGAAGGGATATTGAAGCCATCTCTGTGTTTTTAATTAAAACTCAATGCCTAGTTCTTTGAGAAATCAGTGCAGATTGCAGCATAGCAGTTACATATTCACAATCACTCAAAAGGTGGTATCATACATTATTAAATGAACGTTTTGATGAAATATTGTAGAAATTATGTGGGAGAAATTTGTAATCTCATTATCTTATTCATAACAAAATATGACAAATATAACAAAAAATTTAAGCGTGTGCTGTGGTCTGAATTTACTTAGGAAATATACTTGCATTTTATTGTAGTAGTTTTGAGTATTTTCAGTTCTTAAGGTTCACGATGGACTCTAGGTAATCCAACCCAGTTGATTCAACATGTACCCCAGGAGCAGTCAGTAGAACTCAAAGTTGAAGTATTTAGAAGTTACAAAAGTTTTTAAAAGCAATATTCTGAACTGAAAATAGAGCCCAATCCATTGGTTTCATGTTTTAACCATTTTCCTAATCCCAGTTATAATCTCTCCCATCCCTATCTGTAAGGTAGAAGACAGGGTGGTGGTGGACGGTGGTTTTTCAGACTGGAGGCCTGTGACCAGTGGAGTGCCACAAGGATCGGTGCTGGGCCCTCTACTTTTTGTCATTTACATAAATGATTTGGATGCGAACATAAGAGGTACAGTTAGTAAGTTTGCAGAAGACACCAAAATTGGAGGTGTAGTGGACAGCGAAGAGGATTACCTCAGATTGCAACAGGATCTTGACCAGATGGGCCAGTGGGCTGAGAAGTGGCAGATGGAGTTTAATTCAGATAAATGCGAGGTGCTGCATTTTGGAAAAGCAAATCTTAGCAGGACTTATACACTTAATGGTAAGGTCCTAGGGAGTGTTGCTGAACAGAGACCTTGGAGTGCAGGGTCATAGCTCCTTGAAAGTGGAGTCACAGGTAGATAGGATAGTAAAGAAAGTGTTTGGTATGCTTTCCTTTATTGGTCAGAGTACTGAGTACAGGAGTTGGGAGGTCATGTTGCAGCTGTAAAGGACATTGGTTAGGCCAGTGTTGCAATATTGCATGCAATTCCGGTCTCCTTCCTATCGGAAAGATGTTGTGAAACTTGAAAAGGTTCAGAAAAGATTTACAAGGATGTTGCCAGGGTTGGAAGATCTGAGCTACAGGGAGAGGCTGAACAGACTGGGGCTGTTTTCCCTGGAGTGTCGGAGGCTGAGGGGTGACCTTATAGAGTTTTACAAAATTATGAGGGGCAGGGATAGGATAAATAGACAAAGTCTTTTCCCTGGGGTTGGGGAGTCCAGAACTAGAGGGCATAGATTTATGGTGAGAGGGAAAAGACATAAAAGAGACCTAAGGGGCAACCTTTTCACACAGAGGGTGGTACGTGTATAGAATGAGTTGCCAGAGGATGTGGTGGAGGCTGGTACAATTGTAACATTTAAGAGGCATCTGGATGGGTATATGAATAGGAAGAGTTGGAGGGATATGGGCCGGGTGCTGGCAGGTGGGACTAGATTGGGTTGGGATATCTGGTCGGCATGGACGGGTTGGACCGAAGGGTCTGTTTCCATGCTGTACATCTCTATGAGTCTATTAATTTTAAGTACTTGTTAAAAGCAGGTTTTTAAAATATTTCCTCCTGAATTACTTTGATTCTAGTTTTAATCAATTGCTTGGTCATCCTTTACAGGTTTTTAAAATGTTTTGAATTCTCAGGGTTGCTACTCTCTGGCAAAACAGTAAACTGCACTCTTAAATTCAATAACGTTTTCACCACCTCTAGTTGTCTATAGCTGTTTTAAATTTTCTTTATTAATGGAGGTTTTATTCTTAAAGTATCTTCATGAAGATACATTAATTTAGAAAGAATGTTTGCGAGTTTTTGATTTATAGACATCATTTACTTCAGAGTTTAAATTTTGAACTGAATGGCAAATGGATTTTGCTCTCTGTGAGAGAGGGGTACAGGTATTTAACTTGTCAGTCTTTCTTGAGCCATGATTTTTAAATGAGCATGTGTGAGGGAACAGCTCTTGGAGTGATAATCAGAATTTGTTTGCATGTGAGAGTTTTAAGTTGAAAGGAGTAAACATTAGAAAATATTAGCTTGCTTTCAGTTTAGAAGCAGGGATTTTTTTGTGCTTGGGATTACCCACAGATGGTAAATTGTGTGGTTTCAGAAGATCCAGCTGATGGCAGGTATAAGAATGGTTTCTCTTGAACAAAGGAGTCGTCAAAACAATTTGGTAGTAGGTTACTTCAGTGTAAACATTTTACGTTAAAAATTCCAGACCAAAGGTGTTTGGTTAAAAACTTCAAGGAGTGATTTGAAACTAAGAATATCTAATTTCAGTTCTGACAAATTAACGTAAATGCCAAATGCTCAAGATAGAGAACTGAAACAGTTAATTCAAACCTATAGCTGAAGAAAGAAGGGAATTATCTCTGGCATTTGAGTACTATGAACTGATCGTGTTGGGATTGAATGGATTTTATTTTAATGTTTTGAAATTTTATAAATTGTGTTATATATAAATAGCTTGGTTTGTTTTATTTTATAAGACCTTAAGACATTGGAGCAGAAATTAGGCCATTCAGCCCGAGTCTCCTCCACCATTCAATCATGACTGAAGTTTTCCAACCCCACTCTTCCACTTTCTCCCTGTAACCCTTGATCCTCAAAAACCCATCTATCTCCATCTTAAATATACTCAATGACCTGGTCTCCACTGCCTTCTGTGGCAGTGAATTCCATAGATTCTCCACACTCTGGCTGAAGACGTTAAACCTTATTTCCATTTTAAAAGGTCTTCTCTTCATGTGAAGGCTGTGCCTTCAGTTCCTACCAATGGAAACATCTTCCCAACATTCGCTTTGTCCAAGCCATTCAATTCTGTATGTTTCAATTAGATTCCTCCTCATCCTTCTAAACTCCATCAAGTATAGATTCAGAGTCCTCAAACGTTCCTCATGTTAAACTTTTCATTCCTGGTACCATTGTCATGAATCTCCTTTGAACACAGTATAAGGCCACTACAACCTTCCTGAGATATCAGGCCCAAAATTGCACACAATACTCCAAATGTGGTCTGACATGAGCCTTATTGAGGTTCAGAAGTACATCCCTGCTTTTATATTCAAGTCGTCTCAAAATAAATGCCAACATTGCATTTGCCTTCCTAACTACTGACTCAACCTGCAAGTTTACCTTGAGAGAATCCTGGACTAGAACTCCCAAGTCTCTTTGCAGTTTAGACTTCTGAATTTTCTTCCCATTTAGAAAATAGTCCATGTCTCTATTCATTTATTTTACATAATATATTTTATAAAACTAAAACTGCAACATTGTGTGTACATGTTTCAGTGCAAGATCACCACATTAATAAATAAATGATTGATTAAGCCAGATTTCAGCCTGGGATCGGACTTGTCCAGCAGTAACATCAGCTTGGATCACAACTGTTTTGATTGTTCAAGTTTTTTGCTCATTATTTTTGAGTACTGTTCCATTCTTTTTCTTCATTGAATTGATTTATTTCCAGAAGGCAGGTATAAGAATGGTTTCTCTTGAACAAAGGAGTAGTCAAAACAGTTTCCATTTTGTTGTGTCTTCTTTTTGCTTGACAAGATTTTTGATGCAATTTTCTTACCAATTTATGCATTTCTATTTACTTGTCAGGCTCTGTGCACTAAATTTGTACTTATGTTTTGACTGTTCTATTTCATATATATTATGGCTTTTTTTTCTCTCTTGTATATTTCAATTAAAATTATTTATCATTATGAGGTTACATGTTAATAGAATATTTCCTCTCCTGTAGGAATCTAGAAGTTCGGAGCACAGCTTCAAAATAAGGGGTGTCCTATTCAAGGCTAACATGAGGATTATTTTCTCTCTGAGGCCCATTACTGTTTTAAATTCTCTTCCCAGTGAGCAATGTAGTTCATTGAATATATCTAAGGTTGAGTATGATAAATATTTGGTTAACAAAGGATTCAACAGTAATCAGGATAGGCAGGAAAGTTGAGTTAAGGACACTTCAGAGTAGCCATGATATTACAGATTGGTGAAGCAGGTTCGATAGCAGTGAATGGCCTACTCCTACTCCAATTTCTTATCTTCAGTTTCACCTGTAATTGATCTTTTCTTGTTCCACTTGTGGTTTCCTTGCCTGCTGCCTTCCATATATTCCACGATCTTCTGTCTGATCTCCTGTCTTCTTCCAAAATTTTATTTCTTGGAAGTGCTAATCTGAAAGCCTTTTTCTAATTTGGTATTTTGCATCAGTTCAACAATACACCTAACTGAGCAATTAAACATGAAACTACCCATTATTTTGTTGGTGATTTTGTAATTTCCTTTCAGAGATTTGAACTATTTTTAGGTGAGTTGACGAGTGTGGTGCTGGAAAAGCACAGCTGGACAGGCAGCATCCAAGGACCAGGTGAATCAACGTTTTGAGCATAAGCTCTTTATCAGAAACTCCTGATGAAGAGCTTATAGTCCAAACATTGATTCTCCTACTCCTCGAATGCTCCCTGACCAGCTGTGCTTTACCAGCGCCACGTTCTTCGACTCTAATCTCCAGCATCTGCAGTCCTCACTTTCTCCCTATTTTTGCATGAGCCCTAGTGACCAGAATAAAGTAATATTTCATCACTTGCAAGGTATTAGGATCTTAGATGCAACGTTGGAATGAACCTGTCTAGGATTTACATTTGTTTATATGTAAGCAAATATGGTATGACACACTTAGGAGCATAAAATTAATATGTTCCTTTTCAAACAGAAACCAATCTCCTAGATGATTCCTAGAAAAAAAATCTAAACAATGCTTTAAATAGACAAAATATATTTTTACTGTAAAAAGACACATGTAGCTGATGTATGTTTAAAAAAAACCTACCTGTTAGCATACCACAAATAGTGCCATCTACTGCACACCTGTGCTCCTTTGTAATGCTTACTTTTAAACAGAACATAAATTGCAATTCTGACAACACTATAAATTTAGCTAAGTTAACCAATTTAGAAACACAAGATGTGGTACAAAATCAATTTAGTACTGCAGTGAAATCTGAAGGCTGAGGGTTAACTGATCTTGGGTGGCTTACATGAAGTGTTTTCCCTTTGCTTGTACCTAAGTGACCGTAAAATGTAATCCATCACTGACAAGATGAACAAACTCCCAAACCATTCCCAGGCATTTTACACCTGAAAACTATAGACTGTGCCAATTTAGAAGAATTTTATTTGCTAGAATATCACAGGGTTGTGCACTAAGTGCCAAAGGTCTAATATTGAGGCTCAGCTGTGGAGCTGCAAATACAGGCATTCCATTCAGCAATTTGTTCTCCTTCTTTCCCCAAGACAAAGTGCAGTGATTGCAAATTTTCATTACATGGTCAAACAGGTGACAATAATGAAGGTCTGGGTTGAGAAAAGCCTTGATGAGGCTTTCTGAGGATTTCACTATTGCGCTGCATCTAGAAATATTCAACACATTGTAAAAAACAAAATTATTTCTATAGTTTGTAGGTAAATACAACAAATGAGGCCATAAGGAGCATGAATGCTATACTGTTTAAGAAAATCACCAGGACAGATCCATCACAGATGGCCCAGTCAGGAGTGACCCTCGGAATCTACAATATTGGCTCCAGATTCCATTTACCCTAATGCATCAATGGGTAAGGAAACCCACCTCTGAACAGGTTACTGAGTGAAATATGTCAAAAAAAAAAGGAAGAGTACAGACCAGACTGCTGCCTTATGAGCACAGATAAAACTGGTCATCCTTGAGGGGCTGTGGGCCACCATCAGCATAATTGTGCTTAACCATAATTTGACAACTAATGGCCATTGTGCACCATGTACAAGATACGCCACAGAAACTTACCAAGGCTTAACAGCACCTTCCAAATCTGGAGGACATAGGCAACAGATGCATGGAAACACCCACGTCCTCAAGTACTGTACTCCCATTCACAAATATCCTGCCATCTTTAAATGAAAACTGTTGCCCCAAAATTCCCTTTCTTTGAACTTGCTCCCATGTTTCAAGTTTATATTCATTTTTCCCAAAATTTCATTTTTATGTCTGCTGGTTTTGGTACCAGCCAGAGCACCAAAAATATCTCCAAGTCATAAACAACATCTGTTATCCTGACTCTAGTGTTATTAGCTTTGCTTTGATCCACATTAGTAACTTTATCAATACCTGACTAGTTGCAATTCCAGCCTGAATTTCTGCACCTTTCCTCCTTCAAGGTTCTCCTAAAAACCTCACTGACAGAGCTTTGAGTTACACTTCCTAATATCATTATTTGGCTTGTAATCTCTTTATTGTTTTCAAGTTTGGGATATTGATATTGTTTAAGCAATGAAGGTGATATTGAATTTAGGTAAGAAATAAAGAAAAACAAATCAGCGTAAAAAAGAAAAAAAGTGAATTTAAATATCTCAAGCAGGTCTGCAGACAGTAAAAAAAGTTTAAAAACAGATTTGTAGTACGCTATATAAGCATACTTGAATCCAATTATTCTTACAAGTTCAAATGAAGGCTTAAGACAAATATACAGAATTATATTTATTATAAAAACTTTTAACGATTGCAATGTACTTTCAATTGAAATGTTTATTCTTAATGTCTATCAAAATTATGTCATTGGATACTTGTGTTCCCTACATGCAGGTTTCACACTATTTTAAAAGCTAAAACATAAATCTGAATCGCAAAAATTACTGCAAGTGCTACTTTTTTTTATACGACACTTAGGTACAATAAAGGAACCTGCATGCTTTGCCAAATAACCTGTAAAGTAGTACAAGGCCAGTTGTACTGGGCAACTTATGAAGCTGTAGACAAAGGTTAAAGAATATATAATGGTAATGACTTTTACTGGTTAAAGGAAAACCAGTATGGTTTTAAAAGTTGAATGTTTTTCATTAATGTTCAAGATGCAAGCATTGTTTATCATTGGTTAACTTTCATCAACTGGTTTTACTGCATACCAATGCTAAGACTAGCACAAGTTACATTTGATATAAGGAAATTCATATGACAAACTGCAATGTTAGATAGCATTTTAAGTTTAGGATTTAAGCAAATTTTCTAATTACAGTTAATTTTGACATCTCAGTGATAGCAATATAAAAATAACGGATAGTTAGCTTTAAAAATAATGCAAAAAGTTTGGTAGAATTTGTCTAAATTTTACATTTCAAATATTGAATACTTCATTTGGTAAGTGGACCAAACATTGTATCACTCTGAATACGGTATTTAGAATTTTATCCAAAACGATAATGTTCCAATAATCCTCTCTAAATAAGATGTAGTTCACACAATGCACATCCATAGTTAACATATACATGTAAAACCTCCTTAAAATCTCCTACATCTTTTGCACCAATGTAACCATGAACAAGATTCAGATATAAATACATAATCAATATCATTCTTAATAATGAACCTCCACATTTTTGCATGCCAAGAAGAAATCTCTACACCCGCTGTATTTCTGCTGCATTCAGGAGAATATCAGTTCTCATCTTACTTCAACAACTGTAAAATTTAAGTTCCCAATTGAAAAACCCTAGATATTTTATAGCCTTTGCTTGGGAATTATTTTTACTGAGTTAATCATCAGTCTGCTGTCAAATAATTAACTGGTTAAAATTAAATTTCTTATTTTTAAAGCATTTTTCTTTATCAACTTGTTTGGGCATGTTTTGACACACATAACTGGCCATCAAAGATGGACTTGAACCCAGATCTTCTGACCCAGAGAAGAACACAAACACTGCACCACATCTGTCCCGTAAATGGGTACTTTGATATTCAATGCCAGTTTGATCAAAGAAGGCTACCATTGCCAACAGTGACCAACTGCATTCATTTGTTTGTGAATGTAATAGTCATTTCATACAAAAAGGGAACTGAAACACAACAAAAATTGCTGGTGCTAACCTCTAGAATATCCTATCAAATACAGTTAGTCCTCTAGCAATGCTTATTGTTAGAAGTTTAACTAAGACTTAACAATGGAAAGAACAGACTTTTGAATATTCCCAGCATGGTTTTCTACAGCTTGTCCAGAAAGTCACATTAGTCAATTACTCAAGCAGCAGTCTAATTGGCAAGATAGCAATACAAAGTATATTATTACATTCAATGAGCACCCCAGTGCGAAACACGAGATTAATCTTCACTAACAGTTCCTCATAACTAATACATTTCATCTCTGGCATCTGTTTTTACAGTTACCTGTATTTCTACTGATAAAACCTTGACTTGCATTGATTCCTCGCAATACATTTTTAGTGACAATTTGTTTGAAACCATATCTCAAACAGGTATCACCTCGAATTTTTGTTTTGTGTGAAGCCCATAAAAACCAATTTTGTGGAAAGTCACATATGTAGCATTTATATCCACCTTGTTATATTATAGAACTTCTTCAAGATTAGATTGTGGTGATTTGTGTAGTATATAAGTATATTACAAGCATTACTCAGATAAACCGACAAGATGTGGTTGCATATTGATCACGTTAATAGTCTAATAATCCAGAAGTCTGAACTAATAACCTGGAGACACATGTTCAAACTCCACAATGGCTCTGGTAAATTTAAATTCAACAAGTTAATAAATTGAGAATAAAAAACAAGTATTAGTAGTGGTGATCATGAAACTACTGGATTGGCATAAAAACCCATATGGTTCACTCATGTCCTTTGGGAAAGAAAATCTGTATGCCTTTACCTTTCTGAGCAAATCCAGCCCATAGCAAAGCAGTTGACTCTTAGCTGCCATCTGAAATGGCTTAGCATGCCACTCTATTGTGTTTATGAAAGAAGATCACCAGCACCTTTGAGGGCAATTAGGGATAGACAATAAATTCTGGTATTGCCAGCAATGCCCATATCTCATGAATGAGCAAAAATAACTTTCGACATTTACTAAAAAAGATTTCGGGTATTAAAAGAGTTCTCAAAATCATGAAAGCAAAATCAATTCCCACGAACTAAACCCAAAAATAACCATGATAATTTTACATTAAAGACCTTTGATTAATGAGAATACTCCACATAAAAATATTCTCATAAGGTCTGATGTACATAGAAGACCAAAAAGGTTTTTGGGTGGAGCAGTTTAGAAGACATAAAAATTCTTTCCAAGCTGAAAAACATTGAAATTTACCATGGCACAGAACAGCATTTGAAACATTACCAAGCCTTCTGTTGAGCAGATGTTTCAGAAAGTTAGTACTTAATTGTTCTTGGTTGAACTGAATATAGACCATTCTTGGAGCTTCACTTTACAGTTACATCTTCCTGTATTCTTTCCAAACAATGATCATTTCTCTCCTTCAAGTTGTCGACAGTTCTTGCTAAATTTGGAGTCGATTGCCATTTCCTAGCAAAGCATTCAATATTTTGTTCATTCTTTTCTTGAAAACTAAGATAAATTAAAGTCAAAATATTTAAGATCATGACCTCTCATTTTGATTTTACCAATTGATGGAAATAATCTGCTTATGCCTCAATTCCTTTTACCATTTTGCACATATCTATTACATTCTTCTGACGTAGGGAACACAATATTGATCTTCACTAACAGTTCCTCATAAGTAATGCACTTCATCTCTGGTATTTGTTTTTGGGATTATTCATTTCATGCATGAAGGGCTAAAAACTGCTATATGGTACTTCAAACATGACTGACCCATCATACAGCACAGGCTCATTACCTCTATTTCTACTGATAAAATTTTGACTTGATCATCACCCAGATCCCTTTGCTTAATAATCGACTGAGAAACTTACCAATTGGGATTCTTATGCCATTTTCATTCCTGATTTGCATATTAAATACCATCTGTCACTTACCTGCTATTCTCTTAGATTGTTTATGCTTTCCAGTAATCTCCTCCCTTCTTCTTGGCAGTTCATTATTTTCTGTAGATTTCTATTTTAAGCACACTTTGGTCAATCCACCAATTATTTCTCAGTAAGTGATGTAATTTTCTTTTCTATATGAAGCTGAAATGTGTGTAACCTTGGTTTGTTGATATGCATTTCACAAATAAGAATTAACAAACTTACATTTATATCATACTTCCATGACTTGAGGGCATCTCAAGTAGTGGACAGCCACTGAAGTACTTTTATATGTAGTCACTGTTGTAACGCAAGATTTAATGCAATGTAATGCTTTCTTGAGGCCTTGCTTCAGGTAAATAGCTTATATAATTTGTTAAATTAACAAGCTGTAGCAAAAGCTGCTTTAGTTACATCTAAATTGACTTGCTTAACTTATTAAAAATATTATGTTATGAGGAAGATTATATCATTACTGTTGAAAATGAAAGCTGTGAGATCTAGGAGAACAATATACATACATAGAAAATAACGAGAAAATTGGCAAAAGATAACTCCATGTCAATGTGTTTGGGCATAATAGTCTTGACTAGTTTCTCTCGACATCAATTTATTCCTGTATAATATATACCAACAATTAGTTACTTCTCCGACTCCCTAAAGAAGAAAGAAGCAGCACTGAGCATGTGGAATAGGTTCAACAAGAAATAAGGCTGCAAATGAAAGTTTATATCCTTACACTTTACCAAAGCTGAAAACCAAATAGGAAAATCACATGGTATAAAAATGATACACTTTCCAAATAATACTGTAAATCTCCACGGCCAAGAATGACCCCATACCGACTGTGAAATCATAAATTAGGCTTTATGTAGAAATCCAGACATGGAATTATGCACATTTATGAGCATAGTCTCAAGTATGTATTGAATTAAAACAAATACAGAATTTTAAATCAAAGCACTTGCTTCAAAAATTGGGTGAATTGTAATACAGGGTTTGTGGTTGAATGGGTACAAAGAAACCAATTCTAAACTAAGATAATTCTCTTCACCTTTGAATAGTGCATCGATGAATAAACATAGGCTAGAATAGTGTGAAGGGTGGAAGTCAGTGTTCATCACAGATCGCTATCCTCCTATATATCTTTGTAAACATCTACAATTCTTGAGAGGTTGGCAGCATACAGGCATTTTACAATGATGATGTTGATTTAAGAGTTCTGGAAGAGGCAGATAGTTGTGGCATGTGGCTGGACAAAACAAAGAAGGATCTTGAATCTTTCAGACATAAGCTGAGCTTTTATCAACTATTTGAGAAGTCAGAGTCCCATGGATGAATTCATTCCTTTGCTTCCAGGAAGAGTGTTTCCTGAGGATAGAGTTTCACCTCCATTAATGTTTCGGTTGGATCAAACTGAGATACCTGTTGGAAAGAAAAAGAGTACATTAGACAGTAGTTCAGTATAAAAATTCTAATTTTGACACGTTGACATTTAATTAGCTTACTGTTTCACTGGCAGAAAAGTGGATTAAACAATAGTTGTCCTCATTTTCCCCACACAGTAGACTTGATACCTTTTAATAAGAAACATGTGGAAGAACAAACTGTTCATTGCTCGTTTAACCTGGAATCTAAAGATCTTTGCATTTAGTCAGTTCTCTTCTTTGTTACATACACTTCATCTTGGACCATTTTAGCTCTATTAGAAACATTGTCCTCTCCTGAACATCGAACTCTGTTGCCAACATGACCTGAATCTTGGACACAGGAGCTTAGGTCTTCCATTAAAGTGGAACTGGGGCATGATTTCAGTAGAGCAGGACCTCTTTTTATTTTTCTACCTTGGTTTAATTAATCTTTGTAAACTTCTTGGCATCCATGCTGAGTTCATGTAGAAGGGAGGGTAGCAAATATCTAAGAGAGAAACTTTGGAGGCCAGTTCCTACCAGTAGCTTCAATAATGCGATGATAAGGTGTACAATAAATATTCAGCTTTACCAAATTTAGCATCAAACGCTATGCAATTATTTTTTAATATCATTATCCACAGAAATGGTAATCCCATGAAAACAAGAATTAGGAGGAGGAGTAATCCCTTGAAGCTACTCACCATTCAAAAAGGCTCTGACTGACCTAACTTTGGCACAGATCGCCAGCAGTCAGTTATGGCATCTGTAATCAGTGGGTAAGAACTGAGGTCTCTATCTCAGATTATGGAAATATTCAGGATAACAATTGGCTCTATTTATGTTGCTTCACAATACAACTGCTTTACATAGCCAACATATTATACTTCATCACATATACCCATCAGAAAATCCAAGAAAGAGCAAGGATGAGTGAAAAGTTGCCAGATAAAACTTCTGTTATACTTCCTATCTTCCTTTCTTCCACTGAAAATGTGCACAAAGAGGGCAGACGGTCCTCATTGGAATAATTACTGACAATAGAAGTCAAAAATAGTACAGGCATGGGAGAAATAAATATTCGTCATGCAAAAATGTATAGTGTGAAGATATACATGAACAAATCTGTCATTTTTCAGAGTTCAATTTTATATGATTATCCTTCACAGTATATTAGTAGAGATCAGAAAAAGAATAATTACGTTTGTGACATTCTATTAAGAATTCACATTCAAGTCTATAAAGTTGTAAAAGAATCATCTGTTAAGTAACAAATGAAAGTAACATTTAAACACTGCTTCACAACAACTAGAGCATAGTGCCCTTCCAGGAACTATTGTGCAAGTGCAGTGAGGTGGTAACAAGGTCATTGTGGTTCATTAGAAGAAAAATTCCTGCAATTCAGCATTCAAACAGGTGGGATGTTGAAAGTATTAATTTATGCTGAAAAGTATGAATAATCACCATTCACAATCTGTTCAAGTAATTAAATACTTTTCAACTGTAATCAATAATGTTAAGGCTTATTTTTTAAACTACATTTAATTCAAAATTTTAGTAGTTTGGACAAAGCACCTACAATGCCAAATTCTCATTTTAGTCAGCTGGTTGACTAGTTTATAAAAGATGGAGTTTGTAAGAACACAATATAACTAAAAAAAGAGAAAAGTGTTTGTAATGGTATGAACTTTAAAAAGAAACAATGGCCTCAATTTACACCTGTTACTCATATCAAACTTTTAACACTTTTGAGAGATCATGTGATATAAAAGTTAGCTGTCACACTGGAAAACAAAGTTTAAAAATGATTGTGCACCTCTGTTAATTGCGATGAGGCAGTACACACTTACACTTCATGCTACCAGCTCATTTCAGTGATTTTAGCTTTCAGCTAGCACCAACCACATTGACTGTGGGGCTTATTAGGAGCAAGGTATCATAAGTAGCTAGCACCATTTCATACTAGACTGCACCTCAAAGGAGAGGTGCACTAAGGTAGTAAATACTCACAGGTGTGAAGGTAATAGCTTTCATTTGGGGAATGCAAAAATATGGCAAAACATGGAGGAATCAGAGTTCCTAGATCTTTAAGGCTTCAATGCAAGGCCTGCTGCAAGGATTTAGAGGCCACCAAGAAAAGCACATAAAGGACGATGACAGCAGATAGTTACGGAGGTCAATGTCAGAAGTCTAGCTCCAAGATCCTGACCAAATACTGTAATTTGTTCAAAGATCTAACAAACGTTTAAGGTCAGTGATTTTCAAATGTTTTTTTTTTAAATCAACTGTGTTAACTGAACTAAGACACTGCACGATTCATCATACCCAGTGTGGCTGGACTAGTAATCTAGAGACCCAGATAATGCTTTCAGGACCTGCATTTGAATTCCAATCTGAATTTTTAAAAAAAGGTGGAATTAAAAGCTTAATAATGGTTACGAAACCATTACTGTTTGTTATAAAAACCCATCTAGTTCACTCCTGTCTTTTAGGAAAGGAAAACGATCATTATTACCTCATCTGGTCTTCATGCAATCCTAGGTCTACAACAATGTAGGTGAGTTTCAACTGCCCTCTGAAATGACCAAAATACTCAGTTGTATCGAGCCAGTAAAAAGTTTCAGAAAAAAAGGAACTGGACAGACCACTTGGCATTGATGTAGGCACCAAAACGATAATGGCAAATCTCAGGCTCCTCCTGATATCCCCAGCAGATCGCATGTCAGTTTTCAGTCAATTCGATTCATACCAAGTTGAGATAAAGAAATGGCTGATGACATTGGATACTGCAATACTATGCATTCTGACAACATTCCAGCAATAGTATTGAAGACTAGTTATGGAGAATTTTGCATGCTCCAAGCCAAGCTGTTCCAGTACAGCGACAGCACTGGCATCTACCCAACATTATGGAAAATTGCCCAGGAATGTACTGTGCACAAAAAAGGCACTAAATCCAACCTGGCCAATAACATCAGTCTGTCTTGATCATCAACAGAGTGATATAAGGGGTCATCAATAGTACTATCAAGCAGCAGTTGCTTAGCAATAATTTGAGTTTTACATGGGCTGTGGAGTAGGACGTTACAGTTGGTGCTCATCTGCTCTTTCTGTTTATTTCCCATTTTCTTCTTTATTTATCCTCCTTGTTCTCCCCTGAGGTAGGCTGGAGGCATAGAGCAGAGTGCTCTGGAGGCCCAAGGGGCGGGAACAGCCAGTGGGCTGGAGGCCTGAGCAGAGTGGGGATGGCTAGTGGGCTGGAGTGTCACATGGAGGGAGGATGGCTAGCAGGTTGGAAGCCCGAGCACAGTGGGGATGGCCAGAGGGCTGGAGACCAGAGTAGAGTGGACATGGCCAGTGGGCTGGAGGCTCACAGCGAGCGGGGACAAGCAGCGGGCTGGAGGCTCACAGGGAGCGGAGATGGCCAGTGGGCTGGAGAGCGGAGCAGGGTCAGCCAGTGGGCTGGAGGTCTGAGCAGAGTGGGGAGCGGAGCAGGGTTGGCTAGCAGGCTAGAGGCTCACGGGGAGGGAGGATGACAAGCATGCTGGAGGCCCGAGCAGAGCAGGGATGGCCAGCAGGCTGGAGGCCTGATCGGAGTGCAGAGCGAAGCAGCGGGCTGGAGAGCGGATCAGGGTCAGCCAACAGGCTGGAGCCTCACAGGGAGTGGGGATGGCCAGTGGTCTGGAGGCCTGAGCAGAGTTTGGAGCAGAGCAGGGTCGGCCAGCAGGCTCACAGGGAGGGAGGATGACCAGCATGCTGGAGGCCCGAGCAGGGCAGGGTCGGCCAGCGGGCTGGAGGCTCACAGTGAGGGAGGATGACCAGCGGGCTGGAGAACTGAGGGGAGTGTGATGGCCAGCAGGCTGGAGGCCTGAGCGGAGTGGAGGCGGCCAGCGGGCTGGAGGCCTGAGCGGAGCAGGGTTGGCCAGTGGGCTGGAAGCTCACAGTGAGGGAAGATGACCAGCAGGCAGAAGGCATGAGTGATATGGGACAGATATTGGACTGGGGATCAGTGCAGCAGGAGAAGGGCCACTTGCAAACTTGCAGGTCCAACAATTTACTCAAATTACACTTCTCTAGTGACTGGAGTTTTCCTGAATATCTCCCTCTGTTTCCTGATTTATTGCTCTGTCTAGGATGTTACTTCTATCCTTTATAGTGAAGATTGATGCAAAATATCTGTTGAATTAATCTATCATCTCTATTTTCCATTATCAATTCTCCAGATTCACTTTCTATAGAACCAAAATCCACTTAGTTAACTTGTTTCATTTTAAAATACTTGTAGAAACATTTTACTATTTGTTATTATATTTTTGGCTAGAATTCTTTTGTAATCTTAATCATTTCCTCCATATTAATGTTTAATTATTTGCTGGTCATTTACATTCTTACAACTCTCCTGGTGTCACCTGTGTTTGTAGAATTATAGATTCTTTCTTCTGATTCAGTATGTGGATGTACCTACTAGAGAAGGTGCAAACCTTGACCTACTCTTGGGAAATAAGTCAGGGCAGGTGACTGAGGTGTCTGTGTGGGAGCGCTTTGGGGCCAGTGACCATAATTCTATTAGATTTAAAATAATGGTGGAAAAGGATAGACCAGATCTAAAAGTTGAAGTTCTAAACTGGCGAAAGGCCAATTTTAACGGTATTAGGCAAGAACTTTCGAAAGCTGATCGGGGGCAGATGTCCGCAAGTAAAGGGATGGCTGGAAAATGGGAAGCCTTCAGAAATGAGATATCGGGAATCCAGCGAAAGTATATTCCTGTTAGGGTGAAAGGAAAGGCTGGTAGGTATAGGGAATGCTGGATGACTAAAGAAATTGAGGGTTTGGTTAAGAAAAAGAAGGAAGCATATGTAAGGTATAGACAGGATATATTTAAAAGGGAAATCAGGAGGGCAAAAAGGGGACATGAGATAGCTTTGGCAAATAGAATTAAGGAGAATCCAAAGAGTTTTTACAAATACATTAAGGACAAAAGGGTAACTAGGGAGAGAATAGGGCCCCTCAAAAATCATCAAGCCGGCCTTTGTGTGGAGCCGCAGAAAATGGGGGAGATACTAAATGAGCATTTTGCATCAGTATTTACTGTGGAAAAGGATACGGAAGATATAGGCTGTAGGGAAATAGATAGTGACATCTTACAGAGGAAGAAGTGCTGGATGTCTTGAAACGCATAAAGGTGGATAAATCCCCAGGATCTGATCAGGTGTACCCTACAACTCTGTGGGAAGCTAGAGAAGTGATTGCTGGGCCTCTTGCTGAAATATTTGTATCATCAATAGTCACAGGTGAGGTGCTAGAAGACTGGAGGTTGGCTAACGTAGTGCCACTGCTTGAACAAGGTGGTAAGGACAATCTGGGAACTATAAACCAGTGAGCCTGATGTCAGTGGTAGGCAAGTTGTTGGAGGGAATCCAATCATGTATTATGAAAGGCAAGGACTGATTAGGGATAGTCAACATGGCTTTGTGCGTTGGAAATCATGTCTCACACACTTGATTGAGTTTTTTGAGGAAGTAACAAAGAGGATTGATGAGGGCAGAGCGGTAGATGTGATTTATGTGGACTTCAGTAAGACGTTCGACAAGGTTTCCCATGGGAGACTGATTAGCAAGGTTAGATCTCATGGAACACTGGGAGAACTAGCCATTTGGATACAGAACTGGCTCAAAAGTAGAAGACAGAGGGTGGTGGTGGAGGATTGTTTTTCAGACTGGAGGCCTGTGACCAGTGGAGTGCTACAAGGATCGGTGCTGGGCCCTCTACTTTTTGTCATTTACATAAATGGTTTGGATGCGAGCATAAGAGGTACAGTTAGTAAGTTTGCAGATGACACCAAAATTGGAGGTGTAGTGGACAGCGAAGAGGGTTACCTAGATTACAACAGGATCTTGACCAGATGGGCCAATGGGCAAATGGAGTTTAATTCAGATAAATGCGAGGTGCTGCAATTTGGGAAAGCAAATCTTAGCAGGACTTATACGCTTAATGGTAAGGTCCTAGGGAGAGTTGCTGAACAAAGAGACCGTGGAAAGTTGCATGTAGATAGGATAGTGAAGGAGACATTTGGTATGCTTTTGTTTATTGGTCA
Source organism: Chiloscyllium plagiosum (assembly GCF_037043375.1). Lineage (NCBI taxonomy): Eukaryota > Metazoa > Chordata > Chondrichthyes > Orectolobiformes > Hemiscylliidae > Chiloscyllium > Chiloscyllium plagiosum. The sequence goes on along the minus strand of NW_028270147.1, from coordinate 47,956,242 downwards.
GCGTATTGAATACAGGAGTTGGGATGTCATGTTGCAGCTGTACAGGACATTGGCTAAGCCACTGTTGGAATATTGCATGTAATTCTGGTCTCCTTCCTATCGGAAAGATGTTGTGAAACTTGAAAGGGTTCAGAAAAGATTTACAAGGATGTTGCCAGGGTAGGAGGATTTGAGCTATAGGGAGAGGCTGAACAGGCTGGGGCTATTTTCCCTCGAGTGTCGGAGGCTGAGAGGTTTACAAAATTATGAGGGGCATGGATACGGTAAATAGACAAAGTCTTTTCCCTGGGGTTGGAGAGTCCAGAACTAGAGGACATAGGATTCGGGTAAGAGGGGAAAGATATAAAAGACCTACGGGGCAACATTTTCACACAGAGGGTGGTAAGTGTATGGAATGAGCTGCCAGAGGAAGTGGTGGAGCTGGTACAATTGCAACATTTAAGAGGCATTTAGATGGGTATATGAATAGGAAGGGTTTGGAGGGATGTGGGCTGGGTGCTGGCACGTGGGCCTAGATTGGGTTGGGATATCTGGTCGGCATGGACAGGTTGGACCGAAGGGTCTGTTTCCATGCTGTACATCTCTATGACTCTAAGTCTGGTACAATTTTTAACTTTTCTAGTTAACCATGGATGGTAGGTCCAATCTCTTGAAAAATACTGTGCATTCTGAAAGTTATAAGTTTGCCACTGTATCTGTATTCCTGTATTTTAATCTCATTTGTTTAATCATTCTGCATTCATGCCCGCATAACTGCATTTATTTAAGTTGAAAAAAGATGTCGGACCCATTCCCCTCTCCCTCAATCTGATTGTGAAATTCAATCATACTATGATTGTTGCCACGTAGGGGTGCCTTCATTGTTAGATCATTCATTATTCCATTGCACAATACCAAATCTAGTCTGCTCTCTTGTTCAAAACATGCTGTTATAAGAAATTATCCCAAAATAATTCTATGAAGTCCTCATCTAGACTACCTTTGGCCATCTGACTTTGGCACTGTCTATACCTATATTTAAATTTCCAATTATTATTGCTGTGTTTTCTTGAAAAGTTCCCATTATTTCTTACTTTACGGTCCATGCACTAAAGATGCATCAGCCTATAGGGTACCCTGGAACTGTCTGAGAAGAAGGGAAATGAGCTGTTCTTTTACCTGCCAGTACCATCTCTGTTCTTGAAAGGCTTATGCCAGCCATCACTGTGGGAAATAAACATGGGCGGCACGGTGGCACAGTGGTTAGCACTGCTGCCTCATAGCGCCAGAGACCCGGGTTCAATTCCCGCCTCAGGCGACTAACTGTGTGGAGTTTGCATGTTCTCCCCATGTCTGCGTGGGTTTCCTCCGGGTGCTCTGGTTTCCTCCCACAGTCCAAAGATGTGCAGCTCAGGTGAATTGGCCATGCTAAATTGCCCGTAGTGTTAGGTAAGGGGTAAACGTAAGGTGGGTTGCACTTCGGCGGGTCGGTGTGGACTTGTTGGGCCAAAGGGCCTGTTTCCACACTGTAAGTAATCTAATCTAAAAAAAAGTAGGTACCTATGCAGATTGCTAATTTCAGCAACAAAGATGTTTACTTCTATCCAAGATTGCACATAGGTGTCTTTACACCTACCCTTGATTCCATCTGTGGACGAACTGCAAGAGACACCTCCAACCTCATTTTAAGGATGGACATTGGCAAGTTGGATGAGACCTAGAAGAGGTTGCTGATTCCCATTCTCACCAGGTGTGTGCGTGATTTATATAAATCAATATCAATTTTAAACTAGCGTCACATAGATGTTAGTCTACTTATGTGAAGGGGTTTAATAAATAATAAGGTCAGTCTTTTCAGCACCATGATTTTAAACCAGTATGTGCCATACAGCAGATAACTGAAAGCTTCTTGAAATATTAATGTAAGTTTTTTTAAAATATATTAAAGGGATTTATAAGAAGGAATAGAAATCATCAAAAGACATAAGCTTGTTTCTGGTTTTAGAATAATCAAGGAATGACTTTAGTTGAGAAAAACCAAGAGATTGAAAAGACTTTGGGCAGTTCAAAGACCACCTGAATGGATGTCAGATATCAGTACAGTATCTCTCCTAGAAAAGGAGATTATTCAGAGTAGTTAAGGAAATTGGTTACCCCAGTGAAATAATTTAGTTTCTGAAAATTCCAGACCAGGAATATTTGGTTAGAATTTGGTTATTCAAAGCTGAGAAAGTCTTAAGATCTCAGTTAAGTGAGGATTCAAGGGAAAGATGTTAATGCTCACAGGATAGGAATTGCCACTGGTACCTTCAGGCACATGAAAGCTTTTGGTGACCTGTATTTTCAGTCTCTCCTTATGTATCTACATAATATATTCATTTACAACTTGACATTTGAAGAGACTCTTGAAAGACGAGACATCGTCTTAGCTTGCTTGTTGCAGTTTAATATGAAAGTTAAACCAGAAAAGTGCCAACTTTCCCAGACAAAAGTGTAGTACCTTGGGCACTTTGTTACAAAAGGAAGGAGTTACTCTTGACAAGAGAAAATCTGAGCAGTGGGGGAGTGTCCCTAACCTAAGACAGGGAGGGTACTGCATGGGTTCTTTGGTCTCGATGGATACTCGAGGCTATGACATTTGGCCGCTCCACTCCATGATTTGCTGAAGAAATTGGAAAATTCTGAAGGACTGGTTGGGGAAGGATATATGAGGCACACAAAATGTCAGAGTTGGACCCCAGCATGAAGAATCCTTTTGGGTGCTCAAGCAAAAACTTGTCTCATAACTTGTCCTTGACCACAAAAATTTCCATCTCCATCTCATATTAGGAAGCAATACCTGCTTTCTTGGCTTAGAAGTGTTGCGGTCAGAGATCCAAAAGCAGGAAAATGGTTATTGCTTATACCAGAGCTGAAAATGTGTTGCTGGAAAAGCGCAGCAGGTCAGGCAGCATCCAAGGAACAAGAGAATCGACGTTTCGGGCATAAGCCCTTCTTCAGGAATCTTTTGCTATACCAGACAGGGTCAGAAGCCAAACAAGACAAAAATGGAGAATTACTCCAGTATGAACTGCTAGCTTTGATGTTGGCTATTTCACAAACGTTCAGAGACACTCTGGTGCAGAGTTTGAAGCATTTACAGACAACAACCCATCAGTTACTTTCAAATGTTCAAACATCTTGTAACAACAGAATAGCCAGTGAACTCAGTCAGTTTCAATTCCAGATCTGGTACCAGTCAGGCAAAAGTAATGCAAATGCTGATGCCCTCAGTTGAAAGATGGGCACAGGAGGGAAATCACCTCTACCGAGCTGAAGGGGGTCTATGGCTGATGCCTTGTCCCAAGTCAAAGGCAAAGTTTTGACCTTGATTCCCCATGACATTTTGCCTGAGATTCAGCACAGTGTCACCAATGTACCTAAGAATAAAATCCAGTCAAGTAGAGTCAGGTTTGGTTTCATTTTTGCAACTACCTTGAAACATGACCTCAGACAGCTTCAACTGCACTAGTACTGGAAGACCCAATATCCACCAACCCAGTGCTGGCTGATGAAGAGGTCCAAACAGGCATAGAAAATGTTGAGGTGATGAATGGAGGAGGATGAAGTCATCAACTGCTTCATGACAGGGAAAGAGGGGTGAAGCAACACATCCTTCCTGATAGCCTCAAGGTCACGTGATCGTAATAGTTCAAAATCAAGCATGACATCAAACGGTGCAAAACATAATTGCTCTGATCAGAAAGCAGTGTTACTGTCCCTGGATACTTATTAATATTGATGACTACTGTCAAGTCTGTGAAAGGTATAATTTGGTGAAAGTGACCTCACTGCAGCATGGGATTCCAGGTCACCAAGAGACCTCTAGTGGTCCTTGCAATAGCTTTTATGGTCCTTGACTCCAGCAGTAATCAGACTGAGCATGTTCCCATAGTTAATGCAGGCCATTCTCACTTGTGGCCATAAGTTCTCAACTATAATCAATGTGCCAGCACATGATTTGTTTATCTGTTCTGGTGTTCCATATCAGACTTTCAGTGAGCAGGAGTTCAAATGAACTTTGGAAGGCCTGTAGCATTGTTAAGAGTTGCATTACCCTCTATCATCCATAGGATACAGACAGTGCTAACAATTCAAACCAAACTCTACATGAGCATCTGAGAGAAAACAAAAGTGGTCCTAGTACCTTCTGGAATTGGTTTATGCTTAAAATAGCATCCCACTTATCTGCAGACTATTTTCCACACACTCTGTCCTCAATCCTTACCGTGGATGATCTCCTTGGGCTCACCACACTTTCTGAAGATGATGTCTGGTCAATGCATGGGCAGCATCACATGATACTAAACCAGGCATTTGTGATGATGCCCAAGAGGACGGAGAGAGAAGCACTGAGAAGAAAAACATGAAATGGTCTCAAGGATATAGACTGACCTTTCAACTGAGGCAAGAATTTTACAGAATCAGAATATCAGGGGTCAGAAATAGGAGACAGGATCCTGAACCCTGTAGAGTCATCAAGTGGCTGGACATAATTGGTCACACCTATGTTGCTGAACTAATAGTTGGAGGGCAGCCTCATAAAATGGTTCATGGAAAGAAGCAACTTGAGGCCATAATCTGGTGGATTATGTGGAGACAAGAAGCTCACTCAGAGGTGTTGCAGAATGTGAAGTGTTGGATCTTATTGGCTCAAGTGAAAGTCGAATTGGATAATGGTAAGGAACTCTTTAACGACTTGTGTATTGTGACACCATGAGGCACATCGACATGAGAGAGGCCTTATCTCACCCTGGCCAACAGCACAGGGATAACCTGTTGGAGTGGAAACTGCACCTAACCTATGATTCCTGGACATCTGACTGGCCTCGACTTCAATATGGGCAATCATCCACAGAGCCTGGATCCCTTGGAAAATACCAGTACAGATGAGAGGCTGAGAAGGTCCTTGAGGAAATGCTGGATATCACCTCAACCTTCATCATTTATTCAGATTGATGATGCAAAAATAGAATGCTGCTACTGATGTGGACATGTAGATTCTAGCCATCATGGCACAACTGAACCCTGCTTTATGAGCTTTGAACCTTCCATGTGTTCAAATCCCTTGCTGCAGTATTAACACCTTTCTCTTTTGTATTGTCTCCACTCTTTGATTTATCACATCTTCCCAAATTTGATCTCTTGACCCCACTGTTCAATTTAAATTCCTCTCTACTTCTTTAGTTATGTGGCTCACAAGAACACTAGCCCAAGTACAGTTCAGGTGGAGAGTGGAACCTGTACAATCAGGGCACTTTCCCTGATTCTGGTACAACTGCCACATGAATCAGAGCTCACTTCTCCCAAATCAGTCTTTAAGGCATGCATTCATCCCTCTAATTTGATTTGCCCTATACCAATTTGCACATGGATCAGGAAAGAATCCAAAGACTCTGATCTTGAGGTTCTGCTTCTTAATTTGGTGCCTAGATTCTCATACTGAATATGCAGAACCTCTTTCTTTGTTCTGTCAATGACATTTGTACCTACATGGACCATAATGACAGGATTCTCCCCCACTCACTGCAAGTTCATTGCAGCCGAGGAGATGTTTTGATCCCTGGAACTGCACAGACAACACTACCCCCTCAGGACTTATATTTTTTGATGCAATGAACGGTGTCCATTCCTCATCTACTGCTATGTTTTTTTTGTTCTCCCCTCTATGACTCTATTTGAATAATTTTGTGTAGAGTAGTCAGTCCACTCTGTAGCCCTCACCCTTATTCAAACAAGCTTGAAGAACCTTGAACCTGTCAAATAACTGTAAACGTTAGGACTCCTATGGCTCCTGAGCTATTGATTTCTTAACCAGTCTCAGTTGCAGTCACACTAATGACTGAATGCAGTCCTTTAACAAATCAGAAGACCCTATTGTAAGAGGTGTGATTATCTGTTGATACAAAGATTCCAAATAACTTTCCCTCTGCCTGAGGTATTGCAATGTCTGTAGTTCAGCCTACAGTTCACACTAGCTGAGCAAAAGCTGCATAAACCTCAAATGCTTACAGCAGAATTGTTTGACCTTGATCACAGGGGCATTTTGGAGCTCTCAGATGCTACAGCTTAATCTACTTTATGTAACTGCTTAATTATTTTATTCAATTTTTTACTTTTATAATATTTCAATAATTTTATCAGTAAATGCTACACAATTAGGAATGGATTCCACCTTAGACAATTAACAGATAGTTATCAAATAGCTAGCTAGTTCTCATGTACTACAATAAGAACTAATTCTTGGGGGCTGTAAAGTTATAAAAACCCAAAACAAAGTAGCACTTCTTTTCTGTCCTTTCTAACTCCCTTAATCATCAACATTCAGCACTCTATAATAAGTTGAAGTGCAAAATTGCACAAAATTGGCTAGTTTATATGTTCCTAACACAAAAGGCCTAGCTGCCCAATAGACAATAGGTGCAGGAGTAGGTCATTCGGCCCTTTGAGCCGGCACCACCATTTATTATGATCATGGCTGATCATCCACAATCAGTTTCCTGTTCCTGCCTTATCCCCATAACTCTGATTCCACTATCTTTAAGAGCTCTATCCATCTCTTTCTTGAAAGTATCCAGAGACTTGGCCTCCACTGCCTTCTGGGGCAGAGCATTCCATATATCCACCACTCTCTGGGTGAAGAAGTTCCTCATCAATGCTGTTCTAAATGGCCTACCCCTTATTTTTAAACTGTGTCCTCTGGTTCTGGACTCACCCATCAGCAGAAACATGCTTCCTACCTCCAGAGTGTTCAATCCTTTAATAATTTTATACATCTCAATCAGACTCCCTCTCATCTTTCTAAACTCAAGTGTATACATGCCCAGTCGCTCCAATCTTTCAACATATTATAGTCCTGCCATTCTGGAAATTGACCTAGTGAACCTACGCTGCACTCCCTCAATAGCCAGAATGTCCTTCCTCAAAAGCCAGAATGTCCTTCCTCAAATTTGGAGACCAAAACTGCACACAATACTCCAGGTGCAGTCTCACCAGGGCCCTGTACAGCTGCAGAAGGACTTATTTGCTCCTATGCTCAATTCCTCTTGTTATGAAGGCCAGCATGCCATTAGCTTTCTTCACTGCCTACTGTACCTACATGCTTGTTTTCATTGACTGTTGTACAAGAACAGCTCGATCTCGTTGTACTTCCCCTTAACTTAGCTCCATTTAGATAGTAATCTGCCTGCCTGTTCTTGCCACACACTTATCCACATTAAACTGCATTTACCATGCATCTGTCCACTCACCTAGCCTGTTTAAGTCACCCTGTATTCTCATAACATCCTCCTCACATTTCACCCTGCCACCCAGCTTTATGTCATCAGCAAATTTGCTAATATTACTTTTAAAGCCTTCATCTATATCATTAATGTATATTGTAAACAGCTGCGGTCCCAGCACCGAACATTGTGGTACCCCACTGGTCACCGCCTGCCATTCTGTAAGGAACCCGTCTATCACTACTCTTTGCTTCCTGTAAGTCAGCCAAGTTTCAATCCAAGTCCGTATATTGCCCCCAGTACCATGTGCCCTAGTTTTGCTCACTAATCTCCTCTGTGGACTTTCAGGAAGCCTTTGATAAAGTCCAAGTACACTACATCCACTGGCTCTCTCTTGTCCATCTTCATAGTTACATCCTCAAAGAAATTCCAGAAGATTAGTCAAGCATAATTTCCCCTTCGTAAATCCATGTTGACTCTGACCTATCCTGTTACAGCTATCCAGATAAGTCATAATTTCATCGTTTATAATTGACTCCAACATCTTTCCCACCACTGACGTCAGGTTAACCAGTCTATAATTCTCTGTTTTCTCTTTCTCCCTCCCTTCTTGAAAAGTGGGACATTAGACACCCTCCAATCCACAGGAACGGATCCTGAATCTTTAGAACATTAGAAAATGATTACCAATGCGCCCATGATTTCTAGAGCCATCTCCTTAAGCACCCTGGGATGTAGACCATCAGGTTCCAGGGACTTATCAGCCTTCAGACCTAACAGTCTATCCAACACCATTTCCTGCCTAATATAAATTCCCTTCAGTTCATCCATTACCCTAGATCCTTCAGCCACTATTACATCTGGGAGATTGCTTGTGTCTTCCCCAGTGAAGACAGATCCAAAGTACCTATTCAACTCTTCTGCCATTTCCTTGTTCCCCATAATAAATTCACCCGTTTCAGTCTTAAAAGACCCAATTTTAGTCTTAACCATTTTTTTTCTTTTCACATACCTAAAAAATCTTTTACTATCCACCTTTATATTTTTGGCCTGTTTGCCTGCGTACCGCATTTTTTTCTCCACATATTACCTTTTTAGTTATCCTCTGTTGTTTTTTAAAAGTTTCCCAGTCCTCCGGCTTCTCGTTCATCTTTGCTATGTTATACTTCTTCTCTTTTATCTTTATATAGTCCTTAACTTCCCTCGTCAGCCATGGCTGCCCCTGCCCAGCACATAGAAGATCCATTTCACCTGCTTCATTATATAACTAAGCCCAATCACTCTTCCACTGAAGACTTTGTTAAGACTGTTTAAAGCTGACAACTTTAGAATTTAAACTGTACATTTCAAAACAAAATTAGCTATGTATGACAGATCTTGCCTTCGTCTCGAGGTGCTGCTGACTCCATGATGTCCTCCTCTTAACTTTTTCCTCTAGAAGATGGTGCAGTTCTGCAGCATGAAGCAGAACACCATGAATCTTGACACAGGCACTAAACACTCCAGTAACGTTCCCTTTACTTTTTCCACTGGACATCCTCACCAATTACTTGCTCCTTATCCCCCTTTATCAACAATGTAAAATAAATTCCCAGCAATTTCAGTTGTAAAAATGAGTCACTAAACTTGAAATGTTATCTGTTTTTCTCTCTCTCTCTCTCCAGAGATGCCAAATTTATGTAGTACTTTGTTTCTTTTTCAGATCTTCAGTACTTCGCTTTTATATTATTACACAAGTTCATTATATTGGTGTCCTATATCCAACCATCTTCAGCTGCTTCATCCTCACAACGTTCAGCATATTTGCGAATCCTCAGATACTGAAGCAACCTCTTTTCATATACAACATCTGGTCTACATCCAAGCACGATCTGATGATTGGTAAGTAACATTCACCCCATTCAACTTCCAGGCAATGACCATCTCGATCAGGGCAGAATCCAACCATTTCTCCAGAATCTTAATAGCAAGATCATCTCTGAATCCCCCATTACTAACATTCTGAGATTACCACTGATCAAAAACTGAACTGTACGGGCCATATAAGAACAGTGGAGAAAAGAGCATGAGGCCAGGAAGTTTGCAGTGACTAACTTACCTCCTGACTCCACAGTATCCATCTACCATCTACAAGGCACAATCCAGGAATATGATTGAATGTTCTCCACGTGTCTGGATGGATGCATCTCCAATAACACCATCCAGAAACAAAGTATCCCGTTCAACCCACACCCCATCTACGATCTTCATCTTTGATGTACAGTGGCAGCAGTGTGTTCTATCCACAAGATGTACTGCATAACTCACTATGGCTCCTTGACAGCAAACCTGTGACATTTACTATCTATAAGGACAAGAGCAGCAGATGCATGGGAACACCAACACCTGCAAGCTCCCCTCCAAGTCACATAGCCTCCTGACTTGGAACTGTAGCACTGATCCTTCACTGGTGCTGAATCAAAATCCTGGAACTCTCTTCCTAATAGCACTCTGGGTGTACCTATGCCCCCAGGGCAGCAGCAGCAGCAGTTCAAGATTGCAGATCAACATGACCTTCCCAGGGCAACTTCAGATCTCAATAGATGCTGGCCTACCCAGCAATACCCACATTTCAAAAACAAATAATAAAGGGTGTACTGACAGGATCAACTCTACTTATCACCAGTCTCTCTCTCTATATTGTTAAGTTATTAGACTGCTTATGTGACATCCAGTATTCGATAAACAGAAATGTATACAAATTAAATACTAGGAAAACTGTAGCTTTTTTACTCCACTACTTCAAACTCCATTTTGTAACAAATGATTCTCTCTCCAAGTAAACCACACTGTTTTAACCTTGATATCATATTTGAACTTGAGATGAGCTTCTGATCATGTATTCCACGATCACAAAGAGAGCCTACTTTTACCTCCTGCAGTTACCTGACTTTATCCCTGTCTCAGTTCATCACCCATTGAAACTTTCATTGGTTTGAACCTTGAACTTGCCTACTCCAGTACAGTTCTGGCTCCTCTCCCACATGCATGCTTTGTAAACTTGAGGTCATCCAAAACCTCTGCCCATGTCTTAATTTGCAATCAATTCCATTCACATACCATCTTTGAGTAGTAACCTATATTAACTACTGGTCAATCAACACCTTAATTTTAAAATTCTCATTCTTATTTTCAAATCTCTCCAGAGCATTGCCCCTCTCTATTTCTGTAATTTCCTGCAACCTTCTGAGATATTTGAGGTCATCTAATTCTAGCTTTCTGAGCACAAAGGGCAGGACAGTTGATGTTTCAGGCATAAGCACTTCATCAGGAATGTGGAGGGGGAAGGGGGCTGACAGATAAATAAGGGGTGGGGTGGGACAGGGAAAGATAGATGGAATGGTGATAGGTGGATGCAGGTAGGAGGTGACTGTGATAGGTTGGTTAGGAGGGAGGAGCGGATAGATGGGTAAGAAGATGGACAGGTAGGTCAGGTCAGGAGGGCAATGCTAAGTTGGATCTGAGATGAAGTGGTGGGTGGGGAGATTTGGAAACTGGTGAAATCAATGATGATGCCATGTGGTTGTAGGGTCCTGAGGCAGAAGGTGACATGCTCTTTCTCCAGTCAGTAGGTGCCTTTGATTTGGCAGTGGAGACAGGGAGTTGAAGTGGTTGGCTACAGGGCTGTGGGGTTGGTTGGACCAGAGATATTCCCTCAACCTCTCCATGAGTTGGCGCTCGGTCTCCCCAGTGTAGAGGAGGCCACATTGAGGGCAATGGATGCTGTAAATGAGGATCTATCTGTCCATCTTCCTCCCCACCTATCCGCCCCACCCTCCCCACCGACCTATCAGAATCACCTACCTGCTTCCACCTACTGTCATCCCACCTACCTTTCCCCCTATTTATCTCTCGGTCCCCTTGCCCCTCCACATTCCTGATGAAGGGCTTATGCCTGAAATGTAGAATCTCCTGCTCCTCAGATGCTGCCTGACCTGCTGTGCTTTTTCCAGCACTACACTTTTCAACTGGACTCTCTCGCACCTGCAGTGCTCACTTTCACCTGGCTTTCTGAGCTTCCCTGACTTTAAACACTTGCCCACGCGTGGATGTGACTTCAGTAGCCTAGGCCCTAAATTTTGGATTCCCTGCCTGAATCTCTTCACCTCTCCACCTAATTTTCCTCCTTTAAGTAATTCCTTGATAACACTTTGATCTAACTTTTGTTCTTCTGATCTACCACTTCCTTATGTGGTTTAGTGTCACATTTGTTTTTTTATTACTCTGACAATGTTGCATTACATTAACGCTTCTACATACATAGTAGTTATTGCTGTTGATGCAATTACAATCATGCTCTGATTAGATCATGTCTAAGTGGACAGAAAGGGGCTGTCTAGAGTGCTACAGGCCTGGCTTTATCTAATTTGTGTCCCCCTTATGATTCTGTTCATCAGTTGCTCACAGTATAGCAGATGTGTAAGTATTATCCCCTTCAGGTTGGTGTGGTTCTGTAGCATGAGGCAAAACATGAATCTTGACACCAACTCAAAGGACTCCAGGGGTCCTCCAGAACAATCCAGGCAGGAGAAACAATGTTTCAGGATACCAGTCTTGATCAATCTTTGTGCACAAGGACATGAGTTGTGCACGATCCGCCATGTTATTATTGGATTACACACTCTTTAGTTTACTGTGGTGGCTCAAGGATGACTAGAGACAAGCAATAAATGCTGGTCAGCCTGCGAAGCCAACGTTCCACAAGAGAATGAATAAATAAATAAAGTTTTAATAACTGCTTCAGGTTACTGGACATTGCCCTGCATCGTCTTTTGCTACTGATTACACACAGTCTGGGTATGGAATTCTTTTCAGTTTTGACATGGGCATGGTTAAAATCCAGCACCAGTCAAGAGACATGCGTGCAAGCAATGATACCTTACGTCATAGGGAAATGTAATATGTTCAATCCACCTGGCAAGAGAATAAAACAGATCTTTTTACTGAATAAGCAACCTTGTGAACCAGTGAACAGAAAGGTGCAAGATGTTATGAACAGCTAGATAGATTAGTTCATTGGCATGGTCACCTTCAAGAGAATTTGACAAGGTTGTCTTTGCCTTGCTCTGAAGTAGCAGTTGTGGCTGCAGTAGGCAGAAGATTCCAGTGATAATATCTTTACTGAGGCAGAGACATCTCACACTTTATTTATTACATGCTGAGATTAAGGTGAAGAAATGTTTGTTTGTAGCCCTAGCCGATGTGGCCTCTCACTGCTCTTCAACCTATTCCTCATCTCCCTTTTCCAGCAGCTTGGTTTGTTCCGCATGGTCTCTCCTGACTGTCCAAGTCATAATATATTTCAAGGACAATGTCTGCTTGTACACAAATCAAAACATCAAAATAGGGCAGGAAAACTTGAAAGTCAAAATCTCAAAGCTACAAAAATACAAATGGTCAAAAACTGTGCGCTTTAAAAGCATTACACAATCAATTTTCCAAATTACTCCGATTTGTGTCAAAGATTGTGGAGTGGCAGAAAGCATAAGGGACTGTCAGAGAATACAGGAAGATATACATAGCCTGCGAGTTGGGCGGAAAAGTGGCAGATGGCTTTCAATCCAGACAAATGCGAGGTGATGCATTTCGGCAAGTCTAATTCTAAGGTGAATTATACAATGAACGGAAGAGCCTTGGGAAAAGTTGATGGGCAGAGAGATCTGGGAGTGCAGGTCCATTGTACCCTCTAGGTTGCTGCACAGGTGGAGTGGTCAAGAAGGCATATAGTATGCTTGCCTTCATTGGACGGAGTATTGAGTACAAGAGCTAGCAAGTCATCTTAAAATTGTCCAAGACATTGGTTCGGCCGCATTTAGAATACTGTGCACAGTTTTGGTCGCCACAATATCAAAAGAATGTGGACGCTTTGGAGAGGGTGCAGAGAAGGTTTACGAGGATGTTGCCTGGTATGGAAGGTGCTAGCTATGAAGAGAGGTTGAGTAGGTTAGGTTTATTTTCACTAGAAAAAAAAAGGAGATTGAGGAGGGACCTGATTGAGATTTACAAAATCATGAAGGGTACAGACCGGGTGGATAGAGACAAGTTTTTCCCAGGGTGAAGGATTCAATAATGAGAAGTCATGCTTTCAAAGTGAGAGGTGGAAAGTTTAAGGGGGATACACGCGGTAAGTACTTCACACAGAGGGTAGTGGGCGTTTGGAACGCGTTGGCAGCAGAGGTGGTAGAGGCAGGTACAGTAGGTTAATTTAAGATGCATCTGGACAGATGCATGAGTAGGTGGGGAGCAGAGGGATACAGATGCTTAGGAATTGACCGACAGTTTTAGACAGTACATTTGGATCAGCTCAGGCTTGGAGGGCCGAAGGGCTTGTTCCTGGGCCATAAATTTTCTTTGTTCTCTTTGTCAAACTTCTCATCTAATATCCATCATCAGATGATAAGAAATTACCTGAAATCAATCTTGGAGAAAATCAGTGTCATTGGTAGAGACTGAAGACAAATTCATTCCTGAGCCTGCAACTCTACTTCTCTGCCTAGTCATTGTCTAAACTGAATCAGATCATTGGTGACCTAGCTGACCCTGAACTGTGCTTCTGACCCCATATCCTCATCATAACTATATGCATTTATCTCCCTAATACTATTCACCTCATCCCATCAGCTGCTGAAACTCGGATCTGTCTTTATTACTTCTTAAGTTTATAATCCCAATGGTCAATTTCCCTTGATAAACTTGAATTCATCTAATGTTCTGCATCTCATATCCTAACTCCAGGCTTGCTTCCCAATCAGCCATTTTTGCTGACCTACATTGACAATGCCTTAATTTTAACGATTACATTACTGTTTAAAATGCCTCTGTGACTTTGCCTCTTCCTATCTCTTGTGATGGAAGGTGTGTGAAAAACATTATCATGTTTAGTATTTAAATTGTTTTTGTAAAAAAATGAATGGATGTCAGTTAGTGTTGCAGAAGAGTTTTCAAAAGGCCAGAAATTCATTCTGGAACAGTGAGCTAAATGTACCAGTTGAAGAAAACACCTGATTGTCAATAAGGGTTTGGGAGAACCCTCAAGTCAGAACCTCTGGAATGTTAACAGATTAACGTTTTTATGCAGTGTAAATGTTTGAAGTAATTAACCTTGTATTGAATTCAGTTCAAAAAACATCAAAGTTTTATTTGGGAAGAATAAAGAGTGGAGTTCAGAAGAAAGTTTTAGTTTCTTTATGAGCAGATTTTGGTTCAGAAGTAACCAGTCACTGCAACAGCAGTGTTTTTCTATTTATGATGTTTCCAAGCAAAGAGAAATTGGGACTGAAATTTTAAGATTGTTAAGAGTGGAAAAACACCAGGCCATCAGAATTATGAAAAATTGATACCATCATAAAGTTCTCTCTTTTGCTCAAGAGAAAGAAACTGAAAGGAATCAGTTAATTAGAAGCTTAAAGAGTTGAAATAGGAGTATAAATTCTCTGGGCACGAGTCTCTGTAATGAAGAGTGTTTGGAAACAAGTTGATACTTTATTTTAATGTTTATATTAAGATCTTTCTAACTCTTAAAATATATAACTTGATTCTGAGGAAGGGTCATCAAACCCCAAACGTTAACTTTGATTTCTCTTCACCGATGCTGCCAAATCTGCTAAGTTTTTCCACCAACGTTTGTTTTCGTTTCTTGATTTACAGCATCCACAGTTCTTTTGGTTTTTATTGCTCGATTTGTTTGTGTAATAACAAATACTTGTTAGAAAGTACCTGCAGTCTCATGTGAATATATTTCAGTGACCAACCACCATATTAATGATAAAAAAAACACATGATGAATCAAGCCAGATTTCATTCTTAGATTTGACTTGTCCAGTAGTACCAGCAAGGACCATAACACTCTGCAATCCTGACCCCCTTGTGTATCCTCTATCCGCCCTACTTTTTGGAACAGTGCTTTCAATGGCCTCAATGCTAAATGCAGGAATTCTCATTCTAAAATTCTTGAAACTTTCTTGTTCCCTTCAAAATACTCTTAAAGCCTACTTCTTAAAGTAAGCTTTTGATCACTGGTCCTAATATCTCATGGCTTAGGACAGGAATTTGTTTGTTGAAGTACCTTTGAATGTTTTAAAGGTGTGATAGAAATGAAAACTGGTTGCGGCTGCTGCAGCAAAATGTCCATTTTACAATCTACTACCCGCCTGCTGGATCCATTGTTGGACTGTTTTCCTTACTCTCACGAACTGTGACATGGTCAAGCCTAGCACTATTGTTTTCATTATTAGACAAAAGTTCCTAATATAATTAATTCAAACAAATTGCTGGCAATCGCAGATGTAGCTACTTCCCCTATTGGTAGGGATGCTCTGACCATGCAAGAACTGGTTGGCAATAGTTTCTGGTTTTAGTGTTTCCTATGATAAATGGAGCACATGCATTGCTTATGGTACATCAAGTGAAACTAGCAGTACAACTTTACAGGTACTAAATATTTGTTGAAGTGCCATTCCACAGCATAAATTGCACCAAATTTAATTTTGGAGTAAATTACTCCAGCTGCTGGAATCTATACTGAAAACAACCAATACTGGAGATCACAGTGGGTCAGACAGCATCATGGAGAGAGAGCAAGCTTATAATTTCGAGTCTAGATGACTCTTTGGCTGGTTCATAGATATTTTCACAATAAAAATATGAACTGCATTTTTCATTCTGCAGGCATTTCATGTGAACACCACAGCTGTCAAAACAATGTTTCTGCAATGTAGCAGATCTCCAAAAATAGTACCAGCTATCCATGCCATTTTGTTTTCTTCCTTTGGGTATGGACCTTGCTGTAATATCCAAACTTACCTTGTTGGAAAATTAGAATTTACCCAATGAAGCTTTGAAGTGGGGTGAATTGGAATTTCTAATCATTAGCAGCTTTTTCTTTCTGTGTCATTGCTAACACAAAACATGGTAGGTTTTTTCCCCCTCTATTTGAGTACTTTTCATTGCAAGTCAATATTCTGATTAGGTGAAACTGCAAAAAAAAGTGAATTCTGACAATGGAAAAATATCTTTGGGTTTATAAAATTTGGGATATTTTACATGTAGGCAGTGGTCCAGCATGATTTTTTTATAACACGGGATTGCATCAGAACAGAACTACTGTGATATAGCTTTTTCCAACAAAGCAAGGTTAGCTTTTCTGGCCTGAATCAAATCAACTGAATCATGCATCCTCTTCCTTTTACCTGAAAATGATCTGCAGGTAGCTAGTGGTAATTGCTTGCTTTACTTGTGGGTAAAGATGAAACTGCTGTTAAATTTGACTTCACTTTCCCATCTTCATATAGTTGACTATCTTGCATTTCTTCAGGTGTAAAGTATTGTACTTTTAGCCAGCTATATTTGCAAACTTCTCTTTTCCACTTGCTGATTTGTTGCACTGAGGTCAGGAAGGTTGTCATACTTGAACAGCCAATCCAGATCAGGAATTTAATTCAAACTCAGTGAAAAATGTTACTAGTCAGATGGAAATTATAACTCACGTTTAAGCCAAAAACTGAATTCAGATGATGAACTGAGTGATGAATTTAAAATGCATTTTTGATGGGAAAATTTTTGATTCCAATTAACAAATAAGATATACTTAAATGGTGAAAAGACTGTATCCATTATATATTTCAAAATTCTACAAGCTTCCTTTGTGATACAGGTACGAAGAATTTCTTGTTTATGTTTTCTCACTGTAGAGTCCATCTGCTACAGTCAATTGCACTAGAGTACTGTAATGATATTACATTGGGATTTATAAATCTCAACTCAAATGTATGTACCAGAAGGAGGTAATTTTCTAGCTCTAACTCACATCACTTTCATCTTACAGCTTACATCTAATTTGACAGCACTTCTTTTCAAATCCCTATAGATAATACAAATCTATGGAGTAGAACAAGAAACAATGGTAGGTGCCAGATGCATCCAGAGCTCACCAACTCTGGTAACAACGGCATGGAACGCAAATATCTTTTAATGAACGCTATTCACTCGACTGTAACCATACAAACTGGGGTGTATTCAAGGTCATGGTGTATTTTAAGGTATACATTTTTCAACTTCGTGCTATCAGTTTAAATGCCAAATGAAATTATAAACTCAATTTATTTACCTGCAAGTCTTTATGAGAGGAATGCATACATATGGACTGTACATAGGGATCATGCCTCTTGTTGCCCTTCAAACACTGAATTCCCCAAGGAGAGCAGAGTTTGCAAATGTTTACACCATTATCCAATTAACAGACAATAACACTCGAACATCTGTCAACAAACAAAGCTGTTGTTTTGCTTCGCTGCAAGGCATTCCTGTTCATTTGGCTTGTCTATGAGCTTAATTAACACATCATACTGGCCTATTGTAAATAAACTTTCTATTCTCTTATTTTGTGCGGCTCTTTACAATTTCCTTTTGTTAGTTTATTCTAGTCCTTTAATCATCATCTTTCTATAGTGACTTAATTTACTCATTTCATGAAGGGTATAATGTATTTCATTAGATTTCATAGAAAATGGAAATTGAAAATAATTTTACAAAGACATGAGCCAAAACATCATTTGAAAAGCAAAATAAAAACTATTGCGAGATAGTAATAAATGTGAAGTGACTGAAGGGACAGAAAATGGACTTGAATTTGAGTTTGTAAGCATAGCGGAACAAAGTTTTGAAGCTGTCAACAGCAGGGAAGATAGGAGAAAAACATGTGCACTAACAAATGACTGAGAAGACTGAAGGATGCCAGAGGCACAGACACTGATAGAGCAGAGACGTTTTCTCAGCATTTTAACTTAGCATTAATGTATCTTCTGCCACACTTTTGTGGGTGACACGGTGGCACAGTGGTTAGCACCGGGTTCAATTCCCGACTCAGGCGACTGACTGTGTGGAGTTTGCATGTTCTCCCCGTGTCTGCGTGGGTTTCCTCCGGATGCTCCGGTTTCCTCCCACAGTCCAAAGATGTGCAGGTCAGGTGAACTGGCCATGCTAAATTGCCCGTAGTGTTTGGTAAAAGGGGTAAATGTAGGGGAATGGGTGGGTTGTGCTTTGGCGGGTCGGTGTGGACTTGTTGGGCCGAAGGGCCTGTTTCCACACTGGAAGTAATCTAATCTAATCTAATATAATAAAGTTAATTTGACTCTAACTCACGATCTCAGCGTTAGTTTTGGTAAACAGCTTAAAATGTTCCATACTCTGCTATTATATTGTTTCAGAATTTTAGTTAGAAGCAAGTTTAAAGTGAGTTACAAATATAAATTTTATTACATATTAAAATAATAACTTTTCTGCCTCCTAACTCTGACATTGTGATCCTGCAGGAACAGCTCAACAATTTTAAACATACGTACAGGTCAAGACATTACCAAAAGGTCAACCATAAGTATACACAAGATTATGTGATCTTTCCTGATGTTGCACATGGAAATTCAAGGCATATCTTAAGCAGAAATGGCATTTTGACAAGGGGATAATTGGACTAAAGTCCAATCACCATCATAAATTATATATTTTGTAATCATAAATGCTGCATAGTTGCTCATCGAAACTATCCCTATTAATATACTATTATCATGCCCATCAACAAGTGGTTGTTCTACCGATTTCTGTGAAAATCTGAGCAACCTAATCTCAGAAATGTAGCGAATTCTGCTGACAATCAGATAACTATAAATTTATTAGTTAAGTACCGGTCTCCAAACAATAAATTTATTTTACACTAAACATTTCTTAAATTGTGTTTATTCTCTACGACATTTATAAAAAAGTGGATTTTTGATGGGACAAATGCTTAAATCAATTCAATTATCAAAAGTACTTATTGCTCTCAAGTTTCAGATGGTTTCACCACTGAAATAACAAAGTCAGAGACAGTTCACATAGCATGTCTTAACATTGTTCTACCAGGTAAGTCTATTTTATCAAGGATCAAGATTCAAATTAAATGCATCTACTTTTCACCCATAAGACTTTGTGTAGCATATACTATTCAGATATGGCCTCCTTTTGACTAGCAATAGAAATTATGTCCAACATATGTGTTCCAATTGATTTTCAAATCATTTATATTCTGCAATGTTCAACTGATATAGCACTCAATTCTGCTAATCCACCACATTGAATCATAGCAAACATTTCAACAAATTCATATGATCTGCAGCTCTTTTCATAATGAAGGAAGGAGCTAATATTATTCCTTTAAAATTAACATTAACATTATTTTCTACTTTATCTGAAGCCTTTTGTTCTTCAAGGAGTAAAGTATAGAAATACAAAATGAATCAACCTAGCACTCTCTTTATGTTAGTGCTGCTGTTTGAAAAGTCAAAGTACTAGATTCACTACTGGATTGGTTCAAAAAGCAAACATGTACAAAACTGAAAATCTATAATTTAATAATAGAAGTGCATTCAAAATATGCATGCACAATGCTAAAGTAATTTCCACTTCAGAAAAAATATACTGGACAGTATAATTGCATTCTCCATCTGTTCTAAAATTAATATTGCACTGGCAGTGATAATATAGAGATTATTAATGAAGGCAGAAGAAGGAGAAGTGACTCCATGAATACTTAAGCAATTTTATTCAAGTCAGAAATGTGCAGGTCTAGGTGGAGGCCATGTGATATAAATAAAAAAATTCAGATAAAGTTAATAAAATCTGAATTGGAAAGTAGATATGTCAAGCAGGAGCATAATAGAATCGGAATGAATGGGCTTTTGTTTGATATGAACAACCAAACAATCTGGGGACTGTGATGACTATTGGATCATCATTCTTGCAATGCTTGTCATCATATAACGTTTGTGTTTGTCACTCTGCAATTAACTTCAATAGATCAACGACTTTATAAACTATGTCCTGCAATATGTTAAGATGTTCTTCTCGATTGTTTCATTTTCTCATTTGTTAATGCCTGCTTAAGCCTTCACACCTGCCTTTTTTTAAGCAAAAAGAAATACCAATGCAGAACGTTGTAGAAGATAATGGTGCTGAAGGGATTCGTGTTCATCGTACACGGATTCCACCCATTTTATTAATACCACACCCAGTCTGTAAATAGATATAAGTAGGCCTACTCTAGCTGTTCGAGGGAGCAGATTTATCTGTACCAACCAAGGTCTTAGTAATTATGCCTGAACAAATGCTACCATGCAATAAACTCAACAGCGATACCTTATCTGTAGATACAGTACGGTAGTGTATCCTCTATCATTAATCACTGGATATGCCAAGACAAAGGAGAATTACGGGTAGCGAACTACCTCAAACAACCCTTACCCAATACCACGTACTGGTATATGTCTCGAATACCACAAGATCGAACTGGACCTTAATAAAGCCTTTGACAAGGTTCCGCTTGGTAGACTGGTTAGTAAAGTTAGATCACATAGGATTCAGGCAGAGCTTGCCAATTGGACACAAAATTGACTTGATGGTAGGAGACAGAGGGTGGTTATGGAGGATTGTTTTTCGGACTGGAGGCCTGTAACCAGCGGTGTTCTGCAGGAGTCAGTGCAGGGTCCACTCTTGTTTGTCATTTATATAAATGATTTGGATGAGAATTTAGGATGCAATGCATAGTAAGTTTGTGAATGACATCAAAATTGATGGTAAAGTGGACAGTGAAGAAGATTTTCTAAGATTACAATGGGATCTTGACCAATTAGGCAAATGAGCTGAGGAATGGCAGATGGAATTTAATCTGGACAAATGCGAGATGCGATAAGATGAACAGGGGAGGGCTTATATAGTTAATGGCAGGACCCTGGGTAATGCTGTGAAACAGAGAGGCCTGGGGTTCAGGTACATAATTCTTTGAAAGTTGGGTCAAAGGTAACAAGGCATTCCGCATGCTTACCTTCATTGTTCAGACTATTGAGTATTGGGGTTGGGACATTGGTGAGGCTTTCAGAGTACTGTGTACATTTCTGACTGCCCTGCTACAGGAAGAATATTATTAAACTGCAGAGGGTTCAGAGAAGATTTACAAGGATGTTGCTAGGACTGGAGGAGATATAAGGAAAGGCTGAATAGACTGGAATCTTTTCATTGGAGTGGAGGAGATCGAGGGGTGACCTTAAAAGAAATTTATAAAATCAACGAGGGGCATAGATAAAATGAATAGCAAAGGTATTTTCTCTTTAGAGATAGGGGAGTTCAAAACTACAGAGCATATTTTTAAGGTTAGAGGAAAAGATTTAAAAGGGACCTGAGGGGCAACTCTCAGGTGGCTCGTTATGTGCCAGAGAAGTGACTGATGGGGGTACAGTGACAACATTTAAAAGACATTTGGACAGGTACATTAACAGAAACGGTTTAGAAAGATATGGGCTAAATGCAGGCAAATGGGACTAGTTTAGTTTGGGAAATTTGATCAGCATGGGCAAGTTAGATCAAAGGGTCTGTTTCCATGCTGGATTTAGTACTAGGCAATGAACCCAGCCAAGTGTTAGATTTGGAGGTAGGTGAGCACTCTAACGATAACGACCATAATTCAGTTATGTTTACAATAGCAATGGGCAGGGATAGGTATTTTCCCGCAGGGAAAGAGGTATAATGGGTGGAAAGACAATTATGATGCGATTAGGCAAGATTTAGGATGCAAAGGATGGGGAATGAATTGCAGGGGGTGGACACTCTTGAAATGTGGAGCTTATTCAAGGAACAGCTACTGCGGGTCCCTGATAAGTATTTATCTATCAGACAGGGAGGTAGTTGTTGAGAGAGGGTGCCATGGTTTATGAAAGAAGTTGCATCTTATGTCAAGCAGAAGGCGGCGGCTTATGTTAGGATGAGGCGTGAAGGCTCAGTTAGGGGGCTTCAGAGTTATAAGTTAGCCAGAAAAGATCTAAACAGAGGGCTAAGAAGAACCAGGAGAGGACATGAGAAGTTATTGGCGGATAGGATCAAGGAAAACCCTAATGCCTTCGACAGGTTTATCAGGAATAAAAGAATGACTAGAGTAAGATTAGGGCCAATCAAAGATAGTAGTGGAAAGTTGTGTGGGGAATCTGAGGACTTAGGGGAAGCAATGAATGAATACTTTTCGTCAGTACTCACATTGGAAAAGGGCAACTTTAGTGAGAATATGGAGAAACAGGCTACAAGATTAGATGAGATTGAGATTAACAAAGAGGATGTTTTAGTAGTTTTGGAAGATCTGAAAATAGATAAGACCCTGGGGCCGGATGGAATTTATCCTCGGATTCTCTGAGAAGCCATGGAGGAGATTGCAGAGCCTTTGGCTTCGATTTTTATGACATCATTGTCAACTGGACTAGTGCCAGAAGATTGAAGGATAGCAAATGTTGTTCCCTTGTTTAAGAAGGGGAGTCGGGACAACCCTGGTAATTATAGGCCAGAGAGCCTTACTTTGGTTGTCGGTAAGATGCAGGAAAAGGTTATAAGAGATAGGATTTATAATCATCTGGAAAGGAATCATTTGATTAAGGATAGTCAACACGGTTTTGTGAAGGGTAGGTCGTGCCTCACAAACCTTATTGAGTTCTTAGAGAAGGTGACACACCAGGCAACATCCTAGTAAATTTCCTCTGAACCCTTTCCAAAGCTTCCAAATCCTTCCTATGATGCAGTGGCCAGCACTGCATGTAATACTTCAGGTGCGGCCTTACCACTGTCTTGTACAGCTGAAGCATGACCTTGTGGCTGTGAAACCCAATTCCCCCTACCAATAAACGCCAATATTGCCTTCATATTGATTTCTTAGAGAAGGTGACAAAACAGGTGGATGAAGGTTAGGCGGTTGATGTGGTGTATATGGACTTCAGTAAGGCATTTGAGAAGGTTCCACACGGTAGGCTATTGCACAAAATACAGAGTTTCGTGTTTGAAGGTGATATACGGCAGTTTGGATCAGAAATTGGCTCGCTGAAAGAAGACAGAGGGTGGCGGTTGATGGGAAATGTTCATCCTGGAGCTTAGTTACCAGTGGCGTGCCCCAAGGATCTCTTTTGTGGCCACTGCTGTTTGTCATTTTTATAAATGATCTGGAGGTGGGCATGGAAGGATGGGGTAGTAAATTTGCAGATGACAGCAAGGTAGGCAGAGTTGTGGATAGTGCCAAAGGATGTTGTGGGTTACAGAGGGACAGAGATAAGATGCAGAGCTGGGCTGAGAAGTGGCAAATGGAGCTTAATGTGAAAAAGTATGAAGTAGTTCACTTTGGAAGAAATAACAGGAATGCAGAGTACTGGGCTAATGGTAAAATTCTTGGCAGTGTCCAAGATCTCGAAGTCCAGGTGCATAAATCCCTGAAAGTTGCCACCCAGGTTGACTGGATTGCCACTGGTAACTAAGCTCCAGGATGAACATTTCCCATCGACCACCACCCTCTGTCTTCTTTCAGCGAGCCAATTTCTGATCCAACCTGCCATATCGCCTTCAAACCCGAAGCTCCGTATTTTATGCAATAGTCTACCGTGTGGAACCATATCAAATGCCTTATATACCACATCAACCACCTAACCTTCATCCACCTGTTTGTCATCTTCTCTAAGAAATCAATATGAAGGCATATGGTGTATTGGCGTTTATTGGTAGGGGGAATTGGGTTTCACAGCCACAAGGTCATGCTTCAGCTGTACAAGACAGTGGTAAGGCCGCACCTGAAGTATTACATGCAGTGCTGGTCACTGCATCGTAGGAAGGATTTGGAAGCTTTGGAAAGAGTTCAGAGGAAATTTACTAGGATGTTGCCTGGTGTGAAAAGAAGGTCTTAGAAGGAAAGGCTGAGGGAACTGAGACTGTTTTCGTTGGAGAGAAGAAGGTTGAGAGGTGACTTAATCGAGATGTATAAGATAATCAGAGGGTTAGGTAGGGTGGTCAGTGAGAACGGACGGTGAAGGCTAACACAAGGGGACATAGCTTTAAATTGGGGGGTTTTAGATTTAGGACAGACATCGGGGTAGTCTCTTTACTCAAGAGAGTAGTAGGGGCATGGAACGGTCAGCCTACAATAGTTAAGGACATTTAAACTGACATTGGACATATGTATGGATAATAATGGAATGGTGTAGGTTAGATGGGCATCAGATTAATTTTTCAGGTCAATGCAACACTAAGGGCCGAAAGGCCTGTACTGCCTGTAACGATACCACATTTGATACGACAATATATGACACAGAGCTAAATATTAGTTGATGTCCAGAGGAATTTTTTAAGAACTACATATGAAGCCAATGCTGATAAAGGAATTAAAAGGTTAGGCTTTTGAAAGTTTGCATAGCAGGTTTTAATAAATAAGCTGCTGATTGCCTTTTCATTATCTTCATATTTCAGAAACTACACAAAGTGATCAGTATTTCACAATGTTATTGTACAGCAGCAAGTAAAAAGAAAAGAATTAAATAGAATATAAATCTGTTTGGAATTACGATCAAATTATTTGAAAGTATTTAAACTTTCCAAGTTGAATGCACGTACAATATAAACTGTAGCATACTCATGAAAAGATAACATGAAACACTTACATCTCTTCGAGGGAAAGTACTCAGCAGCTTGTATTCATCCCTTGGGAAGCCTTTGGAAGCCACAAAATCAAAGACAACTTGGAGCCTGTTGCTTGCTAGGAAACGCCGTTCAAAGAATTCCCCACGCGGTGTTCTGATGCGTAGCTTGCTGACAAGTTCAATGCTCTCCTCCCTTGGCTCTGGAGGTAATGATTGCTCAAGGGACAATCGAATAGCCTGGACAAATAAAGAAACAAAAACCTGAGCAAATCCTCAGGTCAACTTTATCCTTCCTATACCTTTTTATTCAGGAAAATTAGTGGTCAAAAGCATTCCCATTTCAATTCTCGGAGACACTGCATTATACCTGCAGACATAGCAATAATACAATTTACTGAAGAGATTTATGTACAGTACGATGTTACGACCAAAGTTGGAAGGATGCACCGATTGCTTTATAATCCCATCCTTCCACTGCTTGCAACAAATTTTAAATTTAACCAGAATGGTGGTGTGGTTAATTATATAAGTTTTAGACTGAATCTGATTGGATATTAGAAACAATCCAGCCAGGTTTCTCTTATCAATAGAGAATAACTAGTTGATTACAAAAAAAAATAAATAATGATGCACAAAATATTGACAGAAAAAGAGAGTTCGGTCTGTGTAAAGATAGATATGACTTATACTTGAACATCCTAAATTACTACCAGGCAAATATGGCTAACTAACAAATGATGGTTGATCATCCCACAGAACACATTAAATAGACCGAACAGATCCTTTGGATATCTCAGCAATTCTGTCATGATTTAAAGGTCACCAAATCTCATTAAAACTTCACAAGGGATTACAATTCTTCACTTGCAATGACCTGATCTTGAAACTCCTTCAAAGGCCGTTCCATCATAAAATCCCAACAGTGTGCAAGTAGGTTATTCAACCCGGGTCCACACTGACCCGACAAAGAACATCCCACCCCACATCTGTAACCCTGTATTTCCTACGGCTAATCCACTTAACCTGCACATCCCTGGACACTACGGATAATTTAGCATTGCCAATCCACCAAACTGCATGACCTTGGAAAGTGAGGAAACTGAGCACCCGAAGGAAATCCACACAGACATGGTGAGAATGATCAGACTACACAGAGATAGTTGCCCGAAAGTGGAACTGAACCCGGGTATCTGGCGTTGTAAGCTTCCAGTGCTAACACTGAGCCACTGTGTGACTGCTCACCATGGTCCACCCTTTTTCCTGGGTCTATGCTCCCCTGGATCCTTTGAAACTGCACTCCAGCCCAAAATCACAGGAACAACTCCAGCTTTTTAAAGTGACTTTCATCAAGCCAGTAGTGCCGCAGGATTTGTTTCCTGAGCTCTAATCTGGCTCAAGGAGTCAGTGGGATTGACAGGGTAAGCTCTCTGTAGATTTAAATCATTCCTGGCACAAAGGAGTATGATTATGATTGTTCAGTGTCAATCATCTCAACTCCAGGACATCTCTGCAGGAGTTTCTCAGGGTCCTTGGGCCAACCATCTTTAGCTGATTCATTAATGACCTTCCTTCTATTAGAAGTGATGATTGCACAACATCTAGCACTATTCAGAATTCCACAAATAATGAAGCAGCCCATGTACAAAGGGTATAAGATTTGGACAACATCCAGACTTGGACTGGCATGATAGCACCATTGTCGAAGAGCGTGGTGCTGGAAAACACAGCCAGTCAGGCAGCATCCGAGGAGCAGGAGAATCGACATTTTGAGTTGAAGCACTTCATCAGGAATGCCATATGCAGGGAACGTAAATTCTCCTGCTCCTCGGATGCTGCCTGACCGGCTGTGCTTTTCCAGCACCACACGCTTCAACTCTGATCTCCAGCATCTGCAGTGCTCACTTTCTCCCCTTGGTAGTACCATTCATGCTACCTGAGTGACAGGCAAGGACCATTTCCAGCAAGAGAATCTAGCCATTGCTTCTGAATAATCAATGGCATGGCATTACCAATACTGAAATCCTCACTATCAACATCATAGGCATTATAACCGACCAGAAACCGAACTGGTTTAGCTATATACTGAGGCTGCAAGAGCAAGTTGGAGGCTAGTAATCTTGCAGTGACCGACTCACCTCCCGAGTCCTCAAAGCCTGTCCACCATCTACAAGTCACAAGGAGTGTGATAACATTATTTGCATGAAAGACTGCAGCTTTAACAACACTCAAGAAGTTTGACACGACCCAGGTCAAAACTGCCTGCTTGACTGGTATCAAATCCACAAATGTTCACTCTCTCCACCACTGATGCTCAGTAGCAATAGTGTGTACCATCTGCAAGATGCGCTGCTGAAATTCGCCAAGGCTCCTGAGACAGCACCTTCCAAACCCCAGCTCACTATCTTCTAGAAGGGTAAGGGCAGCAGATACATGGGAATATCACTACCTACACACTTCCCTCCAAGCTACTCACTATCCTGACTTGAAAATATTCAGCATTGCTGGATCAAAATCCTGGAACTCCCTCCCTACATTGTGGGTCTTCCTATTGCAAATGAATTAAAGAAGTTCAAGCAGCAGCTCACCACCAATGTTTCAAGGACGATCAACTAGGGATGGGCAGCAAATAGTGGACCAGCTAGAAATGTTCATATCCCAAAAATAAGTAAAACTAAAAGGTTGCACTACTGCTTCTGTACTTTCAACATCCAATCTCTGCAGCAATAAATTATTAGTGACATACAATTTCTTCTGAGGTCTTCACTGCTCTTAGGACCTATCTAAGCCCTCATTATTCAGATCTCTTCAACTGCTCTAGCATTTCTTTCAGCTCCAGCGACTTTTAAGTAGTTCTGTTGTGTAACTATTAATTGTGTGCAGTTTTGTTGCAAGCCCCGAGGAATTTTCTTCTCTCTCACCACTATCAATATCCCCATCATCCTTGTCCCTCTGCCTTCTCTTGCATGTCACTGCATTCTACTCTTCTCATGCACTTCGTGTTCCCAGAAGGCTTATTGTACCGTTGTCATTGTATTAGGTGCAGCCACTTTCTTCAAGCTTTAGTTCCTTTAATTCTTGTGCTTGCAAATACATAGAAATACATACAAAACTCCATGTACACTATAATTTGCATGTGTTTATGTGCATATAATATGAATATGTACAGAACAAAATGCATATCTACAACTTTTCAACAATATTACTAATGCTATTGACTTTAAAGCACAGAACTTTTAATTGGCAGAAATAAAGCAATTACCTTATCAGGGAATTAAAAACATCAGTAGCTCATTAAGTCCTTTCCTGTTACATATGGTCAATTCCCAATGTTACTATTCTCCAAGGCTTCTCTATACTACGTGATTTAACAAAGACTGCCTAACAAGAGTACAACTTTATTCATCAAAACAATTAGACTGATAATGTTAATAATACTAGGTAGAACAAATACCAAGCTGAATAAACATTGATTTGGCCACTAGAAAAACAAATAAAGGAAGATGCTTTATTTCTGCAAAGAATACTACAGCTGTATGTGAAAATTGGAATTCAAACAGAGTTTGTGGGCAAATGAGTATCATATATGAGAAGCAACAGTCGGCAAGATTCAAACGTGAAAAAACAAACACCAGACTTACTGCTGGTAACAACGAAAGCTGTTTAAAGTTCTTGCGGGTAAACATCTCACATTACGTTGGCTTTTAACTGGTAAACTCATTGAGACACAATAAAAATTTAGTCCAAAAGCAGTAACGCAGAAAGCATATGGAGGTTCACAATTAAGAGTTCGGTGTCCAATCCAAATTATTTGTCATAGTAATCTAACTTTGTCTAATTGCATGTATATGCTGTGATCAAAAGCCACACGTTCATAACCTAAATCTACCCCTTCTCCAGTTCTGTAACACTAAGGCCAATGTAGCTTTGCCAAAAGGCAAAATACTGCAGGTGCTGGAAATTTGAAACAAACACAGAGAATGCTGGAGGAACATGGTAGGGGTGCCAGCATCTGTGGAGAGAGAAAGTGTTAACATTTTGGGTCTGGAATGACTTCTTCAGAAATGAGAGGTGTTGGAATTTTTTTTGATATATATTGACAGAGACTGAGATCCAGTACAAAAGACAAGGGTGTATTGTGCTGACAGCTGAGAAAGAGAAAAAGATGTAAAATGGGTGTAAGTTAAGGAGTAAAAGTGAGAGAATAGGCTCTCTCAGCTAAGATAAAGGGCTTATACTTGAAAAGTTGACTCTCCTGCTCCTCGGATGCTGCCTGATCTGCTGTGCTTTTCCAGCGCCACACTGACTCTTTCAGCTAAGAGCAAAGCAAATACGACACAATCAAGACAAGGTTGTGTGGGGGAACGGTAAAAAAAATGGGAAAACAGACATAATGTGGCTAGTTTCTGAAGTTATTGAATTCAATATTGAGACCTCTTGCCTGTAAACTGCATAAGTGGAAAATGAACTGTTGCTACTTGAGTTTGCGCTGTGCTTCGTTGGAAAGCTGCAGGAGGCCTAGGACAGAAATGTTAGCATGAGAACAAGGAGTTTTACTGAAATGACAATCAACTGAGGAGTCAGGTCATTTCTATAGACAGAGCAGAGTCATTCTGCAAAGCAGTCACCTAGTCTGTATTTATAATGTAAAGGAGACTGCATTGCGAGCAGTGAATGGAGTAGACAAATTGAAAGTGAAACAATGTTTCACTTGGAAGATGTGTTTGGTGCCTTGGTCAGTGAGGAGGGAGGTGATGATTTGGAAAGTATTACACGTTCTGCGACTGCAAATAAAAGTGCCATGCAGGAATAAGGAAGTTTCCATGCAGATGGAGGAATGGACCAGGTATCACAATGAGAACAGTCTTTGTGGAATGCTGTCAATGGAGGACAGGAGAAGATACGTTTGTGGTGGCATCCTGCTGAAGTTGGCAGAAATGACAGAGATCATCCTTTGAATACGGATACTAGTGGGAGGAAAATAAGGACAAGGGAACCCTCTCCCTGCTCCGAGAATGAAGGGAAAGAGAGAACACAGATGTATGAGAAATGGACATGGCTGAGGGCCCTGACAACCACAATTTACTGTTGTGGAGTTCTCTGTTGAGAAAAATGATGGTGTCAGATGCTGCATTGTGGAAGGTGGCATCATCAGAATGGATGCGAAGGAGACAAAGAAACTAAGAGGATGGAATGAATCCTTGCAAGAAGTAGGGTGTAAGGATGTGTAGTTGAGATAACTGTGGGTGTTGTTGGGCTGACAAACACAGTCTGGATGACTGCTTTGCGGAACGCCACTGTGAATTTTTTTTGTATTGAGCCTCTGTTTCTATAAAAAGTATTGAAAAAAATATTTTCCAAAACCTTTTAGTTCTGAAGAGGTGTGTCGCACCAGACTCAAAACATTAACTCAGTTTCCCTATCCACAGATGCTGTCAGATCTGTTGAGTTTCTGCAACATTCTCTATGCTTGTTTGTGGTTTTGTCTTCATAGTTTATGAAGATCAGTTAACTCAGTAGATATATGACCTTCAGGCTAGGGTTCTGTGTCTTATAACATTGTTTGGATAACTATAACCATAACAACTTGTACAGAACCTTTCACATCATATAATGTACCAAAACACTTTATAGGAGCATTCTAAAACTAAATATGACACCAAAGATGATATTAGGCTAGATGAACAGTAGCTTGGTCACAGGATTAGGTTTTAAAGATGTCTGAAAGGAGGAAACAGCCGTGAAAATGTACAGAAAGGGCATTCCAGGGCTTAAAGTCTAAACAAAGAAAGGTTTGGATACCAGTGGTAAAGTCAGGGTGCTCAAAAGGGCATAATTAAATGATTACAAGTTCTTCTGAAGGATGTGGGGCTGGTGAATATTATAAAGATAGAGGGGGACAAGGCCATGGAAACTTCCAAAAAAAAAATGGGAATTTTAAAGTTGAGTAGTTGATCGACTGTGAGCCAATGTAGATAAGCACTAGAGTGATAGTGTGCAAATTAAGGCAAGAGCAGCAAATGTTTGGCTGAACTCTTATTTATGCAGGGTACAATCTGGGGAATTCTCAGAAGTGCAATGAAGGCTGAGATAGACATTTTTAATCAATAAAGAAATCAAGGGTTATGGGGAAAGGCAGAAAGGTGAAACTAACGATTATCAGATCAGCTGTGATCTTATTGAATGGAGGAGAGGACCCAATAGGCAGAATGACCTATTTCTGCTCCTATGAATAGTGAAGTCTCAAAGTAACAAAGGTATGAAATACAGTTTCAGCAGATTTGTTGAGACAGGGCAAATTGCAATGATTTTGTGCAGGCGGAAATGGGCAGAAATAGGTAGTGAATAGTGAGGAGGTATGTTGTAAGTGCTGTTTCAATATTGTGGCCAGGAAATAAGCCTTAGATGAATGATTCAGAGATCAAGGAAAATTTGTTTAGAAACTTTGTAATTGATTATTTCTGATTTGTGATGTAGCAAAAATATTGGCATAAGCTAATCTCAGGAACAACCATGCCATCAAGCTATGGGCAGACTGAATTAGACTCAGACTGTTGCCAGGGAGAGGGATACAAATTGATAGGTAGGAAATGCATTTTGTGCAAAGTTGCAAACAATGGTTTTTGTCTTCAATTAAGTTGCATGAACATTTAGCTGAACTAACTAGATTATTTATCATAACAAAATTAATCATTCAGTAATAATTCTCAACATCAAATCCTAAACCATTAAACAAAATACTTAAAGATGACGAAGCAAGTGGTGTGTTGAAGCCATAGTAGTTGGGAGCTGGGAGACACCTGTGTGATCTACTGCAACCACATCTAAGGAAATGGCTACAATTTGTAAAACTTTGGTTTAGAGTTGATGAGCTGGAGTTTGTGCTTTGGATACTGTGATCATCAGGGAGGGAGAAAGTTACTTGGACACTTTCTTCCAGGAAACAGGTACATCCCTTCAGTAATTTCAGATTTGTTTGGTGGTTAGCGACAGGAAAGATGTACAGTAACTACTAGTGAGGCAGTAATGGGTATTCAGGAGGGAGAAGTCAAGAAGCCTCAGTCCTTGCACATGCTCAACAGGTATAAGGTCTTGTAGCCGATGTGGACAAGAGCTTGAACTTAAGGATGAATGAACAAACTGACCACAACAGTGCGGTACAAGGGATATTCAAGTGAGTGAAGGGAACTTAATACCAATAGAGCAAAGAAAAGTTAAGGGGATGGATAATGTTGGTTGAAGCCGAGATTGAGAGTTCTAAAGTCTCTGTCACTTGCTTGTTACCAGAGTTAAGAACATCTGTTCAGGGCTGAAGAGGATTTTGAAGAAGGAGGGGAAGAATTCAGTTGTTGACATCCACATGGGATCAAATGTTGCAGAGCTAAGCAAAACGTTTTGCTAAGGGTTATGAGCAGCTAGCACCTAAATTAAAATGCAGAGCCACAAAGGTAATAATATCTGAATTACTACCCAAACCATTTAGAAATTGCCAAATCAGAAATAAAATCTGAGAACTGAATGTGTGCTCAAAGATAGCACCAGTTTGGGTAGAGATAAGAAATAAAAAGGGAAAGTAGCCACTGGTCAGAGTAGATTAGAGGCTGCTAACTATAACTGCATTGTAGGCCAGAGTAATAATCAAAAAATTATGGGGGCTTGTGAGTGATTTTAATTTTCATTCAGATTGCACAAATCAAATTGGTAGAGCAGTGGATGGGCATTCTGTGCCAGGTAACTCATCTCCCGACTCCCCAAAGCTTGTCCACTATCTGCTGTCAATGTGTTAAAATCCTGGAACTCCCTCCTCGCAGGTTTGTGGGTATCACATTGTCTGCAGTAGGCGAAAAAGGCAGTTAACCACCTTGTTCTCTAGGGCAAATGGAATGGGCAATAAATACTGGTCTTTTCGGAGGCACTCAATCTGCAATAGCACATAATTTTTAAAAAAAGGATGCCTCAAGAACAATGGCATTCATGGTCATGACCTACACTTGCATACTGTCCTAAAAACAGATTTAATTTGAGAGATCATTTTGGAAGTAGTGATGCATATAAATAATCATAATTAAGAAGGGTTCAACTGGTCTGTTGAGTTTTGAATAACATAGTACCTGACCAATAAGTAATCAAAATATTTGTTTCCTATTGAAAGTAACTCCTGAACCAAATAATTGATTAAACACAAATGAAATCACCTGTTTGCAATCCTGGGAATGAAGCATTGCTTTATTTCCCACTTCCTAATACAAACCTTAATTTGTCTCCTATTATTAGCCATAATATGTGAAGAGAAGATAATTTTATATTTTGACCTTAGCGGTCATTTCACATTTAATCACATTTAGAGTATTTATTTCAAACAATATCAAACCTCAAATTCTGTAGATGCTTTTTGCGTGAATTTTAAGTAATTTTCTACAGGTGACCTTAAACAGTACGGTTACCATATTTTGCCACTAACTTGTCAAAATGCAATATTCTATTTATGTTGAAAATTGTGAATAGTATGTTGGATTGCCACATGACCAACAGCCAAGACAATTCCAAGCAGCACCATATCAGAGTGGGATTTGTGTAAAAATTGCTCCGTAACTACAAGTTAGCATTGCTTGTTCGGTAAATCTGTTTGAGACTTCCATGTAAAATGAACTCATGCTAATTCCCAATAGAGTATGGGAATCAGTAATGCTGTGTAAGAAACACAGCGCAAGAACATGCTATAGTGGTTTTTCCGATAAAATGAAAGCAGCAATGCAAGTTTGAAAATCACAGGATAAGGCCTCAGACAAGATTTCTAGTAGCACAGAAGTTACATTTCTGCTGGGACAGCAGAAAGAAAAAGTGAAATAAATGGTTTTGGCTGAACATTGAGCACTTGATTTGTAAGATGGCTCGATTGATAATCTGTGCCAGTGACAGGTCAATTCAAAATTGGGCTGTGGAATGCAGGGCCGATGTGACAACTTTGAGCGCCATCCTGTTAAAAAAGAAAATAACGCATGCAAAACAGGCTGATCTGCAGTCAAAAAACATCTCTGCAGAAATTAAAAGAAGCTTCATTGCTGAATCTCCATTCCCATACACATCCATAATATTTGCAAAAAACTCGGAACATCAGGGAGATTACTTACCAAATTCCCTAGTACACACTGGAAGATCACAAATATCCTCTCTAACTGGATACATTGGGATGACAATAAAGACGGCAATTGAAAATTCTAATTGAACATAGTCAACACCTCAGGTCTGTGGAAAAAGTTATAGTGTCATTGAGGTATACATTATGGTAACAGATCCTTCGGTCCAATCTGTCCATGCTGACCAGATATCCCAGCCCAACCTACTCCCACCTGCCAGCACCCGGCCCATGTTCCTC
The DNA here is from genome assembly GCF_037043375.1 of Chiloscyllium plagiosum. Lineage (NCBI taxonomy): Eukaryota > Metazoa > Chordata > Chondrichthyes > Orectolobiformes > Hemiscylliidae > Chiloscyllium > Chiloscyllium plagiosum. The sequence continues at coordinate 47,922,127 of NW_028270147.1, read as the reverse complement.
CAAACCCTTCCTATTCATATACCCATCCAAATGTCTTTTAAATGTTGCAAATGTACTAGCCTCCATCACTTCCTCTGGCAGCTCATTCCATACACGTACCACCCTTTTTGTGAAAATGTTTGTCCCTTAGGTCTCTTATTCTCCAACCCAGGCAACATCCTTGTAAATCTTTTCTGAACCCTTTCAAGTTTCACAACATCTTTCCGAAAGCAAGGAGACCAGAATTGCACGGAGTATTCCAATAGTGGCCGAACCAATGTCCTGTACAGCTGCAACATGACCTCGCAACTCCTGTACTCAATACTCTGACCAATAAACGAAAGCATACCAAATGCCTTCTTCACTATACTACTTTCAAGGAGCTATGAACCTGCACTCCAAGGTCTCTTTGTTTAGCAACACTCCCTAGGACCTTACCATTAAGTGTATATGTCCTGCTAAGATTTGCTTTCCCAAAATGCAGCACCTCGCATTTATCTAAATTAAACTCCATCTGCCACTTCTCAGTCCATTGGCCCATCTGGTCAAGATCCTGTTGTAATCTGAGGTAACCTTCTTTGCTGTCCACTACACCTCCAATTTTGAGGTCATCTGCAAACTTATTAACTTTACCTCTTATGCTCACATCTAAACCATTTATAAAAATGACAAAAAGTAGAGGACCTAGCACTGATCCTTGTGGCACTCCACTGGTCATAGGCCTCCAGTCTGAAAAACAACCCTCCAACCACCACCACCCTCTGTCTTCTACCTTTGAGCCAGTTCTGTATCTAAATGGCTAGTTCTCCCTGTATTCCGTGAGATCTAACCTTCCTAACTAGTCTCCCATGAGGAACTTTGTTGAACACCTTACCGAAGTCCATATAGATCACATCTACGCTCTGCCCTCATCAATCCTCTTTGTTACTTCTTCAAAAAACTCAATCAAGTTTGTGAGACACGATTCCCCACGCACAAAGCCATGATGACTATCCCTAATCAGTCCTTGCCTTTCATAATACACGTACATCCTGTCCTTCAGGATTCCATCCAACAACTTGCCCACCACCAACATCAGGCTCACTGATCTATAGTTCCCTGGTAAATTTGATTTGATGGATTCAGAGACCCAAAAGGGAACAAATTACTCGACAATATGACAGTATTGATGGAAGATGAATTTAAAGCTGATTTGATTAATTTAAGTCAGCACAAAGCAATCAACTTCAGGAACAAACAACTGAAGCTCCACAACTTAGTTCAATTGCACAAAGAACACACAAAGATACAGTTGGATAATAAAGGTGTAAAAGACCATCATGACAACAACCAACACAAATATCTTTTAAGAGACCAATGCACATACAAATTGAGAACCAAACAAAGTCTAGAATTCCATGAGATCCAGAAAGTTTGTCAAATGACTTATATGTTGTACAGATTCAGACTTAAACCCATAAATTTTACAACTTTGTTGTGTAAATAGTTTTGCAGAGACATAATGTTTGTGTATTTTCAATCGAATTACATGCATAAGACTGTGTCATTCTATTTTGTGTATTTAAAACTAGGAATTGGAATGAAAAAGAGCTGGTTTAAAAGACAGTGGTTGAAAGGCTGGCTGCAATTTTGAAAGCAATTAACCTGACACCCATTGCAGGCATTGTATAAGCAACTGTTTGAACAAGCAGTTATTGCAAATTGAGTTGCAGATGGATTTTGAGCTGTTGGGGGTGCACTGATGCAGCTTTTGCTTGATTGACAACTGGTCAACAGTAATAAACCAATGACAGAAACTTTACTTCCCAACAAATGTGAGATTGGTTCTCAGGTAACTGAACAGCTTGAAGCTGAGAACAAGTTACAGATAAAGTGTTCAGTTCTTGCCCAAATCAAGTAAAGTCCCTGTTCTCTGCAGTCAAAACTCATTGTAAACCTTAAGAAAATCAGTTTGCCTTCCCCGCAGCAGTCATTGTATGCTGGGACTTTTAACTGATAGGTAGAGGCTTTTTTTAAAGAAACCAGCCACCTCCTGTCTCCACCAAATAGTGGAAGCAACTGCAGAAAGATGACAGAAGCAATTGCTGGCCAGCAGAACAGTTGTAAAAATCAACTCATCAACATTACTGAGGAACAAACTGTTTATTGGTGTGTAAGGGAGGGTTTATAAGGGGATTACTGTTTCAATTAGTTGTGTTATCTGCTGACAGTTTACCTATAGCTAAAGTCTAATTACCTGGAATAAATAGTGATTCTGATTCAGTATAGAACTCTGGTCTGTAATTTATAAATTCTGCAGCTTTTATGACGACTCCAGGAATAGCATAGAGTCCTACAGCACGGAGACAGGCCCTTTAGCCCAAACTGGTCCGTGCCAACCAATGTCCACCCAAGCTAACCCCATTTCCCTGCACTTAGCCCATATCCTTCTGATCATTTCCTATCCATGTATTTGTCCAAATGGCTTTTATATGTTGTTAATGCACCTGCTTCAACCACTTCTGCTGGCAACTCACTCCAAATACATATCACCCTCTGTGTAAAAAGGTTGCCCCTCATGTCCCCTTTTATTCTTTCCCCTCTAATCTTAAATTGATGACCTCTAGTCTCGATTCCCCAACCCTGGGAAAAAGACTGAGTGTGTTCACCCTATCCATGTCTCTCATGATGTTATACACGTCTGTCAGTCTCAGTCTCCTACCCTCTCAGACTCCTACGGTCTAAAGAAAAAATGTCCTAGCTTGTCCAACCTCTCCCTAGACCATTGAGTCCATGCAACAATCTTGTAAATTTCTTCTGCACTCTTTTCAGTTTCATAACAAGCTTCCTATAACAAGGTGACCAAAACTGAACACAATACTCCAAGTGGGCCTCACCAATGTCCTGTATATAACTGCAACATAACTTCCCAACTTCTACACTCAATGCCCTGACTAATGAAGGCCAGTGTGCCAAAAGCTTTCTTCACTGCCTTGTCTACCTATGACTCCATTTTCAGAGGACTGTGAACCAGAACTCCAAGATCCCTCTGTTCCACTACACTCCTTAAGGCCGTATCATTCACCATTAAACTCCTATCTTGATTTGACTTTTTAAAATGCAAGACCTCACACTTACCTATAGTAAACTCCAGTTGCCATTTCTCGGCCTGTTCCCCAGCTGATCAAAGTTGAGCTGCAATTTCTAATAGCACTTCACAAGTTCCAGTACACTACCCCAATGAGTTACATAACCTGTAATTTTATCTTGTAAAGGATAGGGCTTTGTATTGCTCCTTTAAAAGTTGTGTATGCTAATAAGCCAAGATCTGGGATAACACACATAGCAAGTAGACATGAAAGCCTCGAGCAACATCTTGCTGGAATAAGGATGTGCACATATATTGCTCTATAACTGCAAGTTATCAATTTGTTTGTAAGCAAACTTGTTTGATATTTTCAAATAAATTGAATCTAAGCTACTTACCAATCCAATATGATAGTGCTAATTCTGTGTTAAGAATAAAAATATGATAAAGTACCCATTGTTAAGATTATTTCTGTCAAAATGATAACATTAATTACTCACTGAGATCAATAACATAGGAAATTTGGTGCAGACAATAATCATACAGCTACTTCAACCTTCCACCAACATCCAGAAAAGGCAAAGCTGTACAAACCCCCTGTCACATTTCATCCCAGGTCATGAAAAGTGCTTTATAAATGCAACTGATCTTGCTGTCTGGCATTAGTTAATAACAATTTCTGCATTCTGGATACCAAGTTACTGTAATGCACAGGAGATGGTGAAAAAAAATGTTACCACTTTGGGGGGGGGGGGCTCTGGTGCATTTCATTGACACTGTTTTTTTAACCATGGAATATATAGTTAATTTAGTTGGCATTGCAGCTCGGTCCTCCTTGAGAGCCCTTGGAACAGTTCTGAGGCGTGTACTTGCTGGGGCCACGGAGGTCCAGAACCACAACCTATTGTGGGCGGCACGGTGGCACAGTGGTTAGCACTGCTGCCTCACAGTGCCAGAGACCCGGGTTCAATTCCCGCCTCAGGCGACTGACTGTGTGGAATTTGCACGTTCTCCCTGTGTCTGCGTGGGTTTCCTCCAGGTGCTCCGGTTTCCTCCCAAAGTCCAAAGATGTGCAGGTCAGGTGAATTGGCCATGCTAAATTGCCCGTAGTGTTAGGTAAGGGGTAAATGTAGGGGTATGGGTGGGTTGCGCTTCGGCGGGTCGGTGTGGACTTGTTGGGCCGAAGGGCCTGTTTCCACACTGTAATGTGATCTAAAAAAAATCTAATCTATTCTGCATTAAGCAGTGAACAGAATGAACAGGCTTCTAACTGGATGACACATCTGCTTCAGTCTTCTGATGATGACAAAAGCCTGATAGGTAGCAGGGCATGTAGCCTTCTCATCACTCCAGCCGATCTGCATCTTGGATAATATCTTTGCTGCAGCGAGAAGACTCGTTGGACCACATGGTCCTGGCTGTAGGTGGACTATCTCAAGTCTGAACTCCTACAAATTGCTGAGCACAAGCTTCTGGTCACCACACAATAAGAAGAATGTGATTGTTATGGAGGGGGTGCACAGGAGATTTATCAGGACGTTGCCTAGGATGGAACATTTCAGCATTGAAAGAGTCTGGATAAGCACAGGTTGATTTCTTTGGAGGAGAGCAAATTGAAGATGAACTTGATAGAGGTGTATTAGATTACGAGGGACATTGATATGGTGAATAGAAAGCAGCTGTTCCTCTTAGTTGAAGGGTCAATTAAAAGGGTGAATAATTTTAAAGTGAAGAACAGGTGGTCTGGAAGGGATTTGAGGAAAAATGTTTTCACCTCTCGGCTTGCACTGCCTGGAAGAGTAGTTGAGGCGGCACACATCACAACCATTTAAAAGTACTTGGATGAACAATTGAAGTGTCGTAACATTCAAGGCTATGAGCCGAATGTGGGAAAGTTGGTTAGTGTAGGTAGCAGTGCACTTTTGGCAGTACAGACTTGATAGGCCAAAGGGCCTCTCCATTTCTATGATTTTATGAACTGCACAACATTCCCAGTTAACTTTCCTTCTTTTCTCCTCAGCTGCTGCATGAAAATACTCATCCTTGGTGACATATAAGATTTATAATATATTTTATATATTCATGGGCGGCACAGTGGTGAGCACTGCTGCCTCACAGCGCCAGAGTCCCGGGTTCAATTCCCGCCTCAGGTGACTGACTGTGTGGAGTTTGCACATTCTCCCCGTGTCTGCGTGGGGGTGCTCCAGTTTCCTCCCACAGTCCAAAAATGTGCAGGTTAGGTGAATTGGCAACACTAAATTGCCCATAGTGTTAGGTGCAGCGGTAAATGTAGGGGAATAGGTCTGGGTGGGTGTGCTTCGGTGGGTCGGTGTGGACTTGTTGGGCCGAAGGGCCTGTTTCCACACTAAGTAATCCAATCCAATCTAAACTCTAATCTAATCTAAATATATATATATTATATATATATGAGAGAGAGAGAGAGAAGTAAAAAACAAAACATTCTGGAAATACTTCGTAAGCCAGGCAGCATCTGTGGATATAATTAATATTTCAGGTTCATGACTTTGCATAAGAATTGAGAAAATTGAATTGTAAAAGGTTCTGAGCAAAAGGAGTTGAGGATGGAAAGAACAACGAAATTGAAAGGCAGCAGAAATTGCATAAGATACAATTTAATGGTACAAAAGCCAAAGTGAATGATAATGGGAACGCAGAGAAACAAAAGATGTTCCTGTACAATCTTTTATTTTATTGAAACAAAAGATATGCTTCAAGAAGTTTGAATGGCTGGATATCTGTTTTCAGAATGCAAGTAAAGAAATAGTCAATTCTCAGCATGAAACTTGAGTAGCTTGCTGAAAAAGTATACCTTTATATCTTTTGTCCATACTCTTCATGTTGCACTTATCAGGACAGTTTTTGTGAATATCAATTCAAGTCAAAACCCAAGATATATACTGGCTGAGAGTGTTGATGTTTGCACCATCACTAATGCCGCTTATCTCCACTTTTGCAATATTGCATAATTTCACTCCTGCTTCAGCTCATTTGCTTCTGAAACACTCATCTGTGCCATGGTTTCATCTAAATTTGACTAAATAAATTCCTGTCTGATCTTTTACATTCTATCCTCCATAAATTTGAGGTCGTCTAAAATCTGATGCCTATTTATTAACCAGCCATATGTCCCTATATCCCTTTGTCGAACAGTGTCAATTCTTATTTTTTAATCATTCCATGACCTTGTCCTTCCTATCCTACAAACTCCTCTGACTTTACAGCTGAGATATCTGTACTTTTCTAATTCTGACTTATTGCACGGTCCCAACTACCTGTATAATTGTTCCATCGTTGGCGGCCATCCCTTCATTGCCCGGATACCAAATTCTGGAATTTATTCCCAACACTTGTTTAACTTGCTTCCCTTATTTACGAAACTTCTTGAAACAGTGTAAAAATTGCACACAAGTTATCTGACCTAACATCTTAGGTAATTCAGTTTTATACTTTGTATTGCTCCTGTGAAGTGCTTTGGGATGTTTCATCATGTTAAAAGGTGCTCTAACTGTAAAGTGGATCGAGAAGCAACTATTAATCCATGTTATTTCAGTTCTCTCCCTTGTACACTTCTCCACAACAGTTTCTTCTGATGTGTCAAGGGCACAAATCGTTAAAGCAAATTATTTTAAACATAGAGAGACATTTAAAAAAAAACTGTATTAAGGTGAACTATACTTTAGAATTAAATTTTTCAAACATCACTAATGGTAAGGCCTCCTGAGGAAAGTTCACACATACCACAAGGTGTTAAGAATGCAAATATGATCAAATGATTCAGCTTTACCTCACGTTCTTCTTCTTGTTCTTTTTTAATCTGCTCCTGTCGTTCCTGCTCTGCCATTTCTCTTTCTTGTGCTTCTCTCTGATTTATAAAAGCAAAGTGAATGCATGAAATTAAAAGCAATTTCAGACATCACTTTAAAAATGTAGTACCATACAACAGCATCATTTTGTTTTTTCAAATTATGATTCTGATTAATGGGCACAAAGGCACAAGTATTCACACAACATATGAACAAAGGGCTGAAGAAGGCCATTCAGCCCCTCGAGGCTGCTCCACCTTTAAACGGTCATGACAGATGTGATTGTAATTTCAAATCCATATTCCTGCTTACCTGATAATTTTTCACCCTCTTGTGCACCATGGATCTATTCCAGCACTGCCTTAAAAATATTCAAAGACTCTTCTTCAACCACCTTTTCAGAAAGAGTTCCAAACATTCATGACCCTCCATAAGAAAGAATTTCACCTCATCTCTGTCTCAAAAGGGGTGACTCCTTATTTTTAAACAGTGACCCCTAGTTCTAGATTCTCCCATAACAGGAAGCATCCTTTCCACATCTACCTTGTCAACACCTTAAATTTTTTAATCAAGTCGCCTCGTACTCTTTTAAACTCCAGGGGATACAAGCTCAGTTTGACCAATCTTTCCTCACAAGACAACCATCCTAATTCAGTATTAGGCTAATAGACCTGCGAACTTGAATTTTATTTTAAATTAAACAAAATTTAAAATGTAATTAATATGCACACACTTCCAATACCAAACGAGATGATTAGAAGAGAATAAAAGGTACGGATTGAGGGGCCTGCCCAGAACGACACTACTGGCAGATTGACATCTTGAACAGATTAGTACAAAGGACTAGTGAATATATCTAATTTTTGAAGAAAGACTGAAGTCTTCAGTTTATATTTATATCTCCAGTGTTTCTCTTTGCTCTTTAAAAAGAAATCAGCTTACCAGTTTGATATTGGTGATTTTTTTTCCTTTTCAGTTCATAAAAATGAAATATCATTACAGTAAATAAAACTGTGGACACTGGAATCTGAAACAAAAACAGAGAACTGCTGGAGAAACTCAGCAGGTCTGATAGCATCTAGGGTGAGAAAAGCAAAGTTAATGCTTCGAGTCTCCTGACACCTTGTCAGACTGTTCTGACACTATCCAGTACAAAATACACCCTCCACCACTGATATTCAGTTGTAGGAATGTCTTCAGCACTGCAGAAATTCACTAGAAATTCTGAGACAGCACCCTCCAAACTCACGACCATTAATCCATTTAGGAGGACAAGAAGAGCTGATATGTGCAAACATTACTACCGGCAAGTTCTCATCCAAGTCCTCACCAGCCTGACTGAGAACTATATCGCCATTCCATCTGTGTCACTGAGTCAAAACTCTGGAATTCATTGCCTTTTCTTACTTTTCAGTTTTCTTTTATTTCTGTTGGGTTTTTTTTTAAACATTTTGGCTTTGTAGCTAAGATGGTGCTGCAGAAGGCAACTTTGTACACTTTTCATTGTACTCACATATTCTTATGAGTACACATGACAGTAAAACCTAATTCTAAAATTCTAATTCTAATGCCATTTGTGGGTCCACTTACAGCACGTGCACTGCAGTGGTTCAAGAAGGCAGCTCATCACCATCTTCTCAAGGGCAACTAGAGTTGGGCAATAAATGTTGGCCCAGCCAGTGATCCCCATGTCCCAAAAATGAATAAAAAAAATACTATCCAACTTCAGCAGGTAATAGGGAAAGCAATTGGAATGTTGGCCTTTATTTCAAAGGAAATGGAACATAAAAGTAGGGAAGTTTTGCAAAACTAGACAAGACATTAGTCAGACCATAGCTGGAATAGTGTGAATAGTTTTGGACTCCTTATCTAAGGAAAGATATACTGACATTGGAGGCAGTCCAATGAAGGTTCATTGGGTATGAAAAGAAACGGAGTAGAACGATGAGAGGTTACCTTATTGAAATATACAGGATTGATGCTTTACATCGTTTGGATCATAAACACATCAACAGTGAGAAGTATATTTTAAGAAATTGAAAAGTTATAGATGATTTTGTTCTGAAGATATTTAAAAATAAAGACCATGCCTTATCATCATTTTAAAATTAATTGATTCTATACAGTGGATGAATGGGCATGGATAGGCAAGAGTTTATCGTGGTGGTATGAGGGGAATTGAAGATTGGTGGAATTCGATATAATAATAAGGTATGGGCAAGGCTTTCGAACTTACTTTCTGAGAGGATTCCCCGTCTGGACTATAGTTCATGACATCCCTGAGATGCTGTAAACCACAAATCCATTAAAAGCTAGCCCAACAACACAAAAATTGCAGGTTGTTAAAATGTGGGCTGAGAAGCTAATCCTAAGCAGCTCTGGTAAAAATCAGAAAACCCAGGAACAAGGTTAGGAATCTGGGAATTGTGTTTCAAACCTCATTTTCAATTCTCCACAGAATCTTTCCACTTCATAAAAAGAACTCTGAGTCCAAAGATCAGCAATTTTATATATGAAAATTTTGAAGTACTGGAATGACTTTTCAACCACAAATTTGTTTTTTAAAAAAATTCTTCTTGGGATGTCACTGTCATGACTATCACCTGCTCTTAAATGTTGTCAGTGTTGCGCATGTCCAAAGAAAAGTCAATGAGGAAAACTACATTTTTGAAAACAAATATGATAATTTCAGAACTTTTTCTTAGTTGCTTTAAAATAAGACTTAGTAAAAGACATACAGAACCTACTTGGATAAGAGGGAAATGAGTTGAAAAAGAAACAATTTTGTCAAGATATTTCACTGGGCATTCTAACTAATTGTATAATATTCTGCTGATAGGAATACTAAGCCACATTTTTGCAGGTGAATCCTTGACACCAACCCAACATTAATTTTTAAAAGATTAAGATCTTAAGTGAAATGAAACCCTGCTAGATACATTAAAATGGATAATAAACAAGCATGAACAAACCTTTGCTCGATCTGCTTCGAGAGAAACTCTGTACGCCTCATCCTGTTCTCGTTTCACCCTTTCTCTTGCTTCACGTTCATCCTTGCAAAGGTAAAGCATTGAACAAAATTAGTGGGAACCAAAGCATCCTCTATTAGTTCAATGCAATTTTCCCTCTAATTCCAGTTTGCTGTAGGCAGTGGGTTTGTTGGACTGTGCAATGCCTTTTAAAGAGACCCTCAAATGAGGAAACAGGCATTTATTTGGCATGCTATTGTGTGTGGCCTACTTATCCTCTGCACAGCACATTCCTAATTGCTCGGAAGAACATTAGTACAGAGACCTGCTCTGCACCAAGTGTTATGAATTATTTAATCTCGCAGTTTGCTGTCACTTTTAAATGATTATAAATACTGTGCTACAAAGTCAATAATGTAACAGATTCAGTTTATTGATACATCTTGAATTGAATAAAATTCTGGAATTTAAATAAATTATTAAATTGGAGATGAAGAGCTAATCGAATGGTGACCATGAAACCATTGCAAATTGTCATTAAAACCCACCAGGTTAACTAATGTCCTTTAAGAAAGGTAATCTATTATCCCTAACTGATTGTGTGTGACTCCAGAACTAAAACAATGTGGTTGACACATAACTGCCCTCTGAAATGGTCTAGCAAGCCACTCAGCTGTACTAAACAGCCACAAAGCTGACAAAAAGGAACGAAACCAATACACCATCTGGCATCAACAGAGGCACCAGATACAACACCAGGAAACATAACCTCACTGACCCTGCAAAGTCCTCTTTAACCATTCCTGTGGGCTTGTGCCAAAAAGTTATATCAACTCCGAAGATGTGGGCATTACTGGCTTGGCCAGCATTTAGTGCCCAGCCCTGGTTGCTCTTGAGAGGGTGCTGGGTGAGTTGCCTTCTTGAACCACTGCAGTACCTGTTCTGCAGGTACACCCACAATGCCATCTCATTCAAGCAACAGCCTAACATAGTCATACTCATCGAATTATACCTTATAGACAATGTCTTGAACAATACCTTCACCTTCCCTGGATTGTCCCCTACCACTAGAAGGTAGATGCATCAAATATGGCAGCACAGTACTGTACAGACAGGTTGAAGTTACTCTGGAAGTACTCAGCATTGACTCGAGGCCTCATGTAATCTAATGGCATAAAATAAAACATGGGCAAAAAAATCTACTGCTGATTACCATCGACTTACTACACCTCTCTTCGAAAAGAACAGTTCTTCATGCTGAACACCACTTGGAGGAAGGGTGGCAAGGGCATAGAATGTATTCTGTGTGAAGAATGTCAATGTTCATCATTAGGAGTAGCACCACTAAGAACTGAGCTGGCTGAGTTAGAAAGGCCACAGCTTCTAGATTGGATCTACGTAGGGAAAAATGGTGAGGGAACCAACAAGAGGAAAAGTTCTAACTGACCTGATGCTCACCAAACTACCTCTTATGCGATCAGTAAGAGTGACCAGTGCAAATTTCATCTTCACAATGAGGATGCCCTCCATCGTGTGTGGCACTACTACCATGCTCAATCGGACTGAGTTTAAACAGATCGAGCAACTCAAAATTGAGCATATATGAGACACTGTGGACCATTAGCAATAGCAGAATTGTACCCAACCATAATCTGCAATCTCATGGCCTGACATATCTCTCACTCTACCATTACCACCATGCTCAGAGATCAAACCTGGTAAAATGAAGTATGCAGGACAACAGACCAAAAGCAGCACCAGACATACCTAAAAATGAGGGTCAACATGGTGAAGATATAAAGCAGGACCATTTATATGTCAAACAGCGGAAGCAGCATTCAATAGAATTGGTCAAGTGATTCCACCAGCAACAGTGCCACACCCAATCATGAATAGGAGATAAACAGGAGATAGAAGTTCCAGAAATATTCTTATCCTTAATGATGGGAAGTCCAAAGCATCCATACAAATAAAAAAAACAAGGTTGAAGCATTTGCATCCATCTTTAGCCATAAGTACTGAGTGGATGATTCATCTTGGTCTTTTCCTGAGCACACCTCACATTACAAGTGCCTGTCTTTAATCAATTTGATTTACTCCACATGATATCAACAAATGGCTGAAGGCATTGGTGACCGCAAAGGCTATGGTCCCTAACAACATTCTGAAAATAGTACTGAAGACAAGTACTCCAGAATGAGCTGTGCCCCAACCCAAACTGTTTCAGTACAGCTAGGGCACAGGTAACTACCCATCAATGTGAAAAACCACACAGGTCCTCTGCACAAAAAGCAGAGTAGACCTATCCAGGCCAATTACCGTCTTCTGCGTCGACTCTCCATCAACATCAAATCATTGGAAGGAGTCATCGACATTGCTATCAAAATTCACCTGCAAAAGAATAACTTGGCCACTGATGGTCAGTTTGAGTTTTGCCAGGGTCACTCGCCTCCTGACCTCATTACAAACAATCATCTAAACATAGACAAAGACCTGAAATTGATGTGGTGAGAGTAACTATCCTTGAAATCAAGGCATCATTTTGCCGAGAATGGGATCAAGGAGCTCTAGCTGGAGTCCAAGAGAATTAAAGGGAAAACTCTCCACAGGTTGGAGTCATACTAAACTCAAAGCAAGATACTCATGATTTTGAGGTCTCATTCCCAGGATATTGCTGCAGGTGTTCCTCAAAGTAGTATTTGAGTAAATAGTGATGGTTCAAAACAAAGACATAGCCTAGTGAGAAGGGAGGATTCCAAGAAGGAGATAAATCAACTCCAGTTAACGAGGGAAGCTAAGGATAGTGTGACGATACTATGGCAATGGTACCAATAGGTGTAACGTCCTGGCTTTTCTTTTAAAGAAGAAAGGTTGAGACAGAGGTAGAGAGTGCTCTGCTCAAAGCCAATAAAGTAAACAGCCTGTGAGGCCTTGGGTTTTTTAAAAAAAGTTATCACAATAGAAGCAAGCTCTCATAGAACCAGGATTTTTAGTTTTAGCTTTCAGCAATTACTGAAGTCTTGAAGCCGAATGCGGAAGCTCTTATTACTCTCTGTTACAGCAAAAAGCTGGGCTTCACTTCCTGCTGCTAGAATATGAGGCAACCTATTTTACTGAATTTGCCTTTGCCTTGGGTGTTATTATGGGATGTTACTATTTTGGAATAGTTACTTAGTAGTAGTTATTTTATATATTATTTTGTTTAACATTTCAATAGTTATAGTTAGGTCAATTCTTTTATTTTGACCATTTTTAACTGTAGTGTAAAAGTGATGTGTGTTTTGCTAAAATTCAAGTAATGTGACCAATCAAATTGCATCTGGAATGCAATAAATTACATTTATCTTTAAAGAAAGAACAAGTCAGGATCGAGGCTAATATATTTTGAGGGCGTTTGGTCTGGTCCATAACAATGGCATCAAATAAAAGAAAAAACATACAATGCAGCAAAGAGGATTGGGAAAGTTGTAAAAACTAACAAAAATGAGCAAAAAATAAAGAGGAAGAAAATCAATTCTGAGCATAATACTTTGCAAGTAATGCAAGTGGATAGCAACAGCTTCTTTAAATTAAGTCGTGTCTTGATAGACACAGCACTTGGGTAATACGTAGTGGGTCGAATTAAGGTCTAGGAATCAGCGCAGGCTCGGTGGGCCAAAGGGCCTGTTCCTCTGCTATGTAGAAAGAGAGAGTGAGAGAGTGAGAGAATGAGAGTGAGAGGCCAAAGCGACCATATACTCCTTAGCGATTAGGGTAATAATAAGGGAAACTAGGAAATGGCAGACGAATTGAATACTTTGCATCCGTCATTACAGCACATGTACACTGTAAATAATCTAAAAAAAAAGACTAATAGCATTCCAAAAATACTAAATAATCAAGAAGCAAAAAGAGGAGAGGAAATAAACTAACCAGAGGAAAAAGTGCTAGGGAATCTAATGGGGCTGAAGTGCAACAATTCTGCTGGACCTGATTAGATGCATGCCAAGATGTTAAAACAAAGCTACAGAGGCAGTGGATGCACTAGTAGTAATCTTCCAAGAATCCTTAGATTTGGAAAGGGTCTTATAGGATTAGAAAACTGCCAATGTAACACCTACATTTAAAAAGGGAGGAAAGACAAAAAAAAGGATAAAAATAGGTCAGTAAGATTAACATCTATTAAGAGTTGATTATAAAGGATGCAAAGCAATGGATTTGGTATGATCAAGGAGGATCACAAAGGGGATTTCATACTTGACAAATTTATTAAAATTTCCTGAGAAGGTAACAAGCAGGATAGAAAAAAGTAAAGCTGTGGATGTAATATATTTGGATTTCCAAAAGGTGTTTGATAAGGTACCACACATTAGGCTGCTTAATAAGATAAGAGGTAGCATACTAGACTGGATAGAAGATTGGCTAATTAATAGAAGATAAAGAGCTGAGGTAAGGGACTGCCCTATGAGGACTGATTTGTTCAACTGGGTCAGTGTCCATTAGAGTTTAGCAAGATGAGAGGAGATCGGATTGAAACATATAAAATTCTAACAGGGCTGGAGAGACTAGATGCAGGGAGGATATTTTTCTGGTTACTGGGTCCAGGATCGGGGCCATGGCACTGAGATTGAGGATCACCCATGTTCCTATTGAAAGGCAAAGTGGCATCAAAGGACTGAATGGTTTACTTTTGCGCCTAGTCGTTCTTTTTTTCTAAGTGACACAATTTTCATAAGTGATAAATAGAGTTCAGACTTTAATAATTTATTCTTACCTTCTAATTAGTGTCTGGTTTGTGCAATCTTCATGTATCCCTATCATTCCAATTTTAATTGTAACTAACGAGCAGCCTAAGTTTCAACTGCCTAAACTTTAAGTCTGCTCTTAAAATTCAACTATTTCATTGTTCCAAGCTGGCAATTGATAGGATTTTAATTTTCTTTTCTAATGTATTAAGGGAATGCTGTTAAAATTTGCATATAGTGACACTGGTCACGTTTGTATGGAGTCTGGTCTGGCATTTAGAAGTTTTCCTATGCTTGTGGTTGGTGAGGGTGAATCAACTCATCCTGGGACAGTGTTGCAAAAGTTCCATTCAGTCCTTTGATGCCACTTTGCCTTTCAATAGGAACATGGATGATCCTCAATCTCCGTTGGGCGGCACGGTGGCACAGTGGTTAGCACTGCTGCTTCACAGCGCCAGAGACCTGGGTTCAATTCCCGCCTCAGGCGACTGACTGTGTGGAGTTTGCACGTTCTCCCTGTGTCTGCGTGGGTTTCCTCCGGGTGCTCCGGTTTCCTCCCACAGTCCAAAGATGTGCAGGTTAGGTGAATTGCCATGCTAAATTGCCCGTAGTGTTAGGTAAGGGGTAAATGTAGGGGTATGGATGGGTTGCGCTTTGGCGGGGCGGTGTGGACTTGTTGGGCCGAAGGGCCTGTTTCCACACTGTAAGTAATCTAATCTAATCTAATCTAGTGCCCTAGGCCCAACCATCTTCACCAATGGCCTTCCCTTCATCATTACGTCAGAAATGGGGTTGTTCACTGATGATTGCACAATGTTCAGTAACATTCGCATACTCAGATTTTGAGTCAAGATTAGAGTGGTGCTGGAAAAGCACAGCAGGTCAGGCAGCATCCGAAGAGCAGGAAAAGCAATGGTTTAGTCAAAAGCCCTTCCTGAGGAAGACTTTTACCCGAAACGTTGATTTTCCTGCTCCTCGGATGCTGCCTGATCTGCAATGCTTTTCCAGTTCCACTCTAATCTTGATACTAATCTCCAGCATCTGCAGTACACACTTCTGCCTATACTCAGATTCTGATGCAATCCATGTTCATCTGCAGCAAGATCTGGATAACATTCAGGCTTGGGCTGATAATTCCAAGGAATATTTGTGCCACGGAAGAGCCAAGCAATGACCAACTCCAATATGAAAGGGTTAACACATTCGGCCTTGACAGTTAATAGCATCATCATTGCTGAATCCCTCAATGTCAACATTCTGGAGGTTACCAATGACCAGAAACTGAACTGAGCCAGCTATATAAATACCGAGGCTATAATTGCAGGTCAGGGATTAGGACTTCTGTTGTAAGTAACTCACCTCCTGACTCCTCAACAGCTGTCCATTATCTGCAAGATACAATTTAGCAGAGTGATGAAATAGTCTCTACTTGCTTGGGTGTGTGTGGATCCAACATGAAACGTGACAACATTTAGGATAAAGCAGCCTATTTGATTGCCATCCCATCCACCATCTTCAACATTCACTTCTTCTATATTGATGCACAGTTGCAGTACTGAGCACCATCTGCAGATGCACAGCAGCAACTCTGAAAGGCTCTTTGAACAGCACCTTCCAAACTTGCAATCTCCATTAGCTATATAGACAGGGAAACAGATGCATGGGAACATCCCAACTGCAAATTTCCCTCACTGGCACACTCCATCCTAACTTGGAACTACATCACTATTCCTTTACTGTTGTGGGTCAAAATCCTAAAATTCCTTTTGTAATAGCACTGTTGATGTACCTACACCACATGGACTAGAGCGGTTAAAGAAAGCTGCTCATTACTATTTTTCAAGGAAAATTAAGGAGGGACAATGAATGCTGGTCTCACCAGAGATGCCTATATCCAGTGAACAAACAGAATAAACAAATAGTATCCAACCAAACCACAATGTAACCCAAACAAGTAATAATAGGAATCTCTTGTGATCCAAACTGCTTCTGCCCCGAAACTTGCACCTCAATTTTCAAAGACAAGCTGTGAAAATGTGGTTAGATTTGAATCACAAGTTATTATTTTTGATAAATTCAACAATTCAAAGGG
This sequence comes from Chiloscyllium plagiosum, assembly GCF_037043375.1. Taxonomy (NCBI): domain Eukaryota; kingdom Metazoa; phylum Chordata; class Chondrichthyes; order Orectolobiformes; family Hemiscylliidae; genus Chiloscyllium; species Chiloscyllium plagiosum. Next base: position 47,905,472 of record NW_028270147.1, on the reverse strand, counting down.
ATTTTGGAGAAGATTTGTAGCTCAGGTTATAAGTTTGCTTGAAGATTTGTTCTCAGACGTTTCATCACCATGCTACTTAACATCATCAGTGAGCGCTGGTGTTCTGTCTCACTTGCTACTTACGTGTCTTCCCTCAGTCATCGAGTCATAGAGATGTACAGCATGGAAAGAGACTCTTCGGTCCAACTTGTCCATGCTGACCAGATATTCCAACCTAATCTAGTCTCACTTGCCAGCACCCAGTCCATATCCCTCCAAACCCTTCCTATTTATATACCCATCCAGATGCCTTTTAAATGTTGCAATTGTACTAGCCTCCACCACTTCCTCTGGCAGCTCATTCCAACACGCACCACCCTCTGCGTGAAAACGTTACCCGTTAAGTCTCTTTTATATCTTTCTCCTCTCACTCTAAACCTATTCCCTCTAGTTCTGGAATGCCCCACCCCAGGGAAAATACTTTGTCTATTTGTCCTGTCCATGCCCCTCATGATTTTATAAACCTCTTTAAGGTCATCCCTCCGACGCTTTGGGGCAAACAGTCCCAATCTATTCAACCTCTCCGAATAGCTCAAATCCCTCAACCCTGGCAACATCCTCATCAATCTTTTCTGAACCCTTTCAAGTTTCACAACATCCCTTCGATACGAAGGAGACGAGAATTGCATGCAATATTCCAACAGTGGCCTAACCAACATCCTGTACAGCCGCAATATGACCTCCCAACTCCTGTACTCAATACTCTGACCAATAAAGGAAGGCATACCAAACACCTTCTTCACTATCCTATCTACCTGCGACTCCACTTTCAAGGAGCTATGAACCTGCACTCCAAGGTGTCTTTGTTCAGCAACACTCCCTAGAACCTTACCATTAAGTGTTGAAGAGGGACGCCAATTCAACTGGGACAATACATCCAGCCTGGGACAGGCTATATAAAGACATGCACGGGAATTCCTGGCATTCAGACCGGAACCCCATTAACAAACATATCGATTTGGATCCCATTTACCAACCTTTCAGAAAAAAGAACCGGAAGTGATATCACCCCACCACCCAGACCAAGACACATCAATAGTAAGCGGGACAGAACACTAGCACTTCGTTTGAGGCTCACTAATGATGTTGCCTAGCATGGTGATGAAGCATCTGAGAACAAATCTACCAACTAAACAAGCAAACTTACAACCTGATTCAAAAGGGTGATTAGATGATTATTTGAAAAGGAACAACATCCAAAGCTTTGACAAGAAGGCAAGGGGATGGCACACAGTAAGATGCTCATTTGCAGGGCTGGCACAAATATGATGGGATGATGACCACAATCTCCATTAAAACATCTGTGATTCTGAGATAGCAAGTAAGCGTGTAGAACTAGTAGCAATCAGACTAAATCAGACTAGTAGCAATCGGACTAATTCTGTCCATGACTAAGAATTCAAAGCATTGAAAAATGGTCCATTTCCACATAAGTATATTCATATCTCACATAAACAATGTCATTTCTTACTGCCCTCCGAAATACATAAATCTTCTGAGTGAGAGCGAAAGTCTACCATAACAATCGTAATGCAGTGGCAAGAAAGTAATTAGAAATGTGAATATCACTGTTTTCTGGTATTTTTACCTCAGTATTTATCGTTAAGAGGGGTGAGTCTGCCCCAGACAACCCCACTAAATGATCAGGAATGTCCCATCACAATGGCTGTGAACAGTGAACTACACCCAAATTGAACAGATAAACTGCTTATTGCTTTTGACCTAAGTTTTCAACCTTCGAAGAAACAAATTTAATGTCTAGCTCTTTTGGAATTTAACTAATTTTCAACTTGATGGATTTTAAAAAATTTGATGTCAATACACTATCAACACAGAAGCAAGAACAGGTAATTTAATGTTTTGAGACTTCCTCTGCCATTGAGATCATGGTTGATGGATGCTTTGTGGCGTATTCCTTAATACATTTGAAAGCTAAAGAGCTATCAATCTTAATTTAAAATTTACAATTGATCTCACATTGCTCTTTGTAGAAGGGAGTTTCAAACTTCTCTCACCCTTTATAGAACATTACAGCGCAGTACAGGCCCTTCGACCCTTGATGTTGCGCTGATGCGGTTTCCAATTTCATTCCTGAAAGGTCCTAGTTTTAACACAATGGTCCCAACTGTTACCTTTCACTGGGGTAGCATGCTGAAAATTAAGCCCTGCTATTCCCACAGGCATCACAAAAGTTAAAGGATTTAAAACGAGTAAACAAAATTCCCTACTTTAACTGATTTTCAGACCCAGGTTGATAGAAAGCATGGACCATGTTTCTGTACTTAAGATGAACCACTGTTGTTTACAAGTGATTAGACTCTAGCTACAGGTAAACAGTTATAAAGCCATTGACATATAAGATTACAAACTACCCACCCTTACATAGACACAGACATACACTCAAACAGACACCAGAATAAAAATTATGGGCTGAGAAACTCAAGGAAGCAGTTCAGTGGTTCTTCTTCACAAATTGCTGAACTGATCCTTATGATTCCTAACAAAAACAGAAATTGCTGGAAAAATTCAGCAGGTCTGGCAGCACCTGTGAAGAGAAATCAGAGTTACATTTTGGGTCCAAAGATCCGTCTTCAGAACTGATGGTAATGAGGAAAAAGTTGGTATTTATGCAGAAGATAGGATGGGGGAAGGGTGAGGAGTAAACAATAGGTGGAGATAGAGCTCAAAGAGAGAGAAACACAATTGGACAAAGGAGTGGATAAAAGATCAGCCGAGAAGAATGGATAGCTGCTAATGGGAATATTAGTATTGACAATGGGTAGTGTGTGGTAGCAGCCCATGTGATGACAAGGTTTGGTTTGTGGGGGTGAAGGAAAAAACATGGAGAAAGGTGCTCAAGCCCCAAAACTGTTGAACTTGATATTATGTCGAGAAGGCTTCAGTAGTTCCCAAGCAGAAAATGAGGTGCTGTTCTTTCAGCTCATGCTGAGCTTCACTGGAGCACCTCAGCAAGCCTGGCTAGGGAACACAGTGGGGTGCTAACATGGCAGGCAACTGGAAACTCAGGGTCTTTTTTTGTGGACAGAATGTAGGTGTTCTGAAAAGCAGTCTGTGCTTCGCTTCCTTAGTATAAAGGAAACCACATTATCAACAATGAATATATAACAATCCAAAGGTGTGCTGGTCAGGTGAATTGGCCATGCTAAATTGCCCATAGTGTTAGGTGCATATGTCAGGGATAAATAAAGGGTAGGGGAATGGTCTGGGTGGGTTACTCTTCAGAGATTCGGTGTGGACTTGTTGGGCTGAAGGGCTTGTTTCCATACTATAGGGAATACTATAGACTAGATTGAGTGAAGCGCAGGTAAAGTGCTGCTTCACCTCAAAGGTGAGTTTGGGGCCTTTGATCGTGAGGAGGGAAGAAATATAGGGACAGGTGTTATAGCTTCTGTAATTGCAGGGGAAATTGCCACGTAATTGTGGAAATGTGTTGAGTGTGAAGGAGGAGTGATCTAGGGTATCCCAGAAGGAATGGTTCCTGCTGAGGAAATGTGTATTGTGGTGGCAACCTGCTGAAGGCGGCGTCTAATGATCCTAAGGATCTGGATGCTGGTGGGGTGGTAGGTGAGGACAAAGGGGACCACTATCACTCTTATGACATGGAAGAGGAGTGAGGGCTGAAGTGCAGGAGATGGGTCAGATCCAGCTGAGGGCCTTGTCAACTACAATGCTGGGGAATCCTTGGTTGAAGAAAAAGGTGGACATTTCAGAGGTCCCCTTATCAAACTTGGTATTATCAGAACAGATGCAAAAGAGACGGAGGAACAGGGAGAATGGAATAGAGTCTTTATAGGATATACAGTCAAGGTAACTGTAGGAGTCGATGGGTGTATGGCAGATATTGGTGATCAACCTATCTCCAGAAATGGAAAGAGATGTCAATGAAAGGAAGGGAGGAGTCAAAGATGGACCAGGTGAAGGGAAAGTGGAAGGCAAACTGGTAATGAAATAGATCAACTTTTCTAATTCTGGACGAGAGGGGGAAGCAGCACCAATGATGCCATCGATGTACCTGAGAAAGTTATGAGTGGAGGCCAGAGTCGGACTGGAAGAAGGAATATTCCACAGAGACACAGGCATAACTGAGGCCCATGCAGCTACCCAGAGCCATCCCTTTGACCTGAACAAAATGAGAAGTATTTTAAGTTGTTCAGAGTGAGGACGAGCTTGGCCAGATGGAGGAGGGTGGTGGTGGATGGGGACAATTCAGGTCTTTTTTCTAGAAGGAAACAGAGAGCCCTGAGACCATCCTGATGGGGATGGATGTGTGAAAGGATGCCATGTCCATGGTAAAGAGGTGGTGGCTGGAGCCCATAAACTGGAAACTTCTAAACTGATGCAAAACATCAAAGTAATCATAGAAACAAATAGGAAGAGACTGGGCAAGACTAGATAGGAAGACATGAGTTCTGTGGGACAGGAACAGGGAGAAACAATGGGTCTGCTGGGCAGTCCTGTTTGTGGATTTTTGGAAGGAGGTAGAAGTGGGCTGTGTGGAGTTAGGAAACTATAAATTTTGAGGAAATGGACAGGAGATTACCATTGCCAAATGAAATTAGGTTAGTGACTCTTGGGAGTAGAGTAGCCCGATATTCATGGTGGGGTCACGGTCCAGGGGAGATAGCAGGAGGTTTCTGAGAGCTGGCACTCAGCCTCTATAATGTAGAGGTCAGCCCACCAGACAACAGCACTACACTTGTCAGCAGGTTTAATTACAAAGTCAGGGCTGGATGTGAGAGCTTTGAGCGCAATCAGTTCAGAGGGACATAGATTGGAATGGTTAAGGGGGGGAGGGGTGCAGAGAAATAGAGGCAACCAATGTTACGTTGACAGTTCTCAATGAACAGGTCAAGTGCAGGTAAAAGGCCAGACGGAGTCAAGATGGTTGGAAATGTTGGAGCCAAGTGAAAGGATCTGTGGGATAGGGAGAAGACTCTTGTCCAAAGAAATAGGCACAGAGGAGAAGGTAACAACAGAAGAATTCAATATCGTGCCATTAAGGTGGGGACGCAGAAGGATAAAACAAAGACCTTTTCTCGGTACAGAAGGTTCAGCGTCAGAGAGCAGAAGGTCAGAAGGAATAGTAAATACATGACAGATGGTAGGGTTGGGAGAGTGGTTGGAGGTCAGAGGGAAAGGGAAGGGAGGAAGGTTCCAGAGGGGCATGGGTATCTCTGAGTTGTTGCACTGATGATTCCCATGACGGTCAGAATACTACTTTTCAGTCATTTTACTTCAGATGCTTCCACTTGTTTATAAGAGAAACAAGATGACTGGTTCATCAGTTAAAAGTTGCAGATTACAAGTACTGGTTTTCTCCAGGTGTAAAATGGGTTTTGACTGCAGAGAACAGACAGACACCTTTTGTGCTAGTGAAGATCAAGAAACTTCTTTCTCTTGTTCCCAGCCCCAAGCGGTTCAGTTACCCAAGAACCAAACACACAGTTGTTGGCTTTTATCAGCGATATCTGGTACTAGTCCTTGGACCTCAGCAGTTTCTTGTTACCAGCCTGCTACATCTGGACACAGAACCCCTCAGCTCTAAGTTGTCTGCAATCACTTCAATTATTGCTTCAACTGAAATGGCTTGTTACACAATGCATGTCATAGTGTCAAGTTACTTACTTTTCAAAATATGCAGCAATCCTTTAAAACACTGATCTTAAAACACTTGCCCCCTCCATTTCAGCCCACAATTTTAAAAAGCACAAAAAGATAAAGACACAGACTTTATATAAGTCAAAGACTTCCAAACCACTAGCGACAGGGCAGTTCAGGAGAACGGTTTCTCTTAACATACATGGAAAATTTTCATCCAATTCTCTCTTAATCCTCTAAATTCTATGGAATACAATCCATTTGTACAATCTTTCCTTGCAATTTAACTTGAAGTTCACATATCATTCAGATAAACCTTGGCTATTCTTCTTGAGGCAATTGTTTTCTTCAACTAAGGATGTAGGTTCCAGAACTGCTCTGTGCTCCAGTTGAAACCTAACCTGGGATTGACATCATCAATGAACACCCACACCATACTGAATCCGGAACCTGAAGTAGCGTATCCATTGTTACTGCTTCACTTGTCAACCTATTGGCCATCTCCCTTGCTGCTCCCTTTGCTGTCCTGCTGCCAACCTCTCACCACCAACATTGACACCCCACCATCCCACCGGCTTCCCTAGTCATCATCTCGTTGTGCATCCCCTTGCCACCCAGGAGCTGCAAATTCTATAGCAATGTGTCAAAGACAATTAGACATGTAGTTCAAAAGGGGAGGTTGCAGGGTTAAGTGGTAAAAGACTGAATTGGACTGTTCTCTGGGACTGACACTTTCCAATGTCATTTTAGATACTATAGATATATTTGTAATGTAAGATTATGCTACTGCATCACTACTGACTCAATAAATGAACAGCAGAAGTCTCCAAGGTCTACAGTTAGGATGTGAGCAAGCTTTTTTCCTGGTTATAACGTCAAAGGTACTGCATGAGCTGTGAGTGCACACATTACAGTTACACTGGCAACAAATACAACCTATTTCACAGCCCAATTCCTTCCATGAAATAAAATTAATCAGAAACTTCAAACATAACTTTCAAGATTTACAATATGACCTTGAATCAAGATCCTTCAGTATTTTCTTGATTAAAACATCCATGTTTCCAAAGTAGCTGAAATAAAGGAGAACTATAAAGGTTTTTAAACTGAGTGGATGGTATTCAATGTTAATTTCTTTCTGAAGGAATGCTAGCTGTCACAAATAATTTTCATTCAGTTATGTGAAGTGATAATTCTTTACAACAAGTTATTTCCATAAATGGTATATAATAATACCAAGTGTTTGTGAACTGAGATTATAAAGCTAGTTAGAGATGCACAGTATAATTTTAATTATTTGTCATAAATATAAACTGCACACATTAATTTCTGTAAATGTTTCACCCAAATCAGCGACCTATTTGAACTTGACTTATAGCCGACAGTACCTGATAATACATGCAACCCAGATTTTTCAATCAGGTGCTATGGCACGTCAAAACTATTTAAAATCAACTCCATTTATCTTGAATGAAGTAGACTTCCCATGAATCACAGTAATAACACAGAATGTGTCAGTCATTTAAGTCTCTGTAACTCAAAATACCAGTTCAAAATCGCAAAAATATGACAGCAAGCTTTCACCTAAGTTTTAACCATACTATAACTACAGTCATAACTCATTTATAAAGACAGATCACTGAACTTTATTTTTGAGCTTCCATAATTATCCAATAATATTTAATTATGAACTACATATGAAGCATTAAGCAAGAGACATTATAGTAATATTCCCTTGACCTTCAAAAGTTTTACTGTTGCTGAATCCACCACCATCAATATTCTGGGGTTACCACTGACCCAAAGCTGAACTGGACGAGCCATATAAATATTGTGGCTACAATAGCAGGTCAGAAACTTGGAATTTTACAGCAAGCACCTCACCGCCTGACTCCCTAAAGCCTGCCCACCATCTGCAGTGCATATCAGCTAGGATTAAGTGAGGACGGCAGATGCTGGAGATCAGAGTTGAGAGTGTGGTGCAGGAAATGCACAGATCAGGCAGCGTCCGAGAAGCAGGAGAATCAACGTTTCGGGCAAAAGTCCTGACCCTAACCACCCTCATTCAAGGGCAGAAGTTCCATAGGAACACCACCAAGTTCCCTTCCAAACAAAAACTATCATAATTAGACATATATCACTGCTCTTCCATCAAAAACCAGAACTCCTTTCTTAATAAGACTGTAGATATATATACATCACTGCAAAAGTTGAAGCTGGTGGCCCAGCAGCAATGCCTTAAGTGTAATTAGAATGAATAACGAAAGCTAGCCTCGCTACTGGTCTAAATATCCAACTAAAGAATAAAACATTGATCAAAAACAATTCAAAATAGTTAGTTCATATGGGCTAGCCATGTAAAATATATGGCATACTTGCCAAATAGCAGCCATAGGGTAGTCTCAGGGTATGTGACTACCTTGGGGTGAATTGGGTGAGGAGTGAGGGAGTGGAGAATATGAAGGAATGAGGGAGTGTAGAGTGTTTGAAGAGCGAGGGGATGGGGAGTGGGTGAGGAGCGAGGGGATGATAAGTATACTGTTTTGGATACTTTTGGGCCTGTGGCTCTGTTGCAGAAGAGGACAGTGATAGTGATACGGGATTCATTGGTGAGGGGAACAGACAGGAGATTCTGTGGATGAGAATGAGACTCGTTATGTTGCCTACTGGATGCCAGGGGCAGGGATGTCTTGGATCAAGTGTATGGCAATCTTAAAGGAGAAGGGGAGCAGCCCAAGAAATCGTGGTGCACATCAATACAATGACATAGCTAGGAAAAGAGATGGGGTCATGAAAAGTGAATTTAGGGAGGTAGGAAGGAAGCTAAAAATAAGGACCCCAAGAGTAGTAATCTCTGGGTTGCTGCCTGTGCAACATGCTAGTGAGGGCAAGAATAGGGAGATATGGCAGACAAATGCGTGGCTGAGGAGTAGGTGCAGGGGGTAGGGTTTCAGTTTTGTGGATTATTGGGCTCTTTGAACTTGAGAAGCACGCAGTAGACATTAAATGGATATGTTGATGCAGCTCATTGCTCTGAAACATTGGCCAAGTGAGATGCAGACACAGTTTTAGGAAAAGCAAGGGTAGGATAAGACAGGGGCAGGTTCAGTCTGCAGTAGTAGGAGGTTTTTCTAGGATTAGGTTGGTCACTTCTGTTATTTCCAAATCCACAAAAAGAAAGTCCTGATTAGAACACGCACCTGTGTACAGGCTGTATGCACCTCATACTCAATCCATTCATCCTTTAAAACTAAAATTGACCACAACTGTAAGACCGTAAGTTTTGCAGCACATGTAGGTCATTCGGTCCATTAAGTTGCTCCACCATTCATGAGATCATGGCTGAGCTGATAATCCTGAACTCCACTTTCCTGCCTTATCCCCATTAACCTTGATTTGCTTATAGATTAAAAATCTGTCTCTGTCAATCTCGAACATACTTAACGATAGTTTCGACAGCCCTCTGCGATATCGGAAACCCATGTCATTCAGATCCCAAATTAGGTGGGAAAGAGACTTACCGTTCACATGCAGCAATTACTTTGAGCATTCAGTGGATACTCAATGTGGAAGATGCAATGGGCTGAAAGTCATGTCAATTGGATAGACCTCACTTTCAGGTAGGCATTACCCTATCAAATGTAATACTCTCAAGTAATTTTTCGGTCATGCAGTGTACCAACAGTTCCTTAGTCCAAAGGATAGTTTAGAAGTAGAAAGCCATCTTGTTGGGGCGGAGATATGTATGGTTAAAAATTTTAAAACATCGCTTTTATTATTTTGTTTTGAAATAAATAATTATTTTAAATATATATTCAGAATTTTATTTATCTACGTTAATAAGACTAGTTTACAAGAACCCAGTAAGTTTACATCACTGAAAGACAATTTTAACAGCACTGCCAGTTGTGCAACAGTGACCATTTTAACAGTAATAAACTTTGACAGCTGAAATAGAAGAATGCACTGTAGAGATATTATCAAATAATGCTGTCTTTAAAATGAACTCCACCCAGTAAACTTGTCAAAAAGAGTTACTGTAATCCATAGAATAGTCTAACCCTCAGGCAGAAGAGTCAGACGGCAAAAGACAGGTGTGCTAAGTTCTAATACTTGTGGTTAACAATGTGTATCTACTCATTAGTTTTGTATGTGACAAATTCAAACATTTTGAGGTTTGTCATGCAACATCAGGCTATCAATCATCTGGCAAGTTAAAAGCCTATGTTTCTGAACAAAGCTTTCCAGTGTGACGCACTGCTACATAAACTCAAACCTGAGAAATTTCCATTTGCGTGACCCGATTGCAAATGTAGCATTTCTGTGCTATTAGGAAAATACAAACCCCAGCAAAAAATGTTCAGTCGAATCGCTCTTTCCTTTGAGTTAATTGAACAAAGCTTTTTTTGGTTATACTTGGGCCAGACTGTAAGTTTTTGGGTTTCAGAATTAAGTACAAATTTGCCCAAATCATAATAATAGCAAATCAGTAACTTGTTCAATAATATTACAATTGGTTTTAAAGAAAATTTGATAAAGTGACTTTAAGATATATTTCCTAAGTTATGAAAAGCAAAATTCACAAGATGATGGTGTTATAAATGTCTTCTCAATTACCTTTTTAAGAAAAATTCAAGGGATGCAAATAAATTTGTGTTTTTTGCACACAGGGATACAAATGCATCTCATGAATCGACATAGGATGCATCTTGTGGCTCCTAACTTGCGTTTTTAGTGCCCATTTAATTTAGCACTTACTTGAAAACTGCCAGTCTCTGTGGCTCTGCTTTGCCCAGTTTTATTTTAAGATTATAGGTTTGTCAGTGCTAAGTTACAGGCTGCCAACCCTTGTGGCTTACATTGCGTTTTAGCAGAGAGAGAGGGAGAGGCAGGCAACTCGTCACAGTTCAGAGCACTAAAGAAGAAAAATGTTGCTGTTCAATGCAATGCTGTGGCAGTCACATTTATAGAATGTACCAAGCAGCAGAATACATGGCAAACACATGGCATAGGCTTTAATCAAGTTGAAGATGAACAGTCTTTTGTGCGGCCAGTGAATTATGGGCAGTCAATCAATCATGGGGATCATTCAATTGCAGTCCATGGGATCGGCCACTATCAATCAGAAGCTTGGCTCTTGCTGTCTGGGATTTTGGACCTACTTGCGGAGCGATTCAGAGAGCACCTCTGGGCCACCCGGACGAACCAACCCAACCAACCTGTAGCACAGCATTTCAACTCCCCCTCCCACTCCACCGAGGATATGCAGGTCATTGGACTCATCCACCGCCAAACCACAACAACCCGTCGGTCGGAGGAGGAGCGTCTTATCTTCCGACTGGGAACCCTCCAACCGCAGGGGATGAACTTGGACTTCACCAGTTTCTTCATCCCCCCTCCCCCCACCTTGTCTCAGCCGGATCCCTCCAGCCCGGCACCGCCTTCCTGACCTGCAATCTTCTTCTTGACCTCTCCGCCTCCATCCTACTCCGACCTATCACCCTCACCTTGACCTCTTTCCACCTATCACATTTCCAACGCCCCTCCTCCAAGTCCCTCCTCCCTACCTTTTATCTTCTCCTGCTGAACACTCTCTGCTCATTCCTGAAGAAGGACCTGTGCCCGAAACGTCGAATCTCCTGTTCCCTGGATGCTGCCTGACCTGCTGTGCTGTTCCAGCAATAAAGTTTCAATTTTGGACCACAGTCAATCCTGCATGCCAAGTGCATTCAGTATGGGACTTACAGGTAGATCAGTTAGCATGGAGACATCTACTGAGAGTCAGGGCGTTCCTGCCTAGTCAGTTTGGGGGCTGAGGTGTGATTCACTGGAATGAGTTGCTAAGGGGATGCTTATGACCAAAGAACATTAGTGGCTGTGGCAGGTTCCCAAACAATCAGCATTTGGCCTCAGTATGAAAAGACTATGGTTATCAAGGTTGTGGTAATTTGTAAAGCCACATGTTCATGGTTAGATTGGGAACAATAACAGATGTATAAAGGGATTGAATGGAAATGGGAGTGGGATGGAAAGCATTCTGTGAGAGCCAATTGCATTAATCATGTATCCACAGATTCAATAATGCCATCTACCTGGCATTGTGATTCATGGCAGTCAAATTTTAATTCTTGCAAAAATTATGAGCTCAAGCAATCATCACTATTACACAATTTGCACTCACTGCTCCTTGTCATGCCAGATCAATTTGGATGCTAACTTAAAGTCTCACCAAGGTTTGCGATTTCAGAATCATATTTCACACCCGAAATTAGGTGTCAATGCAGAGTTGCCACATTTGCACAGTGAACTATAAATGTTCAACAACATTTGATTGGGATCACCTTCGCTTGAAAGAATTAGATGGGGTAGAATTTTTAAAGTGCATCCAGGAAAGCTTTTTGTGTCAGTACATTGATAGTCCTCCTAGAGATGGGGATGTAATAGACCTAATTCGAGGGAATGAAGCTGGTGAAGTGATCAAACGATTGAATTTTCAGTGGGCAAGCATTTTGGGGATAGCAGCCATACCTCTAAGTTGCAAAGTCATTCTAGAAAGGAATAAAGAGAGTACCTAAATTGGGTGAAGATTGATTTCAATATCATTAGACAGGACCTGACAAATATACACTGGGAGCAGCTATTACAGTTAAGTATACATTTGTAAAGTTGGAATCTTTTAAAAGTAGTACAGTAAGAATTCAGAGCCAGGATGTTCTTCTCAAGAGAAAGGCAAGTGCTCATGGGATCCAAGGCAAGTTGGCAAACTGGATCCAAAACAGGCTTGCAAATTGGAGGCAAAAGCTGATGGTGGAAGAAAACAGAAATTGCTGGAAAAATTCTGTAGGTCTGGCAGAAATCTCCAGGAAGAAAGCAGTTAACTTTTGAATCTGCTGACTCTTCATTACGACTGCTCATAGCTAGGAAAAAGTGGTTATTAAGCTGAAGCTGAAATGGTGGTGATGGTGCGGATAAGAGGAAGCAGCTCAGAGAGAAAGACAGATATGAAAGAGGTAGGTAGACAAGGAGATAATGGATAGCAGGCCAGGATAGAAGAAAAGTTGAGATAATGAGCTAAGAGTGAGAAATTGGGTTAAATATGCAAAATGCAACTCATATAATGTTATAATGGGCCTAGGAGTATGTGGGAATGGGTGACTGTAACTGAAATCCATGTTAGAATAGGACCAGTTCTTGGGTGGGTAAAAAACATAGGAGGATGGAGCCAGGCTCTAAAGGTATTGTACTTGGTGTTGAGTCCTAGAAGCTGCAGGGTCCCCAAAAGTAAAATGAGATGCTGTCCTTCGAGCTTATACGGAGGCTTGCTGGAACATTGCAGCAGGCTTACAACAGAAATGTTGGCATGGTACATGATGGCGTTGAACTTGCAGGCAACTGGAAGTTCACAGTCATTTTTGCAAATGGAGGGATATTTTTGAATTGGAGGCATGTAACCAGACATGTACCAAAGGGTTTGATGCTGGGATTGTGCTGTTATGTACATTAATGAATTGGATGTGAATGTATAAGGTATAGTGGTAAATTTGCATATGATACTAAAATTGTCATGGAGTGGTGGGCTGAAGGGGTTCTGTTTCTGTATTGTGAGACTCCTTTTTAACATAACAACTTTACGTTCAAGAATGTCTTGCTGTGGGAGGGGAGCAAGCACAGTTGATTGATGCTACAACTTCATACTCTGAATGTAGCATTACAACACACATACCCGAGGTTACATACTTCAGAGCTTTCATCAAGACTTGTCATAGGCCTCCTTTCAAAGCTTCCATGGCATAATGTCAGAGCATAATTTGATGCTTTTTTTATTACTGCTATGAGGGCTCAGGAATACTGTTGCAGAAATACTGTTTTATTTCTGTCATCCCACAGATTATTGGTTTACACATCTGACATGGACATTGGTAGATTCCTTATGAAATTGCTGCACAGGCAAAGACAGTGTCAAAGGAGAGAGGAATTACAAAATTAGCAACAACAGTAACCTTTAGTAGCTACCATATAGCCTCCAGTGAGTGCAGCAAGTGAAGATCTTTGAAGGAGATGGAGAAGAATTATCGAGTCCTGCATCTAAAGTCTTCTCTGTCATTTTCTCCAGCACTTGGAAACATAACCTAAGTTCAGACTAAGGATTTCTTGGTCATCGATATTGAACTGTATTATCTGTTGGAGCATAACTTGTATTTGGAATGCATGGCTATCCCATATTGGTAATCATCAAGGTTACACCTGCCTTGACTTTTATGTCAGCAGATCGTTTTGAGGAGCAACAGGGGACCAGTACATCAACTCCCGGTCTTCAATCCATAGATATATCTGGGCAATCACTGATGCAATTTTTTTTCTCTCTAGATTACACCAGCTTATATTCATCCCCTGCTACGAGGAGAGTCAAGCAGTCGAACTGGATTCTCCACTACTGCTGACTTCCATGGGCGCAGGATGCAATAGACTGCACCCATACTGGTCATAGGCACTCTCAAAGCAACGTAAGGTATTGGTCAACAGAAAATGCTTCCACTCCATCAGTATTGAATGGTCAGATTTTGATCATGTGTCTCAGATATGCTGAGAACTAATGATGTGTACTAATGATACAAAGAAGTCATGGGTTCCTGCCTCCTGCCAAGTTCATCAGCCCAGATAGGGATAGTTGCTGGATTATCCACCTCAAAATGGCACATGACACCTTTACAAAATCCTCAGTGATCCAGAATGAAAATATAACACTGCTGCATCATAGTGGAACAGTCCTCCCAAAGATGAAGTTTGATGTCTGTATTGCTTTGGAAAGGCCTTACAGCTGAGAAAGGACAGGTTACATTATTGTGGCACGCTGTGCCATTGCAATTGGAGCTGGCAACGGGTGAATGTCCTGGAAATAGAGCAATTTTGGGAAAACACTAATCTTCTGATGATGACAGCCAGTGAGAGAATCAGGGCACCAGGTGAACATCCAAGTGGTCAAAATATAGCTGTGCATCATTGGTCATCAGATGGAACTTCATTTAAACCTACTTCTAGAATGAATGAGTTGGGTTTTGGCTTCCTTTCATTGTGTAACATTCCATTGGATAGATCATCCTTAAATTGCTAAATTGTCCTGAAATCTCAGTGCATCTAACAAGATGAATTTAACCTGAGAAACGTTGTGTGCAGTTTCTTAGTAGACCACTGCACTGTGAGGGAGTGTGGACAGAAGAACTGCTGATTGTACACCACACAGCCACGAGTAGCAGCATGCCCTTGAAATGTTGTGAAGCAAAATGAAACTTTGCCTCCAGGGGTGTGTGGAATCATCATTGATTTAAAATTATTACTCTCAAGATGGGTGCAAGTGGGGACGTTTAATGTTGGGTACGCCTACCACATTCCCTGCACACTGCTTGTAGACGACTCAGTGTTGCCCATGTTTAAGTGCAACGCTTTGGCTGGAGTCATGAAAGTCATGGTTCATGGATTCCAGACAACTGGCACTATTGGTAGAGAAAGAATCAGTTAGTGGCAGAGATAAGCATTTATTGGCTTCTTTTGACTGTTGCAAATACTTTCCTTTTTGGGATGTGTAAAGAGGTTGCACATTTCAGAAGTGCATATGAACAATTATTAACAAAGTGCAAAAGAAAATTACAATGACATGTTACCCATGCCATCAGTGTGTTCTCAGTATGTTTTTCTCTTCTTTTCTCTCTCGTGACATCAATGCACAGTCCTGACATCTGCAGTTGGGATGGAGGGCTATGTGCTGCCTAAAGTTTTCTGCAGCTGCCAATTTCTAACTGGATGTCAATGCATTCACATGTCAATCAGCATGCCTGGGCCACCTCAGTGACTGTGCAGCTGCGGTGTTGGAGGAAGCTTGCTCTGCAGTCGATGCTGTTGGATCTGGAAGGCTTGGCCAGTCATTCCTTGGGGGCACTTAGAAGTCAGCTGTTTAGGCCTGAATGCCCTGCTCAGATGTAGGTTTACCTCATTGGCCTGGACTTCTACAAACTTTGGCATCATAGGGAAGGGGAGGTGGAAAGGCCAAGCATCATTGCCCTGAAAGGAAATGGCACCTTGAGTGAGGTTGAGGTCCCTCAACACTCCTAGCATTATCAATGAAAGAATCAATTACTGCATTGAGGAGGAATGAAAGGTCTTCATTGGTAGATATTAGGAACAAAAAGGAGGCAGTCACACTGCTGGGTGTACATTAGAAACACCCAACAGTAGGTGGGTAATAGAGGAGCAGATATATAGATACTTCACTAAGCTGCATTAAAACAAGTTATATTAGGGGATTTCAATTTGTCCAACATTAATTGCAATAGTCATAGTGTAAAAGGTTTAAAAGGGGCAGAGTGGACTGCTTTGTCCTAGATGGTATCAAGCTTCTTGAGTGTTGTCGGGGCTGCACTCATCCAGGCAACTGCAGAGAAGTATTCTATCACACTCCTGACTTGTGCCTTGTAGATGGACAGGCTTTGGGGAATCAGGTGGTGAGTTACTCACCGCAGTATTCCTAGCCTCTGACCTGCTCTTGTGGTCTCTGCATTTAAGTGCTGAGTCCAGTTGAGTTTCTGATCAATGATAACTCCCAGGATGTTGATAGTGAGAGATTCAGTGATGGCAACACCATTGAATGTCAAGGGGCAATGGTTAGATTGTCTCTTGTTGGTAATGATCATAGCCTGGCATTTGTGTGGCACAAATGTTACTTGCCACTTGTCAGCCCAAGCCTGGGTATTGTCCAGATCTTGTTGCATTTGGACACAGATGCATCAGTGCCTGAGGAGTCATGAATGTTGCTGAACATTGTGCAACCATCGGTGAACATCCCGCATTCTAACCTTATGTTAGAGGCATGGTCATGATGAAACAGCTGAAGGTGCTTGGGCCTTGGACACTACCCTAAGGAACTCCTGCAGAGATGTCCTGAAGCTGAAATGACTGCCCTCCAACAACCACAACAATCTTCTTATGTGCCAGGTGTGACTCTAACCAGTGGAAAGTTTTCCCCAATACCCACTGATTCCAGTTTTGCTCGAGCTCCGTAATGCCACCCTCGATCAAATGCAGACTTGATGTCAAGGGCTGTCATTCTCACCTCACCTCTGGAATTTAGCTCTTTTGTCCATGATTGAACCAAAGCTGTAATGACGTTAGGAACTGAGTGGCCCTGACAGAACCGAAACTGGACTGGGATTCATTGGCAGGTTATTGATCAGAAGTTTGAGGTGTGTAAGATTATGAAAGGCATAGACAAGGTGGATAAAAAGCATAGTTTCCCTTTACAGGGAAGAACTGAGGGAGGTTAGTATTAGTACAGAAATGGGGCTGGGAAAATTGAGGGGATTGAAGACAGATAAATTCCCAGGGCCTGATAATCTACATCCCAAAATACTTAAGGAAGTGGCTCTAGAAATAGTGGATGCATTGGTGGTCATCTTTCAGGACTCTTTACACACTGGAATAGCGTACAGATTGGAGAGTAGCTAATGTTACTCCAATATTCAAAAAGAGAGGTGGAGAGAAACCATGGGGCTATAGACCAGTAAACCTAGTATTAGTAGTGGGGAAAATCCTCAAATCCATTATCAAGGACTTTCTAGCAGAACATTTGGAAAGCAGTGACAGAATCAGACAGAGTCCGCATGGATATATGAGGGGGAAATCATGCTTGACCAATCAGTTGGAATTCTAAGAAGTATTAACCAGTAGAGTTGACGAGGGAGAGCCAGTTGATGTGGTATAGTTGGACATTCAGAAAGCATTTGACAAAGTCCTGTACAAGAGATTATTGTGCAAGATTAAAATGCATGGCTTGGGGGAAGTGTACTGAGATGGATAGAAAACTGGTCAGCAGAGAGGAAACAAAGAGAAAGAATTAATGGGTCCTTTTCAAATTGGCAGGCAGTAACTAGTGGAGTGCCACAGGGATTGGTACTAGGACCCCAGCTATTCACTATATATTAATGATTTGGATGAGGGAACAAAATGTAACATCTCAAAGTTTGTAGATATTACCAAATTCGGTGGGAGGATGAACTGTGACGAGGATGCAGAGATCCTTCAGTGTGATCTGGACAGGTTGGGTCCATGGGCAAATCAATGGCAGATGCAATATAATTTGGATAAATGGGAGGCTATTCATTTTTGAAGCAAAAACAAGGTGGCAGATTACTACCTGAATGGCTGTAAACTGGGAGAGGAGAGGGGGAAGTGTGCAGCAGCATTCAAGTGTCCCTGAAGGTAAACATACAGGACAGCAGGTGGTAAAAAAGGCAAATGGTATGTTGGCCTTCATTGAGGGAGGTTTCGAGTACAGGAGCAGGGATGTGTTGTTGCAGTTATGCAGGACCTTGGTGAGGCCACACCTACAATAGTGTGTGCAGCTTTGGTCTCTTTTCCTGAGGAAGGATGCTCTTGCTCTTGACGAAGTGCAGCGAAGGTTTACCAGGCTGAGTCTGGGGATGGCCGGATTGACATATATGAGGAGAAATTGACTAGGTTAGGATTGTTTTTGCTGGAGTTCAGATGAGTGAGGAGGATCTTAGAGACTTAAAAATTTCTAACAGGACTAGACAGGTAGATGCAGGGAGGATGTTCCTGATGGTGGGTGCATTCAGAAGCAGGAGTCACTGTCTGAGGATTCGGAGTGGACCATTTAGGACAGAGATGAGGAGACATTTCTTTACCCAAAGAGTTGTGAGCCTGTGGAATTCACTGCCACTGGAAGTAGTTGATGCCAAAACACTGAATGTATTCAAGGGGCAGCTAGATATAGCACTTGGAGTGAATGGGATCAAAGGTTATGGGGAGAAAGCTGGATTAGGCTACTGAGTTGGACGATCATCTATGATCGTAATGAATGGTGAGCAGGCTCGAAGGGCTGAATGGCCTCTTCCCACTCCTATTTTCTATGTTTGTCTATGTTTGAAGGATCAATAACATGGGGACATAATTTTAATATAAAAGGCAGGAGGTTAAGAGGGGGTTTGAGGAAAATTATTTTCACCAAAGTGATGTTCTGCCTCGGAGAGTAGGTGAAACAGCACAGCTGGTCAGGCAGCAACCGAGGAGCAGGAGAGTCGATGTTTCGAGCATAAACTCTTCATCAGAAATGTAATCAGAAACATCACATTCCTGATGAACAGCTTATGCTCGAAATGTCGAATCTCCCGCTCCTCGGATGCTACCTGATTGACTGTGCTTTTCCAGCACCACACTTCTTGACCCTGAACTCCAGCATCTGCAGTCCTCATTTTCTCTGAGTAGGTGAAACAGGAAACCTAACAATCTTTAAAATGTATGTGGATGAGTACTAGAAGTTTCATGACACTCAATGGTATCGGCCAAGTGTCGGAAAGAAAGAGCAGTTTTTTAAAAATTCGCTCAAGAGATGTGGGCATTGCTGTCTGAGCCAGATTTATTGCCTGATCCAAGTTGCCCTTTATAAGGTGATGGTGAGCTGCCTTCTTGAACACTGTAGCCCACGTGCTGTAAGTTGACCCACAATGTCCTTAGAGAGACACAAAATATATTAATTCAGTGACAGTGAACAAACGATGATATACTTCCAAGTCAGGATAATGAGTGACCTGGAGGGGAATTTGCAGGTGGGATTGCTCCCATCTGTCTGTTGACCTTATCATTCAATACAGAAGTGGTGATGAGTTTGAAAGGCACTGTCTAAGGATATGTCTAAGGTGAATTTCTGCAGAGCATCTTGTACATATGAGGCACTGCTGCTACTGTATGTCAGTGATGGAGGGAGATAGATGATTTTGCAGATGTGGTGCCAATTCACTGGGCTGCTTTGACCTGGATGTGTCAATCTTCTTGAGTGTTGTAGATGACGGATAAGTTTTGGGGAATCAAGATGTGAGTTAATTGCCGCAGTATTCCTAGCCTCTGACCTGCTCTTGTAGCCACAGTGGTCAGTACGATTGAGTTTCTGGTCAAGGGGAACCCCCAGGATGTTGATAATGAGGGATTCAATGATTGTAAATCATGGACTGTCAAGAGCTGAGATCAGATTGTCTCTTATTGAAGATGATCATTGTCTGGCATTTGTGTGGTGCAAATATTACTTGCCATTTGTCAGCCCAAGGCTAAATATTGTCCAGATCTTGTTGCGTGTGAACATGAACTGCTTCAGTATCGAAGGAGTCGTGAACATTGCACAGTGGCAACCACATCCACTTCTGACCTTATGATGGAGGGAAGGTCATTGGTGAAGCAGCTGAAGATAGTAAGGCTTAGGACATGACCCTAAGAAACTCCTGCAGAGATGCTCTGGAGTTCAGATGACTTCCTATATGCTAGATATGACTCCAATCTGTGGAGTCTCTTTGATACCCATTAATTCCAGTTTTGCTAGGGCTCCCTGATGCCACACTTGGTCAAATGTAGCCTTAATGTCAAATCTGCCACTTTCACCTCACTTTTGGAATTCAGCTCTTTTGTCCATTTTTGAACCAAGACTTTAATGGGGTCAGGAGCTGAGTGGCCCTGGTGGAACACAAACTGAGCTTCACTGAGCAGGTGCTACTCGATAGCACTGTTGATGACATCTTCCATTACTTTACTGATGATTGACAGTAGACTGCTGGGGTAGTAATTGACAGGGTTAGATTTAGCTGACTTTTAGTGTAGAGTAGTTTTTTTGTCAGTGCAGACTCAATGGGCCAAAGGGCTCCTTCTGTACTGTATGGTTCCATAATGCTTGCAATGATGTTAAGCACATGATGAAGAACTTATGTCCAAAACGTAGACTCTCCGCTCCTCGGATGCTGCCTGTCCTGCTGTATGTTTCCAGCACCACACATTTGACTCTGATCTCCAGCATCTGCAGCCCTCACTTTCTCCTAGCTGAGCATGTATGGCTACAGCAATGGAGTGCAGGTCAGAGTTCATATCTGGCAGACCCGAGTATGCTGAACCTGGCTCTCCATGGTGGTAACATGCCTGTCCCTGGAGGAAGCCAGACATATGCATACCAACCAGCAAGATACAATGAACATGGGGGGACTCCTCCAAGCTTAAGTCCAGTTTACTGACTTCCTCTGACAAACCTGCCTACTGATCTGTACCTGTGCATGTAACAATGTCATTAATGGGCAAAACCATGAATTGTCTTCTCCAAGCTGGGCAGGTGCCTAGTCTCTGACAGTCCTCCAAGTGCCAGAAACCTGGGACATTTCTTCCTTGAGCAGCAGCTGAAAGTCCTCAGTGATGTGCTCAACAGGTTGCGCTCCCAAGTCTAATCCAGACAGACAATGCACTGAAGTGAAAGTCTCTGTGCTGATGCAGCCTTTGAGGACTGATTGGCTTCCGCCTCAGAAGTGGAGGTGGAGCTGAGCATCTCTGGTGCAGGTCTCTGCTTGTTGAGCTGCAATGGATGCCACAAATACCTGCATAAGAGATGGAATTAGTTCTGTAAAAGGAATAGACATTTTTTCAGATTATGAATGAGTTATCTTTTATGGTAATGGGAGAACAGTGTAGCACAATGAAACTCACTGAGCTGGTTGAGCCATTGTGGTCTCAGCAGCCGCACAAATGGTGCTTCACTTTACTGGCCAAATCCAATGTTCTACTCATATGATGCGACAAGCTATTGTGTGGACGTGTAATAGTGAAAGTTGTAGTCCATGACCTTTAAGGAAAGGAATATGTAGCAGCAGAGTTCAAGAGTGTGGGTGGACTTGTGAGAATGAGGTAGCAGAGAGAAAATGATGTATTTTGTCTTTGAGGAGTGCAGATGATTATTCATCTTCTTCTGGCACTGTTGTGCATTGTGTTTCATCTGCAAAAGTGCAGTGACCTGGATTCTTATCTTGGTCCAGGCTAGCTGTGCTGAATGGTGTGGCTACCTCTGCCAGTCAGCAGGAAAAATGATAGCCCTCCTTTCTTCCACCCTATGTACCTGCACCTGCAGGTCTCTGTTGCCAAATTGAGTAACTAACTTGCCTTTCCTGGCCATTTCCTTCAGTATAGCAGTATGTAGCATGAGGGGAAGCTTCCAGTCTTGCAGTCTGAAGTGGTACACAGTTGAAGTTTAACTATGGAATCAGTGGCACGAACATTGAGAAGTCCAGGCAATGGTGAGCACTTCTGCCTCTTTTGTTGCATGATTTCGCAAGAAGCGGGTTGTGTCATTTAATGAGATGAAAAGCAGAAGACTACGCGACCAAATGTCCGCAATCTGATTCAGAAAAACACTGCCAAAATAAATGAGAAAATTCATTTCACCGTACTCAACTGATTCGGGTCTCAAGGTCTCAGTTTCAAGCTACAAATGGAAAAAATGCAGCAGTTGCACACGGGAGAGACAGAATCTTTATTTGTAGAAGTAGCTCTATCCTTCCCTCCCCTGCCACACCTCCATTCACTACATACCTTCAGTTCTCTCTGTTTCACATATATTAAACAAATGACCAACAGTTCCTCAGAGTGGGCAGCTTCCTGATTGGCTAGTTTACATAAAAAGTCAGTGGACTGAGGTCACTGCGATTGAGCTGCTTCTTGGGCAGCTTCGAGGATTTCTGGCCAGTTCTGACAGTGTTTAGCCTAACTGGCCAGAAACACAAAAAGCTGTCAGAGAAGCAGGTTAATCAGAGTGACCATCTGTTAACTGACTCAAACTTTTTAAAAGCTCCCAACAATCACAACAAAGAGTCCAAAGACAAAATTCCAAAATCCATGCCATTTATCAGAAATTTATAATTTCTGAAATGAAAATGCATAGGAGTTATTTACTTTCCTAAATGTGAGAAGTGGTATGATAAGATGCTTAGATGGCAGGCTGATCATGTACAAAGACAAAAATAAATGTTAACAAAAGTAAGTTTATAATAAAGCAATGCACAATATGAAACAAAACAAATACCAGGCAAATCAAAGTCAAACACTAAAAAGTTGAAGTAAAGGCTGCTATTAAATCAGCAAAATTATTGGAAAAGAGTGCGACAAAAACCTTGGTAATATTGTTCAAAGCTTTTTCAGCTGTTAAGAATCAAAGACTTGGCTGCTGAATGATGCTGTGGTTCTACGATTCAAGGACAGATTATAAATAATCCAACATATGGCTGAGATGCTAAATCAGCACTATACATTGGGCTTTATTCTTAAAGATGATGCTGAAATGGCTTGGCATTTACAGCAAGATTGCTAATACAGCTGAGGATGTCATCTTGGGTATAAAGAGGAACCTTAAAATCAGCTGCTGACCCAGACGCATCTATCAGTTGGTCCTTAAAATGTTGTGATAGCTCTATGATAATCTGTGGCTTTTTATCAGAAGTAGGTGGTGGGTGGTCAGTTCCAAAAGACATATACAGTAAGACATATACAGTGCTTTTCGTGACATGAGGTTCTCATAGCAAGCACTTTATTGCCAATTCAGTAGAGTTTTGAAGTCACTATTGTAAACTCAGGAATCATCATGGGTGAGACCAAGGCTTTGGAAACAGCGCAGAGGAGGGATCCAAAATGAAATCTCAGTTTAAAACATTTCAGTAACTCACATAGACTCAAATAGGAAAATAAACCAGAAAAAGCTGGAAATACTCAGGAGATTTTGCAGCATCTTTGGACAGAATAGCTGTGTCAGGTATTACGCATCAAAAAGTAAAAGGCGCAGAATTAAAATAATGAGGTAATTAAAGGCAACATGAGGAAAACTTTATTCATACAGTGCATTGTTAAGGCATGGAATTCACTGCCTGGGAGTCTGATGGAGGCAGGTTCAACTGAAGGATTCAAAAGGAAATTAGACCTATCTGAAAATAATGTGCAGAGCTACAAGGAGAAATGGGGGAAATGGAACTCAGTGAACAGCTCATTTGGAGAGCAGGTACTGACATAATCAGTCAAAATACCTTCTTCTGTACTGTAACAATTCTGTCAAGATCAATCTGGGTGGCACAGTGGTTAGCACTGCTGCCTCGCAGTACCAGAGACCCGGGTTCAATTCCCGCCTCAGGCAACTGACTGTGTGGAGTTTGCACGTTCTCCCCGTGTCTGTGTGGGTTTCCTCCGAGTGCTCCGGTTTCCTCCCACAGTCCAAAGATGTGCAGGTCAGGTGAATTGGCCATCCTAAATTGCCCGTAGTGTTAGGTAAGGGGTAACTGTAGGGGTATGGGTGGGTTGCGCTTCGGCGGGTCGTTGTGGACTTGTTGGGCCGAAGGGCCTGTTTCCACACTGTAATGTAATGTAATCTAATGACCTTTTGTCAAAAATCACTAAATTTGTTTTTTTCAGATTTTGGTCTGTATGGTTTAAAGGAGCAAAGATTTGGGGAATTCAATTGTGACTTACAAATTTGAAGAGCTAGGTATGTCCTTGAGGGCCAATTTCAAACAGATTTTTTTCTATACATCCTGAGGTATCACTGGTAAGGCTAACAGTTATTGCACAAAAGTCATTGGCCTTCTTAAGGTGATAGTGAACAGCCATCTTGAACTGCTGCAAACTGGGTGATCAAGGTGCTCCCAATAATGGTGTATAATAATCTTTTGAAGGGCGATTTGAATACAACTAAGAATTTCTTCAACTTGCTAGGTAATCTCACAAGGCAGTCAAAGGTCAGTCATATTGTTTTGGGTCTGGAGTACTCCGGAGGAAAGGACAGCAGAGCCCCTTCCTTCAAAGTCATAGTGAAACAGATGGTTTAAGACAATCCGGCAGTTTTGTGGTATTCGTTTTTCATTCCAAATTTATTTACTTTACTGAACTTAAATTCCCCAATCATTGCTTCAGATCATTAATTCAGATCTATGAATCTTTTGGGCAGTATGATAACCACGAAGCTTTCATATGCCAATGTGCATAGATTAAGACAAAGAAGGGCTCATGCTAGACAAGAACCAGGCTAAATGTTAGGTGATTCTCTGTTTTGTTGAGGATAGTGAAGCAGTGCAACAGGATCCCAACTCTTGTGGTGAATTTGGATTCACTGAATTCCTTTGAGAGAGTGCTGAACATGTTTGTGCTTGGGGCAGAGATCACCATTTATAAAATGCATCCAAATGTAGTCCACTTCCTGCAATATTGCTGTCATCCATTCCCCCACTCTCTCAGAACCCAAATACGCACCCCCCCCCCCCCCCACCCCCCACCCCGTTCTCACTTTGAACCCCAGCAAGCTACTCAGCTTAAAGAAAATTATGTGATGTATGCTGTGATTGCCAGCGATGCCCATATACTATGCAAGAATACAACTCATATGTGACATTCCTATCTTCACCTCATTTTTATACTCGGCACTGCTGCAAACCTAACAGTCGAATCTTACAGCCTGCACTCACTGCCAGGAATTCAACAAATAGCCATATCAGACCATAGATTGTTCCAAACTCACTGACTCATTTCCCTCTGTATTGTAAGACAAGTTGCTGGTAGGAGACAAGGATATTTCCGTGTTCTTATTCTCATGGAGAAGGCAGTGGCTACTGTCACTGGAATAGTCATCAGAGATTATTTAGATCACATTGCCTGAATTTAAGTTTGAATTTTGATAAGCTACAAAGGGGAAGCCCTTGAACAGTTTTCAGAATTTATTTTAGAACACAAGTTTGAAGTATGAAGGAAGAAAAGATCAGTAAACAAGGCAACTGAAATCCTACTCAGAGTGGAATTCAACATTTGCAATAATTTGACATATTTTATACCAATTTTAATATTGACAACATCATAACCCAAGTTAAACTCGAGAGCTCCAAAATATTGACAACATCACAACCCAAGTTAAACTCGAGAGCTCCAAAACTCGAGAGCTCCAATTTAATACCAAAACTAAAATTCTCAGACTTGAATCCTTTATCTATACTGAATTAGCAGGCCTTAACTGAGTTACAAGTAGCTCCAGGCAAAAGAATAAAGAAACCAGAGTTCTTGGATTAATGGCTATCCAATGACTTCCTAGCAAAAATGTGTTGTCAGCACAGTGGGTGAGGACAATATTGCATTCAGCAATATTAAGCTTGCACTTGCCATACACACATATGATAGTGAAGATTACCAACTCTGATGGAATAGTTTTTTGCCAGTTTTCAGCTTCAGGAATGAAAGAGATGATAGAGAAGAACTTTTATAGCTTTCGTTAAAAAAAAGTGCGGAACATCAAATTTTAATAGTTTGAGGAATTGGTTATGAAACAAATGTTTTGTTTATTGGAGCCAAAAGGTGCATTAAGTGCAATAAGACGAAATATGGAAAACTAATAAATCCCTTTTAAAAGGAAGATTTTTTCTCAGATCCATTTTCGTTTTTTGGAATATTTAATTTGTTCTTTACTGAGTCTCCAATTTGAATTTAGAAAAATTTGACTTTTTATTTCATAAGACAGTCTAACAGATTGTAACAAATAAAATGCCTAAATATTTTCACATCTCTTTACCTCATCCTTTATATCCTCTTGTTGTTGCGCTGTGAAGATCTCCATGGCATTCATCAGCCTCATCATCAGATCATCTACTGTTGTATTACCTAGCAACAAAGGGACACAATCGAGCTTTAAGCTATTAAGATTAATGCATGTTTGATGGAAGCAAGCAATTTGAGCTTTCATTAGAAAGGCATTAAGAAGTGGCACTTTTTTTTAGAAGTATGAATTCAGGATGAGATTGAATGTATTGTGTGCTCGCACAGTTATTTTTAATTACTTTCTAACTGAAAATAAGTGAGTTAAACTGAGGAAAAAAATCTGAAAATATGTTATTTTATAGCAGCGTAAATTTCTTGAGAACGGTTAATTTACCAAAATGCAATTTGACACTGATTATTTGCGTGCACATCATACACAAACATAAGCCAAAGCACTGGGTCCAAATTATCTCATCCGTATTTGAACATTCAAAATGAAAAATGCAACTCATGGATTTTTAATATTTGCCACCGTCTTGTACATTCTGCATACGAATGAAACTTAAAACATATATGCTTTCTACTTGAAATTACCTTGAATCACATTCAAAACTTCATTGGATGATCGTTTCCCCATAATAATAAGAAGCAAGGGAAACTGATCAGTTTTATATGTTCTAATGGTCTGTGCCACAACACTGCCAAAATGCCTCGTGCACATGCTCAAAAATCTGAAGAATAGAGGAAGAAAACAATTAGGTCAAGCAAAGTGTCCAATAATCAGTACTTGTCACCTAATCAAACCAGAAATTGAACATTTACTTGATTACAAATTAAGATTACTTCAATATTACAATTTAAGAGATTTTGAAAAAATTCTATACAAAAGAAAGATTTTCTCATACTTTGTACTATGATGTTTAGCACGTTGAAATTAATTGCGCTACTTCGTCAGTGCTGCTATATTGTTTTATTTGAACACATCATGTGCATACTACACCTTGAGAACGCACATCTAAAATATTTCTTTTTGTAAAGTGGCTGACAGTTCATTTGGCAAAATGTTAATCTTTCTAGTTATATTGCTCAATAATCATGACGATTTAATACATCTATGAACAATCATTTTGAAGGGGTCGGTGTAGCGAAGTGGAGATTTCTTTTTAAATGAACACTTCAATCTGTTAACTTATAATGAATAAAATCAGATAGCAAGAATTGGGTACCTGGAATGGAGCCCTTTCAATTTCCCAATCCTTAATACATATGAAAATTTATTCCATAACAATTTTTGCACTAAATAATTCTTTGTACTTCTAAGTCAGCATTATCCTTTGATTTTCTTCATCGATTTGAAAACATTCTTATTTCCTTGAATAAATATACTCGAAAATAATATTCTGCATCTTCATTACAAGCAGAAAGAGATAATCTTGCTTTTAACAGTCATGAACACTTATGTTTAATAAATGTACTTCAAAATCTTGCATGTCTTATTTCCAATTTTTTTTGCTTTTAAAACCAAAAGTTAGAATGTCAAATTTCCTTCATCAGTATTACATAAATACAACTTGCCAAGGCAGGACATAGTTGTTACAAAGTCAACGTAATTTGGCAGGAAAAAAATGGGAAGATGGACAGCTCAGTATATTTCATTTTGGAATTCCATTTAGAATATTCTTCAGTACTAAAAAGGATTTTTATATGTTAAATAATCTGAATCTTATATATAACTGATTTGGCCTTCTCAGTCAAATCATAAATCAAAAGACGAATTGTATTTGTACCAGAAGGTTTAAGTAGATAGCAATATTACAACTATCTATGAAAATAATGCAATCTAATGTTATATTTAAATATTTGATGGTAACTCAAATGTCATCGTGATAATGAGATGCAAAGGACGGAGTGCAAATAAAAGTTCTTTTTTCCAGAAAATCCAATTTAATAGCCTTGTGCTCAGGTAGCTACAAGTATGAGTTGACAAATACAGAATAAAACACAAATTGTGACAGACTGAATCTGACCACTGCAGTGGAAAAAGGTATAATATTTTGTGTATTGGCTCAAATATGGGACCTGTTCCTCAGGTTTTGTTTCTAACTAATTTCTGTTCAAGCAACATGTAGCTCCATAAATAATAACTAAGAAACAATAAATTTTTTTGCACTAAAAAAGCACTATAAATTATAAAATTTATAAAAACAGTTACTCAGTATCAGAAAAAAAGTTTTAAAAGGTAGATATGGTTCTTCATACAAAAAGGATCAAAGGGTATGGAGAGAAATTGGGTACAAGGTATTGAGTTGGATAATTAGTCATGATCATGTTGAATGGCGAAGCAAGCTTGAAGGGCTGAATGGCCTACTCCTACATTCTCTGTTTCTATGTCTGTAAGATTCTTGCAAAGATTTTCTTGTTTTAGTCAGCACAAACATGAGGAATCTAGAGTGAAACTCTATGATTATGACAGCCAAATTGTGAGAGGTGTGTGTGTTTCGGTGAGAGAGAAGTGGGGAGGGACATGAATGAGAATGTATGCACTTAAGTATGGGTTAAAAGTGGCAGGTGGAAGGTAATAAGAGTCAGATTGTAGAAACTCAACAGGTCTGGCAGCATCTGTGGAGAGAAAACAGAGTGTTTTGACCATTCCTCAGAACTGTTCCAAAGAACAGCCAAAAGGGTAATCCAGTTTCATTAATTTACTATCCATTGCATATAACCCTGTGGGTTACAGCTTATCCAAATGCACACCTAAATATATTTTGTGTGAAAGGATAGGGATTTGGATTTTAAAGTAAAAGCAGATAGATGTAGGTCAGTTGTGTTAAGTATTTATACAAAAAAAAGCTTGAAAGCAATTCTCAACAGCGCGCTAAGTGTATCAATTCCTTAAGAAAAATATGACTGTAGTGAAGTGTATGGGAGTAGCCTTGTAATAATAATCACAGAAATGTTAAAGTGCAAAGGATGCCATTTGACCCACTCTGCCTGAACCAGCTCACTAAATGAGTACCATTACTTACTGCCAATCTCCTGCTTTCCCCCCCAATCCTTTGCACATTATTTGCATGCACAAATAATCATCCAAAGTTTTCTTGAATACCTGAATTGAACATGCCTCCACTACACTTCCAGGCACTGCATTCCATACCCTATGTGCTATTTAGAGTCATAGAGATGTACAGCACAGAAACAGATCCTTCCTGTCACGCCGACCAGTTATTCCACTTCACCGTTGTTTTATTTTGTAGATCATTGGACTGATTCTCTCTTGTTCCTTTTATGAATGGGATCTATTTCTCGCTATCTACTGTATCCAACTATATCACTCATGGTTTTGAAAATCTCTATAGATCTCCTCTTAGCCTTCTCTCCAAAGAGAACAATCCAACTTCTGCAACCTATCCTCATAAATTAAGTTCCTCATCCCTGGAACTATTCTTGTAAACTGCTTCCACGGTGCATTCACATCCTTCCCATGTGGCATCCAGACCTAAACACAATAATGAATGGAATGTTTATATTACTGAGTTTACATCAGATCAGAAACAATTAATTAATTTAGTTTTGATGTCAGAACAGAAGGCCTAAAGTCTCATACCAGAAGAATCAAGAGCTCAGTTTAGAAAAAAAGAATAGCTTCTCCTCGCAAGATAATCAATTTTCAATTCGGGGTATCAGTTACAACTCAAAGTATTTTAGTATTGTGGAGTTCTCCAAGCCAGGTTAGATTAGAGAAAATGCTTAAAAAGTTGTTAGAATTGAAAATGTTTATACCATCAAAATTACAATGCGTCAAGAGAAGCTGTATTCTCTCATGCTTCAATTCAAGAATGTAAACCAATAAACATATTAAAAAATATTGAAGCAAGTCAGTCACTAATGTTGGCTGATTATGCCATTTGTCTTCCAAAGGGCTTAATGAAGGTAAACAATGAACATGGAGCACCAAACCAGTCCCATTATACAGAGTGCAAAAGTAGTTCATCAGGTAGCAGTTGCATCTATCATAAAAAAAAGGCTTCATGAAATTACAATGGCAGCTCACTTAGATTTTAAGAAAACAAATGTTAAAATATTAGATTAATTTTATTGGCCACGATTACATTAATAAGCGATGAAATATTGACAGGCATGGCATTAATATCAGTGGGGAAATCCCAACCATCAATTAAACCTGTGCCTTCAATTACAATACCAGCTTTGAAAATCATATTAAGCAGAGTGTTAATAGGTTGCATCGACACCTGACCAAAACAAGGAAAGGTAATTAGTATCTTTTAACAAAAATGGATGTTTTGACAAGATTTCCTAAAGCAGTGCCTTTGGGAGAAATTACAGCAAAAATGAGAGCAGTCATTAAATTGTAGCTATTTATTAATAAATTAGAAACAAAATAATATGTCTTCTACTTATCATCTACAATCACAGGAAGCATTGGAAAGATGACATGAAACTTTAAAGACTGTGATTAGAGCTTATTGTCAAGACGTTTTAATGATTGGAATAAAAGAATTCCATTACTCCAGTCTGTCATTAGGGATTGTCCCTGAAGACACCATCGGATTCATGCCTTTTGAACTAATATATGGACATGAGGTGAAAGGACCCCTTAAATTGATTAAAGAGAAATATATAAATCAAAGTTCAGAGATTACATGTCTGGCTTGTTTTGAGTTTCAACAAGAAATAACCAAAGAGAGAATTGGCCAAAAAGCATTTGAAAAGTGCTCATAAACCGCGGAAACTAGAACAGATCAAAAGCCTAAACGTGGAAGTTTATTGCTGAAGATAGGGTGTTAGTATAATCATTTTTCTCTGTGGAACATCAAAATCAATGTTCACTGGCCTGTCACAAATCAGAAGAAACTCAGTGATGTGAATTATATAGCAAGTACTCTAGACAAGTGGAAAATCAATGAATGTGTCATGTTAAAAAGATGTAATAACAGGAAGGATAGTCAGGATAGAGCCAAAACAAAAGAACTTTTCTAACACTGAATGCATTTTACCAAGACAGTCTTGCCGTCTGGAACAACTTTCCAATTATTAACCAACAAAGTTATTGAGGATTACATTGCTGCATGGGTTACATCAATGATTGATTGAGTTCGGTGGAAAGACAATATCATTTTATTTTCTATATTGTTGATTGTGGACTGAATTGGAAAAGGACTGGTTTAAAAACAAGGATTATTGAAGGACTTCTGCACAAAGGCCAGCAACTACGTGGTTGGCTCCCAGGTAATGGAACAGAAAGGGGATGTGAACATTTGGAAGAAGCAATCAAACCTCCGAAAGGAAAAACATTGTGTTTCTGCTCTGCAGTAAAAGCATTTCAAGCCTGAAGACAGTCGGTTTCATAGGTGCTGTAAGCTGTGATTTTTAATGAATAGGTCAGAGACCATTCTAGTGTGAATCAGTCTACCTGTATCTTCTACAAGCAAGTGAAACTGTCTGGAGGAGGATCAAGCAGCACAATGCTCTATTGACCAAGAGGGAACCATGTGGACAGGAACCAATTAATTGGTTTCTCAAACATTCTCTGCACATTACATACATGTTTCTTCCGGTCTGTATAAGGGGGAGATCACAAGGCGTTACAGCTTTAACTAGGATTGTGCAAAGACCATCCAAATAGCACCTTGTTCAAGCAGTATTTGAACAAGAGAACTAAAGGGTCAAAATGTGGAATCAACTGATAACAAGTAGCTGGTTGGTATGGACTAATGACAAGTTATCAATAACAAAGATCCTCTTTCTGCCAACAACTATGTGATTTGTTCTAAGGTTGCTGAACAGTTTGGGCCATGAACAAGATAATGAGAAACCATCAAACCTGTACCAGCTCAAGAGCTCTCTATTCTCTACAGTAAAAGCCACTTTACTTTTGAAGAAAGCAAATTTAATTTTTCCTTCAGTGATTGCTGTGACTTTTAAGTAATAAGTCAGCAACCTTCTGGAAGTGCAAAACAGCGACCCAGTACCTCCAGAAGGCCAGTGAAAGTATCCAGAGAAGCGGCATTCTAATCAGCACAACAACTATCTGAGCAGATGCTGTGAACAGAAACCACAGAATTGCTTTCCAGTTTTTCCTTGGTCCATAACACCCATATTCTGTTTTGTTTTGGTGTGTGTGTGTGTGTGTGTGTGTGTGTGTGTGTGTGTGTGTGTGTGAGTGAGAGAGAGAGAGAGAGAGAGAGAGAGAGAGAGAGAGAGAGAGAGAGAGAGAGAGAGAGAGAGTGTGTGTGTGTGTGTGTGTGTGTGTGTGTGTGTGTGTGTGTGTGTGTGAGAGAGAGAGAGAGAGAGAGAGAGAGAGAGAGAAAGAGAGAGAGTGAAAGAGAGTGAGAGAGAGAGAATATGAGTGTGAGAGAGAGCATGCGAGTGAGAGCAAGCAAGCACACCAGCATGTATGATGGTGGAATTTATTATGAGGTTATAGTTTTTAAACTATTGGAACTAAATGCTGATGATTCATACTTGTTCAGCTGCAGATAGTCTCTTTACCTGTAATAAATAATAATCCTTGATAAGTACAAAAATATATCCATACTTTTGCCAACCTGGGTCAGAGAATCAGGTAAACTGGCAAATTCTGCATGTTTTTAAAAATGTTAACTTTTGTGCTGACTCCAGGTATAGCAGGGTTTGATTTCCAATATGCAACTTTAATGAGGCATGACAAAGTTTAGGAGCACTGATTTGAAACAGACAATGAGGACTGGGTGTGGTATTAGTAAATAACACAGATGACAGAAAATACCAGGTTCTGTAGTGCATTTAAGACATGGCACTGGAAACAGCAAAGGATTTTCTGCAGGCAGTCCCCAGCAGCCTTGAAGGAAATTTCCAAGACATTGATTGACTTGGCAGGTAAACTGAAGGTAGCGTTGCCTGGCAGAGCTAAGAAGGCAGAGATAAGATGACAGAGATAACTTAAGTACAGGAAATATAAACATTCTGGCATTCTAGGAACTGTCCACTGATGACTGCACAATGTTCAGCACCATTCACGACTCCACAGATTCTGAAGCAGTCCATGTTCAAAGATCTGGACAATGTCCAGGCTTGAGCTGACAATTGGCAAGTAACACTCAAACCACACAAATGCCAGACTACGACCATCTCTAATAAGAGACAATTTAACCACCACGCCTTGATATTCAATGGTGTTACCATCACTGAATCCCCTACTATCAACATCCTGGGGGTTACCATTGACCAGAAACTCAACTGGACTCATTATACAAACATAGTGGCAACAACAGCAGGTTAGAGGCTAGGAATACTGTAGCGAGTAACTCACCTCCTGATCCCCCAAAGCTTGCCCATCATCTTCAAGGTCCAAGTCAGGAGTGTGATTGACTACTTCCCACTTGCCTGATGAGTGCAGCCCCAACCTCACTCAAGAGACGTGACACCATCAGGACAAAGCAGATTGGCACTGCATGCACAAGCATCTTCTCCCTCCGCCACCGACACTCAGTAGCAGCAGTGTGTACCACTGACAAGATGCACTGCAGAAATTTGCTAAAGATCCTCAGACAGCACCTTTTGTGGGCGGTACGGTGGCACAGTGGTTAGCACTGCTGCCTCACAGCGCCAGAGACCCGGGTTCAATTCCCGCCTCAGGCGACTGACGTGTGGAGTTTGCACGTTTTCCCCGTGTCTGCGTGGGTTTCCTCCGGGTGCTCCGGTTTCCTCCCACAGTCCAAAGATGTGCAGGTCAGGTGAATTGGCCATGCTAAATTTCCCGTAGTGTTAGGTAAGGGGTAACTGTAGGGGTATGGGTGGGTTGCGCTTCGGCGAGTCGGTGTGGACTTGTTGGGCCGAAGGGACTGTTTCCACACTGTAATGTAATCTAAAAAAAAACCTTCCAAACTTACGATCACTTCCATCTCGAAGGACAAGGGGAGCAGATATATGGGAACACTATCACCTTCCAGTTCTCCTTCAAGCCTCTCATCATTCTAACATGGAAATATATCGCAATTTCCTCACTGTCACTGGGTCAAAATCCTGGAATCCCTCCCAAATGGTATTGTGGATCAACCCACAGCAGCTGGGCTGCTACGGTTCAAGAATGTAGCTCATTACCACCTTCTCAAGGACAATTAGGGGCAGGCAATAAATTCTGGGATGCCTACATCCCACAAATGATTAAAAATAAATATATCAGAATCAGTTGGTCTTCAGTTACAGTTAAAGCAGCTTGAGCATAAGAGGATAATGAAGAAACTAAAGATGGCAGAAATAAATAAGGAAAGGGAAGTAAAAAATAAAAGGGCAGGAAACAGAAAAGAGAAAATTAAATATAAGTGCAAGAGAAAGTAAGTGAAAATGCATTTAAGCTTAAAATGACATAGCTGAAACAGGAGACATCAAGTACTAATGCAGACCCTAGTGGAAAAATTCGTGTCAAACAATTGCTGTTTTGCTCACTGAGCTGGCAGGTTGTGATGCAAACGTTTTGTCACCATGCTAGGTAATATCCTCAGTGCGACTTCCGTGAAGTGCCGTTGTTCTATTTTGCTTGATATTCATACGATCCAATCTGTTCAGGTGGGATGTGACATTTTGGGTTTTGCTCAACAGTGTATTGTTTTGGGCGTCTATTTCTACATGTTTATTGATGGCATTTTGGGTTGAAAACTGGGGGTCTAGGAATTCTCATGCATGTCTCTGGTTAGCCTGGCCAAGGATAGTTACATTGTCCCAGTCAAATTGATGGCCCCCCCTTGTCTACGTGTACTGAGATGAGAGAGAATTGGTTGTGCTGTTTTGCTACTAATTGGTGTTCATGGATTCAGATTGCTCAGTTTCTTCCAGTCTAGTTGATGGAGTGTTTATGGCAATTGTTACACGGGGTTTTGTATATCACATTGGCCCTGTGTCATTCCGAGTTGAAAATCAGGCCTCTTGGAATTCCCATGCATGTCTCTGGTTAGGTTGTCCTAGGATGATTACATTGTTCCAGTCAAATTGATGGCCCTCCTTGTCTGCATGTACTGAGATGAGGGAGAATTGGTCGTGCCATTTTGCTGCTAGTTGGTGTTAGTACATCTGGATTGCTAGGTTTCTTCCGGATTGTACAATGTAGTATTGATGGCAGTTGTTATGTGAGATTTTGTATATGAAGTTGATCCTACATTTGCATCATAATTTGAAGGTCATTAAGTTTGCATATTTAGTGTTTACTAAAATTTTTTAAGTTTACCAAAATTTGAGGAAAAGGATGTGCAGGGACTCCCTATGTTATATCAGAAAATTAATTGGGCAAATTGGATGCTGCTCATACAGAGTAAGTTGATAGGCAATATACAGTATATTTGAGATTTGCCATCAGAAGAGGTTTCTTGAGATTATGACATCGTAAAGGAAACTATATTAGCTGCATATGAGTTTGTGCTTCAGGCATACAGACAAAGGGTCTAGAATTTAAGGGATCAGGCGGGGTATATTGAATTTGGAAGATTTAATCGAAGTAATTTTGACAGGTGGATACCAGCACTGGAAGCTGAAACCATACACACATCTCTGACAGGTTATTCTCCTTAAGAAATTTAAAAGTAGGACTACACTATATCCCCATAATCCTAAAATACACATTCATACACAGATAGGATGAAACCACGCAGCTCTGTGGAGCAATTGATTTTGAGAAAATAGTCAAAAAAGGAACAAGGCCCTTGTAGGTCAAGAGTTCGAACGAAGAACAA
The DNA here is from genome assembly GCF_037043375.1 of Chiloscyllium plagiosum. Taxonomy (NCBI): domain Eukaryota; kingdom Metazoa; phylum Chordata; class Chondrichthyes; order Orectolobiformes; family Hemiscylliidae; genus Chiloscyllium; species Chiloscyllium plagiosum. Next base: position 47,869,725 of record NW_028270147.1, on the reverse strand, counting down.
TAATTGCTCAACTTCTCACAGTTTCTTTTATTTCCTATTGATGAGACCCAATTATTGTTAACTGAAGAGTAACAATATTTTGGCTTGGTTTGGGTAGCAAGTTAGTTAGACATGGTCTTATGATTGAGTTAACAGTTTAGCTTTCAAAGTTTGAGGAAATATTAATTGAAAATCAGAAATATTAATTCTCGGAACATTTCCTGATTTTCAAGAAATACTTCACTGAGATATTTCTTCAACAGTTTTCTTGAAGGGTTTTACTGCTATTCATTGAGAAAGGTCAAAGTTCTCTCTTATCAGTATATTCCAACTACTCATGGTTTCCAAGTCTGTCACATAACAAAGATCACCTTAATTCAGAAACTGTTGCTAGGCAACAAACAAAACTAAGCTCCTTCCAAAACTCAGTTTATCTAACATTTACAGGCCATTAAGAATTCTCTCATTTCTGTTTTCAAGGCTTTCTCCCAAAGTCACTTTCGTTTCAAACTGTGCTGAGACTGCAAGTACAGACAGTTCTTCCACAATGTGACGGTTGCATTCTTGTGCAACCCCGTATTATAGAAAAATCATGCTTTAGAAACAGTACTTAAAGTGTTGGTGATGTAACCGCAATACAGCCAACATTTTAAAAGTTCGTGCTTTAGAACCAGCATCCCCAATTCGTCAATCGTGTTCATGTTGACGAAACGCAAGCTATAGCAGAACAACCTGTAGTGACAATGGTGAGATAAGATGGCACAGCACCTGAGTGTGTGTGCAGAGTGAGATTTGGCTTGCAACAGATTACTGTTTAGAGTGTGCAAATGTGACCAGTTATGGATGATAGAGGTTATCAACCTGGCAACAACTCTATGACTTACCTGGGCAAGTGAACAGCTTGGGGGGTTAACAACAGATAGAGACAAGCCACCATACTGCAGGAACAACAGGTTCTGTGTCTCCTGCAAGTTGCTGATTTTAAGCAGAAACTAAGAGACTTTGAAATAAGTGCATCAATTGCCCTGTGCCTCCTTCAAAGATGTGAAAGACTGGAGAAAGGAGATCGAAGAACAAAGTCTTGGGAAGAAAAAGGAACATCTTATCAAATCCTGTGAAGTGGTGCTTTTGACCTATTTCCCAGGTTTCTTTCTATTTATAAAAAACAATTTTTGTGTTCAACTTTGCCTGCCTGTATTATGTGCGTGCGTACAGAACTTTTAAGGGTGTAGACTTTTAACTGGGAGAGCCAAATGTTAACTGTTCGTTTATTATGACTACTGTTTACTTATTTGTAATAAACGGTAGTTCATGTTAAGTACAGGAACTTGGTCAGTAATTTTTGTTAACCAGATTCCATCAGACAAGAAAATTGGGGTCTTTGTGTACTTTGATTAAATTTTCCACTTTTATGGCGACCCCAGGACGAATGGGGCTTGAGAATCGTTGAACATTCCAAAGTAGGTCATGACAGTTACCTTAACAGAAGTTTAACTTGTGCAGCTTCCAAACCATAAAAATTTGATTAAAAATATGCAAATAATAAGAAACTGAGAAAATGTAAGCTCTCAGTTTTGAGAATATTCATGCAAGAAATCTTTCTGAATCAACCACTTCCAATGACTGAGGAAATCCTGCTTGAGAGACAGAAAGGATTTAGACCTTCCAGAGGAATCTCGAACATGGCCTTTGTTACTAATCAATTCCAAAAAAACTGCTGAGAATGCCACCAGGAACTCTTCATCGCATTTATCAACCTGACCAAAGCATCTTACTAAGTATATTGCACAGCTCTGAATGAGTCTCCAAAGATGTGGCTGTCCAAGAAAGTTTATCCCAATCTTACAATTGCTTCATGATGATACTACTGAAACTACAACAGAACTGACCAGAAACAGTTACCTTGAAAACCTAGACTGGTGTGAAGTAAGGCTATGTAGTGAGTCTACACTATTTACAATTTGCTTGGTTATTCATCTCACCTCAATATTTTAATACTGAGCAGTATTAAATATAAAGTCTAAGCTCAGTCACTTCTTGGTGAAAACTAAACTGACCACCAGAGATGCACATGATCTACAGTATGCAGATAACTTCAGTATAGTTTCCCACCTCTTCAACAGATTTGCAAGCTATTCTCGACGTCTTCTGTTCTGCATACATGAACCAAACCTCCTCTTTAATGTTGTCAAAACAAACATTAAACCTGTCAGTCAATATTCCACCTCCCACGTGTAATGAAAGAGAGACCCTGGAATGTGTTGAGTGACTGCCTTAGTGAAGGCCTCTTTCTAAATGTAGCCACAGAAAAAGAGATCCAACACTACATCATCCATGACAAGCTAAGCTTCCACAAACTACAACAGCAAATGTTTGACAACAAAGGCCTCCTGAAGTTAACAGAAGTCTGAATGTACAAAGGAGTTATCATCACCATGTTGTCGTACTTCAGTGAAAGCCACAGATAAGTGCTCGATGAAGTCTATTAGCAATTCTTCCAGACTTATTTATTTATTAATTCATGGGATATGGGTGATGCTGGCTCATTTATTGCCCATTGCTAACTGCCTTTTGAGAAAGTGAAGCCTCTAGATAAAATAAGACTACAGAATAAATGTTAGTGATCTTCCTGAAGCCAGTTCTACAAGCATTTGTGCAAAATTTCAAAATCAACTATGATGGATGGGATTTTGTGTCCAGATAGCCAAAAAGTGTTTGCTACCTTCAGGATCTGTGTACAAATTCAAAAATGCAAAGTGTTCTAAGGGAAGACAAAGTTAACACTCAAAAGACGCACTGGAGTGCTCCAGGAAGTAGGGCAGCATTCCATGGAGGGAGTTCATCAGACTAATAACTGGGATTGTGGGACTATCTTATGAGGAGCAATTGAGGACATTGGGCCTATATTTTCCAGAGTTTAAAAGAATGAAAAATGACCTCAATGATATTTGCAAAATTATTTAAAGGTGGATATATAAAGGATGCTTCACCTAGCTGGGGATCTAGAAACAGGGGGTCACAGTTTCAGAAAAAAAGACTGAGATGAGGAGAATCTTTCTTTCTACAGAGGCTGTGAATCTTTGGAATTCTTCCCCACCTCCTCACCTCCCGCGAGGGCTGTCAAAGTTCTGTAGGGAAGTAAGTACAGGATGGAGAACTAAATAGTTTCCTGATACCAACAAGAAGCGATATGTGACTGGCAAGGAAAAATGGCATCAAATTGGCCGATCTTGGTTGGTGGAGCAGGTTCGAGGCATTGAATGGCCTGCTCCTGCGTTCCTATAATGGACATTAATAGCTGTATGGTACTTGCTACCAATCGTTCAAAACGATGTCAACTTGCCCATCAAGGAACATTATATTTTGAATCAAAATTCCTTAACTATGTGGCAGAGTGGTGGGAAAGAAGGAAAAGATCACATGCATGCTAAATAGAGATACTAGAATATTATATGTAGATATAACTAATCTTATCGCAAATGGTACAATCAAAGCTTTGTAGTCCTGCCTACCACCCATTGTGAAGAGTCGTGAACAACTGAACAGCCAATAAGAGGGGTCTACACAAACATTCCCAAGCTCAATGACAGGGGGAGATTTGCATATAAATATAAAAGGCAAGGTTGAGTTTGCAACTGTCTTCAACCATAACTACCAAGTGGTTGATCCACCTCCGTCTACTCCTGAGGTTCTCTTCATTACAGAGGTTAGTCTGACAAAAATAATTAATTTAGTCCATCTGGTATCAAGAAATAGGCACACGCTAGATACAGCAGAGGCTGTAGACTCCAGCATCAACTGGCTTTAGTTTTCAAAAGGAATGCCATAGAACTAGTCACATCTCTCATCATTCAGTAAACTGATATTTACCAAAGTGGAAAATCAGCCAGGCATTTCCTCTCCATAAAAATCTAACCTAACCAATTAAGACCCTGTCAATACTCAATCGTTAGTGAAGCAAAAGAAAGTGTTGTTGAGTGTGCCACTTGATAGCACTTTCTCACCAATAATCTGGATTTTTCTTTCCACAGATGCTTCAAGTCCAGAGAATTTCCAGTATTATCGGTTTTTATTTCAGATTTCCAGATCCACAGATCTTTTTCTTGATAGTTCAGAACTTGAAAATTGCTGAAAAGAGACACATACTATAGCTTTTCATCTTATACTCAACAGGATAGTGCTGACAACCACCTTTTGAAAGATAATTTGGAATGGGCCCAAAATGCTTGTATTGGCATGGATATCCAGGTACCTTAGCATTTTGTAGTTTGGGATATTTTATCTAATGTAATTCTGTGCTTCAAAATGTTATATTAAGTAGAACAGGAATCACAATATATTTCAAGTAACAATTTTTGAACTGAGTTGGATATGTGCTATATTTAGATTTGGAATTAGTTCATAACTTTTAATTTGATTGGAAAGATGATATAAGTAATCCTTTACTAATATCTGAACTATGTAGTCACTATCATTGTTTTGATTTGCCTTGTACATGAAGCATGGAGGGAATAAATTTGTCAGTCTGCCACCTTTCAAACAATTATCTGACAAGGTCTTGTGGTGTTATTCTACTCAGCCAAATACCTTTTATCCCAACTTCTTGTGTTACTAGGAAATCATTTACAAGTGCATCAGACAATACTGTAGTAATTATGAATAGTTGACAAGGATAAGTGAACAATGAACAAGTCCATCTGAAACCTTACACTAATAAAGTCATTAGATGCTGCCCTTTCGATGGTTCTTTAAAACTTCTGAAGTTACAGGAATACACTAGCTCATTTGTAAGGATACTACTAAAGAATAAATGCTGTTGGCAGAAAGCAGATCTAGTGTTAAACCATGCTGCAAATTGATCTAGACATATCAAAAGCTGTGGAGAAAAGGAGAAAATGAGAATGTCCAACATAATCCAACGGTAATAGGAGCCCTAAAAAACCAGGAAGAAACAGTGGGAAAGTGACAAAGGCTCCAGATGTTGTGGAATCTTAATCTTTTGTAAACTAGTTTGTAAAGGACTCTATTGGGGGAGCCCTAAATAAGGCTGATACTTTAACTACCTCTTTCTAAACACAACATGCACAGACGGAACGTTTAGATGACTACTCTACTGGAAAACAGTTCAGATCATGTGCCCCTCTGTCCCTCTCCACAGAACAACAATTAAACTCCATCTGTTTCCTAACTACCTACAGCGAAATCCCTATTCAGTAGGCTAAGCAGCAGGACAACACAAAACTTTGGAAGCTATGTCCTGTACTGAAGCCCACACCTGTAGTGGATTTGCAAATGGGTCAAATGGGACCAGCACGGTCAACTGCTCTCCAACCAGGCGTGCATCATTCAAAGCCCTGTTTGTGCCAAGGGTCAGCAGCTGTGAATATGGTTAATTACTTGATGATTAGGAATGACAGGTGAGGAAAACCTACTGCTGAAAGGTGCCCGGGCTACTTAGCACTCTAGCCTGCATGGCAGATATAAGAGAGAGCAAGGGACACAAGTCCCAATTTGCACACTGTGTTGAATTGCAGTGATATCTAATAAATATCTAATAAATACATCACGATGTTGAATTTCAGCATGTACCTGAACTTACAACACAAATGATTCACAAATATTTTTAACTCTTCCTGGGCCTCGTGCTAGTTGACATCAATTCTGCTTTGATTTAATAATTAGGTGAATTTTCATCAGTCAATAACAAACTGCTGTGACAAACAAAATAAAGGCAGTTTCTCAAAGAACAATCAAGAGCAAAATTGTAGGTTACTGATTGTCATTTTGTTGAGCTAATTTGCAACACCACTTGTCAATAACAAATATGTTACAAACTTGTTATTAAACAAGATTTTGAATTGGCAACTGAAGAGTAAAATAAAACAACTCCAGGCAACCAATTCAGCTCGAGGAATACAGATGATTGAAAAGATTATTATTACTGGGCCAAATTCAATAACAAGGCAGAATTCAATAATGCCCAATTAGAGTAGAAAAGATTGACCACCAAATGAAAAAAAGTAATGATGAAATTTTACACCTGCAATGCTTAATTAAAAATTAAATTGTCACACTTAAAATGAATTTTCAATTTCGGAATATTTTAGAATAATTCATTGTAATTAAACTACTCAAGGAATTGTTTTCAGAGAACTGTTTGCATGAAATCAGTTAAAGTAATAAAATACAATGTGATACAATATTATAAGATTTTGATCAGTTTTCAACAATACTGAATAACCATGTTGAGTTCAAATTTCAAAGCTCAGTACAACAAGCAACACCATGGGACAACTAGATCCTCTCAAGTCATGATTTTACTATCACATTGTAAATAAAGGGTTAATAGATTGATTTGAAGTATGCAATATAACAGGTAACAATTATTTTTATATTGCGGTAAATGTCAACTTAAAGCCTTTGGCAAGTAGGGAAGCAGTATTATTCTCAGTAGCAACACTGGGAATAATGAGGGTTTTACAGGAATTCTTAGGTTTGTAACCACATGTTTTTTTTATTTTTGCACTGTGGACTGAAAAAAAGGAAGATACTACTTTGAACTAAGGAGACTGTCAACAAGATGGCTGCAGTTTTAAAAAACACTTTTTTTATTGGCTCCAGATCAGGTGGCCAAGGCTAGTTTGGGCCCAGTGCAGTAGAAAACCAATTGGTTTGCAAGGAAAAGCATCAAGAAAACCTCTCTTTCTCTCTCAATGTGGATGGACCAGCCAACTGCCAGCCAGAAAGTCTACAGTAACAGCCAACTGCCTTCTGCTCACCACCTTCTGCAAATTCCCTCATTGAAATGAAACACTCACTCGAGATTCTGAAAGCGATGAAATTTCAACCAGTGAGTGAAGTACTCGACACTGGTGTGCAAACAATTCTGTCTCAACATCAAGAAAGTGAAAGGAAGAGAAAGAAAACAACTCATTGAAAACTATTGCCCAGTCTCTGCTAACAAACTGTGTTTCACTGATAATATTTTCCTTTTTCACTTTTAATATCCATGTCTCGTCTATCTTTGTGTGACGACCTGAATGTGAGAGGGGGAATTTAAGATGGGAGAAGGTTATCTATAAGTAAGCAATTCATCTTCCCCAATTTCCATTGGTTAAAGATAATTAGTTGAGTGTTTTCTTTTAACTTGAGTTAGTTCTGGAAGCATACAGGCAAAAGATTGAAATTTAAAGAAATAGCCTTTGATTTGATTTATTTATTGCCACGTGTTCCTAAGTACAGTGAAAAGCTTTGTTTATGAGCAGTACAGGCAGATCACAATAAGCAAGGACATACCGATCAAAGGGTGAAAAAACAACTTAGAGGCATACAGGTTACATTGCACAGGGCATGTACTAGGCAAGATCAGCATTATCTGAAGTTAGAGAGTCCTTTTAACAGTCTAATAACAGCAGAGAAGAAGCTGTTCCTGTACCTGCTGTTGTGTATGTTCAAGCTTCTGTATCTACTGCCTGACAGAAGAGGTTGTAGGAGAGCATTACTAGGGTGCAATGGGTCTTTGATGATGTTGGCATCCTTTCTGCAGCAAAACATGTAAATGGAGTCCATGGATGGCAGGCTGGTTTCGCCTCCTAGCAGAGCGCTTTAGGGAACATCTCCGGGACACCCGCACCAATCAACCACACCGCTCCGTAGCCCAACATTTCAACTCCCCCTCCCACTCTGCCGAGGACATGGAGGTCCTGGGCCTCCTTCACTGCCGCTCCCTCACCACCAGACGCCTGGAGGAAAAGCGCCTCATCTTCCGCCTCGGAACACTTCAACCCCAGGGCATCAATGTGGACTTCAACAGTTTCCTCATTTCCCCTTCCCCCACCTCACCCTAGTTCCAAACTTCCAGCTCAGCACTGTCCCCATGACTTGTTCTACCTGCCTATCTCCTTTTCCACCTATCCACTCCACTCTCTCCTCCCTGACCTATCACCTTCATCCCCTCCCCCACTCACCCATTGTACTCTATGCTACTTTCTCCCCACCCCCACCCTCCTCTAGCTTATCTCTCCACGCTTCAGGCTCACTGCCTGTATTCCTGATGAAGGGCTTTTGCCCGAAACATTGATTTCGCTGCTCCTTGGATGCTGCCTGAACTGCTGTGCTCTTCCAGCACCACTAATCCAGAATCTGGTTTCTGTGATAGGCTGGGCTATGCACACAACTTTCTGGAGCTTTTTAAAGTCTTGGGTTACCATACTAGGAGACAGTGAGGTCTGCAGACGCTGGACATCAGAGTTGAAAGTGTATTGCTGGAAAAGCACAGCAGGTCAGGAGCAGGAAAATCGACGTTTCGGGTTCTAGCCTGAAACGCCGATTTTCCTGCTCCTCAGATGCTGCCTGACCTGCAGTGCTTTTCCAGCAATACAGTCTCAACACAATTACCATTCCAGGCCAGTATGCTCCCAGTCAATATGCTTTCAATGGAGCATCTGTAAAAGTTGGTAAGGGCAAGACAAATCCAAGATTGTTAACCGTTTTAAATTCAAAGTAATTTTGAGAGGTGGATACCAGCATTAGGAAGTGAAACTACGTATGAAGCTCTAAAAAAGGTCACTCTCTTGGAAGAACTTAAATAGTCACTGCCTTTTAAAATAAGAACCAATGCTGGAAACTAAACAAGCAACAGTGATGGCTGTGAATTATGAGATAATCCTTAAGAACAGACAGTTTTGCTGTCACCTCCATAAACTCAAGGAGGAGAGAGGATGGGAGAATAATAGAAGGCAAGTAACTAGGGCAAAGAAAAGATAGTGCAGAATGCCAAGATATCCTCCATGGATTACAAGGAAAAATACTGAGGGCGGAGATGAAAATTGGAGGCTTAAATGTTCCACTGTAATGAAGTGGGATCCTCTGTTCAGAATGCTGGAATAGTGTGGAAAGCCCATAGGACTTGGTGGAGCTCCTAAGAATAAATCCAAAAAGCTAATTCAAAAATGAGAATACCACACATCCAACTGTACTGTTAACTGTAGGAAAGCAGAGGTAAGGACTGATGAGTGCTCTTGTGATGAATAGGGTAGATGAGAGACTCAAAGGGTTTTGTCAAAAAACAATTTTGGGAACATCCTTCCTGCATTCACCCTAATTAACCTTGTTAAAATTTAATTGGTGTCAAAAGTCCTCTCATTTTTCCAAACTCCAGTGAATATAGTCCTAACCAATCCAGTCTCTCTTTATATGTCGATGTTGCCACCCAACTATCAGTCTGATTAACTTTTTTGCAATTTCTCAATAACCAAAATATCTACCCTCAGATGAGACATCCAAAACTTGACAATACTGAATCTGTGGTCTCATCAGGGCCTTGTACAACTGCAACAAGACATTCCCTCCTGCAATACATGAATCTTTCCGCTATGATGGTCAACATGCATTTGCTTTCTTTGTTGCCTGCTGCACCTTTACTTTCAGTGACTGGTATACAACACCACCTCAGTCTCTTGCATCTCCCCTTTCCCAAACTACTTTTGTTTCAAAGTGGATAACCTCACATTTATTCACATGGTACTTCATTTGCCATGCATTCATCCACCCAGTCAACTTGTCTAAATCACATTGATGGCATTTCTGTATGCTCCTCACAGTTCATTTTCCCAACCAACTTTGTGTTGTCTGCAAATGTTTAGATATTGTATTTAGTTCTCTCATCTAAATCACTAAAATACATTCTGAACAGCTGGGATCCAAGGACTTTTCTCTGTAGTACCCCATTAGTCACTGTATGCCTCTCAGAAAAAGACCCTTTATTCTTACTGTTTGCTTACTGTCTGCCAAATAGTTCTCTAGCCAAGTCAGTGCGCTAGTCCCAATCTCGTGTCTGAATTTTACTTACTAATCTTTTATGTCGGGTCTTTTATGTCATGCAAATCCATGATTCAGCCCAATCCTATCACTGTTCTCTAAAAGCTCTGCTATGCTATTAATCTTTTACAATGAACTCTAATATCTCCGCCTAACTGATGTCAGGCAATAATTCCCAGATTTCTCTCCACCCACTTTTTTTTTTAAACTAGAGGGTTACATTACCTGGTCTCCAATCCGTAGTAAAAGAGTCTATACAATCTTGAAAGATGACCAACAATGCATCCACCATTTGTAGGGCCATTTCTTCAACTTCTCTGGAAGCTAGATTATTGGGCTCTGGGATTTTTTCAGCCTTTAACTCCATCAATTTCCCCAACACCATTTCTCTACTAATATGGATTTCCTTCAGTTCCTCCTTCTAACTAGTCCCCGAATTCCCCAACATTTTAGGTCATTATTTGTTTCCTCCTTTGTGAAGACAGAACCAAATTATATATTTAGTTGCCGTGTCATCTCCTTGTTCCCAATTATAACTTGCCTTTTTTTCTGGCTGTAAGGTTCTTAGATTTAACTCCGACCATCCTTTCCTCTTCACATATCTACAGAAGCTTTTACAATCAGTTTGTATGAGCCCTACAAGCTTACTCTCAAATGCTATATCTTCTCCAACTTAATCAATCCCTTTGTTTTCTTTTGCTGAAATCTAGACTGCTTCCAATATTCAGCTCCACTCCATTTTCTGGGCTGATTTGTATGCCTCTTCCTTAGATCTAATACTATTTGTTTAATTTCCCTTGTTAGGCATTGCCAAGCCATGCTTCCCATTTTACTTTTGTCAAACAGTAATGAACAATTGTTGCAGTTTATCCATGCCATTGCCTATCCATCTTCATCCCTTTAAGTAATGTTCCCCAGTTTATCATAGGCAGGTTGTGCCTTACACAATCATAAGTTCTCATATATAGATTCAGGATCTGAGTCTCAAAATCAGCTACATAATTTTTCATCTTAATAAAAGATTCTACCATATTTTGGTTCCTCTTCCCAAAGGGGCCTCACAAGATTGACTAGATTGCCAATTATTTCTTTTTCGTGCTCAGTCGCGAATGGCCTGTTACCTCGTTGGTTTCGTGATGCATTGATCCAAAAATAATGCTGTACACACTTCAGGAATTTCTCCTCTATTGAATTGTTGCTGATTTGATTTGTCCAATCCATATGCAGATTAAAATTATCTGTAATTATATGCTGTATCTTAATTGTTTGCATCTCTAATTTCCTGTGTAATGCCTTTCCCAAAGTTACCACTACAGTTTGAGGGTCTAAATACAATCTCCACTATATTTTCAGCACCTTGTGTAAAGCTCTAGTCATACAAAATCCACTTCATTGGAGTTAATATTCTTCTTCAATATTGCATTAATTTCCTCTTAAACTAGCAATGCTAGCCCATTTGTTTTACCTTTATTCTGTCTCTCCTAAAAACTGAATATCCCTTGATATTCAGTTCTCATCAATGGTAAACCTGCAACCACATCTCAATAACCTTAACTGTATCATACCCATTTGTATTGATTTACATGATTAATTTATACATTTTATTCCATCTTATCACACTTGTGATAACTCTGGGAATAGTAGACCTCCCTTTCCAGCAGACTAACCCAGTGAGTCATTGGGAATCTGACATTGTAATCACCTGCTTAATGATAAAAAATTTCTATCATGAGTAAGAAAATGATCAGTTTTGGGACAGTCAGATAGATCACTTTGCTTCTTCCCAGGAGGGACAACTTGAAGCCTAAAGATAACTCCTGCTTAAGAAGGATCACAGTCATAAGCTGGAAACAGAGTGAAAATCAAGGAAAAGGAAATTTAAAAAAGGTGTTTAGAATCCATATTACTTAATGAAACATGGACTGGCAGCTACAAACATAGAATCTAAGATTGGAATTACATACTAGCCAATCAATGTGATGCATCCGGAGTATAGGTGAAGAAAGTTAGCTTGTTCCTTGTTTTCTGAGTGCTCATCTGTTTTTCATTTCCAGTCTACACCACTGGTTAGCAGCTGTACCAAGGACAGCCTAAGTCTCTCACTGCCAGTACGAGCTTCTCCACGAGCAAATCTTCTGCAGTACCTCCTTCTGGTGACACATGGAAACTGAATCCCTTGTGGCTCCAGGCAAAGCTTCAGAGGAACTTGGAAGTGGGTTTGGCCCCCATATAGACACTGCACCGCTATGTCAACATGGCATTCATGAATCAAACCCTTAGTTATGGACAAATATCTTCACTGTTTTGTGCATTCCTCAGGAGAATTAATGGATAAAAGACTAAACCCTGTCCAACAAATCTGTGAATGCAAAGACATCTGTTATCTAAATATGCCACCTTCCTGGCAACTCCTACAATCAAGCCAATGCACAATGCTCAACACCTCACTGCTGGTTAAGGTTATCAGCTCCAAGGTGCTGGAGTACACTAATTTCATTTGCATACACCCATTACTCAGCCAACAATGTCTGCACTGGCTCAGTAACATTTATTGTGCATTCAGCTATCATGCATCCAAAGATCTCCTGTACAATGACTGGTTACTACATCATGGTCAGTTGGATATTCATGCTTGCAAATAAGATATGGGTTTGGTAGACATCAGCGCAGATAACTGGGACACAGTCACCAACTTGAGCCTTAATTTTGGATGAACACTCGTACAGGTGATGGAAAGCTCTGCTGACCAAGAAGGCTAGCCAAACAAAAGTGTGTGTCAACTGTTGCTTCATTAGTAGCACTCTCACCTCTGATTTTCAAGACTCTGTTTTCAGGTCCAAGCCCAGAGCCTGACTGCATGAAAATCAGAGTTGACAGTCCAGTGCAGTAAGGAGTGAATAGTGCAAAGTCAGAGCTTCCAACTTTTGTAAGAAGCATGAAACTGAAACCCAGACTGCCAGTTCCTTCCAAGCTTAAAATATGTTAAATTACTGTTAGAAGAACAGCAGGAGAGTTGTCCTTAGTGCTCAGGCCAATATCTGGCCCTAAATCACAATCACAAAAACAGATTACCTAGTTATTATCACATTGCGAAACACATTTGCATGCTGTTGTAAAACCAAAGCAGAAGATGCCACTGAATACGACACCTTCTCAATCCATTCGTTTGGTCGAGCATTTATTGCCCAATTACCCTCAAGATAGCAGTGGTGAGTTGCCTTCTTGAGCTGCTGCAGTTCATTGGTGTAAGTACCCCCCACAATGCCATTAGGTACAGAGTTCCAGGACTTTGACCCGGTGATAAGTCAGGATGATGAGTGGCTTGGAGACGAACATGTAAATCATGGTGTTGTCATGTATCAGTTGCCTTCTTCTTCTACATGGTAGTGGCTGTTGGTTTGGAAGATGCTATGGTATTTAAGTGCATTTTTTCATGGCATCCTGTAGATGGCAAATACTGCTATTTCTGTCCATCAACAGTTGACAGTGTGAATGTTTGAGGATGTGGGTCCAATCAAGCAGGCTTTGTCCTGGATAGTGTCAAGCTTCTTGAGTGTTGTTGAAGCTGCACTTATCCAGGTGGGGCACATTCAATCTGGCTCCTGACTTGTGACTTGAAGATGGTGCATAGGCCTTGGGGATTATGAGGTAAGATACTTGCTGTAGGATTCCTAGCCTCTGATCTGCTCTGTAACCACTGTATTTATACGGTTAGTCCAGTTCAATTTCTGGTCAATGGTAATCCATGTTGATAGTGGGGGATTCAGTGATGGTAATGTCAGTGAATGACAAGGTGCAGTGGTTAGATTGTCTCTTACAGGAGTTTGTCATTGTCTGGCATTTATGTCGCACCGATGTTACTTGCAAGCCTGGATATTGGCCAGATCTTGCTGCATTTGAACAGAGTCTGCTTCAGTATCTGAGGAGTTGTGAATGGTCCCAAACATTACACAATCATCAATGAACATTCTGACTTCTGACATTATGAAGAGAATAGTGTTGATGAAACAGCTGAAGATGGCAGGCATAGGTAACTACCCTGAGCAACTCATGATTCTTGTGGCAAAGTAGTACTGTTTGTACCTCTGAGCCAGGAGACCTGGGTTCAGATGTGTGTAATAACATCTCTGAACAGATTGCTCAGAAAATATACCCTGTGAAACTCCTGCAGAGATGCCTTCGAGCTGAGATGAAGCACCTCCAACAACCATTACCATCTGTCTTAATGCAACCTATTTCTCTAAACAGCGGAGTCTTTTCTCTCATTCTTACTGACTCCAATTTTGATAGGGCTTCTTGATGTTATACTTGGTCAAATACTATCCTGATGTCAAGGGCAGTTACTCTCACCTCACTTCTGGAATGTAGCTCTTTTGCCCATTTTGCACCAAGGCTGTAATGAGGTTAGGAGGTGAACAGCCCTGGTGGAACCTAAACTGGCTGTTAGTGTAACAATTATTGTTGAGCAGTAGCTGCTTGATTGCACTGTTGATGACAGGGAGTAAATTGATGAGGCGATGATTGGCTGGATTGGATTTGATTTTTCTTTGGTGTACAGGACATACCTGGGCAATTTTCCAAATTGTCAGGTAGATGTCAGTGTTGTAGCTGTATTGTAACAGCTTGGCTAGAAGTGTGGAAATTTCTGAAGCACACATCCTCAGTATTATTGCTGGAATGTTGTCAGGGTCCATAGCTTTTGCAATATCCAGTGCCCCCAATCATTTCTTAGAATCACAAGCAAATTGGCTGGAAACTGACATCTGAGAGGCTGGAGCCCTATGGAGGAGGCTGAGATGGATCATTCACTCAGTGCTTCTGGCTGAAGATTGTTGCAAATACTTCAGCCTTATCTTTTGCAATGATTAGCAGGTTGTCCCATTACTGATGATGGGAATATTAATGGAGCCTCCCTTGAGCCTCTGGAAATTCAGCCCCTTATGCCTGTTCCACCATTCAATAAGATCATGGCTGGTCTGATTGTAATCTCAAATCTGCTTTCCCAACTACCACTAATAACCTTTCATACTCCTGGTTAACAATGGATCTATCTAACTCAAAGACTTTGCTTTCACTACTTTTTTTTTTAAGCAAGACAGTTTCAAAGACACTTAACCCTCAGGAAAAAAAAAAATGTCTCATCTCTTTTTAAATGAGTGACCCCTGATATTTGAGTCTTCACAAGAGGAACCATCTACCCTGTGAAGTTGCTTTAGAGTTTTACATCTTTTAATCCAGCTGACTATTACTCTTCTAAATTCCAAATGAATACAAATCTAGATTGTCTAAAGTTTTGTCGGAAGACACCCCAGCCATTTCCAGGTATTAGTCTAGTGAACGTTCTCTGAACTGCCTAAACATATTTACATTCTTCCTCAAGTAAGGTGACCAATATACAAATATCTAAATGCACAACAAATTATTTTCAAATACATTATTGGACAAAATATATTCCTTTTGTAATGAATTTATTTCATTTACTTTCTGCTTTAAACTATTTTAATTAGATTTACATTTTTTATTATGTGATTTCTCCCTATCATCTCTATACCCTGTGACTACTGGCAGGTTGAGACGATACATCTGAAAGGTAATTAAGCTTATCCGAAAAGGAAATATGTGCAAGAATACAGGAAGACGACAGGAGAATGGCAATCCATGAAACATGACTTCAGAGGGCCAACACATACACAATGTGCCCAATGACCTTCTTCTGTGATCTCCTTCACTCTCAACATTTTCAAGATAAGAATCTACACCATGACTATTTATTCAATGTTTGTTAATACTCTGAATATTTCATGATCAGTGGCAAAGGCAACATCTGTAGAACCAATCTTTGTAATTTCATTGTTTGTTGAAAGATTAAATATTCTATGTGATGATCTTGTTTATTTCTTGAGCCAATATAAAGAAACTTATTGCTGATTTGACTTGGTACTTCTTTTCAAGAAGTGTTTTGATTTTGTTATTGTTCTTGACCAAAGAACATTCAGATGGCTCACTTAGAGGTGGCAATCAGAATTTACCATTTGATCAACACATTCTTTCCACATTGTTGCACCACAATATTTACATACCTCTCACCTACCACCAAGATCTAAGTCTGACTCATTATGATGAGAATCATCAATGAAATCCTGCTTTAAGATTTTTGGCCTCTGACTTGCAGCACTTCTCTTTCTTAATTTCTGTCACTCTCTAACAATTTTTTGCTTTCTTGCGAGAGACTCTTTATTTTCTTTCTCTGTATGCTAGGAGATAGTGAGGACTGCAGATGCTGGAGAGTCAAAGTCAATATAGTGTGGCGCTGGAAAAGGCACAGCAGGTCAGGCAGCATCTGAGGAGCAAGACCCTTATGCCTGAATCATCCAGTTTCTTGATCCTCAGATGCTGCCTGACCTGCTGTGCCTCTTTCTCTGTATGTTGCCTGCCGTTTCTCTTAGTAATATTATATAGTGTCTCAGAGCATAATAGAAAACAAATAAACTATGACAAAAATCAAATGTAATATGAAAGAAAGTCAAGGACTAATGCAAATTTGTCGCATTCTTTCTTAGAATGTATGGCTACGGTTGGTGAAATCATGCCTTAGTCAGCTGGAACACAGTTTACTAAGGGGCCACACGGAACCTCCTGCCAGAGGACCAAAGCACTGCACATCATTTCACATTATGCCCTTTGGCTACAAAGAACAACTTTACTAACAGCAGATTTCACCAAATTATTATGTGGCACTTTGTCATACCATTCACCTTAAGAAAACCGGATACTAACACTTCTCAACATGGAAGTCAGAGCAGAAACCTGGTGATATCAGCTCGCCCACTTGTTCCAAAGTGCCTCCATTGTGGATTCTGGCAGTTATCATTCCAATGCTGCAGCTAAAACATGGTCCCATGAGCTAGGCAAGGCTGCATCTCTAGCCTGTTTGTTTGCTCTTATTGTGCTCATTCACTTTGTTTTGTCGTTTTGCATCTCGTCCCTCAGACAGAGATGTCAGGCTCAAAGGACCGTAATATTGTCCTACTTTATTGCACAGTCACAAAGCCAGGAATCTTTTCACAGCTGTCAGCTATTTTCAGTCAAGTCAAAAGAAGTTTCGACTTCGGTGAGAGAGTCCTGGCACAGTAAGTCAAGAGCAGCCTCTGATATCAATCCAAAAGTTTGGACAAAGTCAGTCAGCCTCTCAGTCAAGTCAGACAGCTCACACTCTTTTTGATTCTTTGTGCAGTGCTATATGCTGCTTTCTTCTTGGAACATGAGAGAGACCACTATTAATGGAAATGAAAGTTGGTGGCACAGTTGTAACCACTGATGCATATGGCAAGATGTTCCAAGTAAGTGAATATGCAATGTAGAGGTTATTGCTTCGATGGTTAGAGTGAGTTATAGAGAGCGAGGGAAAATTTTGCAGGCAAACTTCTGTGGCAGAACATGTGTCTTGGCAGGAGGTGGGTGCAGTAGCAGCAATAAAGTCAATGTGGGGTATTGGAAAAAAGATCACATTTGCAACACTGAGAAGGTTAATTCTGCTTCTCTCTCTGCAGATGCTATTTGATCGGAGTTACCCCAGCACTTACTGTTTTTAGTTCAGATTTAGAGTCTTCACAATTTCTTGCTTTTGTTTCCATTAATTTAGGATGGGTTGAGGAAGGCAATGCCCTGGGGAACATACTGGGTAAATGTCAATGTCTTGCATGGTAAGATTATGGAACTCTACATCAGGGGTCCAAAGTCACAATCCTGAGTGATATTAATAACACTGCTAATGAGCATTCTATATCAGTAACTATCAAATAAAATTCTCACACATAAAATGGATATATTAAAATATTCTCTTAATAAAAACAGGGCAGCACAATATTCACTTTCAGGTTAACTTTCCCTTCATCGCAACATTTGATAACAGATCACAATTTTTCTGCTCATACAGAGTTAAGAAGAAATAGTAAACTATTTAAAACATGTAAGTTTAGAAAATAAAATTGAGTACCTTGCTCTATTAGATTCCCTTGTCATGTCCCATGCCCAAGTGATAAAATTTTGACTGAGGTAGGAGACAATAGATTCAGCACACAGCAGTTGGGAACAGAACACATTTGTAAGAACACTGTCATCATGATGGAGGTAGATGGCAAGCAGCTTTCTCTGATTTAAAAAAAAGCACAGATTAGTGACTGCAAAACTATGAATAATTTACACTTCCTGTAACTTCCTTCCTTATACAAAACATGCTTTTCAGAACGCCTTCATTAACAAAAAACCTATACAGAATGCAATCGCTGAAACGGGAAATTTTCACATAACTCTCAGATCGTCTCATGTACAGGAAGCTTTGTCCATTTTATCCTTACAAACTAATACTGAAAAAATCTCATAAATCGCAAAGATAGTACAGCATAGATAACTAAATCCCGTTTTGGCTAATACAATTCACAAAACAATGTTTGTTTCCAAATTGAAAGTTTCTCCAGTTATTCTTAATGTTCTAACAGCTCTATAATTTCTATATCTTGTAATTTCATATACTTAACATAAATTCCTAAAAAGAGTTGCAACATTTAGGCATTTGCTCCCTTGAAGTGCCTTGATTCTCAGGCTGTGATAAAGTAAACAGATATTTTGATTTATTTTACGCAGCAAAGGGCTTTGCTCAATTTCTGATGCTAATGGGACATTAATTTTTCATTTTATTATGAAATGGTGAGAAATGTATAATGTGTTTGCTAAGAAATGCTGTGCTTAAATTTGGATTGTGCTCGGATCAAGATCTTTACGAATTGCAGACAAAAGCTGTTAATTAGCAAATCTTTACATCATAACCTGTTTAAATCATTCATTTATTAGTTTAATGTCAACAAAAATAGAAAACAAATCAAATTTTATGTAAAAGAAAGTTGACTTTTAAATTATGCTGCAATCTCTAGATAAAATCTGGCAAGCAAGTGGATGTGCAAAAGCTATATCATCAACTATTTGCAATAAGCAGCATATGATTTCTTTGATTTGGAATTGTGCACCAATACAGGGATAATATACAATACAAAAGAACATAAGAAACAGGAGTAGAGAAGGTGATTCAACCCTCATGTCTGCCCTGCCATTCAACAAGATCATGGCTGATTTGCCCAGCTCAAATCCTGTTTCAAGCAGCTCAACGTTCCACGATTCAGATATTTCAGACATGATAGAGAGGGATATAAAAGGATGGGGGAGTTGCATTACTGGTTAAGGAGGATTTCACAGCTACGCTAAAAAAAGGACATCTTGGAGGGCTCATTCAGTGAGGCCATATGAGTAGAATTCAGGAACATGAAAGGTCAGTCAGGGGCACAGACAGGCATTTCTGTGGCCTTATCACTATGCGAGGCATACTATAGACCTCCCAATAGCCAGTGGAAAACAGAGGAATAGATATGGAGGCAGATTATGGAAAGATAGAAAGGCAATTGTTATAGTGGGTGATTTTAATTTCTCCAGTATTGATTGGGACACTCTTCGTGCCAGGGGCTTAGATGGGACAGAACTTGTTAGGCATCCCCAGGAGGGTTTCTTGAAAATATATATCGAGATAGTCCAACTCGGGAAGATGCTGCACTAAACCTAGCATTGGGAAATGAGCCTAGTCAGATGATCAAAGTTTCAGCAGGGGAGCATTTTTGGAACAGTGATCATAATTCCATAAATTTTAAGATAGTTGTGGATAAGGATAACATTGATGTTTAAGTTAAAGTGCTGAATTGTGGGAAGCCTATTTACAATAGTATTAGGTCAGACCAGGATAAATTAGATTGGGAACAGCTGTCTGAGGTTAAATTCACATCTGACATGTGAAAGTCTTTTAAAGGCTACTTGATGACAGTTCAGAACCAACATGTACTTATGAGAATGAAAGATGAGGATCACAAGATTCAGGAAACCTGGATGATGAGAGATATTGAAAATTTTGTCAAAAAGAAAAAACAAAGCATATGTAAGGTTTTGGAAACTGAAATTAGTTAAGGCCTTTTGAGGAATGTAAAAGAAGCAGGAAATAATTTAAACAAGGAATTAGAAAGGCAAGAAGGGGCCATGAGTTGCCCTTGGCAAGTAGGATTAAGGAGAATCCCAAAGCATTTAATATAAATTTGGAGCAAGAGGGTAACCAGGCAAAGGGTAAATCACTCAAGGACAAAGGAGGGAATGTCTGCATGCAGCCAGAGAAAGTGGTTGAAGTCCTTAATGAGTACATCACATCAATACTCACCAAGGAGGAGGAAACGGATAATGTTAAAATCAGGGAGAGGTATGTTGATATGAAGGAGGCGGTGGCGTTGGGTGTCTTGAAAAACATTGAACAGATAATCCCATGCCTTATGGAATTTATCCCAGAATACTGATGGAGGCAAGGTTGGGACCTTAACAAAGAACATTGTATCCACTTTAGGTGCAGGCAAGGTCCCAGAAGTCTGGAGAATAGCCAATGTTGTTTATTTGTTTATGGAGGGCAACAGGGCTAACCCACGAAATTATAGGTAAGTTTGCCTTGTATCAATACTGGAAAATTATAACAGAAGATTCTCATGGACAGAATTTATTCACATTTGGAAAATAATGGATTTATTAAGGTCAGTCAGCAACAGCTTTGTGCAGGGGAGGTCTTGTCTCACAAATCTGATTGAGCGTTTTAAGGAAGTGATGAAGATGATTGATGAGAGTAGAGCAGTGGATGTTATCGACATGGACTTTCCTAAAGCATCTGATAATGTCCCTCATGCTACACTGGTCCACATGATTAAGTCACATGGAACCCATGGTGAGTTGGCAACTTGGATACAAAATTGGCTTGGTCAGAGAAGACAGGGGTGAGCTGTGGATATGAGGTCAGCCAAGTAGACCTCATAGAATAGGAGTTCTCTGATTGGGGTCGTTAATCAAATCCAAGCAAGGAGCTCTGGCTGACAGATAAGGACAAGAGTGTCAGACATTCTGTTCACTCAAGAGTTGGATCAAAGTCAAGGATTCTCCACATGTAAGTAAAGGGAGTCTTGGTGACAGGATACCAGCCTCTGTGGAGATATTTCATTAGAGGAGTCTTTTTCTGACTGAAGGTCTGTGAGCAATGGTGTTCCGCAATGATCAGTGCTGGGACCTTTGTGGTTTATAACATATATAAGTGATTTGGATGAAAATGTAGGTGATCTGATTAGTAAGTTTGCAGATGACACAAAAATTGGTGGAGCTATGGAAGTGAGGAAGGCTGTCAAAGAAGACTGCAGGATACAGATCAGTTGAAATGTTTGCTGGAGAAATGGCAGATGAAGTTTAATCTAGACAAGTGTAAGGTGATGCATTTTGGGAAGTCAAATGCAAAAGAAAGGCATAAAGTAAATGGCAAGACCCTCAGAAGCATTGATATACAGAGGGATTTAGGATGCAAGTCCACAGCTCCCTGAAAGTCGTAACATAAGTGGACAAGATGGTAAAGAAGGTGTATCGTTTGCTTGCCTTCACCGCTTAGGGCTTTGGTATACAAATTGGGAAGCCATGTTGCAGTTGTATAAAACTTTAGTTAGGCTACATTTGGAGTATTGTGCGCTGTTCTGATTGCACACGATAGGAAGGATATGAAAGCTTTGGAGTGGGCGCAAAAGGGGTTTAGTAGGATGTTGCCTGGATTGGGGTGTGTTAGCTATGAGGAGAAGTTAGACAAACATGGATTGTTTTTGCTAGAGGGGCAGAAGCTGAAGGGGGTGGGGGGAGCTCAATACAAGTATGGGAATTCTGTGGTAAGCAATTCAGCTCTGACTTTCCAAAGCCAGGCTGCTATCTAGAAGGCACATATTAGAAATGAGATGGAATACTTTTCACAGAATGGCTGCAGTTCCAAGAAAGTTAAGAATATTGCAGCACACTTCATTGGCACCTTATTCACAACCTTAAATATTTATTCTCTCCAAGAACAATGCACAACTGCAGCAGTAAACTTCAAGTTGCACAGCAACTCATCAAAGTTCTTTTGACAGTACTTTTCAAACACCGAGAAGGCCAAAAGTAATAGGTTCACAGGAAAACCACACACTTCAAGTACTCTCAAAGCCACACAACATCTTGACTTTGAACTATACCACTGTTCCTTTACTGTTGTTGGATCAAATTAGTGGATCTCCTCAACAGCACTGTTATTGCGCCTTCACCACATGATTTGCAGCAGTGCAGGAAGGTAGTTCACCACCACCTTCCCAAGGGCAATGAGCAATGTTGGCACCCACATCCTGTGAATGGACATCTACAATACTGCAACATTCTGTACAAAATGGGATATATCAAGCAACATAATTTTTACTAGTTACAACATCAGCAATGACAAAAAGCAGATATTGCCCTAAAGTGTGTGACTGGTGTAAGTTTTTGCTGAAGAAATCATTATAGTTTTCAGTATAAACATGACAGATTATCCTATTTAAATCTGAACTTCAAAGTCCCATACTGCTGATTCACAACAGCTGATTAGAATATTAAAATATAGTGATGCCCTTGTGATCCTTAATTAAAAAAGGAAGATCAGTCTCAGGCTGCTCTGTTGCTCATCCATTCTACATTTCAAAGCGCAATGTGCAATATCCAGGTTACTCCACTAGAATCCCTGCTATTGTATGAAAGTTGTTAGAGAAGGAGGGCAAGGCTATGTTTGCGCAATGATTAGGCTTCAAAATAAGCTTCAAGCTCCTAGAGAGACAGCTACCCATTCATTCATTGGGCCAATTCAAAAGCCTGGAAAGATTAAACACCCCTGCTGAGCAGGCAACCAAATGCAGGCAGAAAAAAAAGAAATAAAAATTCTTTAAAAACTCTTCGATGACTTCATTATTTTATGCATACGAAAATTTAAGACACTGTTTAGTTAGCGAAAAACCCACATTGACCTTTTCTAAACCCTTAATCTGTCCTTTGTTGTACTGTTGCTTTGTGGCAAGCGGAGGCTTTCCTCTCCTTTCACTGTAAGCCATTAGAAAAGGTCTTGTGAAACAGTCACACTACTTAAGAATAAATTCCTATCTGAGCTCCCCCCAACATCCCACACCCACCAAATACAACACAGAAAACCAGTGAAGTGACTTGTAGCGTAGGAAAACGGACTATGCACTGCTTACATTGTACCTAGAATGATTTCACAACCACATTGTTAGTTGCTGAAAAAGTGCACAACCTGTACAGTGTCTTGTACCTTTTGAACAGAGTAATATGCAAACAGAGGTTTCACGACCAGATATCAACTTTTTACCCAACTATTTTGAGGAAACAATGTGACATGCCACAAGCAACACTAACTTTGCCCAATTACAGTGGTATGATTCCTATAATTAAAGAGAAGGGTATGCCAATCCAGTTTGATTTAGCAAATTGAACATAAAGGTTTAAAAACGTGAAGTCGATTTTCTTCTTGAAAAGGCATTTTCTATTTCAACAAATTTAGAATTCAGTTTTCTTTTTAACATCATGCATGTCTTCAGGCTACTACCAAAGAGCTGGTGTATCTCATGAATTTGCAGATCACTGGAAACTTGGGATTTCCAGCATTTAAATGGAAGCCTTTTTTAGTTTCAAAACATTGGAAAATTTAATATAAAAACTGATAGTGATCAACTTCAGCGTGCTTATTACTACCCAAAAATCTGTTATCATATTGAAGAAGTGTCATCAACCAGGGTATAACATTCATGATTTGGTGGTGCCAGTGTTGGACTGGGGTATACAAAGTTAAAAATCACACAACACCAAGTTATAGTCAAACAGGTTTATTTGGAACCACTAGCTTTCAGAGCGCTGATCCTTGTGATGAAGGAGCAGCGCTCTGAAAGCTAATGCTTCCAAATGAACCTGTTGGACTATAACCTGGTGTTGTGTGATTTTTAACAGGGTATAACAGAGTAGGCATTATTTCGAGTCCTGCTTCTCAGGGAGATATCAAATCCAGTCTGTCCAGCTCTTCTTGACCAAATGCCATAAAGTGAGCAGCACCAAGTAGCTTCCAAAGATACATCAAAGAGATACAGTGTCTCAACTCTAACCCATGCAACAGCATGGGTTCTAGAACATACACCAATAAACAGCCAGCAAGATAAAGGATGATAAATCAGAGAGTTTTAAATTTTGTTGCTTTTTTAAAAATCAGTTGCTTCCTTGGTATAATGCCACAAGTGAACAAAGCTTTGAAGCAATGGGTTGAGAGTGTGGTGCTGGGAAAGCACAGCAGGGCAGGCAGCATCCGACGAGCAGAACAGACGATGTTTCAGGCAAAAGCCCTACATCAGGAACCACAGGTCTCGACTCTCCTGCTCCTCGAATGCTGCCTGACCTGCTGTGCTTTTCCAGCACCACACACTCGACTCTAATCTCCAGCTTCTGCTGTCCTCACTTTTGCCCATGAAGCAAAAGTGCCATGGCAAATTAATTCATACAAAAAGAAATGGCAATGAAAGAACATTTGCAGAACTACGCAGCTTTACGGATGAGGCAGATGCAATACTAAGATTTTTTTTTTCATTGAGAGCTTTCACACAATCATAGGATTCCTAGAGTATAGATGCAGGTCATTTGGCCCATCAGGTCCACATGAAAGAGCATCCTGTACAGACCTATTGCCCTACCCTACATGTGTAATTCTGTATTTACCACGGGTAATCCACCTAACCTCCACATCCCTCGATAAAACAGGCAGTTTAGTATGGTCAATCCACCTAATCTACACATCTTTGGACTATGGAAGTGAACCGGAGCACTGGAGAAAACCCACACAGAGACAAGGAAAACGTGCAAACTTCACACGGACAGTCGTTTGAGGGTGGAATTGAACTTGGGTCCCTGGTGCTGTGAGGCAGCAGTGTGAACCACTGGATCACCATGCCTTTTCTGGCTCATCTTTACATTGCCCTGCACAATGCCCTGAACCCATAAGTGTTCTTTTTCCTCTGCATTTTAATTTTCTTGGATAGCAGTGTTAGAATACGTAATTCACTTGACACTCCTTGGTCTGCTTCTGTGTTGTACATCTCATTGTCTACAAGACTCTAAGTCAGACTTGGCAGAGGAGAAAGAAAGGTCATACGAACATATGAAATGTGAGCAGTAGTAGGTCATTCAGCTCCTTGAGCCTGCTCCATGATTCAATAAAATCATGGCTGTTCTGACTGTAATCTCAAATCCATATGCCTGTTTACCACCTTTCCTCTCTTGGTTTAACAATAATCTCCCTTTGCCTTAAAAATATTCAAAGGACTCTACGACCACCACCTTTTCAGGAAGAGAGTTCCAAAGGCTCATGATCCTTGGAGAAGGGATTATGCCTAATCACTATTTCAAATGAGCAACTCCTGATTTTTAAACAGTGACCCTAGCTCGTAAGACTAAACATCCTCTTCACATCTACCCAGTCAAGACCACTCAGCATCTTTTGTATTTCAATCAAGTTCTCTACTCTTCTAAATTATATCAATTACAAGCCGAGCCTAGCCAAACTTTCCTGTTAAAGAAACCCTCTCACTCTAGATAGGAGTCTGATAAACCTTCTTTGAACTTCCTCCAATGCAATTACGTCCTTTCTAAAATGACGTGATCAATAATGTACACAGTACTGCAGATATTCCATGCCCTATATGACTAAAGCATGACCTCCCTACTTTTGTATTCAATTCCCTTCCTAATAAATGATAATATTCTCTTAGCTATCCTAATTATTTGCTGCAGATGCATTCTAACCTTTTGTGATAAACATGCTGGGACACCCAGATCCCACTGCATCTCAGAGCTCTGTAGCCTCTCACAATTTAAAGAATATGCTTCTTTTTAATTCTTCCTGTCAAAATTACAATTTCACATTTTTCCACATTGTATTTCATTTTCCACATCTTTCCCCACTCAAACTATCTAGATCTTTTTGTAGTCTCCTTATATACTCTTCACAACATAATTTTCTACCTATCTTTTTGTCATCTGCAAATTTGGCAAATGTAATGTCCTTCACCAAAGTCATTTATATAAAATCTGAACAGTTGAGATCCCAGGAACAATCCCTGTGGCACCTCACGTACTGTAGCTTGGCAACCCGAGAAAGACTGATTAATGTTATTCTCTGCTTCTTCTTAACCACTAATCTTCTATCTATACCCATATGAGGCCCCTACACAATGAAGTTTCATTTTCCACAGTAACTTTTGATGTGGCACCAAATGCCTTCTGGAAATTTAAATATAGTATATCCACTGGCTCCCCTTTATCCACTACCCATGTTACCTCCTCAAAGAACTCCAACTTACTGGCCAAAGATTATTTCCCATTTGCAAGATAATGCATTTTCCTTTTATTTTATTCAATCACTGGACATGGGCATCATTGGCCAGGCTAGCATTTATTGCCCATCCTTAACAAAATTGTTGTGGATCCAGAGTCACATGTAGGCCAGACCAGATAACGATGGCATATTTCCTCCCCTAAACGACGTCAGTGAACCAGATCGGTTTTCTCAAAAATTTACAATGCTCATCATGATATTTTGAAGCTCAAAATGCAATCAGAAAAATTTTTCAGCTCTATGTAAAAAGCATCCAACTTCGCATATTCTGCTGATGGAGACCTCAGCAAACCTTCGTTGTGTAGACACAGGATGAATTACTCTAGCAATTGCTTTATTGAGTTGTGTAAGATCGACAGAAATTTATATTGAGCCAGAGCTTGGGAACTGTCCTCATATCTGAGTACCAATCTATTGTTTTGGACACCAGAAAGGTAAACTCCAAATTGACTACGTCATCCAAATTTTTTATATTAATGAAATGAGGGATTTCTGAGGTGTAAAGAGACAGTCTGGTATGATGCAGTTTTCAAAGTAACTTTGCTGGATGCTTCAAGGTTTTCCAGTCCTATAAATAGTTTGGAATACCAGATCTCAAAGATGCAGTGTTTCAGAGTTCTGTACTCTATATTGAAGGTTGAGGACAAAGCAAATCTTGTTAATCAGCAGGTAAGACTGCTAATTACTGATGGTGCATACTTTTCTCTTGTGTGATCTTTGAATATCATTACTACATGCAACATCCCTTTAACTAAAGGTATGACACCTCCAGCTGCACACAATCGGGTCATACGTAATACTTCACTTTTAGCAAACCATAGAGCACCATCCAAGATAACCTTGATGTTGACACCAGCATTAAGCTTAAATTTGGTTGGGTAAGGAATTATGTAGATAACATCTGTCAAAGTTACATCAGGTTACTGTATAACATCTAGGGAAGGATAATACTGTTTTTCAATAGATAGTTGTCCCTTATATAAAGAAACTTGCTCTACTGCACTATTGACCTGTTCTTCAACATTCTGTTCCAAACCAAGAATATGCATGTTAGTTCTTCAGACTGAGCAAGTTTTTAAAGTGACCTCTTATCTGCAGTGAATAAATAACCAGTGTAAGGCCGAACAGTTTTACTTTTGCTGATGTAAGGTATTGGAACTGCACCAATGATAAGATTCAGTGGCATCAGATTGCTTAGGAGTTCACATTGATGTTATCACAGATAGAACATTTTTCAGATGAGAGATTGGTCTCTTCTGGTTGAATATTCTATTGTGCTTTTAGAAGTCAACACTCTCTGAAGGATGCTCTGCATTAAGTGGAAATTTGTGGCATAATATTTCTTTGGATGGGTAGATGAATAGGAAGGGCTTAGAGGGATATGGGCTAAGTGCTGGCAAATGGGACTAGGTTAGGTTAGGATATCTGGTCAACGTGGATGAGTTGGATCAATGTTTCCATGCCGTACATCTGTATGACTCTATGAACAATCTTCCATATTCTGTATCCACTGCTATTTAAACAACTCATTCAAGAATTAGATTCTCTTTTGATTGAAGGTCAGTGACTAATGAATCTGAGACACTAACAATGATAGCATTGCAAACAAGCTCTTGTTGTAAGTTTCCAAAGTTGCATGGTTCAGATGTACATACAGGTGGTTAATGAAGTTAATTCAAACCCACCTGAGACTTGGTATCTGCTACTGTCTTATTTGCACTTTAAGTCAAATATTAATCAAAATCGGTCAGGGATATTCTCAAATGCAAGTTGTTTCTCATTTATCCATTCCCTACACAATATAAGATCTGAAGATGTTCCCTGTTAGTAGAAACATGTGCTAACGTGTTATGCATTTGATTTGGTATCCAATCCTGAAACTGTTCAAAATCTTAGCAATCATGCTTTCCATGTGTGTCAATCTACTGACCTATCAAATGGACCTGAAAGGTTGAATTTTCTCATCAAACGATCACTAGTGATGAATTCTGTTGCTTTGTTGATAGGCACTTGAAGTTGTTAATTATTTTCTTGGTCTGGATGATCTTCATTAGGATGTTGATGCCATAATACAATATTATGTTTTGTTGCTGTATTCCTAGTTGATGAAAGCTGTACTGGAATCTCTATTTTGGTAAAGATCATTGTTGCAGTAATAAAATTGAAGACTATCAAAGTTTTTTTTTGTTATAAATGCTGTTTCCAAAGTAAAATGTGTATTTTTCTTGACAATTATGACATCATCAGAAATGAATGAGGATAATTCTTTTCCAAATGGCTTAAGGATTTTTAAATGGTCAGTGGGTAGAATATTTCTCAAAATGATTTCAGTCAATTCCATTGAATGACTTCTTTTGGTTGCATTAAAGATGGCAGCCATGATATCATTTGCACCTATTCTTTGCATCCCAGATATTTGTGTGTTGAATTTGAAACTATGTGGTGAGATTTGTGCTCTTTTTCCTTTGTCACTGATGCTTTCTTTAATAATTTGAATCAATCAAAACTTTTTAGTTAAATAAACCTGAATAAACCTTGAGCCTCTGAAACAAATCATGAAAATAATAAAGATGGAATTAACTTCACAGTTGGAAGCAAACTTTGAATTCCAATAAGTCATTTATATTCCCAATTTTTTGAGCAGCTTACTGTAAACCTGTTTCTGAAGAAATTTCTCAACTTCCTTGTTGTTAACTTTGCCACGAAATAGTCCAGAACTGCTAAGTCACTGTCAGAAATCCTAACTCTACTTGCGAATCTAAATTTTTCGGTTTTACCTCCAAGGAATTAAATCTTCTTTAAATATCCAATAATTAGTCACTTTTCATGGGTGCTAAATCCAGATTTAACCCTATAGCAGCAAGTGGGCTTTTATGGCTCGTATCACAACCTCAATTACTGGCTGTAAACGCTTTTTTTTAAGATCATCCAAGGTTTTTAGTGGCTTCTCAACGAGAGTCATCAGTTCAGAAATTTTTCCTTGACTGCACTACACAAGTATTTTTGCGCAAAATCTTAAATTTCCCTTTTGTTTTTAAAGAGGGACAATGACTGGAGATATGATGGTTCACATCAAAACGCACCTACAAAATTTGGGAAATTGAAAGATTGAATGATGTTTCTTTTCGCAACTTGCAGTCAATCAGAATACATTCTTTCATTTGCCAAAATTTCTTACAACAGATTACTTCAGTTGCCTTAGTGTCACATGTTGACTTATACAGTCTATCTCTTACCACAAACAAAAACAGAAGTTGCTGAAAAAGCTCAGCAGGTCTGGCAGTTCTGATCTGAAACATCAGCTCCCACTCTCATCTGATGCTGCTTGACCTGCTGTGCTTTTTCCAGCTCAACTCTTTATTCACTCTGACTCCCCAGCATCTGCAGTTCTCACGATCTCCAAGTATCTGTGAAGAGAAATCAAAGTTCATGTTCCAGGTCCGGTGACCCTTCCTCAGAATACTGAGGACAATTCTAAGGCAGGGTCACTGAACACGAAACATTAACTTTGATTTCTCTTCATAGATGCTGCCAGACCTGCTGAGCTTTCCAACAACTTCTATTTTTGTTTCTGATTTACAGTATTTGCAGTTCTTTCGGTTTTTATCCCTTACCATAGTCTATTATTTTCCATATTCATACTTACTCTCTCATCTCTACATTTTTATTCACCTCATCTTTCCAAACCTGATCATTTGCCCCCATTATATAATTTAAAAACCTCTCTATTTCCCTTATTATGCAGTTTGCTAGAAAACCATCTCAGCATGGTTTAGGAGGAGGCTATCACAACTGCACAACCTTCACTTTCCCCAGTATTAGTGTGAGTGCCTTGCGAACTGGAACTCACTACTTCAACACCAGTGTTTAAGTTACACAGACAGCTCTCTCATCTTATTTGTGAAAGGTGGACCTTTGAGGTTCTGCTTTCTAATTCAGTGCTTAGCTCCTGACAGTTACTACACAGTTTCTTTTTCCTTATTTTACCTATGTTGCTAGTACAAAGGATGGACCCTCCCCACTCACTCTAGGTTCCTCTCCAGCCCTGAACAGATGTTCCGAATCCTGGCACCAGGCAAGCAATGGACTCTTGCTCTTTGCAGCGCAGAACAGTGACAATCCCTGTCAATATACTGTCTGCTACCACCATTACATTCCTTTTTGCCTTTCTACTTGAACAGCTTCCTGTCTCACAATTGTCAGTTAGCACATCTACAACACAGTTTTTAGACTCATATAAAGACTCTCAAAGATGTTAGAGCAAGTACAGCTGTAAGACAGTGCATAAATTAGGTTCAAACTTTATGTTCGTGATACTTTGTGGTTTTCCACATGTGATCTCAATTCAGTTCCAAATGTTCATTCTCCCTTTTGGTGCTATCATACAACTCAGATTCACTGCCAAACTCAAATATATATGTTATAATGTTTTGTAAAGTATGGTACCTTTAATTGGTAATATCACATGTTATTCCATAACTAATAATAAGTTTAAGAGTCAATGAGAAACTAAATAGCCCGACAACAAATTATATTGGCATTGATAGATTTCAGGTGTTCCTTTAGTAATGTAAGAGATCAAACTACAAGGTAACAAAATGCATTTTCCATTTCACCTTTTAGATTTGTAAAGTAAACCCAATTCTTTCACATGAGATGTCCAGTGTTTATTCAAAATAGAACAAACCATAAATAAGCAGCCACAAACTCCTTGCACACAAAATCAAATTTGTTATGTCACTTCAATATGTTCATATCAATGTCATTAAATTTTACAGAATAAATCCTTGATGAACACTCTATTATCCTTGACAGTAAACACAAATTCACCTTATCTTCAAATTGATGGACAATGCTGCATATAAACGTAAGTCTGTGTTTGTTAGTATTTTCTGTATCCAAATACACACAAATTTCCAGAAATGTTTGCATTGAACATTAAGTAAGAGACTTTACTTATATGTGGTAATAGCATGTCAAGAGAAATCCACCATGTAATACAAACCCAAAGCACAGCATTTAAACATTTTACTTTGCCGTGTACATAAAGCGTGATTCTACTCTCAGCGATAAAATGTACAATCAGCCTAAACTTCAAATGGTACAATAATGTTTTTCAAAATACTAACTCACCCATTAAATGGAACAAACTGCAATTCCTCATTAAAAAAATAACATTTTGCAGTAAAACTGAAAACTTTAGACCTATTTTGATAGGAGGTCTATGGAGAATTACATATTTGGAAATTTTATATAAACATTGTGGAAATTTTAATCTAGACATTGAATTACTTGAAATTTGTTGGGATTCAACTATTGAATATTTTTTTAATATAAAAGTTCACCAAGTAAAAATGGAAAAGATAAAGAATGGTCAAATGGGCCAATCTAGTCTGTACATAATCGGTTTAAAACATCCTGATTAGATGAACTGTGAGTGGCGTCGTGAGAAAGACTTAATCAAGTGTAGTGTTTTACTTAGCGATTAAGTATATATCAATTGATGGTATTCAAAATCCGTGGTAATCCAGCCACTCAAATAAACATTTAATGAGTTTAGGTTCAAAAAATCTGGCAGTGGATTTAGGTCAAAATGAGTTTCGAGCATCATATTATTTTCCTTCCTTCTATGTGGTTGGTTACTTAAGACTGTTTTCTTTTACCAGAGAGCTTAATTACAGAATTTAAAATCTAAATTCAGCTCGGTCTTTTCCATTAAATGAGCCCACTGACAAAAGGATAGTGCT
Source organism: Chiloscyllium plagiosum (assembly GCF_037043375.1). NCBI lineage: Eukaryota > Metazoa > Chordata > Chondrichthyes > Orectolobiformes > Hemiscylliidae > Chiloscyllium > Chiloscyllium plagiosum. The sequence goes on along the minus strand of NW_028270147.1, from coordinate 47,837,847 downwards.
TATAAAATAGCTCCTTCAAAATATTTTTAAAAATATATATCCTATTAAAATATGGAAAAATATCTGCCGACAAAGAACTTGATTTTTTTGTACTTTGGAACAAGACAGTTAGCCACAAACAAGAAAAAAAAATCGCAATGGTAAAGTTTAAGTAAAATGAACTTTACAGAAGCTGAAATGAATGACCTGGCGAGATTGCGAAAAAGATCATTTTAAGTTAATGAAGCTATTTTAAGTTAATTAAAGTACAAGACAGGAGATAAAGCACTTCAAATTTAGTTTAAAAGCACTTACTCCACTACGAAGCTCACTGTGGCACTTGGTATTTTCTTTCAAAGGACCAAAAGTTTTGTTCCCCTTTCCATTAAGTTACAAATTAGCAGTTTATAATACGTTATCTTTTGTTCATCTTTTGTAAGTAGAGCATTTAACAACTTAAATTTTGATCACCACCCCAAATATCGAGTCTTAAGAGCTTCTAGTTGCCGAGCTACAAAGATTGTATTTAATTATGCAGTAACCAGGTTTTGTGGTGAGGGGAAGAGGAGTAAGGAAAGAGGCACTGCCACTCTTAACTGTCAATTTCTTTTCATAACCTATTCAAATGAAAGGACTGAAAAATTAATGCAGATTGAGCTAATATCCCAAAAAGGTCACTTACATCTCTTGCTTTTCCATAGAATGCTTCTTGAAAGGCAGCTTCAAGTGATCCAATGAAGAATACAGGGTGACAGTCACCGTATCTGTTAAGTGACAAAGAAAATTAAGCTTGATCCATGCAAAAGAGTTGCACTGGTGGTATTCAACAGTCACACTACTATAAGCATATAAGACTTGAGAAAAAGCAGGCTGTAGAATCAGAGTCATAAAGCACCGAATCGGCCCTTTGGTCCAATTAGTCTGTGCGGACCCGGTTTCTGAAACTGAATTATTCCAATTGCCTGCCTTTGGCCCTTTCCACTCATGTACCCGTCCAAACATCCATTAAATGTTATAAGGGCACCCGCATCTACTATATCCTCTGGTCATCTTGGTAACTGGATAAAATATCATTTCATGTTCTGGCCCATAGTGTAGTGGGGCAAGAGCAACAGCACACTCCTCCACTCTCAGCCATTAGTCGACAGGAGTCAGTGCCAGCACACAGTCTTTGAAACATAAAGTGACTTGGATGTTCGAACAAAGTAAAATTCTAAAATTTGTTGATGATCCCAAACTTGGAGGTGCAAACAGTCAGGCTGATGTCAATCCACGGCAACAGGACACAGATAAGCTAACAGAATACTGCAGATAATTGGTATATGGAATTTAATACAAACTGTGAACTGATGCATTTTGGTAGAAGGGATGTGATGAGGCATTACGACTTAATAGCAGAGATCTAAAGAATATGCAGAGACAGAGGAACCTGAGAGCTCATGCATATAGGTCTTTGAAGGTGCCAGGATAGTCCCAAGGCCCAGTTGAAAAACAGTTGAAAGTCCCAAGGATTTGTAAGAGATAAAAATATAAAGCGTTGGAGAAACTCAGTAGGCCTGACAGCTGGCTAAATTAGTCATATTGGACTTGAAATATCAACTGTGTTTATCCCTCCACAGATGTAGCCAGACCCGAGTTTGCCCAGTTGCTTCTGTTTTCATTTCAGTCCACCAACAGCTTGAGTATTTTGCTTTTATTCATAATTAGATATACTGAGCACAAGAGTAGGGAAGTTATGCCGAAAGCCGTGGTTAGACCACAACTAGAATACTGCATCCAGTTCTGACCATCACACACTGGGAAGAGCTTGAGAGGAGGCAGAACATGTTTGCCAGCATGGTTTAAGGGAGTACGGAGTTGAGCTACAAGATTAGGTTGAAGAAAAGTTTCAGAGACACAATGGGAGAATGCTAGATTGCTCTAGAGAGAACTAGCATGGACATGATCAGCCAAATAGCCTCCTTCGGTGTTATTCTAATTATGATTCAAAAGGATAGACACTTTATCACATGAATCTGTTTTGCACTCACTTAACAAGATTAAAACTGCACATGATACTTCAGGTATGGTATTACCAAAATTTTATGTAATTACAGTAATGCATCTTCACACATCTAATCCAAGCCCTCGCAATGAAGGGTAACATACCATTTATAACAGAGAACATTAAGTTAACAAACAAGGTCATTATTCTCGCCAGTCTCTTTTGAATACTAATGCAATTAGTCCCATGGTTCCAATATTTCCCCATATCCCTTTATTTCTTGCTTCTGTAAGTATTTATTTGATTGCATTTGAAAGTGAGAATTGGCAAGTGTATTCAGTGTCCAATCAAGTGGTGAATCCAATTTGTTGTGTAAGTAGACATTTCATAAGATCATCTCCAATTTTTTTTTGCCAAGTTCCTTCAAGCTGTAACATCGAGTTATTAATTCTTCAGCCAATTGAGGAAGTTTCTCTTTGCTTACTCTAATTAAACCTTCAATTTTAAACATCTCTATAAATCTCATCTTGCCATGACGTCTACTGTAAGATTGATGACCCGAACTTCTTTTACAACATAAGACAACACAGATTCAGTAAACAAAGGAAAGTTCGAGTTAATGCTTACCATTCACATAGAAACTTGCCTTTCCAATCTCTAAAGCAATTTGTTTCATCCCATGTGTTGTCCAGCCAAAATACAATTGTTAACTATAAATTATCTACATTTCACTTCAGTGAAAGATTTTTACAATATACTCAATTGTTTGACTTTTTCAAGTATGTAAAAAGTTAACATGCCACATTTGCTGACAATTAAGTACAATGGATGACCACTCAATAAAACATTTACTGTACACATACACCTTATATATAATGAAAACAGTATGCCTTAGATTACCTCATAAAAATCAGATGATCCCAACATTACCACTGAATTAGGAACCCTGTCATTGCCAAGATTATCCACCTTTCTCCCTTAAAACTTGACAAAAAACTCCCTCCAAATTTACCCACAGGAGAATACAGAAGGCACCATTGAGGGTTGGGTTTCTGTTATTTGAAATAAAAGGATATAAACCTAAACAATCTTACTGGATACATTTTTATTTTATACCATACTTAATCAATGGTTTGTAATATTAGCATCCATGAACATCCAGGTGAGTTCACCCAAGGACACTTATGCCGACAAAGTTTGTTTTCAGAGAGTCTGCAAAAGAGCAGAGCTCTCTGGGGAAAATATTGCATCCAATCATTCCACATGGAGGCAAGTACTGAAACCTGCTTTAGCACTTCTCAGGTCCATCTACACCAAGCTTACAAAATGTGACATAGCCAGAGGAGGGCGAGAAGTGGCAAGTTGCAGAGGCTCACTTAAAAGAAAGAAAAATTACAACATGCTCTACCAATTCTATGAAATGCTTGCTGATCCAAGCAGGACGGGATCCATAGAAGATGGCGAACTAATTTAGTTTGAATGTAATCAAGCAATGATCGACTGCTCTGTGTCTCTGAAGAACTTCTACAGGGACTGAGGTGGTTAGTCTCTAAAAAGGTTTGCCATTTTCTTTTGGTCTTGATATGAATCCTTTCACTGAAGACTTGGCGTCCTACCCTGATTCCCACTCTCTAAAATTTTACTAAGGCTTCTTGATGCCACACTTTGCAGAATATTTCAAATAATGACATAAAAATGTAAATTGAAATATATTCACCAATGGTTTTGGTAGCTTCCAAAATATATGTCTGTAACAGTTCAACATCATACTCGCGATTCAAATAGAGTATTGTACAACAATGTAAAACGCCAACAAAAATGCATATTTAACAGGACACTTGAAGCAAAACAATGCCAGACTCAATATCTGATGAAGAACAAATCCAGAAGTTAACTACAGATGACCGGTATCATGAGCAAAAATATTGCTGTAAAACAGTTAACAATCAATGACAATAGATAAATCATACATGAAAGATTTTATTTCTGACAGAAACAATAATGAAGCTCGCTTTGTACTAACACAAATCCAGCAGAGAAAATTGAATACTTCTAATTGGAATGACCACAACGAGCAACTTTGAAGACCTCAACAGCTGTATGAGGGAAAGAATAATCATAGTGTCATAGAGATGTACAGCACAGAAACAGACCCTTTGGTCCAACTCGTCCATCTCAACCAAATATCCTAACCTAATCTAGTCTCATTTGCCAGCACTTGGCAGATATCCCTCCAAACCCTTCCTATTTATATACCCATCTAGATGCCTTTTAAGTGTTGCAATTGTATCAGCCGCCACCACTTCCTCTGGCAGCTCATTCCATACACGCACCATCCTCTGCATGAAGAAGTTCCCGTAAGATCCCTTTTATATCTTTCTCCTCTCACCCTAAACCTATGCCCTCTAGTTCTGGACTCCCCCACCACAGTGGAAAAAAACTTTGTCTATTTATCCTACCCATGACCCTCATGATTTTATAAATCACTATGAGGTCACCCCTCAGCCTCCGAAGTTCGAAGGAAAACAGTACATCAGTGAGATGAAGGAAAACTAAATACGAACGTTGGCTTGTTGGTCAAGTGCTTTTCCATTACTTTGTTGGGGATCAACATGATTTCTTTCAATATTTGGTCTGCTATATTTTGCAAATGTTGTTGCAATTGAAGAATGAAGAGCATGTACATGACAGATGTCGGGGTGATAATACAAATGAAAGCTGGCAGAAAATAGGATGTTCAAAGAAGAAGCAAAGAATGAAATGAAAAGCAAAGAGGGGTGGAATTGTGTGCCGGTGTCTAGGCCCTTGGCTGCCAGCTGAAAAGATGGTGAGTCTCCTGCTTCACATCTTTCAATGAAGACTCATGGGTAGTATGTGCGAATCAGGTAGCTTACAAGTCAGCAGCTGGCCTTTCCTGAGCATTAAGACAGTGGTGAAAACTTTGAACACATCACCAAGCGAGGAGGCAGCAAGTTTTAAAAGATCGCGGACAGTTGATTCCGAGCACAGAGCTGAGAGAGGGGCCAACAAGTTTAAGAACAGTGCAGAAAGTATGGATTAGCTTCATTCTGAACCCAGCACCAAGAATGGAGTGAACAAGTTTAAAAAGAATGCAGAGTAAGAAGTAGCAAGAGAGATAAAATTGAATCAAGTTGAAGTAAAATAATATAATCAAATAAAACTAAAGGAAAATAAAGTTGATGTAAGTAAAGTTCAATTGTTAGTTAATTACGGGACAGTAAGTCAGCAGGGAGACATGGCATATACCTCTTGGGGTATGTGCAATCATGGATACATCACGTGCCCCAGACAAATACATCTGTACGAAGTATCACTGGCAACACAAGCTTGAGTTTTGGCTTCTAAAACCTGAGCTTGAGTCACTGTTGCCCATAAGTGAGGCAGAGAAAGAATGGATGATTATCAAACAGTCTAAGAAAACCAGGCATGGAGTGCAGAAGTCTCCTGAGTCTACTGTGCATGCTAATTGACAGTAGTTTCCAAAATCAATGAAGGCGGTGTTTCCTCAATGAGTGCACCTGTATCTCAGCTGTACAGAGTAGGGATAGAGAAAAATAGGGGCAAAAATGATAGGGAATTCCATACTCAGGGGATCAAACAGGCATTTCTGCATCATGAAGCAGGACTCAAAGATGATGTGTTGCCTCTTTGGTGCATGGTTCATAGATGTCATGGAGTGGCTCCAGGACATCCTTCTAGGGGAAGGGGTTCAGCCAGAAGTTGTGATCTGCTTTAGCACTATGTTAAGAAGGGGAATGAGATCCTGAAAGCAAAGTTCAGGGAGTTAGGAAGGAAATTGAAAAGCAGGAACTTTAGAACAAAAATTCAGAATTATTCTCAGTGCCATATGTCAATCAGCAGAAGAACATTAGGGTCAATTGACTGAATACTTAGCTGAAGAACTGATGTAGGAGGGAACGTATCAGATTTCAGAGGCACTGGGATCTCTTCTGGGGCAGGTGTGACAGGGATGATATTGAATGTAGGGAAATAGATGGTGACAGCTTGAAAAATATCCATATTACAGAGGTGGTGGTGCTGGATGTCTTGAAACGCACAAAGGTGGATAAATACCCAGGACCTGATCAGGTGTACCGTGGAACTCTGTGGGAAGCCAGGGAAGTAATTGCTGAGCCCCTTGCTGAGGTATTTGTATCATCAATAGTCACAGGCGAGGTGCCGGAAGACTGGAGGTTGGCTAACATGATACCACAACTTAAGAAAGGTGGTAAGGAAAAGCCAGGGAACTATAGACCGATGAACCTGACGTTGGTGGTGGACAAGTTGTTGGAGGGAATCCTGAGGGACAGGATTTTCACATATTTGGAAAGTCTAATTAGGGATAATCAATATGGCTTTGTGCGCAGGAAATCATGTCTCACAAACTTGACTTGAGTTGTTTGAAAAAGTAACAAAGAGGATTGATGAGGGCAGAGTGGTGGACATGATCTATATGGATTTCAGTAAAGCGTGGGAAACGTCAATTCTCCTGGTCGTCAGATGCTGCCTGGCCTGCTGTGCTTTTCTAGCACCACACTTTTTGACAACAAAGGTTCAGCAGACTTGCTTGCAAAATGATGGGACTGTCAATGAGTGTTTAGGCAAAATAGGCCTCTATTCTCTCGAGTTTTGAGCAAGGAGAGATGATGTCATTGAAACTTTTAAGTATTTTAAAGAGATAGATAGGGTAGATGTCGGTAAAATATTTCCCCTGGTTAGGGAATCAAGAATGAGAGGCATAATTTAAAAAAACGGGGAATGTCATTAAAACCAAGATGAGGAGAATTTCTTTTACTCCAAGAGTGATAATCTTTGAATTCTCTACTTGAGGGCTGTGGAAGCTCTGAGCACACTTCAAGTTGAGCTTGATAACTTTTTTGACCATCAATGGCACACAGTTATGGGGATAGTGTGGGTAATGGTCATTGAAATGACTGATCATCCATAATTGTATTAAAATGGTGGAGCAGACTCGACAAGCTGAATGGTCTACTCATGTTCCTCTGTAATAATTGGAGGCAGCAAGTACATTTGCATCAGAGTCAACAAAGTGTCTAGAAAAATCAGCAACTGTCAGAATATTTTAATATTTCTCCACTTGCAGTATGTCTTTTTCCCTTGCTCACCGCAAGGGAAAATTGGCCTGTTAATGGAGCAGCACTGAGGTAAGCATGAAAGAGTATGTATATTTAAATCAACCAATGTTTATTATTTTGGTCTCTGGGGTTTTCCATTTACAAGTCAGCAATTATCTGCTATTATTGTTACACAGTCTAATTCACCTTCACTACATTCCTGAAGCTTCAATTATCATTTTAGATTGTGTCACTGAATGAGAAGTCACAATTCTTCTCACCCACTTATAATTCCTTATTCGTCTATTTTCTTTGCAGTGATCATTCTGAATTGATTTAAATTTAGGATGACATTTAAATTTCTTAATTATCTGATAATAGAGAAAACTTCGCTCAACAGATGTTTTAAAAAAGCATGGAGCTCTCCTTTAATGGAAAAAAAAATTACCTTGAAGAAAACTCTGCAGTAAATTGCAACAAGGCATCTCCCTCATTTTCAGCATCATCGGGCACTGTGGTAGAAATAAGTTAATGTTAACTTTTTGGATCACATCAAGACACATAAATATATCATAAAACTCCAACTTTAATTTTGTCCTGAATTGAGTTCTTCTGTAACTTGTGGAAAATAACAACTTGTTAGAAAAAAAAGTTGACATTATGTAATTGTTGTTCAATTCGAAGAACAGTTCCACATTACAAGTTTACTGTAAAACCCACACTTGATTCACATAATACATTGGTACTTCATTCTAAACTTGAAATGAAGCAAACTCAATAGTGACCACGCATTTGGTACAGCAAAGGCTACTATTCACTTTAAGACTTCTGTACAACTCAAACCAGACACATAAACGTTTCGATTAAAACCGACACAATGAATGAAAATAAGCCAAGTCTAAAAGCTGCAAATCATTAGACCATAAGACACAGGAGGAAAAATTAGTCCATTCAGCCCATCAAGTCGAATCCGCCAATTGATCATGGCCGATAGGTTTTTCAACCCCATTTTCCTGCTTTCTCCCTATAACCTTTGATCCTCTTGGCAAACAAGAACTTATCCTTCTCTGTTTTAAATATACTCAATGACCTCCCCCCCTCAGCCTTCTGTGGCAATGAATTCCACAGATTCATCACTCTCAGACTAAAGAAGTTTCTCATTTTCTCAGTTTTAAAGGGTCTTCCCTTTAGTAGAAGGCTGTGCCCTGATGTATATTGAAATAATTGAAAATACTTTTTAGATTAATTTATTCTTGAAAACAATGTGACGAAAACATAAGACAAAACACCAAAACCATATTTACTCAAAATAATATTTTAAACGTTCTCAGGCTAACGGTAGAGTGGTTCAGCTTACAGTTTCAGCAATGACAAGGGAAATTTGCTCCGTGGAAAGAAAGAAAGAAAGAAATTAGCTATTCCTTTAAACTTAAATTCTCAAAGTACAGCTGGAAATATTTTACATTAATCAATTGTACATTGTGACTGCATTGTGCAAGTGGATGATAATGCCCGAAGATTTCTGGCCATGACTTTGCACAAACTGAAGAGAGTGGAGTAGGAGCTGAGGCAACTAGTAGAATTTAGTAGCAATAGCTTTGAACAACAAGCTCTATTTCACGTGTGATTTAGATTTTAAATTTATTCAAATACAATAATACCTGGAATCAATCCCAAATTAATGGCCGATTTCTAATTTTTAAATAAATCTTATGGAATGACTAAAATGAATAAATCTTGAAGTGATCATCAATTTATCATGATAAAATCACATGATGAAACCTGCACTTCAGTTTAAACCTATGTGAATCAAAGTCTACAAATATATTCCATGTTTGCACAAAACCAGAGACTGATTGCACCTGAAACAATGTTCAATTTTGGTCCCTAGAAATGGTGAAGGATCTCGAGATCCTGGGAAAGATTCAGAGAAGGAAAACATAAGTGAAACCAAGTTTGAAGAGCCTACAGTTAACAAGAGAGGCTGACAGAATGAGGCATTTTGACTTTAGAAAAGCAAAGAAATCAACAGATGCAAAACTTTGGTCTTTAAAACAAAGAATGAATTAGATTTTGGTTATTTGGATTGGTTTCTTAAGTTGGAAGGCAAGGGAAAAGTAGAAGACATTGATACACATTAATAAGCAATAGGACAGGTTATGCACTACAAAGTGGACCATTCCAGAGGCATTAGGCTCTGCTATAAGTTTCCAGCAAATGCAGTATAGAGACATTCACTGCAGATATTTAAGCTAGATCAGCTCCTGAGAATGGAAGATATCCAATTTCGCAAAAAAAATGTGCTTTTGTAATTCATGTAGAGCATTTGGGCTTCACTGGTCAGGCCAGCATTTACTGGCCATCCATACTTTCCTTTGAGAACGTGATGAGCTGCTTTCTTGAAACACTGTAGCCCACGTGTTGTAGGTTGACCCACAATGTCCTTTAGGAGGGACTTTCAGAATTTGGAACCAGCAACACTGAAGGAAGTATGATATATTTCCAAGTTAGCATGGTGAATGATTTCAGAGGCGAACTTGCAAGGGGTGGTGTTCCCATGCATCTGCTGTCCTTGCCCTAGATGGTAGCGTTTGTGGGTTTGGAAGGTGCTGTAGAAGGATCTTTGCTAAGTTTCCACAGTGCATCTTCTGGATGGGACACATTGCAGCAATTGAGCATCAATGGTGAAGGGAGTATATGTCGTGCAGATTGCTTTGCCTTGGATGGTTTCAAGCTTCTTCATTGTTATTCAAGCTGCACTCATCTAGGCAAGTGGAGAGTACTCCATCCACTCCTGATTTGTGCTTTGCAGATGGTGGACAGGCTTTGGGGAGTCAGGTAGTGAATTATGTGCTGCACTACTTGTAGCCTCTGACTGGTTTTGTAACCACAATATTTATATGGCAAGTTCAGTTTCTGGCCAACAGTAACCCCTAGGGTATTGTTAGGGAGGGATTCAGTGATGCTAACACCTTTGAATCAAGGGGCAATGGACGGATTCTCTCTTTTTGGAGATGGGCATTGTATTACATTTGAGAGTCCAAATGATACTTGCCACCTTTCAACCCAAGTTGTGGATACTGTCCAGATACTGTTACATTTAGACACAGATTGTTTCAGTTCCTGAATTGTTGATAATGGTGTTGAACAATATGCAATCATCAGCAAACGTCCCCATTTTTGACCTTATGAATAAGGAAGGTCACTGATGATAGTACAGCCGAGGACACTACCACTAGAATTCCTGCAGAGATGTCCTGAAGCTGAGATGACTAATCTCCAACAGCCACAACCATCTTGTTTTGTGCCAGGTACGACTCCAAACAGCGAAGAGTTTTCCCACTGATTCTCACTGACGCCGGTTTTCCATTCCTCCCATGATGCTGCACTTTGTGAAATGCCATCTTGATATCAAGGGCTGCTAGTCTCACCTTACCTGACTCTTTTGTCAATGTTTGAACCAAGGCTGTAAGGAGGTCAGCAGGTGAATGGCCACAATGGAACTCAAACTGAGCATCAATGAGCAAATTATTTTGAAGTTAGTGCTGCTCAGTAGAATTGTTATGACCCCTTTTCATCACTTTATTAATGCTGAAGAATAGACTGATAGGATGGTAACTGGCTGGGTTGAATCTGTCCTGCTTATTACGCAAAAGATATAGCTGAATAATTTTCTGTTTTTCTGGGTGGATGCCAGTTTTGCCATTTAGCTCAGTTGCCTGCATGGCTTGTTTGCAGTTCAATTCCCAAAGTAGGCAAGGTTACTATGAAGGATGCTTCTTCTCAGCCTCTCCCTTCATCTGAGGGGTGGTGCCTCATAGGTTGAACCAGCATCAGATTTCTCTCTCTAATGAGAGAGCAGCCCTAAATTCTCATTAGACTGTGGTGATCTCCAACACCAGTAGCTTCACCATGGGTATGGTTAGTTCTGGAGGATACGTCTTCAGTACTATTTCCGGAATATTCTCAGGGCTCTGGGCGGCATGATGAATCGGTGGTTAGCACTGCTGCCTCACAGCGCCAGGGACCCAGGTTCATTTCCAGCCTCGGGGGATTATCTGTGTGGAGTTTGCACATTCTCCCAGTGTCTGCCTGGGTTTCCTCTGGGTACTCCGGTTTCCTCCCACTTTCTAAAGACGTGCAGGTTAGGTGGATTGGCCATGCTAAATTGTCCATAGTGTCCAGGGATGTGTAGGTTAGGTGCATAAGTTAGGGTAAATATAGAGTAATGGAGAAGGGGAATTGGTCTGGGTGGGTTACTCTTCGGAGGGTCAGTGTGGATTTGTTAAACCAAAGGACCTGTTTCCACACTGTAGGGATTCTATGGTATCTATGGCTCATAACTGTTCCAGTATTAAGTGCCTTCAGCTGTTTCTTGAAGTAAATTGGAATTACGTAGTGATAACAACCATTGTGGTCTTTGAAGTGTTGTTGATTGCTTAAGTGGGCTGTAGTAATTTTCCAGGATTGTTCCAGACATGGTCTTAATGTTTTTGAAGGACATTACACAACTATTAAGTATAAAGTGAATGGATGGGCTCAAAATGCAAATGCCACAAAAAGCCAGGGAATAATAGACTTCAGTGGTCTTTATTGCAACTGTTCAAATGGACCTAAAGCTTTGAATCTACATGGCATTTGGTTCTGTTTCCATGATTTTTGCAATTTGAGTACTTTTGAAAAAAAAGACACATTTTATCTAAATCTTTTTTTGGCACTCAAGTGCAATTCTCAGAAATATCAATTTAAGGGGAACAAGTGTAGACAGTATATGAGTGCAACCGTGAGCAAGTAGACTCTGGTACAGAGAATGCCATGAAGAATACACCACCTAATGACAATTGATGGTTAACTCTAATTGGTCAATTCACTACCCTGAGAAATGAACAAAGAATTGGCTGTTACCTATTTTGATGAATTACAACAGGAACAACGCATGAACACATTCTTCTAGTCATCAAAGTACAAGCAGGTGTTTCACATTGCAAACTTAAATGACAATCTTAAATTCGTTGTCAGTGAAATTATTCACATCCTCAGGATTTTTCAGCAAATGTTGCCCAATTGTAGAATCACATCAAATGATGTACACTTTGTTGTGCATTTTGTAAGCATGTGTTAATTAGGTAAGGGTTGCTGTGAACAAAAGAATGGATATCCTGTTAATCATGACCCACCAATCCTTGGGGTGTGCGGTCAACATACTTTGTTCATACGTGATATTATCCATTTGCATAGGAAGAATGCCCTTTTGGCTTGACAGCAGCACCTGCTAGTGGCAAACATCACTACTTTTGCAAATGCATACTGGCAGCATAAAACTGCTAACTTTCATATACCTCAAAACTTTGAGGTCCCTTAATATCCCAAGATAATTTAAAGTAAACTGGCCACTTTTCAGGACAAAAGGTGACACACTTTGGGTCATTCCTAAGTTTCCATAATATGTAGTAAGAAATGATCTGATCAGTGTAGCTAGTATCCCACAGCATAGCATTTGCCATAGCAGTCGTGCTACCAATCAGGTCCACAGGTCAACCAGTGTCCTACTCTCCTCCACGATAAGTGTTGGCTTTTCTGTTAGATTGGTATTATTGTAAATTGCCCTGATGAGTGCAAGGTTGTTTTTCAGCAATACTAAAGTTCTGTACTCACAAACAACTAACTTTATTGTCCTTACTTTCTGGATTTCACTCGACTTGTTCCAGCATGTTCTCATGCTTCAGCAAATCTGCAGATATGCACCACTAGCACGCGGTCTCGAAAATCTCTTTCTGCATTCTCAGGTCAAACTCTGTTGGATTTTAACAATCTCACTCTTTATGTGCTTCCTCAACACATTAAACAATCACCTGCATAGCTTATGGTTTCCTCCTCTAACTGCTTCTGTATGCATGGTCTCTTTAACTACTTAATGTAAACCTGGTCATTGACTACTGGATGATCAACGGTGTGTATAAATAACCTAATCCGCCTGCCCATCTACAATATTGGGTTGTTTTATATCATCATCTCTCCATTCTGTTTATCTCATTTAATCTCGATCTTGTTATTAATATAGGTTTGCATTGTGTTCATTCATGTGCATGTTTTGGATGGTTCTCCGATATTCAATCTATTATTCCACCCTCTAATTTTGTTATTAATTCTTCGTCTGGTCCTTGTCCTCATTTGGCTATGCAACCCGCCTTCCTTTCCCTGTTCTCTTCACCAACCCCCTTCGCTCATCATTATTCCCTTGCCTTACTTCTGTTTCAGTTCTGTTATGCGCTGGTCTGGTACCTGGTTGAGTTTTGATCATCTGAATAAAAAAATAAGCAGTGAATAATTGCCCATTCACACAATGGCCTGGATTAATTTGATTGCCATATGAGAGTGAGAAAAAAGTTTCCAGTCGCTTTCCCCTCACTGAGTTAGCTTGGGCTCCTTTCTTCTCTCCACCAGGAGATAATACGGTTTAAGGGTTGGGAAGTTTCTGATACACTTATTTTTGTAACTGGATGTGACAGGTTGCATGAACCAGAGACCTTTCCCTGCCAATCATGTTCAAATGTACCACGTGTCTCTTACAGGTTCATGAGGGACCTTCGCAAGGTTAAGTATGCTAACATTATTCTTATTCCAGAAGGGAAGAAGGTAGAAAACAGGAAACTAGGCCAGTTAGTTTGATGTCTGTCATATGGAAGATGTTGGAAACAATTGTTAAAGATTGTAGCTGCGCATTTAAAAAACATGCAAGGGAGACTCATGCTAGATCTCATGGAATACAGGGAGAATTAGCCATTTGGATACAGAACTGGCTCAAAGGTAGAAGACAGAGGGTGGTGGTGGTGGTGGAGGGTTGTTTTTCAGACTGGAGGCCTGTGACCAGTGGAGTGCCGCAAGGATCAGTGCTGGGTCCTCTACTTTTTGACATTTATATAAATAATTTGGATGTGAGCATAAGAGGTACAGTTAGTAAGTTTGCAGATGATTTCAACTTCCCAAATATTGATTGGAAGTTCTTTAGATCAAGTAGATTGGAGGGGCGGTGTTTGTGCAGTGTGTCCAGGAAGCTTTTCTAACTCAGTATGTAAATTGTCCGACCAGAGGGGAGGCCATATTGGATTTGATACTTGGTAACGAACCGGGACAAGTGATGGGCTTGTTAGTGGGTGAACATTTTGGTGATGGTGACCACAATTCTGTGACTTTCACCTTGGTTATGGAGAGAGATAGGTGCGTGCAACAGGGTAGGTTTTACAATTGGGGGAAGGGTAAATACGATGCTGTAAGACAGGAGCATAAGTTGGGAGCATAGGCTGTCAGGGAAGGATGTCGTGGAAATGTGGAACTTTTTCAAGGAACAGATACGACGTGTCCTTGATATGTATGTACCTGTCAGACAGGAAAGAGATGGTCGTGTGAGGGAACCTTGGTTGACGAGGGAGGTTGAATGTCTTGTAAAGAGGAAGAGGGAGGCTTACATAAGGTTGAGGAAACAAGGTTCAGACAGAGCATTGGAGGGATACAGGATATCCAGTAGGAAGCTGAAGAAAGGGATTAGGAGAGCTAAGAGAGGGCATGAAAAATCTTTGGCGGATAGGATCAAGGATAACCCCAAGGCATTTTATGCGTATGTGAGAAACATGAGAATGGCGAGAACGAGGGTAGGTCCGATCAAGAACAGTAGTGGGAGACTGTGTATTGAGTCGGAAGAGATAGGAGAGGTCTTGAACAAGTACTTCTCTTCAGTATTTACAAACGAGGGGGACCGTATTGTTGAAGAGGAGAGTGTGAAATGGACTGGTAAGCTAGAGGAGATACTTGTTAGGAAGGAAGATGTGTTGGACATTTTGAATAACTTGAGGATAGACAAGTCCCCCGAGCCTGACAGGATATATCCGAGGAATATTTGGGAAGCAAGAGAAGAAATTGCAGAACTGTTGGCAATGAACTTTTCGTCTTCACTGTCAAAGTGGGTGGTACCAGGGGACTGGAGTGTGGCGAATGTTGTGCCCCTATTCAAAAAAGGGAATAGGGATAACCCCGGGAATTACAGGCCAGTTAGTCTTACTTCGGTGGTAGGCAAAGTAATGGAAAGGGTACTGAGGGATAGGATTTATGAGTATCTGGAAAGACACTGCTTGATTAGGGACAGCCAGCACGGATTTGTGAAGGGTAGGTCTTGCCTTACAAGTCTTATTGAATTCTTTGAGGAGGTGACCAAGCATGTGGATGAGGGTAGAGCAGTGGATGTAGTATACATGGATTTTAGTAAGGCATTTGATAAGGTTCCCCATGGTAGGCTTATGCGGAAAGTCAGGAGGCATGGGATAGAGGGAAATTTGGCCAGTTGGATAGAAAACTGGCTAACAGGTCGAAGTCAGAGAGTGGTGGTAGATGGTAAATATCCAGCCTGGAGCCCAGTTACAAGTAGAGTTCCGCAGGGATCAGTTCTGGGTCCTCTGCTGTTTGTAATTTTTATTAATGACTTGGAAGAGGGAGTCGAAGGGTGGGTCAGTAAATTTGCAGATGATACAAAGATTGGTGGAGTTGTGGATAGTGAGGAGGGCTGTTGTCGGCTGCAAAGGGACTTAGATATGATGCAGAGCTGGGCTGAGGAGTGGCAGATGGAGTTCAACCCTGTCAAGTGCGAGGTTGTCCATTTTGGAAGGACAAATAAGAATGCGGAATACAGGGTTAACAGTAGGGTTCTTAGTAAGGTGGAGGAGCAGAGGGATCTTGGGGTCTATGTTCATAGATCTTTGAAAGTTGCCACTCAGGTGGATAGAGCTTGTAAGAAGGCCTATGGTGTATTAGCGTTCATTAGCAGAGGGATTGAATTCAAGAGTCGTGAAGTGATGTTGCAGCTGTACAGGACTTTGGTTAGGCCACATTTGGAGTACTGTGTGCAGTTCTGGTCGCCTCACTTTAGGAAAGATGTGGAAGTTTTGGAGAAGGTGCAGAGAAGATTTACCAGGATGTTGCATGGAATGGAGAATAGTTCGTACGAGGATAGGTTGAGAGTGCTAGGCCTTGTCTCATTGGAACGGCGAAGGATGAGGGGTGACTTGATAGAGGTTTATTAGATGATCAGAGGAATAGATAGAGTTGACAGTCAGAAACTTTTTCCCCAGGTACAACAGAATGTTACAAGGGGACATAAATTTAAGGTGAAGGGTGGAAGGTATAGGAGAGATGTCAGGGGCAGGTTCTTTACCCAGAGAGTGGTGGGGGCATGGAATGCGCTGTCTGTGGGAGTGGCAGAGTCAGAATCATTGGCGACCTTTAAGCAGCAATTGGATAGGTACATGGATGGGTGCTTAAGCTAGGACAAATGTTCGGCACAACGTCGTGGACCAAAGGGCCTGTTCTGTGCTGTATTGTTCTATGTTCTATGACACCAAAATTGGAGGTGTAGTGGACAGCGAAGAGGGTTACCTCAGATTACAACAGGATCTCGACTAGATGGGCCAATGGGCTGAGAAGTGGCAGATGGAGTTTAATTCAGATAAATGCGAGGTGCTGCATTTTGGGAAAGCAAATCTTAGTAGGACTTATACACTTAATGGCAAGGTCCTAGGGAGTGTTGCTGAACAAAGAGATCTTGGAGTGCAGGGTCATGGCTCCTTGAAAGTGGAGTCGCAGGTAGATAGGATAGTGAAGAAGGCGTTTGGTATGCTTTCCTTTATTGGTCAGAGTATGGAGTACAGGAGTTGGAAGGTTATGTTGCGGCTGTACATGACATTGGTTAGGCCACTGTTGGAATATTGCATGCAATTCTGGTCTCCTTCCTATCGGAAAGATGTTGTGAAACTTGAAAGGGTTCAGAAAAGATTTACAAGGATGTTGCCAGGGTTGGAGGATTTGAGCTACAAGGAGAGGCTGAACAGGCTGGGGCTATTTTCCCTGGAGCTTTGGAGGATGAGGGGTGACCTTATAGAGGTTTACAAAATTATGAGGGGCATGGACAGGGCAAGGTCTTTTCCCTGGGGTCGGGGGGTCCAGAACTACAGGGCATAGGTTTAGGGTGAGAGGGAAAATATATAAAAGAGACCTAGAGGACAACGTTTTCACGCAGAGGGTGGTACGTGTATGGAGTGAGCTGCCAGAGGAAGTGGTGGAGATTGGTACAATTGCAACATTTGAGGCATTTGGATGGGTATATGAATAGGAGGGATTTGGAGGGATATGGGTCGGATGCTGGCAGGTGGGACGAGATTTGGTTGGGATATCTGGTCAGCATGGACGGGTTGGACCGAAGGATCTGTTTCCATGCTGTACATCTCTATGACTCTATAATCAGGAAGTATTAGCATATGTTTAAGCAATTTAATGGAGTTCTTTGAAGGATTAAGATGCACTATGTAGATGTACTGTACTTGGATTTCCAGAAGGCATTTGATGAGATACCACATCAAAGGTTACTGCTGAAAATAAAAGAGCCACTGAATAGACGTAAATACATTAGCATGGATAGAATTGGCTGGCTGACTGGCGATAAAAGTGCATAAATGGATTGTTGCCTGATCTGCAGGAATCCATTCATCACATTCTGCAAAGTCTGTGCTGGGGCCTCAACTTTTTATGATTTACATCAATGAATTTGATGAGGGAAATGAAGGCATGGTAGTTAAATTCACAGTAGACATAAAGGTGGAAAAGCATGTTGTGGAGAAGACATAAAAAGAGATTGTTGATGGGTGTTAATAAGTTGAGCAAGTGGGCAAAAATCTGTCAGATGGAATATAATTTTGAAAAATGTGAAGCTGTTCATTTTGGAAAAAGGATAAAATAGCACAGTGTTATTTAAACAAAGAACGACAGCCGAATTCAGAGATGGAGAGAGATGGAGTAACAAAGCATTACATGCAGCTGATACTCAAGGCTAATGGCAGTTATCCCTTATTCCAAGAGGAATGTATTATAAAAGTTATGATGTTATGGTTCAGCCATACGTGCATAGGTGAAAACATATCTCAAATACTGTACGCAATTTCGGTCTTATTCAAAGAAGAATGTAAATGCACTGGAGGTTAACTACATTGATACCAGGAATCATTGGGTTATTATATGAAGATACCTTTGACGGTCTGGCTTGTTTCCAATGGAGTTTACAAGAGCGAAAAGAGACTTGATTGAAACGTAGAAGACCCTGAAGGGTCTTGACAAGGTGAATATGGAAAGCATGTTTCTTTCTGTCAAAAACTAGGGGGCTAACAGTCACCCTTTTAGCTCACGAATAAGATTTTCCTTCTTACTAAAATCCTTTGCTTCATGATCTCTGTAGCTGAGGAGTTGACAGACGCCACTATCCACAAGCAGACTTTCACAAACATTTCTTCTAGTAGAGACATATCCTTATTCTCCCGTCTCCAAGAGATGCAAACTGGTGTACAGCACAGTTGCTATTTAGTTCCTGATCTGCTTTCATTATCTTTCTTCTACTCGACCTTTATTTTCTGTCAAAATAGACATTACTCTCGAAACATCTGGGGGAAAGGACTTGTTTACCATACTAGGTAAAAACAATGACTGCAGAGGCTGGAAACCAGATTCTGGATTAGTGGTGCTGGAAAAGCACAGCAGTTCAGGCAGCATCCGAGAAGCAGTAAAACGTTTCGGGCAAAAGCCATACTATAAGCTGCCCTTTTAAATTCCTCTTTCTGTGCTGCTAGATTGCACTGAACTATCCACTTGCAAATTTAGCTGACATTTGGCCTGAAGTAAGAATATACTTCAGTTGTCTGGTGATACCACTTGAACACTGCCATAAAAAAGGCATGTTGCCAAAGCTTTTCATCTTGTACTCATCAGAACAAACAAAAGAATCCTAATATCAAACAATCACAACAACTCATACACAGGTGAAAAAGTGTACTATTGGTTAGCTAGTCGGCTAAAATTGGTCAAGGTGTTGCCATAGATAAAGCAGTGGCGAATTATACGATTCCCAAGTTTATTAAAAAAAAGGCACAGAAAAGGCACAGGCTTGAACATATTATTTTCATTCAGAAATGGGTCACTATTTGTCAATGTATGCTGCTTCTAACAGGTGTAATATTAGCCATGTTGCAAACTTACAAGAAGAGTCATATTGGAACAAGAACTCTGTCCTCCCTCCACTGATACTGCTAGATCTCCCAAAATTTTGCAAACCTTTAGTTTTACCTCAGACTTCAAGAATCTGCAATATTTTATTTCACTCTCTGAGTTTGAGCATTTGCCTCAAAATGGTTGCTATTGTGATAGCTATTAGTCCACCCAAGAATGTTCACCAAATGCCACCCAATTGTAAAATCATACAAAACAGATATTTTCATTTTGGATTTTTCCCAGCATGCACTTGTTGAATATCATCTGCATTCTATGTATTAAAGACAATCAAAGGAACCTGTTGTTTGATTTGATCAGCCAATCATTGAGACATATGGCCTCTGTACAAGGCATCTTATCAGACTTTAAATTCATGATACAAACATTTCCTAATTCCGCAATGGCAAATTTCTTTTGGACTGATGGTAGGATTCTGTTGGAGGAAAATACCACTCATATGGTCACTCGTAAGTGAAATGGTCCACACAGCTTGTTGTTCAAATTTTTGATATGCTTTGTCTTTGTGAGATAACTTGAGGATGATGGAGAGTGGACACCACTGGAAATGGCAACTTTTGATCCATTTACAAATTTCAATGCTGATTAATTTCAATACGCTAGATACATAGCTATACATTCCAAGTACAGGCTGACTGAATCAAACAGTATATTACTTCAGTGGAAATAACAGGCAAGAGTACTGACAATATTCATCGAGCCCCATACTTGCAAAGTGATGTCAGGACAGAGGGAGGATCCAATTGGACATATCTGAAGCATGCAGCATACTGCTACAGCAACATCTTTGATGATCTTACAGGGGTAAGCACGATCTCATTCTGAAGGAATGTTTCAAAACACTGACTTTGCTTTCTTTCCACAGTTGCAGCCGGACCTGCTGAGTTCTGCAGCAATTCTGTTTTTGTTTCAGATTTTCAGCATCTGTAGTTCTTTGTCTTATATTACCACTATCTCCATAACTTCAACTCAAAAAGTGTGACAGGAAATTCAATGTCCACTGGCTCAAGGTCTCTGCAAAGAAAGACCTGCTCAGTCAACTTTTTGACCCTCAAGAGCAGGAACCATAGGATGTCCACAACAACTTGTCTTGGTTGATCCTCCATCCCAATGCCATATTTTTAGTTTCTCCCAATACCCCTTGATGCATTTAAAATCTAGAAATTTATCTATTTCTTTCTTGAATATATTCAGTGACTTGGCCTCAACCTTCTGTGGTAGAAAACTGCTCAGGTTCACAATCCTTAGAGAGACTAGATATTCCTCGTCTCAGTCGTAAATGGTCTATCCAGTATTGTGAGACTGGGTCCCCTGGTTCTGGTCTCCCAAATAAGGAAATCATCATCCCTGCATTTAGTTTTTCCAGCCCTATTAGAATTTTATTTATTTCAATTAGATCCCTCTCACTCTTTTAAATTCTAATGATTATAAGCCCAGTCAAAGAAATCTCTCCTGATAGGACAATGCTACCATTCCTAGCACGAGCGTAGTTAACTTCTGCTGCACTCACTCTTTGGCAAATCTATCTTTTCTGAGGTATGGAGGTCAAAACTGCACAGAATACTCCAGGTGTGGCCTACCAAAGATCTGTATAACTGCAGGATGACCTCCCTACTTCAGTACTCAAATCCTCTTGCAAGGAAGGCTAATATATCATTTGCCTTCCTAATTGTTTGCTGCACCTGCCTGTCTACTTTTATTGATTGGTGTACAAGGACATCCATATCCCTTTGTGCATCCATACTTCCTAATATATCATTTAAATAATACTCTTTCTTTCTGCTTTTTACAAAGTGTATAACTTCACACTTCAATGAAAGAGCTAGATAAATTGGATAACCTAAATAAGGTAAGCTATTACAAGGTCTGAGGAAGGGTTACTGGATCCGAAACATTCACTCTGCTTTTTCTCCACAGATGCTGACAAATCTGGTGAATTTCCCCGACAATTTCCGTTTTTGTACAACTTCACATTTAGCCACATTGTACTGTGTTTACTCACTCACTCAACTTGTCTAAATCACCTTGAAGCTTCCTTGCTGCCACCTCACAACTCATGATCTCACCCAGTTTTGTATCATCAACACACTTGAAAATGTTGCATTTGGTTCCCATCCAGGTCACTTATAGTGAACAGTGGGGCCCAAGCACTGATCCTTGCAATCCCCTGGTTTATTTAATCCTTAAATAAAAACTGAAAGAACTGTGGATGCTGGAAATCAGATACAAAAAATGAAATTGCTAGAAAAGCTCAGCAGGTCTGGAGGCATCTGCAGAGAGAAATCAGAGTTAACATTTTGGGTCCAGTGAACCTTCCTCAGAACCACTTAACCCCATTCTTTCCTATCAGTTAACCAATTTTGATTCATGTCAAAATATTATCCACTATCCCATCTGTTTTAATTTTGCCAAATATTCTCTTGAGGGATCTTATCAAAAGCCTTCTGAAAATCCAAATAAAACATATGTACTGGCCACCCTCATCCATTCTGCTCAATATATTTCCCCAAAAAATTTCAGTAGATTTGTTAAGCATAATTTAGGATCATAAAACATAGGAGCAGGAGTAGGTCATTCAACCCTTCGAGGTTGTTTCATCATTCAATATGACCATGGCTAATTATCCTGCTCAGAAGCATGTACTGGGAGCAACTGTTCTGTGGGAAGGGCACTATAGACATGTGGAGACTATTTAAGGAACAGTTGTTGCGAGTGATGCACAAATGTGTCCCTCTGAGACAGGCGAGAAGGGGTAAGATAAAGGAACCTTGGATGACAACAGTGGAGGAGCTTCTCGTCAAAAGAAAGAAGGCAGCTTACCTAAGGTGGAGGAAGCAAGAGTCTTGCTCAGCTCTAGAGGATTACAGGCAGGCGAGGAAGGAGCTCAAAAATGGTCTGAGGAGAGCCAGGAGGGGGCACGAAAAAGGCTTGGCAGGAAGGATTAGGGAGAATCCAAAGCCATTTTACACGTATGTGAGGAATAAGAGAATGATCAAATAAAGACTAGGGCCGATCAGGGATAGCATAGGGAACATGTGTAGAGAGTCTGAGGAGGTAGGGGAAGCCCTAAATGAGTTTTTTTGCTTCTGTCTTTACTAAAGAAAAGGAATGAAACCATTGAGGAGCAGGTAAGCATGCTGGAACAGATAGAGATTGAGGAAGCTGATATACTGAAAATTTTGACAAACATTAAGATTGACAAGTCGCCAGGGCCAGTCCAGATTTGTCCTCAGCTGCTTTGGGAAGCGAGAAATGTGATTGCTTCACCGCTTGCAAAGATCTTTGCATCTCGCTCTCCATCAGAGTCGTACCAGAGGACTGGAGGGAGGCAAATGTAATTCCTCTCTTCAAGAAAGGAAATAGGAAAATTCCCGGCAATTATAGACCAGTCAGTCTCACGTCTGTCGTCTGCAAGGTGTTAGAAAGGATTCTGAGGGATAGGATTTATGACCATCTGGAAGAGCTGAAGATGTGTTGCTGGAAAAGCGCAGCAGGTCAGGCAGCATCCAAGGAACAGGAGAATCGACGTTTCGGGCATAAGCCCTTCTTCAGGAATGACTTTCCTCATTCCTGAAGAAGGGCTTATGCCCGAAACGCCGATTCTCCTGTTCCTTGGATGCTGCCTGACCTGCTGCGCTTTTCCAGCAACACATTTTCAGCTCTGATCTCCAGCATCTGCAGTCCTCACTTTCTCCTCGACCATGGCTTGATTAAAGGCAGTCAGCACAGCTTTGTGAGGGGCAGGTCATGCCTCACAAATCTTATTGAGTTCTTTGAGGATGTTGCGAGACATGTTGATGAGGGTCGAGCAGTGGATGTGGTGTATATGGACTTCAGTAAGAGACCCAGTAAGGTTCCCCATGGTAGGCTCGTTCAGAAGGTCAGGAGGAATGGAATACAGGGAAATTTAGCTGTCTGGATACAGAATTGGCTGGTCGACAGAAGACAGCGAATGATAGTGGAAGGAAAATATTCTGCCTGGAAGTCAGTGGTGAGTGGTGTTCCACTGGGCTCTGTTCTTGGGCCTCTACTCTTTATAATTTTTATTAATGACTTGGATGAGGAGATTGAAGGATGGGTCAGCAAGTTTGCAGACGACACAAAGGTTGGAAGTGTCGTTGACAATATAGAGGACTGTTGTAGGATGCAGCGTGACATTGACAGGATGCAGAGATGGGCTGAGAGGTGGCAGATGGAGTTCAACCTGGATAAATGCGAAGTGATGCATTTTGGAAGGTCGAACTTGAAAGTTGAGTACAGGATTAAAGACAGGATCCTTGGCATTGGGGAGGAACAGCGGGATCTTGGTGTGCAGGTACATAGATCCCTTAAAATTGCCACCCAGGTGGACAGGGTCGTTAAGAAAGCATATGGTGTTTTGGCTTTCATTAACAGGGGGATTGAGTTTAAGAGCCGTGAGATCTTGTTGCAGCTCTATAAAACTTTGGTTAGACCGCACTTGGAATACTATGTTCAGTTCTGGTCACCCTATTATAGAAAAGATGTGAATGCTTTGGAGAGGGTTCAGAGGTTTACCAGGATGCTGCCTGGAACGGAGGGCTTATCTTATGAAGAGAGGTTGACTGAGCTCAGACTTTTTTCATTGGAAAAAAGTGGGAAGAGAGGGGACCTAGAGGTGTACAAGATAATGAGAGGCACAGAGAGAGTTGATAGCCAGAGACATTTTCCCAGGGCAGAAATTGTTAACACGAGGGGTCATAGTTTTAAGCTGTTTGGCGGAAAGTATAGAGGGGATGTCAGAGGTGGGTTCTTTATGCAGAGAGTCGAGAGAGCATGGAATGCGTTGCCAGCAGTAGTTGTGGAAGCGAGGTCATTGGGGATATTTAAGAGACTGCTGGTCATGCATATGGTCACAAAAATTTGAGGGTTCGTACATTAGGTTTACCTTACATGAGGATTAATGGTCAGCACAACATCGTGGGCTGAAGGGCCAGTTCTGTGCTGTACTGTTCGATGTACCCTGTTCTCGCTTCCTCCCCATAGCCTTTAATCCCTTTAGCCCTGAGAACTGTAACGAACTCTTGATCTCCCTCACCTAGGGGGAGGAGAGCATTCGAACAGATCTGAAATGCCTTAATCGTGACTTGCTTCAAGAAAAAAGACTGATTTCAGTAACTGGACAGGGGTCTTCCTGATGTCCACCACAGGAGACACATTAAAGAGAATTTTTGCAATCAGCTCTTCCCAGTGGCTGAAGTAATCCTATTGGAGGCAAAATATGGATTTCTTCCATCAAGAGAATCAGTGGACATGATCTGCACAGCAAGTCAAGCCATGTAAAGTGCACAGGACACCAGAAAACGTTACACATGGCCTTCAACTTCACAAAGTCCTTCAATTCTTTAAAACAGAATGGATTATGGAGCATCCTTTTAAAATTTTGCTACTTACAGTAATTTAACCCCATTTTTCATAAAACCCACAAACTGTGATCCTCATGAATAGATTGAGCAGGCACCCAATGTGTGCGCAAATTGGAGTTAGACAAAGCTGTGACATTGCAACTGCACTCTTTACCACCCATCTCGCAATAATACTCCATGCAACATCCATGAAACTTCCCACTGGAGTGGAACTTCCCTACAGGTCAAAGGGGAAACTGCTCAACTTGTGTCATCTCCAATCTCGGAACAAGATCACCCCGATCTCTTCATTGAGCTGAAGTAGGCAGACAATACTTGCAATGCGCACATTCAGAGGCCAAGCTCCAAATGAATTCAGAGGCATGAAAGAATAGGCCTCAGGCTAAACATTCAGAAAACAAAATTCATTTTCTGCTGCACAACGCTGTCCCAGCTTTTAAGAGCAACAGCAAGTCACTGAAGTGAAGCAATTTTCATACCTTGAAAGCTTTCTTTCACCAATGATAAACATTGATCAGCAAATTCAACCTCCAGAATGCCAATGCAACTAGCAATCATATGATGAACAAAGTACTTGATGACATAGATCTGAAATTCAGCAACAAGCTCCTGGTCTACATGGACCATGTATGTTTAATAACTCAAATTCTTCGATAAATATCATCTATGCCTGTACAAAAATTCTGCAAATACATGACAGACTAAGTGTCCACTTTCATGTCAACACCCCCGAAGGCCATGTTATTATTAAACAGCTGCACAAGGAGGGCCACATCACCCACAAGCATTACACAGGACTTCCAAACCAAGCTCTCGACTTGAAGCTACGTTGTGACAAGCAGATACCAGAAGGCAGAGAGGGACAGCTTCATCTGAACAAATGAAGTATCCCCACTGATTTATGACTTGTCCAAGACTGCCCAAACTGCAGAAGAAGCATCCACAAAGATGCCAACCAAGTCGAGCATCTCAAACAGGTCCAGATGGAGGCCCGATGTAAACAGTGGCGTGTGCGTGTGTGTGAAAACCTGAAAATACCATCCACTCATCTCTTCAAATTTGTAGCTGCAGGGGTGTGTGGATCCATTGTTAAATTTTAGTCACACCAAGATCCATAAATCTGGAGTAGAAGGAAGTCATCCTCAGTCTCAAGGACTGAAGAGTGGAAAAAACAAAAACTTAGAAGCTGACCCTTTGGTGCAATTCTGCAACTGGTCAACAGTTGCTGAACAATCCTTTGTGTACGAATAGCTACAGTAACAATTGGTTGAGCTTGTAATAGGATTCATTTATACTCGCTAGAAGAGGCATTCCTTCCGACAGAGGTACCCATTCTCTGCTAACAAAAGGAATGCGCTCGGGCATCGAGTCTTTATTGAATTACCTAGGAGTATTGGGGGGGGGCATAGTTTACTGCTGCTTTGCCCATTCCTTGGCAATGCTTGCCAACTAATCAAAACTCTGTTCTGCTATCGTAATTGTTTGAAAGTTGGTCTTGATAAACGCAAGGTGAAAAGCTTTGACAACATGTTTCTCTTTTCAGCAATGACCATTCTCTTTACATTAGCAGTTATAAGCTGTAAATCATGATGAAAGGACAATGACAAAATCAAAGTAGTAAACTATGGAATGGCTTTGTGAAATGACATAGGTTATGCTGGATAATATTGGTATTCTAAACATACTCATTGCAGACTTCTTTGGTCCCGAAGATACCATGCCAAAAAGTTCACCATCGTCAACTCCAAACTCAGTAGCATCTTCAAAATCATCTCCCTCACTGTCACTGACCATGTGAACATCAGTGCACTGCATGAAGAATTGAAAACAATTAATGTTAATAAACTTAACATTGACGCATTCAAAACAGTAATTAAAGCCAACTATGATCGGAAAGGAAAACAAGCTGGCAAGAAAGTTAAAATATTTGAGCACAACAAAGGAGCATTAAATAACTAAAACAAAAAGCAAAACATACAAATCAAAGATATTGCATTTTCTTTATTGATTTTCTTCATTACTCCTATCAAGAAATCTGCATGGCAGCACAAGTGACCTGCCCTGTTGAAATAGTGACACCAAACTTTAATCTCACAACTCACAATTTAGCACAACCTGAAATTAGATAAACTGGTGCGCAATTTCACGGTTTACTTCCATTTCAAGTTCCCAGCTTTTCTTGGGATCCATTTAAGAAATATCAAGTATGCAAGGTTAAATGAGGCTTTTTTAAAAAAATTACCACTAATATTTAAATAATCATGTCCACAACAAATGCCAACCTAACTATAATGGTTCCACAATCCCGATATAGCCTTTGCTTGGAATATATAAATTTATATCTTAGACGATTTGGAAAAGACCAGACCATTTTAGACAATGTGAAAAAAACTGGAAGGTATTGAAATTAAGGGACTTTGGCAGTCCCATGATGGTTGACAAGCAATTGTAGTTGGCCTTGTTTTGCTGCATTGAACACTTGGGAAGGGCAGAAAGAAAAGTAATAACATGGCAGACATTTGAAAAAAAACAGCTGTAAAGAAGCAGCTCTCTCTCTCCCCGGTTGAATTTGCAAATCTGTGTATTAAAAGTTTACATCTCAATATTTGGACTATCTTTGCCAATCCAAAAAAAGAGCTAAGCTGTGACATTTATTCAAATGTCTAGGTCTAATTGGATTTCCATCTGAACTAAAACTTGGTCTGAAAGATTTTGCAGCAGTCTACGACTGCCAGAGGTTCAGCTTGATCCACAAGAACCTCAGTTTTTGAGAGAATTCATCAAACTTTTCTATTGTTTCACAGAGCACTGGAAAATAATGGGCGTTTTTCCACTTTTTTAAACATACTTTCTCTGCAGAGTCTAATGTCTTTGTTGGATTAAGGGGATACAATTCTCTTTCTGGATTATTGTTTAGTTATTAACTAGTTTGGCAAATTGTTTGAGGAATAAGTTCTGCTTCTAATAAATGAGATTTTTTTGAGTTTGTTCACACATCCGGTGAAAATGTCTTATCTTCTGAATGTAATACACTCGGGAATCAATTGACCATTTCAGTGATTGCATTAACACATTCATATAAGTAGAGTGCAACTTGAGGAGTAGCAGAACTTAATTCTCAGTGCATCTCTCTCATCACTTCTTCTGTGAAAACTAAGGCAAGTACTTGTCTAGCATCTCTGTCACATTTTCATGTACCTTCCCCCACTCTTCATTCCATAGTGGCCTGATCACTACTTTGCTAGTCCTCACAATACTAATCTATCCATAAAATATTTATTTATAATCACTTCTTGAGATTTTTGCTTTCCATTCACTGGAGTTCGTAATATTTCATGACATTTTTCAGTATCAATTACACTTGTCCTGGTTCTAAAGTCTTAAAGCTTATAGTATTTTCTAAAATTTCTGGCCTCTTCACACAACTGATGCCAAACTTTAAATACACACCTTTTACCACCTTCTTGAATTGGAACTGACAGAAGCAGGGAAAGACTTAACATGCTGATAAAAAGGAAATCAAATATCCAGTGCATTTTTTTTTGGATTCATCTCCTGTCCTTAAAAGTACTTACTCTAACAGATATACAGCTCTCTACTCTCGCTTATAAGTCACTAAATGCCTTCCCTTGAAGTAAACTGAAAAATACTTTAGTACCCTGTGTGCTAAGAGGTTCCCAGCCAGTGATGCACTCCTTCCTTCCACATAGGTGACCTTCACACATCGGGAATCATGCATAAAAATGAGCACCAGACACTTCAATTACTTGTATTCTGCCAATCCAAGGGGACGAAAGATGATCAGGGGCTGTTTTTGCATGTGTTGATGTTAAAATCAGATAAGCCATGATCTTATTCAATGGTGGAGCAAGCCCAAAGGGCCCAGTGATCTACTCTTGATCCAAATGTTTGTGCGTCATTTATGCCAATTTTTGAACCTACTTCCTCTGTCTCTACATCTATGCCCTCTTGTTCAAGACTGTCCCAAAAAGGGGAATATCTGTTCAATGTCCACCATATCAATTCCCTTCAGCATTTTATATACTTCAATCAGATTGTCCCCTCATTCTTCTGATCTCCAGCGTTTACAAACCCAAGCTATTTAACAGCTCCTTATATGACAGCCCTTTCATCCCTGGAATCATTCCGGTGAATCTCTTCTGAACTGCCTCAAATGTCACCACATCATCCCCCAAGTAAAGAGACTAAAACTGGACACAGTATTCTAGGTGTGTTCTCAAAAACACCTTATATAATTGTAACAACATTACTTTTATAATCCAGTCCTTTTCCAATAAATGCAAAGATTCCATTTGTCTTTCTTATTGCTGTATACGCTGTACCTGCATACTCACTTTCTGCAATTCACTCACACTCTACGAACATTAAAATAATAATTCGCCCTTTTCTTTTTACAGCCAAATTCAATAATCTTGCACTTATCTACATCAAACTTTATTTGCCGGTTTTTGGCCCATTTAGACTATCAATATCCATCTGTAAACTTTATATCCTCATCACCGTCTGCTTTCCCACCTATTTTAGTATTACCCACGAATTTTGCTATGTTACAGTCTGTCCCTGCTTGCAAATCATTTATATAGATTGTAAACAGTTGAGGTCCAAGAATTGAGCCTTGCAGCACCCACTAGCTATAGTTCACCATCCAGAGAAGGACCAATTTATTCCAATCCTCTGTTTTCTGTCAGTCAAGCAATCCTCTATCCATGTCAATACTCTACCTCTAACCCCATGATCTAACCTTCTGGATTCATCTTTTATGCAGCATTGAGTCAAAAGCCTTCTTGAACTCTCGATATATCACATCCACAGGTTCGCCATTATCCACCTTACTGGTTACATCCTCATAGAACTCCAGCAAGTTTAGCAAGCACAATTGGCCTTCATGAAACAGTGCTGACACTGGTGAATTGAGCTTTGTTTTTCCAAGTGTTCAGTTATCCCTTCCTTCATGATTCACTCCAACAATTTCCCCACTACAGAGGTCAAATTAGCAGGTCTATAGTATTTGAAGAACCGAGGCTAAAGCGTTGAAACAAAATAATAATTGATGCCTCATTTAAAGTATTCAAATTTTTAAAATATATTTGCATTACAATGTAAAGAAACATGTATTGAACAATGTCCATTTTTATTATGTGAGTACAATATAATCAGAATCAAAGGCAAACTAATAATATAAAGTAATCCAATCTCTTCATTAATTATTCAGAGTCATCAATGAATAGAATCTGCAAGTTCATTACTTATAAGCACAGCAGTAAAGCTGCAGTGGGTTTAGTTAGAAAGGGTGAACCAAACACAGTTTAAGAAAATAGTGTGCATTTCTCATCTGCACACAAAAAGATAAGTTAGAATACAATGACTTAAGAACTTTACGAAACGTAGGTAGCTTTTACTGAAGACAACTAATGGTAACATTAACAAGAACGTTTTACTAACATTTCAAATTTTGTGTTGTCTTTCCTCCCGACTCTTAAATACTATCAGAATAGCAGGTGAATCAGAGTCACACCAGTCGCACCTCATGCTGCTCAATGAATGCTTATTTTACAAGTGTGTTAATACAAATGTATCAGCAAACACAAATGGCAATGGTGATTCGGGGAGAAGCTTTTTTTTTAAATACAACAACTTGTGTGTTAGGATTTGCATTGTCACAGAGTGGTGGGGGCCAATGTACAGTTTCCAAAAGGATAATCACCGAAAGAGAATGAATTTGCAGGGTTACGGGGAAAGGACAGGAACAAGTTGAGATGCTTTTGCAAGCACTGATGTGACAGATGAAATTACCACCTTCTGCGTTCTAACCATATGATAATTCTATAGGATGTCTTCTTTCACAAAAAAAGTAGCAAATTCACAGCTTCAGGTTTTAAATTAAATGGAAGTAAAAAGAAAACAATTGCTTTACCTCTTCAGAGTGTTCTCGGGTTTGTGTAGGTGAAGGTCTTTTACTGACTGTTAGTCGGTGGCAAGGATAATTGAGTCCAACAGCAGCCAAAGTAACCTACAAATTGGTTGAGTCAGAGTGAGATTAAAATTAAACTATTAGGCAGTACACGCATCTCAAAGATAGATAAACACAATTTTTATGATCTTCCAGTTTCCAGATTTATTTAGAAATAATTTATCCAAAAATAACTTTGAACATTGGTATTTTGTTCCTGGCTTATATGCTAAACCTAAAGAAATCACCCATTTGGCCTCAGCTGGAGTAGTGTACAGAAGTCTGGATACCACACTTTAAGAAGAATGCAAAGACCTTGAACAGGGTACAAAAGAGGTTTGTTAAGTAAGGTCATACCTGGGATAAAGTGGAGAGATTCACATTCGAGGAGAGAAATGTAAGGACAGACCTGATGTAGGAATTCTAATTACACAGGTTTTGATACAGCTAATAGAAAGAAACTGTTTTCTATGGAGCGTGGGTTACTAACCAGAGGTCACTAATTTCAAAGAATTGCAAAAACAACAGGAAGACTATTCACAGGGATTTATCAGGATCTGGAGCATCTGAAAGGGTAGCAGAAAAAGGTTCCATAGGAACATAGAAAGAGAACTGGACATGCACTTGAAGAGGACTAATTTGTTCGGTTATCGGGAAACATCTGAAGTGCCAGAGTAAGCAGGAATGCTCTTTCAAATTACCAGTTTGGGGGAAAGGACTATTCTTTAAGATTTATCCATATTTCTAACCTTGTATTATTTTCAGACATATCAATAAATAGAAAAAGAGAGCCTTCATTTAGTTGAAGATTTAGCATCTATTTTACTACTGCACAAAACAGCAAATATCTGATGCTCCTTTCTCTTCCAGCCATCCACAATTCCAGTGACAACAAGATACCACCTTCACAACAGTTACAGATCCATGGTAACGCTATTGGCACAACATTTGAAATTTGCCACACAGTGAAGAGACTAACAGTATAAGCTGAATTTTAACATCATATAAGCAGTACTATAAAGGTTTGCTCTATCTTACTTATTTCCTTCTCTGAGGAGATAGGCAATGTAAATTTTCAGACTGGCAAACCAATGGTAAATATCTAAAAACTCTGAGTGCAAGTTTCCCTCCAATATTTAAAAACAACTATTTCTTCCTTTCCAAAATTCCTCAATGGTTTTCTTTGTTCGAAGACTCATCTAAATGGTGTAAATGAGATTCGAAATGAAGCAACAGAGCACTGGCTGTTCATCATTGGTTGATGATCCATTTCTGTACTAGCCACAGTAATTTATTCGGTCACCTTGTATTTTTCTTACCCACAGACTGATGAATATTTGACTTTCTTCTGGACACAATATGATTTTCTCATTCAAATTTTTTATGCATGTGCCTTTTCTATTCTCAGATATCAGGTAAATCTCTTCATTTCCTCCCCTCAGGATAACAATGCTCGACTTGGTCACTGTTGTACATTTCAATATGCTACAAACATTGCTCTGTGCCAGTTGTTTTTCATTCTTCACGTCCATTTTTAAAAATACAAGCACTTCATTTGTGTTGGACTTTTCTATCTTGTATTCACATTTCTAACAGGTGACAGAACATTCCTAAATTTTCTCTGCATGGACTGGAGCATTAAACAGCCTTTCTACTAAAGTTGATTGCATATTTTTCATACAAAATGTAAAATCAGGCTTCGCAGACTATATCTCATACACATTTGCAAGCTTTAGTCCATTTTCTTTAAGCCATATCTTAGCTTGGCTGTAACATGATAATCTTTGGCACTGAGGCATCATAAGCTTGAGGATTCGAGTTCCATTTAAGGACTTGCAGGACTTGTACAGAAACTAACATTTCATGATTGATTTCAATTTAATTATCATATTATCAAAGTACATTTATTGATTAATCTCACACAATAATATTCTGCTTAAGGGTAGCCAATGTAGATCTTCACACCATAACATTAAATGACTCTGATTAGCTTAATTTGAAAAGCACCATGGGTGAAGACAATAATCTTATGTTTAGAGTTACAGCTGTAAGGCTGAAACACATCAGTTTTGTTTCGATCCAGATTCCCAAGAAGGAAGAAGACAGAGAGAGTATACTCCTGGCTTGTCAAGGAATCAACCAAAGCTGTGTCCTTGTACTGATGTAAGTATAAAGGTAAAGTTGCCATGGTTTGACTGAACCAACTTGGGTGCTCTCTCATTAGAGAGACACAACTGATACTATTTTAACCTATGGGTCACCACTGCTCAGGCAAAGGGAGAGGTTGAGAAGGACAGTCCTTTGTGGTAAGCTCAGCCAGTGCAGGAATTGAACCCACATTGTTGTTGTCATTCTGCATCGCAAACCAGCTGTCCAGCTAACTGATCTAACCGATCCCTATTTGAAGCATAGCAACTGAATAAATATAACTTGGTATTAGAGCTAACTTTAAGTGTTTAAGTTTGTAATCGCCTAATCACTGAGACTTTAAAACAATTTATAGAGCTGAAAATGTGTTGCTGGAAAAGCGCAGCAGGTCAGGCAGCATCCAGGGAACAGGAGAATCGACGTTTCGGGCATAAGCCCTTCTTCAGCCCTGAAGAAGGGCTTATGCCCGAAACGTCGATTCTCCTGTTCCCTGGATGCTGCCTGACCTGCTGTGCTTTTCCAGCAACACATTTTCAGCTCTGATCTCCAGCATCTGCAGACCTCACTTTCTCCTCAACAATTTATAGAGACAAGTATCTTCTGCATTAGTTTTGCCTTTAAAGTATAAAGGGTAGCAATCGGTTTTCTAGCATTCCAACAGCAAAAACAAAACCATACAGAACAAAGACTCTTGGAAGGGAAAACAAATTGTTAGTGATAAGTGAATGTTTCATTTATGGGAATTCTGTCAATTTAGGCAACATTGAAACATGAGCTCGAAGGTGTCAACCATTGCCTCCCAACTGAAAATGCTTCCCCTTTTTTAAACAATGAAGTCAAGAATATTTCAAGTTGTCCTATTATTTAAGTAAACTGACAATAACAAAAGAGGATCAAACCATGGATAATTGACAATTTAAGGAATTTAAGGCAAGTCAAAAGATAATGGGAGATAACATCAGTCAATGTTTGTCACCTTTAAGAACCAATTAAAGATTAATCATGCATCGTTTAAACTAATTAGCATGAACTCTCATCCAACCTAGGCCTATCAAACTTAACAATGTAATTGATCACATCATGGTCTGTAGTTTAGAAATAAGTTATTAAGCAACAGTTATACAACAAGGAATGCACAGGAAGAATTTTGAAGTTATCCTACTTCCAACCAAGAGTGGAAGACCTTCGATGCATTGGAAACAGACCAAGAAACCAAATGTTGACCTGTGCTCTGGATTCAACTGGAAAACAAGAATCATCACACCTCCATATAGTTGCTGCTCTGCTTTGATAGGTATTATTTATAATCTAAGTTAAAATCCCTCAGTTACTGCACTAACCTGTTTCCTTATTGGTTAAAATCTTAAACGAGCAAATTAATATTGGAATTTGAGTATAGGACCTGTAAAATGTATGGGCTTGAGCACAAAAATATAGGCTGACACTCCAGCACAGTGCTGAAAAATGCCATACTGTCAGAGCTGCTGTCTTTCTGCTGAGATATTAAACCAAGACTTCAAGTGTCCTGAGGCAAAAGTTCATTATGCCCAACAAATACTGGGGATACAAGAAATTCCTCAATCACCATTATCATTTTACTAACATTGCAGCAGAGACTACACCTCAAACTTACTTAACTGATATATTGTTCTCTTTGCAGACAAACTTAAGAGGTATAATTGCACAGAACATTTCTAAATATATAAATTAAAGTAATTCTAAATGAGTAGTCAACAAGACTTATGCTTCCAAATGACAGTTACCCAAATTAACTTTAACAATAAAAAATATGAATTATATAGGGTCTTTAGGAGACTAAAAAATTTCAGGTGTCTTAAGTCCATATCAAACAAAATTCGGCACTTAGCCACTTAAAAACAGAATGTCAGAGCTTAGATTCTACCCAGCTGAATGCAGAGCTGCCAATAGTGGTTTGAAGTAGTTTGAGTATGAACAGGAGGCTAGAATTGGAGAAGTATTAATGTTACAGGTGAATGTAGGGATGGACAAGGGACAAGGTCATGGAAGGATGTGAAAATAAAGATGAATACTATTGTTGGTTATGTGATGTAGGGTGAGTGAGAGAGAGAAAGAGAGAGAGAGAGATATAGAGACAGAGAGAGAGAGATACAGAGAGAGAGAGATACAGAGAGAGAGAGATACAGAGAGAGAGAGATACAGAGAGAGAGAGAGAGAGATACAGAGAGAGAGAGATGCAATCTTCTTCTGGATAAGGTCCCTGACCTGAAAGGAGTAAATGAGGTCCCTACTGGGCAATCATACTTGCGACTCAACTGATCAAAGGACATCATGACCACCCGGTCAAATAAATCTCCCAGACAAGAGATTCCCCTGGATGCCCATAACTTAAGACCAGAATCTTGGCATTTCTACTATAGGAGAGAGAGAAGAGGTTTCAGATAAACTGCCTTCGCTTTGTCGCATCACTCTTCGCATTTAGACCGTATTGATGACAATTGGGTTCTGACAATAATCTGTGACTATCCTCATCTTATCCATAAATAACAGATAAATAAGTGGGCACTTCGCCTGCAAGGCCTCAATATCCAGCCATATTGACCTTGGATCCTCACAAGCCCAATCATTCACAAAAGATAATAGGGAGCTTATTTGATACCTCTTGATGTCTGGAAAGTCTACCCTCCTCCACCCCAAAATTCCCTGGGGAAACTGCAGTTTAGCAATCTTAATGAGAAGCTGCCTGTGACACCAAACAAAAGAACAGAGCTAACATCTGGGTTTCTGTAACGTTTGCCGAGGCAACATCAGAGGGAGCATTTACATGGGATATAATAACCGAGAAAAAATATTCATTTTGATAAGAGCCATTCAGCCTAACCAAGATATTGGAAGAACTTTCCAACGCTGAAGCTCGATAAGGTAGGATCAAGTGCACAAAGTTAGCCTTATATAAGTCGTCAAAGGTGGGAGTAATGAAAATGCCGAGGTACAGAAAACCTCCCTGTGACCACCTAAAAGGGAATCGCATTTCACCTTTAAGATCGGGTATTCCTGAGACATGGCCTCCGACTTCAAAAAAATTAATCTTATTTCCTGAGAACAAGCCAAATAAATTGATACATTGTATTAAATGAGGCATAGACGCTGCCGGATTTGATAGGAAAAGGAGAACACCACCTGCACTGAGTGTGATCTTATCCGCCCCTGATCCCACATCTGGGGTAACTATATTGGGGTCCCTTCGGATAGGCTTCGCCAACGGCTCAATCACCAGCGTGAACAACAGTGGTGAGAGGGGACAACCTTGTCAGCTGCCTCTACCGACATTAAAATGATTAGATCTTATGCCATAAGTAAGGACCGCTGCCATAGGATCACAATATAGCACTTGTACCCATCTGGTAAAGACCTAACCGAGAACAACATGCTCCAGAGCACAAAAAAGATTCCGCCACTGCACCCAGTCAAATGCCTTCTCCACGACAAGAGAGACCACCAAGCCCGGAACAGACCTCTGCTGACACACCTGGACCATGTTCAGTACTCTTCTAACGTTATTAGAGGACCTATGGTCCTTAATAAAACCTGTCTGGTCCTCCTTTACAAAAAGAGCAACACCTTCTCCAATCTCAACGCGAATGTCTTAGGTAAAATTTTGAAATCCGAGTTTAGCAGTGAAATAGGCCTGTATGAAGCACAGTCCTCCAGGGCCTTCCCCTCTTGAGAATGAGAGAAATATTAACTTCTCTCAGAGAGTGGGAGGCAGTCCTGACTGTATGAATAATTGCATCTATCCAGCATTGGTCCAGCCAACATATTAATAAATTCCTTATAAAACTCATTCCGAAGGGTGCCTTGCTACTTTGGAGCTGTCTTACCATCTCCTATATATCTTGCACAGTCAAGGGATCATTCAAGAGGGACACCTGCTCCAGAGTCACACCTGGAAAGTTTAGGTTCTTAAAAAGACTCTATTTTTGCCAACCTGTCATCACAGCCCTCTGACCAATACAACCCGGACTAAAATTTTGTAAAATCCATATTAATCTTTTTGGAATAGGAAGAAAGAGTCCCAGTCACCTCTCTGATAGATGTGATAGGCT
The DNA here is from genome assembly GCF_037043375.1 of Chiloscyllium plagiosum. Lineage (NCBI taxonomy): Eukaryota > Metazoa > Chordata > Chondrichthyes > Orectolobiformes > Hemiscylliidae > Chiloscyllium > Chiloscyllium plagiosum. The sequence goes on along the minus strand of NW_028270147.1, from coordinate 47,801,104 downwards.
GGGTTGGGGGACGCTCTTTTTCCTAGCCAAATATGCCAAGTATTTACCTGGCCTATCCACATACTCAAATAACCTTTGTTTCACGAAAGAGATCTCTCTCTTCGTTGTTTGAGTAAGCACGGATTTCAGAGGCGCTTGGAGCACTGTGATTCACTGTAACTTAATCACGGATGGCCTTTCAAAGTATATGGTTTTGGCTGGCTTCAGCCAGGCCTGGAGAAGACGTTGCTGCTCCCCCCTCGGTCATTTCTGATGAGCTGAATAAGAGATGATATACCCCTTGCATAGTCCTTGACAGTCTCCCAAAGCACAGATGGGTTACTGGCTGTGCCCAAGTCCAAGAACGCTTTAAACTCCCACAAGAAGTAATCGATAAACTTATTATCCTTAAGGAGAAAAGGATCCATGCACCAATGCCGCGAACTTACCCCATTACCTCGGCCTTAACCTCCAAATACACTGCTGCATTATCAGAAATGGCTATGTTTCCAATTTTAAAGGACAAAACCAAATTCAAACAAGCCGATGGAGCAAGAAAAATATCAATCCTTATGCAACACTTGTGCGGATTGGCGATAAAGGTGAAGGCCCTACCTGCCAGGTGAAGACATCTCCATACATCCACCAATCCCAACTCCCCCTCTTAAGTCCACCAGTTGTTTAGACTGCGGGAAGGTACCCAGGGGACCCCTGGGCATCCCATCCACTGTGGGATCCATGAGGCGGATTAAGTCTCCCCCCAGAATAGAATGACGTGTCCCAAGGGCAATCAACCGAAAGAGCGCATCCGTCAGAAATTTAAGGGGGTGTGCTGGGGGACAGTAAACATTCAAAATACTGTACTCCTCACCATGTATTAAAGCTTTGAAAATCACGAACTGTCCATATTCATCCTTAATTTGATCTAAGGATTGGAATGGGAGATTCTTCTGAACAAGTATAGCCACTTCCCCGCTTTTACTGTTAAAAGATGAAACTAACACCTGGCCAAATCCCGCCTATTGCAACTTCAGATGCTCCTTCTCATCAAGATGGGTTTCTTCTAACAGAGCGACATCTACCCTCTCCTTTCCGAGACGTGAAAGTACTTGCCTTTTTGTAATCGGTAACTGACTTCCCTTAATATTTCAGGTGCACCATTTGAGCGAACAACTAGCCATAGTCATCTAAAACAGCCCGATCCCCGAGAGGAAGAACCCTACTCACGATGCACCGAGTGGAAACAGTTAAAGAAGAACACATCTACAAAAACTATCGAAACAAAACTTTTAAAAACTACAATTACAATAAACAAATATAAAAAACAGATACTGGGATACTTTCCCCCATGCCCACAGGGGACACACAGACTACCTACAAACATCTCCATGGCTCCTTCAAATTGAAGCTGCACCCAAACCCAGGCAAAACAAAAGTAAAGAATACATAGATGTTATAAGCACAGGAATTAAAAGTAGGCATTTCACCGATCCCACCCATAAATCAACCTCCATTATTGCTGGAAAATCAAAGCAAAAATTCCAAAAATGCTTCCCAAACCCCAGGAAAGCAAAAAGGAAGAAAACAAAATTACAGGGACAAAACAAAATGAGAAAAAAAGAACTATTATTGTCCATACTGCTTGAGCCAGTCAGTCTATTTTAAAGTGTCCAAAAAGTTCTTTGCTTTCTCTGATGAGTCAAAGACACGTATGGACCCTCCATGGCTGAAACGGGGCACTGCCAGGTACCTTACGGAGTACTGGATATCCAGATGTCCCCCAACCTTTTCTTTACCTCAACAAATGTCTTCCTCTTGTGGATCACGGACATAGAAAAGTCCTAAAAATCTTCTAAATCAGAGCATGTGGATCCTTCGCCAATGTTCTGGAAGCTTCCAACACCCTTTCTTTGTCTTTATAGGACTGGAATTGCACTAAGACCAGGCAGGCCGCTGGTCCGACCCTGGTCTGCGCACTGTGACCCAGTGAGCTCAATCAATCAGCATCCGGCCCACCTCAGCTTCCCATCTCAGAATCTGCAGCAGCCATTGCTCAAAAAAACTAGCTGGCTGATTCCTTTCTTCTCGCTCCAACAGTCCAATAATGTGAATGTTCTTTTTCCGACCTCGATTTTCGAGGTCTTCGACCTGCTCCACTAAGGCCTGAACTTGCTTTTCCAGAGCTTGGATCTGTCCTGCCAAAGATTTGGCCAAAGTCTCTGACGCTGTGGTCCACCGCTTGACCTCCTCTACATGCTGCAAGAGATGCTGCATCTTCCACTCATGCTTTTGCAGGATGGCCAAGATGAGTTCCAGCCTGGCCTGGGTTTCTTCCATTGTTGACTTGATCTTTTCTCGGAGTTTAACATAGTCTGAAGACAGGCCTTGCTGAGCAGCTAAGTCCAGCGCGGCTTTTATGGAGGTTGACACTACGCAGATGTACCCACTACTGCAGAGGAGTGCCCTGCTTGTTGAGATCCACACTGCCCTTTGCCTTTAGTTATCTTCACAGTTCACTAGAAAAGGATATATAGCGATTCTAATCGCTTAGAATTACCGATTTTTCCCAGAATGGCTAAAATGTGGAGGGTAAAAGCACTACTTTGCCTGAGTTATGGTGCAGAGCTCAGCAAGGCAGACTAATTAGATTTCTGTCATCTTGAAGACAATAGACAATAGGTGCAGGAGTAGGCCATTCTGCCCTTCGAGCCTGCACCACCATTCAATATGATCATGGCTGATCATCCTTAATCAGTATCCTGTTCCTGCCTTATCTCCATAACCCTTGATTCCACTTTCCTTGAGAGCTCTATCCAACTCTTTCTTAAATGAATCCAGAGACTGGGCCTCCACTGCCCTCTGGGGCAGAGCATTCCATACAGTCACCACTCTCTGGGTGAAGAAGTTTCTCCTCATCTCTGTCCAAAATGGCCTACCCGTATTTTTAAGCTGTGTCCTCTGGTTCGGCACTCACCCATCAGCGGAAACATGTTTCCTGCCTCCAGAGTGTCCAATCCTTTCATAATCTTATATGTCTCAATCAGATCCCCTCTCAGTCTTCTAAAGTCAAGGGTATACAAGCCCAGTCGCTCCAGTCTTTCAGTGTAAGTTAGTCCCGCCATTCCAGGAATTGACCTCGTGTACCTACGCTGCACTCCCTCAATAGCCAGAATGTCTTTCTTCAAATTTGGAGACCAGAACTGCATACAGTACTCCAGGTGTGGTCTCACCAGGGCCCTGTACAGCTGCAGAAGAACCTCTTTGTTTCTATACTCAATCCCTCTTGTTATGAAGGCCAGCATGCTATTAGCCTTCTTCACTACCTGCTGTACCTGCATGCTTACCTTCATTGACTGGTGTACAAGAACACCCAGATCTCTTTGTACTGCCCCTTTACCTAAATTGATTCCATTGAGGTAGTAATCTGCCTTCCTGTTCTTGCCACCAAAGTGGATAACCATACATTTATCCACATTAAACTGCATCTGCCATGCATCTGACCACTCACCTAACCTGCCCAGGTCACTCTGTAATCTTCTAACATCCTCCTCACATTTCACCCTGCCACCCAGCTTAGTATCATCAGCAAATTTGCTAATGTTATTACTAATACCATCTTCTATATCATTAACATATATTGTAAAAAGCTGCGGTCCCAGCACTGATCTCTGCGGTACTCCACTGGTCACTGCCTGCCATTCCAAAATGGAGCAGTTTATCACTACTCTTTGTTTCCTATCAGCCAACCAACTTTCAATCCAAGTTAGTACTTTGCCCCCAATACCATGCACCCTAACCTCCTATGTGGGACTTTATCAAAAGCATTCTGAAAGTCCAGGTACACTACATCTACTGGATCTCCCTCGTCCATCTTCAGATTTCCCCTTCATAAATCCATGCTGACTCTGACCTATCCTGTTACTACTATCCAGATGTGTCGAAATTTCATCCTTTATAATAAGACTCCAGCATCTTTCCCACCACTGAGGTCAGACTAATTGGTCTATAATTTCCTGCTTTCTCTCTCTCACCTTTCTTAAAAAGTGGTACAACATTAGCCACCCTCCAATCCGCAGGAACTGATCCCGAATCTATTGAACTCTGGAAAATAATCACCAACACATCCACGATTTCTTGAGCCACCTCCTTCAGTACCCTGGAATGTAGACCATCAGGCTCTGGGGACTTATCAACCTTAAGACCTAACAGTCTCTCCAACACCAATTCCTGGCAAATATAAATTCCATTAAGTTCAGGACCTTCAGCCACTGTTACCTCAGGGAGATTGCTTGTGTCTTCCCCAGTGAACACAGATCTGAAGTACCAATTCAATTCTTCTGCCATTTCTTTGTTCCCTGTAATATATTCCCCTGTTTCTGTCTTCAAGGGCCCAATTTTAGTATTAACCATTTTTTTGCCTTTCACATACCTAAAAAAGCTTTTACTATCCTCCTTTATATTTTTGGCCAGTTTACCTTCGTACCTCATTTTTTCTCTGCGTATTTCCTTCTTAGTAATCCTCTGTTGTTCTTTAAAAGCTTCCCAGTCCTCCGTTTTCCCATTTATCTTTGCTATGTTATACTTTTTCTCTTTCAACTTTATATGTTTCTTAACTTCCCTCGTCAGCCATGGCCACCCATGCCTCCTCCTAGGATCTTTCTTCCTTTTTGGAATGAACTGATCCTGCATCTTCTGCATTATACACAGAAATATCCGCCATTGTTCTTCCACTGTCTTCCCTGCCAAGGTATTGCCCCATTGAACTTTGGCCAGCTCCTCCCTCATAGCTCCATAGTTCCCTTTATTCAACAGAAATATTGTCACTTCTGATTGAATCCCCCTAATGTCACTTTTAATTGCAAACATAATGATATTTAATATAGATTTAATATATTGTTATTTAATAACTTCATGTGTAATTTGTTCTCTTATTCATTCTAATATTCAACGTTATTTAATGATTTCCATGGAATGCTAATGGTGCCCGAGTGAGCTAACTGGGTAGTGGGTGGACAAGGAGATAGGCCTGCAGCATGGCAGAAAAGTGGATGAGGGTTTAGATTAGGCCAGGGAGAGTAGGGTTGGGGGCCAGGAGACAGATGTGTTGTTGATGATGATTTGGGTTTTGAATCAAACAGGTATCTGCAACTCTTTGAGGGAAATTTGGCAAGGTGGTGTGAGATCATTGAAATGGGTAACAAGTCCAGGAAGGTGGGATGGGGTTTAGGGCCACAGACGTGAAATTAAATTTGAAAAGGAACTGCAGTTCAAAGCTCATGCTTACGTAGTTATAATTTACCACAGTATACATCAGTTTTATTAACATTTGTATCTTGCACGTTGAAACGGTAATTACTTTCTGCCAAATATGTCAATTTATTTATGAAAAGGTTAAAGATATAAAAGTGCTCTGACAGACCATTCTGGATTAGCATTTTACCACATTTGAAGTAGTTTACGGTTAAAGTGCTTTGGGCAACTCAGTTTTGAAAAATATGCCCAAAATTAGAAGAAAAGTTAAACATGAGATTCTGGAACTAACTAGATATCAAAACAGACATACAGGTCCAGAGCAATTATCTTGGAAACCTTGTGTAAATAGCACACAGAATGTAATCTGTACAAGTGAGGCCACTTCTATTCTGACCTAATATGTGAATCCTATGGTCAAGTAAACTTATTTTTTCTGTTTCACAAAATTAGATCAAATTATATCAAGATAGCAAACTTACTATTGCAAATGGTGCAAAGTTATTTAATTGTATCTTATCAACTTAAATTCAAACAGCCAATTGGAATCCAAGTGATTTTTAAAAAGAACTAACTTAACCTTTTCTCAATATGATCCCAATCGACAAATCAATCCAATGTTTACTTTTCCACAACTACTTATTTTTGGACATGTATGACTATTTTTCTTCATGCTGCTAATTTTATATATTTCTATTATGGTGCCTAGGAACTCACTGCGATAATGATTTAGCAACTTCTACTGAAATTTAGCTCTAGCTGAACCATCAGAGTATCTGAGACTCACAACAATTGTGATTTTTGTGCATAGTTGAAAATAAAAACTCTTAACAATAAAAGCTATAAATACCTGGATTTATGAATTCCTTTCACAGAGGTAACTTCACTTTACAACTTGGTCATTAAAATATCAATTAAAGGTAGGCAGTGCATAGGTGTAATGAGGGAGGAAAAGAAGAAATCAGCAACATCATCTTGCAAAATCTATTGAAAATGTATGTTACACTTTAATATCAATTCCAGACAGAACTAATTCCCAAAAACAAAATGTTGAAATTATTCAGGTTATAGCAACATTCTTATGAAGAAAAGCAGTTAACATTTCAGGCCTATGACCTTTTAGCAGAAATGGGAAATTTAGAAATTAAGAGGTCTTGAGTCCTCTAGTTCAAGATTCCCCAACATGTTCCCTGTCAAGTCCCCTCAGATTTTTCAATAAGGTTTTGAATAAAGTGTGAATGAGACAAAGACAAAAGGAAGATCTATGATAGGGTGGAAGTCAGAGAGATTTGAATGGCACGACAGTCAACAAGCTTGACCCTGAGTTTCCAGTGACCTGTCATTTCAATTCCTCACCTGACACTCAGAGTAGCATTTCTGTCCTTGGCCTACTATTCTGTTCCAATGAAGTTCAAAGTTCAGAAAGAGGATAAGAAAAAGGAGCGGAGTTGGGCTACTCAGCCCCTTAAGCCTACCCTGTTCTTCTGTAAGATCATAGCTCATGTGCCCCAGATCTCAACCCTTCTGTGCCAGTTCCTCATTGCCCTCAACTCAATGTTTCAAAAATGTATCGACATCTTCTTTAAATACTGTGTGCATTGTTCATTAACCAAAATTGCCCACTAGCCAGTCTTATTTAGCTGTGTCTTTATACTACTGTTAATGCCCTTATTAAATGTGACTAGGAGAAATTGTGGACTGCAGATGACAGAGAACAGAGTTGAAAAGTGTGGCACTGGAAAAGCACAACAGGTCAGGCAGCATCCAAGGAACTGAGAGTCGATGTTTCGGGCACAAGCCGTTCATCAGGAAGGGGGCTCCTTGGATGCTGCCTAACCTACTGTGCCACACTTTGACACTTATTAAAGATGACGACACTGATTTGAGACACTAATTGCTCCCCCTCAAAGTGAATTTCAAACTCTACAACTTTGTGATCATGAGCGGATCTTTAACTGTGAGATCTCTTGCTAATTCTATCTCATTGTACTTTACTGGATCTCAGTCAACCTGTTCCTGAATGGTTCCTGCAATGCACTGCTCAAAGAAACAATACTCGATGCACCCTACAAATTTGTTTTCCATTTTACCCTTGTACATCTGATTTACCCGGTCAATATACAGATTAAAATCACCAAAGGCAATTGTAATGCCTTTCTTACACGCCTCATTAATTCCCAGTTTATACTTCGTCCTACACTGAGGCAACTCTTCAGGGGCCTATATATAACTACCAGCCATGACTGCCTTACTTTGCCATTCCTTATTTCCACCCAAACTGATCTCACATCATGATCTATTGCACCTATATCAGTAGTCACCACTGCTCTGATACTTAGTTTTATTAGCAAAGTTATCCACCTCTTCTTCTGGAACATGGAAAAAACCATAACCTTGAATATTGAGTTCCCAATTCCAATCACCCTGCAAGCACTTTTCTGTAACAGCTAGAAATATAAAAATATTTCTAGTTGTGCTGTCAACTCATCTATCTTGTTACAAATGCTGCATGCATCCAGATAACGAATCTTAGCTTTGATTGTTTTATTTTCTATTACACTCATCAGTTTATTTTTCCTACCCTTTCCTGACATATTTTCATTATAGTTTGCCTCTTCACCATGCTGCACTTCTGCTCTTGTTTCTTTTTGATGTTTTAAACTTCTTTTAATATGGCCCTCCCAAGCACTAATTAGTTTAATTCCCTATCTACAAACCTAATTATAGCATTTGCCAGGACAGTGGTTCTTGCATTGTTGAACTGAAGACAATCTCAGTGAAAAGCTCTCTCTTTCTCCAATACTGTGTGCCAGTGACCCCATGAATTGGAACACATATCTTCCATACAAATCTTTGAGCCACACAATACCTCCCGAATTTTATTTATCCTACATCAATTTGCATGTATTTCTGGCAGAAATCCAGAGATTATTATTTTGGTGATTCTGCTTTTCAAGTTAGCCCCAAGTTATACAATCTCTTAGCAGAGCCTTTCTCCTTGTCCTACCTCTGACATGGGTACCTACATGGGCTATGACAACTAGATCTGTTCCCTCCTATTCCAAATTCCCATCGAATCACAAAGATACCCTTAACCTCAGTATCAGGTAGACAATGCAGCCTTTGCTGCAGACACCAGTATCGATTCCTCTCACTATGCTCTGCCCTGTAACTACATTTTTCTTCTAGCAGAAACAGTTTCAAGGGGCTGTCTGCCGTGCGTTTTATCACCTGCTGCTATTGCCCTTCTCACACAGGTCTACCCTCCCAATCTGCTTCACAGTGAAGCTAACTTGCTCTCTCAGTCACTGTCAAACGAAGCTTAGGTATAGTACTTCAGCTTTTCAATTAGGTACTTTACAGCTTTCACCACTCAAAAGTGAGTTCAGCAAGTTTAGAGCATAATCTCATTTTCAACAACAAACACAGAAATTGCTGGAAAAGCTCAGCAGGTCTGGCAACATCTGTGAAGAGAAATCAATGTTAACATTTCGGGTCTGGTGAACCTTCCTCAGTGCCCATTTTGTTTGCTTTCCTTTGTAAGTTTCAGATTTTCTTTCTTCAGATAAGCAGCATATCTGTTCTCAGCACTATCTTTGCTTCTTTGAGCTGGATTTTCCAGTCTGTATTGGAATCTGCATTTTTGCCCAGATCAGATAAAGAGTTGACCAACTTATTGCGTCTATGCTCGATGGAATTGAAAAGGAGGAGGGGAGGATCTTATTGAAACATACAGAATACCGAATGGCCTGGACAGAGTGGATGTTGGGAAAATGAGACTAGGACCCGAGACACAGCCTCAGAATAAAGGGAACACCTTTTAGAACGGAGATAAGAATTAACTTCTTCAGCCAGAGAGAGGAGAATGTATGGAATTCATTGACACAGAAGGCTGTGGAGGCCAGGACATTGAGAATGTTGTAAACTGAGGTAGATAGGTTCTTGAGGATCAAGGAGATCAAGGGCTACTGGGAGAAAGTGGGAGAATGGAGTTGAGAAACTTATCAGCCATGATTGAACAGTGGAGTAGACTCAATGGGCTGAATGGTCTCATTTCTGCTCCTAAATCTCATGGTCTTAGTCACACAAAACCAGGTTATAGTCCAACAGGTTTATGTGAAATTACAAGCTTTTGGAGCATTGCTCCTTCATCAGGTGAAGTGGAGGGTAGCACACAGGCACAGAATTTATAGGTGGAGAGATCATTACAACATAATTCCAGGTAATTAAGAATGTCAAAGATAGTACAAATGTGTGAATGGCATGTTGACAGTTGAATAGCAAGTCTTTGCAGGTGATCAAAAGTGTCAAATAGTGTGAGTGAAGTGTCAACAGCTGAATAGCAAGTGAAGGGATGACCTATGAACTGTTTAATTAAGGCTAAGAGATAATTACAAGAAATCAAAAATAAGATAGCCCTGGAGACAAATCAAATGGTTGCAATAACATGATAGGTCACTTTGGTTACTTTTATATCTTCCCCCACTCACCCTAAAGCTATGCCATCTAGTTCTGGACTCCCCAACCCAGGGAAAAGACCTTGTTTATTTCCCCTCCCTCATGATTTTATAAACCTCTCAGGTCAGCGCCTCAACCTCCAACACTCCAGGGAAAACAGTCCCAGCCTATTCAGCCTCTCCCTTTCGCTCAAATACTCCAACCCTGGCAAGATCCTTATAACTCTTTTCTGAACCCCTTCAAGTTTCACAACATCCTGGACTTCAGTTCCTCGATGCAGTCAGAGAGGTCACGAGGTCTCCAGGGAGCAGCGGAGTCTGTCAGGATACGTGAGTATACGGTTTAAATTTCTTTTAGTTTCTGGACACAGTCGGAGAGGTCACAAGGTCATACATTTGAGCGGTCGCTTTACCCAAAAAAAACTACTCGGATAGTGTCACCCTATCCTCCTCCTCCAACCAAAAAAAAAGTTGTGTCGGCTGCTAAGGTGACAAGTGTATCCTTTCGTGTTTCATTTCTTTTCCCGGCAGTCTATTTGGGAATTTAGAATAGCACGAATGGAGGTGAGGGCAGTTGAATGTTCCTCCTGCAGTACGTGGGAGGTCAGGGTCACCTCTAGTGTCCCCGCTGACTTAATTTGTGGGATGTGCACCCAACTCCAGTTCCTCAAGAACAGAGTTAGGGAAATAGAGCTGGATGAACTTCGGATCATTCACGAGGCGGAGGGGATTATCGAGAGAAGTTACAGGAAGGTAGTTACTCCACAGCCACAAGATGATGATGGATGGGTTTCCATCGGGAGTAAGAAAGAGAACCGGCAGGCAGTGCAGGGATCTCCTGTGGTGGTTTCCCCTCAACAAGTATACAGTTTTGGATACTGTTTGGGCGTGGGGGTGGGAGAGAAGAACGACACATACCGGGGTAAGCAATGGGGCACAGGTCTCTGGCACAGAGCCTGTCCTTGTTGCTCAGAAGGGAAGGGAGAAGAGGAGCAGAGCTTTAGTCACTGGGACTCCATAATTTGGAGGGGGGGGGGGGGCAGGTGGGTAGAGGTTTTGTGGGAACAAGAAAGATTCATGTTTGGTGTGTTGCCTCCCAGGTGACAGGGTCCATGATGTCTCTGATCATGTTTCCAGGATCTTTGAAGGGGAGCAGCTGCAAGTCGTGGTCTACATAGGCACCAATGACATAGGTAGGAAGAGAGATCGGGATTTAAGGCAGAAATTGTAATTCCAGTGAACAGGAGGTTGAGGGTAGTGAGGTTCGGGACAGGTTTACAAGGTCGTAAGAGGGCACCAGCAATCAGGATGTTGGTTTGATATGTATACTTCAATGCCAGGAGCATTGAAGGGTGAACTTGCAACATGGGTTGGTACCTGGGATTTCGATGTTGTGGCCATTTCAGAGACATGGCTCGAGCAGGGACAGGAATAGTTGTCTTGGATTCTGGGATCTAGATGTGTCAGCAAGAAGAGATAAGATGGTAAAAGAGGTCGAGAAGTGGCATTGTTAATCAAGGGTAGTTATGTTTACAATGGCAATGGGCAGGGATAGGTATATACCGCAGGGAAAGAGGTATAACTGGAAGAAAGGCAATTATGGTGCGATTAGGCAAGATTTAGGATGCGTAGGACAGGGAAGGAAACTGCAGAGGATGGACACACTTGAAATGTGGAGCTTATTCAAGGAACAACTACTGCAGGTCCTTGATAAGTATACACCTATCAGGCAGGGAAATGGTTGTCAAGAGAGAGAGAGCCACAGTTTACTAAATAAGTTGAAGCTCTTGTCAAGAGAAAGAGGAAGGCTTATGTGAGGATAAGGGGTGAAGGCTCAGTTAAGGGGCTTGAGAGTTATAAGTTAGCCAGAAAAGACCTAAAGAGAGGGCCAAGAAGAGCCAGGAGGGGACATGAGAAGTCATTGGCGGATAGGATCAAGGAAAACCCTAAGGCTTTCTATAGGTATATCAGGAAGAAAAGCATGACCAGAGTATAAGATTAGGGCCAACCAAGATAGTAGTGAAACGTTGTGTGTGGAATCTGAGGACATAGAGGAAGCACTTAATTAATACTTTTTGTCAGTATTCACGTTCGAAAAGGGCAATGTTAATGAAAATATAGAGATATAGGCAAGAAGACTAGATGGGATAGAGGTTAACAAAGAGAAGGTTTTAGTAATTTTGGAAGATCTGAAAATAGATAAGACTCTGGGGCCAGATGAGTTTTATCCTTGGACTCTCTGGGAAGCCAGAAGGAGATTGCAGAGCCATTGGCTTCAATCTTTATGTCATCATTGTCGACAGAAGACCGGCAGATAACAAACGTTGTTCCCTTGATTAAGAAGGGGAGTCTGGACAACCCTAGTAATTATAGGCCAGTGAGCCTTAATTTGGCAGTGGATAAGTTGTTGGAAAAGGTTATAAGAGACAGAATTTATAATCATCTGGAAAAGAATAATTTGATTAGGGATAGTCAACACGGTTTTGTGAAGGGTAGGCTGTGCCTCACAAACCTTATTGGAGTTCTTTCGGAAGGTGACAAAACAGGTGGATGAGGGCAAGGCGGTTGACGTGGTGTATATGAACTTACAGTAAGGCATTTGATAAGGTTCCACATAGTAGGCTATTGCATAAAATAAGGAGTTTCAGGATTGAAGGTGGTTTAGCAGTTTGGATCAGAAATTGGATTGCTGAAAGAAGACAGAGGGTGGTGGTTGATGGGAAATGCTCATCCTGGAGCTCAGTTACCAGTGGTGTGCTGCAAGGATCTCTTCTGGGGTCACTGTTGTTTGTCATTTCTATAAACGATCTGGAGGTGGGCAGAGAAGGATGGGTTAGTAAACTTGCAGGTGGCAGTAAGGTAGGCAGAGTCGTGGACAGTGCCGAAGAATGTTGTGGGTTACAGAGTGACATAGATAAGATGCAGAGCTGGGTTGAGTAGTGGCAAATGGAGTTTAATGAGGAAAAGTGTGAGGTAGTTCACTTCGGAAGTAGTAACAGGAATGCAGAGTACTGGGCTAATGGTAAAATTCTTGGTAGTGTAGATGAACAAAGAGATCTCTGTGTCCAGGTGCATAAATCCCTGAAAGTTGCCACCCAGGTTGATAGGGTTGTTACAAAGGCATATGGTGTGATGGCGTTTATTGGTAGGGGGATTGAGTTTCGGAGCCACAAGGTCATGCTTCAACTGTACAAGACATTGGTAAGGCTGCACCTGGAGTATTGTGTGCGGTTCTGGTCACCGCATTTTAGGAAAGATGTGGAAGCTCTGAAAAGAGTTCAGAGGAGATTTACTAGGATATTGTCTGGTATGGAAGGAAGGTCTTACGAGGAAAGGCTGAGGGAATTGAGGGTGTTTTCATTGGATAGAAGGTTGAGAGGTGACTTAATCGAGATGTATAAGATAATCAGAGGGTTAAATAGGATGGACAGTGAGAGCCTTTTTCCTCAGATGGTGAAGGCTGACATGAGGGGACATAGCTTTAAATTGAGGGGTGATATAATTTAGGACAGATATTAGGGATACTCAGAGTAATAGGGGCGTGGAATGGCCTGACTATAACATAGTAGCTCACCAACGTTAAGGGCATTTAAACGGGACATACATATGGATAATAACGGAATGGTGTAGGTTAGATGGGCATCAGATTAATTTTGCAGGTCGGCGCAACATCGAGGGCCTGTACTGCACTGTAAAGTTCTATGTTCTATCCTTCCGATAGGAAGGAGACCAGAATTGCACACAATATTCCAAAAGTGGTCTAGCCAATGTCCTGTACAGCCGCAACTTGACCTCCCAACTCCTATACTCAATGCACTGACTAATAAAGGAAAGCATACCAGACACCTCCTTCATTATCCTATCTACCTGCTACTCCACTTTTGAGGAACTATGAACCTGCACTCCAAGGTCTCTTTGTTCAGCAACACTCTCCAAGACCTTATAGACTTAATGCAAGTCCTGTTCTGATGTGATTTTCCAAAATGCAGCGCCTCGTATTTATCTAAATTAAACTCCATCTGCCACTCCTCAGCCCATTGGCCCATCTGATCAAGATCCTGTCCTACTCTGAAGTAACCTTCTTCACTGTCCACTACACCTCCAATTTTGGTGTTATCTGCAAACCTATTAACTATACCTCCAATGTTCACATCTAAATCATTTATATAAATAACAAAAAGCATTGATCCTTGTGGCACACCACTGGTCACAGGCCTCCAGTCATAATTCTAATTTTTTATATTGAATTCAAATTCCACCATCTGCAGTGTTGGGATTAGAATCTGGTTTCGCAGAACGTTTGCCGAGTTTCTGGATTCATAGTCTATCAATAATACCACTAGGCCATTGCCTCCCCATATCTATTCATCATGAGTTTATCATCATTGATTCAGGTTAAACTCTTTGGTGAACAGAAGGTCGAGTCATTCTGGTGCCTCAGAGTAAAACATCTCAAGTCCAGATGGTTTTCTTTTGACATTAAAAATAATATGTCATGTATAAACACACACTGCTGGGAGGCTGAAATATATTTTTAAATCTCACTATCTGGTAAAAAAAAATATATTACAATAGGAAAACAATCCTACTTTCCTTACTTAGTTTCTAAATCTACTCAGTTAAATTTAATCAGTCAGTCTGGTATATATGAGCATAAATGTTACAAAATTTCGACAAATATCTGGAATAGACTTATTGGTATTCAGTGCAAATATTATTTTATTCTGGAGGAAAGAAACCCCAGATTTTGATGTTTTCTTATAACGAAGTGAAGAAAGTGTACACCCCAAACTAGTTCAAAGACAAAGCTCCAGCTAAGTGTACACCAATAATATAAACCGAAAACAATTTTATAGAGTCTACGTTATTTGCTGAGTAGTTTATTATTTTTCAAAACAACAGACTCGGATTTTTTCCATCCGGTTTGCATTCTGCTTCATGGCCTTAAAACAAATTCATGCACTATAGAAAATCAAGAATGTTGACAGAGCTTGGATAGCGCCTCATCATCTTGATTGTACAAAAGCTTTAAACCAACCAAATTATATGCAAATATAAGCGGTTTTTGTTTTTCTATTAACTCTTAAAACAAAGGCGAAAAATCTCGGCCATAACAACATATAAGCATCATTATTTTGATGCCTTTATGTTTCTGTACCATACTACATAATCTTATCATCTGCCAGGACCTAACAGACTTTTGCTGGCATGAAGTAACAAATCAAATACAAATCCCATCAGGGAATGGTCTAGAGCCCTTAGTTCTTAGCAATGAAAGCTGTTATCATTTTCTGAATTACAAGAACTATAAAAGGACACTCTACTCAAGCTATCACTGAATGTCACCTGAAAGCAATCACAAAAGGGCTCTACCTAGGCTTATCTCTGAGCTCTGTCACTAAGGCAACCAGAAGGGAATAAGTTTCAGTGGGTCTATGAATTTAGGAAACCATAAAAGCCAGGGCTAAAAGGTATGTGCAGCCTCACAAAGATTGACTGCATTAATACATTAGCAAATACTGTGAAACACTGGATAAATGTCAGCAATTATGGAAAGACTCTTCATAACAATGTATGGTGTCTGTCAACCCCTGTGGTGTGATATGTAACTGTCATTCACTGATGTATGTGCTCTATTTTTTCATTGACCTGAACCCGTATCACCACATGCAAATTGGTTTCAAGTTGAACAATTAAAACAAATTATTCTGTGGTTGGTTGTTCTCAAAGGTTTTACAGTGCTTAATAGTACCTAAGTCTTTGCAGTGCTTGTTCAGGAAATTTCATGGGACATTCTGCCTCAGTTTCAAGTTAATGATTGCAGTACATAAAAACAAATACTCAAAACCTGCATTTGCTTCCAGTCATTAAAATTTATTGTGAAAAAGACCCACAGTGCCATAGGAACCATTTTCACTATATTTCTTGTTAACCTCAAGCTCAATAAACAAGGAAACTAGATAGGCTTGCTGTAATTGGATTCCTGTATAATCTTGAGTCTCTTTTGAACCTGATGGACCTGGCTCATCTGGAAACATCAGTTAACTTAATCTAAGTCAACACTCATTTAATATATTCTTTTTCAGATCCCTTTAGGTAGTAAAAATACACTGTCTGCTGCAGCTCTCACTTTAATGAGGGATGGGATACTGTACGAGTTCTCGATAACTCTTTGTTTTGGCAGAACCTCACTGGGGGGGGGGGAATATATAGACTTGTGCTGGTTAGCAAATGTCTTCATGCTGAGTAAGTTCAACCAAGACAAAGAATCTGGCTGGTTAGCATTTTACAGTTTAACAAGGGCACATTTTCAGTCTTGAGGGCAAGAATAATTTTTAACACCGCAAATAACACCTCAAATTCTGAGTAGCATCCTCTTGAAAGACTATAAATTGGAATTACAAAAGTTTACTGTTATTTATGAAAAATAAATTATTTTATAATATTATCTAGTATGTTGACATCATCTCAACAACATTGAGAACTTCAATTCTAAACTGGTTTCCTTTTAAAACCAGTGTCGATTTCAAAACATTTTCAGAGATGAGTGATAGGATCTCTCATTGGCCATTCACCTTTAAGTAAATTGATGGCATTACACAAAGATAATGAACACATTTATTGTTGGAAGCTGGACTATGAGCTAACATGGAATTTTTTTTCAAAAACAAATTTTCTCTCTTCACATTTCCTTCATAAGACTTATGGCAGCATGTTGAAAGATTATCGTGGAACTACCAACACCTCTATATTCAACTGGAACGAAATAAGTTGCTTGAGAATGATCTAGCCATGCAACTGTGAAGCATTTTCAGTGAAAAACTTCATGTCCCAATCAAGGACACCAGGTACCAAGATGGCATCCTTCTCAGATGCTCAAGCTTTAAAAAGGCTGCTGTTGCAATCTCAATGGACATTAAAATGATTTGGATTATAGTCACAATGTGACACTCTTCCTCCCTGGATGGGCTGACTTAAATACTTGATGATGAACAGCTTTCCAGAAAATCTTTCAACGTGAACAGGATGCTTAAAGTGTCAATGTTGAGTTATTCATGATGAATACAACTAGCTTAAAAACATCATTCAAGTGACTGACTACATTCTTGTGTCATGGAAGTAACTACTGCTACTGGAAGAGTTTTTCAGGCAACTAGTTCACAAAAGATATCATGCCCAGTGAGAAACTGAGATCTTGCCAGCAGTAGAAAAATAATCTAATCAGCTCTAATCATTCGGAATGCTGCACCATGAGTCTGAATTCAATACTGGTTGGAGCTGGGGCCATTTTCTGAGAAGACACCGCTCACATTTTTCACTAATTTACAGTCTTGCTGGCTCCCTATTTGGTTACAGTTTCATAAAGGCTCTATAAAACCTTATTCAAGTGGTCAATATTCACTTGTTAACAATGAAAGCATCCTTAACTGACGATATCCTATGAAGGAATGATTGGACATGTTGATCTTACCACTGGAATTTAGAAGAATGAGAGACAATCTCATTGAATCTGGGAGAAATGTGAAATCTGGAAAGGATGGATGTGAGAGGAAATTTCACCTTCTGGGAGAGATGAGTACTGGAGATTACAAATAGGTGGTCTCCTTTTTAACCGAAGAACATAAAGACTTTGAAGACATAAATTCTTTTCACTCAGAAATTTTCTAATCTTTTCCCCCAGACAGCATGGAATATTTTTGCAGCTTACATAAATTCTTGATTGGCATGGGAGCCAAAAGTTATAGAGATAGTCAGAAATGTAGACTTATGCTCACGATCAGATTAGCCTCATCTTATCAAAAGATACAAGATCAAGAGCAGGTGTACTCCTGCTCCTAATTTGTATGTACAATGTACATCATTGCATCCAATATTGTTTTCACATGGACATGATCACTCGTCACAGGAAAATGTCAGATATGTTTCTGTCTCTGTTGAAGGTAGAAATGCTAGAAGTTACAGATAGTGTGGCTGATGGGTAAGGGAAGGGGGTGGAAGAAGTAGTTAAGAGTCCAAAGCAGGTTTATAACATCAAGTGAAGAATCACTTGTCAGGTCACTGCTGAACTCAACTTTGAAATAAGTGGTATCAGAGTAGTTGTCAGGTGCCTCAAATAAGGTGCAACCAAAATGAACAGCACATTTGACAACCACTAGTCTGCAACAGACAACAGTGGTTCATGTCAGGGTAGATAATAGTTTTGCAATGGTATTTTGAGAAGCCAACCTACCTGTGTTAAATAATACTATAAATGAACCTATTATTTTCTGAAGTGTCAGTATGGAAGATTTACATATACAAGATAGTCCTTAAATATTGCATCAATTTGCAGAGGTCTGCTGACAGTTAACATTGATGTTTATGTCTGACTGACAAGAGAGAGAAGAAACAATAATTGACCCTGACATCCATCCATATAGTTTACCCGAATCAGTGGCAGGCTGAGTCCAAGGATAGGCAATAGGAAAAGGAGGAGCGTGTGTCCCCTAGATAGATTCTTATAAGAAAATGGTGCAACCTGTAGGATGGTCATCAAAAGTTGATGACAAATTTTTAAGCCCTGACTTGATGCCTGGCATTCACTTTAGCCCTGACTTGATGCCTAGAATTCACTTTGTTGAACTGGTTGCAAACCATAGAGCATAGTACAAGAGGGTCTCCAATCCAAAGTGTTGACTGGATGGAAGTACTGGATAAATGTTGGGACAACCATATTGTATCATTGAACTGTACTAGGCCGAAGGTATGTTTAATGAGGTTTTCCAATGCATTTGTTAAGTAGGATATACTGCAGGAATAGAGTGAGATTGAACATTTTTACATTATTGCAATTGTAAATGATGCAAAGGAAAAGGCTACCAACAGAGAAAGAATATGGTAATCGACTATCGTACAATCCCAAAAACAAATTTATGCAACACTTAAACATATTTGTTTGACTGCTGTATTTATAGAGAAAAGAAAGAAATTATTCCTTTCTCAGGCTGAAGAATTTGCAAATTGCAACAGAGAATTATAACTCACTACAAAACTGGAAAAATATTTACAGTGGGATTCATGAATTCCTTAAAGTTTCAAAATTTGGGTGTGGATTATTTGTGTGTAAAAGTCAAGCGTGTGGAGCCAAGAGTAAGGGGGGTGCAAGGAGTGGGGCTGGAAAAGGGGGCGGGGATGGAATGTAAAGGCAAGAAGGTGGACAAGGTAGACAAGAGGTTGATGATGGCAAGACTGAGGCTGAGAGGAAGCCCGAGTTCAAGGGTGAGTGAGAACAACAAGGAGAATTGAGGGAGGGGTGGACACTGGTGTATCTCGGGCAGGAACAGACATGAGGAATAGGCAGAGATTGAGGCTAAGAGCGAGGGAGGGAGAAAAGGTGAACAGGAGGAGCAAAACAGCATGGGCAAAAACAGACTAGCAGGAAATGCAGAGGGCAAATAGTGAGATGGTGAGAGATGGTGAACAGTGCGCTGAGTGAGGACTAGAGTGGCAGTTGGGATGGACATAGAGCAAAGGCCAGGACTGATTTGCTGGTGATGCAGCAAGCATGGGTGAGACAAGCGATGTGTCAAGTGAGGCTGATGGCAGAGAGTGAGGATAAGTAGGGCATAGGAGAGTGTGAGGATGGGGTATGAATTAGGGGATGCAGACAGGGTGCTGGATGAGCACAGCCAAGTGGAGGGCAGTTGGGAGATCAGCCAAGGGGAAATGCAAGTAGCACAGAAAGAGACAGAGAGACAGAGAGAGAGAGAGAGAGACAGAGACAGAGAGAGAGACAGAGACAGAGAGAGAGACAGAGACAGAGAGAGAGACAGAGACAGAGAGAGAGACAGAGACAGAGAGAGACAGAGAGAGACAGAGACAGAGACAGAGAGAGACAGAGACAGAGACAGAGAGAGACAGAGACAGAGACAGAGAGAGACAGAGAGAGAGAGCACGCACATGAGCACACAGGCCAAGATAGGGAAGGAGCAAGGGTGTGTGGGATCTAGAGAGAGCAGAGGGCCTCAGCAGGGCCAGAGAGAAGGTGAGCAGATATGACAGAGGGGGAAGAGTACAACAGAGAGGAGAGTACAACAGTGGGGGAATACAACAGATATAGGAGAGTGAGCAAAGGAGAAACAGAATGGAGAGAGAAAACTGGGACAAGGAGAGCAAATGGGGTCAGTGAGACAGCAATACAGGGAGGGAGGGAGAGCGATAAAGCCAGCGTGGGATAGCGAATAGAGACAGGAAGGGGCAATGAAAGCCAGGAGAGCTAAAGAAGAAGTGAGACAATAGGATGTGGAAAAGTCTGTAAAAAATAGAGGGAGGATGAAAACTATGGGGAGGCGGGGGCATGAGAGATACGGTGAAAATGAGAAGAAAGGTATAGCAAAATGTGAGAGGGGAGTGATGGGAGGTGAGGTGGGAGGCGGGAGACTGGACAGCGGGAGGCGGTAGGGGATGGACAGTGGGGGAAAAGGGACAGCGGGAAAGGGGGAGAAACTGGCAGAAGAGGGAAGAGACACCAAGAGGAGGGAAAAAGCAAGAGGAGAGAAGGACAACAAAACACAAAGGATGAGGGTCCACGAAGCGGGCAGGGTCAACAGAAAAAGGGAAGGGACAGTGAGAGAGTGAGACACAGCAAAAGAGAGGGACAGCAGGCAAGCTTGCACAAAATGACAGAATAATACTTAATTTTAATGACAGTCAATTATCTTAACTCTGGATTTATTGGAGCATGATTAATCAATATTTAGGAAGAATTGTCACAGTTAATTCTATATCACCCACCTAGACCATGATATCTATTATGAGCAAAGGTCTTGAAATTATTAAGACACAATATCAAATTAGCATTTTGCTTCATGGAACTTTTTTACCCCCAAAATAAAAGCTGATCAGCCCTGTATTAATTTCCTCATACCTTAAATATCTCTGTGTAAAATCATGCCAACAGCTCAAGCATTAACAAAATTACTAAGCTAACAAAATTCTAAGCTACAGTGGACAGGATTTCATTCCAATTGATTTTAAAAAGTTAAATCAGTTTACAAAAAACTTGTTGAATGTACTGAATGGATGGCTGAATTATTTCAGAGGAAAGCCTTTATGCATGCAGATACTAAAACATCTTGAAATGTTTATACAGCTGACTGGTCTCAACTATGGGTAAATCTGAAAAGTAAGCTCCTGTGCCCTACGCTTCTCTTCAATTTTGAAAAGATGTTTGGCTAATGGTTACAATGGTCATATAAAAAGAGTAATGCAGAAATGAAAATATATCAAAACCACATACTAACAAAAGCAGAAGTACATAAAAGAACATCTGCTGAAAGTTTGTGATGAATAGGCAAGAGAAATTCTAAGGATTGAAGCACAGTACAAATTCTTTGAAAGTATATTACACTTACAGAGTCATCCTCAGCAGAGGCAGGCCAGCCTTCCCAAATCTGGTGACGGACATGGATGTTTGTGAGATCAAATATGTTACGCTTTACCTAGTAAAAAGAAAAATTTTAGAGGATACAACACACTGCATTTTGTTTTATTTAAAGTCATCTCAAGCACAGTATATTTCAATGCAAGCCTTTTCTACTCTTTCACAGGGTGTGAGCATCACTGGCTGCTCAGCATTTGTTGCCCTCAAGAAGGAAATCATGAGCTGCCACCTTGAACTGACGCAATCAATGTGGTTTTAAGTGCAGCCATAGTAATGTGAAAAATACCAGAATGTTGAGTCAGTGACAATGGCAAAGGCAATATAGTCCCAAGTCAAGATGGTATGTAGCTTGGAGAGCAATTTACAAGTGATGGTGATTCTGCTGTTCTGGTCTTTCCAGGCAGTACAGGTCACAGCTTTGGAAGTGCTGTTGAATAAGACTTGATAAGTTATTGAATGCATATTATATATGGTGCACATACTGTATATAGGTTTTGGTTCTTGAACGAGTGAATAGTTTTTGCCATTTCAAATGCAGATAAACTGAGTAGTTATTCATATCCTGTCCATAACCGGAGCCTTCAAACTTGACCATTTTTAAAAGTTAGTTCATGATATGTGAAATTTGCTGGCAAAAACAATATTTGTTGTTCACTGCGTAAAATTAGGACAATTTAAAGACCAAGTTGGTTGCAAAGGAGACAATCATACTGGATATCTGAATGATAAGAATTGGATCATTGGCAGGAATTTAAATTTTACAGTATGACACAGATTAAAAATGACCAGTGGGCTGCCAGGAAGGTAAGCAAACTGTTTAAAAAGCTTCCCTCAGGAATCTGCAGCCTCCAAAATAATTGCAGCGAGGGAAGAGAGAATGAGGACCAGGGGGCTGCCGGGAAAGTAAACAAACTGTTTGAAAAGCTTATTTATTTGGGCAGCAGCTGAACCCGAGACATCCATCTCTCCCATCCATCCTCCTCCTCTAACCAAAAAAAAGGACTCTGTGGTGAGTTGGTAAGGAAAGGATTTTGGTAAGTTAAGTTGGTTAAAAAGAAAACTTCTTTCCTTTTTCAAAACTTTAGTCTCAACTTAGGTAAAACTTAAGATTGAAAATGGCAGGAGATCTCAGACCTGTGTCATGTTCCTCTTGCCCAATGTAGGAGCTCAGGGACACAGCTGGTGTCCCTGGCTCCTTCTTTTCCAAGAAGTGTGTCCAGTTGCAGCTTTTGTTAGACCACATGACAGCTCTGGAGCTGCAGATGGACTCACTTTGGAGCATACGCAATGCTGAGTGGGTCGTGGACAGCATGATTAGTGAATTGGTCACGTCGCAGATTAGGATTGCTGAGGGAGAAAGGTAATGTGTGACCAAAGGCAGAGAAAGAGCAGGAAGGCAGTGCAGGTGTCCCCTGCGGTCATCTATCTCCAAAACAGGTATACCATTTTGGATACCGTTAGAGGAGATGGCTCACTAGGAAAGGCAGCAGTAACAAGTTCATAGCACTGTGACTGGCTCTGCTGTACAGAGGGGGAGGGAGGAAAAAAAGGGTGGAAGCACTATAGTCATAGGAGATTCAATTGTAAGGGGAACAGATAGGCGTTTTGTGGTCAGAAAATGAGACTCCCGAATGGTATGTTGCCTCCCAGGTGCGTGGGTCAGGAATGTCTTGGATTGACTGCAGAAAATTCTCAAGGGGGAAGGGTAAACAGCCAATTGGTGTGGTGCATGTAGGCACCAATGATATAGGTTAAAAAAAACAGGATGAGGTGTGACATAAAGGATTTAGGGAGTTAGGAACCAAGTTAAAAAATAGGACCTCAGGAGGTAGTAATGTCAGAATTGCTTCCAGTGTCACGTAGAGTAGGAATGATAGAATATTTAAGATGAATCCATGGCTTGAGAGATGGTGCAGGAGGGAGGGGTTCAGATTTTTGGCACATTGGGACCAGTTCTGGGGGAGGTGGGATGATTACAAATTAGATGCTCTACACCTGGGCCGGACTGGAACCAATGTCCTTGGTAGTGCTTTTGCTGATACCTTTGGGGAGGGTTTAAACTAATGACAATAGACAATGGACAATGGACAATAGGTGCAAGAGTAGGCCATTCTCCCCTTCGAGCCAGCACCACCATTCATTATGATCATGGCTGATCATCCTCAATCAGTATCCTGTTCCTGCCTTATCCCCATAATCCTTGATTCCACTACCCTTAAGAGCTCTATCCAACTCTGAATGTGGCAGGGGAACAGGTACCAAATGAGGAGGTAGTGATTAAAGCCTGTAAGGAACTAGATAATGAAGTCAGCATGACTAAGGGGAAAGAGTAGGCAGGAAGTGGCGACATACGCAGAGGGATTGGTGGTCTGAGGTGCATTTGTTTTAATGCAACTAGTATGGTAGGTAAGCCAGATGAATTTAGGGCTTGGATTAGTACCTAGGAGTATGATGTTATTGCTATTACCGAGACTTGTTTGAGGAAAGGGCATCATGATTGGCAACTAAATGTCCCAGGATATTGATACTTCAGGTGGGATAGAGAGGGAGGTAAAAGGGGTTGATGAGTTGCATTACTGGTCAGAGAGGATATCACAGCTGTGCTGAAGGAGGGCATTATAGAGGACTCGAGTAGTGAGGCACTATGGGCAGAGCTCAGAAATGGGAAGGGTGCGGTTCACAATGTTGGGCTGTACTACAGGCCTCTAAACAGTGAACATGAGATACAGGTACAAATATGTACCTGTATCAAACAAAGATGTTGGAGCAACAGGGTGGTGTGATAGGAGATTTTAATTTTCCCACCATTGACAGGAATTCACAGTGTTAGAGGATTGGATGGAGCAGAATTTGTAAGGTGCATTCAGGAGGGTTTTCTAGAGCAGTATGTAAGTAGTCCAACTCGTGAAGGGGCCATGCTGGACCTGAGCCCAGCCAGGTGGCTGAAGTTTCAGTGGGGGATTACTTTGGGAATAGTGATCACAATTCCATATGTTTTAGGATACTCATGGACAAAGACAAGAGTAGTCCTCAGGGAAGAGTGCTAAATTGGGGGAAGGCCAACTACATCAAAATTCGACAGGAGCCGGGGAATGAAGATTGGGAGCAGCTGTTTGAAGGGAAATCCACATTTGATATGTGAGAGGTTAATTAGAGTTCAGGAGAGATAGGCTCCTGTGAAAATTAGGGATAGAAATGGCAAGATTAGGGAACCATGGACAACAGATGAAGTTTGAGAAAGTTCCCCACAGTAGGTGGAGAAAGTGATGTCGCATGGGGTCCAGCTTATTCTAGCTAGATGGATAGAGAACTGGTTGGGCAACAGGAGACAGAGGCTAGCTAAAGGAAAAAGGATGTGTACATAAAGTCTAAGTGACAGAAGTCCGACGAAAGTTTGGAAAAATATCAGGAACGTAGGACCAATCTGACAGGAGGAATTAAGAGGGCTAAAAGAGGTCATGAGATATCCTTAGTGATCAGGGTTAAGGAAAACTTCCAAAGCCTTTTATTCATATATAAGGAGCAAGAGGGTAACGAGGGAAAAGGTTGGCCCACTCAAGTACAAAGGAGGAAAGATATGCATGGAGTCAGAGAAAATGGGTGAGATTCTTAATGAGTACTTTGCATCGGTATTCACTGAGGAGAGAGACATGGAGTATGTTGAAGTTAGGAATAGATCTTTGATTACTCTAGGTCAAGTCAGCATAAGGAAGGAGGAAGTCTTGTGTATTCTAAAAGGCATTAAGGTAGACAAGTCCCCAGGACCGGATGGGATCTAACCCAGATTACTGAGGGAAATGAGAGGAAATAGCTGGGGCTTTAACAGACATCTTTGCAGCATCCTTGAAAACGGGAGAGGTCCCACAGGACTGGAGAATAGCTAATGTTGTCCCCTTGTTTAAGGAGAGTAACAGGGATAATTCAGGTAATTACAGATCTGTGAGCCTGACATCAGTGGTAAGGAAGTTACTGGAGAAGATATTAAGGGATAGAATATATACCCATTTGGAAGAAAATGGGCTTATCAGTGATAGACAACATGGTTTTGCACAGGGAAGGTCATGTCTTACAAACCTAATAGAACTTTTTGAAGTTGATTGATGAGGGAAGGATGTAAATGTCAGATACTTGGACTTTGGTAAGGCGCTTGATAAGGTTCCCAATGGTAGGCCGATGGAGAAGGTGAAAGTGAAGTCGCATGGGGTCCAGGGTGTTTCTAGCGAGATGGATAGAGAAGTGGTTGGGCAACAGGAGACAGGAGACAGAGGAGTAGTGGAAGGGAGCTTCTCAAAATGGAGACCTATGACCCACATGGATCCATGTTGAGACCACTGTTGTTTGTAATATACAAAAATGATTTGGAGGAAGATGGAGGTTGTCATATTAGCAAGTTTGCTGATGACACCAAGAATGGTGGAGGAGCAAATAGTGAAGGGGGCTGTCGGAGAATACAGCAGAATATAGATAGACTGGAGAGTTGGGCAGAGAAATGGCAGATGGAGTTCAATCAGACAAATGCGAGCTAATGAATTTTGGAAGATGCAGTTCCAGAGCAAACTACACAGTAAATGGAAAGGTGCTGGGGAAAACCGATGTACAGAGAGTTCTGGGTGTTCAGGTCCATTGTTCCCTGAAGGTGGCAACGCAGGTCAGTAGAGTAGTCAAGGCGGCATATGGCATGCTTTCCTCCATCGGACAGGGTACTGAGTACAAGAGTTGGTAGGTCTTGTCACAATTGTATACAACTTTGGTTTGGCCACGTTTGGAATACTGCATACAGTTCTGGTCGCCACATTACCAAAAGAATGCGGATGCTTTGGAGAGGGTGCAGAGGAGGTTCACCAGGATGTTGCCTGGTATTGAGGTCATGCTAGCTATGAGGAGAGGTTGAGTAGATTAGGATTATTTCATTGGAAAGAAGGCGGTTGAGGGGGGGGACCTGATTGAGGCCTACAAAATCATGAGAGGTGTAGACAGGGTGGATAGCAAGAAACCTTTTCCCCCCAGAGTTGAGGACTCAATTACCAGGGGTGACAAGTTCAAACTGAGGGGGGAAAAGTTTAGGGGAGTTATACATGGAAAGTTCTTTATGCGAGGGTGGTGGGTTCCTGGAATGCATTGCCAGCAGAGGTGGTAGGGGCGAGAACGATAGCGTCATTTAAGATGTATCTCGACTGATATGTGAATGGGCAGGGAGCAAAGGGATACAGATCCTTAGAAATTAGACGGCAGGTTTAGATAGTGGATCTGGATCAGAGCAGGCTTGGAGGGCCGAAGGGCCTGTTCCTGCGCTGTAATGTTCTTTGTTCTTTGACTCAAAGGGACTAAGAAATCTGCATATCATTATATCGTTTAAGAGACTTGATTTAAAGAATTCATGGGTATTATCTAAATCCCTTTTTTTTCTTGTTTAGGAAAATCTAGAACGACAAAATTTTCCAAGAAGTGCCTTACTATTAAAGCATACATCTATATAATACACTGAAGAACACAGATATCATCATAAACCATAACTCCGATAAATGTTATAACCCAAATTAACATTAGCAAAACAAAACTAATGGAACTATCCTTATTTTATCAAATTGCTGTTGGAAAGCATTAGCATGCTTTGACTGCTAAATTTCTTTTTATATGCCTGGCAAATTCTAAACAATATTCTGCTCAAATACGTATAAGAAAAATTACAAAGTGTCAGTTTATTACTAATGTATCATACAAGTA
Source organism: Chiloscyllium plagiosum (assembly GCF_037043375.1). Classification (NCBI taxonomy): domain Eukaryota; kingdom Metazoa; phylum Chordata; class Chondrichthyes; order Orectolobiformes; family Hemiscylliidae; genus Chiloscyllium; species Chiloscyllium plagiosum. The sequence continues at coordinate 47,774,272 of NW_028270147.1, read as the reverse complement.
CGATAAGCTACTTGGAGGGAAACAAATTGAACACTTCATGCTCTATCCCATGAATTAAAGGAGCAAATAAAGAATACAAATTTTGCATTAGTCCTATGCATTAAAACTCAGACTTCCAAACAATAAACATCAAACCAAATCTTAATACCAAAGAAAATCCCCATAAATAGCAATGTCCCACATTACAAAAAAAAACTGATCATCAGTAAGACTTGCACATTAACCCTTCGAGCAGCTGAACATAACCTATCAGTGTTTTTGTAGTTTTGGAAACAGAAATAGACATAGAAATTTGAGTTCACTGAAAACATCACTGTACATGCTTTCTTTAAAAGTCAAATTAGATTTTGAGAAATGCAAGATATTTCTAATAACGTTTGCAGCAAATTAAAAAAAATCCAATTTTTTTATTTTCGGATTTCAAAAATTAAAGGAAATTATGTTGGACATTATGTTGGATCAATATTTTACAAGGATTCATTATAACTTATTAAATTTTGTATTCTGTCCCTCAGTCTGTAATTTAACTCCCATGATCTTATCTGCCTTTTAATTACTTTCTCAACTTGCCATGCCATCTTCAATGATTGGGCATGTAGATTACGTGATGCCTGTTCTCATACCAATGCTCCCTGTAAACTGTGCGGCCACTTGGAAGTCTGGCGCATTACCAATGCATTGGCCTCCGATTCCACAAGTCACTGCTGTGCATGGACCGCTGTATTCCACGCAACAGAAAAACTAATTAGAGGGAATGTCATCCTTCACCTCCATCAGAATTATATGCTTTGTTTAACACTGCCTCTCCTCTTTACTAAGTTTCAACTGATTACATGCCATTTTTCTCCAAGCTTATTTAGGTCGTCTTAAATTTTATCACTATCTTTTTCACAGTCCAAAGTATACAAATCTTGGAATTGATCTTGTACTCTCAAAGTTAAATCATTAAAAGGTACCTTGCTCTCTGGGAAACATAATTATAAACCTTCCTCAAATACAAAAGCAATCCATCATCATTAATCTGGTTCCAGAGGAGGCTTTGTAGCCAAGGTGCCACTGCTTTCATTCAATGGGTTTCAACTATATTACATGGCAATTTCTCAAATGCCTTTGAAAGTCTATTGGGACCATATCAACTGCACTAATTTCACTGTACCTCATCAAAATTACTATCGAATTAGTTAAATACAAGTTGCCTTTCATAATTCATGCACTCCTCCCTTAATTAATCTACACTTGTTCAGCTGGCTGTTAAATTTGTCCTAAGTTATACTTGATAAAAACTCTCAGGATGGAAGATAAACTGACTGGCCCAGAATTTCTGGATTTATCCTAACACCATTTTTTTAACAAGGGTCTAACATGTACAACTTTCCAGTCTTTACCATTCTCAAATCCATGGAAGATTTGAAGACTAAAACCAACACCTCAAATTTCAACACTGACTTTCCTCAGCATGCTCAGATACACCTGATCTGTTGTTGATGGTTTAGCAAAGTACTGCCAGCCTTTTGAATGCTTTCACTGAATTAACTTTTAGCCCATCCAATATCTCTGGGATCTCACCATTCACTAAGTTTGGCAATATCTGTTCCTTTATGTAACGACAAATACAATGTAATCAGTTAACATGTGAACCATGCCCACTATTTCCAAGCGTCAATCTCTCTTTTGGACACAAATCAGTTCAACCCTCCCTTGTACTCCTCTTTTCTGACTTACACTGACCCTTCTTCAGAACTGACAGCAGCTAGAAAGAGATGGTATTTATCCTGGTGAGGGGCGAACGGAGTAAGCAGATGGCAATTCGACAATCCCTTTGTGTACCCAACTTTCTAATCTCTCTGGACTCCATCTCCTGCTATTGACTCATTACTTCTAACTAGTATCTAAAAAGCAGACTGACACTTGGAAACAGCGAGCATGGCTGACACATTAACTGAGCACTTGGCATCTGTCTATATCAAGGGAACAGATATCAACTGTACAGGGTGTTGGGCGCTGCACCTAAAGGATGATATACAGTTTTGATCCCCATATTTTAAAAAGTATATACTGACATTGGAAACTGTTCAAAAAAGATTCATGATGCTGACTGCTGGAATGAAATGCTTGATTTTACAAAAAAAATGTTAGGCCTTTATTCATTACAGTTTAGAAGAATCAGGGGCAATCTTATTGAAACTTACAAGGGGGCTTGACAGAGTAGATATTGAGAAGATGTCTCTACTACTAGGAGGGAATCTTAGACTAGGCACAAAGTTACATAATAAGGGAATATTCACTTAAAGCTGAGATGCGAAGGAATTTCTTCTCCAATAGGGAGATAACCAGAGACGGTAGAGGCTAGATTACTGAAAGCATTTAAAGACGAAGCATACAGACTTTTCAAATATTAGGAAGGTGACAGCTGTGCTGAGCTCACAATGAAAGGGGGGGTTCAGGCGTGGATCAGATCAGTCGTGATCTCATTGAATGGCATGGTAGGTTTGAGAGGTCAAATAGTCTACTGCTGTTCCTAATTCTAATGTTTTTGATTCTCTCATATTATCATCATGACATACACATTTTTTCTATTTCAAAAGCAGCAGTAGTTCTGAATTATGGAGTCTGACAGATCATGTCTAATTGGAAAATGAATGTTGCACTCCAGCAAAAGAATGGAAAAGCATACTTTACCACAAAGCCAATATTAGCATGTACTTTATGCTTATTTTGTGGATACACTGTTGCTTCTGAGCTACACAATTCTCACTTTTTGCATACTGTAGTCATTCAATTAAAAATGTTTATTATTTGCTACAAGTCTATATTTTTATAATTTGCACTTTTGTATCATTTCTATCAGAAACAAATTGTTGGATTCAGTTTATCTATTGCCATTAACCTTTAACCACTTTCCTGCACTACATTTACTGTCCATGACAATTATTACATTTTGTATTTGAGTTTGCCCTTCTTTCCTCTCTAACCTAAGGTCTCTTCTTTTCTATCCTGTCCTCATTCCTGTTCCTTATCCCTCCTACAAGCCCAAATTCACCTTTTCTGTTAGGTCTCTGTTGCTACATAATGCTAATAAAGTTTGATCTAGTCAGAACATCTTTGCTCTCTCAGAATGATCATGACTTCTTCAAATTTTCACCCCTACAATATGTCTGCAAGTTCCTAATCTATACTCAATAGTTCGTCTCAGTAATTGCCTGGAAGTGAAATGCTAGAAAATACTTTCACAGTAAACTCAGTTTTTTAACTGCTTGCAAATGTCAAGGTGATCATTACCTTTTGTTCTAATTGTTTTCCATTGTTGTACAATAAAATCTACATTAGTGTAGAATTCTACTTTTGGAAACAAAAAAAAACACAGATTTTTAAAGATACAGTTAGTCAACGTTTTTCACCTTGTTCAAACAGGACATTCACAAGAATACAAAGGTATAAAGGAACAACAATGTTTCATACTGTGTGATGAATATTTATTGGTTGGCTAGCACACTCTGATTCATAGAGGTGGTGCCATTGAGACTCCAACAGGGAGAGATGATGACAGAATACAATCTTGAGTATGCTATTAATTACACTGATAAAGTTAAGATTGTCAGTTAAGCACACATGCACATGCTGGAAATCAATACATGTGACCCTGTTTTTTGCAGACAGAAAGAACAGTAAAGATCAGATGAACTGCTAAACTTTGTTTAAATTTAAACCAGGCAGGTTTACTATGACTGGTGAAGGAATTGCCCTGCAGAACAGACTAAACAATGTGCGTTGCATATTTTGGAAACATAAGCAGGTACAAAGTGGTCTTTCTGTTTGCAAAGAACAGGGTCCTCATGGTAAGTATGTCAGTTGGAGTACCAGAATGGCAATCTTAAATTGGTTGTCAATGTAATGCTGAGCATACTCTGGACTCGTCCAATCATAGAATCAATTCTGATGTTGGACAATGTGTGCGGATTTTGCAAGAAGGAGCATATTCCTGTGTGATCCCCATATCCCTTGATGTCATTAATAACTAGAAATCTACCAATCTCTGCGTTGAACTTAATTACTGATCTTCCAAAGATTCACCATCCTCTTGAGTGAAAAATAGACCTCCTTATCTCAGTCCAAAATGGCTTCTCTTTGATCTGAGACTTTATCTCTTGGTTGTAGATCTCACAACCAGGCAAAAAATCTTTCCTGCATCTATACACTATCCCTGTAAGAATTTGGGAACACAAATCTATATTTATGTGGAGAATTGAAAGATATTGAACAATTTTCAGTACTGCTTGGATTCACAAAGCGTTTTTACCAAAGGGATTGAAGAATATCAATGTGGATTCTTGGGAATGAAGTTAACAGTTTCATGTGGACTGTGATCCACCCAATGATTACAGAAAGTCAAATAACTGCAGAAAAATGGCCAAGCAAAGTTTTTAGGGAGATACCAGATCAAGTTTACTATCCTCAAATTTTGGAAAATCCGATTTAAAATAAAAACACACATGTAGGCCTTTGTGTTGCTGCTGCCGAGCAACTCTTTCTCAACTTTGTCATTTTGCGATTTTTGGCATTGAGGGGCAAAGGAGGAATAAACCTCCACAAAAACAAGAATATCTCTCTCCCTTCTCGGTAACGACTTGAAAACCTGAAACATAAGAAATAGGAGCAGTAGGCCATCTGTTCAAAATCTATCTTTGCCTTGAAAGCATTCAAGGAGGGATCCTCAACTGTTTCACTGGATGGGGAATTCCTCAGATTCACAATCCTTTGTGTGAAGTAGTTTCTCCTCAACTCAGTCCGAAATCTGCTCCCCATTATTTTGAGGTTATGCCCACTCGTTCTAGTTTCACCTGCCAATGGAAACAATCTTCCTACTTCTGTCTTATATATTCCTTTCAAACTTTTATATGTTTCTATAAATTTCCCCATCATTCTTCTAAATTCCAATGAGTACAGTCCCAGTCAAACTTCTCAACTCCTGAATCAACCTAGTGAACCTCCTCTGCATCCCCTCCAGTGCCAGTACATCCTTTCTTAAGTAAGGAGAACAAACCTGTACTCCAGGTGTGGCCTCACCAGCACCCTATACAGAACATTTTTAAATTCCACCCCTCGAGGATTGAGGGACAATATTCCATTTGCCTTCTTAATCACCATACTGCACCTGCAAACCAACTTTAAGATTCATGCACAAGGAAACCCAGTTCCCTCAGCACAGTAGCATGCTGCAATTTTCCACCATTTTAGTAACAGTCCATTTTGCTGTTATGCTAACAAAATGGGTGACCTCAAAATTACCAATATTATATTCCATCTGCCAGACCATTGCCCACTCACTGAATCTATCGACATACCTCTGCAGACTTTCAGTGTCCTCTGCACACTTTGCTACTATCTTAACATTATCTGCAAACTTCGGTTCCCAACTCCAAATGATCCATGCAAACTGTAAACAATTGCAGTCCCAACACTGATTCCTGAAGCACACTATTAGCAACTAATCGCCAATTAACAAAACACCATTTATCCCCACTCTTCACTTTCTGTTAATTAACCAATCCTCTATCTAAACTAACAGATTGCCCGTAACTCCATGCCCACATTTCAGTGGTTCATAGAACATAGAACATAGAACATAGAAGAATACAGCGCAGTACAGGCCCTTTGGCCCTCGATGTTGCGCCGATCCAAGCCCACCTAACCTATACTAACCCACTATCCTCCATATACCTATCCAATGCCCGCTTAAATGCCCATAAAGAGGGAGAGTCCACCACTGCTACTGGCAGGGCATTCCATGAACTTACGACTCGCTGAGTGAAGAACCTACCCCTAACTTCAGTCCTATATCTACCCCCCCTTAATTTAAAGCTATGCCCCCTTGTAATACCCGACTCCATACGCGGGAAAAGGTTCACACTGTCAACCCTATCTAACCCCCTAATCATCTTGTACACCTCAATCAAGTCACCCCTAAACCTTCTTTTCTCTAATGAAAACAGCCCCAAGTGTCTCAGTCTTTCCTCATACGATCTTCCTTCCATACCAGGCAACATCCTGGTAAACCTCCTCTGCACCCGTTCCAGTGCCTCCACATCCTTCCTATAGTATGGCGACCAAAACTGCACACAATATTCCAGATGCGGCCGCACCAGAGTCTTATACAACTGCATCATGACCTCAGGACTCCGGAACTCAATTCCTCTACCAATAAAAGCCAGTACGCCATATGCCTTCCTCACCGCACTATTTACCTGGGTGGCAACTTTCAGAGATCTGTGTACATGGACACCAAGATCCCTCTGCTCATCCACACTACCAAGTATCCGACCATTAGCCCAGTACCCCATCTTTTTGTTATTCTTCCCAAAGTGAATCACCTCACACTTAGCTACATTGAATTCCATTTGCCACCTTTCTGCCCAGCTCTGCAGCTTCTCTATATCCTGCTGTAACCTGCCACATCCTTCCTCACTGTCAACAACTCCTCCGACTTTCGTATCATTACTTTGTAAACTCTGAAAAGATTTAACTGTGACTACTCTCCAAAGACTTGGAGCCAACTTGATTTCCATCCAAACTGAACCCTTGTTTCAAAGTTTTCCTATTGATCTACAGCAGGCAACAATTCGATTTTGACAACAGAAAACCTAATGGACCATGAGAATTCATAAAATTCTATCCCTTGCTTTTCAGATTGTTGGCAAAAAAGGGTTTTATTTTTCTTTTGCCCTTACTAAAATACCATCTCTACTGTCTTCTTTGTATTTGGGTTGTAAAACTATGTCTGTTTTGGGATCAGAATGTGATATAGTTATAATTCCAGAATATAAAACTGAAGACATTAACAACTTTTGCCAACTAATTAAAGAGCAGCTTTGTTTTTAAAAAAAAAAATATTTTGACTTTAATTAAAGAAGCCTGGTCAAAAACTCTTCGATTATTAGCATGGATAGAAAATTGTCTAACTAATAGAAGACAATGAGTTGGGGTAAAGGGGACATTTTCAGGATGGCAACCTGTAACTAGTGGAGTCTATCAGGGATCAGTCCCAATGCCACAATTATTTGTAATCTATATTAGTGACCTCAATGAGGGAAGTGAATGTACTACTGCCAACTTTGCAGACAGCACAAAAATAGGTGGGAAAGCAAGTAGTGAGAAGACACATATAGTGCACAGAGGGAAGCTGCAGCACAGAGGGATTTGGGGTTTTCCTGCATGAATCACAAACAGCTAACATCCAAGTTTAGAATAAGTCAGGGAGGCAAATTGACTGTTGGTCTTTATTGCAAAGGAAACGAAGTATAAAGAGAGGGAGGTCTGCTAAAACTAAATAAGTCACTATTCAGAAAACACCAAAAGTACGATGAATAGCTTTGGTCCCCTTATCGGAGGAAAAATACACTACCATTGGAAATAATCCAAAGAAAGTTCACTTGGTTGATTCCAGGCATTTCAGGACTTTCTTATGAAGCGAGGTGGAGTAGTTTGGGCTTGCACTTATTAAAAGATTGAGAGAACACCTTCTTAAAACATTCAAGATTCTTAGGCAACTTCACATGGCAGATAAAGGGAAGTTGCTTCACTTTGTGTGCACGTCTAGGACCAGAGGACATAATCTCAGAGTAAAAGCTCACCCAGTTAAGACAGAGATCAGAAGGAATTTCTTCTCTCAGAGAGTGGAGCACCTATAGGACTGTTTATTACAGAGGGCTGTTGAGGTGGGCACATTAAATTCATTCAAGGCTGAGAAAGGGATATTTTTGAATTAGTCAGGGAATCGAGGACTATGGTGCGAAGTGGAGTTCAGTATTACCAGATCAGCCGTGATCTCATTGAATGGTGGAATGGGCCGAATGGCCCACTTACAGTCCTTTGGCTTACGGTCTTATTGTGGATAGCTGTGTAAAAAGGCAAGCATTGGCCATTTTGGCAAGTTAATCACAACATTTATATCAATGATGTGACTTGTGGAGAAATGGAGCTTGATTATATTTATCCCATCGCAGTTGGAATGAAGAATTTTGTATATTTCTATAAAGGTACCTTTTCTTCTAAACAGCCACCACACATACTCCTCGTAAGACAATCCTAACAAACCAGGAATCTGTCTGCAGAACCTCTGCTGTATTCCCTACAAGACAAGTATATCCTTCATTAAGGAAATTGACCAGAACTGCACATAATAGTCCAAATGCCACCTCAACATTGTTCCATGTAATTGTAGGAAAGCATCTTCGCTCTTGTATTCAAATCCTCTTGCAAAGATTAACATATAGTTCGCTTTCCAAATTGCATGATGCATCTGCACTCAAGCTTTCAGTGACATATAAACAAGGACAGCCTGGTCCCTCTCAATATCAATACCTATATTATTGTTAAACAAATAGTCTATATCCTCATTCCTCCTATCACACTTCCCTGCATTATCTTTCAGTCTATTGCCCATTCACTCAACATGTCAAAGATCCCTTAAAGCTCTATGAATCCTCCTCATAATCTGCATTCCCACCAAGTTTTATATCAACTGCAAACTTGGAAATATTATCAATGACCCTCACATCTAAATGGTTGACATGAATTGTGAATATCTGGAGTCAAAGCATCTTGCAGTATCTGGTCTTAGCCTGCCAAACTAAGAATGACCCATTTGTTCCTAATCTGATTTCTGGCAGTTTAGCGATCCTCAATCAATGCTAGTATATTATCCCTAATCCCATGCATTTAGTTTCAAACATCCAAATAAAATCCTCTTCAGGACTCAGCTGGTAACATCTTCAGAAAACTCTCAAGTTTGTCAATCATGAATACCCCTATGTTGACACTATCTAATTAGATGATCATTTGAGTAATAATATTCTTCATAACAGATCCTTGTATTTTTTCTCTTACTGACATCAGGTGAATAGGTACGTAGTTCCCTGTTTCATTTCCCTTCTTTTTCAAACATTTGTAACCTGCCAATCTGCAGGCACCATTGTAGGGTTAATGGGAGTTTTGAAAGATGATCACCAATGAATCAACTATCTCTGGAAATAACTCTTTCAACAGTCTTGGATGAAGGTCATCTGGTCCTGGGATCTGTCAGTTTTCAGTCCCATTGATTTCTCCAACATTATGTTTTAAATTAACTTTGCCAAAGTAACTGAGAGACATAGGATCTACCTACATAGCATCACACTGGCACTGAAGTTCATACACCATACTGAGGTAGGAGAAAATGAGGACTGCAGATGCTGGAGATCAGAGTTGAGAATGTGGTGCTGGAAAAGCACAGCAGGTCAGGCAGCATCAGGGAAGCAGGAGAATATACATTTTGGGCATACGCCCTTCACCGGGAATGAGGCTTGTGGGCCGGAGGGCTGCATAGAAATGGGGGTGTGAGGGGGGAGGTAGCTGAGAATGCAATCGGTTGATGAAGGTGAGGGAGAAGGTGATAGGTGGGAGAGGTGGATAGAGTGGACAGATGGGAAAGGTGATGGACAGGGCAGGAGGGCGGTGCAGAGTTGGAGGCTTGGGACTGGAATAACATGGAGGGGGAAGGGAAATGAGGAAATTCTTGAAATCCACATTTATCCCGTGTGGCTGCAAGATGCCAACGCGGAAGACGAGGCGTTCTTTCTCCAGGCGTGGGGTGGTAAGAGTTTGGCGATGGAGGAGACCCAGGACCTGCATGTCCTTGACGGTGTGGGAGGGGGAGTTGAAATGTTCAGGAGGTGGTGGGGTTGGTTGGTGCGGGTGTCCCAGAGATGTTCTCTGAAACAGTCTGCAAGTTGGCATCCCATCTTCCCAACTTAGAGGAGAGCACATTGGGTGCAACGAATACGGTAGATGACACTAGTGGAAGTACAGGTAAATTTCTTCAGATGTGGAAGGATCCTTTGGGGTCTTTTGAGCGGAGGTGAGAAAAGTGGTGTGGGAGTAGGTTTGCACTTCCTGCGGTGGTAGGGGAAGACGCCAAGGGTGGGGTGTGGGGCTGGTGGGGGACATGGATCTGATGTGGGAGTTGCGGAGGGAATAGTCTCTCCGGAACATTGGAGAGGGGTGGGGAGGGAAATATACCTCTGATGGTGGGGTCCATGATCAGAGATATATTGCAAATGAAAGAATTATGCAATTATGTCATTTCACTAAAGGCTTGTTTCTCATAGAACCCAACAAAGATGTTTGCAAGAGCTCGGCAAAGAAACATACATGGTGTTAATAAAACACAGTTGTTAAGTTTATAAAGTCAAAAAATACTAATTCACACACATGACATGTCTGGATTGCCATGACATATTGCTTCAGTGCAAGGATCTGTGATTTTATTGAGTGTCAATTGGTGAATCTTCAAGTAAAGTTTAATGAGCACATGGGCATAGCATTGCTATCACGATATGAGCCAAATGTGCAAGAATGCATCATCGTGTATGTGGAAAACCTGTAGCAAATCATAACAATTTGACCAATTTACAGTGTGCAGAACTGGTCATAGTTAAGAGAACATAATGGACTTCATTTTTGTGTCTCAACAGCTCAGACACACAAAGCCTTAAAATCAAATGCCATTGCATATATCACTGATGAACTTGTTACTCTTACGCAATGAGTAACTATTCTTTCAAGTGAAAGGTTTAATCAGACAATTATGCAAATGTGTAAGAAACCTCTAATGCTGGAATGTTCAAACAGATCTCATGCAGTTTTGTTTCCAAAGTGAGAAAGAGAGCATATGTGCACAACACCTTGACATGAACAAACGACATAGAGGAAGGTTAGCATTGAAATTTATTGTGATAGTAGGTATAGTGTCTTCCTCTCTGAGGATAGCTATCTTGTTATGGTAGAGAGGCTTGTGTGTACCGAGAAACCAGAGAGCTAATCCATCTGTGGCAGTACTCCTGAGACGGTCATAACGGTAACGGAAAGGGGGAGATTCCAGAAAAAGTGATCCACGAAGACCTAAACAGGGAGCAGACAACGTCACTGTTCCGGTCTCTCACGTAGATGCTCTGACTTACACAAACATCCTCATTCAAGTTTTTAAAAAGTCGTTCTTGGATTCTTTAAAATTATCTGAAGTACTCTCAAGTGTTGGAAGGTAAAAGGAAAATATTCTCCATACAATAGAATGAAATTAATGCAAAGGACAAAATTAGGAACAATAATTGTGCTCAGACTACACAATCCAGCCTACAGTGTCACAGCAAAACTATCACCTCAAAACTCACACATTTGGGTGAGCCAAAGAGAAATGAAGGCATTAAAAGACTATTCTGTGAATAAATCTAAGCTTTGCAAAGTGTTTTATTTAAATTTTTTTTAAAAGCTAGAAATTTCACTCACGCAATAAAGTAATGGTAGATGAGTCTTTCAGAAAACACTCGAATGGAGGATTCTGGGTAATCCTAGATGGAGGACGGGAAAAATTTCTGGCTGTAAGAGCTGCTCCTTTTTTTTGAGGTATTAGAGGTGATTTCCTCGAATTCCAGGAGCAGCAATTACTGTTTTATATGCTGTTGCATTGTTTTGGAACTTTGGAAAAAGAAGTCAAAACAACAAAAGGGAGAAGAGCAGACAAAGGAAGCACATGGTGAGGACAGTGCAGGAGAGAGAGCGAGAGCGCGAGCAAGCGAGAGAGAGAGAGAGAGAGAGAACCTACACAGTTACTGCCTTATTTGCTGTTTGAATTCGTGTATCGCTGGACATCGGAGTGCATCTGGGAATATTAACAAACAGTGAAATTCACAACTAATCTTGGAGGAACTGTTGGGCGAAGTTCACAGCACAGAATCAGATAAGTTAATTGTTGTTTTAAGTCTGTCCAAGAGAAAGGCTGCAGTAGTGAGTATAGTGGATTCTTTCTTGATCATATGTTTTTGGAGATAAGTCTCTTGATTAAACTTAAAGTATAAGCCGTAGCTATTAATTTAACCGGGGGCAGTGTTTGTTGAGGAATAAGATGGTGTTATTTTCTGGGTCTGTAGATTGTGAAGGAGCAAAAATGGCCTTTGCAGTGATATGTACTTCTTGTCAGATGCGGGAGTTTAAAAAGAGTTGAAGGGTTACTGTGGATTATATTTACCATCTTATCAGATCGAGTGGATTAGTTGAAGAGACAGATAGAAGCGATGAGAAACTTGCAACAGCAACAGTATGTGATGGATGGCAGTTATAGGGAAGGGGGAAAGTCTCAGATAGAGTCACATAGATGGGTTAACTCCAGGAAGGGTGAGAGAAGTCGGCACCTAGGGCAGGAGTATTTTGTGGATATACCTATTTCAAACAGAAATGCTGTTTTGGAAAATGTAGGGGGTGCTGGATTCTCAGGGGAAATTACAAGACAATTTTCTGATTCAGTATGTGGATGTACCGACTAGAGAAGGTGCAAAACTTGACCTACTCTTGGGAAATAAGGCAGGATAGGTGACTGAGGTGTCAGTGGGAGAGCACTTTGGGGCCAGCGACCATAATTTTATTCGTTTTAAAATAGTGATGGAAAAGGATAGATCAGATCTAAAAGGTGAAGTCCTAAATTGGAGAAAGGCCAATTTTGACAGTATTAGGCAAGAACTTTCGAAAGCTGATTGGAGGCAGATGTTTGCAGGTAAAGGGACGACTTCAGAAATGAGATAACAAGAATCCAGAGAAAGTATATTCCTGTCAGGGTGAAAAGGAAGGCTGGTAGGTATAGGGAATGCTGGATGAGTAAAGAAATTGAGGGTTTGGTTAAGAAAAAGGAAGCATATGTCAGGTATAGACAGGATAGATCGAGTGAATCCTTAGAAGAGTACAAAGAAAGTAGGAGTATATTTAAGAAGGAAATCAGGAGGGCAAAACAGGGCCACGAGATAGCTTTGGCAAACAGAATTAAGGAGAATCCAAAGGGTTTTTACAAATATATTAAGGACAAAAGAGTAACTAGGGAGAGAATAGGGCCCCTCAAAGATCAGCAAGACGGCCTTTGTGTGGAGCCTCAGAAAATGGGGGAAGATACGAAATGAATATTTTGCATCAGTATTTACTGTGGAAAAGAACATGGAAGATATAGACTGTAGGAAAATAGATGGTGACATCTTACAAAATGTTCAGAGTACAGAGGAGGAAGTGCTGGATGTCTTGAAACGGTTAAAAGTGGATAAATCCCCAGGACCTGATCAGGTGTCCCCGAGAACTCTGTGGGAAGCGAGAGAAGTGATTGCTGGGTCTCTTGCTGAGATATTTGTATCATCCATTGTCACAGGTGCGGTGTCGGAAGACTGGAGGTTGGCAAACGTGGTGCCACTGTTTAAGAAGGGCAGTAAAGACAAGCCAGGGAACTATAGACCGGTGAGTCTGACCTCGGTGGTGGGCAAGTTGTTGGAGGGAATCCCGAGGGACAGGATGTACATGTATTTAGAAAGGCAAGGACTGATTAGGGATAGTCAACATGGCTTTGTGCATGGGATAGCATGTCTCACAAACTTGATTGAGTGTTTTGAAGAAGTAACAAAGAAGATTGATGAGGGCAGAGCAGAAGATGTGATCTATATGGACTTCAGTAAGGCGTTCGACAAGGTTCCCAATGGGAGACTGATTAGCAAGGTTAGATCTCATGGAATACAGGGAGAACTAGCCATTTGGATACAGAACTGGCTCAAAGGTAGCAGACAGAGGGTGGTGGTGGAGGGTTGTTTTTCAGACTGGAGGCCTGTGACCAGTGGAGTGCCACAAGGATCGGTGCTGGGCCCTCTACATTTTGTCATTTACATAAATGATTTGGATGCGAGCATAAGAGGCACAGATGGTAAGTTTGCAGATGACACCAAAATTGGAGGTATAGTGGACAGCGAAGAGGGTTACCTCAGATTACAACAGGATCTTTATGAAATGGGACAATGGGCTGAGAAGTGGCAGATGGAGTTTAATTCAGATAAATGCGAGGTGCTGCATTTTGGGAAAGCAAATCTTAGCAGGACTTGTACACTTAATGGTAAGGTCCTAGGGAGTGTTGCTGAACAAAGAGACCTTGGAGTGCAGGGTCATAGCTCCTTGAAAGTGGAGTCGCAGGTAGATAGGATAGTGAAGAAGGCGCTTGGTATGTTTTCCTTTATTGGTCAGAGTATTGAGTACAGGAGTTGGGAGGTTATGTTGCGGTTGTACATGACATTGGTTAAGCCACTGTTTGAATATTGCGTGCAATTCTGGTCTCCTTCCTATCGGAAAGATGTTGTGAAACTTGAAAGGGTTGAGAAAAGATTTACAAGGATGTTGCCAGGGTTGGAGGATCTGAGCTACAGGGAGAGGCTGAACAGACTGAGGCTGTTTTCCCTGGAGCATCGGAGGCTGAGGTGTGACCTTATAGGAGGTTTACAAAATTATGAGTGGCAGAGACAGGATAAATAGACAACGTCTTTTCCCTGGGGTCATGGAGTCCAGAACTAGAGGACATAGGTTTAGGGTGAGAGGGGAAAGATATAAAAGAGACCTACGAGGCAACTTTTTCATGCAGAGGGTGGTACATGCATGGAATGAGCTGCCAGAGGATGTGGTGGAGGCTGGTACAATTGCAACATTTAAGAGGCATTTGGATGGGTATATGAATAGGAAGGGTTTGGAGGGATATGAGCCGGGTGCTGGCAGGTGGGACTAGATTGGGTTGGGATGTCTGGTCGGCATGGACGGGTTGGACCGAAGGGTCTGTTTCCATGCTGTACATTTCTATGACTCTATGACCAAGAAATCAGCACTAAACTAGTGGCCAGAACACACTTTTTCTTATCAGGAAAGTGCAAGTTGATACATAATACAATGCTATATATTTAACATTCAAAAGGTTTATCATAGCACCACCTACAGGTCAAGGTAAAGAAAGGTACTGCGAGGATGAAGATGAAGGATGAAGGAATTTTCATTGAAATGCACATTACAAATTTAAAATATAAAGGATTATAGGTCCTGGAGCATCGGAGACTGAGGTATTACCTTGTAGAGGTTGATAAAATCATGAGGGGCATGAAAAGGGTGAATACCCAAGGTCTTTTTCCTAGGATTGGGGGAGGAGATGGTGTGGAGGATTCCAAAACTAGAGGGCATAAGTGTATGGTGAGAGGGAAAAGATTTAAAAAGGACCTGAGGGAAAACATTTTCACGCAGAGTGTGGTGTATGTATGGAATGAGCTGCCAGAGAAAGTGGTGGGGGCTGTTACAATTACAACAATGAAAAGGTATCTGGCTGGTTATATGAATAGGATGGGTTTAGAGACATATGGATGAATTGCTGGCAAATGGGAATAGGCCAGATAAAAGATGTCTGGTCAATGTGGAGGAGTTGACCAAAGGGTTGTTTCAGTGTTGTATGACTCTATAACATATCTCAGTATTGAGTAGCAGACAGAAGTTTCAGCAAATTGAATAAAATCTCGATGGAAGATATTCAACAGCAAACTTGAAGTCATAAAATCATAAATCATGATCGAAAGCATCAAGCAAATGTGGTATAATCAAAGATAAATTTTAAATATGTTAAATAATAATTTTACTACAGTGCTTTTAAGAGTTTGCTCCTATAAGGTTGGGCACTTTACCTCTCATACTGATGGGAGTAATATTACAATGGTAATGTCACTGGTTTAATTGTATTTTGTTCCAATAGTTACAAAAGCTGTAATTCAGAAGAGAAATACCATTGCATATTACAAAGCATGGAATTACCTTAAAGGTTCTTACACTGGCATTATGAAACACACATTAAGACTAACAATCAGGCCTACATCATCCCCTCTTCATAGCAATTTTCAAGAATCACTATTCTTATGACAAAAATATGCTATACCTTCAGTCAACAAGAAAATATGCATAAGATGGCAATACATTCAAACTGAAGGGCCTCAATTTAGATGAACTAAATTTAGCCTCAACTATGGCTGCAGTTTAATGTTTTCACTGCTTAAGGTCAGAACAATTATTTATCCTTTAACCGATCTCATTTGTTGCTTTTCAGCTTTTAACAAAAGATCCAATAAATAGGTTAGATTTATTATGAGTGAGAAAAGGGAAATAAGTGCTCTCGGCAACCACTACAAATGAAGGGAACTTGTTTTAATTTCTTACTTCTATGCTTTCTTGATGATATACACATACAAAGCTATCATATCATTCTGCAATATAATAGTAATTACAGATGTGGTCCCATGGCATTAGTGATGCTTCATTCAGGATATTCTATTCTTTCTTACGACTCACTTGTTGAATTAGACAAATCCAGTGACCCTGCACTAAATTTAAAGAAAGGCTCCCCTTCCAAATGAAAAATTAGCATACTTTTCTTGTTAGGTGCTGGCCTCAATAATGCAAGGCCAATACAATTTCTTAATCCCAAAACTAAACTACCATACAGAGTTGATAAATAGCAACAAAGCTTCTTCAGAATACCTAGTTATGAGAACTTATCTTTCAAGTAAATAATTTCAAGTCAAAAAGTGATCAATCAGGTAAAAAGCCACACAGGGAAATTTCAAATGTCCTCAAATTAAATTCAACCAAAGACATTGAGTCTCAAATATTCAACTGCCAAGAGGTAAAATTACTGAACTAAATTTAATGTATGACAGAAATAGTTCAAAACCAAGCATAAAAATGGAAATATTTAGCACAAAGTTTCAGTTTTTTATGGTACCTGTCCTGCCATGGTTCATAGCAACTTCTATCACCTCACTGATTATGCATCTAAGCTCTGCAGCTGTCTGTCTTCTTCAATCAGGTGACAGCAGAGGCAGAAAAGCTCACTGCTACTGGGCACATCAGCATTCACACTACTGGTGTTATATTTAAACCCTAGCTACACTTCACTTCAAAAGCTGAAAGTCAGGAACTGACCTTCACACTGATATTTGGCCATTATCATGTGGAGATGCACAGCAACGTTGGTGGCACTTTACAGGTGAGATACCGGAAGACTGGAGGGTGGCTAATGCAGCACCATTATTTGAGAAAGGTGATGAGGAAATCGCAGTAAAACTGTTAGCCTTATGTCAGTAATAGATAAATTGTTGGAAGGGATTCAATGGGACTAGATTTATACAGACTTGGAAAGGCAAGGACAGATTAGAGATAGTCAACATGACATTGTGCATGGGAAATCACCAACTTGATTGAGGTTTCTGAAGAGGTGACATCGATGATTGACGAAGGCAGAGCAGACTTCAGCAAGGTGTTCAACAGGGTTTTGCATGATAGACTGGTTAGCAAAGTTTGATCATATGGAATCCAGGGGGGAGCTAATTAGCACTAGCTAGCTGATTATTGGCTTCAAGCTGGGAGATAGAGGTTGCCGGTAGAGTGTTGTTTTTTGGACTGGAGACCTATGACCAGCAGTGTGCCACAAGGATCAATGCTGAATCCATTGTTTTCCCTCATTTATATAAATGAATTGGAAGTGAATAGAGGAGCTATGGTAAGTTTGCAGATGACACTAAAACTGATGGCATAGTGGACAGTGAAGACAGAGTATGACAGGACCTTGATCAGATGGGGTCAATGGGCTGAGGAGTGGCAGATGGAGTTCAATTTAGCTAAATGTGGGGTGTTGCGTTTTGGTAAGGCAAATCAGGGCAGGATTTATATAGTTAACAGTCAGGCCTTTGAGAGTGTTGTCAAACAAAGAAACCAAGGGTGCAGGTGTACAATTCCTCAAAATTGTCACAGGTAGACAGAACACTGAAGATGATGTTTAGCATGCATGCAGTCATTGGTCAGGGCATTGAGTATTGAAGTTGGGATGTCTTGTTGCAGCTGTAAGGACATTGGCAAGGCATTTTTAGAATACTTCATTCAATTATGGCCTACCTGGCACACCAAAGATGTTAGGTGAAAGTAGGTACTGCAAATGCTGGAGATTAGAGTCAAGATTAGAGTAGAATAGTGCTGGAAAAGTACAGTAGGGCAGGCAGAATCCGAGGAGCAGGAAAATCAATGTTTCAGGCAAAAGCCCTTCATCAGGAATGAGGCTGCTAAACCGAGAGGGTTTAGAAAAGCTTTACAACAATGTTGTTGGGATTGGAGGGTTTGAGCTGTCGGGAGAGGCTGAATAGGCTGGGACGTTTTTCCCTGGAGCAGAGGCTAAGGAGTGACCTTATAGAGATTTACAAAATCATGAGGGGCACAGATAGGATGAATAGCCAATGTCTTTTGTCTCAGGGTAGGGAAGTCCATAACTAGAGGGTCAAGGTTTAAAGTGAAAGGGGAAAGATTTTAAAAGGGATCCGAGGGGCAACTTTTTCACGCAAACTGCCAGAGAAACCAGTGGAGATGGGTATAATTACAAACTTTAAAAGGTATCTGGATGGGTACATGAATAAGAAGGATAGTGAGAGACATGTGCTAAATGCTGGCAAATGGGACTAGATCAGTTTAGCATATCTCGTCAGTGCAGAGGAGTTGGTTTGAGGGTCTGTTTCCGTACTATATAACTACATGCCTTCATCAGCAGGGATGTAGATATTCTGGTGGATGTGATGATGGAAAGGAGAGCCATCCTCTTTCTTGTGGACCTACATATCAGGCCACATCACCAGTCCCAGTCAGCTTTAAGTCAGGTAGCAGCCAGCTCAATGCTGATTCTCAAACCACATGAAGCTTCCAGCGATGTTGAAACAAGATTAATTACTTTCTGCAGTCCACCATGAGTAAATGTCACAATCTCCTCTCTGCAACTTCACACTCACTCTAACTTAGCCACTATACATTACCATCATCAAGCCTGAAACTCTTACACTGCTTGCAACATCTCCACTCAGCAACTTTCATCCACCTTACTCTCCCAAACTACAAATCCTTCCTCTGTATTTCCTACACACTAACTGGGGAAACCTCACCACTTCTTCTGAAACAGCAATAACAGTTAGCCATTTACTTTCAGAACACTCAATCCTTTTCTTAAGATCACTGCAGAAGAAAATCTCATATAACTGGCCAAGATGGGTTGCCAATATCTTATGAGAAGATCTTAGAGATGCCTAGAAAGGACTGAGATGCATCTGGTGGGGGACTGAGACTTCCATGTGCAGGCAACCCAATAAGTTTCACTCTGCTGTGTTATGCTATTCTCCCACTGCTACCAGTGTTAATTTATTCTTATGTTGCTCAGACTTCTACCCCTATTGCACAATGAATGCCCTCTCTTCTGTTTCTCAGGCATCACATAACATCTACCCAGAAGGAGGTCTGCCTCTCAGGTGCTCCTTCTCAGAGGAAGAAGTTATAAACCCTTCAGAGATTGTGCTAGCAAGGTTTTTTCCACACCATTCAGAAACTGAAAAATTTTCACCTCAATGGGTACTCTAAATTTGAGTCAGGAACACAATTTGGTGACCACGTAACTGGCACATCTCCACAGCTGATCAAGGAAGAATCATCCCAAATCGCTAGCATTCCACAAGTGATGTCGGAAGCCATAATTGCTCAGTCTGAAGCAGATGATGATCCTATGGCGTTGGATATTAATAACTTTGCTCGAATTCACAGGCAAAGGAACAGCAGGCAGATTTGTCAGACACACTTGGTAAACTGGATCAAATATTGAAGTCGTCCACCACTGCCATCAGTACCATTTTAGCTGGCTCCAACATGTATGCATGTGGCTTTCTCTATTGACAGGCAGGTGGCTGACATGGAAACTGAAAATGTGTTGCTGGAAAAGCACAGCAGGTCAGGCAGCATCCAAGGAGCAGGAGAATTGACGTTTCGGGCATAAGCCATTGTTCAGGAATGAGGAAAGTGTGTCCAGCAGGCCAAGATAAAAGGTAGGGAGGAGGGACTTGGGGGAGGGGCGTTGGAAATGAGATAGGTGGAAGGAGGTCAAGGTGAGGGTGATAGGCCGGAGTGGGGGTGGGGGCGGAGAGGTCAGGAAGATGATTGCAGGTTAGGAAGGCGGTGCTGAGTTCGAGGGATTTGACTGAGACAAGGTGGGAGGAGGGGAAATGAGGAAACTGGAGAAGGCTGAAGAACTTCTGTGCAGAGGAGATGACCCGGGGTGTGCAGTGAGAGAGGGACTCACTGAAATCCTTGTAGAGGGAGGAATAGAGCTTCTTCAAGGAAGGCATCCTTGCAAGAGGATTCGCAGTAGGTTAAATCTTCAAGGAGAAATAGAGAAATCTCCACGGCTGACATGGAAAGCAAAGTCCAGCAGAAAACTCAGTGGTTGCCAAAAAGGGACATAAATCTGTACTGTAACGCTGTAACCATTGGTGCTCAGCATCAAAATGAGACAGGGGAATGAGGGACTCCATCTTACTCCTGATTACCACTCGGTCTCCTGAGAGGAAGAGTAATAAGAGGAACTTAAACGGGATAAAATCAGTTTCCTTTTAGGACACTCCAGAAAGGACAGGTCCCTCCACCTCTAACCTGCTTATGAGCCCCAACCGAGCAGAAGCTGCAGCTGAGAAGAATGTTTGGGACCTGTAGCCACCAATATCTCCACGGTTGTCCACCTAGATCTTTACAGGCAGTAGGGTGCACAGCAGGTTCCCTCCCCATCCTATCTGTAGGCGCTGGATGTAGTGGAAGGGTAAGAGAAGGAAATGCTCTGACAACACATAGGTAGCATGAGTGAGACACCCAGTAACAATCTGGACAAAGCAAATGAGGGCATTGTTGCGAAGTTTGCAGATGACAAAGACAGCCGGAAGGGCAGGTAACGTTGAGGAATAAAGGAGGCTGTAGAAGGATTTGGACAGGCTACAAGAGTGGGCAAAGAGGTGGCAATGTAGGTAAGTGTGAGGTTATGCACTTTGATAGGAAGAAGAAGTATAAACTATTTTGTTAATAGAGAAAGGTTTCAGAAATCTGAAGCACAAAGGGACTCTCGAGGTTAACACGCAGGTTCATTTGGCAATTAGGAAAGCAAACGCAACATTAGCATTCATTTCAAGAGGGCTAGAATGCAAGAGCAGAAGTGTACAGCTGAGGCGATACAAGGATCTGGTCAGACTGCAATTGGAATAAGATCATTCTGTTATAACATGTGTTTCAATGCAAATTTGCTGTTATGTGATTGACAAATTGGGGACACTGCTTCTAAAGCACACACTTTGAAAACATGTGTTGTCTGTAACATGATTACAGCAACAACACTTTAAGCGCTTTTTCTAAAGTGCAATTTTCCTATAACACAGGATTGCACAAGAACACAACCATTGCGTTAGAAGAACAGACTTACCGTGAACCATTCTGGGGCCCTATCAAGGGAGGATGTGCTGGCATTGGAAGGAGGTCCAGATGTGATTACACCACGACCTCAAATTCACCTGGACAGTCTCGGACTCCTCCCTCCCCTTCCTAGACCTTTCTGTTTCTATCTCAGGCGACCGAATCAACACGGACATCTTCTACAAACCAACCGACTCCCACAGCTACCTGGACTACACCTCCTCCCATCCTGCCCCCTGTAAAAACGCCATCCCATTCTCCCAATTCCTTCGTCTCCGCCGCATCTGCTCCCAGGAGGACCAGTTCAAAATACGTACAACACAGATGGCCTCCTTCTTCAAGGACCGCAATTTCCCCCCCGACGTGGTCGACGGTGCCCTCCACCGCATCTCCTCCACTTCCCGCTCCTCCGCCCTTGAGCCCCGCCCCTCCAACCGCCACCAGGACAGAACCCCACTGGTCCTCACCTACCACCCCACCAATCTCCATGTACAGCGCATCATCCGCCGTCACTTCCGCCACCTCCAAACAGACCCCAGCACCAAGGATATATTTCCCTCCCCTCCCCTATCAGCTTTCCGTAGAGACCACTCCCACCGCGACTCCCTTGTCAGATCCACAGCCCCCACCGACCCAACCTCCACTCCCGGCACCTTCCCTTGCAACCGCAGGAGGTGCAACACTTGCGCCCACACCTCCCCCCTCACTTCTCTCCAAGGCCCCAAAGGAAACTTCCATATCCGCCACAGATTCACCTGCACCTCCACCCACATCATCTACTGCATCCGCTGCAGCCGGTGTGGCCTCCTCTATATTGGGGAGACAGGCCGCCTACTTGCGGAGCGATTCAGAGAGCACCTCTGGGCCACCCGGACGAACCAACCCAACCACCCTGTAGCACAGCATTTCAACTCCCCCTCCCACTCCACCGAGGATATGCAGGTCATTGGACTCATCCACCGCCAAACCACAACAACTCGACGGTCGGAGGAGGAGCGTCTTATCTTCCGACTGGGAACCCTCCAACCACAGGGGATGAACTTGGACTTCACCAGTTTCTTCATCCCCCCTCCCCCCACCTTGTCTCAGCCGAATCCCTCCAGCCCGGCACCGCCTTCCTGACCTGCAGTCTTCTTCTTGACCTCCCCGCCTCCATCCTACTCCGACCTATCACCCTCACCTTGACCTCTTTCCACCTATCACATTTCCAACGCCCCTCCTCCGTCCCTCCTCCCTACCTTTTATCTTCTCCTGCTGAACACTCTCTGCTCATTCCTGAAGAAGGGCCTGTGCCCGAAACGTCGAATCTCCTGTTCCCTGGATGCTACCTGACCTGCTGTGCTGTTCCAGCAATAAAGTTTCAACTTTGATCTCCAGCATCTGCAGCCCTCACTTTCTCCTTACAAGAATGATCCCAGGGATGAAGGGCCTGTCATACATGAAACAATTGAAGACTCTGGGTCAATACGCAATGGAGTTTAGAAGGATATGGGGGGCATCTGATTGAAACCTATCGAGTACTAAGAGGTCTGGACAGCGTGGATGAAGAGGTTTCCACTAGTAGGACAAACTATGTCCCAAGGCACAGCCTAAGAATGAAAGAATGAAACCTTAGAACTGAGATGAGGAGAAATTTCTTCAGCCAGAGGGTGGTTGCTCTATGGAACTCATTGCCTCAGAAGGCTGTGGAGACCAAGTCATTGAGTGTATTTAAGACAGAGACAGATTCTTGTTTGGTAAGGGGGTCAAGGATTATGGGGAGAAGACAGGAGAATGGAGTTAAGAAAAATATCATCAAATGGCAGAGTCGACCTGGGTCAGATGGGCTGAATGGCCTAATTCTGCTCCTATGTCTTGTGGTCTCATGGACAGCATTTAAAAGTCTTTCATTTCTGTCAATATAGATGTATTTTCAATCATCACATCTAATCAACTGTCGTTTGACCTGTATGACATAGCAGCCACTTAATCAACAAGTTAAGCAGTTTTCTTTTCATACATCCCAAGAATACATAAGCTATATAAGTGAGCAATTACTCATGTGAGAAGCTTTCTTGATAGCAAATGCTAGAAATCCTTTAATACTTAACATTCATGAGTGCAGCCAAGACTTTGCACTTTAATGAAGAAAGCACTGAAATCAATGGTAGTGTGGATGTAATTGTCAGGGTTCTGCCTACACTCATGTTCCACAGTTATAGGCACTTTGTGTATGTGACTACATGATCGTTTATGTGCGTACATTTCTCTGGAGACAAAGATTCAATCTGCTACATGCTTTACAGAGGAGCATGTACTCATTGAAGGATGGTTAATGTCAAATGCTCAAACAACACCAGAAGAAGCCTTACCAACGTTCTGTACAACCGCAACATAATGTCCCAGCTCCAATACTCAAAGGTCTGAGCAATGAAGGCAAGCGTGCATAAAGACCTTCTTAACCACCCTATCTATGTGTGAAGCAAACTACAAAGAATTGTGTACTGAACACCAAGGTGTTCTGTTCTACAACATTACCCAAGGCCCTACTTTTAATTGTATAGGTCTCAGCCTTGTTTGTTTTACCGAAATGCAATACCTCGCATTTGTCCAAATGAAATTCCATCTGCCATCTTCAGCCCATTGACTCACCTGATCATGATCTCTTTGTAATCTTTGATAACCTTCTTCACTGTCCACTATACCACCAATCTAGTTATCATGCACAAACTTACTAATCATGCTTTCTATATTCTCAACTAAATCATTTATATAAATGACGAACAAAAGTGGACCCGTCACTGATCCATGCGGAACATCACTGGGCACAGGGCCTCCAATTTGAAAAACAACCGTCCATTATCATTCTCTGTCTCTTGCTGTTAAGCCCATTTTGTACCCAATTTGCAAGCTCACCTTGAATTCCATGCAATCTAACTTTACTAATCAGTCTACCATAACCTTGTCAAAGGCTTTACTGAAGTCCAAGGATATAATGTCTACTGCTCTGCCCTCATCACTTTTGTTGGTTACTTAGTCAAAAAATTCAATCCAGTTAGTGAGACATGATTTTCCTCACAAAAAAAAACATGCTGACTATCCCTAATTATTTCTTGCCTCTCCAAATGCATATAAATCTTATCTTTCAGAATCACTTGTAACAACTTAACCACCATTGAAGTCAGACTCCAGTTCTGATCTCAGTTATAGGAAAGACATTATTAAACTGGAGAGGGATCAGAAGAGATTTGCCTGATGTTGCCAGGTATGGAGGGTTTGAGTGATAAGGAGAGGCTGGATAGGTTGGGACTTTTTCCATTGGGAATGTAGGAGGTTGAGAAAGGTTTTAAAATAGAGGGGTATAGATAAGGTAAATGGTAAGTGTCTTTTCCCTAGGGTGAAAGCTTTCAAGACTGGACAGTATACTTTTAAGGTGAGAGGAGAAAGATTTTAAAAAGGCACGAGGGGAAACGTTTTTGCACAGGCTGGTTTGTGTGTAGAATGAATTTCCAAAGGAAATGGTGGATGCAGGTTCAATTACAACAGTTAAAAGACATTTAGATAAGTACGTGTACAAGAAATATTAGTAGGGATACAGGCCAAGTGCAGGCAGGTCAGGACTAGTTTAATTTGGGATTATGGTCGGCAAGGACTGGTTGGACAGAAGGGTCTATTTATGTGCGAAATGACTCTATAACACCCAGTCTCTGTCTCATATAATATTATTCTGAAAGGCAATAGGGATGGAATTGCAACCTCTGTTAAGTTAAATACTGTGTTGAAGTACACTGAAATATTACATGCCCAATCAGCACTGCAAGCCACTTTGTAATCACTCAAGGCTGAATAAAAACGGGACCCTCATAAGGACCTGCCTTAGGATGGCTCTTAAACCTATAATGATCTATGCAGAGAACTAACTTCGCAGGTCTCAGATTAGATTAGATTACATTACATTACAGTGTGGAAACAGGCCCTTCGGCCCAACAAGTCCACACTGACCCGCCGAAGCGCAACCCACCCATACATTTATCCCTTACCGAGCACTACGGGAAATTTAGCATGGCCAATTCACCTAACCTACACATCTTTGGACTGTGGGAGGAAACCGGAGCACCCGGAGGAAACCCACGCAGACACGGGGAGAATGTGCAAACTCCACAGTCAGTCGCCTGAGACGGGAATTGAACCTGGGTCTCTGGTGCTGTGAGGCAGCAGTGCTAACCACTGTGCCGCCCACAGATGCAGGACGGAACCACGGAAAATGTTACAGCACCGAGACAGACCATTCAATCCATCTGGTCCACACTGGCTGAATTAGCTAGTCCACCATTCCAATTCCATTTTCCAGCAGTTGGTTCTGTAGCCTTGCAGGCGAACATGTTTCAGGTTTAAATCCAAGTGCCTCTTAAATGAGCTAAGGGTTTCCCCCCCTCAAACCACTCAAAAAAACTGTCAATTCCAGATGGCCACCACCCTCTGGGTGAAATCTTTTTTCTAATCCTTGTACCAATTACCTTAAATCTACGCTGTGTCATAGTAGAAGGATACGACTTTGGCTACTCTATTCAAACCCCTCATTATTGTATACACCTCAATTAAGTGATCCCTCAGCCTCTTCTGTTCTAAGGAAACTAATCCTAGCCCCATGCATCCTTCTTCACAGCTACAATTTGCAATTCCTGACAAATCTTTGTAAATCTCCTTTGTACTCTCTCTAAAGTAATTATGATCTTCCCATAATGTGGTGACCAGAACGATACATAAAAATCTAGCTGTTGCCTAACGAGCAAATTGTATTGTTCCAATATTACATCCCTGTTCTTAATAGCTCACTGAATAAAGAAAAGCATCTCATATTCCTTCCTTCCCACCATTTCTAGCTATCCTGACACCTTCAGGGTCTGCGGACATGCACTACGCTTTCTCTCACTTCCTCGACGCCTTTTAATATCCTTTAGCGTGTTGTCCATTCGTTTGCTTTGTTTACCTTCCTCAAACGCATAATTGCATTGAATTCCAACCAAACCATTTATATCCTCCTGCAGTTAACAGCCATCCTGATCATTATTGACTATTTGGTCAGTTTTTGTATCATCTGCAAACTTCTCAATCATGCCTTGCACATTCAAGTAAAGTCAGTAATGCATAACACAACTGGTAAGGGATCCAAACCAAACCCTTTAGCACACCACTAGAAATTGTTTTCCTTTCACAAGAACATTTATTAACCATTATCCTTCATTTTCTGTCACTGAACTAATTTTGGATCTAGTTCACCATGTTCCTCTCATCCCACAGGCTTTAATTTTTCTTAACAGTCTGCCATGTATAGGACCTTGTCAAATGCCTTGCTAAGATCCATATAGACAATATCCATGACATTACTCTTGTGGATCCCCCTGGATATTCCCTCAAAACTTGAATTGGAGTCATAGAGATGTACAGCATGGAAACAGACCCTTCGGTCCAACCCGTCCATGCGGACCAGACATCCCAACCTAATCTAGTCCCACCTGCCAGCACCTGGCCCATATCACTCCAAACCCTTTCTATTCATATACCCATCCAAATGCCTCTTAAATGTTACAATTGGACCAGCCTCCACCACTTCTTCTGGCAGCTCATTCCATACCCGTACCACTCTCTGTGTGAAAAGGTTGCCCCTTAGGTCTTTTTTATATCTTTCCCCTCTCACCCTAAACCTATGCCCTGTAGTTCTGGACTCCCCGACCCCAGGGAAAAGACTTTGCCTATTTACCCTATCCATGCCCCTCATAATTTTGTAAATCTCCATAAGGTCACCCCTCAGCCTTTGACGCTCCAGGGAAAACAGTCCCAGACTGCTCAGCCTCTCCTTGTAGCTCAAATCCTCCAATCCTGGCAACATCCTTGTAAATCTTTTCTCAACCCTTTCAAGTTTCACAACATCTTTCCAATAGGAAGAAGACCAGAATTGCACGCAATATTCCAACAGTGGCCTAACCAATGTCTTGTACAACCGCAACATGACCTCCCAACTCCTGTACTCAATACTCTGACCAATAAAGGAAAGCAATCCAAACGCCTTCTTCACTATCCTATCTACCTGTGACTCCACTTTCAAGGACCTATGACCCTGCACTCCAAAGTCTCTTTGTTCAGCAACACTCCCTAGGACCTTACCATTAAGTGTATAAGTCCTGCTAAGATTTGCTTTCCCAAAGCAGCACTTCACATTTAGGAAAGACATGTCCTTCCTCTAACGAAAGTATATTGTCTACCGCTGATTGATCTGTGCCTCTAAAAGTAACAGTTCTCTCTGTGTCAATTCCAGTAAATGTCCCATCACTGAGATCAGACTGACTAACCTATCATTATTTGACCTATACCCCACACCAATATCTAACAATGGCACAATGTTTGCAAACTTCCAATATTCTTTACCTCACCAGTATTCTAGTGGGGTTTGGAAAATGATTCTCACAGCATCTGTTATTTCCACCCTGGCCTCCTTTGACAGCCAGACAGTGATATGTCCACCTTCAAAGAGCTCAGTGTTTCTGTTCTCATGAGGCATATTTTATATTTCTCAATCTTCTTCCTCTTTAACCAAAATGTCTGCATCATCCCTTTCCTTTGTGAAGGCAGAGGCAAAATACTAATTTCAAACACTTCCCAGATCTTGTACATCCCCAACAAGTTACTATGTATATTTGTTAGGCCCATCCCTTTCTTCAGTCATAAAATATTGCGCATGAAGCCTCAGAGCTAATTTTCCTTAATGGCACGAAAAGTTATAGCCCTCATTGAACTGTTTCTCATTCCCTCCCTAACACTCATAAGAACATACAATCATTTCTTTCTCCAATAGCAGAAGGTTCAAAGAATATAAGTAATTGATAATGAATTCTTCTCTTGCACAACAGTAAAAGTGAATAAACATAACAAAACAAAGCGAGATTTGCCTTTGCAAACAAATAGGGGTTGTTTTCCAATGTTGCAACAAAAATTAAGGAAACTAAATGATATCTTCTCCTAACTCTCATATCTTGGAAGTGCAAGTCAATTAAGTTCTTGTGCTCAATGATGGATTGCTTGATCATGGTCAATGTGAGGCTCATCCTCATCCTATCATCCCTGTTTAATATTGGGTTAGCACGCTGGGAAATCAAACCCTGCTATTCTTCCATTTGTCAGATAAGTTAAAGATTTCATAGAAGCATACAAAATGCCACAATTTACCCATGGATCAAGACCCAGGTTAACAGAAAACATTGACCAGGCTTATGTATTTTACAAGAGTTACAATTCATTATAAACAAACATTCTACCTACAGGTAAACAACTATAAACTATGAACATATAACTCTTTGTTAAAATTTAACCTCCTTATAAACCCCTTATATACACATTTAGGCAGATAAAAAAATTGGTATTGCGGGGTGAGAGGGAGAAGCCGGGAAGACAACTCAAAGGTGCCCATCAACAGGATTTGCTGAGTTGACCCTTTTGGCTTGCTAGGACTTGCTGCTTCAAGATCTTTCTTCTCTAGGTACTTTCACTTGCTTGCAGGAAACAGAGAGTTTGATTCAATACGTATAAAGTCTCTGACTCATTACTTATAAGCAACAGCTTATGGCAACTGGTAAAAGGAAACAAACTGGCAACCTTCAGGCTTCATGTGCTTTTGTTATTGCAAAGAAAAGGACATGGTCTTTCAGAACGAATTACATAGTTGTCGGCAGGCCGAAGGCTTCTGTCATCGACAAGTGGTTACTGTTCCACACAGCAATCAACTACTTGCTGCAGCCAGGTCTTACCTTGTACATAATGCTTGTGGTCCCAGTTTCTGCAGTAACCTGTCCCCATTGCCTGAGCAAGCAACAGTGCAAACAGCACTTGCATTGCAATGATAGCTTGCTTTTAAAAAAGTGCAGCAACGCCTTCCACAATCCTGGGTTGTGAAACCTTTCCCAATTCAGTTCACAACTGAAAACCAATATATGGTCTTTTCAATACTTAGAAGTCTGTTGCAGCTCTCCCAACTCCTCTATGTCCAAAACATCACCTCTTTGCATGCAAGGATTGTGTGGTACACTATCTAGAGAGTACCATAAAGCCCCACAAGAGTGTTTCAAGCATCTGAAAGTCATGTTGAAGAACTCTAGTCTGTTCCATGATTGCTTTAGTGATAGAAGGGTCTGCATCAAATAATGGGTTCCACATAGGAATCATCAATAATGTTTGGACAGAATAGTCCTTATCTCCCAGGTATCATCTTGGAGGCCCCTCGATTAAAACAGGAACTTGTGATTTATCAAGAATATAGTCATCATGGCAGCCCAAGGATTGTGATACAGACCTCTAAGATGTGTCAATAGTTGCACATTGATTGTCTGGAACACTCCTGTTAATAAATTCAGCAGCATTATAACATTCCACTCTCAAGGCATCACACGTACAGTGTTCTTTGTTATTCTTGAATGGGATGTGGTCGTGTTGTCCATCCCTAGTTGCTCCTGAATGGGTTGACTCTAAGCAACTTCAGAGGGCAGTTAAGAGTCAACTGCATCACTGTGGTTCTGGAGTCACACGTAGGCCAGACCAGGTAAGGAAGACAGATATCCTTCCCTAAAGGATAGTAATGAACCACGTAGGTCTTTATGACAATTAACAATGATTTTTTAAAAAATCCACGATTTTATGAAATTCAAGTTTCATTAGCTGCTATGGTGAGGTTCAAACCATTGCCCCAGAACAGATGATTAGTCTGGATTGCTGGATTACGAGTCCACTGACTTCACCACAACATTACTGCCTCCCTGCACGTCTGACAACTGGAGGAAGTTGCCCATGTTGCAAATGTCTTGGACCAGGCCAGACCCCCTCAAAACATTTCAAGAAGGTAGACTAGACTCTAACTTTTCTAGCTGTTTCCAGGGGTGATACAACTGGTCAAACCACTCAGTTTTAAATAAAACAGAATTTATTTACAGACTACCAAATGAAAGACAAGCAAAATAAATTAGAATTTGAATAACAACAATTTGAAAACATGATCGAAACTATCTAACTTAACAAAGACGTGCTCTGATATCCTGCAACATCCCATAAATAAATCCCTTGGCAAAAAGGTAAATTCAAACACAGGTTCTTATAGGAAAGATGTCTGAGAGAGATTCAGCCAAAAAACCTTTGCTGAATCCGGGACCCTTTTAACCTAGTAGCTTTCTTTGACCAGCAGCTTCAAACTAAACCAAAGTAGAAAGATCCCTCAACTGGGAGAAGTGGTCACTCTGGTTTCTTTGTACAAGTGTATTTTAAACAAAAACAAACTTAAAAGCACTTTTCTATGATTCTTTGCCTCAGGCAGTATCTGTTAGCCATTATTAATGTTGCCAGTTCAGACATATCCACACCTCTGCGTTTACAATCTTTCTTGAAAAAATAGGCAAAATAACCTTGTTAAAGGGGCCGCATCATCACTTAAATCTTACTGTCCACACTGCTGGACTGACCTCATCATGGAGAAACCAAATAAAGAGCTATGATATTCAACAAATTACATTTGTGATATTTCTGCTACATTTGAGGGTTGAAGAATCTAAGACATCACATTAATCTCCAGTGCTTCTTGGAACAAGGCAGTCCAATAGAAATTAAATGCTGCTGTTACCTTAATTGCCTATGGCTAACAACTTCTTCAGAATGCAAGTTCTGCTCCAGTACATGACAGTTCCATTATGGTGCCGTGGGACCTTCTCAGTCAGCACCAGCATTGAGCTTTGGACATCTGGAAGAAATTACAGCAAGAATGGTAGATCTGGGTCTCCTCATCCTTTGCAACATCATGAGGGGACACTCCTCTGCTACTTCTCCCTCTGGAAACTATGCGGCAGTCAGTAGAGGTTACTATTGTTCCTAGGCTTGCTGACATCTTTACATTGTTGCTTTCTTCTGCATTATCTGCATCAGATGCAACATGGATGATCGCTCTAGCCACTTGCTAGATCCACTGCTTTACTGATACTATGTGGGAAAAATCAAAAACAGAACAGCTTATCAACGATGTGATTCCCAAAAAGTTGAAGCAAACAAGCCTTGTGCCAAGATACACCATGGCATTGAGGCAAGAGAAGGGTAAGGTAATGCTTCTGCATGGACCGCAAGTTATTTCACATTATGCAGATGCATGCAGCACAATGCGGCCAAGCAACACTGCCGATTACTAGTCTGTCAGGACTACATCCTCATAGCTCCTTCTCTATTTCCTCCTTCCCCTCTAAGAAAAACGTCATCTAAGTTGCAGACCATATTCTTACATACTGATCGGACATATGTGAAAAGCAACTCAAAGGCATTGTGAGACAATCAAACTGGTGGAATGTGTTTCTGAATTGGCGAACTCAAATGACACTTTTAAATTCCCCTGTGATTGCATCAGCATCATAGGGATCACAAGGATTCAACTGTTATGAACGAAGGAATGGTTTGTAATGTGCATTGTTGGTCAATTCACTGCATACAAAGTGCAATTTGATAACAATTGTGTGGCAAAATTAAATTTACAGATGCCTGATTAAAGCAACTGCCTCCACCCCACATATCCAGACAAATAATGAAACTTACTCTGCTGACAGTGAATGTGTTGGCCTCCATTTCTCCTCCTCATTGTGTGGTTCAGACTTTGTCAAAGTTGGCACATTATCCAGTTTGTGCTCTTTGCATGTCAGTTACAGATTCTGTGAGATAATCCAGACTTGCCCACCTCTCACATTCATGCTCAATTTATTGTTGCTGTCCCTGGCAACACCATCAGCTTTCAGACTCCCCACATTTCTATCCGGCTCTTTCATTTGACAGTTAACATCACCAATTTTTCACCACTGCATAACTTACTACATTGACACGCTGACAACAGCAATCCATTATCCTCCCATTGAATCTGGCGAAGGGTCACTGGTCTCAAAACGTCAACTTTACTTTCTCTCTGCAGTTGCTGCCAGACCTGTTGAGTTTCTCCAGCAATTTGTTTTTGCTTCAAATATTCAGCATCCATAGTTCTTTGTTTCATTACCTTCCAATCAAGGGTGAGGAAATGGTCTCGTGGTACAAAGATACTAAGGATGGTAGATGCTGGAAGTCAGAGTCAATAAAATATGGAGCTGGAAAGGCACAGCAGGTCAGGCAGCACTGGAGCAGCAGGAAAGTCAACCTTTCAGGTCAGGTCCCTTTATCAGGACTCGTTCAAAGAATAGGCATGGAGGTGGAGGCAGCAGGAAAAGAGCTCAACGTCATGGAGTGTGCAAACTTTGACATGTGAGTGCATGGGAACAAATGTGAGTCCTTTGCTAAGAATTGACTGTTTGTCCGCAGTAAGGGGGAGGTCTGGGGGGGGGGGGGGGGGGGGGGGGGGGGGAAAGAGATGGTGAATACCCGGCAGGGCTTGGGGCTGGAGCTGAGTGTTAAACTGGGGTGGGGACTTGGGGCAGAGATTGCTTCTGAAGTGAGTGTGTGTGTGTGGAAATGGTCACATGGGTGGCAAGAGTCATCATGTGGTCAGACTATTAATTCAGCAACTCAGCTAATGTTTTGGACCTGTGTTTGAATGCTATCAAATGATGGAATTTGAATTCAATTTTAAAAAATAATCTGGAACTGATGACCACGAAACCATTGTTGGAAAGAATGTATCTGGCACACTTATCCCCTTGCTTTCTTCACCTGGTCTGGTCTATATGTGACTTCAGACCAACAACAATGTGGTTCACTCTCAACTGCCCTTTGAAATGGCCTAGCAAGCCACTTGGTTGTATTAATTGCTGCAAAGACTCAACCAAGACATGAAACCAGACAGACAACCTGCCATTGACCTAAGCACTGGAAACAACAGTGGCAAAAACAACCCTATTCACCTGGCAAAGTTGTCATTATTAATATCTAGGGACTACTGACAAAATTGGGAGAGCTGTCCTAAGACTCGTCAAGCAACAGCCTGACACTGTTGGCAAGGCATAATTCCATGAGTATGCCTATGAACCAGACACCATCAACATCCCAGGATATTTCTTGTTACCATGTAAGCCAAAGCTTGATTGGCACTGTATCCAATCTCTCCACCTCCGATGCCCAGTAACAGCAGTGTGTCCTATCTACATGATGTACTATAATATTCACCAAAAATAATTAAATAGCATCTTCCAACACACATCACATCCATATATATGGACGAGGGCAGCAGGTATATAGCAACATCACCACCAGCAAGTTTCCCTCCAAGCCACTCAGCACCCTGTCTTGAAACTATATCGCTGTTCCATCACATTCACTGGGTCAAAATCCTGGAATTTCCTCCCTAAGGACATTGGGGGTGTAAGTGTAGCACATGGACTGCAGTGGTTCAAGTATGCAGCTCACTACCACCTTCTCAAGGGCAACTAGGGATGAGCAATAAATGATGGCCAGCCAGCGACACCCACATTCCAAGAATTGATCAAAAAAAGCCTTGCAAACACCCACCTCCCACAGCACCTCATGTCCAATGTTGCATCAGATTTGAATTAGAATGTCCTTTATGGTCAGTATGTATTCAACATAAAATATAGTGAAAACTGTGTACCGGCACCTATAAATAGGTGCCATTTACATGAACTTAGAATAAAATGAAAACTAGATAACTTAAAGGTTCCAACCTTATTTTTGGAATTGCCCCCTCAACTGTCATTATATCCTCAGTTTCACACTATAATACACACCATTTGCAGACTTGAGTGTTTCCCCGACTTCTTAC
The DNA here is from genome assembly GCF_037043375.1 of Chiloscyllium plagiosum. Taxonomy (NCBI): domain Eukaryota; kingdom Metazoa; phylum Chordata; class Chondrichthyes; order Orectolobiformes; family Hemiscylliidae; genus Chiloscyllium; species Chiloscyllium plagiosum. Next base: position 47,740,359 of record NW_028270147.1, on the reverse strand, counting down.
AAAATTGCTTCCTGATAAGCCTCCTTGACATTTACTGCCTGAACTTTCAAGTCTGATGGTGACCTGTGGCCAGAACGTCCACTTAAGAACAGCCCTGTTGAAGCAAGGCTCAGCCTCCAGACTGATATCTCCACAGCTCCCAGTCTGATTTCTGTAATCCCCAATCTAGTTGTACTTGGCCTGCAGCACTGACTATGGCCCAATGCCAATACTGCAAGGACATGGATCACAGACGATGATCGGACCAAACACCTGACTGTGGCCAACCCCTTGGAATGAGATCAAACAAGGCCCTTGACTACAGGTTATGGCACCTATGACTAACCATGATTCCACTTCACTCCACACATGACTCGTCCCCTTTAACTTTCAGATATTGCCATCTGATTGAAGCGAATGCAGTGTGCTTACTATATATGCAAACTGACAGGAATATTGAAATATAAAGTGTCAGTGAACTCCAAAGTCCAATGAAAAAGTGCTGTGGTATAATATGAATTAGTCTGACCATTATAATGTGGCGAGGCTGGTGTTTTGCCAATCCTAACTTCCATGGACAAATTGTAGAGGCAGACATTGTCCATGAAGCAAAGGGATGTGAATGAATGGACCTTAAAATGGAGATCCAAAGAAGCACAAGTTGCATCTGCCATGTAACTGACTTGAATATCAGAATTGTTGTTGTCTAGTTTCTCAGTAGTGGACAGGATAACTCAAGAGCTGCATATAAATGAGGCATGTTAGCAGATAATGACATGCAAGTGATGGAATTAAGTTCATTGCCAATTATTAGATATATTCAGAACTTGGCATTGAAAGCTGAGGAAAAATTGCAACCATCTTTTGGGACATCAAGAATTTAGATTTTTTCATTTGCACCATATTTTCTTGCCATTGCCCATGTCACCCAAGAGCTGGGGAAATTCCACACCATGAGATGAAGTACCAGTAGAATCAATTTCCATTATCAGTAACAAAACAAAGTCACAAAACGTTTTCATTATTAAGCTATAAATGCCTTCAAACATTGCAAGTATCTCAGGGCAATTTCCCATTAATCAACATACTACCATTAATCCCCTTTCAGCAAAATACACATTATGTGCCATAGGGTTTTTAATTTTTTATTTCATGAACAGCTGCAATAAATATAAACTTCATCCACTGAGAAAGAAAATTTAGCCCGATTTGACACATATCCATTATGAATAAGTCAAGCCAAATTAATAAGATATTGCACAGGAACTTAGCTGTGTGGCCTTAAGAGCTGAATCATTAATCCAGTCTGAAATAAATATCTTGCTTTTAATCAAAGAAAGAGATTCAGCATCACAAGTTCAGAAAAATCAAATCACAACAATTAGGCAATGAAACAAAAAAGATTATTTGGCTCTTGAACTGCATAAAGCAACTTGAAAAGAAGTTCATCAAATAGAAGACTGCACTATGGAAAACCTCTGACATATGAGAAACTTCCTTCAGTGCATTCCTTGATTACTTGGGAGCACAAACTTCATATATTAAGAAAATAGTTTGAAAGTCCCTAATTACAGGAGATACAGTGTGTTGCAAACCACATGGTAAACAATTACAGTGCTGAGTAATTTCATTATACAATAAAAGCTCCTTTTTGCAAGGCCTTAGAAAATTTGTAAGACTCTGTAAAGTAAATGCAACTTGTGAAATAGAGTCATAATCTCATTAGTCTTGGTTTCAGAGCACTTGCCCTTCCTATTCAAATATAATATCCTAGAAGAAAACTTTACTCAACGTAAGAATATACATAATTGAGTATAACAGAATACTGCCTTTAAGTACACAGGCTGCAATTGAAGTTAATCAGTTGCAAAGTGAAAGACGGTTACATTTGCCCAAGATATTTTGAAATTCGTTCACATAAAAGATCATGAGCAGCTATTTTAATGTTTCATGAGATTTTATCTCTCAGCATTTATTACAAAATGGGGGGATTTGTTTCATGTGCACAAAATTTTCACTATAATTCTATCAGTTGTATATATTTATTCACAATTCTTCTCATTTACACAAACTATGCTTATATAACTGTTCCTGTCAATCATCTTAGATCTGTGCCTGAAGGCTCTCTGTCATCACCCAGCATTGTATATTTTGCGAAGTGCATGAATGTCATTGCAATGATCATCAGCAACTATCCTTCAGAGCTGAATCTAGTTCCAAACAAGTCCCACATCTTTATTTATATATGTCCTTTTTCTGGATAACCATGAAATGTTACAACATTGGTCAAGTTCACCCCCTTAACCTAAATGGAGCACTTAAGGCAGCAACCATGTTAGCATCATGCGACACAGCACAAACTGCAGAAAGTGTACCTTGCACCACATGTGTAACAAATTTTAATAGTTTGATGCACTTCGATTTTTCGATCTATTGAAGGACCAGTGGCATCAGCTCAAAAATGGGCAAGGAAACCTCCTACTGATGACCATGTACCTTCACCCTTCAGCTGATGAATCAGTATTCCTCCATGTCGAACACTTGGAGGAAGCACTGAGGGTGGCAATTCCTCAAAACTTACCCTGCACAGGGGATTTCAATATCGACCACCAAAAGTGGCTTGATAGCAGCATTAATGATCGAGCTGGTAAGGCCTTAAAAGATATAGCTGCTAGACTGGGTCTGCAGCAGATGATGAAGGAACCAAGAGGAAAAAACTTTTTGACATTATTCTCATCAATCTGTCTGCTCTACATGCATGCCTCTAGAAAGTGTCAGTAAGAGTGACCATCATACAGTCCATATGGAGACAAAGTCCAGCCTGAGAATGAGCATAGCTTCCACTGTATTGTGTCACAATCACTGTGCTGAATGGATCAGATTTCGAACAAATCTATCAACTCAAGACTGAGCATCCATGATACACTGTGGGCCATCAAAATCAATAGAATCATACTCCAACCACAATGTGCATCATCATAGGTGGGCATATTCCCCCACTTTACCAATTCCACCACTTTACCAATTCCACCAAACAGGAGATCAATCATGATTCAACAGAGACTGAAGGTGGGCAGGCCAGAAGTAGCACTTAAAACTGAGATGTCAACCTCGTGATGCTACCAAACAGGATAAGCATCAAGTTTAAAGGGAGTAAGCAATCCCACAATCAACAGATCAGGTCTAAGCTCTGCAGTTCTGCCACATCTAGTTGTGAATGCTCGTGGATAATTAAACAAATTGAAAGAAGACACTCAATGAAAGAAGAGCCCAGCGCTTCAGTGTAAAAGATAAGTCTGAGGCATTCGCAACATTTTTCAACCAGATATATGGGTGGATGATCATCTCTGACTCCTCTAGTAGTCCCGCCCCTGCAGCACAGATGTCAGTCTTCAGCCAATTCAATTCACTCCACATGATGTCCAAGAAACAGTCGAAGGCACTGGATACCACTTGGGCCTTGACAACATGCCGGCAATAGCATTGAAGACTTGAGCTCCAGAAATTACTGCAACCCTAGCCAAGTTTTCTGGTACAGCTAAAACACTGATGTCTACCCAACAATGTGGAAAACTGCCCTAGGTATGTCCTGGACATGAAAAAGCAGGACAAGACAACCCCAGCCAGTTACCACCCCATCAGTCTACTGTGTACTCTCAATTATCAGAGACTGATGGAAGGTGTCATCAACAGTGCTATCAAGCAGCACCTACTCAGTGTAGCCCAGTTTGGGTTCTGCCAGGGCCGCCCAAATCCTGCCCTCATTACAAACTTGGTTCAAACATGGACAAAGAGCTGAATTCCAGAAGTGACAGCAGAGTGATTGCCCCTTATATCAAGGCTGCATTTGACCCAATGTGGCATCAAGGAATCCTAGCAAAACTGGAATCAATGGATATTGGGGGCAAACTCTTAGCTGGTTGAAGTCACACCTGGCACATCGGAAGATGGTCGTGGTTGTTGGAGATCGATTATCTCAGCTCTAGGACATCTCTGTAGAGGTTTCTTCGGGTAGTGCCCCATGCCCAATGATCTTCAGCTGATTGATCAATGACCTTTCATCAAGTTCAGAAGTGGAGATGCTCAATGATAATTGCACAATGTTCAGCATGATTGATCAGAAATTCAACTGGACTCACCAGAGAAATACAGTAGCTATAAGAACAGGTCAGGGGCTAGTAATAGTCTAGTGAGTAACTCTCCTCCTGACTCCCCAGTGCCTATCCACCATCTATAAAGCAAAAGTCAGGAGTGTAATGGAATACTCCTCACTTGCCTGACTGAGTGTGGCGTGAACAACACTCATGAAGTTTGACACCACGTAGGACAAAGTAGCCCACTTGAATGACATCATATCCACAAATGTACAGTCCCTCTTCTGCTGATACTCACCCGCATCTGTGTGTCATATGTATAAGATGTACTGCAAAAGTTCACCAAAAATCCTTAAACAGAACCTTCCAACCTATAACCACTCCCAAGGAGGTCAAGGACAGCAGACATTGTAATATCATCACCTGCAAGTTCCCCTCCAAGCCACCACCATCCTGACTTGGAAATATATATCATGGTTCTTACACTGTCACTGGGGCAAAAATCCTGGGATTTCCTCCCTAAGGGGATTGTGGGTCAACTACCCACGTGGACTGCAGCAGTTCAAGACAGCTCACCACCACCTTTTCAAGGGAAGAGATTTGAGATGGTAACAGGAGATGGAAAAATTGCAAGGAGGGCCAGAAAATTGGAGAAATGAAAGGTTTTAGTGAAGATCTGTAGCTCAGATTGTGGTTGAAGTTGTTGGTTGGTTCGCCCAGCAGAAAGTCTACCATCTCAAGAATCCACTAACAATGTCAGGAGAAATAAACCAGAGCATTGAGAATGCATTGAATGCAAAATGATGTCAAAAATACAAAGCTAAGGACACTCTACCTGAATGCACACAATTTTGGCAACAAGATTGATGATTGCGATTTTTGAGAAGAATTATAGCTCAGGTTTTAAGTTTGCTCACTGAGCCAGTAGGTTAGTTCTCAGACATTTCATCACTATGCAAGTTATCATCAGTGAGCCTCCATTGAAGCGCTGGTGTGGTCTCCCATTTTCTATTTATGTGCTGTGGCCTGGTAAGGTGGGTGATATCATTTCCAGTTATTTTTCTCAGAGGTTGGTAAATGGGATCCAAATCGATGTCTTTATTGTTGGAGCTCTGGTTGGAATGCCAGGCCTCTAGGAATTCCCATGTGCTTGTCCTAGGATGAATGTGTTGTGCCAGTCAAAGAGGTGTCCATCTTCGTCTGTGTGTAAGGATACTAGTGATAGTTGGCCATGTCCTTTGGTGGCTAATTGGTGCTTGTGTATCCTGATGACTAGTTTCCTGCCTGTCTATCTGATGTGGAGTTTGTTGCAGTCCTTGCAGACTATTTTGTAAATGACATTTGTTTTGCTGGCTATTGGTAGAAAGTCCTTTAGGTTCATCAGTAGTTGTTTCAGTGTGTAGGTAGATTTGTGGGCTACCATGATGCCAAGGTGTCAGAGTAGTCTGGTAGTCATCTCTGAAATATCTTTGATGTACGATAGTATGGCTAGAGTCTCTGGGCATGTTGCGTCTTTCTGCTTGTTGTTTAAGAATCGGCAGACTGTGCTTATTGGGTTCTTGAATACGTTGTATCGGCATTTTTCTTCCTGGGTGCTGCAGCGTGTTGTGGCACATTTAAATAATGTCCTGGTGCAGCTCTATTTGTAGGTGTTGGGAAGATTGCTCCTGTAGTTGAGTATCTGGTCTGCATGTGTTACTTTCCTGTAGACACTGGTCTGCAGTTCTCCATTGACTGTTCATTCCACTGTGACATCTAGGATGGGGAGTCTCTTCTTTGATAAAATTTATGCAAGTAAAGATGTTGTTAACGATACTGTAGGTTTCTTCTAACTTGTTCCATATTGTGATGACAAAGGTGTCATCTACATAGCAGAACCAAAGCTTGGGTTGGATCGTGGGGAGGGCTGTTCGTTTTAGTCTCTGCATAACTGCTTCTGCTAAGAATCCTGATATTGGTGATCCCATAGGTGCCTCGTTGATTTGTTTGTAGGTCTTGCCGTTGAAGGTGAAGTGGGTAAGCATAGGTCGACTAGCTTGAGGATGCTGTCCTTGCTGATGGAGTTGGTGCTGTCAGGTGTTTGCGTCCTTGGTTCGTCTACGAGTGAGGTCAATGTTTCTTTGGCCAGGCTGATGTTAATTGATGTGAATAGGGTCATTACATCGAAGGAGACCGTGACTTTGCCCTCTAATGATCCTGGTGTCTTTAATGGTGTTCAGGAATTCTTGGGTGAAGTGGATGGAGTGGCATGAGTTTCCTACTACGCATTTCGGTTTATGGTGAAGTTCCTTTGCTAGTCTGGATGTCAATGTGCTGGGAAGTGAGACTGTGGATCTGAGTGGTGCCCGTGGTTTGTGTACCTTAGGTAATCCGTAGAAACAGTGTGTGTTGGATCCATCAGGTTTCATTTTTTGAGGTCTGTCTTGCTAATTTTGATTGTTTTGTGAAGCAACTCCAGAGAACAGGCACATTACTACATTCAAATTAACGATGACAAGATTAAATTGCCTTTTGTATCTTTTAATGGATGAATGCAATTATACGTATATTTTGAACTTAAGTTAAGATTTTAATTTGAAAATTTCAGCTAAAAAAAATCACGCAAAATTTATTCCAATACAGCTTCAGTAACTGCAGTGAAAGTAGTAATGTGTCTATTACTTCAATTTAAAATGTCCTTTTCATTTATCAAAAGATTCTTAGCTTTCTATGGGAGACATTTTAAGCAAAAGTAGCCCTGAAACTGGAATGGCAATACATTGCAATAAAATAAAGTATTGCGGATGCTGGAGATCTGTAAGAACAACATAAATTGCTGGAGAAACTCAGCAGGTCTGGCAGCATATGACATGAAAAAACAGTTAATATTTCAAGTGACTCTTTATCAGAGCCAATAGTAGCAAGGAAAAAGAAATTATATATGGTCTGCGTGTCCCTGGAGAAGAGGAAACAGCTGGTGCATGCAAACTGGAAATTTTGAACCGTGGTCTGTCATGATATGGGTTGCTTCAGTACAACCAACCTATTCTTATAGCCCATATTAGCAACTATTCATTCTACTAAGCTTACCTTTATCCACTCCTTTGGGGTCTCTCTTCACCGATTATTTACCATCACGCCACCAGCAGAAATACCAACCTGCTCCTAGCTACCATCAGTTCTGAAGCAACGCCACTGGACCTAAAACGTTAATCCCGATTTATCTCTATAGATGCTGCCAAACCTGCTGAGTTTTTCCAGCAATTTCTGTTTTTGGAACCCATTATTAGTCTATGACCTGAAGTCACTTTGGTGATTTTTTAAAAATGGCTTAACGGGAAAGGCCAGCAGTTTTTGTCCATCCCAAATATTCTTCAACTAAATGATTTGTCAGAGCATTTTCAAAGACAGTCAATCACATTCATGTGAATCTAGAGTCACCAGCTAATAATGACAGATTTTTTTCTCTAAAGCATTAATGAAGCAGTTGGGGTTTATGCAAATTAACAGTAAGTGTTATGGTCACTAATTCTGAAATTAACTTTCAATTCCAAACTTTTATTAACTGAATTTAAACTTCTCCAGCTGCCACAAAGATGTGATTTGAACGCATGTCACCACAGCTTTAGACCAAGGCCTCTAAATTGCTAATCCACATTAGTGAGAAAGCTTGTAGTTTGTAGGGGACCAATTTGTTCAGAAGAATTAACAATATCTGTTCTTAGTGTCAATGGATCAAGCTAAATAAGGTGATAACATTTGTTCACTTGTGGAATGTCTGGCAGTACTTCCTTCTCACACCAGGGGCTGGAAGGTTGCACATATTTCACAGTAGGATGTCAGATAACTAAAGTTATGGCTATATTGAGGACTCTTAGTAAAACTCATACTCAATAGCAAAAGAACTTGTAATTTCATAAGGTGAGTGGAATATTCATGTAATAAAAGAATCCTAATACATTTTCGTGTATACCACACCTAGCAGATTTGAATTTATGAAACTCAGCTCCCTCATCTTGACTGTTCTGGAATGTGAATGTTTCATTACCCTTACAGGCTTGGAAAATATGAAGGCTGAGAGTGACATAGTAAGGAACTTGGAAGATGTTCAGGTGTGAGAAAGAGAAAACATTCTTCTGTGAATTATATTCACTGACTGAAAGGTTCAAGGGACACAGAGAGAGAGGATGGAAGCTGGTGGAAAGTTTAATTCATTATGGTCTGATTGTGTGAGCACTGGCTTGTCAAGGATTGAATGTTTGTGTATTGTTCCCTGCAGCTCGAGATCCAGGAATGGTATGAATGTAATTTGCATTCTTGAAATCGAAGATGATTTTAAAAGAAAGAGTCATTTTTAGGACAATGATACTGGACAAGTTAGCTGAGCAAGGTGACTTCATGACCTTTGCCACATAGTTGAGACGAGTCCTTCATTATGATGTACTGTTAAAAGGGAAGGTTATCTAACCAAAGTAATTGGCCATTTGGGGCCTGGCTGGATTAAGGTTTCCCACTTTGATATGCATGTAGCTTAATTAGTCAAGCATACTTAGACCTATCAATGAGTTTCTCCTCCTCTGCAAACTTTTGCCATTTTATTACAACTTATCTGATTAAGGGCATGTGGCACTTTCATAATTTTAATACCAAATTCTGTATAAAAACAGCTTGTTTGCAGCAATGAGGGGAGTCGTCTGAGAAAGCTCTTAGGGGTAGGAGCTGGTACCACTAATCTGCTAATGGTTTTAGAACCTCAGCTCAAGCCTGGCTTCTAAATATCTATGTTATACTGCAACATTGATGCCATTGATAGATAAAGGTAATAATTTATATTAAACTGTCTGTAAGAGTTTTATATTCCAGACTACCACAGAGTATGATCTCCGGGACGGACCAAGACAGGCTGACAGGTCAAGCCCATCAGGGATTCCCTGAGCTGTCTCGAATAGGTACTTTAACATTACTACTACGCAATCATCTCTACCCAAATGATGTCATCAGCTAGATTTTTCATAGCTGCTAACTTATACTACACTTTAACTCAAGTATTCATCCTTTACCCTCTACCATCATTTAACATGTTTATATTTTTGTTCATCAACAACTTACAAACTATTCCCCTCTCCACCAAGTCTCTTGTGGCACGTTTACAGTCCTCCTTGAGTATTCATAGGACTTGTAGTGAAGATGAACATTTCCTTGTGCTTACCACTGTGGATCAGGGTTGTCATACAACAGTATGCATCTGGTAGAGTTTTCTCTGCTGCCAGTGACTAAAGAAGCTGCAAAGCCACATGCGCTTCCCTACTCTATAAGGAGTAGTGTTGATTTGAAAGAATTATAGTTGCTACCTTGTACCAGAGTAATGCTTTTCCACATAGATTCAGGAGAATTAGGTAAGCAGCGTGGACATGATTTAATACATCATCTTACCATCTGCTGCTTTCATGGTTGTCAGTGCTTCCTGGCAAAAATATCCAGGTTTGAGTGATACAAAGAGATCTTGTAAAATTTGCCTCCAATGCAGTTTTCTCAATTTTAAAATCGGAAACTCCAGCAACGTCGAAAGTGTGGTGCTGGAAAAGCACAGCAGGTCAGACAGCATCCGGGAGCAGTAAAGTTGATGTTTCGAACATTCCTGTTGAAGAGCTTATGCTTGAAACGTCGATTCTCCTGCACCTCAGATGCTGTCTGACCTGATGTGTTTTTCCAGCACCATACTCTCGACTCTGATTTCCAGCATCTGCAGTCCTCACTTTCTCCTAGTTGACTCCAGCAAATACAGCCAATACACGACTGGAAGCACAGAAACTTACTTAATACAAACATCGCTCAGAGATCCAGGTGCAGATTTTACATCTATCAAGAGTCCACAACAGCATGGAGCTTCAACTTTCCCTTTGTGGCTTAAAGCTGCAAACAAGTAATACTCCTCTATCTGTGTCTTCACATTCTTTCTCAGTTTTCTTCCTGTGACAAATAATCTAGTCTTTCAACTGTCGCAACGACAAATACATTACAAAATTAATCTGTGGTTATAAAATACTTTGGGATGTCCTCACAACATGAAAAGGAAAGTTCAATCATTACTTTAATGAAAACAAAATATTGCAAGTGCTTGAAATCTGAAATAAAACAGAAAATGCTGCTTATCTTCAGAGCCCAGGTCTGAAAAAGTCATACCAGGCTCGCTATGTTAACTATTTCTCTCTCCACAGATGCTGCCAGACTTGCTGAATTTCTTCAGCAGTTTCTGTCTTCAGTTCAACTATTACCTTCTCTGACACATTCTATGATATTACCACAGTAGCATATAAATTCCAGACAGCAAGACTGATAAATATTTTGCTGTACAGGAGTATATATTAATTGTTGTAAAATTTAAAAATATTTCACATTTAAGTCAGACCTCATTAGCTGCAATGTGTACACACTGCACTCATTGTGTCAGCTTATCAGCAAATTATCAAGATTTAAGTTTAAATTTCATCAAGTGGGTTATAGCAAAGATAAATTTATGCAAAATGTTTTCCCAAATATCGGATAAATTTCAACTATGTATACAAATCTAAGAATGCTTGCCTAGCTCCAGTCAGAAATTACTCAAGTTTTCCCATGGAAGACCAATTTCAGGAATGTGTGATTTGTGTATGCACACCCCTGACCTCTGCTCTTTGTCAGAGTTCAGGACCAGACATTGGTAAGAACCCAGGGTGGGGAGCAAAGGTCAGCAGCATTAATACACAAATCATGCACTCCTGAAATTGACCTCTAATGGAGAAATTTGAACGCCTTCCTAATGATTTGAGCTATAATGATTTCGTATCCATTATATGCAAGTTAAGAAAATCTCCAAGTTTAGATGAAGTGTAATAAATGTTTTGAAAAATGCTTTTGGTAGAAGTCCTTCTTACTGCCTTTTAAAAATGTTGTTGTTAAATGATGACTCTGAAAGAGAGATTAAGTCAGGTATTCTAAACTTTTTATTTGCAATCAACAACAGAGAAATGGTTCCCATCAACTGCAAAGAATCTGTTCTGAAGCAAGCAGCATGGAAGCATTCAAGTAGTTCAAATCACTGGATCTTAACAAATCATTTTATAACAGAATTTAAAAGAATGCATGGGTCAAGAATCTTGCACTCAGCAGACCATAAAAAAAATTAAGACATATTTGCTGGAAGAAATGAAGGCAATTTTTTCTAATTCTGATTTCCTAAACATCCTTGACTTAAAAGTGAGAATGTATCCTTGCACAAATTAGGTTCAACTCTTCTAGATGTTAAAAAGATGTATGTTCAGTTTATTTTAAACTGCACCCAAATCCTCGATGATAAATTATAATGTGGTCTTATTTAAGAGAAACCCTTTTATAAATAAAAACTGATTTCCAATTTTATTTTGATTTTTATGCTAATCAAAGGATCTATGACTATGACTCCATCATACATGTTATTGTCAAGAAGCAGGACATTCAATAGCTTCTACCTCACTCTCTCTAATCAGCAAGTAAAAAAGGATTAGAAGTGACAAAGAGAATTCAAAAAAGTGCTTGGACCGTGATTGGCCCTGAGCTCTTAGAAATAATTTAAGCTGCACACTCACCTCAACTTTTGAGGCAATTGATCTAAACACATAAAAATCCAACTTCTGGACTCAAATATTCATAATAACCTCCTCAAAATTAGCCAATAGCATTTGTTTCTGCTTACAAGCCAGATTATATTTCCTAAGTAATATCCATAGTTTGGAAGTAAGAGTAGCCAAAAATTATACTGCTTAAAGAGCTAGATTCTAAATCGACCATAGAGGGAAAGAGACCTTTGAATGCATATATTAGAACTAGACAAGGCCATGAAAAGATGAACTGCTTGGATTGACAAGCACTGATCATAAAAACTGAGAAAATAAAAGAAGAATCATAGAACCGAGTACAGAAGAGTTCTTTCGATGCAAAATTATTCTACTACCTGTGCCAGTCCCACTTTACCACATTAGGCCCATAGTCTTGAACGTAATGGTCATTCAAGTGCTCATCCAAATGTTTTTACAAGGTTATGAAGTTTCCCACTTCAAGTCCCCTCCCAGACAGTACATCCCAGACCCCGAGCACCCTCTGGGTGATAAAGCTTTTTCCTAAATCCCCTCAAACCCTCCTGCCATTAACTTTAGAATTATGTCCCCTTGTTATTGACCTTTCGACTAAGTGGAATGGCTGCTTTTTATTCACCCTGTGCATGCCGCTCATAATCTTACACGCACTCTACGACAAGTGAGTCTAACAGCAGTGGTAAGGAAATTATTGGAGAATATTAATCCCCTCAAACCTTCCTGCCATTAACTTTAGAATTATGTCCCCTTGTTATTGACCTTTCAACTAAGGGGCAAGATTTGATCAGGGATAGTCAGCATGGCTTTGTCAGAGGAAGTTTGTGCTTGACGAGTCCAGTGGAATTTTGAGGAGATGAAGAAGTGTTTGGATAACAGTCAGACAGTTGATGTAGGTTATACAGATTTCAGCAAGAACTTTGACAAGGTTGCACATGGAAAATTGATAAAGGTAAAAGCTTATGGCATCCAGGATAACTTCACAAAAATATGCCTTCTAGTTTTTGAACTCCCAACCTGAGGGACAAGATCTTTGCTATTCATCTTTTTTTTACATTAGATTAGATTACATTACAGTGTGGAAACAGGCCCTTCGGCCCAACTAGTCCACACCGACCCGCCGAAGCGCAACCCACCCATACCCCTACATTTACCCCTTACCTAACACAATTTAGCATGGCCAATTCACCCTAACCTGCACATCTTTGGACTGTGGGAGGAAACCGGAGCACCCGGAGGAAACCCACGCAGACACGGGGAGAACGTGCAAACTCCACACAGTCAGTCGCCTGAGGCGGGAATTGAACCCGGGTCTCTGGTGCTGTGAGGCAGCAGTGCTAACCACTGTGCCACCGTGCCGCCCAATCTTATCTATGCCCCTCATGACTTTATAAACCCGAAGGTGACCCCTCAACCTTCTGTGCTTCAATGAAAAAAGTCCCAGCTTATCCAGCCTCCCCTTATAACTCAAACCCTCCAATCCTGATAGCATACTTGGAAATCTTTTTTGCACCCTCTCCAATTTTATATCCTTCCTATAGCAGGACGATCAGAACTGTACACAGCACTGCAGAAATGTCCTCACCAACAATCCTGTACAACCGCAACATGACATCCCAACTCCTATACTCAATGGTCTGAGCAATTGACAAGGTAAGCCTGCCAAACCCCCCTTTTTTAACCACTCTGTCTACCTTTGACACAACTTGCAATGAACTATGTACATGAATTCCAAGATCACTCTGCTCAACAACACTACCCAGGGCCCTACCATTAATTGTGTAAGTTCTGCCCTTGGTAGTCTTACCAAAACACATTCATCTAAATTTAATTAATCTGCCATTCGTCAGCCCATTGACCCAACTGATTAACATCAGTTAAGATAACCTTCTTCACTGTCCATTACACCACCAAATTTGGTGTCATGCACAAACTTAGTAACCATGCCTCATATATTCTCATCCAAACAATTGTGGATCCAGCACCAATCCCTGTAGAATTGGTCAGAAGTCCGAAAAACAACATTCCATCACCATCCTCTGCCCATCCATCAAGCCAATTTTTTTATCCAATCGGCAAGCTCCCCGAATCTTATGTGATCTAACTTTACTAAACGGTCTACCAAGTGAAACCTTGTCAAAGGCCTCACTAAAGGTTATGTACACATTACCGCTGTTCCTTAATCTATCTTCTTGGAATACCACGTACAACAGCTTGGGTTCTTCATAGTAATATTCTGATGAATGGAGCTCATTGCACATATTTGTTGATAGTGCCCACATATTCCTCCCACTACCACCACCTCCCCCCACCCCCACTTTCAAAGGCGTGATGACCACAGAACTGCAAATATAGGCCATTCAGCCCATCAAGTCTGCTCCTTCATTCGATGATCCAAACAAAGAACAGTACAGTACATCACAGAACAGGCCCCTTGGTCCACCAAGACTGCACTGACACATGATGCCATTCCAAACAAAAACGTTTTGTGGATGTAAGTTTGCTCGCTGAGCTGCATTAGAACATTATTTCAACAAACCACCACACCCTGCAGCACAGAAGAACTACAAACAGCAGAGGAAAATCACCTATTCAGTGTATTCAAAAAGAACGGGTAACCAATGAACGCAGTCCGCTAATTTCTCAGCAACAAACCCAAACAAGCAGACAAAACACGTATAGAAACCTGAGCCACTCTCTCCTACATCAAAGACATCTCGGAAGTGACTGCCAGACTACTCAGACCTCTTAGCATCACGGTAGCCCACAAAAACACTAAAACAGCAGCTAATAAACTTGAAAGACACTATACAGACAACAAGCAAAATACCTTGCAAGAACTGTAAGAAACACTACATTGGACAATCAGGCTGAAAACTAGCCACCAGGATACATGAACACCAACTAGCCACAAAAAGACATGACCCACTCTCACTAGTACCTTTACATATAGACGAGGAACGACACCACTTTGATTGGGACAAGCCAAACAGAGACATTCTTCAATTCCTAGAAGCATGGCACTCCAACCAGATCTCTATCAAGAAACACATTGACTTGGATCGCATTTATTATCCCCTGAGAAAAAGAACAGGAAATGACATCACCAACCCAAGAAAATGCAAACACAAATAAAAAACAGACCATACCACCAGTGCTTCTCCAGAGGCTCAGTGATGATGTTACCTAGTATGGTGAAGAAACGTCTGAAAACGAAACTTCCAGCTCAGCAAGCAAACTTACATCCAGAACCTCAATCTGAGCTCCAAATCTTTTCAAAACTCACTAAAACCTTTTGTCCATATCCATCTTCTCACTGCCCATCCATATATCTGTCAAGATAGCTCTCAAATCCATTGTAACACCTCCACCACCTTTCTTAGCAGCATACCCCAGGCACAACCCCCATACAAAAAACTTGCCTTTAACATCTCCCCAAACCCACCCCCTCTACTCCAAATCAATATCTCCCAGTAATCGACATTTCCACCGAAAACACCTCAGACCATACAAAATTATAAAATACGTGGATAGAATGTAAACTTCTTTCAGGTCACCCCTCATCCTTCAACATTTAAGTGAAAACAAACCAAATTTGTCCAATCTCTCCTCACAGCTAATACCCTCCAATTATCTGATAATCCTCAACTCCACTTTCCTGCCTTTTCCTCATAACATTTAATTACCTTGCAGACTAAAAGTGTGCCAGATTCAAAGCTAGTTAATAATCCAGCCTTAACAGCTCTCTGTGGGAATGAAAGAAGAAATTCCTCATCTCTCTCTTTAATGTGTGACAGCTCACTGAGATTATGCCCAGTGGTCCTAGGTAACACTTTTCTCTCAGTCAATAGTTCCCTACACCACACTTATTCTAAAGTTGAACCATTTTAGTTGTCCTGCAGGCCTCCAGTACCTCTCATGGCTGGAGATGATTTGAAAAGTTGGATCAGGGCCACTGTAACTTCCATACTAACATTTAAAATCAAACAAACCAATTTGTACACCTTTTTTGGTGGTTGAAGGTTTCAGCGCAACAAGTACACAGTGCACCTTCAACATTTAGACCTTCTGCACTCTTATCCCAGAATCCCTTCAAGTTTCACCAGTTTACCTTAGACTTACAGGTCAAATGTTTTGTGTTAGATTAGTTCATATATGGCTAACCACCTTGACAACAATTCCCAATTCTCATAAGAAACATGAATCTTTTAAAGGGGTTTGCAGACATACATAATAAACACAAAAATTACTCAAATTACAAATACTTAAGTGTGAATGATTCAAGGATCTCTCCATGCCCCACACACATTGCACAATTCCAATGTTTGCTTTCATCCATTCCTTAAGTCTAAAAGAAATGATAGATTTACATAGTACCATCATTCTTGTCAGAAGAGATCTAATGCCAAACGTCATTCAGATTGGGTGGCACTGGAAAAGCACAGCAGGTCAGGCAGCATCCAAAGAGCAGAAGAGTCAACGTTTCGGGTATAAGCCCTTCATCAGGAATATGGGTAGGTGGACGGGGGAGGCGGGTGGTGGAGGGGAAGGGGGCTGAGAGATAAATAGGAAGTTGGAAGAGGGGGTAAGTTAGCTGGGAAGGCGATAGTTGGGTGCAGGTGGGGGAGGTGATTGTGATTGGTCAGCGGGGAGGGTGGAGCAGATAGATGGAAACGAAGATACTCTGGTGGGACAGGTTAAGAGGGTGGTGCCAAGTTGCAAGGTTGGATCTGGGATGAGGTGGGGGAAAGGGAGATTCGGAAACTAATGAAGTTGATGTTGATGCCATGTGGCTGAAGGGTCCCAAGGCTGAAGATGAGGTGTTCTTCCTCCAGTCATCAGATGGCTTGGATTTGGCGGTGGAGGCAGCCCAGGACTTGCATGTCCTTGGTGGAGCAGGAGGTGGAGCTGAAGTGATCTGCCACAGAGTGGTGGGGTTGTTTGATGCATGTGTCCCAGAGCTATTCCATGAGTTGGTGCCCCAATTGCAGAGGTGACCATATCAAGAGCAACAGACACAGTAGATAAGTTTTTTGGGTATGTAGGAAAATCTTTGCGTGATGTGAAAAGATCCTCCAGGGCCTTGGACGGAGGGAAGGGAGGTGGCATTGGTGCAGGTTTTATACCTCTTGGACAAGTAAATTCAAGCCACCCAACAACTGGAAGAAGAACGCCTCATCTTCCACCTGGGGACCCTTCAACCACACAGCATCAACATCAACTTCACTAGTTTCCTAATCTCTCCTCCCCCAACCTCAGCCGATATCCAAACCTCCAACTTGGCACCACCCACTTGATCTGTCCATCTTCCTTCCCCCATCCGCTCCACCCTCCCCATCGACCTCTAACAATCACCCCCATCGCCCCCCCCATCTTCATCTACCTAATGCCTTCCCAGCTACCTACTCCCCATCCTCACCCTCTTATTTATCTCTCAGCAGCCCCCTGCTATTCCTGATGAAAGGCTCATACCTGAAACATCAACACTCCTATTCTTCAGATGCTGCCTGACCTGCTGCGCTTTTCCAGTACCAGACTTTTTGACTCTGATCTCCAGCATTTGTAGTCCTCACTTTATCCCAGTCATTCAGATTATGTCAAGTGTCATACAGCAAGTATGAATTAAGTTGCATGTCATACAAGCCTTAAGGAAGTTTTATTTAGAAAGCTAATGTCTCATATTATCTCCCTCACCGTTAAACTAGTCTTTATGACTTCTGTGAATTGTTATATCTTTCTGTGTATAGCAACCCGAAACCTTATAAACAATCCATAACTTACCCAGTCCTGTATCTCTGCTATTTAGTCAATTATCGTTTGAAGATTTCTCCTCGAATATAAAATACTTTTGCAATTTTTATGCAAAGTGATTTGACTTCAATAATAATGTGGAGAACAATGGATTCAGTTAGGCGGATTCACTTCGAGGCAGCTTCATTTTCTCGGGTAAAGAATAATATTGTTCATTGGACAAAACACTAATTTTAATGACTTGCAATAAGACAAGCATTTTAAAAATGTGGTCATCTAATTAATACCACGTTTCTGCACCATTTCAATTATGAAGAGGTTTAAGGTGTTGAGGCACAAATTTTAGCACTACACTTACTCAGTCTTCATAATGTTCATCATAATGTTAATCAAAAAATTAAAGTCACATTAATAATTTCCAACCAACACAATTCCACCTACTCTGATTAATGCAGCCTCAGTCTCTGTTCAGAAATGGGTCAAACATTACACGTCAACAACAAAGCGAGAGCCTTTACTGCTGGTCTAGCTGCTCTGAAAATGTGAGCAACAATTGAGACAACAGAAAGACTAATCAGTTAATTTGCATTATCCTCACTTATTTAAACATTTTCTACTGCCGTAGACATTTTCTCAGATATATTGTAGAGACCGTGTATTTTTATTTTGTTTTTTTTTTAAACCACGGAGTTAAATAAGAATAGACTCTTTTAAAACTATTGTTTGAAATAGCATCTGCAGTTTTGAAAGCAAGTAACCTGATACTCCCAGCCAAAACACCCAACCAATTGTTTGAATAAGCAGTGATTGAAGTTCAGATTGTAGATGATCTGGAAACAAGTGATGGACCGATGCAGCTCTTGTTGGCAACAAGCAGTCGATTGGCCTGTGAACTAGTGACAGTTATAACTTACAGAGACCTTTGGCTTGCCAACAACTGTGACTGTTTTTTGGGTGGCTGAGCAACTAGGATCTGGCAACAAGTTAGAGAGAAGTAGAGGAAAAGAAGAACGTAGATCGTAATCCAACCCAGAAGCTGCCTGGCTTTGCAGTCAAAAACGCAGATCAAGCCTGAAGAAAACCAGTTACTTTTCCTACAGCAGTCGCTGTGAGCTGTGACTTTTGAATATGTGAGTGAGTCAGAGACATTTTCCAAATGAATCTGTTACCCTGTACTTAAAATCTAATGGAAGCCTCCAGAGAACGATATCCGAATAGGGCCTCCAAGCAGCCAAAGAAAGACAATTTCAACACCAGAACCAGGAAGGAAAGACAATGTTGTTCTATCACCGCAAATAATCTAGTTTTCTTATTTGCACATGTGTGCGCATGTAAGAGCGAGTTTGAGAGGGGATTAGAGTTTTAGTTAGCATTGTTATATGCCAGTGGTTTCCCTATAGCCATAGTTCAATCAGTTGTAATAAGTCTTATTCAGTACAGAAACTTGGTCTGCGATTTCTATCAATCTTGGTCTGAAAGCTAGGTAAATTGAAATACTGTGCAGTTTTAACTCCAGTTTTAATTTGGTACAACTCCAGAAATAGCAGGGCTTGATTTACGAAGCACTACTGCAGTGAGTCATAACAATATCTTGTGCTTTCCTCCCTGTACTGAGCGGCTTCCAATTTTTAGTGTCTTCAATTTCCATTTCAATCGATCGTGCTTGCTCTCCTCTCAGGCCTACACCCTTCTAACCTTCCACAATCTCTCTCTCCAGCAAAATTCTCTCGTCCATATTAAAAGTTTAACATCTTAAGCTTACATGGCCTCACTGCTTTCATTGCATATAGCGCTATTAAAGTAAATTTCTTATTAATTTACTTTACATTAATTCACTTCTTGTCTTGCTGTCCATGTACATCCACTGTCACCATGTTAACCCACTTCTTTTTCTCAACAAAGCAACTCTCTCTCAATTTATTTGCAACTGCACTCTCAAAGTTTGAAATGTATAACTTTTGTTCCTCAATTTACTCCGTAGCTACCAATATGTTCAACTACGCTTTCATATTTCTGATGACAGGGTGTCCATTAAAACCAATAAGTATCTCATTCTGGCCATCCCACTAGTACTGATGTCATTGCTGCTATCATAGGCTCAAGAACCAAACACGTGAACAAAGACAACAAGCAGTTGGTTTAGCCTTTCATTACTGAATCTTGATGGGGCACAAAGATCTACTCACATATACCCAAAATACTCATTATGCCAAGAGCATCCTGGACTGTAAGAATAACATTTTTTCTCAAATCCCTCTACCCATCTTATCCACCCTCAACTCAAACAACAAACATGAGATGCTATTTAAGTTTAGTCATTTAGATTGAGACCATCCAAATAGCTACCTTAGAGATCTTTCACCGTTCATATATTTGACAAAGCCAAATTTCTACTCAAATCCATTCTTTTACCAGCCTGAACTTGCATCCTTCTTTACTCAATCACCCCTCATTCCTTCTTTCAAGCTCATTTTGTCCACATTCCCACTTTCTGCTTATCATCTAACGTCCTTCCCTGGAATACTTGTTAATTAAGAATTACATTTATTAACTGAGTCACGTAGGCAACAGATGTCCCAATGTAATTTAGAAAATATTTTGCATGGCAACTGGTGTCCAAAAATACTTTAACCCAACAAAGCTGTCACCTGGGAAAGCCTCACAGTAAGCCAGTGCTGTGAACTGACGCCATTCACATCACGGGCACTGTATTTAAATCTGAGCTGTGCACGACTTGAAATGCTGCCAGACTGGTCTGAAGTAGTCAACCTTGTCAGTGCTTTGTCCACAGTCCGGAGGAAAGCACAATCCCACAAGGTTCGTGACCTTCTGCAGTCTGCAAGGGTAAGAGCTACCATTTTTCTCTCTGCTACCTCACACTCTACTTGCACCCACTAAGTTCATGGTCTACCATTCTTACTATTTTTGCGGTATCTTCCCTCATTTGCTCTCCCACAACATATTAACCAAACTACTACACCTTCTTATGCTGTGTTTTACCCAATCACTCAGAATACCTCATCACCCTTCTTGACTGAGGATGGACCAGCCCCTGACTGACGACAGACCCCTAGGACGATTGCTCCTAGTAGACAACTAGAAAAGGCCATTTGGTTGAAGCATATGCAGTGTGCTTGCCACATATGCTGTTGTCACGTGCTCTCGGTGTGCTACTGACATCGCACAATACCTACAGTAACACTTTCATGGTTCATTGCTGGTAAACTGAACAAGCTTCTTGGCTTTTAGTGTCTGCTAGAAGACAAAGCAAGGTAGAGGTGCTGAGACCACCAGAATAAATGCAAAGTCAGTGAGTGTTATGAAAGAAAGATAAAGCCCCTGACATGCACAAGATGGGTGCCAAGTGGTCTGGCAGCAGCACTGCATGCCAAGTGTTGGTGAACTCCAAAATGCAGTACTTAAGTGCTAATCTGTATTATAAGTTGGTCTCAAGATGTGCTATGATAATTTGGTCAGGCTGGTGCTTTGTCAATGCCAACTTCCGAGCACAGAGGTGCAGGCTATACAGAGCGCACCCTGAGAGGTTGTGGAATGGTGGCCAAGATAGATGCTCAGAAAAGATGTCAGCGAATTGCAGCAACCAGCTTACTGCTTATATTTAGGTTGGGAAGTGGTACCATCTAGTTTCTGAAAACAAAAAATGCTGGAAGTTCCAGTAGGTCAGGCAGCATCCACAGAAAAAGCAAATTAATATTTCAAGCCTAGATGACTCTTCATCAGAGCTGACCCACTGTGATTTCATTTTTTAAAATTTTCAATACATATTCCAGCAACTGTAATAAAGTGTTCCGGCCAGCTAGTTCCTCACTGGTAGATGGGAAAAACAGCAACCCTCAAAGTGAGATTTTATAATACTATGTTAATGTATGCAGATAGGCCCTCACCACTCACTAGAGAAATTTTCATCTCGCCATTAAACCAAAAATCAAGAGTTTTACTGTCAACGTACAGAATCTCATTTTCTTCCTTGCTGTCATTTTCCCAACTTTCCTCGGCATTGTCCACATTGTTTAGAGGCTGTGAAAATTCAGACCAGGGAGACCTCTGCTGGACGATTCATTTAGCAGGCTACGATAGTTTTATGCTGATAAAATTAACAGCTTAGTCTGTCAAAAAGAATTATAGGTCAATTCACAAATCAAGAAATTTTACAAACATTTTCACCACAGATGATATAATTTACTCAGCAAGCAAATCTAATCATGAATACTTAGCAATACACTTACAAACTATTTTACCGTGATTTACCGTCTAAAATATCCCATTACTCCAGGGGAAATTTAGCAGTAAAATGTCTTGATTACTTAAGAAGCAGATAATTGGAGAGTAATTTATGCTTTGCTGTTTAGAATTACATATAAAATCAAGAACGTCATTTAAAGTCCATTAAAAGTTCTAGTCTGATGAACAAAAAATGTGTTGGTTAGAACACATTCATTCTTGCATTATGATTTTATTTAAATTCATTTGTTGCACGGTAAAATTTGACTGCATTAACTAAACTCAGCTTTTTTTCTTTTTTACTCCCACGTAGCTTTCAAGTTTGCATTCAAGTTCCTATTCTTGTCTTGATATTGCACAATTCTAATCAATCATTTAGTCTGCAATCTCAAGATTATCTTTGTAATCCTACTCTCTCTTTTTCAAAAAACTTGCAGATTCCATTACGATGTCTGGTACAGCATCTCATACCCTCACACAAAGTAGAAAGAAAATCTTGTAACCTCTTGTTCCTTTGTATGCGATCCAAAGTTGGATCCTCTCACTACTGACTAAATTATTTTTCCCCTCTCTGCTTTATTGAAATCCTTAATAACTTCCCATATATATGTTAACATTCTCTTAGTTTTCAGCTATGTCTCAGTTAATAACATTGTTGCTTTTGAGTTGGATGTTTGAAGATTCAGATACCACAAGTACTTCACCACAATAAAATGTGCTGACATTCCAGCGCTGTACTGAGGGCATGTTGCATTGTCAGAGGTGCCACTTCTCGGATGAGACATTAAACGAAGACCATCACTACTCTTTCAGGTCAACATAAAAAGGTCTTAGAGCATAATTTTGAAACTGGAAATATGGGAAGTTATCGTATGGGTAAAACCGTTAGATATGAGAACAGAATTAGGCCATTCGATCATGGCTGATATGCTTCTCAACTCCATTCTCTTGCCTTCTCCCCACAACTCTTGATTCCCTTACCAATCATGAATCTATCTAGTTCTGTCTCAAATACACTCAATGACTTGATCTCCACAGCCTTAGGTTCTAATGAATTCCACAGATTAACCACCCTCTTATTGAAATAATCCTTCAAATCAATTCTAAAGGGTCTTCCCTTCCCAAAGGCTATGCCATGGGTTCTATTCTCTCCTACTGGTGGAAATATCTTCTCTCCATCCACTCTATCCAGGCCCCTCAGTGTTCTGTCAGTTTCAATAAGATTCTCCTCCTCATCCTTCTAAACTCTATCGAGCACAGAGTCTCAACCGCTCCTCATATGACAAACCCTTCTTCCCCAGGATCATTCTAGTAAACCCCTTCCAGTCCCCTTCCACTGTCAGCACATCCTTCCTCAGATATGTGGACTATATCCATCCGTCACTATCAGATTATATGCTCATTAGCACATTGCTATTTGTGAGAGTGTACTATGTGCAAATTGTCTGCTGCATTTCCTACATTACAAGAATTACTAACTTCAAAAGTCTGGGTTGTGAAAGGCACAACATAAATTTAAGTCTTTCTTTAAAAAATAAAAAAAAGTTTATCTATTTTTTCCTCATAAATAAAGCCTCTAATCCATGGAGGGGTGTGTAGGCAAAATCATTTTTTGTATCTGCATCACAGCTTTATAATTCTTCCAAAGCAGATATCGAAATTGAGATATATTAAACGAACTGGAGCATAACCAATGATTTAAGTATTGGCTTAGCATTACATTTTGGCCCTGGTTTTATGCCATGCTTTTATTTATGAAAATCCTGTGCTAATATATTGTTTTCAAACTTAACCCATCCCTTCCATTTATAAAGATTTGTGCAGCTGATCCCTGAAATCTTGCTGTGAAACTACTATGTTGGAAGAGTTACCATTTAATATATAGATTCCTCGATTCTTATTCTAAAAATGCATTGCCTGACAATTTCTTCAAATAGATTGTACGTAAATATTAATGTCACATTATTGGTAAGTTGATACTCTTCTGAAGCTTCTTACAAATCTCTTCACAGTTCAGAGAGGAGTGCATATCTAAGTGCATAGTTTGTAGTACCCCCTACTAATGGCTGTCGTACAGGTATACACTGGAAGTGTCGCTCTTTGACATATGAAATTACATTCAGAAGCTGCTAATGACACAAGATATTATATCCATATAAAAAACTTTCCAAAAGCCTGATTTTGGCCAATTTCACCAATTTAAAATTATAACCCATGAATACACTTGTGCATGAAATTAGGAATGGACTGTCCAAGACCTGGGTTACAACTAAATACCTGTATATAAATTTAGATGCTATTTAAACTTCCATGAAATATTATAAATTATTAAAATATATTTTCAGTATCTTTTAATTTCAGATTTGTAAACCTATTTGTACTGTCAATGATAAAATTTGCTAAATAACACAACTTTTATCAGCAAATAACTGAAGCAGTGCTCAGAAGAACCATCCAAAGCAAACAAGGAGACCTCCATACAAAGATTCTTGTGTGAACCATGCTTGCTGTTCTTAAGCTTTTGTGTCCATGTCTGAACAGCTGCAATAGGGTAACATAAATGAATCTCATCTTGGTTGTACCTAATCCATTGCTGGGTATGAAAAAGAAAGTCAGTGTCAAAACTAAACAAAGATGGCCATTCTAAGAACACATGGGGTTTTTTTTTGCAGCTGTAAAAACCCCACCAAAATCCTCAGTCTGCCCTGTCTAGTCACGGACCTGCAACTCAACCAGGCATAATTTCTGCCACAATTTGCAAACATTTGCACTGAGCTTGCTGTTGCTCATATTAAATGTGAATAGGTCAAACAGTCGGAAAAAATGTTCAAATGCTTGGTGGGGTGGCACTTGCTAATCACCTCATTTTGCTGCTCTGGATCAATGAAGTACAGGAACCTGTATCAGACGAGCATTATTCATTTAAAACACAGGTTGAGCTTCTGCAGTATTTATCAGTAAACAAATGCATAAGCTGTTAACTGTCATTTGGATTAGCAGAACCTCTATGTATTTTGCAATGTATTTTGCCCTGGTTTGACAACTAAACTATGCATAATTATAGTACAGTTCAATTGGAACGGATTTAATTTATCAAATTTGTAAAGGCTAAAACAAACTGGAATACGTCATAAAATTTAAATATTCATCTTTAAGACAATGAACATCTGTCATTACTATAAAGCAGCATGAGCTGAAATGGACAGATTCTGAGATGCTTATTTAAAATGTTATCCATTGGAAAATCTTGCTTCTAGTGATACTAATATTTTAAAATTAACCTCAGAAGAATATTTTCTGATTTAAAATGCTAAACCCTTGAGCCCTGGTGACCATAATACTTCATTACAGGATTTAAAACAGGAAAGTGAAATTTAATTCCTTGCCTTGGTGTTTTCATGTAATTCATCTAAGTACACACATCCATGAAGTTAAACATAAGCACATAACTCAGCGATATAAATCAACTTCTTTTTCCCATTTCACACCCCCTCGTCTCCTTACAATCATCCTGACAAGTGACCACAACACCACACTGTCCACCTGTAAGTGCATCATATGTTTCTCAACTCTGCTCTGAAAAGAACACAAGTCCAGAGAAGGCTAGATAGCTAATGTCAGTCTTTTGTCCTAAGGTTGGAACTTTCTTTGTTACATTACTACATTTATTGTATTCTAAATGAGTGATTAAAACTGCTAATTTATAACAGTGCAGTATAAAGCTTGCAACTAGCTAATTCAAGTTCGAATGCCAAACTAAGCTGAAGTTTATCCCAGAGTTTCCCTACAGGGGGAGTTTCAGCAAATTTCATTAAGTTGCTCTCACGACGCGGGAGGAAGCAGAAGGGACAAGGAAAAGGAATTTTGCAATATTGTACCTTTTGTAATGAAACTTGTGCACTTTTGATTAGACTTTAAAAAGTAGATTTTAAATTTACTAAGCTTGAAGTAAATTTATCATTCCATTTATATGCAAATATAAATTATAAGATTGCTCAGAATTAATTTTAAATCAACAAAAATTGATAACTAAAACTACATTAAAGCTGTTCCAGCTTAAGGACATAAACAACCAACTGTTACTAAATGTTGCTGTTGTTTTCATATTCATAAATCTCAACTAGTGCACTTACAACAAATCTGAAATAGCTTTCCATTTATATACACAAATAATGCACTTAAAACAAATTCTATATAAAAGGATTTAAGGCGTTTTCTCCTTTTCATAGCACTTTTATTTCTGTTTGCTGTAATCTGCCTTTCACTTTTTCATTGCTGCAGAGCAAACAAGAAGCTCAGAGCTTTGAAAAGACAGCTCAATGTGTAATGGTCCACCAGAATTAATTTAGTTGCACAAAATCTATTCAATGCCGCTTTCTCAACCATTTTGAGCTCAACACAGATCAGTCTTTGTAATTCTAGTAAGCACTTAAAGTGCACAGTAGGTGTTCATCAGTACCATCTGGTCAAAAGCAAAACAAGCTACCGATTCTCTCTTTGAATAGAATGAAGCAAGTGTGAATTAATCTGTTCAATTAGCACTATTACAATCTGTCAAGTGCATAGCACAAAACAGGATTATTACAGTAATGGTCACATCCCAATAATCCACTTTTTTAAAAAACTCAACATTTGCTGATTTAATCAACAGGTGAAACAGTAAGCACAAATTATTTAAATTTCTCAGATTTAAGATACAGTTGAATGGAATGCAGATAATTTACCTTCATTTTACCATTGAAGATTTTACTGAGGATTGGTATCATGATTTTCACATGAAGACATGCCCTTTACTTATGAAACACAAATCCATTACCAAAATTAATAAGGATATTGTGTCCTCAGTTAAATTCACGGCAATCAATGTTTCAACTGGCCATTACAGACTTGAGCATTTCAGAACCTTATAAGTATTTACCACTATTTTAATTTCTAAAAATATATTATTTATCCCATGATTATGAAGAAACAAATAAAAATACTAAAACAAGAATGTAGTCCTCATGGTGACAAACAATACAAAAATCATCATCTTGCATTATTTTTAAAAGCATACATTCATGAATGTCGAATCAAACTATGACGAAGTTGTTCAGAAATCAATCGTATTTATTATCACAAAAGGAAGCTAAGAATACATTAGTTGCTCGTCTTTGATTTGCGTGGAAATAAATAATTGAACTGAGTGTTGGGTCCATGTCTTACTCCATGAACCACATAATGTAATTTCACTCTCTTATCTACATTTTATAACATTAAAATTCATCTTTCCAAGCAATCAATGCTTAAAATATGCCAAATGGGCTTGGCTTCAAGAATGATCAGTGGCAGATTACTTCAGATTCTAATCACTAAATAAACAATGTTTTTCTTCTTGCCACCCTTTTTGATCTTAAGCGATTACTTCAAATGTGTGTCCATTTGTTACTATCTCCCCATCAATGAAAACATTATTAATTTCACCATAATTTTTCATCTTCACTATGCATATATCAATGTAACCTTGCACCGAGACAGAGAAATTTGCTCCCTTTGGATATTTAATACAAAAGTTAATTTTAAATCCATTCTTCCCTGCTAAGTAATGGCAAAGGCAGTACATGAAGCAGTGCGAATGTAGATGTAAATAATAAGTATTTTATCATCTAATGATGCCAACTACGTTGGAGGAGCCATTTTGTGTTGACCTTAACAGACATAACTGATACTAGATGCAGAATAACATCCTATACAAACTCCCAATTTCTATGGAAGCAGATACTCGTGCGGTACTAAGACATGCCAATCAAGACGACTTGTATTTCATCATCAGATTACTAAACTGAATAAGTACAACAAAAGTTACAGAAAATGTATGATATTGAATTCAAGACGACCCAAATTAGGAAATGAAATGGAAGGGATTGGGATCCAAGTAACATAGTGGTGTAGAGTGGAAAGGTAAAATCATATTTCTATAGAAGCACTGTTCAGTGACATTTAATATGAAGTTGTACATACATACAAGGACAGGGCTGAATTCCTTCAACTCCATTATAACCTCGGCAAAAAAACCTCTTATTACACAAGAATAATTATATTTAGTTATGGAGGATCTGTCACCAGCAAAACCATTCCCAGGAAAGAGCTAAGAGAACACAACACAACATCTTGAGTACAGGTCAGGAGATACTCACCATGAATCTATCAATAAAAAATAAAATTTGCCAGAAATACAATGAAAAGTCAACACAAATTCTGTTGAACATACTGAACTGCAACCATCCAGAGTAAGGGCCAAGCACCTGAAAATGGGATTTTTGATCATTGGCTTGGACACAATGGATCAAATTGCCTCAATCTGTGCAATAATCTCAGAGTCTGAAAGAGTAGCACATGCTGAAACGTTCAGATTGAGAGCCAGAAGACAAATGGATAAATCTTCCTATATAGGTAAACTGTCATTGCAGTGAAACAATTGTTACTAATGGAATATTAAATACATAAGTGGCTCACATCTATACTGCCAGAGTGTGGAGACAGATTAAATCACAAACTTCAAAACAATACTGGACAATTATGTGAATAGAAAATATTTGTGGGGCTTAGGGGAAAAGGCAGAGGAATCCGGCGTTGTTCTTGCTGAGAGTCGGCTATCTTTGTTCTATAGTCATTCTATAGTTCTACAAAATGTGTGTTTTGCCATTACTCCATCAAAAAAAAATGATGCACACAAAGCAAACAACTCCTTAAAGGTTGGGTGTCTTTATCTAGTGCACCTTTGTTGATGCCAATGAAGGTTAATCTGAAACCAGTTATGCCACAAACGCCAAACAAGAAGCTGTCAAATGATGTCACAGGTTCTTGCTTTCAGATGGCACATATTGACAAGCTGCTGTAGCTACTGGTCAACATGGCAGTCCACATCAGCCCACAGCATATGTGGTAACCTCCTTGTTCTGTAAGTTAATGACTCCCAGGTGTGAAGGCTAATGTTAGGACCTTCACATCGTGCTTGCAAGCAGCTTCGCTGCACTGATCTTCTGGTTCCAGCTAGCACATCATACAAAAGGTCCTGTGGTATGCAACCACCTTACATCATGCACATGGATCAGAGTCGCCACTGGATCAGAGGCAATACACTTAGGAAATCTGCCAGTGATCTGCTTTCAGAGATTGATGGCCAGAGGGCTAATAGATAAATACATTTGCTGAATTTGCAATTTTTGATCAACAGGAAAATACATACAACATGCCACAGACGTCGATCTTCTTCAAAAGAACTTTCACAGCCATACAGGAAACTGCTGAGAACATGAACCGTATAATTCATTCACTTTGTTTTAAGGGTGAACTTTGTGATATCCCATGTACCTTTTAGGATTTGGCCAAAGCTTGTAGCTACTTTATCTACAGGTGTAACAAGTTCTGCATCAAGAAATAGATTATTTGTGGACATAAAATAACAAAATTCGTTCAACACCCAAGATATCCTGATGTTATTGGCAGTTTATTAGTGAAAAATATATTTCTGAACTTTAACTAATATGTAAAAATAGTTTTTCTGGAAATAACTGCACTAGCACTGAGACATTTGATTAAAGCTGAATCTGATATGAACATATTCTTAATTTACACAAAATTAATCCAAGAACATTAGTGCACAGAATATATGTCTAGCTTCCTCCACTTTTGTACTGTAATAAATCAGTGATGTGTGGATTTAAATACATATTTTATGATCCATGTTATGAAAATACTGGAGAAGCCAAATCTCTGTTATGATTGAGCTCGAAAGAATACAATGCGTGACACCAAGGATAAGAAAGTAAGTGGTAGGATTTCAGAGTTTAACTGAAATGCCAAACATTCTTCATTATAAAATCTTAAACAAAAACAAACACATAAAAATAATGATTAAAGTGACACAGGAAAGTAATTTTTGATCATATCCATTAAGAGTCTAATATTCAGGATTAACGAGGTAAATATGAGCCAACAGACAACCTGTGGTTGTATACCCAAAGGATGGCATTTTAAACAGGCAATGCAGCCAAGACAGATCGCAACTATACATTAGTAATACTGTAGGTTCCAATTTTCATTAAAACTCTGCCTCATTTGCAAGGAATTCCAATTATTCTCGTTTGAAAATCTAACCGGTGAACATCCTCAAAATCATCTCTAACTTGGAATGCTTCAAGAACTGCTCATGCCCATAAAACAATAAGAAATAGAATAGGAGTAGGGTGTTCCTCCCTTCAAACTGTTCTGCCATTCAACAGGCTCATGGTTGTTCCAACATAGTTCCCATCCACTTACCCGCCCTTTCCCTGCAATCCTTGATTCCCATTCTGATCAAGAATCTATCTCAGCCTTAAATATATACTCTGCACCCTATAGCTCTCTGTGGCAAGGAGTTCCAAAGACTCATAACCCTCAGAAAAGAAATTCCTTTTCATATCAGTCTTAAATTGGTGCCCCTTTCTTCTGAAACTATGGCCTCTGGTCCTAGACTCTCCCATGACAGGAAACATCCTCTCCATATTTACCCAGTTAAGCCCCATAACAATCTTGTATGTTTCAATGAGATCACCTCTCATTCTTCTAAACTCCAATGACTAGAGTCTCACTCCAGACCAGGGATCATCTCTGTGAACCTTTTCTGAAGTGCCTTCAATGGAATAACATTTTTTCTTCAATAAGGGGACAAAGGTTGCTCACAGCACTCCAGATGTGGCATCACTAGCACCTTGTACAGTTGTAGTAAGACTTTCCTATTCTTATACTCCAACCTGCTTGAAATAAAGGCCAACATTCCATTAGAATTTCTGATTACGTGCCGCATCTGTATGGTAGCCTTGTGTTTCATGCACAAGTACCCCCAGCCCTTTTGAATTGCGGATTTCTGCAGTTTTCTCAATTTAAATAACATTCTATTCTTTTGTTCTCCACTGCAAAATGAACAACTTTGTATTTTCCCACATGATACTCCATTTGCCAACTTTTGCCTACTAACTTAACCGATCCATATCTCTTTGTAAACCGTTTGCATCCCTTTCACAACCTGCCTTTTCACTTATGTTTGTACTGTTGACAAATTTGGCTGCCGTACATTTACTTTCTTCCTCCAAGTCACGAAAATACACATTGTAAAACAGTTGCGGACCTAGCAGTGATCCCTGTGGAACCTTACTGGTCACACTAACCTGAGAAAGAACTCCTTACCCCTCTTGGTGTTTCCTGCCCATGGGCTAATTCTCTGTCCATTCCAATATACTACCTCCATTATTTTGGGCTCTTATTTTCTGAAAATCTTTTGTGAGATACTTTGTCGAACACTTTCTGGAAGTCCAAATACACTACATCTATTGGTTCCCCTCTATCCACTCTGCTTGAGACTTCCTCAAAAATCTCTAATAAATTAGTTGGTCACCAAATCCCTTTCACAAAGCAATGTTGACTCTGCTTGAGCAGATTATGATTTTCCAGATGTGCTTCTAATACCTTCCTAATCATTGATTCCAATACTTTTCTAGCAATAGATGTTGAGCTAATCAGCCTATAGTTACCTACTTTTTACCTTTCTCCCTTTTTGAGGGGTGTCACATTAGCAGTTTTCCAGTCGTCTGGTACTTGTCCAGAATCCAATGATTATTGGAAAATTACAACCAATGCATCTGCTATCTCCGTGGTAATCTTTATTTCAGAAACCAGGATGCTAGCCTGGTCTAATACTACATCTTTAGTGATGATGATGGTTTTTAATTCCTCCCCTTTATTCTTCAGCCAGGTTGATCACTCTCTTCTCCCAAGACAGAATTCCCCAGGACTTCTAAGACTGCTTCTAAGTGTCTAAGTACGAGCACAAATTCAGCATCACCAAACTGCTAGTATTACCAGGTTGCCAATGAATTTTCTTGAGTTACAATCTTTTTCAACTGCATCAAGCAAATACTGCCTATGGGTTTCCTTCAACCTGTTCTCAGCTTCATTGAGAATGGTCCCAAGGCCTCTTTCCAGACTTAGGCTCCTTGCATGGCAAAAGTCATCATCTTCTGGGACTTCTCTTGATCCCCATTGGTCTTGACATTGCCAACAGCAGGACTTATACTGCCTATAACAACAACATGTCCTCCAACACTCTCCCAGCTCCAAACCGCAAGCAACATGTTTCCCAACAAACATACCCCCAGTTAAACTGAAACCAAAGAATCTTCAGGAGATCCACCCATCTCGATGACAATGGGCTGTCCTTGACCTGATCTTTAGGTTTTACTGATTCGTTTTCTGCTAATCCAGCTCTAGGTTCCTCTGGATTCACATTGTTGCAAGCTTCCCAGATACCTCAGCTCCAGCCAAGTTGCCCCACCTGCTATTTTGATAGCTTTATCTTTGTTCTCATTTTCTTAAACAAACATGAGTAACGTTCTAAACTGCCATTTTCCTGGTATTCTGGCAATCACGTGCTGAGAATTAATTTATCTACCAAGCATTGAACTTCTTAATGAAACTTGACAAGTTTTTTTAAAGTACACTTAACGTCAGTTATACTTATCCTATTTCTACTGATATGTTTTAGGCATGATAGATTATGTACTAAAACATATCAACCAGGAACTTTATAATGCCAACATGAATAATAATATTCACTGAGTTTTTTAGCTCATTAAATTGTTCAAAGAACATTACCACAGGAAGCATCACCCATACCCCTCAATGTGCAAACTAAAAATCTGAGGCACAGTGTGAGAAAATAAGAAACAGGTGCCCAAAAGTCAGGGTTGTTTTATTTTCCTCATGCATAAAATTATGGATATGCAAATAGCCAAGTCTCCTCCCTTGCTCCTCTGAATTTTAATCAATCTTGTTTATTTGTGGTGCACTTTTGTAGACTATATATTGCCAGATTTTGCTATTCATTATATCTTTTTGCCATGCCTCCCTTTTACTTCTGGTCACAGTAAACATTTCAGCAGGGTTCACACTGGACAAAGAGACTTCAGGTTGCTTAATAATTAGCAAAGCTTTATCACAATACTTGGCTCACTACCCAGCATTTTACACAAGAGCAAAACTGCATTACTGTTTCAGAAGGGTTACCAATTAGTTACATTCAGTCAATACACTTAAAAGGAGGAACAACTTTCAAGGTGAGCCAAATAAGTACAATAAACAAGCTTGTTCCACCAGTGATCAAGATGTATACCTGATTAAAAAGTACAGATGAACTCGACCTGACTTATAATCAGTTTGCCGAAAATAAATGCTTAATGATCACCATGAATATGTACTTTTCAGCAGTCAAGATAGATAATTGCCATAATTTCGCATTTCTAACTGTGTAAATTAACATTAGCAAAGCATGTAAACTAAGACACAATCATCACGTAAGAGGTCCAACAAAGAGTCATACAGCACGGACACTGACCCTTCGGTCCAATCATGCAGACCATAATCGCAAACTAAACTAGTCTCACCTGCGTGCGCTTGGCCTATATCCCGTCAAACAAGTCTTATTCATGTACTTATCCAAATGTATTTTATATGTTGCAATTGTACCTGAATCTAACATTTCCTCTGGACATTCATTACATATACAAACCACCCTCTGTTTTAACAAAAAATTGTCCCATGTCTTTCTCCTCTCACCTTAAAAACACGGACCCTGAAATCCACCACCCTGGGGAAAAGACACTTGCCATTCACCGTATCTATACGAGTTGCCAGAATAAATGCTGGAGGTGACTACAAATACAACATTTAAAAGACAAATGGATGTGTATATGAATAGGAAGGGTTCAGAGAGATTTGGGCCAAATGAGACTTGGTCAGATTGGGGTCTCTGCTCAGCGTGGATGAGTTGGACCAAAGGGTCTGTTTCTGTGCTGTATGACTCTATGAGTAGGGCATTTAAGAGAAGTTGTTCCTACAATCAAAGATTGGCTCACACTCACATTTTCTGCCGACAGGGTCATGACCTAGCTTCAGCAAATGCAGAAATAAACAGCTAGCAATTCGAGGAGCAGTAAGTAATTGAAAGTGGCAACCCTGCAAATTGCCACGGGGCCCCCTATGCAGGATTAGAGTCGTGAAACATGCCAAGATTATGCCTTGTTCCAGGTTTAAGGCAGAGCTTTTTGCTGCTTTTGGGTTTCACGAGTATGTTTGCCAGTGAGGAGAGCAAGGATTCAAATGGTCTAGACAACGGCATCTGAGAGGGCGGTGAGAGGATGGAGACAAAAGGGCTATCGACAGAGGGGGTGGTGGTGGTGGGGCGCATGGCAGGGGAATGACATGAGACTGGAAAAGGTGTGCGGGGGCTGGGGGGGGGGGATGAATGAGGTAGCAAGGCAGATTGAAGCGGGGAAGGAAGCTGCAGGGTAGGTTGAGAGGCAGAAGAAGGTTGCAAGGGGTTACATTGAGGGTGGAAGACCACAAGATGGATAGGGGACCTGGAAAGCAATAGGATGCTGGGGGCTTTGAAAAGCGAACCACATGGGGATTCGAAGGGAGGCAACACTGGTTTATTTTTAAACAATTATGTCTATATCTGATTTAATAGATATAGACATAATTGCTTCAAAAATTATTGCTTAGAACTGGTCTCCAAGAATTGCTTAGAACTGGTATCTAAGACCACCAAGCCAAATCAAGGAAAAAGACTGACCACTTTATACGTTGCGAGCATAGGGGAACAAACAGTATCAATAAGAAATTTAAACTCACCAAACAAACTAGAAATGCTGAAGCAGAGGTTATGAACTTCTTCATGATGGTCTGATGAGCAACGTTGTGAGCACAAGAGGTTCAACTGCTGAAATCAATGTTATTTTTAAATCTAATAACACTTGGATGTAAAGCAGGAATTATATTATATTTGGGAATTGCTAACGTAGAGCTGTTTCTTGGTATAGCATGAAACATTGAAGGTAACAAAACAACAGTAATTGTTTAATATTTGTTAAACTGCCATAGAAGTTCACAATTTGTTCATTAAAATCAGTCCATCATTGTATTTATGACGGCTGTCTGCTCATACTGGTTAAGATGTTGGGGAGGACAAAGACGAATTTTGCTCGTTCCTCTCTAAGCAACAAAACAACTAATTCAGGTCAGAAAAGAGATTAAACTTCCTGATCCTGGAGTTAAAACCCTTTAATTTAACAACGTTCACATTTTGAAAGAACAATGATTATCCTTTGAAACAGTGGTTTACAGAAACAAAGTCAAATTTTTGTTTTATTTCATGAAATTCTGAGATTTTTGAGAAGTGTGTTTCATGATTACACCTATTTCACATGCAAGCTAAAATCCAATTTGCTCACAACAAAGGTGGCATTAATCAGACAACCATAACCAGGAACTAAAAATACACACCAAACATATAACAAGAGGGCATTATATTACAGCTTCTAAGTGCAGTGTATAATAAACAAACTATCATATAATTTGGTGTTTTCATAAGATGATGGACAATTTATAATTATTGGTTTCTTAATGTGAATGGAGCTCATCAGCACCTATACTTGGAAGATGGAGAACAGTCTACCAGTCAGTGCATTTTATGTTGCACTGTTCTTAATGAAAAACTACTTAATTTGATTTGCTTTTTTTCTCCAACATTTTTACAAGCCTTCATTGCCAATGGCAGGATTATCTATATTCTTGAATTCAAATTTTAATTTAAAGTCTTTGGAGTTGTCAAAAAGTAGAGTCTAATATTCTGTAATTAAGAGGTGATCTTTATTCTTTTATGCTATGTGGGCATCATTTGCAAGGCCAGAATTTTCTGTCCGTCTTGAACTGTACCCAAGGTGGAGCAGATTAGTCAAGTTCTTGAACTACCTGGTTACAGATATATGCAGCAATGATGCTGGGAAGGGAGCTCCAGGATTTTAATCCAGCAACAGTGCACAAATGGCAAAATAGTTCCAAGTCAGGATATAGTGACCCTTGGAAGGGACCTTAACAGGAGGCAATATTTCCATATTTTCATAGATTGTTACACTGTCCATTTAGGTTGCAGTTTTGTTAGGTACTTTCCAAGGAGCCTTTGAAGAGTTGCTACAGTGAAACCTTTAGACAGTACACACTACTGTCAATCTGTAACAGTGATGAAGGGCTTGAATGTTTACATGGGTGAGCAGAGTCTCAATCAATCAGGCAATATCATCTTGGATATTTGGGCTACTGAGTGATGACAGAGCTGCACTGATCCAAGCAAGTGGACAGTATTCTATCACATACATGGCTTGTGGATGCTGGGCAGGCAGTGGGGAATCAAGAGCTGAGTAACTTAGTCATAGAGTCATACTTCAGAATTCCTAGCCTCTGGCCTAGCCACCACATATATATTACAATACTTCCCATCAAACTTTTTAGACATGGTTTGACATATCTCCAAGGTAGGTGGAATGACTCAAATCTGGATCTTCTTTATCAGAGATATAGACACTAGCATTATGCCACAACACCACAGTTCAGAAACTGGTCAGAGGTAACCCCAGGATGTTGATAATGGAGTAATTCAGTAATGGTACTACCACTGAATATTAAAGGGAGATGGAACTTAAGTGGCATAACATTCATACCACACATCAGTGCAAATTGAAAGTTGCCTGGATCTTTTTGAACATGGACAATGTTCCAACATCGAAGGAGAATGGCACTGAATACTTTCCAATCAGGTAGGTAAAAACAATGATTGCAGATGCTGGAAACCAGATTCTGGATTAGAGTGGTGCTGGAAAAGCATAGCAGTTCAGGCAGCATCCGAGGAGCAGGAAAATCGACATACTTTCCAATCAGCAGAGAACAACCCCACTTCTGACCTTATGATGGGAGAAAGAATATTTTAAGGAAATCCTGCTGTGATATATTTGAGCGGTTATGATTGGCTTCCAACAACCACAACCATCTTCCTTTATCCTAGGCATGACTCCCACCAGCAAAGAATTCTTCCTCATTTCTAGTTTTGCTCGAGCTCTTTGATGCCATACTGCCAAATGTTGTCTTTTACATCAAGGCATTCATTTTCACCTTCCCTTTGAAATTCAAATCTTTTGTTCATGCTTGGATCAAGCAATCGTGAGATCAAAGAGAGAAGTTGCCGTGCCAGAACCAAAGTGAACATTCAATCAGATTTTTGCTGTACGAGTGCCATTTGACAGCACTATCAATGATGCCTTCCATCATTTTGCCAAAATTAGACTGGTAATTGGCCAGATTAAGTATGTTCTGCTCTTGTGGGCAATTACCCATCCCATCACGTAGATGCCAGATTTGTATCAGTACCCTCTTATTTTAGCTAGAACGGTTAGTTCTGAAGCACAGCTCTTCAGTACTACTCTTGGGGTGTTATTCGAGTCTATTTAGCCTTTGCAATATCCAATGCCTTGATATCAGCAAAATGAAACAAATTGGCTGGCCACTGGCATCTGAGATGCTCTGGATTTCAGGAGAAGACCAAGATGCATCATCAATGCAGCATCTATGCTAAATATTGTCGCAAAAGTTTCAGCCTAACCTTTTGTTCACTCCCCCCATCATTAAGGACAGAGATATTTGAGAAGCCTCCTCCTCGGGTTAGTTGTTTAATTGCCACGCCACTGCACTATTCATGCTTGGCAGTGGCAAGACTGCATTGTTATGGTCTGATTGCTCACTGCAGAATAGCTTAGCTCAGATGATTGTATACTGCAAGAAATTTAGTTATAAAATACATGGGAGATGGTAAGAAAAGCAAAAATCAAAGAAAAATACTAATACATAATATCAAAA
Source organism: Chiloscyllium plagiosum (assembly GCF_037043375.1). Classification (NCBI taxonomy): domain Eukaryota; kingdom Metazoa; phylum Chordata; class Chondrichthyes; order Orectolobiformes; family Hemiscylliidae; genus Chiloscyllium; species Chiloscyllium plagiosum. The sequence goes on along the minus strand of NW_028270147.1, from coordinate 47,702,945 downwards.
TCATTCCATGTCTACGTTACCAGTGAAACAATACACAAATTGGTCTTTGCACATCCACACTAATGATGGCAATGTAATCGAACCGTCAGATCTCAGCCTGTACTGCAAAGACATGCCTACACTCTAAACAACTTTCAACTCTAATTAGTTTCTTAAACTGCTTTAAATTTAGCGACAGATAAAATCAAGCCATAAATTAAAATGGAATTTATGATTTTTAAATAGGCAGTGGCTACGTCCAATTACCTCTTCACCTTTTAATTCTGCATCACACAAAGACTATATTAGGTTTTAATTTCTCACATGCAATGCAACAACAAAAAATCTATTAATACTGTCCTAAAATTGGTACGCAATTTATGTCGCACTGACAAAAAATAAAAAGTTCTTATTTGATTTGCAATATTAAAATGTCACCAGATAAAAGCTATGATTGCCCAACATTCCTGTAGAAAATAAATCAACATATTTGCATTTCAATTTGTGTGATGAGAGATCATGGGTCCTTGTCACCCTGGTCACTTCAAGTTGAGGAACACCCATTTCATCTACCAACACAGAGGCGCACTACATGGCCAGATGAAGCTGAGCAGTTTCCCTTTAACATCACATTCCTAGTTTATCAAAATGAGCAATTTTCTTTTCAGCTTGTTATGGACCAGACCATACCTCCTCAAAACATGTCAAGGAGATAACCTTGATCCTAACATTTTCTTATTTTAAAGAGGAGTGCCAGGCATTGCATTCTAGATGCAATTCGATTAGTCAAATTATCAGGCTTGAAGCAAAACATATTCATACATTACAGTTAAAATACAGACAAAATAAAAAGAATTGGCTTAATTGTAACTGCATTGAACAATAAAAATAAGAAAATATGTTCCAATATAGTGGCATCTCATAAGCACACCCTTGGCAAAGGCAAAGTCACTGGTGGTAACAGAAAAGGACATCTCATTGAAGGTAGTAAAGATAGTTTACCACAGGATAACAGGGAAACCCCTGTAAAAAATAAAAAGGTTTGAGAGTCTGGTGAGAAGTGGCCAAGTGGTGGTTGCAACAACAGAGAAATTCGCACTTCCAGAATTACAGTTTATTATTGGTATTGATTAATACAGTTGATCACAGGTATGAGTAATGACGATTGCAATTGAAAATCCAGTTGAAAATCAGGCACGAGATGTTACAGAAAGTATATCCTGGGATTTTTCCGACTGTATGATAACAAGGTCACAATGCCATAGGGTAAAACAGGAGGAGAAATCAAGAAGTAAAGATAAGGAAGTTGAAGTTCAATTATCAGCAACGATGTTTGCTCAAATGGTTGAGAAAAAAAAACAAGAACAGGTGGAGGACAAAATGGATATTTTTAGTTCAGACAAATTAGCTGAATTACAAAAGGAGGAAGAAAATCTGCAGCAGTTGTATCAAAAGGTGTAGATGGGAGAAGAATCTGAGTGTATCCCAGAATGTTACTAGCTTAAAAATGAAGTGAAGAGGAGGAAATGGAGACCATTATATATTCAGGCACATGAGAAATGGGCAGAGGTTCGTCAAATTGCATTACCAGTGGGTTACAGGAATGAGGTGTTCCAGACAGCACATGAATTGCCAGTAGGAGGCCATTTGGGTGGAAGGAAACCTCAAGCAAAAACTCAAACAAAAACATTTTTATTGGCGTGGTCTGCTTAAGGATGTAGTTGAATTTTACTGGAGATGTCATACGTGTCAGGTAATTGGAAAACCTCAGGCAGTGATAAAACCAGCACCTTTCAAATCCATTCCTGCATTTGAGGAATCCACTAAAAGAGTCTTAATTGATTGTGTAGGACCCCTAGGTAAAACAAAAAGTGGGAACCAGTATTGTGGGTGTGTCTTCCAGATTCCCAGAGGCCATTCTATTGTACAGTATTACAGCTACAAAGATGGTAGAAGAGTTACTCAAACTTATCGACTACTCATAAGAGATAAGACAATATAGATTGTAAATAGTTGAGGTCCAAAAACTGAACTCTACTATACCCCACAAGTTACAGTTTGCCATCCAGAGAAGGACCCATTTATCTCAAGCCTTTGCCTTCTGTCAGCCAATCCTCTATTCAAGCCAATACTCTACCCTTAACACCATGAGTTCTAATTTTCTGGATCAGTCTTTTATGCGGCACCTTGTACAAAACAACCTCTATTATCCAAACATCAATTATCCAAACATCAATTATCCAAACATCAATTATCCAAATTTCAGATTATCCTAATAAGATCTCAAGTAAACGCTATCCATATCCGAACTCTCAGTCATCCAAACAAACTACACCCACCAGTCTCATTCGGATAATCGAGGCTGTTCTGTAAATGCCTTCTGGAAGTCCAAATTTACCACATCTACCAGATCCCATTATTTACCCAAATAAAAACCAAAAGAACTTGCTTGCTGTGAATCAGAAGCAAAAACAGAATTTGCTGGAAAAGCTCAGCAGGTCTGGCAGCATTTGCAAAGAGAAATCCAAGTTAACGTTTTGCATCTGGTGACCCTTCCTCAGAACTGATGGTAGCTTGGAAAATGTTGGTTTATATGCAGAAGATAGGGGGTGAGGGGAGGGGTTAAGGAGTAAACAATAGGTAGGGACAGAACCAAAGAGAGAAAAGAAAGTCGGACAAACAAAGGAGTCAATAACAATCTGCTGGGAGAGTGAATAGCCGTTAATGGAGATTGTTAGAGTCTAATAACAGGTAGTGTGTAATGGTAGACTATGTGATAATAATGTCTGGTGTATGGGACTGGGGGCTAAGACATGGGGGAGTTCAGGCCCTAAAATCATTGAACTCGATATTGAGTCCAGAGGGCTGCAGGGTCCCCATGCGGAAAATGAAGTGGTGTTGTTCTACCAGCTTGCGCTGGCCAGGGAACGAGGTGGTGCATTGAAGTGGCAGGCAGCTGGAAGCTCAGGGTCTTTTTTACATACAGAACATAGATATTCAGCCAAGTAGTCACCCAATCTATGCTTCATTTCCCCTATGCACAGGAGAACAGATTGTGAGCCGCGAATGCAGTAGACTAGATTTGGAGAGTGCTGGCTTCACCCTAAAAGATATGCTTGGGCCCTTGGATACTGAGGAGGGAAGTGATAAATGGGCAGGGTGTTACAGCTTCAGCGCTTCCAGGGGAAGGTGCCATGAGGCTCTTGGGTTTTGGGAGTGAAGGAAGAGTTGACCAAGGTGTCCCAGAGAGAACAGTCCCTGTGGAAAGCAACGAGGGAGGGGAGGGGAATGTGTGTCTGGTGGTGGCATCTCGTTGAAGGTGGCAGAAATGGTGGCAAATGATCTTCTGGATGTGGATGCTGGTGGGATGGCAGGTAAGGACAAGGGGAACCCCACCACTGTCGCAGGAAGAGAGGGGGAGAGGGTGGAGATGCGGGAGATGAGTTGGACCTGGTTGAGGCCCCTGTTGACAATGGTGCTTGGGATGCCTCAGTCAAGAAAGCAGGTGTACATTTCAGAGGCTCTCTTTTCAAAGTTGGCCTCATTGGAACGTGTGCAATGGAGGTGGTGTAACTGGGAGGCTACCATCAGTTCTGAGGAAGGGTCACTGGACTAGAAAGATGAACTTTGATTTCTCTTCACAGATGCTACGAGACCCACTGAACTTCTCTAGTAATTTGTTTTTGTGCCCTATTATCTACCTTGCTGGTTACATCCTCAAAGAATTCAAGCAGACTTGTCAAGCATGACTTGCATTTCATTAAACTGTGCTGAGACTTGAATTGAACTTTGTTTAGTGAAGTTTTCAGTTATCCCCTCCTTTATGACTGACTCTAGCAATTTACCCACTACAGAAGTCAACTAACTGGTCAAACTAACAAAAGCATGTTTCCAATGCACTAAGTTTCCAGAATTCAGGAAATTTTAGAAAAACTATCACTAATGCACTGACCTCTACTGCACCTCCTTTAATACCCAGGGTGCTGGCAACCAGGGCCTGGAGACTTATAGAACATAGAACAATACAGCGCAGAACAGGCCCTTTGGCCCTCAATGTTGTGCCAACCTGTGAACTATTCTCAGCTCGTCCCCCTACACTATCCCAAAATCATCCATGTGCTTATCTAAGGATTGTTTAAATCTCCCTACCTGCCTTTAATCTCATCAGTTTACTCAATACCTTCTCCCTAGTTACAGTAATTTCACTAAGTTCTTCTGTAGTAACTGCAGATTTTGGGAAGAAATTATCTTCGACTGTGAAGAGAGAGAAATATTGGTTTAGTGCCTCTGCCATTTCGGTGTTTTCCATTATTACCTCACCATTTTCGTTCGCTAAAGGGCCAACATTTACTTTCACTATTCTCTTCCTTTTCATATACTTATAGAAGCATTTCGTATCAGTACTTATGTTTTCTGCTAGTTTCCTTTCGTAGTTCAGCTTAGCTCTTCTGATATCATTATTACTAACCCTATGTTGACATGTAAAGTTCTCCCAACATTTCAAAATTCCAGTTCAGTATGATATGCACTACTTTTTGATTATCAATTTCCTTTTTTAAGCCATGGACAACTTTTCATATTTTTACAATTCCTCTTTCTCTCAGTAACATACTTTACTTGAGCCAAAAGCATTTGCCAGTGCTCATCAATTATTCTGCCTTTTAATATTTTTCCCCAGTCCACTTGGGCCAACTCCTTCCTCAGGCTTGTATAATTACCTTTGCCTAACGCTAACACTTTAGTATGCGACTCAGTCTTCATGCTTTCAATCTGAATTGGAAACTCTAGCATGTTGTGGTCACTCCTTCCAAGAGGAATCTTCACTCCAAGACCATCTGTCAATCTTTCCTCATTACATAATACCAAATCTAAAGTAGCCACTTCACTAATTGGCTCCATGACATGTTGCTCTAAGAAACAACCCTTCATATACTCTAAGAACGTTTTTTTGTGGCTACCCTTGCTAAAATTACACACAGCTACGTCACAAAGGTTAAAAACCAGACACCTACATCCAACAGGACAGACCTTATTTACAAGATGGAGGAGAAAGTGAGGACTGCAGATGCTGGAGATCAGAGCTGAAAATGTGTTGCTGGAAAAGCACAGCAGGTCAGGTAGCATCCAAGGAAGAGGAGACTCGACGTTTCGGGCATGAGCCCTTCTTCAGCCCTTCTTTGCTGGAAAAGCACAGCAGGTCAGGTAGCATCCAAGGAAGAGGAGACTCGACGTTTCGGGCATGAGCCCTTCTTCAGCAACACATTTTCAGCTCTTATTTACAAGATACCCTGCAAGGACTATGAATCGCAAGGTTTGTGAAGGTTTGTAGCTCAGGTTGAGGTTTAGGGTGTAGGTTTGCTCGCTGAGCTATAGGTTTGATATCCAGACGTTTCAATACCTGGCTAGGTAACATCATCAGTGGCGACCTCCAAGTGAAGTGAAGCTGTTGTCTCCTGCTTTCTATATCTTTCTCCTGGATGAGGTTCCTGGGGTTTGTGGTGATGTCATTTCCAGTTCGTTTTCTGAGGGGTTGATAGATGGCATCTAGATCTATGTGCTTGTTTATGCCGTTGTGGTTGGAGTGCCAGGCCTCTAGAGATTCTCTGGCATGTCTTTGCTCAGCCTGTCCCAGGATAGATGTGTTGTCCCAGTCGAAATGGTGGCTTTTTTCATCCGTGTGTAAGGCTATGAGGAAGAGGGAAGCATGTCTTTTTGTGGCTAGCTGGTGTTCATGTATCCTGGTGGCTAACTTTTTTCCTGTTTGTCCTATGTAGTGTTTGTGGCAGTCCTTGCATGGAATTTTATAGATGACGTTGGTTTTGTCCATGGGTTATACTACCTCGATGTTATATTACCTCATAGCCCTACACACAGATGAAAAAAACCACCATTTCGACTGGGACAACACATCTCTCCTGGGACAGGCTAAGCAAAGACATGCCAGAGAATTCCTAGAGGCCTGGCACTCCAACCACAACGCCATAAACAAGCACATAGATCTAGAAAATTAGAAACATAGACAGAAATTGCTAGAAAACTCAGATGATCAGGTCGCACCTGTGGGAAAAAAATGCAGAGTTAACAGAGTTATAGAACAGAAGAGGAATCACTGGACATGAAACATTAACTCTGCTTTCTGATAACAGATGCTGCCTGATCCAATGAGTTTATCCAGCAATTTGTTTTTTTTGGCAAATAAAACATCATGTGGAAAAATGAGTGAGACTCTGAAATAATTTTTTTTATTAAGGTAGATGACAAAATAGTCTTTTATAATGCAACTGAAATCCTGATATTCATAAAAACACACATTAAGCACAAAGCAAGGAAGTGGTTATACCTCAATTTTGGACACTATAATTTAGAAAGGATTTGAAGCCGATGTAGAAGATACAGAGGCAATTTACCAGAAAGACGCCAAGTATAAAGATCTTCAGCTACGGGATCAATGACTTCCACCCATCATAAAATCAGAAGTGTAAATGTTTGCTGATAATTGCATAGTGTGCAGCACCAACTGTAACACCTCAAATATCAAGAGATTCCATGTCCAAATGCACATTTTTCAGGTTTGGACTCATAAGTGGCAAGTAACATTCGTGATACACAAGTGCCAGACACTGACCATTTCCAACAAGAAAGAACCTAAACAGCATCATTTGATATTCAAGGGGATTACCACTGCTGAATCTCCTAATATCAACATGGTGGAAGTTACCACTGACCAGAAACTAAACTGGACCCATGAAATAAATAGGTCAGTGCACAATTTTTGAGAAGATTTGTAGTTCAGGTTGAGGCTCAGGTTGTAAGTTTACTCACTGAGCTGGTAGGTTTGTTCTCAGATGCTTCCTCACCATGCTAGGTTACATCACCAGTGAGCCTCCGTTGAAGTGTTGGCGTTCTGTCCCGCTTTCCATTTGTATGTCTTGGTCTGTTATAGAGTCAGAGAGATGTACAGCATGGAAACAGAACCTTCGGTCCAACCTGTCCATGCCGACCAGATATCCCAACCCAACCTAGTCCCACCTACCAGCACCGAGCCCATATCCCTCCAAACCCTTCCTATTCATATACCCATCCTAATGCCTCTTAAATGTTGCAATTGTACCAGCCTCCACCATTTCCTCTGGCAGCTCACTCCATACACGTATCATCTTCTGCATGAAAAAGTTGCCCCGTAGGTCTCATTTATATCTCACCCTAAACCTATGCCCTCTAGTTCTGGACACCCCAACCCCAGGGAAAAGACTATGCCTATTTATCCTATCCATGCCCCTCATAATTTTGTAAACCTCACTAAGGTCACCCCTCAGCCTCCGACGCTCCAGGGAAAACAGCCCCAGCCTGTTCAGTCTCGCCCTCTAGCTCAAATCCTCCAACCCTGGCAACATCCTTGTAAATCTTTTCTGAACCCTTTCAAGTTTCACAACATCCTTCCCATAGGAAGGAGACCAGAAGTGCACGCAATATTCCAACAGTGGCCTAATCAATGTCTTGTACAGCCGCGACTTGACCTCCCAACTCCTATGCTCAATACTCTGACCAAATTATCACGTCTGTCCTGAGAGGGCAATTCCTTGGAACTATATTGCTGACCCACTTTGATTGGATCAGAATCCTGGAATGAACTTTGAAACAGAAATGTTGGTGTACCTGCACCTCTCCAGTAATTCAATAAGACAGCTCACCACCACATTACCTTTTTAATCAACATCCACATCTCATAAAAGAACAGGAGAAAAAAAAAAATCAGGGAATTAAAATATATTGAGAAATCAGAAAATTGAAGGTTGCTTCTTCTTCAGGCAGAAAATTGCAACAAATAGGGCTTATATATAAAAATCCATAATGCTACATTTAAAAGCTATAGTGCTGTTTACTCAAATACCAATAATAATGAAAATAAGACAAAGACACATGTCAAAACATTTTAAATGGTTTTAGTAAAGTTTTTAAATAAATGTCCCTTTCTCACAAAAAGAATGTTACTAAAAGTTTTAAAAAGCTACTTAATTTCCATAAAAATGTGTTTGATTCACTAAAAACAGGAGTGGTCCATTTTCCACGAATGATCGAACTACATAATAAATCAAAATCATAGCCAATCACCCCTGGGGTACACTTGAGATAATAGGCAAAAGTATTCAAAAGGAGAAAGTGAGGTCTGCAGATTCAAAAGTCATTCAGCCCGTTTTTAAAAGTTATACTTCTGCAAATATTTTACTTTAAGTTTATGTTCACTTTTGACATAAATTTGCTCATGTAAGTGACACATTGCAATGTTTTTCTACAGGATGTGACACTACAGCACGTTCATTATACACAGGATACAAGTACCCCACTACGTATCTGAAAAGGCATTTGCTCAAGTACTGTAGACCGTTAAAATTGGATAGTTGACAGGAAGTGCATACAGATGCAAGATCATGCGTATTAATAGATTTCCTTTTAAATTATGAATGACTTCCGAAAACAGTGTTTACTGTTATATTGACAAAATTACTTCTAGCATTATATTTCTAAGATACTTCTAAAAATTAACCCCAACACCACTAAATGTGTTTCAACATAATTACTGTATTTATATGACATTTCAGATTTATTCACAACTTGTCAATGTTACATAAGTCAGACATATCATGTACTTTTCTTTATTTTCTGCCTCAAAATGAAAATTATATTCTTTGCAAAATTAATTTGAAGTAAATTGCGCATTTTAAAACTGAAAATCAACATCTTTTCAGATAAAGCTTAGTCACATACATGGAAGTTGACTGAATTTTAATATGTCATGTTAATAATTTATGTTATAATTTAAAGCATGTGTATAGAAATCAGAATAGCTCTAGTTACAATTGAAACAATTAAAGCCATCAGAATAGTTAACTATAATTGTATTAAATATTTATACACTACAGTAACAGTAATAAAAACAAAGCAAACAGAATTTTATGAACCCACAAATTATAAATTATTAATATTGTCATTTTCAGAAAAGCTCATGTTTAATTTAGCAATGAATTTAAGAGTTCTTCTTCAATTTGCCAATTATTCACAAATCAAACAGTTCTCGTACTATGTATACAACCAAAACTAATATGAGAAAAACAGATTGACTAGATCTTTATAAGGATTATTTCAATACTATTTCAATGCTATATCTTCTCTATTACGTAATACTGATTTAATACTTCACACACCTTGCTTTGGTATTGTTGCCTTTATATTAATGCACAATTCTGTGAGAAGTTATGAATAAAGTGAATAATTTCTCATTAAAAATCCTATTAAAAACCTGAAATGTAATCTCTAAAAGTGTCGCATTACCTTGCAAAATATCCAATTCTTAATTTAAATCTATTCTAATTTCATTTTCACTCAATAAATTTTGACTCCAAATGTAAAAACACATCTGGAAACAAGATTAATGGAATTTTAGTTTTCCTGACAAATTTAACAAAATTTACACTGTCAAGTACAGATGAACTTTATGTCAAACTAAATTTCAAACTAACCTTGTTTGCAGTCAATAGTGTAAGCAGCATAATGTGAATAGGTCAAAGTTTTGAAAAGAAAACTCATCTAAACTCTGGAATTGTTGATAGCTTGACAAAAAGTGCTCAGTTGAAATCAAATAATGCCAGATGCAACTGTCCTCAACTCTCTGTTAGACGTCTGTTATCCACCAGTGAGAACATATCACCAATACAAATTTTGGCTGTTAAACTCAAACTGTTCATCACTGGCAGATTAGTGAATATTGTTTCTTCTAAAATCAATAAACTTTTTCAGTATTTTATACATTCTTAAAAAGCTGAATTCTCCACAATTCAAGGAAGTTAAGCTGTCTCAATTACCTCTTCCTGTGCTGTCATTTTCTATGATTCAGCAAAATCTTTTGATTACTGTGCATGATAAAATGTCTAAACACAGTAGAAAGGCAGCGCCCCATGGTTTCCCACCCTTATATGTCTTTTGAAGGCCAATTTGAGTAATGACTCAATCGCAGGTCCGGAATAATGAAGGTAGTACAAGCCTCTGCTTTTGTCCATTAAGTGTCCTGCTTATGTGTAAATATACTGAGGCACTGGAAATTGAGGAGAGGGTTGTATAAAGGAACGATTACTTTACATGAGAAAACAGAGCACTCAAATCTATGCAAAAGTGTTTAATAAAAATGTCAGTCATACAATGTTGGTCAGAAAGCAGCCATAGCTTCCTCTCAAAGACAGAAGCCAGAATGCATTCATTAATGTACTTAGCATCCTGTCAATACGTAGCCAGTTCCTAAAATCCAGAGACCTTGTAGATAGCTTGTTATTCAAGCATCAGAAGATTAGGTGGACTTCACAGTGGTAAAATGGCCACAAGAAAAGTCCTTCTCTATTTGCTAACACAATGTTTATCATGAGTGGATTAAAAAACAACTTTCATATGTATCTATTTAGTGATGGTTTTAAAAATACATTAAATAGCCCAAAGATGGCAACAGCATTCATGTGATCAGTCTTAGCAGCAATCTTTCAGAAGCTTCTCAGTACTCAAAATCAAGAAATCAATGGCTTATGTACTTCCCAATTGGATTGCAATGGTAATTACGGTGTTGTAAAATTGCCTCAAACACAAATGCTTTCAAGAGCAAAAGACACGCTCAAGAATTGCAAGTTATCCCTCTCCTGAAACATGTGTTAATGACTTCATACTTAACCAACAGTCTGCAGCTCATCTTCGAAGTTATCTGCAATATAGTGGATACTCGATTATCCAAACGAGATGGGCAGGCACTAATTCGTTTGGATAATCGATTATTCAGAAAATCAATTAAATGCCTTTCCTCTGGGGCTCAGAGTTTTAAAGTCAGCTCGCTGTTCAGGAGACTAGCATTGGCACATAGCATGCGAGGCCCCTCCCCCAACCCAGTCCAACTACTCCCTCGACCCCCCCCTCCCGCCCCCAACCCGGTCTAACCCCACCCCCACAACCTGAACAGCAGCAAAACCCCTAACGCTGGGTTACAAAGGAAAAAAGCCTGTGAAAAGCTACCAACTGCTTGTATTTGTGCTCCCTGCAAGTAATCAATCTTCTGAAAGGACTGCATGTTGAAAGACGATGGATTTTAAGATTTTTGTACAAACCTAAATTTTATGAGCAAACATATGGCAAATAAAACATAATGCGAGAAAATGCAAAATTGCGCTTTTTGTCAGAAAGAATAAAAGTGAAGCACATTATCTGAATGGTCAAAGATTGCAATGCTCGGAGATGCAAAGACATCTTGGAATTCTAACACATCAATCCCAAAAGGGCAGTTTGAAAGTATAACAAATAATTGAGAAAACTAATAGAATATTATAATTTATTGCAAATAAAAAAGTTTGAGGTTATGCTTTGTTGTGGAGGATACCAATGTGAACCCATCTGGATTAGCATGTACTAAATGGTCTACTTTTTTCTTTGCATGTTCTTTTTCCAAACAGGAAAATAGAAATAGCATTTCATCAATATTCCTCAGAAAATCTTCAAAAGAAATTTGAAAAGAGATAAAACTGTCTATAACTCCTAAACTGTTGGCCAATCCCTATAAAGAAATTCCATACTGGTCACTCAAGCTTTGGACACCATCCCAAAAGCATGGACATTGAATGAAGTGATATCCCTCAGCTGTCTCGTATTTAAGCTGATGCCAATGAATAAGAGAGAGAGAGAGAGAGAGAGATAGAGCAAGAGAAAGCGAGAGAGAGTGTGAGAGCAAGAGAGACAGCGAGCGAGACAGACAGCGAGCGAGACAGACAGCGAGCGAGACAGACAGCGAGCGAGACAGACAGCGAGCGAGAGCTAGAGAAAGTGCGAGATAGAGAGAGACAGACCGAGAAAGAAAGAAAGAAAAAAAGAAAGTTTACAGCCCAGGAACATGCCCTTCGTCCCTCCAAGCCTGTGCCAATCCAAATCCACTGTCTAAACCTATTACCCAATTCCTAAGCATCTGTATCCCTCTGCTCCTCACCTACTCATGCATCTGTCCAGATGAACCTTAAATGAATCTACCATGCCTGCCTCTACTACCTCTGCTGACAACGCGTTCCAGGCACCTACCACCCTCTATGTAAAGTACTTTCCACGTGTATCCCCCTTAAATCATTCTCCTCCCACCTTGAATGCGTGACCTCGTTATTGAATCCCTCACCCTGTCGATACCTTTCATGATTTTGTAGACCTCAGTCAGGTCATCCCTCAATCTCCTTTTTTCTCATGAAAACAATCCTAACCTACTCAATCTCTCTTCATAGCGAGCACCTTCCATACCAGGCAACATCCTCGCAAACCTTCTAAGCACCCACTCCAAAGCGTCCACATCCTTTTGGTAATGTGGCAACCAGAACTGTACACAGTATTCTAAATGCGGCCGAACCGAAGTCTTATACAATTTTAACATTATCTGCCAGCTCTTCATCTCATTACCTCGTCTGATGAAGGCAAGCATACCATATGCCGTCTTGACCACTCTATCCACCTGTGCAGCCACCTTCAGGATACAATGGACCTGAACTTCCAGATCTCTCTGCTCATCAACTTTTCCCAAGGCTCTTCCATTTAGTTATACTTTCTGATTTAGTCTCTCTTCGTATGTTTGCAAGCAATATGTGCTGCAAAGTATCCCAACCCATGTCTCAGAGTGTTTGAAATAAACCCTATTTCTTGCTTTACTTTACAACAATGGTGTTATGGTCTTTAGAATGTTAGGGTCCCCAGACTAGTGCAATATTTCACCACTGCTTAAAGAGGAGGAATAAACTGCTTATAGAGGTGGTGAATATAGGGGGAGTGTTATGTTTTAAAAATCATAATCCATCCCTAACAGTATCAATATATCCATTGATTTAGTATGTTCGCAAATCTGTTAAGTATCCCAATGAACCTCACTGACCTCAATTACAGAATGCTTTCTTTGCTGATGCTGAATTATAATAGTAATTGTCCTGAACCCATTCTTCTACGTGCACTATTGTTAACTGCAGAAAAACTTACATGGAGACACCAATAGAATGTTACTATCTTTTACCCTTCACCTAAGAACAGCAATAGGACCTGATCTCTCGATTTCAGTTAAAATAAAAATCAATTTATTGGCATAGTCACTGAGCAAGCTATCTGAAGCAAATTCAAAAGCGAAACACCAGTAAAATAAAAGCAAAGTAGTGTGAATGCTACAGTCCTAAAATAAAAAGAAAGGGCTGCAGAAGCTCAGCAGGTCTGGCCGCATCTGTGAAGACAGAAACAAAGTTTGCTTTGTTGCGAACAGTCATATCAGATTTAAAATGACAGCTTTGATTTCCTCTCCAGAGGTGCTGTCGCACCTGCTCATTTTCTTCAGCTTCTTTTTCTTTACTTATGTCAATCAGATAGATATTGCTGTCGAGGTAAGCGACCAAATGTACCTCTTTTCTGCTTATCATTTCCATTTCTGAACAGGTCTTAGAGTACAGTAAATTAATGTTATGGTAACATTAATTTTGATAAGTAATGGAAATCTACTTCTCAGTTATTGGAGAATTTGCCACTAATGAATATGAATTTCAAATCATCAAAAGAAACAAAAGAACATCAAAAATGAAAAGGTTTGAAATTAATCCAATATTATTTTTTGTCTAGAGGACTGCTCAGTCATAAAACAAGCAGCAGTGGAAGCAGAATCCATAATAGCTTGCAGAGAGAATGTGGAATATACTTATATTAAAAACAAAATTCAAAGCTATGTAAAAACAAAATAAAGAAAATAGGAACAAAAATAGACATTGCTGGAAAACCTCAGCAGGTCTTTCATGTTTGGAAAGAATATCAGAGATAATGCTTCGGGGTCGAGTGACACTTCCTCAGAACATTAGCTCCAATTTCTCTCCACAGATTCTGCCAGACCTGCTGAGATCTTTCAGCAAGTTCTGCTGTTGCTTATAATTTACAGCATCCTTTGGTTTTTAAAGAAAATATGACTATGTAAATAGTTATTTCAGAAAGATAGTTCAGGAATGGCTGGTTTTCATGTTTCTTTGCCTTTGTTCATTCCTGCGATGAGGGTGTCACTGACTAGGCCAGCATTGATTGCCCATCCTTAAGTTAAGAGTCAACCACATTGCTGTGGGTCTGGAGTAACACGTAAGCCAGACCAGGCAGAGATGGCAGTTTCTTTTTCTAAAGGACATTTTTGGAAAAATCCATCTATTTCATCAATCGACAATGGATTCATAGTTATCACTAGACTCTTAATTCCAGGTATTTATTGAAATCAAATTCCCCCATCTGCCATGGTGAGATTCAAACCAAGATTCCCAGAACATTACCAGAGTCTCTAGATTAATTGTCTTGCAATAATACCACTAAGCTATTGCCTCCTTGTGAACTGCAAAAATCTATGATTCTAAATTCCAGTTCATAGATCACATCTTAATCAGCTGCATTGGCATGTCAATGAAATCAAGATATGAGTTTCAAATAAACCAACTGCCCTTATATGTATATGTTGCATGTACAATGCACTGTGACCACATTCAATCACTTGAGCGTAAGTTTCAGTACAGCTAAAATGACAAACCACAGTGAACTAAATTAATTGCTTTACTGTCTTTCACATACATTCTCACCATCGTTCACTGGTTGCCTATTTAAATTGCCAAATTTTTACCTTTAAAACTCTCTATCCATCGGATATCTGCTGTCTCTTCCAAAATTTAAATCCTTCAATCTCCCAAAAATGATTTCTTCCATAACTCTCACCATTGTTGGGTGAATCTTCCACAACGGAGCCTTTTTTCAGGAATAGCTCCAGAATCCACTCTGCCTCTTCAACTCTCTGCCATCCTTCATAAACCTTTGCAAAAAACATGCTGTCTCTCAAAGCCACAAGTACCTCTCAACTTCCCAATCATTTCAGTCTTCCATTACTCTGATTATCCTGAAAACATCTTCTAGCTTAAAACATATTAATTAAATTGACATATTTGTAATTCAACCCAAGAAATATATGCCATTGCACTTCTGTACAGCAATATGTAAGTAGGCATAATATAGATTCTGGCTACTGGATAATCACATAGTTATGTCACCTCAATGATTTAGTAGACCCATCATAACCATTTCTGAGGAAACTGATAACCATCTCAAAACACCATACTGGGAAGAATATTCATGAAACAGGGAGAATAAGTTTACAAGTTCACACCTTCCAAAAGAACATTTTGAATTGTAAGCAATGTGAGCGATTTGTTAATTTTATCTAAATTGAGAAATTTAATATATTATTCATTAAAATTTATAGCTTTACTCATGAAAGGAATCAGACTGCTTTGTCTAATGACCTCTAAACAGGATACACTTCCATGAATCCTTATTACGTTTTAAAAGTGCACAAGCAGCCATCTATGCGGATAAAAGATCGCAGGATATTCAACAGACATTGCAACAAATCTAGGGATGCCTTCAGCTATGGTAGGAGCCTTGTGACGTAGAATCCAACCATTAGTAGCCATTTTGAGATTTAGAGCTTAGAAATGCATTGTGATGCCAAAATTTGTTTTAAGTCACATGACTGACCTGTGCCATTTTTAGAAAGTCATTATTCAACATCATTCGCAAAACTGTCCACAAGTATTGTTATGATCTTATGAAGGTTTGCTCACTTGTTTGCAAAAGTTATCTTCTATGATTATAATAATAATTACGCAGAAAGTATTGGTGCAAATTGCACGTAAGATACTAGATATTGTGGGTCAACCTCCAGCAAATGAAAGGCAGCAGTTCAAGAAAGCAGCTCACCACCACCTTCTCAAGGGTGCAGAGGGATGGGCAATAAATGCTGGCCCAGCTAGCGATGTCCACATCCCATGAATGAATTATTAAAAAAAGACACAATATTGCCATTCCACAAAATGCATTGAATTTGCTCAAGACCAATACACAAACAACTGCTTGTATTTTAATTGATTCAAAGGCAGTGATGGACAGTGAAAGTAATATTGACATACTTTCTTCAATGGGTAAATTCTCTAAGATTGCAGGTTTATGAACATGGCCAAGTTAGTTTGTTGGAATGCTGCTCAGACCTGATTAGTTCTCAGTAGATAAGTTCATTATCAGGACTCTTCCATGTCACGAGAATCAGGATTAGAAGATTTGGAATTAAATTCCTTCTTAGTAGAGTTAGTGTGTCTGGAAATAACTTACATCATGAACTTTGTGACTGATAAAATGCACAAGGGTTCAGGAAAAGCTAAGAAAAGATTCTTGCAAGTGTTTAAAATAATTAAGGATTTAGATAGAAAAAAAAAACAAAAATAATTTTGTCCAATGGATAATGGTTCACTATCCAGATGACACAGACTTAAGATGATTGATAAGGAACCCAAGATGACATGCAGAAACAGAAACAGGCTAGGATTTGGAATGCACATTCCAAAGTGATACTGAACAGACTGAAGAGGAGCTTTCAAAGGAGAACTAGTAAAAATACAACAAGAAGAAAATTTTGCTGAAATGTCGGCAAAGAGCAAAAACTAATTGAATTGCTTTCTGGAAGGGCCAGCATAGTCTTGTTGAGACAAATAGCAGCACCATTCTCCAATCAGGGATAGTGGAGGGAACTTGTGCCTGGAGTTAGAAGAGATAGGGGAGGTCCTTAATGAATACTCAGCTTTAGTATTCACTACTGAGACGTACTTTGACATTTGTGAAACAGGCTGACATGCTCGAACAGATTGATGTTAAGAAAGTGGATGTGCTGAAAATTTTGAAAGATGCAAGGATAGATAAGTCCCCTGGGCCAGATGGGATATACCCAAGGTTACTATGGGAAGTGAGGAAAGAGACTGCTACAACTTTGGTGATTATCTTTGCACCCTCACTGTCCACTGGAATAGTGCCAGATGATTGGAGGGTCGCAAATGTTATTCCCTTGTTTCAAGGGAGGGAATAGAATTAAGCCTGGAAATTACAGACTAGTCAGTCTTACATCTGTGACGGACAAATTATTAGACAGGGTTCTGAGAGACAGGATTTCTTATTACTCAGAAAACTGTAATTTGATTAAAGATAGTTTGCATGCTTTCAGAGGGGCAGGTCATGTCTCGCACGCCTTATTGAATTCATCAATGACAAAACACATTGATGAAGGTAGAGCAGTGGATGTGGTGTACGTGGATTTTAGGGCGCTTTTGACAACGTTCTCCATGGTAGGCTCATTCAGAAAGTGAGTTAACATGGGAAACAGGGATATTTGGCTGCCTGGATACAGAACTGGCTGGTTCATAGAAGACAGAGACTGTTCTGGAACCTCTGCTCTTTTTGGTTTTTATAGCTGAGTTGTACGAGGAAGTGGAAGGGTGGGTTAGTAAGTTTGCTGAAGGTTGTTGGAGGGCTGTTGTAGATTGCAACAGGACGTTGACAGGATGCAGAATTGGGCAGAGAAGTGGCAGATGGAGTTCAAACTGGAAAAGTGTGAAGTGATTCATTTTGGAAGGTTGAATTCGAATACAGGATTCTTAGCAGTGTAGAGAAACAGAAGGATCTTGGGATCCATGTCCATAGATCCCTGAAAGTTGCAACCTAAGTTGATAAGATTGTCAAGAAGGTATACAGTGTGTTGGCTTTCACTAGCAGGGGATTGAGTTTAACAGATGCAAGGTTATGCTGCAGCTCTGGTTGGACCAGACTTGGAATATTGTGTTCAGTTCTGGTCGCCTCATTATAGGAAGGGCATGGAAGCTTCAGAGAGGTGCAGAGGAGATTTACCAGGATGCTGCATAGACTGGAGGGAATGTCTTATGAAGAAAGAGTGAGGGAGCTAGGGTTTTTCTCATTGGAGCGAAGAAGGATGAGAGATGACTTGATAAAGGTGTACACGATCATGAGAGGTAAAAATAGCATGAATCAGTCAGAGATCTTTCCCCAGGGCAGAAATGGTTATCACAAGGGGGCATAATTTTAAGGTGTTTGGACGAAGGTTATGGGGAGATGTCAGAGGTTGGTTCTTTAAACAGAGAGTGGTGGGTGCGTGAAATGCATTGCCAGTGGTGGTAGTAGAATCAGATACATTAGGGACATTTAAGTAACTCTTGGGTAGGCACATGGATGATAGTAAAATAAAGGATATGTAGGTTAGTTTGACCTTAGAGAAGGATAAAAGGTTGGCACAACATTGAGGGCTGAAAGGCCTGTACTGTTTTATGTTCCTTTGTTAAATTTAATGATTTCAGAAAAGATTTTTAAGTCTTGCAAGTTAGGCTAGACATCCATGATCATAAGTCAAAGACTATAAATGTGAATAGATAATACCAGTAAAATTCAGAGGAAAATTTCTCTTCCAAGATTGGTATTTGCGACGTATACTGATACACTATCCATACACTTATCTTTCTCCTCTCCATTCCCCTTTTCAGGGAAAACAATTGCCAGTAGATACTCCCAGAAAAACTCCTACGGTTTCACTTGATAGAAAGGTGAAGGAATTCCCTTACTGGAAAGCACAAGGTTTTGGTTAGATTTGCCTAAACAAAAATAAATTGAGTATCAAACCCTGAATGCAAAACAATGCTGTTCCTCTGTAGGATTTGTACAATAAATCTGGTTATCCACAACAGAGGGAATCTACTTGATCACAGCACTGAATTTTATTTGAAAATTGAATTGGTGTCTTAATAACTGAACTGCTTGCTTGTTCTTCTAAATGTACATCAAACAGCATTAACTGAGGCCAGTTGCAAATGCTTAGGAAAAAAAAACTTTAAAAATCCGCTAGCTGCTTTAGATGCTGCATACAAACAGGAAAGCTGAAAATAATCAAAACTAACTCTCAGTTTTCGTGAGTCTGCTTCAATCCAACAATGAGAAACAGGACCACGATATTTAGCAGGATAGAAAACATCCTACGCTTTTATCAAATACAGGGATTGGACACAAAGTGTAGCAATGGCTCTCTAAATATTTAAGGACATTTTACATGGGTGCTAGACAATTGGGTTTCCAATAATCAGTGAAATGTGGTTCAAAATCTGTGTGGGGTGAATGCTACAAGCAGATGATGATATGACCTTGCTAGATTATTCAAAACTAACAATGGCCAAAATATTATGCCTGTGAATTTGGACAGAGTGAGTTTGGTAGAAAGAGTTCCCCAAGGTAGAAATTTAAAACCTTTACATTATTCTACTAAAGTATTGAAAAACCGCCTTACAGTCCTGCAGTGTTGCTAACGCACACTTCTTTATTCATTAAAATTACAGACCATTGCAAATGGTGGAATCTCAAACTTACAATCGAGATGGATCACTCTGTATCTGCACCAGCTCTCAAAGACTTATGCATTTACTTTTATTCTCTTGTCATTTGCCTATACTTTTATTTTACAAATGTTTATCCATTTCCTTTTCAAAAGCTGTTACCATCAACTCTGCTTCCACCACTGGTCATGACTCTATGTAAAAGCATTCTCCTCACCCATGTGATAATTCTTTTGGTGAGGGTCTTAAATTTTAAGATCATACTAGATGAATTGCTGCAAAACATGGCAACCATAGCATAAGCAAGGGAAGACTATAAAGGTTCTAGAAAGTAATGCATACATCTGGGGGCTGTTTGCACATTGATGTGGTCGAACAGAGAATGTTTTAACCTGAGCTGTCTGCTTTTATTTGGCTTCTGCAAAGAACTGCTATAGTGTCGTCAGTACAAAGGCAGGAAATCAACTGAAGAATAAGGGCAAGTACATAGGGGTCTTATGCCCTTTAATTATCCTGGACCGATAAAAATCAACTACCTGGGATATCTTACTAAAAGTGCCTACATACATGATACTTAGCGAGAACACAAAGAGGTTTGGTTTTACGTTTACTGTCACCAACATGGCTGACAGATGAATAATAACTTCAGTGAGGCATCAGTGTCTGGTCAGTATCCTAGAACCATAATGTAGGCAAAAGGTCAAAATCTTTGAAGTCGACAGAAAGCAGTGAAAACAAGCAAGAAAATAAATCTACTATGGTCTGTAAAATTGTCAAAGAGAGAATCGTCCTTTAGTTAAAAGGCCAATCAAAAAATATAAATACCACATTCAATTTTCTGTTCAAAAGGTTGATGAGAAAGCATTAAAATTCCCAAATTCAAGCTTCTGGCTTCAATTTTTAACCGATTAGCCTTTTATGATAATTCATAGACAACTTGAATTCAATTTAATTTTAAGAGCATAAGACCAGTCCTTTCAAACACAGTTGATATAAAATGTGCTGCCCATTTTCATTTAAATCAAATATTTCATAGCATTTTAAATCAGCAGACATTTTGCAAAAAGTGATAAAATGAATTTACATTTCAGAAGAATAAAAAGGAATGCAAGATCTTACTACAGCTAACAGTTATCACCCAAAGCAAAGAGTCTCTATTCGGACATAATATTTGCAATAATCCAATTTTAAAATTAGCTGCTTCTCTGGCAGTACTCAAAATAGCAAAATAATTATTGAAAAAATCATAGCAATTTATTACCACGTATTTGAAAGCTTCTGGAAACTATAATTGATACAAATGCATCAATCCTCCTTCTGAGTGACACAGTCAGGTCTCACCTTGAACGACATACAGTAAAAGTATTGTTTGTCTTAACAATTCAGGCTATATTAATTGTATTAATTCCTGGAACTGCCAATCTTGCTGAATCTAACAAGTGTGAGGTTGACAACAACTGTGTAAAAACTACAACCCACATACTCCTTGTCTGGCCCCATAAAAATCTGTGACTATATATAATATAGTAAAATAAAATAGCCCGTCTTACGGCAGCTTTCAAACAAACAAACAAGAAATCAGAAGTTTACTCAATAATTAGCAAAATATTAGAACCTCTTTAGCAGAGCTTTGATGAGTGATAATGAGCTATTTGCACCTCCCAATTCCACTGTAACTCACCTCTTGTACAGTTTTGGTGCCCGGAAAGTTCAGGCTATAATCCCGTTGGGCTTCTCTATGCGTAATGATCAGCATGAAGTTTTGATTTAATGACTCCTGTAGGGCACTGAAAGAGTGGAGATAAAAACAACAGAATCAGGAGAGCAGCGTGTTCAAGCTTGCTACCAGACTGACTGTATGAAGTCCCAAGAGTATGATGACTACCAGATGGGCAAGTCTTAACAAATTCAGTTGTAGACTGATCATAAAGCAAAACAGTATGTTGTGAATGACCAGAAGGGATAGAACTAGTTAGTTAATTTCCTCTTTACTTTTAAGAATAATCATTTACTTTATATACCAATTACATGGAAAGACACAGCACCCATTGAGTTAACTGTTTTTCAATTTAATAGTGATTTGCAAAACCATTCAAGTATTTCTCACTTTACACCAGCAATATGGTTAAATTATTTTATCAAATTAATAGTTCCCTTTTAAATACCAAACACATTTTTATGTGTCTATAATGAGTCTAAGACTATAATGTGTCACAAAATAAACTCTTCCAATTATGTATGCAACCTAAGATACAGGTACTGTACAAGGATCTCAGTTGTCGAGACAGCTGATTTTATGATGAAAGCTTTTAATAATGATGATGAACAACTTAGATAAAAGACAAAAAGTTACATCACACCTTTGATATTGTATGCGACAAATGAAATCACAATAACAAATGATTTTTAAAAATTAATTCCTCATGAAAGTATATACTTCTTATCCCTGTGCATTTCAATTCTGTATCACAGACATCCTAAAATCCAGAAAGATGGAACAGTTTGCTAACGCAGCAGCTTCCCTTCCTATGACTACATCTCTCCCTACCTCCCAGCTGCTGCTTCAAGCAAGTGGGTGGGGAGTTCAAAACTAGCCGACGTATTTTTAAGGTGAGAGGAAAAGGATTTTAAAAAGACATGAGGGCATCTTTATTATAAAGAGAGAGGTTTGAATGTGGCATGAACTGCCAGAGAAAACGGTGGGTGCAGGTAAAGTTACAATGTTTAAAAGACATTTGGATAAGTTCATGAACAGGAAAGGTATGGAGGAATATGGGCCAAGCACAGGCAGATGGGACTTGTTTAGTTTGGGAACATGGTCAGTTTGGAAAGGTTGGACCGAAGGGTCTGTTTCCATGCTGTTTGATTCTATAATGCAGTTTCTCTTTGCCAACCAACAGAAACTGCACAAAAGCAGAAACAATGGAAATTCAGATCCAGCGTTCCCACAAACAAAAAAAATTCAGACAGTGGGGAAATTGAATCATGTCATTTATTAGTAGTCTCATGAACAACATTATGCTAATTACAAGTATCACCGTTAAAAGTAAGAAAACTAAGCCATTTGCACAATTTTATTTTATGAACAGCATGAAGTCTAATCTATTTTAGTTTAAATTTTAGTCCCACAATTCCGATTTAACACATTTATATTTTCACTCCTATGACTTAGGAATGAATGAATTTGTATTGATATTTCTCTCCACCTATAATGGATTTCTTTTGAAAATCACAGTAACTTACAAATTAAATGCAAAGGCAAAATTACATCCAGGAAGGTCCTACAAATAACTGAATAATCCCATCATCTGATATTTGTTCGTATTCACGGAGGGAGGAACGTCATCTAGGACAACTGCAGAACTCCCAATTTCCTATGAACAGAACCAAAGAATCTTTCATGTCCACACAAAATAGTAGGGAGGGTCCTCAATTTCATACGCCATCTGAAATGCTCTTCAAATAATGCATCAATTCGCTAATATGGGTTACAAATACAACTGCTTTACTTTTTATAAGGAATAGAAAATCTTACATCAAAACCATCAAGTAACCATGAAAAACCAAATCATAATATCTTGCATAACTTTGAGGAAGTATGCTTGTATAACAACAAAATAAAATGTGTCAATGATATTGGTTTTACTCTGGAACACCCGTTAACTTCTCATCTTGGGTCACATGGACTGAAGTAAAACAAAGCTGTCTCACCATTGTCCCGCCAAGGCACAACACGATCAACAAGGGCAGCTGAAGTCAGGGAGCACATTGCTCACAAATCACACTCTCACTAGGAGAAGTCCTAACCACAGAAGAACTTGACATACCTTACCTTACCTTGAAAATAAAATTGCCAATTCAGCCAATTTTTCCATTTGTTTAAAATTTACGTAAGATGTGTGTACAATGCTCAATAAATTTGAATTCTCAAACAAATTAAATATAGAAAATCGATGTCACATTGAAAATATTTACACACTTTATGAATAACCAACATCATTTTGAATGAAAAGCTCTTACATATTATTGCAACATTCGGTTTTGTCTCCATTTTTCCACCACCCTCTTTCCAGTACACACACTTTACATTATTTTGATACAGACAATCCTAAGAGAGCATCAAATAATTTTAATATGCATTTATTAAAATACTATTCTGATTCACTTTGATTTTAGTCACACAAAGTACACATGAAGCAGGTGTTTTCTGAGAAAAGCAAATTTGATACGCCTTTGATGGTTCCAACAATTAATAAGTTATGGCACACAGTAAAGACATTCTTTTACTATGAGTACAATACTAGCTTATGCTAACAAAATCCAAGTTTACTGTAATTACTGCATATTTACATAAAGTAAAAAAATATTAAATCACTGTGAGCAAGTAATGTTTGATGTGGCTTGTACAGCTATATTGGGCAGATTGATGTTTAAAGGACAGACACGTGACAGACTGAAAATCCAGCAAATACGCTTTTGCTGAGGCTTTTGTGTTTATTTTGTATTTTATATTTGGTGATTTTAATATGCCATGGCATGCATTTCCAAACTTCAAATTATACTCTGAATTTAGTCGAAATTTCAAAGCTTAGCTTAGTTCTGTATGATGTCATTCCCCAGAGCCTGATCAAATTAATGATAAATAATGATGAACTACAAGATGAATTTTACATAATTAACGCTCTGTTACAAATGTTAATAAATGCCAAGTTACCCGAAGGTCTGCTCCAAACATATAGCTTTTCTCAACATCAGATTATTTTTTGAAGCAAGTGTCATCTTTTTCAATGTGAAAAAAAATTTATTTATCTGCTCTGCTCCAAAATCATGATGATCAGTTTGGGCACAATGAATTACTTCCTTACCATCATAGAACAGTTTATAAAACTTAAGTGACTCTGCTGTTCTTTGAATAATGTAGTTAATGAAGTTATGAAAATTAAAAGAGCGCTTGCAATTGTTTTCATACAAATGCTTATGGTAAGTCTCACTCAATTGCATTGTTATTCTTTCTATGCATAGAACATAGTAGCCACGATAATGTACTGATGACCACATATCTAACTTGTGCCTTTCATGCCATATCCACCGTAATCTGCCAAGCAGATCTCCCTCCTTCACTCAAAACTCTCCTGCTAAGTCCTGGGGATTACCTTAACCATAGCACTCTAAGTTTAGCAGTCCAAGCTTCCAATTTCCAGCTCTTCAGCTCAGTGCTCCCCTCCCTAACAACTTTTCACTTACCCACTCACAGTGCCATCCTAACTTAATGAAATTTACCACAAAAATGTCTGTTTTACAGAACTGTATCTAATATATCAATTTTTTTTATGTAATACATTACAATGAGTGGACTCTTTTCACCTAATTTGTTTCTTGAACATATGTAACTACTGAAGTCTAAAAGGAGAAATTGTCAAGTGTTAATTTTTAAAAGCATGAGTACAACCATAGAATCATACAGCACAGAAGAGGCATTTCAGCCCATACAGCTGCAACAACCGACCAATGCTATCCCTTTTTAGCACTTGGCCCATGGTCTTCAATGTTATGAGATTTCAAATGCTTATCCATGTATTTTTTAAAAGATTATGTGGCTTCCTCTCTCTACCATTATGCCAGGCACTGCATTCCAGATGCCCAACAACACCTTAAAATTACACCCCCTCATTACTGACCCTTCAACTAAAGAAAACAGCTGGTTCCCATCCATCCTGTCCATGTCTCCTGTCTTACAACTCAATAAGATCTCCAGTCAGCCTTCACTCCTGTAAAGAAAACAACCACAGCGTATCCAGCTTCTATACATAGTTAAAATGTGCCAATCCAGGCAACATCCTGACAAATCTCCTTGAGTGCAATCACATGCTTTTGAGAGCTTTGATACTGAAACAACTTCATGGAATTCAGTATCCGATCACCAAGTCACCCATTATTCACACATGCACAGTACTTGACACTGGTCTGACACCCTCAGAGCCAGCTCTCAAAGTGAACAGGACCTCAGACACTCCTGTTTATTTTTTTTTATGGTGTGTGTGTGTGCAGGTGTGAGACACAGTGGAAGACACAAAGTGCACCAATCTTTATTCAATTTCCACCACCAGGAAGATAGGAAAACACCCGGGTGGCCAGTGACAAACACTGCCCTTCACATCAAAGGGCAGTGCTGTGTGATCAAAACAGTGAAGGGGAGGGTAGGGACGACACTCCTGTTTATATCTGTCAGCCAGGACTCCCTGATTGGAGCAGGCTAACATCCATAGTCAGGGAACTTAATCTATTAGAGACAAAAAAAACTGCAGATGCTGGAATCCAAAGTAGACAAACAGGAAGCAAGAACACAACAAGCCAGATAGCATCATGAGGTGGAGAAGTCAACGTTTTGGGTCCTGAAGGGTTAATAGCCAAAATATTGACCTCTCCACCTCCTGATGCTGCCTGGCTTGCTGTGTTCTTCCAACCTCCAGTTTGTCTATTAACTCATATTTTATCAGGTCCACCTGGCTGACCTCATCACAGTCAGTGCAGATACATTAACTAAGTGTGGAATTTGAGTGCGAAGAAATTCACGACAGTGCTGGAAAACAAACTACTTTGGTCCTTTAAGAGAAGAAGCATTCTCAGACAGGAAGCATGAGGCAGCAAGACGAGAGAGCTGTGGTCAGCAGATAGGAGAGTGATTGGTCGCTGTATTGCAAAAATCACTTTCTTCTTTAAATATAGGATAATTGTTTAAACTCAGACGTGGAATAAACAAATTTATTGTTTTTATTCCAAAAATACAACACAAAATTGTAACGCCAGTTAGAAATATCACAACATAAACATGAAAGCAAATTTTCAAACTTTTTCCCAATATCATCAACTTAAAAACAGAAATTACTGGTGAAACTCAGCAGGGACAGCATCTGGGAGAAGAAAACAAAATTAACATTTCAAGTCCAGTGACTCTTCATCAGGTTCTCAGTACGAGACTCGGAGGCATCAGCGAGGTAGGCCTGAAGTAACTGAAGGTGGCGGTGGAGTTGAGTTTGGGCTGTTGCAGTACCCAGCAGCATCAGTGCACTGGTGAGGTCCAGTGAGGATTCATAGCGGCAAGGGCATTGGTGGAGGCAGGATGGCGTCAAAGAGTGGCGGCTTTCATTCTCGTTGCAGCAAAGGGACTCATGCCTAGCCACTAGGCCCATGGTGCAGCACTTAACAAGGAGGACTGTAAAGCTGAATACGCTTTCTTTATTCTTTTGCTTTTATATGCCATGTTTTGTTTTATTTTTCTGTGTTTTAAGATGACACCAGAGTGGCAACATTATACAAAACGTTTCACTGCATTTAAGAAAATACATGTGAGAATAAATAAATCAAATTCTTTGACCCACCTTCTGATCATCTCACCTAATATTTTCTGCTGTGGCTCATGTCATTACATTACAGTGTGGAAACAGGCCCTTAGGCCCAACAAGTCCACACCGACCCACCGAAGCGCAACCCACCCATACTCCTTACCGAACACTACAGGCAATTTAGCATGGCCAATTCACCTGACCTGCACATCTTTGCTCTGTGGGAGGAAATGTTCCAGGGAGGCATCTAGAACATTATTTTTGTAAGCATAATTTGCCAAAGTAGCCCTCTTTGGAAGATGGTAGTGGCCCCATTGACTGAATTGCTGCAATCATTTGGGCATTGATACACTCAATAGCATTAAGTAGGGAATTCCAGAATGTTGACCAGCCATGATGTTGGAAGGGAGATATTTCCAAATTAGAATGCCAAAAGACTTGAGAAGGGAACTTGGACGTGTTGGTCTACCTATGGCATTGCAGCTTTTGCTCTCCTCAGATTGAGGTAGCATGGTAGGAATCTTCTACCAAACGACTATTGTGTAATTATTGGGGTGCATCCTGCAGATCTGATATATTGCACTCAAAATGTAGTGGTGTTGGAGACCATTAATATGAAGTCCCATGACTGCTGGATACCTTTGGACCCTGTCCAAGACTGCTGTGCTGTCATATTGTTACATACTCAAGCAATACAGATGATGCCAAGGAATCAGGCGTTATTATGGAAGGACAGACTTAACAGTACCTTGCAGTTGCCTTGCTCTTATAGCTAAGTATCAGCTTGACAAAATCAATTAAACTTCCAGTCAATGGTGATCCCATGGGTGCAGATGATGGGGCTCTACCACCAGAGTTCGAAAACAGCCAACCTGTGTCTTGTTCAAGATGGTTATAAACAAGTCACTGGTCACCCTAGCCGTGGAAGCTGCAGTCCCAAAATCAGAGGTTGTTTAATTGAAATGCTCCAATTGTGCATACGCATTAGCACCCAAACAACAATTTAATTTTTACATGAGAAGCCAAAATCAGCAGCCCCCTCCCCCACTGATGCGGCACGGTGGCACAGTGGTTAGCACTGCTGCCTCACAGCGCCAGAGACCCGGGTTCAATTCCCGCCTCAGGCGACTGACTGTGTGGAGTTTGCACATTCTCCCCGTGTCTGCGTGGGTTTCCTCCGGGTGCTCCGGTTTCCTCCCACAATCCAAAGATGTGTAGGTCAGGTGAATTGGCCATGCTAAATTGCCCGTAGTATTAGGTAAGGGGTAAATGTAGGGGTATGGGTGGGTTGCGCTTCGGCGGGTCAGTGTGGACTTGTTGGGCCGAAGGGCCTGTTGCCATACTGTAATATAATCTAATCTAATCACTCCAACCTCTCACCCTCACAACGCGCAGCCCTCCAATCCCTCTGCTCCAATCCTGACCTCACCATCAAGCCAGCGGACAAAGGGGGCGCAGTGGTCGTCTGGCGCACTGACCTCTACATCGCTGAAGCCAAACGCCAACTCGAGGACACCTCTTCCTACCGCCCCCTTGACCATGACCCCACCCCCCATCACCAAACCATCATCTCCCAGACCATACAGAACCTCATCACCTCAGGAGATCTCCCACCCACAGCTTCCAACCTCATAGTCCGGGAACCCCGCACTGCCCGGTTCTACCTCCTTCCCAAGATCCACAAGCCTGACCACCCTGGCCGACCCATTGTCTCAGCATGCTCCTGCCCCACTGAACTCATCTCTACCTACCTCGACACTGTCCTATCCCCCCTAGTCCAGGAACTCCCCACATACGTTCGAGACACCACCCACGCCCTCCACCTCCTCCAAGACTTAAGTTTCCCCGGCCCCTAACACCTCATCTTCACCATGGATATCCAATCCCTCTACACCTCCATCCGCCATGACCAGGGCCTCCAAGCCCTCCGTTTCTTCCTCTCCAGACGTTCCCAACAGTACCCCTCCACCGACACTCTCATTCGTTTGGCCGAACTGGTCCTCACCCTTAACAATTTCTCCTTTGAATCCTCCCACTTCCTCCAGACCAAAGGGGTAGCCATGGGCACACGTATGGGCCCCAGCTATGCCTGTCTCTTTGTTGGCTACGTAGAGCAGTTGATCTTCCGTAATTACACCGGCACCACTCCCCACCTCTTCCTCCGCTACATTGATGACTGCATTGGCGCCACCTCGTGCTCCCGCGAGGAGGTTGAGCAATTCATCAACTTCACCAACACATTCCACCCTGACCTTAAATTTACCTGGACCATCTCTGACACCTCCCTCCCCTTCCTGGACCTCTCCATCTCCATCAGTGACGACCGACTTGACACTGACATCTTCTACAAACCCACCGACTCCCACAGCTACCTGGATTACACCTCTTCCCACCCTACCTCTTGCAAAAATGCCATCCCGTATTCCCAATTCCTCCGCCTCCGCCGTATCTGCTCCCAGGAGGAGCGGTTCCACCATAGAACACACCAGATGGCCTCCTTCTTTAGAGACCGCAATTTCCCTTCCCACGTGGTTAAAGATGCCCTCCAACGCATCTCATCCACATCCCGCACCTCCGCCCTCAGACCCAACCCCTCCAACCGCAACAAGGACAGAACGCCCCTGGTGCTCACCTTCCACCCTACCAACCTTCGCATAAACCAAATCATCCGCCGACATTTCCGTCACCTCCAAATCGACCCCACCACCAGGGATATATTTCCCTCCCCACCCCTCTCCGCCTTCCGCAAAGACCGTTCCCTCCGTGACTACCTGGTCAGGTCCACGCCCCCCTACGACCCACCCTCCCATCCTGACACTTTCCCCTGCCACCGCAGGAACTGTAAAACCTGCGCCCACACCTCCTCCTTCACCTCTATCCAAGGCCCCAAAGGAGCTTTCCACATCCATCAAAGTTTTACCTGCACATCCACTAATATCATCTATTGTATCCGTTGCTCCCGATGCGGTCTCCTCTACATTGGGGAGACTGGACTCCTCCTAGCAGAGCGCTTTAGGGAACATCTCCGAGACACCCGCACCAATCAACTACATCGCCCAGTGGCTCAACATTTCAACTCCCCCTCCCACTCTGCCGAGGATATGGAGGTGCTGGGCCTCCTCCACCGCCGCTCCCTCACCACCAGACGCCTGGAGGAAGAACGCCTCATCTTCCGCCTCGGAACACTTCAACCCCAGGGCATCAATATGGATTTCAACAGTTTCCTCATTTCCCCTTCCCCCACCTCATCCTAGCTTCTAACCTCCAGAAACTCGATCCCCTGACCTGTCCGGACTTGTCCGACCTGCCCAGCTCCTTTTCCACCTATCCACTCCACCCTCTCCTCCCTGACCTATCACCTTCATCTCCTTCCCCACTGACCTATTGTACTCTATGCCACTCTCTCCCCACCCCCACCCTCCTCTAGCTTATCTCTCCACGCTTCAGGCTCTCTGCCTTTATTCCTGATGAAGGGCTTTTGCCCGAAACGTCGATTTTGCCTGTCCTCGGATGCTGCCTGAATTGCTGTGCTCTTCCAGCACCACTGATCCAGAATCTGGTTTCCAGCATCTGCAGTCATTGTTTTTACCTCTGCACTTTAAAAAACACAGGATGGAATTTTAACTGCCGGTAGGAAACTTGCAGCTTATTTTCCCGACCAGTTTGCTGTTATATAAAGTTATGACTTAAATCACAGAACCTCATCAACATTCTGTTGGTGTATTTCATGCCTAACCCAGTCAAGAAATCATTGGGAAATGGTTGTCAGCCTCTGGAAAACAGCATAGCCAAAACAGCATCCTGCTTGCAGTCAGGTCGAAGAACAGGAGAGTTAAAACTTGCCTCAAGGGCTCTTCAATTTCTTGGTGTTCTTCAAGCCGGCTTTCACTGGGTGGAATACCTGCAGGAACTTCCTCAATCACGCCAAAATTAAAATTACTATTGGTGCTCAAAACAACTGTTAAAATCAGATCCATGCCACTTTTCAGGAGTCAAGTAAACCAAGTCATTTTAAATGCCCATCCTCTTGATGAGACAGCTGAGAAAGCTTAACATTCCCCTTTGACGTATGAGAATGCACATTATGTACACATATGTAGATATAACATATTGAAAAATAATTCACAAAACTTATTACTTCAAGATTGAATTGTGTCAGGCTAGCATTGCAGATGAGTTTGATAGAAATAACAACAGGGAAAGTATATGTTGATAAATAAGACTTAATATTGTGAGTAGGTCTTCCGATGATGTTGCTATTGGACACAGCTTGCTTCATCAACATGCACTGATGTAGTACTCTTATTTTTGCAAAACTATTCTTAGACCATATGCTATCACCTCCATAATAATATCCATCTCAAATCCTTCCTCAGCTTATCTTCTGTTGAATACCACATCAATCCCTTTCTTTGAACTCACTCATGGGAGGAGGGTGTCACTGCTCAGCCAGTATTTATTGCCCATCCTTAATTGCCCAAAGTGCAGTTAAGAGTCAACCACATTGCTGTAGGTCTAGAGTTACATGCAGGCCAGACAGGTAAGGATGGCAGTTTCCTTCCGTAATGGACATTTGTGAACAATATGGGTTTTTCTAAAAATTAGCAACAGTTTCATGGTCACTATTAGACTCTTAATTCAAATTGCATCAGCTGCCATGGTGCTATTCGAACCTGGGTCTCTAGATTAACAGTCCAGCCATCACTACCCCACAATTACAGCCAGATTTAACTGATTGAATCACTTTCCAATTGGCCTCTCAATTTCTACCCTCCATCCTTCTCCCTGAAAGACAACAACATTTCAAGAAGGCAGCTCAGTAAAACCTTTTCCAGGGCAATTAGTGATGAGGAATAAATCCTACTCTATGCAACAATGTACCTTCCACATCCCATGGATAAAAATGAACTTTTAGTTCAACCAAAACTCTTAACCAGCATCAAAATCTCCCACTCTTACCCCTATTCTTGCTGAACTAGTGTCTTACAGTTTAATACACCAACCTTATAAAACCACTCATTCTTGCATTCAAGTCCTCCTTGTCTCTAGCATTGTCTAATTATTCAATCCTTGAACATCTCTGCAGCCATTTGATCTGACGTCAACATGTCTTCACCTTCTTGTTTCTCATGTGCAACCGAATCTGAAGGCTCACTAGTGCAGTTAAATATAATATGTAAAAAGCTTTCTTTGGTGTTAGGTACAAGTAACTGACAATTATCAAAACGATTCTCAGTCTGCTCAGCTCCAGATTAAAGAAGCATCACACCCAAAAATGAGTTTGGGAATTTTCCACATATACAACCTACTTCCTGGTCCCTCTTCTTTGCCTCAACTCTCCAATTCAAGCATGAACTTCCACCCCAATTACCAAATTTCCAATCAAGATTCCTATTGATAGATGCATCTTTGTCACTTCGGTGCTCACTCTCAGCAAATCACAAGCCAAAAACTAAAAGCAGGCATGCTCACAGCAGAGACAGAAGATGTTGTGCTTTCTCACTCCCTCCTCTTTCCCCCCCCCCCCCCCCCCGCCCCCTTTTGGAAATCTCTATGGCACGGTGGCTAGGTGGTTAGCACTGGGACCCGGGTTCAATTCCAGCCATGGGCAACTGTCTGTGTGGAATTTGCACATTCTCCCATTGTCTGCGTGGGTTTCCTCTTGGTGCTCCAATTTCCTCCGACAATCCAAAGATGTGCAGGTTAGGTGAGTTGGCCATTCTAAATTGCCCATAGTGGTCAGGGAGGTGTAGATTGGGTGCATTAGTCAGGAGTAAATATAGGATAAGGTAGAGCAAAGGGTCTGGGTGGGTTACTCTTTGAGGGTCAGTGTGGACTTGTTGGACTGAAGGCCCTGCTTCTACACTGTAGGGATTCTACGGGAATATAGGCCAGAAGATTAAATAAACCAAAAATGAGTATACGTATCACGAGGTTGCAGAGCTGGTCCCAAAATTTGCACAAGTGTCTTTACTTCACAACTGCCATCACGACTTCTGAGTTCACGATCAAAAATAGTGTTCTATGACAACTCTCATTTTGAGAATCTACCACAAACACCATTACTTCTGCTCCAAAATACTGTAAGATGCAAATCATTTTGAAAGTGCTTCTTGTCGCTAATAGTGAAAGTGGAATTCCCAAAAATAGTAACCATTAGATATTTACAACAGTTACACTTTTGCTCGAGAACCTTTGCTGGAACTATCAGGAAATGCTGTTTCTCCTAAGTACATCTAAATTTGGAAAGCTTCAGTGATCCGACATTTTTCTAAGTATCTGATTTTAATCATGCACACCATCTAGTGGCAAGATAAAGCGAAATTACTGATTACAGGTCTTCAGCACACTGCCTAGATCTTTCAGTCTCTGCATAGTCAGAGACCAGACTTTCCTTGAAGATGTGCATGAGGATCATATGGATGTTCAGAAATAAGGGCTACACGGGAATTGCCGAGGAAAATAAAATTTCTAACGGACAAATACTGACAGCTGGAAACCTCTGAGCAAGTACCTAATGGCGTTAAACCTGGTGACCTAGGAAGGTTCTGACTTCCGGAATCATAGAATTCCTACAGTGTGGAAGCAGGCCATTTGGCCCATTGTGTCCACATTAACCCTCCAAAGAGCATCCTACCCAGACCCACCCCTCTACCCTATTTCTGTAATCCTGCACTTCCCATGGCTAATTCACTCAGCCTGCACATTCCTGGACACTGTGGGCAATTCAGCATGGCCAATCCACCCAGCCTGCAAATCTCTGGACTGTTGGAGAAAACCCATACAGACACTGGGAGAATGTGCAAACTCCACACAGTCACACAAGGCTGGAATTGAACCTGGGTCTGTGGTGCTGTGAGGCAGCAATGCTAACACTGAGCCACCATGCCACACACAGTAATACCCCTACTCAGCCTGCAAGCATGACCTTGACATGACAATCACTTGCCAGTTAAATTTATCATTCTGGTCCCATACTCTCATTTCTGTACTGGGCTGCTGAACACAATCTGAAAGAAATCCACTATTCTCTATTTAGGCAGTTTAAAATCTTCTGGACTAAAGATAGAGTTCAACAATCTCAGACCATGAATTCTATATTAATATTATTGTTCCACATTAGTGCCTAGTTCTTGTCTCTCATGGTTCTGCTTTCAGTCAGAGCTCTTTTTCATTCTCTAATTGGTACTTACTCTGGATCTATGTCCTGTCTTCTCCAACTTTCCATCTTTACCACACCCTCTTTTGTTCTCTGACACCTTTAATTTCCAGTTTTCCAGAACTTTCCTTCGACCTGCCCACTTGCCCCATATCTTTTCTCAACAATGTGATAACGGTCTGCAAATATAGTATTATTTTTAAGAGTTTACGCATCAAAAAAGTGGCACCTGGGTGTTGGGTTCTTTTGTGTAATACATTTTTTCCAAAAAAAAGCCAGAGCATCATGCCACAAAAGCAATCAAAACCAGTATTGAACAGTCTTCACAGTCCAGGTGAAAGAATCTGAAAGGCATCGATTAAGTAGAACCCTCGAAGAGTTAAGTTATGGGGTGTAATTCCTCAGGAATTCGATTTTCATAACACTAATATCAGGGAACGGTTTAAACACAGCTTTTTCGTATTTTGATATACCTTGCTTTAGTTTGTAAAATTTCTTTTGTGAAATAAACCTCTGCTCCATTATTGAGGAAAATCTGCAGCTTCACATGAATGCCTCTGCAATGAACCACCATGGTTATTAACCAAAAAAAAACACTATCAAGCCATGTTTCATTCTCGTATCCGATTTATCCAATTGTACCAAGAGCTGGGATCACAGCAACAGTACAAAATCCATGATGTTTCCAATGGTCTTCAATTCCAAAATGAATTCAAAATGTTAATGCTGCTCACAGATACTGCCAGCCCTACTGAGTTTCTCTAGCATTTTGCTTATGTATTTCAGTCCTGAATATCCAGATAATCAAACATCTTCAGTGTTTGACTCACTGCCATTTCTCGCCTGGGAAAACATACCTTGAAAAGTCCTGTTCTTCTCTCCAGCAGGATATCTGTTTGCAGCCTTCATTATGTCCATCTTCTTCACTTTCGATTTCCCTCCAAGTGTTTGATAAGGTCGTTACCAAATTCACTTTCACTGCCAGAACTTACCCCACATGGATTCCAAATGAAGTTCCATCCTTAGCTTTTTACATCCCACCCAGGATTAGATATCTCAAATATACAATGGTCCTTGGACTGAGACTACTTTTTGCCATGCACTACCACAAGCATACACACCTCACTCCTCATTAGCAACAATGTGTCCCAGACTATTTAATTACTCATCTCAGCTGCTCCCTGAAGAAGCTTCTTCTTTTCGTGTATTAAACTCAAATGCCAACCACTCTCAGGTATGGACGCCCCTCCAGATCATTCCTTAGATCTCCTTTTCTGTGCCACCCATCCTTGTTCTAATCCCATACATTGTTATGTCTTCCATAACCTCTAATCTGCCATTCCTGACAATGAACCATCCATGCTCATCAAAAAACTCAGTTTTATTTTCTGAAGCCACCACCTGAAATGAATTTCAGGCATGACACAAAATTCAATTTTTCTCATGCTGCCTTCACCACTATACCCACTTCTTTAGGCAAGGGCAGTTCAAACCTTTCCAGCAGTCTCCAATATACTTTTTCCATCTGGAATTCTCCTTCTGGACTCTAACCTGCTTTTGCTCTTTTCATTAAGAACAGTTGATGTGATAACAAATGTCTAAAGTTTTCTGGACCCCTCACCCATTCAGAACAATCGCCATCTGAACTTGTTGCGTTTTGTTCTAACCTTGACTGTTATCAAATTGCTGATAAGAGTGGGACAGTTGTCATCTGGGATCATGTCCCCCATCATGCAGAGGTTAAGCATCAACTCTCAAATACTCGCCCATCTTCCATGGATTACTTTTCATTAGTGTGGCTGATTTAAGTGTTGCTGCAGTATTTGGTAACTGCTTTCGAGCCTTCAGACCTGGCGTGTTTGGCCAGTTTGTCTGACAGCATAAGGCGGACTGTACTCTGAATTTCCCTGGCTGATGTACTCTGGTGCTTGTTGTAGTGAATCAGGCATGAAGCCTCAGAGGCAATGCGCTCAAAGATGTTAACAATGAAGGAGTTCATCTCATTCATGGCTTTGGATGCAATTCTGATGGAAGGATGGACCTGGATCAGTACTCAGTACACACATGTCAAATAGCTCTGTTTGACTCTTTCTCTGTTCCTTGGATGTTTTCCTGGTGACATTAAGCGGCATTTCAATGCAATTCGGGACACAGCGCTCTTCACCGCAGCCACCAACTCAGACAATAGTTCACATCACAGAAAGCTCCTCTTCCCAGAATCATCCACTATTACTGAACATTAAGCCATTACTTTGAAGACTGTCTTTGATCTCATCTCCTTGGGAGATCTTCCATCCACAGCTTCCATCTTACATCCCCTAATCCTTCTTCTACTTTCTTCTCAAGAGCCACAAGCAAGAGTGCTTTGGAAGACCCATTGTTTCAACATGTTCTTGCCCCATTGAGCTTATTTCTTTCTATTTTGATTATTTTTCTTCGCTGATCAGTCTCTTCCTAACTACACTTATGATTTTTTTGATGTCCTTCTTCAGTACAACAATTTTCAGTTTCCAAACCCCAACTGCCTCTCTTCACTAAGAAATACAATCACTCCCCACCTCTATCTCCCAATAGGATTGTCCGACAGCTCTCCATGTCTTCCTAGAATGGAAGCCTTAATAGTCCTCATCCAGCACCAGCCTCCTCTACCCGATTGAACAATTCGC
The DNA here is from genome assembly GCF_037043375.1 of Chiloscyllium plagiosum. NCBI lineage: Eukaryota > Metazoa > Chordata > Chondrichthyes > Orectolobiformes > Hemiscylliidae > Chiloscyllium > Chiloscyllium plagiosum. The sequence continues at coordinate 47,666,530 of NW_028270147.1, read as the reverse complement.
CTTTAAATGGCACATTGTTTCCAAATAAAGGATTTGGAAGGTCTTGATTTGCCTGACCTTTGTGGTGAATGTGAAAAATTCTTTGTTTCAATCCTACTTGGAGTTCTCACATCCAGCTACCTGTAAAGACTCTATTCCATTCTCCCAGTTTTATCATCCTAGTGCTTCTGTTCTGACAATGCTAGCTTCTCTAAAGTGCTTTCAACACAAATTATTTTTAAATCAAGTGAAAAATGGGTATGAATTCATGGGACATGGACATCAATACTGAGGAAAGAGAGAGCTATTCTGATAATTCAGGTGGACCCTGTTCTATGCTGGGACCAGAGTCCTGGAGAACCAAACTAACTCGGGCTGTGGAAAGGGCTTTAACTCAATAGTTTTGGAGAGGGGGGTTTAGTTGCAAGGAACATCATGAAAAACTTTAAAGGGAGAGGTAGGTCTCAGAAGAGGTTAAAGTTTCCAGAACAAATAATATAAGAGTAGGAAAGGATCTGAAATCTAACTTCAGGCACAGCAGATAAGGGGCAAGTTATAAGAAGGGATGCAGTCAACGCAGGACTGGTGGTGTAGCATTTAAATGCATGCAATATATGAAACAAGGTAAATAAGTTTGTCGTGCAGATGAACGCTGGCAAGTATGATGTTGTGGCTGCAAGAGGATCACAGCTGGGGACTAAATATCCAAGGTCAGGGATTCTAATGACACATGGGCAGAGGGGGCAGGGTTGCCTTGCCAGTAAGAAATTAAGTTAAGTCGATAGCAAGAAGTCATTTAGAGTCAGGGGCAAAGAAAAAAAGACCCTGATGGGAGTTATGTATACAGTACCTTGTAATAGTCAGAATGTGAGGATGAAAATAAATCAGGACATTAAAAAAAGACATGTAAGAAAGGCACTATTACAATAATAATGGGGGACTTCAAAGTCCAAGTAGGCTGTGAAAATCGGGTTGGTAGCTGATTTCAAGAAAATGATTTTGTGGAATGTCTATGAGATGGCTTTTTGGAGCAGTTTGTGGTAGAACCCACCAGGGAACAGGCAATTCTGAACTTAGTGATGTGCAATAAGGTAGATTTGATTAGTAAGCTGAAGGTGAAGGAATCCCTCAGGGGCAATGATTATAATTTCATAGAATCCATCCTGCAGTTCAAGGGGGTGAAGACTGAATCAGATGCAATGGTATTACAATTGAGTAAAGGTAACTACAAAAACATGAGGAAGGAGCTGGTCAGAGTTGATTGGGAAAGGGAGCCTGGCAGGGAAGACAATGCAGTAGCAATGGTAAGAGTTTCTGGGGCTAATTCAGGAGGTACAGAAATTCATCCCAAGGAAAAAGAAACATACTAAGGGGAGGACGAGGCAACCATGGCTAATGAGGGAGGTCAGGGACACCACAAAAACAAAAGTAAAAGCATACAATGTAGTGAAGATTAGTGGGAAGCCAGAGGAATGGGAAGCCTTTAAAAAACAGCAGAGGATAAGTAAAAAAGCAATATGGGTTGGGGGGGAGAGAATGGAGATGAAGAAATAGGAGAGCTATGCAAAAGAAGAGTGCAAGACTTTTTTTTAGCTATTGGAAAGGTAAGAGAGAGGCAAGAGTGGAGATTGAACCATCTGAAAATGAGGCTGAAGTAGTAATCACGGGGAACAAAGAAATGGTGAAGGAACTGAATAGGTCCTTTGTACAGTTTTCACAATAGAATACACCAGCAGAAACCAAAATGTCAAGAGACTTAGAAGGAAAGAGGTGAATGCAGTGGCCATCACTAAGGAGCTGCTGGTGAAGCTAAAAGGTCTGAAGGTGACTAAATAACCAGGACCAAATGGACTACATCCCAGAGATCTGAAGGAGATAGGCGAGGAGATTGCAGGATGCACTGGTGGTGATCTTGCAGGAATGACTAGAGTCAGGGGTGTTCCAGAGGACTTGAAAATGACTAATGCAACACCTATTTAAGGAGGGAGGTAGGACACAGGAAACTATAGACTGGTTAGCCTGTCTTTGCTAAGATTTTAGAGTCCATTATTAAGGATGAAACTGCAGAGTACTTGGGAAGTGTGTGGTAAAATAGGGCAAAGTTAGCATAGTTTTGACAAGGGGAGGTCATAGAGATGTACAGCATAGAAACAGACCCTTCGGTCCAACCCGTCCATGCCGACCAGATATCCCAACCCAATCTAGTCCCACCTGCCAGCACCCGGCCCATATCCCTCCAAACCCTTCCTATTCATATACCCATCCTAATGTCTCTTAAATGTTGCAATTGTACCAGCCTCCACCACATCCTCTGGCAGGTCATTCCATACATGCACCACCCTCTGCCTGAAAAAAATTGCCCCTTCGGTCTCTTTTATATCTTTCCCCTCTCACCCTAGACCCTCTAGTTCTGGACTCCCCGATCCCAGGGAAAAGACTTTGCCTATTTACCCTATCCATGCTCAATTTTGTAAACCTCTATAAGGTCATACCTGACAAATTTGTTAGAATTCTTTGAAAAGTTATTGAGCAAGTTAGACAAAGGAGAGCCAGTGGACATGATCTATTTGGATTTCCAGAAGGCCTTTGACAAGATGCTGCATAGAACGCTGCGAAATAAGGTAAGAGCTCAAGTTGTTAGGGGTAATGTACTGGCCTGGATAAAGGATTGCCTGTCTACCAGGAGGCAGAGAATAGATGGCTGCCTGTGTCTAGTGGAGATATGCAGTTGGGACTATAATTATTCACATTATACATTAATGATTTGAGAGAAGGAATTAAGACATTGTTACTGAGTTTGTAGATGACACAAAAATAGTGAAGGGATGGGTTGTTTTGAGGAAGTGGCGAGGCTGCAGAGGACTTAGACATACTAGGTGAGTGAGCAAAGAAATTCCAGAAGAAATACAATATGGCAAACTGTGAGATTATGCATTATTTTCTCAACAGGGAAAGGCTTAAGAAATCTAAAATGCAAAGCACTTGGGAATCTGAGTTCAGGATTCTCTTAAAGTTAAATTGCAAGTTAATGATTAAGAAGACAAATGCAATGGTGGCATTCATTTCAAGCAGCCGAGAAGACAAGAACAGAGATGTACTGCTGAAGCTGCATAAGACTCTAGTTAGACGATATTTGGAATATCGAGAGGATTTTGGGCCCTGTATCTAACGATGGATGTGTTGGCGTTGAAGGGGGTCCAGAGGAGGTTTGTAAGAATGATCTTTGGGATGAAAGGCTTATTATTTGAGGAGCAGTTAAGGACGCTGGGTCTGTTATTCATGGAGTTTAGAAGAATGAGGGGGTGATCTGATTGAAGCTTCGAAAATATCAAGAGGCCTAAACAGGTGGAGAAAATGTTTTCACGAGTAGGAAAGACTGGGACCCAAGGGCACAGTCTCAGAGTGAAAGGATAACCCTTTATAACTGAGATGAGGAAGAATTTCTTCAGCCAGTGAATTGTTAATCTATAGAACTCACAGCAACTAACAGCTGTGAAGGCCATGTCATTGAGAGTATTTAAGGCAGAGATAGATAGACGATTGATTAATAAGGGGATCAAAAGTAATGGAGAGAAGGTAGGAGAGTGGAGTTGAGAAACATATCAGCCATGATCAAATGGTGAAGAAGAATCAATGGGCTAAATTACCTCCACTACCTTTTTTGCTGACTCCAGCATCAGGCCATCAAACACATCGTCCTCACTCAACCACTGTTGGCACTAAGTAGAGACCATTTCTTTCTCAACAGTCTTATCAATCCTCTGTAACTTCTATCATCTCATCCTAACATCCACATAAGCCAGTTTCCATTAAGTTGCCGATGTTTTTCCTTTATATGTTACCTCCCCACTGTTTAAGACCTTAAGCACATTTATAGGTGAAGAAATTTACTTCTTTCAACTAGATCTATTGCTTACAAATGCAGTCTCCTCCAAATATGGAAGGTCGAATGTGAATATGGTAACCACCTTACATTTCACTTCCACTCAGACCATAAACATTAAACCATGCTTCCAGTCACTGCCAATTTCAAAGCACCATCCTTCCCCCAGCTGCATGTGTCTTAGGCCTGCTGCAGTGTTCCAATGAAGCCCAATGAAAGCTGGTGAAAGAGCAATTCATTTTCCATTATGTACTCTACAGCCTTATGGATTGAACATTGGGTTCAGCAACCTAAGATCATGAACTCTGTCCTCCATTCCTTCCTTCTTGCCATAATATCAGAAATGAGGATGCTCGCTGATAACTGCACAAAGTTCAGTACAATTCACAACACCTCAGGTACTGACTGTTCATAGCTGCAAGACCAGTAAGACCAAGATGATATTCAGGTGTGTGTTGATAAATAGCACATAACAGTCACGCCACACAAGTGTGCCAATGACCATCCCCAACAAGAGAATATAACCATAATCATTTTGTAGATGGTAAACACTGCTGCCACTATGTGACAATGGTGAAGGGAGTGAATGTTGAAGGTGGTGGATAGGGTACCAATCAACAGTCCACTTTGTCATTAATGGCATTGAGTGTCATTGACTGAGAACCAGTTAACTCCTATCCCATTGAAGTTGGCTTTCCAGCTGGTCTGTTCTTATTCTAGACGGTTCTTTGCCCTGTTTCATCGTCAGCCTCAACTTTAAGGTACATCACTGTACTCTCAATATTCTCCCACAAACATCTGATTTACTCATTCCCAAAACTAGACTGAACAGTACTCTACCCTCCTAGTAAGCTGAAAATTTACTGCTGGTCAACACAAATCTTGACCCCACTCTAGGGACTCTTGCCTCTTTCTGCCCATTATGTTGTTACTATCCCAGTCTATGGTCAGATGATTGAATAAAGTTCCCCCACTATAATTCTTGCTTCCCTGTCATGTCCTTGAAATTTCTCTCCATCTTTCCAAAGAGTTATTTTCTTTCAAATGCATCCAAAAATATAAGTGCATTGAATTTATTCCTTCTCTCTAACCAAGCAGATTGTGACCTTGACACTCTCAAAGAATGAAAGCAATGTTCTCTTTAATAAAAAAAACCCTTTTTCTTCTTTACTAAAAGAACTTGTATCCAGGAATATTTAACATCCAGTCATGACCTGGTTTGAGGCAGGTCTGTGTTTTGATCACATCATCATATTTCCACAGGTCAATCTTTGCCTATAACTCACCAATCTTACTTACAAAGTCATGAGTTTTCAAAAACACTATCCAAAATTACAAGAACTTAAAATATACTGTACATTTTAATAACAAACTTACTGCAATCTAATTATCAGCCTTTTCTCCTTTGTCCCATCTCACCATTAAGTAACCCATACTGTCATGTTTGATGCAGGTAGCACAGTGGAAATCAAGCCCTCTTTTCATGACGTCTTTACAGAGTTAGAGATTTTGCAAGTGCATACAGAATTCCCTATTTACCTGCCTTTTTATATCGAGCTTGCCAGTAAGCACAGACTAAGTTTCTGTACTCTAAAAGAATGAGTATTTATTACAAATAAATGAACTGTAGCTTTAGGTAAACAAATATGAAACATCAACATATAACACTACTAGTTAAAGCTCTAATCCCCTGATAAAACTCCCTCTACATACGTATGCAGACAGACCAGAAAGAAACATTGTTATTATGCGTGGAGAGAAAACTGGGAAGGTAGTTCAAATGCCCCTATCAATACGGTTCACTGAGGTGACTCTTTTCACTTGCCAGGACTTGCTGTTTGGATTTTTCTCTTCTCTTGATACATTCACTTATCTGCAAGATGTACAGTCTAAGTCTTTCATAACTCTAAAGTCTCTGACTTATTGGTTAACAGCAGCTTACAGCAACTGGTGAGGGAAAATAAACTGTCTGCTTTCTTCAGGCTTTAGGTGCTTTTTTTACTGTTTGGAAAAGGGAGCACTATCCTTTCTGGTAATGCGATGGTTTCTGCTTATCTTGTTCACATGCGCAAGCTATCCAGTTGCCAAGGAGTCAATCACATTGCTGTTGGCAGGCAGAAGGCTTTTTAAAAATATTTTTATTTAAAACTTTTTCAAAAAATTAACTTAAATTAAATTACATCACATTACTTTATTTCACTCACCGCACCTCCACTGAAGCTCTCATCCCTGGGAGCACCCATCATTGGTCCTGTATCTCCCCAGCTTTCCCCCTCACAGGGTCCCATGAGCCACCCAATCCGACTCCCATGGCTATACCATGGCCCTGGTTAATATTGCCGATAAGTCCACGTCTACATAATTTAGAAAGGGCCATCATGTCTTGTAAACCCGCTCTGTTTTGTGGTGCACCGTAAGGTAATCTTGAGGGAGATGCTCCATCGCGAGCCTGCACCATCCCTTAAGACCTGGGAATTTTTCCGATGCCCAATACATTAGAATGTTCTTCCTCGCACAATGCGTAAGCATGTTACACAGCCTCTTCCCGTGTTCCCCAGAGAGGGCAAGTTTGGCAACCCCAGAAGAAGAAATACTAGATCCATCTTGACTTCAATTCCCAGGATTTCCTTCAGCTCCCTCACTATGGCACTCCAGTATCTCAGATCTTGTAACATGACCAAATATAGTGCGTAAAAATGCCTCTACTAATTTGACATTTGGGACATCCTGGAGATGCTCCTCTCTTGAACCTCGCTCGCCCCTTTGGCGCCATATGAGCCCTGTGAAAAATCTTCAATTGCATGGCCTGCGCTTTGTTACATATATGGGAAAATGTCAAGAAAACCTCAATATCTTCCCATATTTCCAAAGAAATATCCTCTCCTAGTTTCCAATTCCAAGTCCCACAAAGTCTTTCCACATCTCCTAAGGCACGCCCTTTCTGTAAATAATACAGTACAAACCAAAAGAGCACCCGTACACTGGAGCACTCTTTTCTCCATGTCTGACTTGTTCCTGGCTCAGCGTTACATGGCCCTCCTCTTATCTGAAAGTACCAGAAAAGGTCCCTATTCGACAATCCATATTTCTGACTTAGTTGACTAAACGACATCAAGACCTCCCCATCAAATAAGTCTCCCAAACAAGAGATTCCCTTAGGCCAGAGTCGACTGCCCCAGGTTTAAATCCTGGGCTCCTGCCATCAGGGTAAACGGCGAGGTCTTAATCCAATTGCCCTCGTCTTGCCTCATTATCCTCAAAGCTTTCTCCGTATTCTTACCCTGCTCGGCCACGGATTTCATCTTATCCATGAATAATAGATTAACTAGGGGACATCTCGACTGCGAGACTTCAACCCGAATCCCCCTGTACCCAGTCACCCACATATGCTAACAGGGTGCTTATTTGATATCTCTTCAAGTCTGGAAAGTCCACAACACAAACCCCATCCCCCCCAGTACAATTTTTGTATCAATCAGGGTACGGATTTCTCCGGATTGGCCAAGAACAAAAGGACATCGTCAGCATATAGAATGATCTTATGCTCTCCCGTTCCCATCCTTCGAGCCACTATTTAAGGGTCCCTCCTGATAGCCTCAGCTAACTGCTCAATTAACAAGGTAAATAACTTTGTTGGTTCGCTCTCCCAATACTAAAATTATATGACTTATACAACACCACCAATCACCTAGCAAAGGCTCCCCCCAGACCAAAGTATTCTAGGATCCCAAACAGGCATGGCCATTCTACCCGGTCAAACATCTTTTCCTCATCTAAGGAGACCACCAAACCTAGGATCAATCTTTGCTGGCATACTTGCAGTATGTTCAGTACCCTCCTGATACTGTTGGAAGAGTTACAGCCCTGGATAAAACCCATCTGACCTTCTTTTATACTATCGGGCAATACCTTTTCCAACATCAGGGCCAGCACCTTTGACAGAATTTTAACATCCACATCCAACAACGAAATTGGTCTGTATTAAGCACATTCTTTGGGGTCTTTCCCCTTCTTTAAAATGAGTGTGATATTAGTCTCCCCAAGAGAGGGCAGAAGACAATCCTGAGTATATGAATGACTCCACATCCCCAAAAATGGCTCCGCAATACATTTATGAATTCCTTCTAAAACTCACTTAAGAATCCATCTGGCCCCAGTGCTTTGCCACCCTGAAGATGCTTTACTGCTTCGTGCATCTCTTGTATCGTCATTGGCGCATTTAACAGGGAGGCCTGTTCTGCATTCATACCGGGGAGGTCCAGGTTCTCAAAAAAGGTCTGCATTCTCGCTGCACTGTTTTCGCCGCCCTCCAGTCAGTATAACTCTACAAATATTCCTGAAATCTACCACTGATCTTCTTCAACCCACGAGTAACTGTGCCAGCCCTCTCTCTGATAGACATAATGGATTGCAAAGCATTTTCTTTCTAACCAGATATGCCAGATATCTACCTGGCTTAGCTCCAAATTCAAATAAATCCCAAACCCCCATCCCAGATCTCCCCGCTTGCCCAGAGGGGGCAATCCTCCCAATCCTTACAACTATCCTGGCTCCTTCCAGTTGAGGCCATGCCCCAGTCCCAGGCAATTCAAAGACAAAGAGAACATGTTATTTACATTCCTGAGAGTTAACAATGGACGCCCACTCACCCATTTCCACACCTCTTCTCCATACATCTGCGCCCCAGATATAGCCACCCCCAATCCAGAAAATGACAGCAATAAAACCCCCAGATTTTAACCAATCAGTCAAAATGTTAAATAAATCAGGTTTTACACAAAGGCAGGACAGAATCTCCAAGACTGATAACCATAAAAAGGAGAGAAAAAAAAAGGAGGGTGGTTGCAGAGAAAGTAAAGAAAAACTGTACCATTGTTCATAACATTGCCCCTTTCTCACCCCATCCCCGACCAGAGTCCTTTATTTCAAAAAGTTTACAAAGTCCCTTGCCTTTCTGCCGAAGCAAAATTATAGACCGTTCCTCTGTAAGCAAAATGCAACAACGCCAGGTCTCTCGAGGAATACTGAAGGTTCCTTAATTTCCCCTTGACTTCATCAAATGCCTTTCTCTTCTTAATTATGGCTCCAAAGAAGTCTTAACAGAACATTACTTTTGAGTCTTTAAAGCCTGTGGATCTCTTCCCACTACTATTACTATTTCAATCATTAACTGTTTTTCTTTATAGTGCTGCAGTCACACTAGGATCGGGTGGGAGCGTGGGTCCAACCTGGACCTGCGCATTGCGATCTGGCGGGCCCGCTCACCTAGCCTGACTATCTCCAGCCCCAGGAGCTTCGGAAGCCACTTCTCCAAGAATCCAACGAGGCCCTCGATCCTCCTCATGCTCCGAGAGATCCAAGAGCTGTAAGTTCCTTTCTACTTTTACTTTCCAGGTCATCCACTTTTTCTTGAAGGACCCAAACTTGGTTTTCCAGCATTCAAATTCTCCACCACGGTCTCCAACGCTGTGGTCCTTCGCTCGACTGTTTCCACTGATCGGTCCAGTGTTTGGATCTCCTGCTGATGCTTCTTCAGCACGGTAGATAACGGCTCCAGCGCTGCCTCAATCTTTTGTCAGAATTTAGCAAAATCCTAGAATAAATACTGCTACCCCATTAAATCCAATGGGGCTGCACTGGGAGTTTAAGCAATGGTTGCGGGCACGCCAGACATCGGAGGGGAGTGCCCTGCCTTCTGTACTCTTTTTGCCTCCTTTCTTTTATTTGCATTCATCCTGATCTTAAAGCTGTCAAATCACAGTTTTAAAAGCTCTCGATGTTCATCAACTCTATATTATCAATTTTTTTCTCAGGGGTGGTCAACGAGGAGGGGATAAAGGTCCACCTTGCCCGGGTTATGGCATCGAGCCCAGCACAGCAGACCTCTCAGAATGCCGCCATCTTGGATCTCCCGGCAGAAAGCTTTTGATATCAACAACTAGTCAGCATCACCCCACAGACCAGACCAATCAACTATTTATTGTCAGCCAAATCTCATTTTGTACACATTTCCTAGCTCCAGTTCATTTGCAACTACACTTCGCCCATGGTTGAGCAGCACATACAGTATGTACTGGTAACTTCGTCCTAAAAATGCAGCAATACCTTACACAATCCTTAGTTGTCAAAACAGTCATTTTCCCACTTTAGTTCACAATGAAAATTACAAAACAAAAGATTTGGTCTTTAAAATATCAGCTTTCTTGGTTGGTATATTGTTTTACTACCAATCACATGTCACATTCAGGTGTAAAATCCAATTTATTAAGTCTTTAAAAGTCTTTTAAAGTTTTCTTCTCAAAGAGAAATTGTATATTGCTAGAGATTGCAAAGACTTTACACATTTGCCCATACTTAAAAGCTGGCATAATTAATTCAATCTGTGTAACTTGTTCACATTTACACTACAATGCAAATTGCTGATAATCCCTGCTATTCTGGAATTTTATTTGGTGTTTGTCGTAAATCCAGATCAAAGTCGGTCACAAATCTTCTCACATGACTTCAGACATATCTTTTTGTTCTTCTGCAGAATCTCACAGTACATGGTCAACATAATAACTGCTCAATACAACCCATAAAATAATTTGTTCTTGCATATCTAAGTTTTCTCTTGCCCTGAGCTGTCAGAGGAAGTGGTGGAGGCTGGTACAATTGCAACATTTAAAAGGCATTTGGATGGGTATATGAATAGGAAAGGTTTGGAGGGATATGGGCCAGGTGCTAGCAGATGGGACTAGATTGAGTTGGGATATCTGGTCGGCATGGACGGGTTGAAACGAAGGGTCTGTTTCTATGCTATATATCTCTATGACTCTGATTTCTGTGTAATAAGTTTCAGCCAGCCAAATAGCTGAATGAGGAAGGATTCCGGCCCGAAACGTCGATTTTCCAGCTCCTCGGATGCTGCCTAACCTGCTGTGCTTTTCCAGCAACACACTCTCGACTCAGATCTCCAGCATCTGCAGACCTCACTTTCTCCAAATAGCTGAATGATCCTTCTGTTTAAATGCAGAATTAACAATCAACTTCAGGACACATCACTAATCAGCCAAAATCATCCTGATAATCTGCTAACTGGCTAGAAGAGTATTTTCAACTCTTTTATTCCCCCATCCTAATGCTTAGGAATTGGGCAATAGGTTTCAATAGTAGATTTGGATTGGCTCAGGCTTGGAGGGCCGAAGGGTCTGTTCCTGGGCTGTAAATTTTCTTTGTTCTCATTCAGAACAAATGTTGTTCAACTACTCTTTTGCAAGAGTGCCAGCTTCTTCATTCTGAAGTTTTAATTCACTTACCAGAATCAAAAATTGTCCTTGTAGTTCCTCAGCAGTCATACAAAGTTGTTTAGGTTTAAAATAACAAAATCATTTGTTTCTCTATTAGCCTAAAGTACTACTGCTGTGGTCTGCTCTGACACTTATGCCTTGGGAAGTGGTACCACAAATTTAATTCAGATCACTTCAATTCACTTCCAGTTGTTTTTAACTCTGTCATTAACCTGATGTTTCACTGTCTTTTGCACCTCAGAAATCAGGATTTTGTTTAAAAACCTCTCAGGTCAAACCACTGATCTTTACAATGGATTAAAGTCTATTGAGCTTGACCTTTATCTTCAATAACTTCATTGGATTTTGTGGAATGTCTGGAAGTCAAACATGGTTTCCAGATAGATTATCTCCTAAAATAAAGTCAACATCATTAATTCTGACATCACTCCTGCCACAGGGTATATTCAGACTACACAAGGGAACAGGTAAACAATTCCCAGTGACCAGTATCAATATACTATTAATTAGCAAGTATTTCCAAAATAGAAATAGAATCTTATACTAATAATGAGAAATTAAGCCAACTCGAGAATCATAGAATCCCTACTGTGTGAAAGCAAGCCAGTCAGGCCATTGAGTCCGCACTGACCTGCCAAAGAGCATCCCACCCAGACCCACACCCCCGACCCATCCCTGTAACCCTGCATTTCCCACGGCTAATCCGCCTAGCCTGAACTTCCCTGGACACTCTGGGCAGTTTAGCATGGCCAATCCACCGAACCTGCACCCTTTGGACTATGAGAGGAAACCCACACAGACATGGAAAGAATGTAAGTTCCACAGTTAACCCTGCACCTTTTCTTATTCTTCCATGGGCTAATTGCCCTTGAACTAATTAGCTCCTGGGCCATTTCAAAGAGCAGTTAAGAGTCAATTATATTGCTGTGTGCCTGCAGTCATGCAACTAGAGTAAGTAAGGTCAGCAGATGCATTTCCTTAAAAGACATCGATAAGCCAGATAGGATTTTATAACAATTGACAATGCTTACATGGCCATTAACCTGGCTTCATTTTCAATTATAGATTTTAATTTAAATTTTAACATGATAGTATTCAACCCCATGTTTCATAATTATTAACCTGAAACTCTTGATTAGGAGTCCAGTGACATTACCACTAAGCCACGACCTCCCTCCTCTTTAAGGATAATGACCTTTTTTGGTCTCCAACACCTCATATGTTCTATTTGCCACACACTGTAAATACATTGAAGTGAGTTAAGGTAGAACTTGCCATTGGCCCAGAGGATACTGGCTGCTCTCAGAGATGAGAACAGTTTAACACAAGCGTCATGATGCCTCAGATAAAGAATGAGGTTAAAGCAGTACATGACCTTAAATTAATCCTTCGTGTGACCTCAGTTGGCACATGAATTAAACGTCGGCTGTCGGCATCACTATACCACAGTAGTAGTAGTTTGTCAGATTTCACTCACTGGTACAATTACAAATGTCACCAGCTTAGTTTCTAATTCTTATCAATTTGTTTTTCCATGCACTGTCTTGATGCAAAAGTAGCATATTGGTTCTCTTGAACAATGCATATCTCCCACATTATGTTTTTAACCACTCTGAAAACATCTGTCACTTCATTTCAGCTTCTCCCCTCACAGCGATTACTATTCTGTTCACTATCTCCCCAGTTTTCTATTTGCCAAGGTTTACTGCCAGTTGTGTTTTTGGGGCAGATTGTAACCATCAGCCAAAACAGCAACCTCTCTGAACTTAGAAGCCTTACAGACTTCCAGATGGTAGACAGGGATCACTGCTTTTAAAGTGACTCTGTCTGATTAACTTGAACTTGTCCAAATTCCCTGCTATAACATTTTTTACAACAGGTAACAGTTTCCCTCTGATATTAAGCTAACCAGCCTGTCATTTCGCACTTTTTGCATACCAGCGTTTTTGAAAAAAGGCATTGCATTCACTGTTTTCGTATATAATGGAATCTCCCTAACCGAGGGGATTTTGGAAAATTTAAACACATGCATCAACTATTTCACCAACCACTATATTTTTTTAAGAAAAGCCCTAGGATGAAGTCCATCAGGACCTAAGATCTTGCAGCCCATAGCTACAACAATTTGTCCAGTGCCACTTCCCTGGTGATTGCAATTTTCTTACAATTTTTTGGTCTGCCTTCCATTTCCAGATTTACAGCTGTAACTAGGATGTTACTTGCATTCTCTATAGTAAAGATTGACATAAAATACCTGTTATCATCCTATTACAAAAGATAATTATTATTACAAACCATTTGCAAAGGTCCAGCATCTAAACATTGTAAGCTTCCACTTTAGCTGCCTTGAGACAGCGTTGCGCAATGCCTCAATGAAAATCTCATCCAAAACACCATCATCATCTCTTTATTGAAGAGTTTGTGCTTGTTAGAACATTGAAAAAAAATGTTGTATAATTATTTATTTTTTCAAAAAATCTCCACCTCAATTATTAATTGAAGACTGGTTAAGACATTTTCTACTTGATTATCAGTGTATTCCTAATATTAGAATCTGCACCAGGCTCTCTACCCTCAGAAAACAATGCAAGTCTTTGGTGCATTAACACAATGTCATAATAATCAACATTTCATTCAAGACTAAATAATAATAGCTAAGTATAAATATCGTAATAACCACTACAATCTGAAATTTTGTCAGCCTTTAACTGAACATTAACCTCTTTTCAGAAGCTGTGCATTTCTTAATGAGAACAAATGAATTGTTGAAGTCATATAGAATTCTCAGTGTTTGATCTTGAAGTTTATGTAATCAATTTTACTAATTCATAGATGATGTCTGATTAATTACAAAATTTACAAGTGACAATATAATATCTGACAAAATAAATTGTTCATTTCAGAGACCTGATACACTAATTTTAAAATCATTTTAGACAAGGTAATCTTACACCATAGCTGTAGACCTCGTTTCCAATTAGATTCAATGGTCTGAATTTCTGAAATGTTCTCCTGCACAACCACCAAAACTTTGCCAGAAGACCTACGGAAACCCTGGAAAAACAGCATAAACAGTCAAAATGAAGACTTTCCTGGGTTTCCATGGCTCTTACACCAGCACTCTGACAGACAAATAGGAGATCTCCATGAAAATACACACTCAAAGATTTCTAAATACAAGATCTGCTTTGCTTTCTAACCCTTGTTAATTACCAAGTATTGGATTTGTTATTATTCATAACAGGTTATCCAATGGAAATTTACAAAAATGTTCTTGATTGGTTGTGGCACTCCCACTTCAGTCAACTACAGAGCAGAAAAATACAGTCAAATAAATCAATGCTGAAGGAAAGTTATCAGATGCTGTATTTACAGAAAAATATGGAAGAAAGTAATTTGATAGCTTACCCAGACTGACTTGTGGCTGGCCCTTCTGATCCTGGTTGGACTATGTCAGGTGTGAGAACGTAAAGGCTATTATTCTTAGGCAAGTGAAGAGACCTCAGAATAGTCTGCAGATGAGAAGTGATCAAATTAAAACTCAAGGATTTAAAACAGATCAAACTCAGTAAAAATAAGGTAATTCAAAAAGTAACAAACACCATGCTAACAATCGAGAAATCTAAATCCTTAAATTAAACAGTGCCCAAATGTCTGATCACCACAGTCCTCACATCAACTTGATAACAAGATCAAATCTCACAGGGTATGAATCCTCAGTACAGTGCATGCTTACTCCCCAAAGCCTATCCACTATCTACAAGGAAGAAGTCAGGAGTGAGATGAAATATTTTCCACTTGCCTGGCTGAATTCAGTTTGAATAATACTCACAAAGCTCAGCGCTATCCAAGACAAAGCAGCTCACTTGATTAGCATTTCATCCACCAACAATGTACAGTGACATTAGCATGTTACATCTACAAGACGCACTGCAGCAATGCCCTTGGCTCTTTTCACAGCACTTCCAAGCCTGTGACCTCTACTACCTGGAAGATCAAAGGCAGCAGAAACGATGGAAATACCAGCGCCTGCAGTGTCCCCTCCAATCGACTCACCATCGTGATTTGCAACTATATTGCGTTACTTCACTGTCATAAGGTCAAAATCCTGGAACCTCCTTTCTAACAGCTACGCAGAAAGGGTAGCACTCCACCTTCTCCAGGACAATTCAAAATAAACAGTAAACATTGGACTAGCCTGAGATGTCTTGCGAATGCATAAATACAAAAGTGCTGCTCTCCTACAGCTCATCATCACTGCTATTAGTTCTTCAACGAAGGACATAACATCCCTATGTGAATTTACTTCAAGTACATGAAGACAATTACATAAATGTATTGCACAGGGACTGCTACCAAGGATGATCCTGTAGTCACATGATACAATGATAAGAGAATTGAGTAATTATAAAATATCAATTTCCAATTAGTCTACAATATCTACAACAGATCCAGTAATGATACAAGGAAAAGTACAATAATGGAGAGCTTTAAAAAATATAGAAAACTTTAAAGCCATTTCAAAAGCAGTCCATACAATAAGATAAAATTAGAAATAAACCTAGCTGCACAAGGACAGAAACAAGAATCTAATATCCAAGTTGTCTTATTATTATTTTACCTTTGTAAAAACACAATTTAGCATCTGCTTAGAAAACAAAATTGCTGTCACAACCACATTAGCAAAGCAAACACCTAGTAGTGCACAGATCTTGCTCAATTTAATAAACTGCAAATGTTGGCAAATTCTATATAGCACTGCAATACGTGATGGAGCTCGTTGGATAAATAAATGAATGAATAGATTAACTTTATACCATTTACTTCATCTTTCTGCTGTTCGGATGACATTTCAATATTAGGTTGGCTATTAAGTTGATGAGTTATCAAGGGGAGTTGATGGCCAAGTGGTATTATCGCTGGACTGTTAATCCAGAGATTCAGATAGCGTTCTGGGTACCCAGGTTCAAATCCCACCATGGCAGATAGTGGAATTTGAATTCAGTAAATATCTGGAATAAAGAATCTAATGACTGCTTTATATCCACTGCCAATTGTCTGCAAAACCCATCTGGTTCACTAATGTCCTTTAGGGAAATCTGCCATCCTTACCTGGTCTACTTACTTGCCATTCCAGATGCACTGCAATGTGGCTGACTCTCAACTTCCCTATGGGCAATTAGGAATGGGCAATAAGTGCTGCCTAGCCAGCAATGCCCTCATCCCATGAACAAATGAGAGGAGCTGGAGAAGCATCAAAAAAGCATCAAAGGAAAGAAGGATGGAAACTGCAGAGACACAGGTCATTACCTTTTAATCCTAGAGGCCTAGAGATTTGGCCCTTGTTCAATAAAGGACATATGATTAAGGTTTTGGAGAAGATTTGTGGCTCAGGTTATGGATCCGATTGTCTGACTGCTTGCTGAGCTGGTGGGCTTGTTTTCAGACATTTCATCTGATGATGCTAGGTAATATCATCAGTGAGTCTCCAGTGAAGCTTTGGTGTACTGTCCTTCTTGCTATTTGTGTGTCTTGGTTTGCTGTGATAGGTGGTATCATTTCCGGTGGTTCTGTTTTTGAGAAGTTGGTAAATGAGGTCCAGAACTATATATTTGTTAATGGAGTTCTGATTAAAATATCGGGCCTCTCAAACCTCCACCCATGTCTTTGTTTGGCCTGTCCCAAGATGGATGCATTGTCCATGTCGAACTGGTGTCCTTTTTCATCTGTACGTATGGGATACTTGTCATGTCAGTCATGTCTTTTGGTGACCAGTCTCTCAGTCAACTGGGACCCATTATAGAAAGGCAGCAAAAATGTATGGTCAAATCATGCATGAGCAATTTGTACTTTTTGATGATCCAACAAAGAATGTTGGTAAAGACAGTGTAGTTAATGTGGCATATATTAATCTTCATCTGAAAATATGCTACATAACAAGCTTGTCAGCAAAGTTAGAACGCATGGAATAATAGGGACAAGAAGCAGCATAAACAAAAACAAAATGGGTTGAGAGAGAGGGAACAATGATAATTTTTTGGATTGGAGACAAGTACATGGTCTTGAAATGCATTAATGAGCAGAGGTCACAGCCCTAAAATGACAATGCTTGGAAGTATTGTGAACTGTGAGGATAGCAACAAAATTCAATATCGTAGAGACACGCAGAGTCAATGTGCCCGAAAAATTAAAGCTAATGTAGAGAAGTATAAAATGATTAATTATGGTAGGGAATGGCCAGCAAGGTTAAGATTAAGTAGTTGCTATTATCTCAGCTGATATTACTACTGGTCAAGTCTGATCCCAGTCTGAAATTTGGTTTGATAGATTTTTGTTTAGGTTTTAATTAGTCGGTCTTTCACTGAAACACAGATTCACTGCACCAGATGCGATTTTAACAATAAAACAGAAATTCACAACACAAAAACTAACAAAAACAAAAAAAAATATTTACCTATAACACAAGTTTAAAGATTTTGAAAAATATGGTAAAATACAATCCCACTAATCACAACAGAACTCCTTTACAATGTTCACACTTGAAAGAATTCCATTCTTTATCACATACACAGGGCTTAGTTTAAATTTATTTTAATAGTGGCTTCAATTCCCAATGTTGATAATCTAATAGCTTTTTCCTCGAATCTTCAGACTTCTTCAGCTTCAAATCATTCCCAACGACATAAAAAAAACTACTGGCCTGGAACTTGCAAACTAAACTACTTCCACAGAGCTAACCAAATTTTAAACCAATTCCTTTTCATGTGGTCCAACGTTTTTGCATATCGATCTTCTACGAAACTGCCCAATTCAAAAAGGTCTTCCTTAACGTGGGGGAGACATGGGGGACTCACCCCCATCCAAAAAAAAATCAATCTCTGACCTTCTAAACTGAAAGCCTGATGCACAACTCTTTATTTGCTTGTAAAAGCTCTCACAACATAAACAAATTACTTACAAACTCCAAGAATTCTCTCTTCCAATTTTTTTTTTAAAAAAGAATTCACCATGGCGGCAGAAAAACGTACATGATCACAACTCTTTCAGACACACAGATCAAAACCACAAGCCCCTGGTTCAAACTCTAAATTAAATATTAAAATTAGATACATCACAAACCTTACATCACAAAGTAGTTGTAAAAGGGATGCAGGAATAGAGGAACTGAGGGTATAAATCCGTGCAGGTGGCAGGACAGGTTGAAAAGGCAGTTAATAAAGCATGCAAGGTGGTGAGCTATATTGAGTGTACAAAATGAAGTTATGATAATGCTAACACACTGGTTTGGCCTCAATGAGGGTTGTGTGTTCAAATCTGGTCACCACCCTTCAAAAAGGTTATGATGGCATTAGAGAGGGTTCCAGATTGATCGGAGAAGAAGGGGATCTCCTCCTTGCACTCCTTTGATAGCAAAAGCATCCTTCCTCAGGTAAAGAATCCAAAACTGCACACAATATTCCAGGTGTGGCCTCAACTTTTATGCACGGTTTAAGGCACAAAACGACGTGGCATTGAGGAGGTCCACATCCCCTCCCAATGACCAGGTGCTGTGTCTTGCCATGGCAGAAATGAGGAAAACCCTGTGCAAAGTCAACCCACGTAAGGCTGCTGGACCAGATAACATCCCTGGCAGAGTGCTCAGAGGATGCCCTGATGTACGGTAGATGTTATCACAGACATCTTCAACATCTCCTTGAGCTGTGCCATAGTTCCAATGTGCTTCCAGGCCATGAACATTGTGCCAAAGTAGTCTTCAGCGTCCTGTCTTAATGACTACCACCCTGTGGCACTTACACCCATTGTCATGTAGTGCTTTGAAAGGCTCGTCATGAGGAAAATTAAGACACTGCTGCCCCCCATCAATGGATACCCTGCAGTTCGCATATCAAGACGACTGCTCAACAGATGTCATTTGCACCATCTGCCCCTCACCCACCTGGAGAAGAAGGACCACTGAGTTCACAGATTTCAGTTCAGCATTTAACACTATCAGTCCTCAGCGCCTGATTGGAAAGCTGAGTCTGTCGGGCATGAATACCTCCCCCTAAGTGGATCCTGGACTTCCTGACAGTCCAGATCGAGAACAGCATCTCCAAAACCATCACAGCGAGCAGAGGGCCGCCCAGGGCTGTGTGCTCAGTACACTGCTGTTCAGCCTGCTGACACACAACTGTGCAGCGATGCACAGGTCAAATCACATCATCAAGTTCACTGATGGTACAACTGTAGTGGGTCTCATCCACAGGAACAATGAGTCGGCATACAGAGAGGAGGTGCAGCAGCTAATGGACTGGTACAGAGCCAACAATCTGTCTCTGAATGTGAGCAAGATGAAAGAGTTAAAAATCACACAACACCAGGTTATAGTCCAACAGGTTTAATTGGAAGCACACTAGCTTTCGGAGCGACGCTCCTTCATCAGGTGATTGATTCAAGATGAAAGAGATGATTGTTGATTTCAGGAGGCACAGAGCGACCAATCTTCGCTGAACATCGACGGCTCCCCCATGGAAATCATGAAGAGCACAAATTTCTTGATGTACACCTGGCGGAGAATCTCACATGGACCCTCAACACAAGCTCCATAGCAAAGAAAACCCAGCAGTGTCTCTACTTTGTGCAGGCTGAGGAAAGCCCACCACCCACCCCCATCTTCACCACATTCTACAGGGGGTTCATTGAGAATACCCTGAGTTCCTGCATCACTGCCTCGTTTGGGAATCGCATCACCTTGGATCGTAAGACCGACAATGTATGGTGAGGACAACTGAGAAGATCATCAGGGACTCTCTTCCCTTCATTACAGATATTTACTCCGCCTGGAAAGGATTCTGAGAGATAGGATTCACTATTATTTTGCAAAACAGAGTTTGATTAAAGATAGTCAGCATGGCTTTGTGAGGGGCAGGTCATGCCTCACGAGCCTTATTGAGTTCTTTGAGAATGTGACGAGACAAGTTGATTAAGATCGAGCAGTGGATGTAGTGTAAATAGATTTCAGTAAGGCATTCCCCATAGTAGGCTCAATCAGGAAGTTAGGAGGTATGAGATATAGGGAAATTTGGCTGTCTGGGTACAGAATTGGCTGGCCAAAAGAAGACGAGTGGTAGTGAATGGAAAGTATTCCGCCTGGAGGTCTGTGACCAGTGGAGTCCCACAGGGATGTGTTCTTGGGCCTCAGCTCTTTGTAATTTTTATAAATGACTTGGATGACAAAGTGGAAGGGTGGACTAGTAAGTTTGCCGATGACACAAAGGTTGGTGGTGTTGTAGACACAGTGTCGAGGGCTGTTGCAGGCTACAACAAGACATTGACAGGAAGCAGAACTGGTCTGAGAAGTAGCAAATGGAATTCAACCTGGATAACTGTGAAGTGATTCCTATTGGAAGATCAAATTTGAATGCTGAATACAGGGTTAAAAACAGGATTCGTGGCAGTGTGGAGGAACAGTGGGATCTTGGGGTCCACATACATAGATCCTTCAAAGTTGCCACCGAAGTTGATAGGGCTGTTAAGAAGGCTTACAGTGCTTTGGCTTTCATTAACAAGGGGATTCAATTTAAGAGTAGTGAGGTTTTGCTGCAGCTCTATAGACCACACTTGGAATATTGTGTCCAGTTCTGGTCACCTCATTATAGGAAGGATGTAGAAGTTTTAGAGAGGGTGCAGAGGAGATTTACCAAGATGCTGCCTGAATTTGAGGGCTTGTCTTATGAAGAGAGATTGAATGAGCAAGGGCTTTTCACACTGAAGAGAAGGAAGAAAGAGAGGTGACTTGATAGAGGTGTACAAGGTAATGTGAGGTGCCCTATGAGGAGATAGCCAGAGACTTTTCCCCCAGGTCTGTCACGGGAGGTATAGGGGAAATGTCAGAGATAGGTTCTTTACGCAGAGAATGGCAGGTGCGTGGAATGCACCGCCAGCTGTGGTAGTACAGCCAGAGATATGAGGGACATTTGAGTGACTGCTGGACAAGCACATGGATGGCAGTAAATTGAGGGGTGTGCAGGTCAGGTTGATCTTAGATTAAGGTAAATGCTCAGCACAACATCGTGGGCCGAAGGGCCTGTACTGTGCTGTGCTATTCTATGTTCTATAACTGTTTTCTTTAAATGGCTCTGTGGTACCCTACTAATCACTGCCTGTCATTCAGAAAAAGACCCATTTATTCCTATTCTTTGGTTCACAGACAGGAAACAATTTTCCATCCATCTCAGTACACTACCCCTAATCCAATGAGATTTAACTTAAACGTTCATCTCTTTTGTGGGAATTGTCAAGAGCCTTTTGAAAGTCCAATTAAACCATGTCCTTGGCTCCTCTGATCAACTCGACGAGTTACATCCTCAAAGAATAAATTTATCAAGCATGATCTGCTTTTTGTAAATCCATGCTGGATCCTGCCACTGTTTTCCAAGTAAAATCCTTGATAATGAACTCTCGTATCTTCCCCATTATCAATGTCAGGCTCACTGGTCTACAATTTCTTGTTTTCTCTATCTCCCTTTTTAATAGTGAAGTTACTTCAGCTATCCTCAAGCAGTTGAAAGAGTGGCTGGAGAGATTGTGTAGTAAAGTGGATTGAGATTCTTGAGGCCTTGGGGCAGATTCTGGGGAAGGTGGAGTTTTACAAGCCAGATAGTTGCTGCCCAACAGGGAAGTGACCAATATCCTCAGGGGTGTTCACATACCATGAGGGAGTGTTTAAAATAGAACAGCAGGGGGAGGAAACCTGATGGATGAGAACAAAAGTGAGGAAAAATAAGATGGAAATGGAAATTAGAAAATTAGAAAGCAGGAAAACAAAAATGAGTAGCCTAACAGCAAATAATTCAACATTATCTCCATGTTCTTGTACTTGTGCCCCTATTAATAAAGACAAGAATATTGTATGCTATATTCACTGCTCTCTCTCCTGTTCTGCCCCTTGCAATGATCTGTGCGTACATACACTCACATCCCTCTGCTCCTGCACTCCACTCCATCCTTAGAATTATACCCCATCTTACACTGTCTTTCAACATTCTTCCGACCAAAATGCACCATTTCACACTTCTCTGCATTAAAATATTTGCCCACTTCAACATTGGAATTTTATCCAGAAGGGCATAGACAAACATTCTCTATCTTCTGGCAGAATAAATTCCTTCACATCTCAATTTTGAATGAAAGTCCCATTCTTCTCTAACTGTGTCCCCTAGCTCAAGACTCCCTCATTAGTGGAGACATCTTGACAACAGGAATTAGCCGAGTGAGTAGCCTCTTGAAATGCCCCCAGTGCTAGCATATCCATTTTTAAAATACCAAAAACTAAACTGTACGCAATACTCCGTATATGGCCTCTCCAACATCCTGCAGATTTGGGACAAGACTTTCCAGTTTTAAATTCCAACCCACTCGCAAGACCAAAATTCTATTTACCTTCTTAATGACTTGCTGCACCTACATGTTACCCTTTTGTATTTTATGCATAAATGGACCTAGATCACACTGTACTACAATTGGTTGCCACCTCGCTCTATTTAAATAACAATCTGCCGACCAAAGTACACGACCTCATACTTTGTGACATGAAATTCCATCTGAGACTTTTTTGCGCACTCAGTCAACCGATTTATATCCCCTTGTAGATTCATTGCGTCCTCATCACAGCATGCCCTTCCACTTATTTTTGTACCATCAGCACATTTGGATACTTTACACTCTCCTCTCTCTCTTCCAAGTCATTAACATGGATAGAAATAATTGAGGTTCTTGGACTAATCCTTGAGGAATTCTCCTAGTTATGTCTTTGCCACCTGAATAAAACCTATTAATCCCAACTTTATGAACCTATCCTCATCCATGCTAATGGATTAACCTTAATATTGTCCGTCTGATGTGGCACCTTGTCAAAGTCAAAGGTCTTCTTGAAGACCAAATACATTACATCTATCACTTCTTTATTGACTCAACTGGTTAGATCCTCAAAGAACTCAAGTAAATTTTGTCAAACATAACTTTGCTTTCACAAAACCACACTGACACTGTTTGATTGTGTTAAGCTTTTCTAAATTTGCAAGTATTTCTTCCTTAATTACATTTTCTAGTTTTTCCCCAATAACAAATTTTAGGTTAATTGACCTATAGTTTCTTGCTTTATTTCACCTGGTCTTCTTGAACACAGTGGTCATGTTAACCTTTTTCCTAGAACTATCTCAGAATCCTGCCAATATTTCAACCAAGGCTTCCACTTTCCCTGCAGCCATTTTCTTTAAAACTTTAGGATGCAGGTAATCAGTTTCTGGTGACCTTTCTGCCTTTGGTCTCATTAATTTGTCAATAACTGGTTCAAGAAATCAGCTTACCACCACTTCAAGGGCCGCTAGGGACAGGCAATAAATGCTGTCCAGCAAGCAATGCCCAAATCTCACGAGTGAATAAAAAATAACCTTTATCTTCTGTGATAGAGACTGTTACAAGATCTTTCATACCATTAGCACCTTGCTTATTGTCTGTTTTGTAATGTTTATAGTATCTTAAACAACGAAGACCGATGCAAAATATTGATTGAATTTTCTGTCATTTCCCTGTTCCCTATTATTGACTCTCCAGTTGCATCCTCCAAGGGTCCTACATTTACTTCAGCTATTCACTTTCTTATTATATATGTCCACAGAAGCTGCTGCTGTTTGCTTTTGATTTCTTGCCAATTAATTTCTTACTAAAATTTTCTTGCCCTTTCTTAGCTTTTTAGTCATCTGCTGCTGTCTATGAAAAAAAATCCCAATCCTCTAGCCTGCCCCTAATTTATGGTGCTTTGTATGTTTTAATTGTTAATGGGTGATACATTTTCCTCAGAGTCTTCCTTTCTCATCTGAATAAATTTTTGCTGAGTATTATCAAATATCTGCTTAAATGTCTGCTATTGTACATCCAATGACATTCTTCCATTGTATTTTCCCCAGCCTGCTTTAGAAACTCTTTCTTCATATTACTGCAAGTGCCTTTTTTCTAAGCTGAGGTAACTGGTTTGAGATCAAAGTTGCTCTCCTTCAAACTGAATTTGAAATTCTACCAAGTTGTGATTGTTAGCCACTGGAGGATCCTGAAATCTCTTATTAATCCTATCTCTTAGTTCGAAGATAGCCTATACCAAGTAGTTGTGCAATGTACTGCACTAAGAAACAATCCCTGATGCACTCTACAAATGTGTCCCCCATGGTACCTTTGCCTATTTAATTTGTCTAGTCATTTTGTCAATTAAACTTACTGATGACAATCGTAGCCTCCTTTCATGGCTCAATTATTCCTTGGTCCGAAACTGAGCCAATTCTTCAGAGTCTACAGATGATTCCCATCAATGTCTTTTTTCCATTACTATTCCTCATTTCCACATAATGATCTTCTGTAGTCATATGACAACCCATCACTACATTGTTTAGACTTGCTAGGATAGTGTGCTGGAAATCAAGTCCCACTATTCCTGAAGTATTCATTACAGAAGACAAAAAATTTAAAAAGTTTCCTGATTTTCAGATTCAGGTTGATAAAAAGCATGAACTAAGTTACTGTACTGAACAAGATTCATTATTTATTGCAGATACTTGAATTCTCACTACAGGTAAACAGTTATAAAACATTGGCACATAATGCCACGAATTAAAGCTTTAATCCTCTTTTCAACATCCTTTTACTTGCACACACAACCAGAAAGGGATAGGATAAAATAGGTCATGGATGGACAGAAAAAAATTCTGAAAAGACAGTTCAGTAGTTTTCAATCCCAAGTAATGTTGTTGAGATGATCCTTATCAATCTTCTGCTGGCCAGCGCATCACTTCAGTTGTCTTCCTCTGGATGCTTTCAGAAGTTGGAGAGACACATAAGGTAGCCCGATTTATTTATAACAAGTCGCTGACTGAACAGTTATTAGTCAATGTTTACAACAACTGCTGCAAGCAAGGTAAACGGGTTTTCTGCAGATTAAATGAGTTTTAAAGTTTCTAGAGAGAACACAGACTACTCCCAAGCTGGGAAAGAAATGAACATTTCTCTCTCCCTTGTTTCCAGCTTCAAGCTGTTCAGTTCCTCAAGAACAAATCACAATTATTGGCAGGCAAAAAGGTCTAACATTGACAACTGGTCACTAGTCCATCGACCAATCAACTGCTTACTAGTCCATCGACCAATCAACTGCTTCATTCTGAGAAAAAGCTGCATTGGTACACCACCTCGACTTGAAATGATCTGCAACTCAAAACACCAACTATGTTTGTTCAAACAGTTGTTTACACAATTCCTGGCATGAGTTTCAGGTTATTTGTTTTTCAAAACTGCAGCCATTTTGTCTTACACCGATTTTAAAACAGCTCTTTCTCATTTCAGTCCCCACTGATTAAAAGCACAAAATAAAATACATAGTTCTTAAAGCAGTGAAACCAGCCTTTATTAACAAAGCTACCCCTACTTCCTTTTCTTTTTTTATCTATTCTTCCTCGCTGAATAGTGTTTAATATTGAGTTCCCAATCTTAGTTATTATAGAGATGTGGTTGTAGGGTGACCATCAAGCCATATTCATTTTTTTCTGTTTTTGTCATTAATTCATCCACGTGCTCCATGACATACAAATACTGCGCATTCAGGTAAAGAGTCTTAGAGGTGACCTTTTACTGTTATTACTTCCTCTAGCTCTGATTTCAGCTGCATTCTTCTACCTCTTCCTGTTACATTTTGATTACCATTTGTTTCTTCATTACACTGCACCTCAGCTCTCTCATTTTATCAATTTTTTAAGCTTCCCTTCAACTAAACTCTCCCTAAACCCCCCCTCCCCCCAACCAATTGGTTTACAGCCCTATGTAGAACCTTAGTCATGATTCATCAGGATACTGATTCGACAATGGCTGAAATGAAGCCTGTTTCAATTGCAGCTCACTTTCCTAATAATGGTGCTACTGCTTCATGAACCATAACCCATTCCTGCCACACCAATCTTTGAGCTGCACAGTTACCTCTCAACTTATTTACCTGAAGCCAATTCAGATGTGGCTTAGGAGTGTAACTGGGAATTACCACCACAGTGGTTCCACCTTTAACTTTAGCCTAACCTGCTCATAACCCTTCAGCAGAGCTTCTTTCCTAATCTTATGTTGTTGGTACCTGTGTAGACCAAGACAACTGGATCCTTCCCTTCATATTTGAAGTTTCTCTCCACCCAAAAGAAATGTCCTAAACATTGGTACCACATAAGGAGACTCACTGCCTTTGCTGCAGAGAACACTATATTTCCCCAACTATGTTATCCCCTATTACATTTTTCTCCCCAACTAAATTACGTTCCGGACCACGGTGCTCTGGAGAGTTCACTCATTCACCTTGAAGGCTATGTCCTCATCCACATTGGGAACAAAAACCTTGTACCTTTTAAGAGCTGTGGCTCCTCCAAATCTGAACTGCAGTTCCCGATACCTGTATCGCTTCACAGCCTCCTGCCTCTGATTACAAACCAAATTCAATGCAATTAATCAAAGGGGTGTGATTGCCTCCTGAAACAGTGTCCAGGTGCCTGTAATTCTTCCTGATATGCCAGTGTTGCATTCAGATTCCAGCTAATCAAATCTAATCCAACTACCTCAAATCGCTAACAATTGTTGGAGG
Organism: Chiloscyllium plagiosum; assembly: GCF_037043375.1. Classification (NCBI taxonomy): domain Eukaryota; kingdom Metazoa; phylum Chordata; class Chondrichthyes; order Orectolobiformes; family Hemiscylliidae; genus Chiloscyllium; species Chiloscyllium plagiosum. Next base: position 47,639,739 of record NW_028270147.1, on the reverse strand, counting down.
TCACTGTGGAAGGCAGCAACTCCCACATATTATAGCTGCAACATATTGCCTGTCCAGCCATCTCTATTCTATTTAACTAAATTGGATGTTAAATATTTTAAAAGTGAAGTTGTTCAGCTGGAATATCATCCTCTGATTTAAACAATGTAAAAGTCAAATTGTTTAGACATTTTTTTAAAAGGTCACATTTCGGGGATCGAATGAGATAGCAAGAATCCAGAGAAAGTATATTCCTGTCAGGGTGAAAGGGAAGGCTGGTAGGTATAAGGAATGCTGGATGACTAAAGAAATTGAGGGTTTGGTTAAGAAAAAGAAGGAAGCAGATGCCAGGTACAGACAGGATAGACTGAGTGAATCCTGAGAGGAAAAGAAAGTAGGAGTATACCTAAGAGGGAAATCAGGAGGGCAAAACAGGGACATGAGATAGCTTTGGCAAATAGAATTAAGGAGAATCCAAAGGGTTTTTACAAATATATTAAGGACAAAGGGTAACTAGGAAGAGAATAGGGCCCTTCAAAGATCAGCAAGGCGACCTTTGTGTGGAACCACAGAAAATGGGGGAGATACTAAATGAATATTTTGCATCAGTATTTACTGTGGAAAAGGATATGGAAGATGGAGGGAAATAGATGGTGACATCTTGCAAAATGTCCAGATTACAGAGGAGGAAGTGCTGGATGTCTTGAAACGGTCAAAGGTGGATAAATCCCCAGGACCTAATCAGGTGTACCCGAGAACTCCGTGGGAAGCTAGAGAAGTGGCAAACGTTTAAGAAGGGTGGTAAGGACAAGCCAGGGAACTATAGACCAGTGAGCCTGACCTTGGTGGTGGGCAAGTTGTTGGAGGGAATCCCGAGGGACAGGATGTACATGTATTTGGAAAGGCAAGGACTGGTTCGGGATAGTCAACATGGCTTTGTGCATGGGATAGCATGTCTCACAAACTTGATTGAGTTTTTTGAAGAAGTAACAAAGAAGATTGATGAGGGCAGAGCAGTAGATGTGATCTATGTGGACTTCAGTAAGGCGCTCGACAAGGTTTCCCATGGGAGACTGATTAGCAAGGTTAGATCTCATGGAATACAGAGAGAACTAGCCATTTGGATACAGAACTGGCTCAAAGGTAGAAGACAGACGGTGGTGGTGGAGGGTTGTTTTTCAGACTGGAGGCCTGTGACCAGTGGAGTGCCACAAGGATCGGTGCTGGGTCCTATACTTTTTGTCATTTACATAAATGATTTGGATGCGAGCATCAGAGGTACAGTTAGTAAGTTTGCAGATGACACCAAAATTGGAGGTGTAGTGGACAGCGAAGAGGGTTACCTCAGATTACAACAGGATCTGGACCAGATGGGCCAATGGGATGAGAAGTGGCAGATGGAGTTTAATTCAGATAAATGCGAGGTGCTGCATTTTGGGAAAGCAAATCTTAGCAGGACTTATACACTTGATGGTAAGGTCCTAGGGAGTGTTGCTGAACAAAGAGACCTTGGAGTGCAGGTTCAAAGCTCCTTGAAAGTGGAGTCACAGGTAGATAGGATAGTGAATAAGGCATTCCTTTGTTCGTCAGAGTATTGAGTACAGGAGTTGGGAGGTCATGTTGCGGCTGTACAGGGCATTGGTTAGGCCACTGTTGGAATATTGCGTGCAATTCTGGTCTCCTTCCTATCGGAAAGATGTTGTTAAACTTGAAAGGGTTCAGAAAAGATTTACAAGGATGTTGCCAGGGTTGGAGGATCTGAGCTACAGGGAGAGGCTGAACAGGCTGGGGCTGTTTTCCCTGGAGCATCGGAGGCTGCGGGGTGACCTTATAGAGGCTTACAAAATTATGAGAGGCGTGGATAGGATAAATAGACAAAGTCTTTTCCCTGGGGTTGGGGAGTCCAGAACTAGAGGGGATAGGTTTAGGGTTCGAGGGGATAGGTTTAGGGTTCGAGGGGATAGGTTTAGGGTTCGAGGGGATAGGTTTAGGGTTCGAGGGGATAGGTTTAGGGTTCGAGGGGATAGGTTTAGGGTTCGAGGGGATAGGTTTAGGGTTCGAGGGGATAGGTTTAGGGTTCGAGGGGATAGGTTTAGGGTTCGAGGGGATAGGTTTAGGGTTCGAGGGGATAGGTTTAGGGTTCGAGGGGATAGGTTTAGGGTTCGAGGGGATAGGTTTAGGGTTCGAGGGGATAGGTTTAGGGTTCGAGGGGATAGGTTTAGGGTTCGAGGGGATAGGTTTAGGGTTCGAGGGGAAAGATATAAAAGAGACCTAAGGGGCAACTTTTTCACGCAGAGGGTGGTACGTGTATGGAATGAGCTGCCAGAGGATGTGGTGGAAGCTGGTACAATTGCAACATTTAAGAGACATTAGGATGGGTATATGAATAGGAAGGGTTTGGAGGCTTACGGGCCGGGTGCTGGCAGGTGGGACGAGATTGGGTTGGGATATCTGGTCGGCATGGACGGGTTGGACCGAAAGGTCTGTTTCCATGCTGTACATCTCTATGACTCTATGACTATAATATGGATACTACTTTTGACGGGCTGAAATTCACGCACAATGAATTATGCTAATTCCATGAATGCTACAGGGGAACTGAGCTCAGGTGAGCTACACATAAAGGGAGGTTGTCACTTGACTCTGACCTGCTGCATCTTAAACTTGCATGCCAAATCTTCCATTTCCCTCAGTTTTCTTTCTTCTACTGTTGTTTTATTTTTCCAGACTAACGTTTTAAGATTTTACTTCCGATAAAAAAATGATCAGACATTTGATCCTTGTACAATCTCACCAATCACTGTAGCCATGAGAAGTCATCCACAACTGCACGGTAATTATAGTGAAGTAAATGCATATAGGCCTATCTTACATAGAAAATAATGATGAGATAAACTTTGTATCACACTAATTATACTAATTATTGTGCTCATTTGATAATGAATTTAAGAAAATCATAGTCACAAAGTGTGGCGCTGGAAAAGCACAGCAGGTCAGGCACCAGCCAAGGAGCAGGAGAGTTGATGTTTCAAGCAAAAGCCCTTCAGCAGGAATTCCTGATGAAGGGCTTATGCCCAAAATGTCAACTCTCCTGCTCTTTGGATGCTGTCTGACCTTTTTTTTTAGATTACTTAGTGTGGAAACAGGCCCTTCGGCCCAACAAGTCCACACCGACCCGCCGAAGCGCAACCCACCCATTCCCGTACATTTACCCCTTTTACCTAACACTACAGGCAATTTAGCATGGCCAATTCACCTGACCTGCACATCTTTGGACTGTGGGAGGAAACCGGAGCACCCGGAGGAAACCCACGCAGACACGGGGAGAACGTGCAAACTCCACACAGTCAGTCGCCTGAGTCGGGAATTGAACCCAGGTCTCTGGCGCTGTGAGGCAGCAGTGCTAACCACTGTGCCACCGTGCCGCCCACCTGCTGTGCTTTTCCAGCACCCCACTTTTTGATTCTGATCTACAGTCCTCACTTTCTTCTTAAGAAATTCATAGCCTAACATTGGTATGAATTGTACATCAAAACACTTAGTAGCACCAAAAAAAATTAATTTCCTCATCATAACATTTATGCACAGGATAATACCTTGACTCTCAAATGTTGATCGGTTATCTGTGAAGAACTAGGGTCGACTTTTGCAGGGTACACATGGAAAATTACAGACTTTTTGGCCAAAATAGGGGGTCGACTTTTACATGAGACAGACTTTTATTCGAATATATATGGTAATTGACCAAACAGAAGAGAACACAGGAAATACCCACCAATCAATTCCTTGCTTTCGATGATGTCACATTTCGGCTCTCTCTCCCATCACCACTGCTCATGTTGGTCTCTTCTATTAGATTTGCAAATGAAGCCAGGGTGTTAAATCGTAACATACAATATTACCAAGGTGTGAGGGGCAAATTGTCTGAGATAGAGTGGAAAAACAAATTCAAAGTTGCGAAAGTACATTGCCAATGGATAGCTGTCTCCACTCTCTCTCCTTTTCTTTCTGAAGCTCCTATCCGCATATGCTCTCATGTTGTTTCACAATTACAGAACCGTCCTCTCTTGTGCTTTATTAGGTGCTGCTAACTGTCTCCCATACCTTTAGAAGCTAGTGACTATCTCTGGGTCTTTCTTTCTCCCAAACCAGACTCTATAAAACCATCCTCAAAAAACTCCAATAGATTCATCAAACATGACTGCCCATCTATATCCTATCAATTCTACATGTCCATAAATCTATATAAACTATGCCTAATCAGATTATTGTCCAAGTGTACATTTCTAATAGATATTATCCATTATAATAGATTCCAGCATTTTTTTCCTCCCCTGGTGTAATGCCAAGAGGTCTTTAGTTCCCCATTTTTTCTCTCTCCCTCCCTTCTAAAATAGTGGTATGACATTTGCTACCCTACAATCTGCAGGAATCATTCCAGAATCTTTAAGAGTTTTGAGAGATGGACACCAATGCATCTATTATCTCCACTGCGATCTTTCTCAACACTCTGGGATGTAGACTATCAAGTCCCAGAAACTTATTCAGCTTCAGTTCTATTAAATGCCTCCGACAGAACTTTCTTAGTGATACTAACTTTCTTCAAATCCTCACTGCCTCTCGTCTCTTTTAATGTTGAATTGTGAGAGTTTCTCATATCTTCCTCAGTGAAGACCAAGTAATTATTTAGCATCACTGTCATCTCTCTATTCCCCAACATAAATTATCCTGACTTGGCCTGTAACAGACTTCAATGTTTCCTTTTTTTAAAAACTTATCAATGGAAGCTTTTACAGCTTGTTTTTATATTTTTGATACATTACATTCATATTCTATTCTTCATCATCTTGTTTGTACTGCATTACTGTATTCTAGTATTCTCTAAATCATCAGAATTATGACAATATCTGGCAACTTCATAAGCCTTTTCTTATAATCATTAATTTCGTTTACCAGCCATGGTTGACTGAATTTTTTTAGGGTTTATGTGCCTTGAAAGAATTACAGCTACTGTAAATTAAGTAATATTTCTTGAAACACTATCCATTGGCAATGTAATGTCATACCTTTCAATTTATTTACCCAATCATCTCAGCCAATTTACCATTCAAACCTTCATAATTTCCTATGTTCAAATTTAACACCCTGGCTTCACTTTTAAATATAATGTAAAATTCTATCTAATAATAATCACTCATTCCTAAAAGGTTCCTTCACAGCAAGATTAATTCGACGATTTATATTACATAATATTAGTTCTATAATAGCCCAGTCTGTGGTTGGATCCTCAATACACTGCTCAATGACCTAATATATATCAGAAACTCATCCTCTGCAACTTTACTGCTCATTGGGTTTAGCCATTTTATATGCAGATTGAAGTCAACCATGATTACTGTATAATCCACGTTACATACGCATCTAACCTTTTTATTAATGTCCCACACTACCATTACGGTTCAATGGCCTATAAATAAGTGTTTGCTGTTCCTTGCATTTTTTAGGAGAAAGTGAGGACTGCAGATGCTGGAGATCAGAGCTGAAAAATGTGTTGCTGGAAAAGCGCAGCAGGTCAGGCAGCAAAGGAGCAGGAGAATCGACGTTTTGGGCATAAGCCCTTCTTCAGGAAAGCTATTTTTTGGCTACACCCAGATTGGGCATTTAGCAATGTGAGATCCCCTTACTAACTTACTAACCCCACCCTTTATGATCAGTGCAGCATCACGTTTTCCTTTTTACCCTCTATAACAACACTAGCAATCTTCTTGTAACTATATTAGTTTTGGTCCTGTTAAGGTACGACTAATCCAGCTTGTACAGGTCTCACCTGCCTCAATGGTTATCCTAATGCCTCAGAAATCTGATGTCCTCCCTCCAATACCAATTCTCCAGCCAGGTGCTGAAACATTCAATTGTCTTATACCAATATTCAAAGGCATCAAGCACTGGGTGCAATCCTGAGATTGCTGCTGAAGGCCCAGCTTTTTAATTTATTTCCAAAATGCCTAAAATCTAATTTCAGGGCCTCATCTAACTTCCTATCTATATTATTTGGTACTAATGCAGACCACTACCTCCAGCTGTTTATGCTCCCTCAATGAGCCTGAGATGAGGGAGGTAACACCATCCTTGAGCCATATTTACTGCCACAAAATCATCAGTCTGATCTCCTTGCATTGCTGCTCTTTGACTCTTCTTTATCCTCTCCTGTACAGATGAGCCACCAATGATGCCATGAACATGGCTCTGGCTTAACTCTCCTAAGGAATCATTACCCTCACCAAATCCAAACAAGTCAAGTAGCAAGATCAACTCAAGGAGATTCATGCACCCGTGTTCTTCTCTTCCACTTTCTGCTGGTCACCCATTTCCTCTTTGCCTGTTGGCTCTTAAACTGCAGTACAACCTTCCTAAATGTACTATCCACCCAGTTCTTTGCCTCACAGCTGCTTCAGCCAGTGCTTACGCTCAGAGATTCAGAGCTCAAGCTGGTAACACTTCCTGCATCTTCTAGGACACGTGGCACACCCATGATTTCCCACATACAAGAGGATGTTGAATCCACTTAGTTGAGCTGTCACATCATGACTTTCAAAGCTATTCACTGAAATTAGAATAAGTAGAATAACTTACCATAAACTCCTCTGCACTTTCGTAACCAAAGAAACAACCAATTATGAAGGCTGAAAAAGGTAAATAAGAAAGGACCACCTCTTTACCCCTCTTCACACACAGTGCAGAGAAGGCCGCTATTCAATTTCAAAAAACCAACATTCTCAGCCACGTTATGACACTGTTCCAGGGCAGTGCGACTCAAACCTGGGCCAGAGACAGACACTACTATTGTACAAGACACCTAAGGCCTCTTCATATAATCCCTGAAAAACAACTGATTCAAGCTTTCGAAAACCATTTTAAGCTAGCTACCTTATTAACTAGCTGTAGGTGCAGCAAGATAGCTTGCAAATCTTTGTTCCAAGATAGAAATAAAGCTTAACTAATCTTAATTTATTTAGTTAAAAGCTAAACTGAAGAAAAAAGTAGACTTCAGAGCCAGCTCTCAGTACAGCCCAAAGTCATCAGTAAATCTGAAAATGCAGCCTCCATATATTCATCCAAGTCAATAACAAATCTGTAGCAGTAGCAGTGGTGGACTCTCCCTCTTTATGGGCATTTAAGCGGGCATTGGATAGGTATATGGAGGATAGTGGGTTAGTATAGGTTAGGTGGGCTTGGATCGGCGCAACATCGAGGGCCAAAGGGCCTGTACTGCGCTGTATTCTTCTATGTTCTATGGTGAAAAGTTGAGATCCACAACACAGATTCCGTACCACAGCTTGTCAGATTAATTTTCTTTGATTCTTTATACCTCTTCCTCCCTCAGTAATTATTAACTAATATCACAAGGTAACTCCAAGTAGAGGCAATCTGCCAGTTGCGAACACATTCCGTTCTGGAGTCAATTCTTAAGTTGATTTCTTTGCAAGTCCGAACACAATACAGAACAATGTGAAGCTGCTATTCCTAAGTACAGGATATGTTTATTCGTTGGATCTTTAAAATAAAACCCCTGTAAAGGATAACGTAAGTACAAGTGTTCACAAATCAGACACTGGTAAATCGAGAACGCCCTGTACTTTCATTTTTGCTAATGGTCTCGTGTTGCAGCTGACCAAATTACATTGGGAAGACAGTTTAACTCCATCCACAAACACTGTCTTATCTACAATATTCACAATCTTCTCAGAAATTTCAACTAGATTAGTCAGGTATGGCATATCATTCATTTTACTATGCATTAGTTTTAAATTTCATGTTTGTCCATGTGCTCTGATACACCATCTGTGATAATAGATTACAGCAACTTTCTCACAACTGACCAGTCTGTATTTTACTGGCTATTCACTCATTTTAAATTAAGGAGTGACAGTGGCAATTATTCAAAGGCACAATTCTTCCATCTGGAGTGTTCTAGAAAATTATTGAAGCTGCAATTTCTTCACAAGTTCCCTTAAAAGCCCCGCAGTCAAAATCATAAAAGCACATTTGCTTCCAATGTTATTTTTTTCAAGTTTACATCAGATTCAAAAATTTGCTCCTTTTGACTTACTTTTAGATTCCCTTGATATTTCATTATTATTCTTTTGGAAAATAGATATAAAGTATTCCCTTAAGAAGTATTTCATTTTCTTCTGGTCCAGCATAGTTTCTCCCATATCTAACATTACTGGGCCACAGATTTCCCTCTATCACAATCATTTTTGGCTAGTTTTAGTAAACCTTCTAAGCTTTTTCATATCCACATTATGAAGCTCGTGACTTTATTTATATCCCTTGAATGCTTCCACACAGCTCTCCCAGTTAGTTGGATTTTCATTTTCCCTTAAATTTATAGCAGCATATACTTTTAGCTTGATAAAATTTCTGATCTCATTTATTGGCCATGGTTGCTTAACTATCTAACTGGAGCTTTTGGTTTTTGAGGGTTATTTGTTAATATCAGTTTATGACTTTCTAAAGCATAGCTGCAAATTTACAACATATGTTCATTATTTCACTGGACCAGAGTTTCCTGAGAAAACAGGCATTCATTACCTATTCCTATTGTCCTCAAGAACAGTGCATGAAGTTAACTTCAACATTACATACAGTGCAGGCAGACCCTGTACTGTTAGAAAAGGAGTTCAAGATTTTGACACAGCAGTGAGGGAACAAAAATATAGTGCCAAGTCAGCATTGATGGGAAGGTTGGAAGGGAACTTAGAGATGGTGGCATCCCCATACTGCCCTACTAGAGATCACAAGTTAATGAAGTACTACTGAAAAAAGTTTGATTTGCTGCTTCTTGCATACCAAATACACTGCTGTACTGTGCCCAATAGTAAAGTAATTAAATGTTGAAGGTGCTTAAATATTAGAATTTTATTTGTCTCTTTTTTTGTGTCTTTGTCCCTTGCTTCCACACAGCCATAAAAATTCTACTACAATGAACTTAGAAGGTGGTTGTAGTCACATCTAAAATAGACAGTAGCTAACTAAACTGCGATGACCATTAACAATTTGCAAGATGTTATGGACCAGACCATTCAAAACATTTCAAGGAGATAGTCTGGATCCTAATTTTCATCTTATTTCAAGGCAAGTGTGTGTTGCTACAATCCAGGTGTGATTCATTTGGTCAAACCACTAGGCTTTAAGCAAAACACACTTTATTTTTACACCATAGTTAAAATACAAACAAAAAAGAATTGGCAAAATAATATATAATACTTAACTTCCACTAATCAACTACTGAAATATAGCACCACTCCATAATTAAACCCTTGGCAAAGGCAAATTCAGATTTCTCACACTTGCTATCTCACCCAGTCCAGGAGAAGGAACACCAACAGAATGAATGTAACAGCAGAGAGAGAACTCAAGCTTTCTGCGACAATATTCTGCTTTTCTAACGCAGTATGTAGATTGTCCAACCAGAGGGGAGGCCATATTGGATTTGGTACTCGGTAATGAACCGGGACAAGTGGTGGGCTTGTTAGTGGGTGAACATTTTGGTGATGGTGACCACAATTCTGTGACTTTCACCTTGGTTATGGAGAGAGATAGGTGCGCACAACAAGGTAGATTTTATAATTGGGGGAAGGGAAATTACGATGCTGTAAGGCAGGATTTGAGGAGCAGACGTTGGGAGCATAGGCTGTCAGGGAAGGATGTGGTGGAAAGGTGGAACTTTTTCAAAGAGCAGATACGACGTGTCCATGATATGTATGTACCTATCAGGCAGGAAAGAAATGGTCGTGTGAGGGAGCCTTGGTTGACGAGAGAGGTTGAATGTCTGGTAAAGAGGAAGAAGGAGGCATACATAAGGTTGAGGAAACAGGATTCAGACAGAGCAGTGGAGGGATACAGGATAGCCAGAAGGGACCTGAAGAAAGGGATTAGGAGAGCTAAGAGAGGGCATGAAAAATCGTTGGCGGATAGGATCAAGGATAACCCCAAGGCATTTTATGCGTATGTGAGAAACCTGAGAATGACGAGAACGAGGGTAGGTCCGATCAAGGACAGTAGTGGGAGACTGTGTATTGAGTCGGAAGAGATAGGAGAGGTCTTGAACAAGTACTTCTCTTCAGTATTTACAAACGAGAGGGACCGTATTGTAGAAGAGGAGAGTGTGAAATGGACTGGTAAGCTAGAAGAGATACCTGTTAGGAAGGAAGATGTGTTGGACATTTTGAACAACTTGAGGATAGACAAGTCCCCCGGGCCTGACGGGATATATCCTAGGATTATGTGGGAAGCAAGAGAGGAAATTGCAGTACCGTTGGCAATGATCTTCTCGTCTTCACTGGCAACGGGGGTGGTACCAGGGGACTGGAGAGTAGCGAATGTTGTGCCCCTGTTCAAAAAAGGGAATAGGGATAACCCCGGGAATTACAGGCCTGTTAGTCTTACTTCTGTGGTAGGCAAAGTAATGGAAAGGGTACTGAGGGATAGGATTTATGAGTATCTGGAAAGACATTGCTTGATTAGGGACAGCCAGCACGGATTTGTGAAGGGTAGGTCTTGCCTTACAAGTCTTATTGAATTCTTCGAGGAGGTGACCAAGCATGTGGATGAGGGTAGAGCAGTGGATGTAGTGTACATGGATTTTAGTGAGGCATTTGATAAGGTTCCCCATGGTAGGCTTATGCGGAAAGTCAGGAGGCATGGGATAGAGGGAAATTTGGCCAATTGGATAGAAAACTGGCTAACCGGTCGAAGGCAGAGAGTGGTGGTAGATGGTAAATATTCAGCCTGGAGCCCAGTTACAAGTGGAGTTCCGCAGGGATCAGTTCTGGGTCCTCTGCTGTTTGTAATTTTTATTAATGACTTAGATGAGGGAGTCGAAGGGTGGGTCAGTAAATTTGCAAATGATACGAAGATAGGTGGAGTTGTGGACAGTGAGGAGGGCTGTTGTCGGCTGCAGAGGGACTTAGATATGATGCAGAGCTGGGCTGAGGAGTGGCAGATGGAGTTCAACCCTGCCAAGTGTGAGGTTGTCCATTTTGGAAGAACAAATAAGAATGCGGAATACAGGGTTAATGGTAGGGTTCTTAGTCAGGTGGAGGAACAGAGGGATCTTGGGGTCTATGTACATAGATCTTTGAAGGTTGCCACTCAGGTGGATAGAGTTTGTAAGAAGGCCTATGGTGTATTCGCGTTCATTAGCAGAGGGATTGAATTCAAGAGTCGTGAAGTGATGTTGCAGCTGTACAGGACTTTGGTTAGGCCACAGTTGGAGTACTGTGTGCAGTTCTGGTCGCCTCACTTTAGGAAAGATGTGGAAGCTTTGGAGAGGGTGCAGAGAAGATTTACCAGGATGTTGCCTGGAATGGAGAGGAAGTCGTACGAGGATAGGTTCAGAGTTCTCGGCCTTTTCTCGTTGGAACGGCGAAGGATGAGGGGTGACTTGATAGAGGTTTATAAGATGATCAGAGGAATAGATAGAGTAGACAGTCAGAAACTTTTTCCCCGGGTACAACAGAGTGTTACAAGGGGACATAAATTTAAGGTGAAGGGTGGAAGGTATAGGGGAGATGTCAGGGGTGGGTTCTTTACCCAGAGAGTGGTGGGGGCATGGAATGCGCTGCCCGTGGGAGTGGTAGAGTCGGAATCATTGGCGACCTTTAAGCGGCATTTGGATAGGTACATGGATGGGTACTTAATCTAGGTTAGAAGTTCGGCACAACATCGTGGGCCGAAGGGCCTGTTGTGTGCTGTATTGTTCTATGTTCTAATATCTAGCAGGTTCCATTTTAAAACCCCAAATTTCAACAACTGAAAGCAAAACTAAAAGCTCGAGTCTGTATGAGCCTGACTCTGCCCAGTCATGTTTCTTTTTACTTCTAAGAAAACCCAAAGCTATTTACTCTGCTTTCCATGGTGCAGACACCTTGGCACCAGGTTTACCGCACACCTCTTCAATCCAACAGGACAGAGACAAATTCCTCTTAAAGGCACATCTCGTTACAAAGATCAATTTCAAAGTCACAGTTATCATGTCCTAATTGACCATTTATTTCAGGCAAAACCAGCCATGTTGGTTCTATGATTAACTACTTCCATACAAATTCTCAAAAAGATTGATTGGGGTGAAAATATGACTAACAACTTGCAGTATTGTTGCTTATTATCCATTTCACTATCAACCAAAGTAAACCTAGAACTCTGTTAACAATCATATAATCTTGAATGCAACTGAAGCAATCCCATTTGTAAAAGTATTTCAGAAATGACTTCTATGTATTAAAACCTACGAATCTGTCCAAAATTGATAACTACTTACTAATTACAGAGACACCTTTAACTTTTCTTTCTATCAAGGTATTTAAAAGGCATAAAACAAAAAGTCGTTTAAATTTGAAAATTAAATCCAACAACATAAACTTACACTGTCGCTTACATCTGTTGACTTCCAACCTTTTAACTGCATTTGAGATATAGGAAGTTGTAACTCATTTTCTAAAATTTGCTTGATTGCACCTGTAAGATTAAAAACATTCTATATTAATTCCTCCAAAAATATCAAATATTACAATTCAGTTGTAAGTACTGTTTCAAGGCTCAAAATTTTCCAAATAACAAACAAATTAAGATAATATCTATAAAACTCTTGCTAAATAGAAAATGTCTGAACACACCTCACAGACACATAGCAGTGAAAAGCATAACACAGAAAAAGAGAAAGAAATATTAAATGGGATGACCAGAAGCTTGGTATCAGACCTTGATGAGTGATGAGTTTTGGTAGGGTCAAAAGATGAAGAAGTGAAATGGTTACAAGAACTGGAAAGCAAATTCAAAATCTCATAGTCCAGAGGGTGGAACACAGAGCCATAAATGGTGTATGAAAGAAAAGAGAGAGATGCACAAACAATGAATAGTGAAAGAAACTAGAAGTTTAGGAGAAAGATAGCCACAATGGAAGATGACAGAGAAATGGGATGGGAAGGTCTATGGAACATAAGGACATAAAACACAGGAGGCAGAAGTCGGTCATTTGGTCCATCGAGTCTACTCTGCCATTGAACGAGATCCTGGCTAATCAGAGACTCCATTTTCCTGCCTTTTCTGCTTAAACCTTGATTCCCCCTTACTGATTAGAAATCTCTCTCTCAACCTCAAACATGCTTACCAATCAGACTTAATAGCACTCTGCAGTAAAACATTCCACAGACTGACCACTCTCAAAAGAAAAACGTATTCCTCATCTGTCTTCAATGTGCGATCCCTTCCTCTGATATTATTCCCTCTGGTCCTAGACTTCCAACAGGGGGAACAGCCACTTCACATTTCCCCTGTCAACCCCCCCAAGATGCTTATATCTTTCGATCATGTTTGCTCTCACTCTTCTAAACTCCAATGGGTACAAATCAAAGTCATTCAACCGCTCAAAAGAAAATTCCTCCAAACCCAGAATCAAATTGCGCAAACATTTTCTTGGCTGCCTCCAATGACAGTGTATCTTTATTTGATAAGGGATCTAAAACTGTACCCAGTATTCAAGATGTGTTCTGACCAGTGCCTTGTATAATTCTGGGGCAAGACCATCTTATTTTAATACCCCATTCCCTTTGAAATAAAGGCCAACATTCTACTTGCCTGTCCTATTCGCTTTGCTAGATTTTTGTGATGCATTCACGAGAACCCCAAAATTCCTATCTGTGGAAGCTATGTGCAATCTTACTACATTTAATATTTAACTCTGCTAATCTTCCTGCCAAAGTGCATAACCTCACATTTTTTCACACACTATTCCATCTGCTTTGTTTTTGCCTACTCGCTTAACCTGACTATATCTCTTTGAACACTTCCTGTGTCATCCTCACTATTTGCCTTCCCACCTATTCTGGTGTGATCTGCAAACCTGGAAATAGTACATTCGCTTCCATTATCCAAGTTATTATAACATTCTGTAAATAATTGTGATCTTAGCACTGACCCCTTAGTTATTGCTTGGCATCCGAAAAATGCTCCCTTTCCCCAACTCTCTATCTTTTATCAGCCAAACCTCTAACCCACCAACACCATGGGCTCTTATTTTATTAAGTACTGGTAAAATCGAACTTGGCATAGGAATAGAATATGAGCAGAAGATAAAAACATGCATAAAATTGCATGTGGCAGTCAGCTGACAGATTGAGATAGCAATGTAAAGTTGATTTTAGCCAACTGAGTCTTCAGTGATGGTTGTAGTAAATATGCTGAAAACACAATAAAATCATGAAAAGTACAACAGGTAAGCCCACACAAAAAGGAAGTTAGAGCATGCAATAAGTCCATGCAATAAGAGGAGCAACTTCTTCTTTAAAGAAGTTGTCTTTGGAATTCTCTTCTCTGGTTAGCAGTGAAGGCTGATTACTTATTTAAATCAGGGCTAATTTTGACTGAAAATCGGTTCAAAGTTTATTTGGTTGTCATGAAATGGGAGGATTTTGGAGCAGGTAGGCAAGCGGATTTTGAGCCCACAATCCAATTAGCCATGATCTTTAGAATGGCAGAGCAGGCTTGAGGTGCCGTATATTCTACTCTAGCTCCTATTTCTTATGCCTTGAAGTTAACAGCTGTGGTCTTTGTAAAGCTGAAAATATGATGGTTGAACATCCAAAATTTGAACCGAGTGATTCAACCTGAAAAACAGAGTGAAGAAGGTAACGAGGGTGAAACATGACAGATTCAATCTTCCCAACATTCGGTTTAAAGAGATTATAGCTCATTTGAGACTTGACGCTGGATGAAGTAGACCAACATGGAGGAAGAAGTTTAAGGGTAGCTTCGGGGCATCGTCAGCTAATTCCCTAACCTGGCCCTGTATATGCAAATGTTACCAAATGGAAGGATTCAGATGAGGAAGAAATGGCCAAGAATGGTTTCTTAGGAACTCTGGAGATAATGATATGTAACATGAAAGAGAAACTAGGGTTGGAAATATTCTAACAATAGAATATCAAAAAATGAAGCTAAGTTGTTGGACTGGGTTCTGGCATGGGCAGTCAGACCACAGGTGGAAACTCCTGCAGATAGCTACTGCAGTGTAATGTTCATGTGTAATTTGTTTGCGTGTGTGTAATGGCTATCCTTTTAACTATGTCTTATTTCTGCAAAATAATACAATTATTTTTCTTTTTATTCTCCTTTTTGTATCTAAGATTGATACCTAAGATGGCACTATAAGAGGTGACATTACAAAGCTTTTCACTCCTGGACGGTTGTACTTGAGTACATGTAGTAATAAAGGATATTCTATTTCTCTTGTGTGAATAGATTTTCTTTTGCTATATTTTAACATAAGCAACCAAAAGATCAAGAGTCATCGAGACTTGAAACATTAGCTTGTTCTCTATTCATGGATGCTGCCTGACCCGCTTGATTTTTTAATTAATTTTGCCTCATACTGCACTATTGTGCTTCAAAATTAGGATGTTGTAGCCTGAAATTTCATCAAGCATTGCAACATTAGGTTTAATGTTGTTTTACTATAACACCTGACCCGAGTGGTACCATTTCAGTGTCGTCTCTCCAACTTGGACTTTGGGGGTCATGTGGCCAGGAATAAGCAAATGACAATCCTCCCGTGCACATGCCAGTATTTATTGGTCATCCCTCGTTGCCCTTGAGAACATAATAGTGAGCCACCTTCTTGAATTGCTACAGTCCATGTAGTCCAGACTGTTTATTCTGGAACCGAACTCCAGTTTTAATTATGGGAATCAATGCTTTGCTTAAAGCTGTTTCTCTAAAAAGGTATAATTTTCGTAAACAGAGCTGCAACTTTAAGTGAAGACTGTTAGTGCAAGAATATACCACAAAGTTGAAAATAAAAATCTTAACCAAATTAAAAGTGATAAGATTCATTTATCATATATAACTTGCTACAAAAATACTCTTGATGACACAGTCATGCTTTTACAAGAGAACGACTACAGAAAAAATGTGTGCATATTATCAAAGGGTTTTCCGGATTGTCCTTTAAGAGCATCTTTAATGTTGGAAATACTTTTTAGTGGGGGAGAAGAGAGGTGGGTGGAGCCTGAATAAAGAGAGCTATTTTCTCTCACCAGTTGCTGTAAGCTGTTGCCTTTACACCAATTTCCCTGTTCCTCTTTAGCGGAAGAATATGGAGAAAGGAGATTTAAGAAAAAAAAAGTCTTGGCAGCCAAAGTAACATCTCAACAAATAACATCTCTATGGGCTGATGCCATTGAACTGATTTTCTCAGTTTTTCTTCCCTCTAACCTAAAAAACATTTTTTTGTGTGGTTGTGTCAATCCATGTGTGTGTATAGGGAATTTAAAAATGAGTTTTAAATAAAAGACTCTGATGTTGACAAATGGTAGTTACTTATTTATAAGTATAAACGTATTTCTAATAAACAGTAGTTCTCATTAAGTACAAGAACCTGGTCAGTGTTTTCTGTGAATTCCATCAGACAGGTAAATCAGGGCATTTGCATGCTTTTGTGGCAACCCAAGAACGGTAGTACTTGAGAATCAGCACACTTTCCCATATTGTTATGGCTATTGAACATCATATTTCTTCATATCCAAGGAAACACCTCAGAGATCAAAAACCCTTGGGTCAATTTTGGAAATTCCTTTTTTTGCTGACCAGACAAGCTCCAGGAAACTTGAATGACAATAGATGCAAGTATCATCTCGAAGTTAACTTTTTGTAGGCAATTATTGTTTTTGTATACTTGCTGCAGATTGTTAATGTGCATGCTGCAACATTCAGCCAGTAAAGGACTGGCATAGGCTATGTGTAACCAAGTCTAGGATTTACATGTCCAATCCCAAGAAAACAGGGGTGCTGCTGGCAGTAATGTTTGTCCTTATTGGCACTCTGGGCACTGACCCACCAACGTAGCTATGTCAGCATCCAAACTTGGTCACCAGACATAACTTCTTGCTAACGTCTTCCATTTTGGAAACCCTGGATGACCCTGGTGGAGTTCATCCAGCACTGGCAATGACCTTGATTCAAGACCATCAATCACTCCTGTTCCCTAAAATCTCATGCTGTCCTCTATGGTGATCTTGCCGGATCCAGAAAAGTTTAAATTCTGGTTGTAATGGACTTTCCCATTTCCCCCATTATGACTAGCAGTTTTAGTTTTGCCAGGGTAGGATCATTTTGTACCGAGAGTCAGATATTGTCAGCAGTTACCAGAAGCGTGTCCAGAAAGTTGAAAATCAGAACAAACGCTTCCAGGTCAAGGCATCCGTATTTGCCACCTGAAGTGCGTTCTAACTTGTAATGGTATGCACTGAGAATAAGGGCCCACCACTGAATTCAACCAAAAGCTACAGGCAGCGCAGCCTTGTCTTCATTAAGCAGCCCTAGCAGGTATTTGTGGTCCATTATGAAGACACATTTATGTAAAGGTATTGTTGGCACTTTTTCACACCTAAGATGATTGCCAAACCTTCTTTCTATATCTGGGCATATTTGCAATAAGCATCAACCAAAATCTGGGGAGCATACACTATCGGGCATTCTTTCTCCATGAGGGCCATTGGTGAGCCAAAATGATCCCGACACTGTATGGGGAGGCATTGCATGGCATGGCAGCACCAGCTCTCATTTGGATTGTAATGGGCCAACATCTTAGATGATGATACTTGCTTTTTCACTTCTCTAAAGGCTGTTTCTGGTTATGCAACCAGTTCAAAGACCAACCCATTTTCAATAGCAGGTGTAAGAGTGCCAAGATGGAGGCCAGGTTACATCTGAATTTCCCATAATAATTCACCAACCCAAAGGAAAGACCTAAACTTTGGTGCAGGCATGGGAGCTGGGGCTTCTTCGACTGCCCTCACTTTACCTTCTAACAAATGTAATCCGGTTTTGTCAACGCTGTAGCCCAAATAAGTCACTTGGGTTGCTTGGAACACACATATTTCCCTCTAAGGCATATGACCACCTGGGAAAAACATTTAAGTACGATGTCTAAGTTCTCAAAGTGTTTTTTAATCGGTCTCTCACAGTTACTAGCACATCATCTAGATAAATGGCAACCTAGGGTAGCCCTTGTAAAATGTTCTCCAAAATCTACTGGAAAAGGGCAGAGGCTGATGACACCCCAAATGGCAGTCTTGCGTAGTGGCGCAAATCCTTGTGGGTAGTAATTGTGGCATACTTCCAGGAATCCTCATCCAGTTGCAATAGCAGATACATGTGACTCATGTCCAGCTTTGTGATGGACATCCCACCCTCCCCAGCAAATGGGCCGAGGTGAGCCTTGCAAAAATTGCAGGATTGCTCCTTCAGCAACATGCAAAATGGCCTTGGCCCCTTTCATTGTCCCTAGCCATTCCTGATAATCTTCTCGGTATTTAACTGGGACTTCGCTCAGGCAATCATTTTCTAACCAAAAATGTTGATCCAATGGTGAATCTTTCTCAACCAATTCTGTCCCAATAGGCTTGGACCTAAGCTTCTTACGAGAATCAGTAGCAACTGTACCAATATCTTCCCACAGGAAGCCGGAACCAAAGTTGTATCCTTAATCTGTAATTGTCCTTCAGTGTACATTCTCAGTCTGGCAGAGGTCTTGCACAAACTTAAGGGTTGGAGTCCAGAGAAAATCTCGTTAAAGACTGGTTCTGCAAACACTGATACAGTTGCACCAGTATCAACCTCCATGAGAAACAGGTGACCATTTAACGAGATATTTATTTTAATTAGTTCTGATGTGGATATTGCTAAGTGATTTGACTGCTCCAACCGACATGTAGGTGAACTTTCCAGGGCCTATGAATTCTGTTACTCAAGTCAGACCTCAGATGACTCCTTTGCTGTCTCGAGTGTGCATACCAGCAGCAACTACAAATGGCTGGCCAGCCCGGATCCTGAAGAACTTTTTAGGCATTTGGCCGAGACTCAGCTTTGTTTTGGCGTTTTGCTGTAGACTGACTTCGGATTCCTCTGCTCATAATATGCCCTGCTTGCAGCTCTGTGGTGTTCCTCTTAGTTAGACAGGGGAGGGAGACCACATCCATTGGGATGCTCTGGAGCTGCTCTGGAGCTCCCATGCTCCACTTGCTGCATTTTGTAATGACAAAGCCAATTGCAGTGTCAGTTTGAAGTCCAGTTGGACTTCAGCTCATGGGCGCATTTGCATGGATATGTCATTAATCCAACATATCAAAGGGGGTCTCAGCATCTCATTCAGGGTTAACCCAAAACCACATATCTCTGCCAGACTTCTTAATCTCATCACAAATCCAGTTGTGGATTCCCTTGATTCTCAAACAGTTAAATAAAACAGATAGCATCTCAGAATTACAGGAAGTTTGAGGTCATAAAATTCCTGAACTAAATCTGTCAACTCTTGAAAGATTATAGTATCTGGTGCCTGCGGGAAGGTAAAGCTTGTAATAGCTGAAACACTGCAAGTCCCCAAGCAGTCAGAAGGGTAACCCGTTGCTTTTCATCTGCCCAGAAAAAATATTGCGTTCTTTCCACATACTGGGCCCAGTCTACCACGGCAGGATCAAATGAGCCAAGATCCCCAAATTGAGGTATGATGCCAGGAATCTGGATTAGTGGTGCTGGAAGAGCACAGGAGTTCAGGCAGCATCCAAGGAGCTTCGACATCAACGTTTCGGACAAACGCCCTTCATCATAAATAAAGGCAGTGAGCCTGAAGTGTGGAGAGATAAGCTAGAGGAGGGTGGGGGTGGGGAGAAAGTAGCATAGAGTACAATAGGTGAGTGGGAGAGGGGATGAAGGTGATAGGTCAGGGAGGAGAGGGTGGAGTGGATAGGTGGAAAAGGAGATAGGCAGGTAGGACAAGTCCGGTAAAGTCATGGGGACAGTGCTGAGCTGGAAGTTTAGAACTAGGGTTAGGTGGACGAAGGGGAAATGAGGAAACTGTTGAAGTCCACATTGATGCCCTGGGGTTGGAGTGTTCCGAGGCAGAAGATGAGGCGTTCTTCCTCCAGGCGTCTGGTGGTGAGGGAGCGGCGGTGAAGGAGGCCCAGGACCTCCATGTCCTCGGCAGAGTGGGAGGGGGAGTTGAAATGTTGGGCCACGGGGCGGTGTGGTTGATTGGTGCGGGTGTCTCGGAGATGTTCCCTAAAGCGCTCTGCTAGGAGGCGCCCAGTCTCCCCAATGTAGAGGAGACTGCATTGGGAGCAACAGATACAATAAATGATATTAGTGGATGTGCAAGTAAAACTTTGATGGATGTGGAAGGCTCCTTTAGGGCCTTGGAAAGAGGTGAGGGAGGAGGTGTGGGCGCAGGTTTTACAGTTCCTGCGGTGGCAGGGGAAAGTGTCAGGATGGGAGAGTGGGTTGTAGGGGAGCGTGGACCTGACCAGGTAGTCACAGAGGGAACGGTCTTTGCGGAAGGCAGAAAGGGGTGGGAAGGGAAATATATCCCTGTAGTGGGGTCTGTTTGGAGGTGGCGGAAATGTCGGCAGATGATTTGGTTTATGCAAAGGTTGGTAGGGTGGAAGGTGAGCACCAGGGGCGTTCTGTCCTTGTTATGGTTGGAGGGGTGGGGTCTGAGGGCGGAGGTGCGGGATGTAGGCGAGATGCGTTGGAGGGCATCTTTAACCACGTGGGAAGGGAAATTGCAGTCTCTAAAGAAGGAGGCCATGTGGTGTGTTCTGTGGTGGAACTGGTCCTTCTGGGAGCAGATACGGCGGAGGCGGAGAAATTGGGAATACGGGATGGCATTTTTGCAAGAGGTAGGGTGGAAGAGGTGTAATCCAGGTAGCTGTGGGAGTCGGTAGGTTTGTAAAAAACATCGGTGTCAAGTCGGTGTTCATTAATGGAGATGGAGAGGTCCAGGAAGGGGAGGGAGGTGTCAGAGATGGTCCAGGTAAATTTAAGATCAGGGTGGAATGTGTTGGTGAAGTTGATGAATTGCTCAACCTCCTCACGGGAGCACGAGGTGACGCCAATGCAGTCATTAATGTAGGGGAGGAAGAGGTGGGGAGTGGTGTCGGTGTAATTACGGAAGATCAACTGCTCTACGTAGCCAACAAAGAGACAGGCATAGCTGGGGCCCATACGTGTGCCCATGGCTCCCTCTTTGGTCTGGAGGAAGTGGGAGGATTCAAAGGAAAAATTGTTAAGGGTGAGGACCAGTTCGGCCAAACGAATGAGAGTGGAGGGGTACTGTTGGGGACGTCTGGAGAGGAAAAAACAGAGGGCTTGGAGGCTATGGTCATGGCGGATGGAGGTGTAGAGGGATTGGATATCCATGGTGAAGATGAGATGTTGAGGGCTGGGGAAACGGAAATCTTGGAGGAGGTGGAGGGCGTGGGTGGTGTCTCGAACGTATGTGGGGAGTTCCTGGACTAGGGGGGATAGGACAGATAGGGAGGTAGGTAGAAAGGAGTTCAGTGGGGCAGCAGCATGCTGAGACAATGGGTCAGCCAGAGTGGTCAGGCTTGTGGATCTTGGGAAGGAGGTAGAACCGGGCAGTGTGGGGTTCCGGGACTATGAGGTTGGAAGCTGTGGGTGGGAGATCTCCTGAGGTGATGAGGTTCTGTATGGTCTGGGAGATGATGGTTTGGTGATGGTGGGTGGGGTCATGGTCAAGGCGGCAGTAGGAAGAGGTGTCCTCGAGTTGACGTTTGGCTTCAGCGGTGTAGAGGTCAGTGCGCCAGACTACCACTGCGCCCCCTTTATCCGCTGGCTCGATGGTGAGGTTGGGATTGGAGCAGAGGGATTGAAGGGCTGCGCGTTGTGAGGGTGAGAGGTTGGAGTGGGGGAGGGAGGTAGACAGGTTGAGGCAGTTAATGATCCGGCGGCAGTTGGAAATGAAGAGGTCGAGGGCAGGTAATAGGCCAGCGCAGGGTGTCCAGGTGGATGCAGTGTGTTGGAGGTGGGCGAAGGGGTCCTCGAAAGGTGGCCGGGAGTTCTGATTGTGAAAGTAAGCTCTGAGGCGGAGGCGACGGAAGAATTGTTCGACGTCAGGTCGTGTATTAAATTCATTGATGCGTTGACAGAGGGGGATGAAGGTGAGTCCTTTGCTGAGGACTGATCGTTCGTCCTCAGTGAGGGGGAGGTCTGGGGGGAAAGTGAAAACTCGGCAGGGCTGGGAGCTGGGATCTGGTTTGGGTGTAGAGCTGGGAGTGGAGGCGGAACCTGTAACTGGAGTGGGTGCGATGATGGGGGGAATGGAGGTGGAGTCATGAGCAGGGGTAGTGTTCCCCTCGGGGATCTGGGGGGTGGGGATAGTGACAGTGGGTTCTGTGGGGGGCATGTCAGCAGAATGCAGGTGAGTGGCGCTGGCGGGGGCGGAAGTGGTGGTGACCACGGCAGTAGGGGTGGCGGAAGTCACTGAGCATGTGGCATCAGCGATGATGTGAAGGGCGGAAATGATGTCACGTGTGATGCATGAGGAATTTTGATGGGTGGAAGTGGTTGTGGGAGTGGCCATGATGGGGGCGGAAGTGACATCATCAATCAGTGTGCATCAGCAGCAAAAGGAGCCTTCCACATCCAAAGTTTTACTTGCACATCCACTAATATCATTTATTGTATCTGTTGCTCCCGATGCGGTCTCCTCTACATTGGGGAGACTGGGCGCCTCCTAGCAGAGCGCTTTAGGGAACATCTCCGGGACATCCGCACCAATCAACCACACCGCTCCGTGGCCCAACATTTCAACTCCCCCTCCCACTCTGCCGAGGA
Organism: Chiloscyllium plagiosum; assembly: GCF_037043375.1. Classification (NCBI taxonomy): domain Eukaryota; kingdom Metazoa; phylum Chordata; class Chondrichthyes; order Orectolobiformes; family Hemiscylliidae; genus Chiloscyllium; species Chiloscyllium plagiosum. The sequence continues at coordinate 47,617,068 of NW_028270147.1, read as the reverse complement.
CATGGAGGTCCTGGGCCTCCTTCACCGCCGCTCCCTCACCACCAGACGCCTGGAGGAAGAACGCCTCGGAACACTTCAACCCCAGGGCATCAATGTGGACTTCAACAGTTTCCTCATTTCCCATTCGCCCACCTCACCCAAGTTCTAAACTTCCAGCTCAGCACTGTCCCCATGACTTTTCCGGACTTGTACGACCTGCCTATCTCCTTTTCCACCTATCCACTCCGCCCTCTGCTCCCTGACCTATCACCTTCATCCCCTTCCCCACTCACCTATTGTACTCTATGCTACTTTCTCCCCACCCCCACCCTCCTCTAGCTTATCTCTCCACGCTTCAGGCTCACTGCCTGTATTCCTGATGAAGGGCTTTTGCCCGAAATGTCGATTTCGAAGCTCCTTGGACGCTGCCTGAACTGCTGTGCTCTTCCAGCACCACTAATCCAGAATCTGGTTTCCAGCATCTGCAGTCATTGTTTTTACCACCATGATGCCAGGAATGCTTACCCCCAACTCAGAAACAACTGTTGCGCATGAATTTCCTTCAGACACTTATTGTTTTTTCTCACTGGAAGAACTGCACAGAGACTGGTATCCAGTCATTGAGTCACCCTATATTTACCTGTGGCTGGTACATGCAGTTTAAAATATGAGGAACATGAGGACTTTGGGACTATACTCAATGGAGCTTACAATGATGATGGGTTATCTGATTGAAACTTAGAGTACTGAATGGCCTGAACAGAGTGGATGTTGAGAAGAGGTTTCCATTGGCAGGAGAGGCAAGGACCCGAGGGCACAACTTTAGAATGAAGGGAGAACTCTTTAGAATGGAGATAGAGAAACTCTCCAGCCAGAGAATGGTGAATCTGTAGAATTCATTGCCACAGAAGGCTGTGGAGGCCAGGTCATTGAGTGTATTCAAAACAGAGATAGGTAAGTTCTTGATTGCCAAAGGGATCAAAGGTTACAGGGAAAAGGCAAGAAAATGAGGTAGAAAACCATGATTGAATGGCAGAGCAGCCTCGATGGGCCAAATGGCCTAATTTCTTCTCCTATGTCTTAAGGTCTTACATAGCTCTGACTAGCCAGCTCCAGGCCAGTCCCAAGACTGAGGAGACTTTCTGAATCTCAGGCTGTGTCAGCTAAGAATCCCCGATTGGCCCAGGTTAGCAACTCCAATTAAGAACCTCAGTCACTGAGGTCCATCTAGCCGTGATTCCAATCATTACATCTCCAAAATGTGCTATACTAACTAGAGGTAAATTAACCTAACATCTATTGTTGGAAAACTATTGGAATAAATTATAAAGAATGAGAGTAACACCAGAACACTTGGAAAATCATAATCTAATCAAGCAGAGTCAGTATGGTTTCAAGAGAAATAGCGTCTGACTAACTTATTTGAGTCTTTTGATCAAGTCTCAACCAGAATGGTTATAGGAAAAATAGTTGATGCGTTGTATTTGGATTTCCAGAAGTGTTCAAAAAGGTACTTCACAAAAGGTTAAGTCACAGGATAAGGGCCCAGGTAATATATTGGCATGGATTGAGAATTAGCTAATGGGCAGGAAACAACAAGTGGGGATAAGGGGTTCTTTTTCAGGTTGGCAACCTGTGACCAGTGGGGTTCCAAGGAGATCAATGCTGGAACCACAAGTGTTCACAATATATATTGATGACTTGGAGGAAGAAATTGAGTGTACTTTAGCCAAATTTGCAAATGACACAAAAATAGGCAAGATACAAACAATTTCCATAGAGATATTGACAGGTTAAGTGGGTGGGTTAGAAGTTGGTAAGTGGAATATAATGCTTGGAACATACAAAGCTGAGCATTTTGGAAGGAGAGCAAAAGTACAGAATATTATTTAAATGGAGAAAAATGCAGAAAGCTGCAACACAAAAGGACTTGCGCATGAAACACACACACAGATCAGCCATGATCCGACTGAATGGTGGAGCAGGCTCCAGAGGTCAAATAGCCTACTTTTGCTCCTATGTCTTGTGATCTAATGGGGAGAATTTGCCAGACTGGTTGGGGAGGGTTCAAGTAAATTGGCAGGTGGGTGGTAACCTGTGCAAGAAGTTGGAGGAAGTGGAACAAAGGACAAGACAAATGACAGAAAGTAGATAACAAAGATGGTGAGCAGAGGAATCAAAGGAAATAATCAATCAAGGCCACAGCAAAAACAAAAATACTGTGAATGGAATACGGAATGTTAAGATCTGCTGGAGACTGCAGCATTTTAAGAAAGCAGCTCACCACTACCTTCTCAAGGGCAACTAGGGATGGGCAATAAAAATTGCAGGTTAGCCACTGGTGTCCACATTCCACAAGTGAATTCAAAAAGCATAAAGCTCTATGGCTTGTCCTGAACACAAAACATACGAACTACAACAGACGAATTGATCACACAAATAGATATCAACAGGTCTGATACAGTTGAGATTATGGAAACATGGCTGCAGAGTGACCAGGGAGAGGAAATGAACATCCAGGGAGATTCAGTATTTTGGAAGGACAGACAAGAAAAAGAAGGCGGTGGAGTTGCAATACTGGTTAAGGAGCATATTAACACAATATTGAGGAAAGATATTAGCTCCGACAATATATAATCCATGTGGGCAGAATTAAAAAACACCAAAGGGCAAAACAAATTAGTGAGGCATGGTATGTGGACCACCAAATTCTTGTGGTGATGTTGAGAATGAGATTATACAGGAAATCAGATGCACGCAGGAAAGGAACATCTGTAATTATGGGTCACCTTAATCTGCATATAGATTATGCAAATCAAATCCATCAAAATACAGTAGTGCAGGATGGTTTTCTGGATCAAAATGTTAAGAGAACCAATGAGAGAAAAAAAACCATCTTTCACTGGGTATTATGCGGTGAGAATAGAATAATTGGTGATCTAGTTGTGAGAGACCTTTTGGGGATGAGCAACCAGAAAATGATCGTCAAGTTGGAGAGCAAGTTTGCTGGTTCTGAGATTTGGGTTTAGAATCTCAATAAGGGAAACTACCATGGCATTAGATGTGAGTTGACTATGATGGACTTGAAAATGAAAGGAATGACTGTAGATAGACAAAGGTAAACACAAAGAATAAATAGGTGAAGTACAAAAAGTGTTTATTCCTGTCTGATGCAAGAATACACACAGAACAGTGGCCGGACCATGGCTTACAAGGGAAGTTAGAGATAGCATTAGAGGAAACAAAGAGGCATACAAATTGACGAGAACAGAACAACAGACCTGAAGGATTAAGACCAGTTTACAAGTCAGCGAAGGAGCACCAAAGGATTGATTAAGAGGAAAATAGAGTGTGAGAGTGTGGAGAACACAAGAAATCAGTTTCTACAGATATGAAAAGAAAATAAGATAGGTGGAACTTGTCCTCTTCCCACGTTCTTCAGGTCAAAGGAGTGGCATTGGGTACCCAAGTGGGATCTGGTTATGCCTATCTCTTTGTGGTGCACATGGAACATTCCATGTTGCAGTCCTACTCTTGCCCCTACCCAAAATTCTTTCTCCAGTACTTCAATGACATTATCGATGCTGCATCCCTCTCTAATCTGGAATTAGAAAAATCAGTTTTGCTTTCAATTTCCACTCTGCTCTCACTTTCACTTTGTCCATATCTGAATCCTCACTTTCTTTCTTCAACATCTGAGTTTCCATTTCTGGGGACAGGCTGACCACCAATATTCACTACAAACCTACCATGACTATACATCCTTCCACCCTGCTTGCTGAAAAACCTCAATTCCATTCTCCCAGTTCTTCTGTCTCTGTCAAATCTGTTCCAATGATGCCAACTTCGATAAGGAAGCCTCTGCAATGTCCACCTTCCTCCTCAACCAAGGATTCCCCAGCACTGTGGTTGACAGGACCCTCAACCGTGTCCAAACCATCTCCCACACTTCAGCCCTCACCACACCCCCTCCTCTCTCCCACACAAGTGATAGGGAACCTTTTGTCCTTACCTACCATCCCACCAGCATCACCAAACAAAGGATCATTAGCCACCATTTCCACTATCTCCAGCAGTATGCCACTACCGGGTCCCTCCCTTATCATTCATTCGCAGGCATACCTTGGTCCATTCCTCCTCCACTCCCAACCCCTCCCCACAACCCTATGGCACCTTCCCTTGCAATCGAAAGTGCAACGCCTGCCCATTTACTTTCTCCCTCCTGCCTATAAACAACCCCACACGTACCTTCCAGGTGAAGCAGCACTTTACCTGCACTTCGCTTAATCTAATCTTCTGTATTTGCTGTTCACAGTGTTGTTTCCTCTACATTGAGGAGATGTCTGGGCAACAGCTTTGCAGAACAGCATGGTTCCGCCTGCAAAAATGACCTGAGCTTCTGGTTGTCTGCTATTTCAACATGCCGTCATGTTCCCTGGTCAACATCTTGGGCTCAGGCTTGCTGCAGGGCTCCAGCAAAGCTCAGCACAAGCTGGAAGGACACCACCTCATTTCCCATTTGGGAATTCTGCAACTTTCTGGACTCAATATAGAGTTCAATAATTTCATGACCTGTGCATTTTCTCTTATTACCTTACCCTAACCCCCACACACCAGGCCTTGTCATCACCTGGGCTGCAACCATGAACAACCACCATTGTCAGCTACTTATGTCCTCGTGAGCAGCTATTAATTCTCCAAGGGCAACCTTTACCCATTCCTTTTGTCTGCCCAACTGTGTTTCTCTGTGGGATCCATTTCCACTCATTGTTTACTCTTGCCCGCTCCCACAAACCCATCATTAGGAAATATCAATATCTTCTTGGCTACAATTAGTTCTGAAGAAGGATCACGAAACCAAAAATGTCAACTTTGCTTTCTCTGCAGATATTGCCTGACTAGCTGAGTTTTTCCAGCAGTTTCTGATTTTGTATCTGATTTCTAGCAGCCACGGTTCTTTAGTTGTCACATAACAATGTCCCTTCGTCAGAAACAGGAGAATTTTTTTGTAAAGGGGAGCAAAGAAATGGCAGCCAAACTAAATTTATACTTCACACCTGCATTCACAAAGGAGAGCACAAATAGCAGGCCAGAAATTATGAGGAACACAGGGTTGAGCGAGAGGGGGGATATGAAGCAAATCTGTATTGGTAGAAAAACGGATGTCAGAGAAATTGACAGAATTGAAGGCTGATAAATCCCCTGATCTACATCCCAAAGTACTTAAGGACATGGCCCTCAAAATAGTGGATCTTGCAAGATTCATCATACTCTGTAACAATTCCTACCATACTGAAGGGTAGGTAATGTAATCCCACTATTTAAAAAGGGAGGAAGAGAGAAAACAGGGAATTCGATTAGATTCCCTACAGTGTTGAAATAGACCCTTCGGCCCAACAAGTCCACACTGACTCTCCGAACAGTAAACACACCCAGAGCCATTCCCCTACCCTATATTTACCCCTGACAAATGCACCTAACACAACTGGCAATTTGGCATAGCCAATACACCTCACCTGCACATCTTTGCATTGTGGGAGGTAACTGGAATACCTGGAGGAAACCCACGCAGACACGGGGAGAATGTGCAAACTCCACACAGGCAGTCACCTGAGGTGGAACTCAAACCCGGGTCCCTGACACTGAGGCAGCAGTGCTAACCACTGCGCCACCGTGCCACGACCTACAAACCGTCCCCACCAGTAGGGATATATTTCCCTCCCCACCCCTATCAGCGTTTCAGAAAGACCATTCCCTTTGCAACTCTCTTGTCAGATCCACACACCCTACCAGCCCACACCCCACTCCTGGCACCTTCCCCTGCCACCGCAAAAAGCGCAAGACCTGCGCTAAACCTCCCCCCTCACCTCCGTCAAAGGCCCCAAAGGATTCTTCCATATCAGACAGCAATTTATATGTACTTCTACAAATGTCATCTACTGTTTCTGTTGCACCTAATGTCGTCTCCTCTACATCGGAGAGACAGGACGTCAACTTGTGGATTTTCAGAGAACATCTCTGGGACACCCGCACCAACCAATCCCACCACCCCGTGGCTGAACACTTCAATTCCCCCTCCCACTCCACCAAGGACACGCAGGTCCTGGGCCTCCTCCATCGCCAAACCTTAACTACTCAATGCCGGAGGAAGAATGTCTCATCTTCTGCCTTGGGACCCTGCAACAACATGGGATTAATGTGGATTTCACCAGTTTTCTCATATCCCCTCTGCCCACCTTATCCCAGTCACAAGCCTCCAACTCGTCCCCACCCTCTTGACCTGCCCATCGTCTTTCCCATTCATCGGCGACACCTTCCTCTTCGGCCTATCACATTCTCCCCTACCTTCATCTACCTCCTGCATTCTCAACTACCTTCCCCCTAGCCCTAATCCCCTCCCATTTATCTCTCAGCACCCCGAGCCGACAAGCCTCATTCATGATTAAGGGCTTATGCCCGAAACATCGATTCCCTTGCTCCTCGGATGATGCCTGACCTGCTGTGCTTTTCCAGCACCACACTCTCGACTCTGATCTCCAGTCCTCACTTTCTCCTAGAATTGTATTCATTGGAGTTTAGAAGAATGAGGGGAAACCTTAGAGAAACCTATAAGTACTACAATTGGACAGGTTAGATGAAAGAAGAACCTTGCTGATGGTGGAGGAGTCCAGAAACAGGACACATAGCTTAAAGATAAGGGGTAAACTTTGAAGACGGAGATGAGGAGAAATTTCTTTACCCAGAGAGTTGAGAGCCTGTGGAATTCACTACCACAGAAAATGGTTGAGGTCAAAATATTTTGTATTGTCAAGAAAGAGGATGGCATTTGGGTAGTGAGCTCAATAAAAAGCTATAATCACTTTAGCTAAATGGCCTACTCCTGCTCCTATCTTCCATGTTCTTATGACCTCAGGTCTTTCCTGACCTTAAGTCCATTCTCTCACGTGCCCGGTACTTTCTGCTGTCCACTTCTTTGAATCCAGAGTTTAAATGCAGATCTACTTCCAAAGCTTCCTAACTAATCAGTTAAGTTGTTAGGTACCTTAAAGTAGATACTATTTTTCTGTTCCAAAAATGCAAATCAGACTTTAAGACTGCTTTATATCTGCAACAAAGATAAAAGATATCATGTCTACAAGTAATGGACCCTCTGATGTTAAAAAAAAGCATTGCAAAGAATGATAAGAGCAAGTAACATTCATGCCACAACTATGCCAGGCAATGATCATCTCCAACACGAGAGAGCATCTTGCCATCACCCCTGAACATTCAATGGTATTAGTATCATTAAATCCTTCACTAGCCAAATAAATACTGTGGAGGAAGTGAGGACTACAGATGCTGAAGATCAGAGTCAAAAGTGTGGTGCTGGAAAAGCACAGCAGGTCAGGCAGCATCCAAGGAGCAGGAGAGTTGACGTTTTGAACATAAGCCCTTCATATGGGTTGGGGGCAAGGGGACAGAGATAAATGGGAGGGGAGTGGGGCTGGAGGGAGGGTGGGGATGTAGCTAGGAAGGCGTTAGGTAGATGAAGGTGGGCGGTAATGATGATAGAGCCAATTGGAGGGTGGAGCGGATCGGTGGGAAGGAAGATGGACAGGTAGGACAGGTCAAGAGTTGGAGGTTTGGATGTGGGATAAGGTGGGGGGAGGGGAGCTGAGGAATCTGGTGAAATCCACATTGATCTTGCATGATTGGACGGTCTGAAGGCGGAAGTTCTTCTTCCAGTCATCGAGTGGCTAGGATTTTGCTTGTCCTTGGCAGAGTGGGAGGGGGAGTTGAAGTGGTCAGCTACAGGGCAGTGGAGTTGTTTAGTGCATGTGCCCCGGAGATGTTCTCTGAAGCGTTCCGCAAGTTGGCGTCCTGTCTCCCCAATGTAGAGGGGACCACATCGAAAGCAACAGACACAGCTGATGAGGAGTTTGGATGTGCAGGAAAATCTCTGCTGGATGTGGAAGGATCCTTTGGGGCCTTGGATGGAGATGAGGGGGGTGGTTTGGGCACAGGTTTTACATCTGTTGCGGTGGCAAGGGAAGCTACCGGGAGCAGAGGGTGGGTTGGTGGGGGGACATGGATCTAACGAGGGAATGGTCTCTGCAGAATGCTGAAAAGGGGTGGGGAGGGAAATAAATCTCTGTGCTGGGGTCTGACTGTAGTTGGCAGATATGGAGGAGAATGATGCATTGTATCTGGAGATTGGTAGGGTGGAAGGTGAGGAACAGTGGTATCCTTGTTGGAGTTGAAGGGGTGGGGTTCAAGGGCGGAGGCACGGGGAGTGGAAGAGATGCGCTGGAGAGCATTGTTGACCACATGGGAGGGAAATTGCAGTCTTTGAAGTAGGAGGCCATCTGCGATGTTCTGAAATGGAATTGATAAGAGGAGGAGGTCACAGGCTGGGAATCCTGCAATGAGTAACAACTCCTGAATCCCAAAGCCTGTCCACAACCTACAATGCATAAGTCAAACATATGATGGAAAGCTCATCTTGATGAGTTCAGTTTCTATAGCACTTCAGCTGCATGACATCATTCAGGACAAAGCTGCCCTGACTGGCTATGCACCCACAATCAGTCATTCCCTTCACCAAAAGCACAGTAGCAGCACTGCCATCTACAAGATGCACAGTGGGTCCTTAGATAGCAGGTTCCAACCCATAACTTCTACCAGCTGGAAGGGCAAGGCAGCAGATGCAGATTCCTCTCCAAGGTACACAACATTATGACTTAGAAATTTGTTGCCATTCCTTCACTGTCTGTGGGTCAAAAACCTGAAACTCTTTCCTGAAGCATTGATGGTTACTCACAAGACAGCTCATCATCACCTTCTCTAAGCAAACAGAGATGGGCATTTGAGTCTTTGGCAAATAAGATTAAGGAGAATCCCAAGGTATTTTATATGCATATTTGGAGCAATAAGGTAACTAGGGAAAGGGAATGCCCAGTTGAAACTTTATTGCTGGAACAGCACAGCAGGTCAGGCAGCATCCAGGGAACAGGAGATTCGACGTTTCAGGCACAGGCCCTTCTTCAGGAATCAAACGTCCTGAAACGTCCTGTGCCCGAAACGTCGAATCTCCTGTTCCCTGGATACTGCCTGACCTGCTGTGCTGTTCCAGCAATAAAGTTTCAACTTTGATCTCCAGCATCTGCAGACCTCACTTTCTCCTCAAAGGGAATGCCCACTCAAGGTCAAAGAAGGGAATTTAGCCAGAAGAAGTGGGTGAGGTCCTTAAAGAGGACTGCGCATCAGTATTCACCAAGGAGGACATGGATGATGGAAAAATTAGGACTGGGTATCATGATATTCTGGGACATGCCAAGGTGGTGGTGTTGAATGTCTTGAAAAACATTAAGGTACATAAGCCGCCAGAATCCAATGAGATACTGAAGGAGGCTAGGGAGGAGATTGCTAGGGCCTTTGTATCTCTTTAGACAAGAGGCCAGTGTTGATCCTCTTTTCAAGAAAGGCAACATGGAAACCAGAAAATTATAGGCTGGTGAGCTTTACATTTATTGGAGAAGAATTCTTAGGGACAGCATTTACTTGCATTTGGAAAAACTAGACTTAGTCAAGATAGTCAGCATGGCTTCATGCAGGAGAGGTCTTGTGTCACAAACTTGATTGAGTTTCTTCAAGAGATGACAACGATGATTGATAAGGACAGGGCAGTAGATGTTGTCTTCATGGACTTTACTAAAGCATTTGACAAGGTCCCTCATGGTAGGCTGGTCCAGAAGATTAATTCACATGGGATTCATGGTGAGTTGGCAACTTGGATACAAAATTGGGTTTGTATCCAGAAGACAGAAGGTACCTGTGGAGGGGTGTTTTTCTGACTGATGGTCTGTCACCAGATATGACACCTCCACAGAAAGAGCGGGAGCAGCAGAGGAAGTGACGGCAAGCAGAGGGGCAGCCAGGAAGGAAAAGTGAGTATATAAGTCAGGAAGGCGGCTAAACCCGAGATTCTACACCTGTAGTATCTCCCACCCACCCTCCTCCTCTAACCTTCTTAACTACTCTGCTTTTTCTTTTAAGGTAAGGATTTTTATTTCTTTACCAGGGACTAGTTAAAAATTTACTTCGTTTTTTTTGTGTGTGTATACATCAAGTCCTTATTTAGGGTAAAAAAAACTATAGCAGAGAGGCATCAGAAGGTATTCTAACTCATACTTGTACAAAGTAAGTAATTAACTAACTAAGCAGAGATGGCTGGGCAGGTGATGTGCTGTTGCTGTATGATGTGGGAGCTGGCTGATCCCATTGTGAACGGCAGTGACCACATCTGCAGCAAGTGTTGGTTGCTGGAAGAACTCCGGATCAGAGTTGATGATCTGGAATCTGAGCTTCAAACACTACGGCACATCCGGGAGGGGGAGAGTTACCTGGATGCTTTGTTTCAGGAGGCAGTCACACCTGGGAGATTAAGTAATTCACATTCAGCTAGTGATCAGGCACAAAAGAGTGTGACTCTAAGTGAGGCAGGTTGGGGGAACCGGAGTTCAGGAGTGGAGGAGCCTCAGCCCTTGACCTTGTCCAACAGGTATGAGATTCTTGCTCCCTGTTCGGATGAGGAAAAGGGCTCTGGACGGATGAGCCAACTGACCAAGGCACCATGGTGCAGAAGGCCATTCAAGAGGGGGGAGCTAATAGACAAGTAGTGGTTATAGGGGATTCTATAATTAGGGGGACAGATAGTATCCTTTGCAAGCCGGATCGGGAGTCTCGCATGGTGTGTTGCCTGCCCGGTGCCAGGGTGCGAGACATCTCCGACCGGCTTGAAAGGATATTGGAGCGGGAGGGGGAGGATCCAGTTGTTGTGGTCCACGTTGGTACCAACAACATAGGCAAGACTAGGGTGGAGGACCTGTTTGGGCATTACGAAGCGCGAGGCAGGAAATTGAAGCACAGGTCCTCAAGGGTCATAATCTCCGGATTACTGCCCGAGCCACGTGCCAATTGGCATAGGGACAAGAAAATTAGGCAAGTAAACACGTGGCTAAGGGATTGGTGTGGGAAAGAGGGATTCCACTTCATGGGGCATTGGCATCAGTTTTGGAATAGGGGGGATCTGTACCGTTGGGACGGTCTCCACCTGAACCGATCAGGTACCAATGTTCTAGCGAAGAGGATAAATAGGGTGGTCAGTAGGACTTTAAACTTCTGAGTTGGGGGGGAAGGGAAAGTGAAAGCGACAGGGAGTATGGAGGTAAATGGCAAGATAAGCAGCAGGATAGCATATTTCCAGGTGGATTTAAATTTGAGGCAGACTGAGAATACAGTAAAAAGCAAGGATAACTTAGGACATATGACTTCCAACATCTCTAATGATAAGGAAGTTAGCATTAAGGCACTTTACCTGAATGCTCGTAGCATTCATAACAAAGCCGATGAACTAATTGCACAGATAATAGTGAATGATTATGATGTAGTAGGCATCACAGAGACTTGGTTACAGGGGGGTCAGGACTGGCAGTTAAACCTCCATGGTTTTTCAACTTATCGAAAAGACAGAGAGGTGGGCAGAGGGGGTGGAGTTTCCTTGTTAGTTAAGAACAAAATTAAATCTATGGTATTGAATGACATAGCGTCGGATGATGTGGAGTCTGTGTGGGTGGAATTGAGGAACCACAAAGGCAAAAAAAACATAATTGGAGTTGTGTATAGACCTCCTAACAGTGGTCAGGACCAGGGATGCAACATGTACCAGGAAATAGAGAAGGCATGTCAGAAAGGCAAGGTTACATTGATCATGGGAGACATCAATATGCAGGTGGACTGGGTAAATAATGTTGCTAGTGGATCTAAAGAAAGGGAATTCATGGAATGCTTACAGGATGGCTTTTTGGAACAGCTTGTCATGGAGCCCACAAGAGAGCAGGCTATTCTGGACCTAGTGCTTTGCAATGAACCAGACTCTATAAAAGATCTTAAAGTAAGGGAACCCTTAGGAAGTAGCGACCATAATATGGTAGAGTTCAGTCTAGAGTTTGAAAGGGAGAAGGCAAAATCGGATGTAATGGTGTTACAGTTGAATAAAGGTAATTATGAGGGCATGAGAGAGGAACTGACTAAAATAGACTGGAAGCAGAGGCTAACCAGGAAGACAGTAGAGCAAAAATGGCAGGAGTTTGTAGGTATAATTGAGGACACTGTACAGAGGTTCATTCCCAAGAAAAGAAAGATTAACCGGGGAGGGATTAGACAACCTTGGCTGACAAAGGAAGTCAGGAAATGTATTAAAGGAAAAGAGAGATCTTATAAAGTGGCTAAGAACAGTGGGAAATCAGAAGATTGGGAAGGATACAAAAGCAAACAGAGGATAACAAAGAGTGTAATAAGAAATGAGAGGATCAAATATGAAGGTCGGCTAGCCAGTAATATTAGAAATAATAGTAAAAGTTTCTTTCAGTACATAAGAAACAAACGACAGGCAGAAGTAGACATTGGGCCACTTCAAACTGATGCAGGAAGCCTAGTGATGGGAGATAAGGAAATAGCAGGAGAACTTAACAAGTACTTTGCGTCAGTTTTCACAGTGGAAGACATGAGTAATATCCCAAAAATTAAAGGGTGTCACGGGGCTGAGTTGAGTATGGTTGCCATTACAAAAGAGATAGTGCTAGAAAAGTTAAAAAGTCTTAAAATTGATAAATCTCCTGGCCCCGATGGGATACACCCTAGAGTTCTGAGAGAGGTGGCTGAGGAAATAGCAGAGGCATTGGTTGAGATCTTTCAAGAGTCACTGGAATCAGGAAAGGTCCCGGATGATTGGAAGATGGCTGTTGTAACCCCCTTGTTCAAGAAAGGATCAAGGCAAAAGATGGAAAATTATAGGCCAATCAGCTTAACCTCGGTTGTTGGTAAAATTCTAGAATCCATCATTAAGGATGAGGTTTCTAAATTCTTGGAAGAGCAGAGTCCGATTAGAACAAGTCAACATGGATTTAGTAAAGGGAGGTCATGCCTGACAAACCTGTTGGAATTTTTTGAAGAGGTAACAAGTAGGTTAGACCAGGGAAACCCAGTGGATGTGGTCTATCTAGACTTTCAAAAGGCCTTTGGTAAGGTGCCACACGGGAGGCTGCTGAGCAAGGTGAGGGCCCATGGTGTTCGAGGTGAGCTGCTGGGATGGATTGAGGATTGGCTGTCTAACAGAAGGCAGAGAGTTGGGATAAAAGGTTCTTTTTCAGAATGGCAGCCGGTGACGAGCGGTGTCCCGCAGGGTTCGGTGCTGGGGCCACAGCTGTTCGCATTATATATTAATGATTTGGATGAGGGAACCGGGGGCACTCTAGCGAAGTTTGCCGATGATATGAAGTTAGGTGGACAGGCAGGTAGTACGGAGGAAGTGGGGAGGCTACAGAAGGATCTAGACAGGTTGGGACAGTGGTCCAGGAAATGGCTGATGGAATTTAACGTGAGCAAGTGCGAGGTCTTGCACTCTGGCAAAAAGAATAAAAGCATAGATTACTTTCTAAATGGTGAGAAAATTAATAAAGCCAAAGCACAAAGGGATCTGGGAGTGCTAGTCGAGGATTCTCTGAAGGTAAACATGCAGGTTGAGTCCGTGATTAAGAAAGCGAATGCAATGTTGTCTCTTATCTCAAGAGGGTTGGAATATAAAAGCAGAGATGTACTACTAAGACTTTATAAAGCTCTGGTTAGGCCCCATTTGGAGTACTGTGTCCAGTTTTGGTCCCCACACCTCAGGAAGGACATACTGGCACTGGAACGTGTCCAGCGGAGATTCACACGGATGATCCCTGGAATGACAGGTCTAACATATGAGGAACGGCTGAGGATACTGGGATTGTATTCGTTGGAGTTTAGAAGATTAAGGGGAGACTTAATAGAGACGTACAAAATAATACATGGCTTGGAAAAGGTGGATGCTAGGAAATTGTTTCTGTTAGACGAGGAGACTAGGACCCGTGGTCACAGCCTTTGAATTAGAGGTGGTCATTTCAGAACAGAAATGCGGAGACATTTCTTCAGCCAGAGAGTGGTGGGCCTGTGGAATTCATTGCCACGGAGTGCAGTGGAAGCTGGGATGCTAAATGTCTTCAAGGCCGAGATTGATAGATTCTTGTTGTCTTGAGGAATTAAGGGCTACGGGGAGAACGCTGGTAAGTGGAGCTGAAATGCGCATCAGCCATGATTGAATGGCGGAGTGGACTCGATGGGCCGAATGGCCTTACTTCCACTCCTATGTCTTATGGTCTTATGGTTTGTAACATATACAAATGATTTGGATAGTAAGTTTGCAAATAACAAGAAAATTGGTTGAATTGTGGATAATAAGGAATGTTATTGAAGAATACAGCAGGATATAGATCAGCTAAGGAAGTTGAGCAGAGAAATGGCAGATGACAGACAAGTGTGAGGTAATGCATTTTAGGAGATCAAATGCAAGAGGAAAGTGTAAAGTAAATACAAGGACTCTCAGGAGAGGGTGTAGAGGAGGTTCACCAGGATGTTGCCTGGTATTGAGGGTGCCAGCTATGAAGAGTGGTTGAGTAGTTTAGGATTATTTTCATTAGAAAGACAGAGGTTGAGGGAGGAACCTGATTGAGATCTCCAAAATGAGGGGTATAACCAGGCGGATAGCAAGAAGCTTTTTACACAGAGTGGGGAACTCAATTACTAAGGGTCATGAGTTCAAGGTGAGAGGGGAAAAGTTTAAGGAGATATGCATGGAAAGTTCTTTACACAGGGGGCGGTAGGTGCCTGAAATGCGTGGGCAGCGGAGGTTGCAGAGGCGGCACGATAGTGTAATTTAAGATGGATCGAGACAGATACATGAATGGGCAGGGAGCAGAGGAATACTGATCCTTAGAAAATAGGCGACTGGTTTATATAGAGGATCTGAATCAGTGCAGGCTTGGAAGGCCGATGGGCCTGTTTCTGTGCTGTAATTTTCTTTGTTCTTTGTAAGAGTAGTGATTATGCAGAGGAATCTTGGGCTCCAAGTCCATAGCTCCTGAAGAGGCTGCACAAGTGGATAAGGTGATGAAGAAGGCAGACAGCAGGAGTGCCTTCAGCAGTCGTGTCACTGACTATAAAAGTTAGCAAGGTACACCAAAGATGTCTAAGACTTTAGTTAGGCCACATTTAGTGTATTCTGGTTTTGGTGGTCACACTGTAGGAAGTTAGTGGAGGTTTTAGAGAAGGTGCAAAAGAGGTTTACCAGGATGTTGCCTGGATTGGAGTGTAACAGCTAAAAAGAAACATTGGACAAACTTGGATTGTTTGCACTGGAGCCTTGGAGGCTGAGGAGCAATGCAATAGAAGTATATAAAATTATGAAGGCATGTACAAATCTTTATCCCAGAGTGTAAATTCCAGATATTTGTGGGTATAGTTTTAAGGGGAGAAGGGAAAGGTTAAAAGGAAATGTGTCAGTCAATCTTTTTTCACAAACAGATGCATCAGTAAAGTTTAAGGGGCATTTCGACAGACGTTAATAGGCAAGGAACAGAGGGATATGGACCGTGTGCAAGCAGATGGGATTAGTTTAGAACAGCATTATGGTTGATACAGCCATGATGTACCTATTCCTGTGCTGTACTGTTCCATCAATATTGGCTCAGCCAACAAAAACCACATTCCCAGTTTTTAATAAGTCCTGTAGGCTTTGCATTTTGAATCAGTGGCAAATATAACCTCATCTCGTCACAGAGTTATACAGCATAGAAACAGACCCTTCGATCCAACTCATTCACACCAACCAGATATCCTAAACTGATCTCATCCCATTTGCCAGCAGTTGCCCCATATCCCTCTAAACCCTTCCTATTCATGTACCCATCCAGATACTTTTTAAATGTGGTAATTATACCTACCTCAACCACTTTCTCTGGCAGGTTGTTCCATAAATGCACCACCCTCTGCATCAAAATGTTGCCCCTCAAGTCCCTATTAAATTTTTCCCCTCTCACCTTAAACATATGCCCTCTAGTTTTGGACTCTCCTATACTGGGAAAAAGACAGTGGATCTTCACCCGATCCATGCCTCACACAATCTTATAAACCTCAATAAAGTCACTGACACCAGGGGAAAAAAAAGTCCCAGCTTATTCAGCCTCTCTTTATAACTCAAATCCTGGAGTCTCAGTAACATCTTCATAAATCTTTTTTGCACCCTTTCACGATCATGGTCCAAGAATCACATAAAAATAAAAGAAATTTGAAGAGTAAAACATATAGCCTCTCAAGCCTGCTCCATTGTTCAATATGATTGTGGATGATCTTCTGCTAGGATGCTTTTCCCAATTGGTTCCCATATCCATTATTTAAGAGATTTTTTAAAAATTCAATTCTAAGACTAGAATCTACTTTATCTTGAAAATCCACATCGCAAGTGGAGAATTCCAAGTATTCACAACCCTGTGTGTCAAGAAATTTCTCGACATGCTGGTCCTGAGCTCATGCGTACTTTGCCAATCTTATTCTGAGTCTATGCCTGAGGTTCAGATTGCTTGCTTACATTTCAGACTCCTCTATCATTATATTTGGGTATGTTTTATCCCATTATCCCATCGGGAGAGATGGTGACAGGGTATGGTTCTTTCCTGAAGAAGGGCTTATGCCCGAAACGTCGATTCTCCTATTCCCTGGATGCTGCCTGACCTGCTGCGCTTTTCCAGCAACACATTTTCAGCTATGGTTCTAACCAAACAATGAAGAACACTGTGATTTTTAAGACATGTAGCCATACTTGGAACAACGACTTGCATTGTAACTGATATAAATGGTACCTTAATTCTAATACTGTTGCAGCAAACATTTACCAGATATTTTGTACATGTAATATCCAAAACTACTTAATTATTAGTGTAATGTACAGGTCTCCTTTTGTGTAAAGTCCCAGCATCTACACAAAATTTGGTTTTCACAGTGACTTTTTTTTTTAAATGCCATTATGTCTCTTGGGTCTTGTTGACGCTCAATCTGCATATTAATGTGTAATTACTGTTTCATTACTATCATGTGGTATAAGTTAACTCAATGCTCAAGGCTGGGACAGATTTTAACCTGTAAAGAACTCATGTTATGTAGATAAGATAGTATTAGTGAAGTGAGGATCAGCCAGAATCTCATTGGATGGCAGTGCAGACTCAAAGGGTGGAATGACCTACTCTGCACCTACAGCTTTTGGTCTTTTAATCACGAATACTGTGGAGAAGTTCAAGAGAATAATAGAACAGTACGACCCACCATGTGTATTAGCACATTTAATGATACAATTATCACCGGTGTGCTGAAAAATGATGCAATCTGGATATGCTTGAACCCAAAACATCTAAATCTCATTCTAAAAAGGTACCTTGTACAAAATTCCACGATTATAGGAAATGAGTCCCAAATTCACAGAAGTTACACTTTTTTCCAAGCTGGGCACCAAACACTTATACTGATTGCCTCACTTGATGAAAAAAATTCTCAAGAAACCATTATCTTTAAGACACCATTTGCAAGATTTTGCCTCCAGAGGCCATGCTTCAGTTTATCCATGAATTAGTACATCGAATTACAGAAAGCATTCCAAAATGCGTACACATTGCCCATCACATCACAGTAACGGACAAACCAAAAGAAGAATACAACAGAAATCTAGACTCACTGATTACAGCAGCTCATTACAAAGGATCTAGTGTTCAACAGCAAGAAATGACACGTGAATGAAGTGTTGAAAAAGTTGATTGAAGCTATCGATTCAAGTTCTGGGATCTAACCCAAGCCAGACAAAAATCAAAGAAATATAGGCCTATTCCCATGGTTTCCCAGCATCATACAAGCAAAACTTCTGCCAATGAAGCTTTGACATAAATAGAGCTCCTGAAGAAGGATAACCTGAACCTATGGAAAGGCAAAGACGGATTAGGGATAGTCAACATGGCTTTGTGCATGGGAAATCATGTCTCACAAACTTGATTGAGTTTTCTGAACACATGACAAAGAGGGTTGATGAGGGCAGAGAAGTGGACGTGATCTATATGGACTTCAGTAAGGCGTTACCATTAAGTGTAAAAGTCCTGCTAAGACTTGCTTTCCCAAAATGCAGCACCTCACATTTATCTAAATTAAACTCCATCTGCTACTCCTCAGCCCATTGGCTCATCTGATCAAGATTCTGTTGTAATCCAAGGTAACTTTCTTCGCTGTCCACTACACCTCCAATTTAGGTGTCATCTGCAAACTTACCAACTGTTCCCCTTCTGCTCACATCCAAATCATTTACATAAATGTCGTAAATTAGTGGACCCAGCACCGATCTTTGTGGCACTCCACTGGTCACAGGCCTCCAGGCTGAAAAACAACCCTCCACCACCACCCTCTGTCTTCTACTTTTGAGCCAGTTCCATATCCAAATGGCTAGTTCTCCATGTATTCCGTGAGATCTAACCTTGCTAACCAGTGTCCCATGGGGAAACTTGTCGAACGCCCTATTGAAGTCCATATAGATCACATCTACCGCTCTGCCCTCATCAATCCTCTTTATTACTTCTTTCAAAAACCTCAATCAAGTTTGTGAGACATGATTTCCCACGCACAAAGCCATGTTGACTATCCCTAATCAGTCCTTGCCTTTCCAAATACATGTACATCCTGTCCCGCAGGATTCCCTCCAATTACTTGGTGGGCGGCACGGTGGCACAGTGGTTAGCACTGCTGCCTCACAGCGCCAGAGACCGGGGTTCAATTCCCACCTCAGGCGACTCTCTGTGTGGAGTTTGCACATTCTCCCCATGTCTGCGTGGGTTTCCTCCGGGTGCTCCGGTTTCCTCCCACAATCCAAAAATGTGCAGGTTAGGTGAATTGGCCATGCTGAATTGCCTGTAGTGTTAGGTGAAGGGGTAAATGTAGGAGAATGGGTCTGGGTGTGTTACGCTTCGGCGGGTCGGTGTGGACTTGTTGGGCCGAAGGGCCTGTTTCCACACTGTAAGTAATCTAATCTAATCTAATCTAAACTTGCCCACCACCGATGTCAGGCTCACTGGTCTATATGCATTTACCATTACCAGAGAAAGTAATGCCCAGAAAGTAACTGAGGACAACTTTGTGAAGCCATCATCTATTCATGTTCATTGAAATACAGGACAAACTTATCAAAAAAAAGTATTAAGATGATACATTATTAACATGCACAAAACTGCCTCATCTGCACATTGGACAAGAGTTAGGGGTCCTACATCCAAACCAGGGATCCTGATTACCTGTAGAAATGCGCTATGAGCCTAAATTCAACAACACCATAAAACGTAATGGAACAACATTGTGGAGAAACAGAGGTCAACTCAAGGAACTGTTTAACAGTATAATATCCAGCACAGCAGTTGTGCAAAGAAAACAATCGAAGAGTGAAAACATGAAAGTACTACCTTGCAAACAATCAACACTCTGACAAGAGGTAAGACACTACAGGGCAAGAACACACAAGTGATAACTATATCTCGGAAAAGTTAACCCATCAGGAAATCCAGAAAGATTGTTAAATTATATACAACTCATACAGAACTTAAATTCTTTCATTCTTATTTCTCGCAACGATTCTAATGTACAAAAATTTAAATTCTGAGTGCATATATTTAATGTTGGAAAAAGGTGATGTTCTCTTAATACATTAAGAGGGAGGAGCCTAAATAACAAATTAAGTAGGATGGACAATATATAACCAGCAGCTTTGTCAACATAGTTTGCAATTTGCAGTGTAAAAGAATGTAGCTGTGCTTTGCTGTGACAGTAGTTACTGATAAAATCACTAATAAATCTGCCCACTGAACAATCATGTAGGTAAATCTTCAAATTACCTACATCCTATTTAAAAAAGTAGTTCAATTGTGAGATTGATAACATTTCTGTAAGTAAGCAAAACTGCAACAGCATGTCAGAGTTAGAACTGTGACAACATTGGACAATGGTTAACCCTTCTGAGTCTGTCCATATAAGATGTCTACTGTTACCTTCTTAGGAGGTATAAATTGCATATTTGGGTTCTAAATCAAATAGATATTTTAAGGGTAAACAAGGTCAGCTTCAAATACCACGATGAGACAGTTACATATTTGCCAAAATCCAGAGCAAGAAACAGAGAAACTGATGGAAATGAGGAGCAGTCCTGATCTGGAGCAGCCAAGCAGGAATTGAGTCGGGACAATGCACAAAATTAAAACTCCAAGTGATTAAGGAATTAAAATCGCCAGATCTGGCTGCTGAAGCTATTGGAAGAGATTAGAAAATAAATCCTCACAGGCAGAGAAATCTGGAAATCTTAAGTTAAGGACAGCCAAAGCCAATTCCTAAAATCTGTGGCACACTTTCTTTTGGTTCTGGGGAAATGAAGGAATCACAAGATACCTTAATGCACAGGGGAACTCCCAGGTGAAATTAAAAATGGAAGAGAATGTGGTATTTTCAGATTTTTAGGTTAAACAAGGATTTGAATATTTTTAAGGCAGAAATATACATATTCTTGCCAAATAAGTGAGTCAGTGATCATCAAGGCTAGGCGGGAATATGAACTTGAGGCTGCCATCAGATCAGCCATAATCTTATTGAATGGTGGAGCAGGCTCAAGGGACAAAGAGCTACACCTAAATCAGATGCGTGAATAGCACCAACTCAATGGTACTTGTGTCAGTTCTTACGCAGTAAAGGTTCACTTATTTAAAGCAAGATCAAGCAGTAATTTCTTTCAGTTATTAAGAGAGTTTGAATTTCTTGCCCAAAGCTGAAGGATTCCCTCAAGATTATAACCATACAGTAATATCAAAATTTACTGATTATGCCAAACTAGTGACATGGCAAACTGAAAGGACAAAGCCAGGACACTGCACAATGATGACAGAGTTCAGAAGATAGGCAGACTGCCACAAATGGAATGAAAAGAGATAAGCATGAAATGCATTTGTTGGGTTTAGGTCAATTGTGACAATACTATGGCCCAAGACTGTCCAAAGTGGAGGATGAGCATCTAGGAAGGTGGCAAGCACCTTGAAACTTGCCATCGAGAAAGAAATGAAAGCCAAGTGAAAACAGCCAAAGGAGCGTGTTACCACAACAATGCCCCAACCACCCCTTCCCATGTCCACCAACTGTCCTAGGTGTAATAGAGCCTGCGGTAGCCACAACAGTTTGCAGAGTTACCGACAATCGCACCTTGACAGTGGAAGACCGTCATCCTTGCCTGGGAGGGACCGCCAATGATGATGGCTAAAAGAGGTGTATTTTCTCCTATTTTTTAAAATGAGGTTTGTGACAAAGATGCAGAGCAGCAAGCCAATAAACTAAACAGCCTATAATGCCTGGGGATTTTTTTTTTAAAATAACAAGTTGGAACAATAGAAGCACGCTGAATGGGTAGGATCAAGCTCCCACAGAAACAGGATATTTAGCTTAGCTTTCAGTCACTGTAGGGGTTGTGAAAGCTGCTACATCTCTTTCTCTTTGCTCCAGATAAAAGCTTAGGTTCTCTGCCTCCCACCAGAATTGCATGTCAGACCATGGATGATACTGAATTTGCCATTGCCAAAGGTGTGTTTCTCGGATGTTATTGTACTGGAATAGTTTCTGTTTAGTAGTTAAATAATCTATTATTCTGTTAAATTTGCCAAAAGAGTTAAATTATTCCAATTATTTGTTTGTATTCTAACCATCGTCTATGAATAAAGTGTTTCAAGCCTGGTAATTTGACCAGTCAAATCATATCCAAAACGCAACACCTGGCACTTGCCTTTAAAATAAGAAAATGTTTGGGTCCAGATTATCTCTGGCATTTTTTGAGGGAGTCTGGTTCAGTCCAAAACACAATGAACTCTGGTCAGTTCGACCAAGTCAATTTTTATTTCAGATTGCCAGTGTCACCAAGATTTTGCTTTTGGCTTTAGTAACATTAAATGCAGTGCAAAGTAGTATATAATTCATATTTCTTCCTGTTGTGCAATTCTGCCTCAAGTTAGTTTTATGAGAAGAGGTATAGGCCTATGTATACACAATCTTATTTCGAGACAATAGCCTCTATTCCATATTTGTCAGCACACGATAGTTTCAAATATGTAATAGCCTTCCCTCAACAGAGAACAATACTTGATCCCTTGGCAATGATTGGAAATGTTACTGGATTTATCCATATTTTATCACAGAGAATCGTACAATGGTAACAGCACAGATGTCAATCAGATGGCCAAATCTGTACCAGCTCTCTGCATGAACAATTTAAACTAGTTCTGTGTCTCCATTCTATTCAAATGATTTCCCTTTGCTGCTTATTCAATTCACTTCTGAAAGCCACAACCAAATCTCTATCTATCTCTCAGGTAATTAAAGTCATTTCCAGTATGCTGTCCAAAAATTATATGAACAAGGATTCAACTTGTTACGAATTGTAAAAACTAATTTTTACAGAAAATTGGCCAAGTCATTGTATTGGCATTTGATTTAACTGTTCTCCTTCTTAATTTAAGGATGTGCTAAGAACCTGATCAGATTAAACGAGAGCTATGCTTTCAAGAGCAATATTCTTAATTTCCTTGAAAAACCAAAGACTCAATAACAAAACTATTGGGGAACAAATACAAAATTTTCTGCAGATCTAATTAAACTGGGCTGATGCATTCAACACAAATACCCAAGGACTAAACTGATGCAGACCTGCTCAACGCTGAAAACATGCTTAAGTTTTTCTCGTACAGTCCTGAATGTTCAACATTATCTTGGACCAAGAAGGTATAAATATTTAGTTATATTCAGTACAAAGGTTCAAATTTTGTTGAGTGCACAATGATGATATTTTGGGAATAAACATCAGTGTGAATGGAACCAGAAGCTGGGAGATGACAGGAAAATACACATAAAATCTCCTGGTCAGTTTAACCACACTTCTGTTGTTTCAAGTAGAATATGTTTAAAAATCTTACCAACTGTGTTTGTGTCTTCAACTACTACTTCCACATTTCTGTCTCGGTATTCTACTCTGAAGTTTAACATTCTTGGTTGCCTTTCTACAACTGGCCTAGATGGTACTAATGGGCAGAAAGCTGATGAAGTTGAAGAAGAGGAAGAAGGTTGGCTGGTAGGACCATAAACTGGATCCTGCGATGCTTCACCACGAACAAATTCACTGAAAACAGAGTAAAAGGTATTTCAAAAAGACACTCAATAAAACAGATTAAGATTTATGTAACACAGGATAATAGCTGAGAAACTATTTTAATTTATTAAAATTGTAGATAGCTGCTTTGTAACAGGTTGTCTCCATATTGTACATTGTAGATGTTTACATTCTAATACATATTTTTCACTCAAGTTGCTTTTGGGTAGCGATGGCAAAACTGGTCATTCACCAACATATTAAGATCGTCAAGTCGAACTTTGCTCCAAATTTCTGATTGCAAGTTTACAAACATGACTCGTGATTTGGTTTTTGGTTTTAGAATTATCTTTTATAATCCACAAAATTCAATAGGATCCATTTATGAACACATACAGCATTAAATTAAAAAAATGTCTAAATGCAGAACACTTTAATCATAAAAAAACACTTAAGGACACAGGAGCTTATGCATTTCAAAACAAATTTCAAGTCCTGAAAAAGATATTCATTTTACTGCCATATAATTTACTTTCACTATAAATATTATTTACACAAGTTAGCAAACACAAACATCGCAGCTCAAAATGGAGTACAGTTCATGTTAGATTGCAAGCTTGAGAATTTGATAATTGACAGAATTTTAGAATGTCATAAAGTTTGTTTTTAGCTACAATCTACTGTTTGGTTCTTGCAGCCTTAATGAAAGATGAACAAGCTCCCTGTAGGTAGCTATAAGTCGAGCAAACTTCTTACTAACGGGCATCTATGGGACTAGGAGTGTACCGGTTGATCAAGAGGTCCATATAATCAGTATAAAAACACACTAAGTAATATAAACATAATGCAAGGGGTATTCACATCACTATTATACTTTGTTAACAGCATAAATCGCTGAAATAATATTGCAACCGCCTTAAATAAAACGTACCAGCAGAGAGCATTCTTTCTGACACCTGCAACTGACTACTCGGACAGCATAGAGATTGTGGTAAGATAGTAAACTTCCAGTATTTGAGATAGAAAATTATCAAGAATGCTGGCTCATTAAGTGCCGGTCTAACACAAAGGTTGCTGTAATTCAATGCTGGATTCTCCAGCCAGCATTGCTTGACTCAGCTCTTTTGGTTATTAACAAGTATAAAAACAAGTATTCAAACTCGTAGGCAAGTATAAAAATAGCAGTCCAAGACAGAGTGTAAGCCTGGGAACCTGGGAACTGATAGAATTCAGTGCTGAGATTGCTGTTCTGTACCTGTGCAGAGAAAAGGGACTGGCCTGAGAGAAGGTGCTGGAAGGCAGCAGCAGGGCATGGGAGCTTAAGTTGGTAAGCATTAATTAGGTGAACAGGTAGGTGGAGATTGGTGACTTTTACATTTTCTTCCCTCTCTAGAAACAGTTAGTAGTTTAAACTGGTACTGAGGAAATACAGTATAAATTCAATGCTGTCTAACCAGTGAAATCATTTGATATAACTACACCTGACTGACAGCAGGTGGTGTGTAGCAGCAGTAGAACATGGACATTGGTTGATAACTGTGATTCATAGCAACCACATGAAAGAGGGAGGTGAAACACTGGGACAGATTTCACCTGAAGTGACTGGACATATTAAATTGTAAACTTGGAATTTATTCAGTATAATTGATACAATAGTTTGTGGAACCTATCAAGTTCCAAGTATTTTGGACCTGGTAATGTGCAATGAACTTGACTAAAAACCTCACCAGTAAAGGATCTTTTAAGCAAATGATCATAAAATGTGGCATTTTACATTCAGCTCAAACAGGAGAGAGTCTGTAACATGCGTCTTAAACTTAAATAAAGGGTAATAAGTGCATAAAGACTGAGTTGGCCAAAATAGGTGGACAATAGGTCAAAAGGAAAAACAATATAGAGGCTCAGACAGACATTTAAGTACATATTTCACACTTGCCAAAAATTATTCTGTTAAGAACGAACTATCAGAAAAATCTACCATTCTACAGTTAATTAAAATTTTTTCAAAAGATGCACGGTGGTGTAATGGTGGACCAGAAAATCATAAAAGTTTCAGATACTAACAGATCGCTTTGAAAAAATGGGGAGAAATTGGGAGTATCAGAACCAAATATAAACAGTAAAAGTTTACACAAATATAAAAAGGAACACAGTAGCTAAAGTGAGTAGAAGCTGAGACTCGGGAAATAACAATGGAAACGCAGAAGAAATAGTAAAGGCTTTCAACAAGTATTTTGTATTGGTCTTCAAGAGATGACACAAAAGAAAATTTAAGTGGGGGTGGGGGGGAGGAACTTAAAACAATCATTGTCACCTAGTGAAAAAAGTTATGAGAAACTTGGAATTTGTAAATCCCCATGAAATTACCAGCCTGCTTCCTTGGGTCTTAAAACAAGTGGTTGCAGAGATAGCAGAATCATTGGGTGCAAACTTGGGAAATATCCCATTGGACTAAAGAAAGGCAAATCACACAACACTGTTCAAGCACAGGGAGACTGCAGAGTAGGAAATTATAAGCCAATGAGCCCAACATCTGCTAGAATCTACTCTTAATAGTAGTGATTGGAGGACATTTAGAAAATCATACCATCAACAAGCAATGTCATCATGCTTTTTAGAAAGATAAATCATGTTACATAAATTAATGAGTATTCTTTGAGGATCTAAGACGCAGGGTTGATAAGTAAGACCTTGTGGATTTACAATAGGCATTTGATGGGGTGCCACATAAAAGACTACAACACTATTGTTTATGGTGCTGGGCCTGATCAATTGGATAAAGGACTGGCCTGCTAACTGGAATCGAGTTGCAATCAATAGATCTTTTTTTAGGATAGAAAATGGTCATCAATGAAGTGCCAGATGGATCAGTGCTAGGGTCTGACGTGTTTAATATATATATAAGGAACTGAGTTCATCACAGAAATATGTGCTACTAAAAATGACAAGATGGCATATGAGCTGTGGGAATGGTGAAAGAGTCTGCAAAGGGGATATAAGTAGGTGACGTGAGTAGACAAAAAATTGCCAGATTACATAGAACATGTTGGAGTCAAAGTGCCTAGTTTAAAATTTAAGCAAAGTCTGGTAGTTAACAGTCAAACAGCATTAACTGCTGCATTCTCCATGGTAATGCCTCTACTAATCAGAGTACATATGCTAACTAGTCAGTACCCTCCTCCATCCAGCATAAGAGTTGATTTTTCTCAAGTTGGTATTCTTGCGAAATGTCCTGATGTGTGTAAGATGAAAAGCTTCAACAAACTGCCTTTTTTTAAAAACAATACTCAAGTTCTATACTAACAAACAACTGTAAATGTTAAGTTTAGCTTTGAAGATTGTGACAATTTACAATGCCCGAACATGGCAAACAAATGTGTGTTCTCTTCTCAAGAGTCATATTCAAATGGACATGGAAATGTTTTCTCTCTCTACTGATATCAGCGTACCTACTGAGTAATTCCAGCACTTCAGATTTTTATTTGGGGAGCAAATATCCATTTGCTGTTATTTTAATATTCTTTTCTCATGCTATTTAGATTATGAATATACCTATACTTCAGCTTCTGACATAAATTAATAATGTTACTTTATTTAAAAATTTATGTATTTTAGATTACATTTAGTAGCTGAAACAAAAATTGCCATTAGTTCCCATTAATTCTGGTGAGCTTGTTTTGAAATGGCAAGTGCAAGCGGAGGAGGTAGAACTGGCAGATGGTCTGAAAAGTTGAGACAACCATTGTGCTAGAGGATCAAGTTATTCTTCTTGTACTATACATACAATGTGCAAGGTAATGCATTGAACAACTTTAGTGTTTCACAGTAATGCTGTATAAAGACTGAAAAAAACTTGCTTTGATTCTTAAAAATAAAATTAAATATCTACTTCATACCACATATTGCTGATTTTGTGTAAAGATCAACACTCCAACATGTGATCAAAAAATCTGAACTTTATCTACTTTCCATCCATTCACCTGTAAACCTATTCATCAGTCAAAATAATGCCAAATTTGCAAATCTATTTATTATAAGACTTCTGTACAGCTCCTTATGTCTGTGTACATGAACATGTGAGGTTAAGGATAACACACTGACTGATGTGCACTGGGGTCCCATCAGCATCACCATCAAATATGGCAACATGATACAAGGAGGAATAGTAAATAAAAAACCAAGTTCAACTTAGTCATCAAGATTTCAGAGCAAGGACAAGGTAGGTAGATTATAGATAGATTCCCTCCAGTGTGGAAACAGGCCCTTCAGCCCAAAAAGTCCACACTGACCCTCCGAAGAGCAACCCACCCAGACCCATTCCCCTACATTTACCCCTGACTAATGCACCAAATGCTACGGTCAATTTAGCATGGCCAATTCACCTAACCTGCACATCTTTGGACTGTGGGAGGAAACCCACACAGACACAGGGAGAACGTGCAAACTCCACACAGACAGTTGCCCAGGGCGGGAATTGAACCCAGGTCCTTGGCATTGTGAGGCAGCAGCGCTAACCACTGAGCCACCATGCCGCAAGCACAATAAAAGGTGGGGGGAGGGGAAATGAGGAAACTCATGAAACCTACATTGATCTAGTGTGGTTGGAGGGTCCCATGACAGAATCTCTTTCCACAATTGAGGCAGAGGCCCAAGATTAGATGTACAAATTGAGGAATGTCTAACATGGGGCCGCAGTTGGGAAATGAAGCTGAAATTATGTCATTGGATATTCTAAGAATGAACATGTTAAAACATGCAATAGCAAGAATTTGTGGAGGATTTTTGAGGAATTGAACTTCTCAAATGTCAACCCCCAATTCTGACTAAAATTTAGTTTCAGAAGCTTTACTTATAACTGAGTATGTATGGTAGCTAACACTGATAATGAAAAATCAAAACGCTTGCAAGTTGGGTAGTTAAGAGACAGGTGAATCTTAGAGATAAATAAGGTGAAAAATACAGATATCATACAAACCTGATTAAATATCAGCTGAAGAGGAAAGGGAACCAAGGCACAGGTTAACAAATCAATATCATTGATCAGCCAGCAATTAAAAAAATTAAGCCATAAGGGTGAAGAATTCAAAATTAGTGAAGCCATGTTAAATTTGTACTGGACCTCAAAACTGCACCAGGAGCAAAAGGGGCAAATGACAAAGTTCTGGAAGCTTCTGGTGACCAGGAATCATGCATATTTACAACCTGTTAAGAAATAAAAATACTTATGGGCTATTTCAAATGGATGGAATTAATGTACTTCAAGTCGGGAGAAAATCAGCTTTTCCTTTACCTTCAACTACTGTCAAGACTGAACAAGCATATTTGTATCAAATCAAAGTGACCTTGGCATGTCAGCATTCAACGCAATTTGTGTGCGTAATATGGAATGAAGTTCATTTAAACAACATACCTTGGCTGTACCACATTACTTACGTGTGAAGCAAAGGATAGCTGTCATGCTTCATGAAGTATTTTCCAATATGACCTCATTTTAATTCATCATTACTTTCTCAAAGACAAGTAGGGATGGGCAACAGAGTCTGGCCTCAAAGTTGTCCACATTCCACAAATAAATGTGGACATAAAAATTCAAAAACTAGCATGTCTCCAAATAAAGTAATACAGCAATAAAGAAGCAAGGTAACATATAGTACACTATTAAAGTGAACGCATTATAGATCAACATTATCATAACACATTGCATATATGAAAAGCTGCTTCTTTGAAATATTTTGTAAAACTATTTTTTGCATTAATTTATGTTTCAACCAGACTCTGCGTGATGACAGAGTGCTCAGTGGAACCCTCTTCATATCGCCACACATTGCGAACAGCTCTCTCCCAGCCCCTCCATCACCACAGACACACAAGCCTCTTCATCATCCCCTTGGAAAAAGGACTGCAGATGCCGGAGATCAGAGTCGCAGAGTGCGGTGCTGGAAAAGCACAGCAGGTCAGGCAGCATCCAAGGAGCAGGAGAATCGACATTTCGAGCATAAGCTCTTCATCAGGAAGGAGGGAGTGGCCCAAGGGGGCTGAGAGATAAATGGGAAGGGAATGGTGCTGAGGAGAAGTAGCTGAGAGTGCAATAGGGAGATGAAGTCGGGGGTGAAGGTGATAGGTCAGAGAAAAGGGTGGAGCAGATAGGTGGGAAGGAAGATGAACAGGTCAAAAGGATGGTGCTGAGTTGGAAGGTTGGATTTGGGATAAGGTGGGGAGAGGGGAAATGAGGAAACTTGTGAAACCTACATTGATCTAGTGTGGTTGGAGGGTCCCAAGACAGAAGATGAGGCATTCTTCCTCATCTTTGGCAATGGAGGCAGCCCAGGACCTGCATGTCCTTGAAGGAGCGGAAGGGGGAGTTGAAGTGTTCAGCCACGGGGTGATGGGGGTTGTTTCGTGCGCGTGCCCCACAGATGTTCTCTAAAGCGTTCCGCAAGTAGGCATCCTGTCTCTCCAACGTAGAGAAAACCACATCAGGAGCAATGGATACAGTAGATGACATGTTTGGAGGTGCAGGAAAATCTCTGACGGATGTGGAAGGCTCCTTTGGCACCTTGGATGGAAGGGGAGAGGTATGGGTGCAGATTTTGCAATTCTTGCACTGGCAGGGGAAGGTGCCGGGAGGGGAGGTTGGATTGGGGGGGGGGGGGTGTGGACCTAACAACGGAGCCGCGGAAGGAATGGTATTTATGGAACGCAGATAGAGGTGGTGAGGTCTGCTTGTATGTGGCGGAAATGGCGGAGGATTAGGTTAGAATTCCCAACAGTATGGAAACAGGTCCTACGGCCCAACAAGTCCACATTGACCCCTAACAGCAACGCACACAGACCCACTCCCCTACCCCATATTTACCCCTGACTAATGCACCTATCACTATGGGTAATTTAGCATGGCTAATTCACCTGATTTGCACACCTTTGGATTCTGGGAAGCAACTGGAGCACCTGGAGGAAATCCACGCAGACAGGAAGAGAATGTGCAGATTCTACACGAACAGTCACCCGAGGCGGGAATTGAACCTGGGTCCCATGCGCTGTGAGACAGTGGTGCCAACCACTGTGCTCCCATGCCGCTCTAATGCAATGTATCTGGAGGTTGATGGGGGTGGAAGGTAGGGACGAGGGGGGGGGGGGGGGCGGGTTCTGTCCTGGTTGCAGTTGGAGGGCTGGATTTGAGGGCGGAGGTGCGGGAAATGAATGAGCTGTGCTGGAGCCAATCATCGACCACGTAGGAGGGGAAATGGCGGTCTTTGAAGGAGGAGGCCATGTGCTATTTTCTGTGGTGGAACGGGCCCTCCTGGAATCAAATGAGGAGGAATTGGAAATAAGGGATAGCTTTTATAGGAGGCAGGGTGGGAGGAGGTGAGTCCAGGTAGCTGTGGGAGTCGGTGGGTTTGTCGTAGATGTCCGTGTTGAGTCGGTCACCATTAATGGAGATGGACGGGTCCAGGAAGGGGAGGGAGATGTCCGAGATGGTCCAGGTGAACTTGAGATCAAGATGCAATCTGTTAGTGAAGTTGATGAACTGTTAAACCTCCTCATAGGAGCACGAGGTGGTATCAATACAGTCATCGACGTAGCAGAGGGAAAGGTGGGGACTGGTGCCAGTGTAGCTGTGGAAGACGGACTGTTCCACATACGTGCCTCTTCGTTAAGCTCCTTGATACTCAAGAACCTGTCGATCTCAGTCATAATTATATTCAACGACTTGGCCTCCACAGCCTTCTGTGCTAGTGAATTCCATAGATTCACCACTTTCTGGCTGAAGACATTTCTCCTCATCTCCGTTCTAAAAGGTCTTCCCTTTACTCGAAGGCTATGCCCTTGGGTCCTAGTCTCTCCTCCCAATGGAAACATCTTCCCAACATCTACTCTGTTCAGGCCATTCAGTATGTTTCAATTAGATTCCCCCCCGCTTCTCAACATCGAGTAAGATCCAGAGTCTTCAAACATTCCTCATGTGTTAAGCTTTTCTTTCCTGGGTACATTCTCATGTAGCTCCTCTGAACATGCTCCAGTACCAGTACATCCTTCCTGAGATATGGGGCACAAAACTATGCACAATACTCCAAATGTGACCACAGCCTTATAGAGCCTCAGAAGCACATCCCTAGTTTCATATTCAAGCCCTCTCAAAATAAATGACATCATTGCATTTGACTTCCTATATACTGACCTCAAAAACCTGCAAGTTTACCATGACTCTATGGTGGAAGCTGGTACGATTACAACATTTAAAAGCCATCTGGATGGGTATATGAATAGGAAGGGTTTAGAGGGAGATGGGCCAGGTGCTGGCACGAGTGACTAGATTGGGTTGGGATATGTGGTCAGCATGGACGAGTTGGACCGAAGGGTCTGTTTCCATGCTGTACATCTCTATGACTCTATGAGAATCCTGGACTACAACTTCCAAGTCTCTTTGCACTGCAGACATGTGAATTTTCTCCCATTTAGAAAATAATCCATGCCTCTATTATTCCCACCAATGTGCACAACCTCAACCTTCCCACATTGTACTTCATCTGCCATGTCCTTCCCTACTCTCCTAACCTGTCCCAATCGTTCTGCAGCCTTCCTGCCTCCTCAATGCTACCTGTTCCTCTACCTATCTTTGCATTATCTGCAAACTTAGTCAGAACGCCCTCAGTTCCTTCATCTAGATCGTTAAGGTATAGAGTGAAAAGTTGTGGCCCCAACATTGGAACACCACTGTCACCGGCTGCCATCCTGAGAAGAACCCTTCTATCCGCACTCTCTGCTTTCTGCCAGACAGCCAAGCTTTTATCCATACAGCACTTTGCCTCTAACACCTTGGGTCCTTATCTCACTCAGTAGCCTCCAGTGCGGTATCTTGTCAAAGGCCTTCTTGAAGCCCAGGTAGATAATATCCATTGGCTCTCCTTGCTCTAACCTGCTCATTACTTCCTCAAAGAATTCTACCAGATCGTCAGGCATGACCTCCCCTTGATGAAACCATGCTGACTTTGCCCTATTTTACCATACACTTCCAAATATTCAGAAATCGCATCCTTCACAATGGATTCCAGGATCTTACCCACGACCAAGTTAGGCTAATTTATCTGTAATTTTCCACCTTTTACCTTACTCCCTTTTCAAACAGGGGTATCACGTTAGCGATTTTCCAGTCCTCTGGGACCCTGCCTGATTCTAGCAATTCCTAAAAGACCACCTATCCCTGCAGTTATCTCCCTTAGAACTCTAGGGTATTGTCCATCTGGTCCAGGTTATTTATCCACCTTCAGGCCATTCAGCTTTTCTAGCACCTTCTCCTTGATGAGGGTCACCATACTCAGCTCTATCCCCTCACTCTTCAATTTTTGGGATATTATTTGTGTCGTCCACAATGAAGAGTGACGCGAAATCATTATTCAGTTCCTCAGCCTATCCTCGTTCCCCACTACTGTCTCTTCAGCGGCATTTTCCAGCAATGCAAATGTCCACTTTTGCCTCTCTTTGCCCTTTATGTATCTAATGAAATTCTGACACTCTTCCTTTATATTACTGGCTAGCTTACCCTCCTGCCCTTCGCCACATTACATGCTTTCTTTTTTACTTTTATGCTATCCCTGACTTCCCTAGTCAGCCACGGTTGCCTCATCCTCCCAATACCATACTTCTTGGGATCAATCTCTGCTGTGTCTCATGAATTACTCCTAGAAACACCTGCCGTTGCTGTTCCACTGTCTTTCCTGCTCGGCTACTCTCCCAATCAATTCTACCCAGCTCCTCTCGCATGCACCTACAGTTGTCTTCATTCAGCTGTCATATCATTACCTCTTATTCTAATCTCTCCTTCTCAAATTGCAGCATAAATTCAATATTATGATCACTGCCTCCCAAGGGTTCCTTTACCTTAAGCTCACTTAACAAGTCTGCCTCACTGTGTCACAGTATTGCCAGTTCCCTTGTGGGCTCCACCACAAGCTGCTCCAAAAAGCCATCTCGTAGATACTCCACAAATTATTTTTCTTGCAATCCACCTGCATATTGAAATTCCCTATGATCACTGTAACTTTGCCTTTCCCATACATCTTTTCTATCAGTTGGTATATCTTGTGCGCCAGCTCCTGACTACTATCTGGAGGCCTATACATAACTCCAACTATGGTATTTTCATCTTTATGGTTCCTCAAATCTACCTACACAGTTTCTACATCATCTGATCCTACTTCGTTACTTATTATTGATTTAATTTAATTTCTTATTAATATGGCGACCCTCACCCCCTCTGCCCATCTGCTTATCTTAATCGATAGGATATATATCCTTGAATATTCAGCTCCTGGAATTAGAATCCTGTTCTACAGTTTCAAGAGTCAGAGCAAGGAAGGCATTACACAAGCTGAAAGCTTTCTCCTAAAATTTTGTTTCAACAGAGTTTTCAGGACCTGGTGAAGTTTCCAGATGTCAGTATTTCTGTCTATTTGGTAAAACCTGAAGGAATGGGCTGTGACCAACTCTCAACTATTCAAATCCAAGTAACTCGAATCAGAACTAGACATTTATCACCAATCTACAGCTTTTGGTTACTCAGCCTTATCAAGAGGGGATTCAGTTGATACAAGAAACCATCACATTTCAGCCTGTCTCTCCAGATTCTTGGCTCACAGCGTTTGCATTTTTTCCACCTTATATTTCTTAAAAACAATCATCTCTGCAGAGGCCTGTCTTTGTGTGCGCAATGCATTTGTGTGGGGAATTAAGAGGATAAAAGAATAACTTCTGATCGTCACAAATAACAGACTGGTGGATACTTCCTTTATTTCTGATAGTTACACTAAATAGAAGGAATTGGCGATTTGGGTAAATGAATCAACATATTTACACAAAGTGCAGTTTGTACAGTAGTGTTGCTCATTACAAGTGGGACAGAAGTAATGCATTGACAAAGCTGTGAAGCTCAGAAACAAAAGTCTGAATATTGAAATTCTAAAATCTCAAAGTCCAAAATCCACCATTTAGTGAAACTTTCTCCGCCCTGGACTGCACTTATCTGCATTGTTAGGATCACCATTTGATAAAAGGGTCTGGAAATATTGGATAAAAAGTGCAAAATATTTAAAACACTGGTACTGGAATTAAGAAATTACATCTATTGGTAAAACTTGAATAGTATAGGACTTCATTTCTTTCGAAAAGGGGACAGAAATAACCAGAAGTCTGTTTTACTCAAATATGGACAAAGTCTTTCCACTTGTGGGACAATTTGACCCCAAATTCATAAATTCAAGATTCTTTAAGAATGCTAGATGTACAAAGTTAATGGACACAAATGAAAACAGAAACTGCTGCAAATACTCAGCATATCTGGCAGCATCCAAGGAGAAAGAAATAGTTCACTCTTCAGCTCATCTGAACTAGGAATAATTAGAAATACAATAGCTTTTTATGAGACAAATAGGGGAGGGTAGATAATGGCAAAGGAAAGCTCTATGATAAGGCAGAGGATTGGAGACATTAAATGATTAAAAGAGTTGATGGGGCAGAGCCAAAGAATAGCATTGGGACAACTGGAAATACAAGATGGCACAGAGGAGAAGCAAAAGCAAGAATAACGAACAGCTGCCATCCGAAGTGAGCTCCAGGATTTTAAGGATCATCTTGTCAAGAATGAGCTTCACAGTCGAATAGACCTTGAAAATGTTTCCATCCACCCGGTCAACAATCTCAAGCAATTGAAATCTAAGAAGAAAATGACACTGACATCGCTCATGGAACTTCTGAATGACAACATCATCTCTGCTCTCTCGAAAAAGAATGTTCAAGCTTTGATTAACATCCTTGCAGCAGTATACCAAAGAATCAGTCTCAGCCTCAATCTTAAGAATACTCAGGTCCTTTACCAACCCATCCCAGAACTAGTGCTGGTCTTCCCCTCCATTAAAATCAATGGAGAAATCCTCCCAATTGTTGAACATTTCCCCTGTTTAGGAAGCTAACTTCATCTAAGCGGCTGTTATATCCAACACTGAATCTAATCCATGAACACCGCATTTGGATACCCAAGGAAGACAGTCTTTAACAACTGCTGCATCCATACGAAGACCAAGATCATCATGTATTAGCAGTCATCCTTCTGATGCTTCTACAAGGAGGACCATCCTTCAAAGATGCTCTGAAGGTTTACTTTAGAAATACAACAGAGGCATCAATAGACCCTCACACTCAGAAGAAACTAACTTGCAGGAATCTCCTGTATGAAGAGACACAATTCTTCAAGACCACCCACTGGGAAGATGAAACACAGAAAAAGAATCTAAGAAACAAATGCCAATGATCTTGAGGCCAAGGACCAATTCCCCGTCCAGTAAACACCTGCAGCTCCAAGATCAGGCTCATCAACCACACAGGTACCCACACAACTCATGCCCAGTGACATGCCAAATCCTCAGTGGACAATTATGCACATTAGCAAATTTTGTCCATTAATGATGGCAGCTGTCTTTGAAAAGTTGGTGGGGATTTGTCTTCTTGAACCACTATCGTCCATTTAGTGGAAGTACACCCATAATAAAATCATGGATGGAAGTTCCAGAATTTTGATTCACGACTGAGGAACAAAGATATATTTCTAAGGCAGGATGGTGAGTGACTTGGAGGGATTGCAGATGGTGGTGTTCCCATAGAGCTGCTGCCCTTGTCCTTCTAGGTACTAATGGTTGTGAATCTGGAAGGTGGTGTCTAAGGAGCCTTGGTGAATTTCTGCAGTGCATTTTTAGAAATGATACACATTATTGCAACTGAGCATTCGTGGTGAAAGGAGTAAATGTGATGCCAAACAAACAGGTTGCTTTGACCTGGATGGCGGCAAACTTAGAGTTATAGAGATGTACAACACGGAAACAGACCCTTTGGTCCAATTCACCCATGCCGACCAGATATCCTAATCTAATCCAATTCCATTTACCAGCATGCCCATATCCCTCGAAACCCTTCCTATTTATATACCCATCCAGATGCCTTTTAAATGTTGCAATTGTACTAGCCTCCACCACTTCCTCTGGCAGCTCATTCTATTCGTGCATCACCCTCCATGTGAAAAATTTGCTACTGAGGTCCCTTTTAAATATTCCCCCCCTCACCCTAAACCTACACTCTCTAGTTCGGGAATTCCCCCGCTGTAGGAAAACTACTTTGTCTATTTACCCTATCCATGCCCCTCACGATTATTCAAACCTCTATAAAGTCACCCCTCAGCCTCCGACACTCCAGGGAAAACAGCCCCAGTCTATTCAGCCTCTGCCTATAGCTCAAATCTTTCAGCCATGGCAACATCTTTGTAAATCTTTTCTGAACCCTTCCAAGTTTCACAACATCCTTTTGATAGGACAGAGACCAGAATTGCACACAGTATTCCAAAAGTGGCCTAACCAATGTCCTGTACAACTGCAGGTTGACCTCCCAACTCCTATACTCAATGCTCTGACCTATAAAAGCAATCATACCAAATGCCTTCTTCACTAACCCATCTACCTGTGACTCCACTTTCAAGGAACAATGAACTTGCATTCCAAGGTCTCTTTGTTCAGCAACACTCCCCAAGGCCATTAAGTGTGTAAGTTCTGCTCTGATTTGCCTTTCCAAATACAGCAACTCACATTCATCTAAACTAAACTCCACCTGCTACTCCTCGGCCCATCTGATCAAAATCCCGTTATACTCTGAGGTAACCTTCTTCGTTGTCCACTACACCTCCAATGTTGGTGTCATCTGTAAACTTACTAACTATACCTCCTATGTTCACATCCAAATCATTTATATACGTGACAAAAAGTAGTGGACCCAGCTTTGATCCTTGTGGCACTCCACTGGTCACAGGCCTCCAGTCTGAAAAGCAACCCTCTACCACCACCCTTTGTCTTCTACCTTCGAGCCAGTTCTGTATCCAAATGGCTTCTTGAGTACTGTTGAAGTATAATAATCTAGGCAAGTGAGGAGTTGTGCTTTATACTTTTGACTTGTGCCTTGTCAATGGTGGACAGGTTCTGGGAAATCAAGAGATGAATTACTGATGGCAAGATTTCTAGCCTTGGACCTGCTCTTGTATCCACAGTATTTATATGACTAGTTCCATTCAATTTCTGGTCAATGGTAATCTCTAGATATTGATAGTGTGGGGATTCAGCTCAGTAATATCAAGGCATGTCAAGGGAGGATGAATTAACTGACTATAGTACCATGGTACAGATTGCCATTCAAAATATGGATGTAAAGGGAAATGTATTAACAGTGGGGGATAGCAGAGTTAGGGGAAGATATTCCATTCTCTGCAGCTAAGGGAGTCCCAAATGCGATGGCACCAAGACTCAGGACATCTCTTCTGGGCTGGAAAGGAACTTGAAATAGCAGAGGAAGTATCCAGTTTTCATGGTCCATGAGGATACCAACAGAAGGAGCGGGAAAGAGATTCTGCTCAAGAACTACACATGGCTTGAAATTAAATGTAAAAGGAGAGTCACAGAAGTTGTAATTTCTAGATTACTGCATGAGCCATGTGCAAATTGGCACAGAGTAAACAGGTTTAAAGGGGTAATTATGTGGAAAAATGGGTTCTAATTCATGGGGTACTGGCACTAGGAACGGACAAAGACTGGGACAGGCCACGTTTGAACTACGTTGGTACCAGTGCTTCAGGAAATCACCTAAATCAGTTGCAGATTGTAAATTTAAATCAGTTGTTTAACTTAATTAGTTGAAGCGGGGGTTCAACTGAAAGGAAGCTTAAAAAATCAAAAAGAAATGAGAGAGTAGAAGGGCAGGGTAGTGAAGGGGAAAGTCATAATCCAAGTCTGACAGGAAGAGGCAAAAAAAAAAAAAGCAGAAACATGTGGCAGAAATTAGAACTAGAATAACAGCAGTAAAAAGTTAAAGCTTAAGTCTCATTACCCAAATACATGCAGCATTTGTAACAAGGAAGATGAATTAATAACAAGACTGGGAACTCAATATTCAAGGGGACACAATGTTCTGGAGAAACAAATAAAAAGAAAAGAGGGGCGGCACGGTGGCAAGCACTGCTGCCTCACAGCGCCAGAGACCCGGGTTCAATTCCCGACTCAGACGACTGACTGTGTTGAGTTTGCACATTCTCCCCGTGTCTGCGTGGGTTTCCTCCGGGTGCTCCGGTTTCCTCCCACAGTCCAAAGATGTGCAGGTCAGGTGAATTGGCCATGCTAAATTGCCCGTAGTGTTAGGTAAAGGGGTAAATGTAGGGAAATGGGTGGGTTGCGCTTCGGCGGGTCGGTGTGGACTTGTTGGGCCGAAGGGCCTGTTTCCACACTGTAAGTAATCTAATCTAAAAAAAAGGTGGTGTAAATTTGATAACATAAGATGGCATCAGTGCATGGCAAGTAGTGATATAAGTGAAATATAAATCAGTTTGGGTAGATATAAAGAAAATAAAGGAAAAATATAGTCATAAATTGGGAGCCAACTCCCACAGGCTTCCAACTAGGCTCCCGAAACAATGGATAAGCAAGCACAAAGGGCACTATAATTATCATGGGTGATTTTAATTTGCATATTAACTGGACCAATTAGATGAACAAAGCTAACATTAAAGACAAATTTGAAGAGTGCATCAAGGATTCGTTCTTCGAGAAGTACATTGCAGAATCTATCACGGAAAGGGCTGCTTTTCTTCTGTCTAGTGTATAAAGTAGGATTAATAAGAGATCTAGTAGTTAAGGGTCCTCAAGGTTAGTGGCCACAATGTGGTAGAATTGCAGTTTTAGAGAGTGCAATTTGTCTCAAATCAGTGTCCTCAATGCAAATAAGGACAATTATAGTAGAGTGAAGAAAGAATTTTCTAATGCCGGCTGGAAAAATAGATTAGTGGGGAAATGTTAGTCGATGAGCAGTGTTTAATATATGCTTAGTATAGCTGAGCAAAAATTTATTCCGGTGCAAGAGGACGACAAACCAGCCAAGGAGGATATCCAAATCATACACAAAGGCATAAAATGTGGCAAAAACTAGTGGTAGGCTGGAGGATTAGGGAATTTCATTTTTAGGAACGAGCAGTGAATGACTACAAAGCCAATAAAAAGGGAGAAAAGTATTCTCAAAGTAAATCAGTAAGAAATATAAACAGCAAGAGCTTCTACTGGTATATAAAAATACTACTTAAAAACACGTGCCACCTTTGGATAACCCAACTGGGAATTAATAATAGGGAACAGGGAAATGACATAATTCAAACCAACATTCAGCATTGACGTTCACAGCCCAACATCTGTCACTGGGAAATGCTAGAGTCCATAACGGAGGAAGAAATAGCTGACATTTAGAAAAGCTACACACAATCAGAGTCAATGTGATATTGTAAAAGGGAAATCATGTTATTTTAGGATTTAACAAGCAGAGTTGATAAAGGCAATCCAGTACATATAATGTATTTGGATTTCCAGAACACATTCAATAAGGTGCCACATAAAAGTTATTAAAGTTAGGATCTCATTGTATTGGGGGGAATGTATTTGCATGGATTGAGAATTGGATCGTACGCAGAAGTTTGTATCAGATTGTAAGCTCGCTGAGCTGGTAGATTTGTTCTCAGGCATTTCATCACCATGCTAGGTAACATCATATGTGAGCTTCCGATGAAGCACTGGTGTTCTGTCCCACTTGCTATTGATGTGTCTTGGTCTGTTATGGTGGATGATACCACTTCCGGTTCTTTTTTCTGAGAGTCATAGAGATATACAGCACGGAACGAAGGGTCTGTTTCCAACTCGCCCATGCCGACCAGATATCCCAACCCAATCTCGTCCCACCTGCCAGCACTTGGTCCATATCCCTCCAAACTCTTCCTATTCATTTACCCATCCAGATGCCTTTTAAATACCTTCTTCGCTGTCTACTACACCTCCAATTGGGTTGGCAAATAGGGTCCAAATCGATATGTTTGTTTATGGAGTTCCAATTTGAATGCCATGCCTCTAGGAATTTTCATGCATGTCTTTGTTTAGCCTGTCCCAGGATGGATGTATTGTCCCAGTTGAACTGGTGTCCCTCTTCGTCTGTGTGCATGTATACTAGTGATAGTTGGTGCTCTTTTGCAATTAACGGGTCTTTTTCAGGTTGGAGCAACTTAATTTGTGGAATGCAACATGCATCGGTCCTCAGGCCACAATTATTTACTACCTTTATAACTGACTTGGAGGACGGGACAGACTGTGATATATCTAAATTTGCTGATGATATGAAAATAGATGGGAGGGTATTTTGTGACAAGAACACTTAGGAATCTGCAAGGTGCTATAGATTGAGTTTGTGGTCAAAAGCTTGGGATATGGAGTTTCATGTAAGAAAATGCGAGGTCATGCAACTTTGGCACAGAAAATCAGAAGACTATTTAAATGTAAGAGACACCAGAACAGTCCAGCATAGAGAGATTCCAATGTTCTTGTGCATGAAATACAACGTTAGTATGCAGATGCATTATGA
Source organism: Chiloscyllium plagiosum (assembly GCF_037043375.1). NCBI lineage: Eukaryota > Metazoa > Chordata > Chondrichthyes > Orectolobiformes > Hemiscylliidae > Chiloscyllium > Chiloscyllium plagiosum. The sequence continues at coordinate 47,576,522 of NW_028270147.1, read as the reverse complement.
ACTAAGAAGAAAAATGTAACTTTAATCTTTATTGTTATAGAGTTGGAATTTGAAAACAGGGAAATCTTGATCCAACTGTGTAACGTGTTGGTAAGACCACACCTGGAATACCAAGTATAATTTTGGTTCCCGCAGTTAAAAAAGGACAGAGTCATAGAGTTATACAGTATGGAAACAGACCCTTCAGTCCAATACGTCCATGGAGACCAGATATCCCAACCCAAACTAGTCCCACCTGCCAGCACCTGGCCCATAATCCCTCCAAACCCTTCCTGTTCATATACCCATTCAGATACCTTTTAAATGTTGCAATTGTACTAGCCTCCACCACTTCCTCTGGCAGCTCATTCCACACACGCACCACCCGCTGCGTGAAAAGCTGCCCCTCAGATTTCATTGACATCTTTTCCCCCCTCACCCTAAACCTATGCTCTCTAGTTCTAAACTCCCCCAACACAGGGAAAAGGCCTTGTCTATCTACCCTATGCATACCCCTCATGGTTTTATAAACCTCTGTAAGGTCACCCTCAGCCTCCAATACTCCAGGGGAAACAGCCCTCGCCTGTTCAGCCTCTCCCTATAGCTGAAATTTTCCAAACCTGGCAACATACTTGTAAATCTTTTCTGAACCCTTTCAAGTTTCACAAGAGGATTGTATGCAATATTCCAAAAGTGGCCTAACCAATGTCCTATACAGCTGCAACATGACATCCAACTCCTGTACTCAATACTTTGGCCAATAAAGGAAAGCATACCAAATGCCTTCTTCGCTATCCTATCTACCTGCGACTCCACTTTCAAGGAGCTATGAACCTGCATTTCAAGGTCTCTTTGTTCAGCAACACTCTCTAGGACCTTACCATTAAGTGTACAAGTCCTGCTAAAATTTGCTTTCCCAAAATGAAGCACCTCATATTTATCTAAATTTAACTCCATCTGCCACTCCTCAGCCCATTGGCCCATCTGATCAAGATCCCATTGTAATCCAAGGTAACACCTTTTTTGTTGTCCACTACACCTCCAATTTTGGCATCATCTGCAAACTTACGAACTATACCTCTTAAGCTCACATCCAAATCATTTATATAAATGATCAAAAGTAGCGGACCCAGCACTGAGCCTGGTCACAGGGCTCACTGGTCTGAAAAACAACCCTCCACTACCACCCTCTGTCTGCTACCTTTGGACCAGTTCTGTATCCAAATGGCTAGTTTTCCCTGTATTCCACAAGATCTAACCTTGCTAACCAGTCTCCCATGGGGAACCTTGCTGAACGCCTTACTGAAGTCTATATTGATCACGTCTACGCTCTGCCCTCATCAATCCCCTTTGTTCCTTCTTCAAAAAACTCAATCAAGTTTGTGAAATGTAATTTCCCACGCACAAAGCCATGTTGACTATCCCTAATCAGTCCTTGCATTTCCAAATACATGTTCACCCTGTCCCTCAGGATTCCTTCCAAGACCTTGCCCATCATCGACGTCAGGCTCACCGGTCCATAGTTCCCTGGCTTGTCCTTAACACCTTTCTTAAATAGTGGCACCACGTTAGCCAACCTGCAGTCTTCCGGCACCTCGCCTGTGACTATCGATAATACAAATATCTTAGCAAGAGGCCCAACAACCATTTCCCTAGCTTCCCCCAGAGTTCTGGGGTACTCCTGATCAGGTCCTGGGGATTTATCCACTTTTATCCATTTTCAAGACATTTAATACTTCCTCTTCTGTAAAATGGACATTTTTCAAGATGTCAGCAGCTATTTCCCTACACTCTGTATCTTCCATGTCCTTTTCTACAGTAAATACTGATGCAAAATACCCGTTTAGTATCTCCCCCATCTCCTGCGGCGCCACACAAAGGCCACCTTACTGATCTTTGAGGGGGCCCTATTCTCTCCCCAATTACCCTTTTGTCCTTAATGTATTTGTAAAATCCATTTGAATTCTACTGAACTCTATACTTGTCAAAGTTATCTCATGTCCCCTTTTCACCTTCCTGATTTCCCTTTTAAGTACTCCTGCTGCCTTTACACTCTAAGGATTCACTTGATCTGTCCTGTCTGCACCTGACATATGCTTCCTTTTGTCTTAACCAAACCCTCAATTTCCTTAGTCATCCTGCATTCTCTATACCTATCAGACTTTTCTTTCATCCTAACAGGAATATACTGTCTCTGCGCACTCATTATCTCATTTCTGAAGGCTTCCCATTTTCCAGCCATCCCATTACCTGTAAACATCTGCCCCCAATCAGCTTTTGAAAGTTCTTGCCTCATACCATCAAAATTGGCATTTCTCCAATTTAGAACGTATACTTTTATATCTGGTTTACCTTTTTCCATCACTATTTTAAAACTAATAGAATAATGGTTGCTGGTCCATACTAGCATTGGAGGCAGTACTAAAGAAATTTACCAGCTGATTCCTGTGACGAATAAGTTGAGTTATCAATGACAGCTAAACAACTGCTTAGCCAAAGCTGGAGATAATTTACCAGAGTTTAGAAAAACGAAACATACAAGATTTCTCCATTAGTAGGAGATCTTCTGTTCACAAACTCCAAACTCTCAGACCCTCAACTCTGAACAGCCAGATTACCTCTCTTTGCCAAGACTGATAAACAGGACTGCCCTGATAAACCTACAATTTCTTCACAACCCTACATTTTTTTCCTCCTCTTGCTCAGATTCTTTCTAACTCCATCTCTCCTGTTTCTTCAATAATTACCAGTTGCCTGGCCCTGTCTCATCCTCACCAGGGACATCCAAGATTTTACATCCACTATCAGTACAATTTAAAACTTTGAAGATCTTATTGAGAAAGATTGAGTCTGTATCCATTGTAGTTTAAAAGATTGAGGAATGATCTTAATTCAGTATGTAAATCCTGAGAGCACCTGAAAGGGTGGATGTTGAAAGGATGTTTCCCTTGCGGAATCGACCAAAGCTAAGGGACACAGTCTGAAAATAAGAAATCTCCCACTTAAGATACAGAGGGGGTAACTTTTCTTCTCTCAGAAGCTCATTAGTCTGTAAAGTCTCTTCCCTTGAGAGCCTTAGCAGGAGAGTCATTGGACATTTTTTAAGGTTGAGTTCGGTTGATTGACATGGGTTCAAAAGGGATAATGAGTAATTTAGAAATTACAGGCGACAAAATACCAATCATGATGTTATCAAATGGTGCCATCGGCTCAAGGGTCTACAAATGACCCATTCCTCTTCCAATTATGATTTCTTCTTCGAGTACAGTCTCAACCAGTTTCCATCCACCACCACTCTCCTATTCCTGGCTGTTGACATGCATACATTGAATAGCAATTTCTTGAACTTCGCTTCCTTCCTCCTGTCTTGTCAAGGTTACTCATATGGGATGTGTATCTTTTTTCATCGGACCCATGGGACATACCTATTTCCGTCATACTCCAGTTCCCAGCTGCATCTCTTTTACCAGTATATTGATTACTTTAAATCAGTGTTTTTTCTGATCTTGATCTTAACTGTAAAATGTCATCAACTTTGCTTTTAATTTCTATCCCAAGCTCATCAAATAATTCATTGAGTAAGGGTCACTGGACACAAAACATTAATTTTGACTTCTCTCCACAGATGCTGTCACACCTGCTGAGGTTTCCTAGCAATTTCTGTTTTTATATCACCTAATAATCATCCACCTCAGATTCTTCTTTTCCTCAACTTCTTCTCCATAGGTTACCAATTAAATTTCATTATAAACACACTCACGTCCAAAGCTACATCAACTATATTTCCCCACATAGTGCTTCCTCACATTTTTTTGTGATTTCTCTGATACTGAAACATTTATAGCAGTGCTTCAGATAGATCTTCCTTTCCCTCTGTGATGGTCCAAATGCTTTTGGGATAAAAAACATTAGATTTTGCGATGGGGTGATGATCCCTTTAAGAACTAGGTTCCTCTGGACTATGATTTCTGGCAATGTCTTGGGATTACAATAAATGATCACTTAACCAGACTTCCTGGAGGATAAACAATATTGAGATAAAATCAAAGTTATTTTTCTGACAGTGATTCTGGGTTCAAACCTGCAAGGAATTAGATAATGCTAGCTCAGAAAAGGAAAAACTGAGTTATGCCAGTATATAGGTATACCTCCGAGAGAAGAGGCACTGCTAGATCTAACCCTATGGAACAAACCCAGGCAAATGGTTGAAGTGTCAGTGGGTAAGCATTTTGAGGATAATGATCATAACTCTAAGTTTTTAAATTATTATGGAAAGGGATAGATAGTGCACAAGTGTAGTGTCTAAAGTGGGCCAATTTCAATATCTTCAGACAGGATCTGGCAAACACAGTGGGAAAAACTACTTGCAAGTAAGTCTACATTTGGAAAATGGGAGCCTTTTAAAAGTAGTACAGTGAGAATTCAGGGCCAGCGTGTTCTTTTAAGAGTGAAGGGCAAGTGCAGAGAATCCTGGATGTCAAAGGATGTTGAGCGTAAGAAAAAGGAAGCATGTTCGGTAGTGTTCATTAAAAACAGGGGAGGCACCTTCAGGAGTATGGTGTGTGTAGGGGGCTGCTTAAGAAAGAAATTATAAGGACAAAGGAGGGCCATGGAATACCTTTGGTAGATCGGATTAAGGAAAACCCCAAGGCATTTTGTAAGTATGCTAAGAGTAAGAGAATGATGAGGGAAAGAGTGGGGTCTATTAGAGACCAAAGGGACAATCAGTGTGTGGAGCCAGAGGACATGGATGAGGTCTTAAACAAATATTTCTCATCTGTGTTCAGAAGAGAAAGGCATTGACGGTAGAGATTTCAGTTGGTATTGTAAAGTCTGATAGCATGTTAAGATTAATAAGAAGGCATTATTAAATGTTTGAGTGAGCATAAAGGTGCACAAATCCCCAGGGCAGAATGAGATGTATCCCAGGTTGTAAGGGGGGTAAAGGAGGAGATTACTGGAGTCCTGGCAGAGATATTTAACATTTTGCTGGCCACAGGTGAAGTTTCAGATGCCTGGAGAATAAACTGTTATGGTTCCTTTGTTCAAGAAGGGGAGCAGAGATAGGCCAAGTAATTACAGACCAGTTAGTCTGATGTCAGTGATAGAGAAATTGTTGGAAAAAATTCTGAAGGACAGGTGTGAATAATACTTCGAAAGGCAGGGATTGATCGGAGATAGCATAGATTTATCACATGGAGATTGAGCTTTTTTTAAATAGGGGATTAAATATATTAATGAAGGTAGTGCAATTAATGTAGTTCACATGGACTTCAGTAAGGTCTTTGACAAGATCCCACATGGAAGGCTGGTTCAAAAGATAAAACCCTATGAGGTCCAAGACAACTTGACAAACTCCCCTTTCACTTAGTTAAAATCCAGTACATTTCTAGCTTTTCCCAGTTCTGATGAAAGGACATCAACCTGAAATCTGAACTATTTCTCTCTCACGGATGTGGCTACCAAGTGTTTTCAGAATTTTTTTAACGTTTAAATACAGGAATAGAAATACTTACTAAATCAGTATTTATAACAGAACAACGACAGAAAATGTCAAAAACATTATTTAAGTTGATGTTAAACAACATCTCAGTTTGGAAAATTTAAAACTCAAATTCAGCAAAATGTAACTTTACCAAGCAAAAATCTTTTCAAAATTTTATACTTCAATATCTGAAAAATTTGTACAAGAACTTCAAATACATGAAAAAGCATAAAGGTTACTTACCTCTGTAAAATGCCATTCTCTTGTGGAATTATTCCATTAATAGCCGCCTGCAAATAAATGCAAAACATAAAAACACTATCAGAACCATATCAATTCCAAAGAACAGAGTTGAAATGTTAACTATTTCTCTCTCCAAAAGTGCTGCAAGACTGCTCAGTTTTTCCAAATTAATTTCAGTCTCCCAGCACCTGCAAAATTTTGCCTTCATATCAAGGACATTTGATTAGGCTGAAGAAAAATCGAAGACGACCATTTTGGTGCCAAGAGTGACAACATAGTACAATTTCTGCTGTTGTTGCCATTTCTCCCAGGGTTAACTTTGGCAAAATGAGAGAGAGAGAGAGAGAGAGAGAGAGAGAGGGGACATAAGGGCATTGTCTCCTTCTGTCACCATCTTGTGATAGAATCCCAGAATCACAGCAATTTAGGGGCACAGATGTTTTAACCAGATTGCAAGCGTAAATAGATTCTTGAAATTTACAGTGCAGCTGATCATCCAGTTCCTTGTGCATCTGAAATCAAGTGGCCAATTTGTGGATGTAGGTTTGCTCGCTGAGCTGCAAGGTTCATTTTCAAGCAAGCAAACCCACATCCAGAACCTCAACCTGAGCTACAAATCTTCTCAAAACTTGTGAATTTATTTCATTTTTCTGCCCTTTTCATTTTCTTATTCAAAATTAACCACTCTACTTCTGAAAGTTGCTAACAATTCACTCATCACTGCTTCTAGCACATTCCATGCACTAAGAATCTATACATAAAACAATTACTTTAAGCTTTCCTTACAATGTTTGGGTTACCACTTCATTGATTAGTGGAAATTAGTTTCCCATCAATTTTTTTGTGATATTAAACAAGTTCACAAAATTTATTTTAACCTTCACTATTCTTTCAAAAGTCTAATTCTACAAGTCTCTCTGTATAGAGTTTCCAAATTCTACGATATATCATCTTTGTAAATTTCAGGAATGAGCTGAACATGATACAGCGGATACAGACATCCTTCTTCAACTTTCCAAAAGTGAGCACAATACTGTCACAACGGCTTAACCAAAGCTTTTTCCAGCATGTTAGTATGACCTCTTTGTTTCTTGTAGGGAGTATTTTTCCCTGTATCTAAACCATCTCCTGTTTGAACAATTTCCACTGTTTACCTATTAATTTGTTAGTTCCCTTTTTATTTCACCGAAATTAGCTTCAGTACAACAGTACATGTGCACCCCTGCTGCTTTTACCAACATAAAGCCAAAACGTGGAATACGCCATTGTCCAATTAACAACTTTCTTTCACATGATCCAAGTTCTGCTTCAAGGAGTCTGTATATACACAGACACATATCACAATATATATTCAAATCAACTTAAATATACACATAAGTACCATAACAAGAATATAATTTTCTTGGTAAACCATTATTTGCATCAATTGTGACTTTTATGTGTTTTATTTTCTTCCCATCCTTTAATGGGTTATATTTGATATTCCTCAGACCAAGGTTTTACCACAGAATACATACCACAAATTTGCACTGGATAAAAACATCTCCCAAGAGTCATAAAGCATGGAAACAGACCCTTCGGCCCAACTCAGATGAAAATCCAACAGAGCAAATCACAAGATCTGTATATAAAATTAAGTTAATTTATCAATTACTCAAAAAACATTTCCATTGCACTGACTGAAAATCCTCAACTCCAGATAGCTTTTCAAAACCCTAACTTTGTCAGACACAACCAAATGCTTACATTTCTACGTCACTCTTATTTAGGAAGGTAGACCAAAGCCCAAAAGTACAGAGGATGTTCAACATACTAAATCAACAAAATAGCATGTGAGCACCACAAATAAATTACAAAGCACAAAACATGCTCTCCGCTTTGCAATGTTTCTCTCTTCTGTGGTTCTTGCAATTCATCCCATCTTTGTGGTTCGTATAGTTGCTCACTAAATGTTTGGTGATAGCAGTACACACATGCACACTCTTTCTTCCTCGCTACTGGTATCAGTGGCATCTGGTCTATCTGTCTGCACATCCTCACTTTTAACATGGCTTGCTTGTAAATGGTTCGCTCACAGATTACATGTCTCCCTGCATTAGCTCTTTCTGAGATCCTCAATGGAAGTCGTGGACTATACTTCAAAATAAGTCATAGGTTGTGTAGCCTCAGCATGTGAGAAACATCATCAAATGCAGGATTGCTTTGTGTGACTTGCAATCCTTCTCTGCGTAGCGTGATGCACAAATGCAGCCACTCTCACTGCTCAGTCATTTCCTCCTTGGATTCTCTGCAAACATTGCAGCCATGTAGCTACTTTTCTTGTCTCATTCTAACTGTACACTATATCTCACTTCCTCACATTCGTCAGTCTTCATCTGACTGTGTGCATGTTGCTACCAAGTATCCTGCATCATAGTGAAGCAGTTTGAAAGAGCATCCAACAGTTGGCATTGTGGTAAAGCAGTTCGGGAAGAGTATATTGTGCAGGCAATTGAAGCAGTATGGAGAAAAAGCATCCTGTAGCAGCATCATAGTGAAGGGATTGGTGAAGTGTGTCTAAAAGTGACATCAACAACAAGAATTGAATGTCAAAAGGTATTCAGTTTTTAGGAAGGACATACAAATAGGACAAGATGATGGGGTAGCACTGCTGGTTAAAGAGTAAATTAAGGATTTAGTGAGGACTACAGATGCTGAAAAAATCAGAGTTGGTCAAGTGTGGTGCTGGAAAAATCACAGCAGGTCAGGCAGCATCTGAGCAGCAAGAAAGTCAATGTTTTGGGCATCAGAAATTAACACAATATTAGCTCTGGTGAAGTGGAATCGGCATGGCTGAAGCTTAGAAACACGACGAGGCAGAAACTATACTAGGGGTTGTATACAGACACCGAACCTGTTATATGTGCTTGGCCCATATCCCTCCAACCACTTCTTAATCATAGACTTATCCAAATGTCTTTTAAACATTGTAACTATACACGCATCCATCACTTCCTCTCTGGAAGCTCATTCCACACACGAACACTAAAAAAAACTGCCTTTCATATCTTTAAATTTATCTCCTCTTACCTTAAAAATATGCCAGGTAAAAACAATGACTGCAGATGCTGGAAACCAGATTCTGGATTAGTGGTGCTGGAAGAGCACAGCAGTTCAGGCAGCATCCAAGGAGCAGCGAAATCGACGTTTCGGGCAAAAGCTCTTCATCAGGAATAAAGGCATGAGCCTGAAGCGTGGAGAGAGAAGCTAGAGGAGGGTGGGAATAAGGAGAAAGTAGCTGAGAGTAAGAGTTTCAGGGCAGAGGAAATTACCTGGGAGTTGCAGTGGGAGAGGGACTCCCTGAGATTCTTGTAGAGAGAGGAGGAAAACTTCTTCAAGGCAGGCATCCTTGCAAGAGGATTCGCAGTAGGGTTAAAATCAACGAGGTAAAAACAATAACTGCAGATGCTGGAAACCAGATTCTGGATTAGTGGTGCTTCAGGCTCACTGCTCCTCCTCTCTCTACAAGAATCTCAGGGAGTCCCTCTCCCACTGCAACCCCCAGGTAATTTCCTCTGCCCTGAAGCTCTTGCTCTATGCTACATTCTCCCCACCCCCACCCTCCTCTAGCTTATCTCTCCACGCTTCAGGCTCACTGCCTTTATTCCTGATGAAGGGCTTTTGCCTGAAATGTCGATTTCGCTGCTCCTTGGATGCTGCCTGAACCGCTGTGCTCTTCCAGCACCACTAATCCTTAAAAGTATGCCCCCTAATCTTGACATCTCCCATCCAAGGGAAAAGACCCCTGCCATTCACCTTGTCTATACCCCTCATTATTTTATAAACCTCTATAAGATCACCCCTCAACCTCCTCTGCTCCATGAAAAAAGTCCCAGCCTAACCAGCCTCACCTTATAACTCCAACCTTCTATTCCTGGCAACATGCTGGTAAATCATTTCTGAATCTTCTCCTGCTTAATAAGAGTCTTCGTTTAACAGGGCAACTAGAACTGAACAACATACTCCAGAAGATACCTCACCAACGTCCTGTACGACCTCAACATAACATCCCCACGCCTATACTCAAACATCTGAGCAATGAAGACAAGCATGCTAAACACCTTCTTAACCATGTGTGTGATGCATATGGAACTGAAAGAAATTGTTAGATGGAAAACTGTGTTGGACAAACTGATAGGTTTAAAGATAATAAATTTCCAGGGCCCAATATTCTACATTCCAGAGAACTCAACAACACAAGATGCAATGGATACATTGGCGCTCATTAAAATCTTCTACTGATTCTGAAATACTTCCAATGGATTGAGGAGTTGCTGATGTAACCACTCTACTTAAAAAAGTAGACAGAAAGCAGCAAATTATAGACGGGTTAACCTGACATCGGTAGTGGAGAAAGTTCTAAAGTCCATTATAAAAGATTTAATAGCAGAGCACTTAGAAAGCAATGCCAGGTTTGGACAAAATCAGCATAGATTTATGAAAGCTGACAAATATACTGGAATTTTAAGGCTATAGTTAATACAGTTGATTAAGGGAAGCCAGTAGAAGTGGTTTACTTGGACTTTCAGAAGGCCTTCAATAAGGTACAACAGAAGAGATTGGTATGCAAAATTAAAGTGCATGGGATTGGGGTTAGTTTACTGATACGAACAGAGAACTGGTTGGCAGACAGGAAACAAATAGTAGGAATTAACAAGTTTTTTCCACAAGACAGGCAGTGACTACTACTGTACTGCGGGGCTCAGTGCTTGGATTCCATCTATTCACAATACAGAGGAACTTCAACTGTCCGAAAGACAACGATGGCAGTATTTTGTTCGGTTAAACGAATTCCAAATAATCGAATGCCAGATAACATAGCTTAGCCAAGCATTGGGACCTTGTGATCTTGCCAGATAATCCAATATTCAGACAATCAATTGCCAGATAATCAAGGTTTCTCTGTATATAAATGATTTAGATGAAGGGAATAAATGTAACATCTCCAAGTTTGCTCAAAGCTGGATAGGGAGGGTGAGCCATGAGTGGGATACAGACATGCTTCGGTGTGACTTGGACTAGACTAGATTGATTAGGACTACATTCACCTGATAGAAACCTATAAAATTCCAACAGGACTAGACATTTCCTGTGTTTTCCCTATGTTCCCAAATACCCAGAAGTCCAGAACCAGGGGTCACAGATTACAGTTGAAGATAGACCATTTAAGGCTGAGCAGAGGAGAAATTTCTTCACCCATAGATTGGCCTGTAGAATTCTTTGCCATTGGAAACAGTTGAGGCTGCAACACTGAATGTTTTGAGGAGTTGGATATCATTTCATTCCTTTAGCCCTAAGAATTATATGATAAGAAAGCAAGAACAAGGTACTAAATTGGACAATCGGACATAATAATATTGAATGCTAGAGCAGGCTCGAAGGGCTAAATGGTCTGTTTTTTTTTAAAACGTTTGTGTCTCCCTTGAATCTGCTTGCACACTATACACGTGACACACACAAATTAGGAACAGAGGTAGAACCTTTTGCCCTTGAGCTTTTCCCCATGGCTGATCTGTGACCCAATTCCATTGACCGCCCCTCACCAACCCAATAGTAAAACTCAATGAATTAATTGATCTGGCATCAATTGCTATTTGCAAAACTGAGCTCCAAATAGCCTTTGCTTTTAAAAGTGCTTCCTAATTTCACCCAAAAGGATTGGTTTTGATCTTTAGACCGTGCCTCGTCTTAGACTCCCCAAATGGAAATTTATTTTTCTACCTCACCATATGCTCCCCTTACCAGCTTGAAAAAGTTTAACAACATCAGCTCTTAAGTATCGAACTTTCAGGGAGTACAACTCTTGCTTATGTAGTCTCCCTCTCCGCAGAAGTTAACCCTGGAATCGAAGATATCATTCGAGTAAATACATTAACCGTTCTCCAATGCCAGCTAATATATCCTTCCCAGGGTGTGATATCCATAACTACTCAAAGTATTCCAGATGTGCTCCAAACAGGGTTTTGCATAACTGAAGCAGGAATTCCAGCCATGAGTTATCTATTCCTCTAGAAATGGCCATCATTCCAGGAGCTTTTGTAATTATTTTCTGTACCCATTCATAACTTCTCAATGATCTACAAACCCAACCTCACATTGGACCTCACTGGTTCTAGCTATTCATCACACACAGAGCACACGGTTCTATTCTTTTGAGGTCTATATGTTTGCCTACATTGAATTCATTGAAGAGAAAATGAGGTCTGCAGATGGTGGAGATCAGAGATGGAAATGTGTTGCTGGAGAAGCGCAGCAGGTCAGGCAGCATCTAGGGAACAGGAGAATCGACGTTTCGGGCATTAGCCCTTCTTCAGGAATGAGGAAAGTTTGTCCAGCAGGCTAAGATAAAAGATAGGGAGGAGGGACTTGGGGGAGGGGCGTCGGAAATGTGATAGGTGGAAAAAGGTCAAGGTGAGGGTGATAGGACAGATTGGGGTGGGGGCGGAGAGGTCGGGAAGAAGATTGCAGGTTAGCGAGGCGGTGCTGAATTTGATGGATTTGACTGAGACAGGCTGGGGGGAGGGGAAATGAGGAAACTGGTGAAATCCGAGTTCATCCCTTGTGGTTGGAGGGTTCCTAGCCGGAAGATGAGGCGTTCTTCCTCCAACCGTCGTTTCGCTGTGGTCTGACGATGGAGGAGTCCAAAGACCTGCATATCCTTGGTGGAGTGGGAGGGGGAATTGAAATGTTGAGCTACAGGGTGGGACACCCGGACCAACCAACCCAACCACCCTGTAGCTAGGAACCCTCCAACCACAAGGGATGAACTCGGATTTCACCAGTTTCCTCATTTCCCCTCCCCCCAGCCTGTCTCAGTCAAATCCATCAAATTCAGCACCGCCTCCCTAACCTACAATCTTCTTCCCGACCTCTCCGCCCCCACCCCAATCTGTCCTATCACCCTCACCTTGACCTTTTTCCACCTATCACATTTCCGACGCCCCTCCCCCAAGTCCCTCCTCCCTATCTTTTATCTTAGCCTGCTGGACAAACTTTCCTCATTCCTGAAGAAGGGCTAATGCCCGAAACGTCGATTCTCCTGTTCCCTAGATGCTGCCTGACTTGCTGCGCTTCTCCAGCAACACATTTCCATCTCTACATTGAATTCAATTTTGTACAAATATGCCCATTTGCTTCATCTATCAGCATTTGTAATTTTATGCTTTCATTTCCACTGCTTAATCTTGCCTTCGTGTCTCTTCTATCTTTGTCTGACTTATGTACGTACTCTCTATATTTTTTTTAAAATGTGTGATGTTTTGTACAATTTATTCCTCACACAGTTTCTCTGTCACTGGCACATGTGACTGTTAAGTTTACTATTCCCACAGACATCATAGGATATATTAGACCTATATGGTTTGCAAACATGCACTCTCAATCTGAAACAAATTTGGAACTGACATGCTCAAACCTCCCAAATGCCCACATATTTTCTTATATCTACAAACTACAAAGTGAGTTTCAGTTGCTACATTACATTTACCTCCTCCCACTCTCCCTCAAAACATAGTTCATTGTTCCAACCTCTTGCTCAGACTGCCAGATGTTGCATGCAAATCTACTTTTGCTCATGTTCTCCACATTCACACAGTTTGAGTCCCTTTTATCAATCTTCCTTCATTCACATATTTGTAAGCTGCTTCACTAGTTTGGTCTTGGGAATCTGTTTAGCCCAGTTGGCTGGATCGTTGGTTTACAGAGCAGTGTGATGCCAACAGCGTGAGTTCAATTCCCATCACCAGTTTGAGGTTACCATGAAGGACTTTCCTTCTCAACCTCTTCCCTCAATTGCGGTCTGGTGGCCCTCAAGTTAAATCATCACCAATTGCTTCTCTCTCTCTTATGGTCTGGTATGATTATGGCCACACAACAGTTTGGTCTTTCCTCTCTTTAACTCAAAATTAACTATGCCTGGTTGACTCAGGCATGTTTCATTGGAATAAACACATACCCGCTCCTGACCTTCTCAGTTGATGCTCATGCTGTCACTCACATTCATATTAGCAATTGCCAAATTGAGTATAAGTTTAACCTGTGCTTCAAAGTGAGTCACATGACACTAGATCGACAGCATGTTCACATTTTCTACAGTAGAGAAAAAAAGGAGGAAAATGGTTTACCTATATTGATGTGATGGGTAGGCAAGTAAGCATTCTAGGTTTTGTTCTCTCTTTTGATGGAGCTTAAGTATATGCTAATCAATGCAGGGATATGCTTCCCCCTTGTAATATGAACTCTAATTCATGTTTTAACACTTTTTTTTGCCATATCTATCATTTTGTAGCATTCATGAATAACTTGTGTGTTTTACTTTCTTGTCGGGGTATCAGGGCCCTGACTGTCTTTCAAATGACTCGACTGCAGCCGACATTCATTTCAACAAGAACCATTTATTACCAGACTATTTACACAGTTAGAATTCTCCATGCAATTTGAGTGTCACCTCCATAACAACTCTCTCCAGGCTCTCTCTAAATGTTTGATCTTACACAATGATCTCTTCAACCTCATGCTTTTAACCCATTACTCCAAATTTCCCAAGTCTTCAGTCCCATTATTTACATTTCTCTCCCAAGCCAATCTCCTCCAAAGTCTCAAACAATCCAAGGGTTCGTCTACAAAACTATTTTACAACTCTCCCTGGTCTTATTCGGATGTTTTCCAAGGTTGGCAGTCTGGTACAGTTTCTTCTATTTTCATTTTGGGTATTTTTGAGCTTTCACTGGTCTCTATTTTTCCAAAGTCAAAGTCATATGTCATGTTTGCATTGGTTCTCTTTTCAAGGATAATAAAAAGGTTCTTTGATTGCTTATGTATTGCTGAAAGAAAACAATTTTGGTGCAACATTTCACCCTGCAGTTGTCAGGATAGATTACGAGAATACAAACAAAGTGAAAACCAACACTTATACTGCGAGACAGGAAGGGACTGATCATCTTGCAAGCAGACTGAGATTGGCAGAGGCTTTGGCATGGAGAGTGCACCAAATAATGATGCTGACAGTTAACTGAGAGACGTGGCTTAAACTTTAAACCATGGGGTTAACACTCATGTCAGAGATGCTGCTATTAAGCCAAATGGATGTTCTATCATACAAATGACTAATACAGTATCATTTTCAGTGTCAATGTGATGCGAGACATGTAGGCCATATGCCTCAAAGACCAAATGGCAGATTCTTTCAGCGATTCACAACAAGCAAGGTACTGACTATATCTAATCAGCCTGTTACAAAACTCAACACAAAGATCCATCGTGAAATAAGATTCAATTACTAAACATTTGATAAGTACTCCAGAATGTGAGCTGAATTACACTGACAGCCAATTTATACCAGTTCGGCATGAAGAGTGGCACGTGTGTGCTGGAAACTACACATACAAATAAACAAAGGCCTATTCTTTGCAGAAAGAAAACGTGAATGCACTGTATCTGTTTAAACTCAAAATAGGTAACAGCAAATTATTTGTTTCAGCATTAGTTAATTTTATAGGGCAATCAGAGTCAATCTGTCTGGTTTAACATTTAAATAAAGTCTGGCAGTTAACTGTCAATAATCATTGATTGATACTTTCCAGATAGCACTACCTCAACTCCCCAACCAATCAGAAGTTTGATGTTGGTTTTCCGTTTGAATTAATGTTTTTGGGAATTATCCTCCCGGGCAGAAGATGAAAGGCTTCAACAAAATCATGTGTTTTAAATAAGCATTCAAGTTCCATACCAGCAGATGACTGTCTCTCATAATACCTTGTGATGCTTCCTCGAAACACAATCTTAGTTGTTATATTTCCTCAATAGTTCCTTCTTGTTGGTAGTTTGCGATCCATACTCTTTCCCATGGCTAAAGAATTGGTAACTCCCTCACTCAATGGCAGATTCTAGTTAGCTTTTCTCTTTGGACTTCTCACTCTAATCTTGGTTTTCCATGGTAACAATGTTCAATTTATCAGTCAACAAATGGAAGCCAAGTTCAGAACCTTCAATTCATCACAATTCTGTAGATAATCTGTCTTGCAATGGTGATGATCCATAACTCAATACAGTGAAATTAATGTCATCCAATTTTAAGAAGATCTCATGAGTCATACAGTCAATTGTAAATTAATGAACCAATATTCTTTGGCAAATGCTCCAAATTCTCTTCTGCAAATAATGGTTAAGCAGATACAACCATGCCAGGAATTAAAGATTTGTTTTAATAATTTTATCCTCATGTCCGCTGCAATGCTATACAATATTCCATAATAAATATTTTCCCTTTAAACTCAACAATTCATTCCTAATCTTTCAAAATTCTTCATGGCAAGGATGAGATAATTGTTATATTGTGTTAACAGCACGAATTCAACAATTGGATATGAACTCTTCAACAGACTGAATAATCCCTTGCCACAAAATTGACTGTTGGACTCTAACATTTGAATACTCCAAGATAACCTTGAGGAATACTTTGGAGAATACCAATTCTGATATTTTAGGTAATTTCAAATCTTTCAATAAAGACAAACAGGTCATCTGTAATCATGAGACGTTTCTGTTGCAAAGGTATTGTCTTAATATAAGGTTGCTGCAGATATATGCCGGTTATCAGACTGGCAGCACTTCCTAATCTGGAGATATTCTTCATCTGTTTTGAGCTTCTCCAATCTCTTGGAACTTGTTTCCTCTGACGTTGACAAGTTTGTTACTGACGGCTATCCTTGTCCTACTATAAACTCAGAAGTCTTGCTTTGCAGCCTCTTCAGACCTCACTCTCGATAAAATATTTGCCGTTATTTGACACTTCATTTGCACGTACTCCATGGTTGAGTTTTCTCTCATCAAACATGGCCTGAAATGCTGAATTATAGATGGCAGCTTCAAAAGTTCCTTCGTGATAATAAGAAGAAACAGTGGTGTGTAATCTGTTACAATAAACCTTTGCTGCCACCCGTCCTCCCAAAAATACTTAACTTCCAACAAACCCGTCTTGCCACAAAGGCTTCTTTTTCTATTGTGGCACATCTTTTCCCTGTTTACATTAGAAAGCTTCTATAATTTACCGGCCTCTGTTTCCATTTTAGCGACGATGCCACCCATGGATGGGAATTGTCCTCCCAGGCAGAAGATGAAAGACACCAGAATAAGAAGCAGAATCTGAAAAGGTTATAATCTTTACATTATTACCTCATACACATGCAAATTGGTATTGGGTAAATCAGATTAGCTGCATGACTGGTATGGGAGAAGTAGGTACTTGTTTGTGGGGCACTGATACCAGTACTAGAGAAGATAGGATCAATATCAATGGGAGGTTTTCCACCTGAACCAGGCTGGGGCTGGTATTTTTGCTAACCATATAACTAAGGGAGGATTGTAAACTGAATAGTGGGGTGCAAGAGAACAAATCTGGAGTAGATGGGGTAAACTTAAGTTTACAGTCAAGAGCAAAGAGCAAGGTATTAACATGGGAAGGAAGAGAGAGAGAGTATAAATCTAATCAACAATAAACAAACATATGACACTAGAATTTAAAAGCAAAAATAATCCATAACTAAAGGCTCAGAGTCTAACTGTGTTTAGCATTTGCAACAAAACAGATATATTCAAGAGTTCAAACAAAAATAAGTATAATCTGGTTGCATTACAGAGAGGTTTGCAAGATGACATGAATTGGGACCTCAATCTTAAAATGACACTTCAGAATTACAAAGAAAATAGGATAAGAGGGAGGGGTACTCTGTTAGCTCATGATGGCTTTATCACAACAGAGAGGGACTATCCAAGTTCAGGAAACCAGAACAGTTTGGGTAGAGATATGAAAAAACAAAGGCAAGAAGTCACTTGAGAGTGTGATAGGATTCCTGATGAAGGGCTTTTGCCCGAAACTTCAACTTTCCTGCTCTTCGAATGCTACCTGACCTGCTGTGCTTTTCCAGCACCACTCTAATCTAGACTCTGATCTCCAGCATCTGCAGTCCTCACTTTCGCCTAGAGTGGTATAGAGGCCCCCTCACTGTGGGCAAGAGCATAAAAGGAAGAAATACTGACTTCTTGTTTGAAAGGCATGGTAATAATCATTGGACATTTTAATCTACACCCAGATGGGAAATCAGAGAAGTAAAAGTAGCCTAGATGAGAGGCTCATAGAAAGCTTTCGGGATAATTTATTAGAGCACAATGGTCTGGAGTTGAACAGACAGCAGGCTATACTAGACAAATTACTGTGCAACAGAATAGGATAACTTAAATAATTATCCCGCAGTGAAAACATTTCTAGGTGGCAGTGACCATAATATGCTTGAATTTTACATTCAATCTGAGGGAAAAAGAAATGGGTTCAAGGCCAGTATTTTAAATTTAAATAAAGCCATTAGGAGGGCACAAAATCAGAGCTGAATACAGTGAACTGGCAAATTAAGTTGAAGAATGGGTCAAGTGATGCGGTAGTAAATATTTAAAGGGGATTTTTGAAAATATACAAAATAGATACATCCTGACAAATTTAAAAAACCTCCAAGTGACAGACCCACTATTCATGGCTCGCTAGCAAGTTAAAAATAGTACCAAACTTAAAAACATAAACTGTCTAACGGCAGGTGGCAAGTCAGAAGAATAAACGGAACATAAAAAAAGTGACCAAAAAAAAACCTAATAAAGACAGCAAGATTAGAGTAGCTAGAAATATTAACAAAGTGAGGACTGCTCCTACAGAAAGTTAGACTGGAGAATTAATAGTGGAAATTTGAAATATAACAGGTAAATCGAACAAGTATTATCATAGAATCCCTACAATATGGAAGCAAGCCATTCAGTCCATTGAGTCCACACCTATTCTCCGAAGAATGTCTTACCCAGAACCATCCCTACCCCCTATAACCCTGCATTTTCCATGGCTAATCACCTAGATTGCACATCCCTGGACATTACAAGCAATTTAGCATAGCCAATCCACCTAATCTGCACATCTTTGGACTGTAAACAGAAAACAGAGCACCAGAAGAAAATTCACACAGATACTGGGAGAATGTACAGACTCCACACGGTCACCCAAGACAGGAACCAAACCTGGGTCCCTGGCGTTATAACGCACCAGTGCTAATCAATGCTACTATGCTGCCCTTAACAGTTGACAAATAAAGAACACAAGCAACATCCCAGAAGCAGAAACACAAGGGAGAGAGGAACTCAAAAATCACAGACACATAATAGTATTGAGTAAATTGTTCAAGTTGTGGGCTTATCTAGAACTGGGGTGACTATTTGGAATTCAGGAGTCACCCATTTGATCAGCAATTTTTTTCATCTCAGAGGGTCATGGCACTTTGGAACTCTTTTCAGGAAAAGATGATAAAAGCAGAGTCCTTGATAATTTTTAAAAGGTATTAAGTAGATAATTTTTTGTCAAGGCGTTCAAACATCATCAGTGGTAGGCACATGGATTGAAGGTTACGATATGATCAACCATTGTATTCTTGAATGGCAAAGCTGGCTTGAGAGGTTGAATGTCCTAACCATGGTTTGCATCCACAGGTATCATGTTGCTAACTGGAATTTGTAATGGCATAATATTACAGAAGGAGTCAGTTAGCTGGATGGACAGTTTGTGATGCAAAGTAATTCTAAAAGCAGGGTTCAATTCCCACACCAGCTGAAGTTACTATGAAGGACTCTCTTTCTCAAACCCTCCCTCCAACTGAAGTATGGTGATTGTCAAGTTAAAACCACTCTCTTGACAGCAGCCCTACGATCAGGTAGGAATCATTCCTGATGAAGGGCTTTTGCCCGAAATGTCAATTTTCCTGCTCCCTGGGTGCTGCTTGACCTGCTGTGCTTTTCCAGCACCACTAATCTTGACTCGGATCTCCAGCATCTGCAGTCCTCACGTTTGCTCAGGTAGGAATATGGCAACTTGACCTTTAATACCACAGAAGTTAACAACTTAATTGTTGAACAAATTTCTGATGGCCATTCCAGCACCACTATTGGTTTAGTCTCAATAGCTCTCTGTCATCAGTTCATTACTTACTGACAGAGATTTTATGAATTCCCCCAACTAGGTGAACCATCCCTAGGAATCTCTCACACTTGTACCTGGGTTGCTGAAGTTCTCCAATTACCTTTGTTTTCTGAGGATCAGCCACTGTTCCTATGGTGTGCACAATGTGATCTCAAATTTAACCATTAGCTTTAGAAATTGACTCTCATTATTTAGTGTTAGGCCTACGTCCTAAAATGTTTTCAGAACTTCTCTAACTCTATAATCATGCTCTTCCTTTGCAAAATCATGCAGGAGATTATTATTCATACAGTTAGGTGTTGTCCTCTGGATTATTTCAGATGCAGATGCTAAGTCAAAAGGTTGTCTGCTGAAGCAATAATAATCAAAAATGGTTGTTGGCATCCTTTACTTCAGCAGGTTTTCTGATTCTGGGTCTACAAATTGTCCACACTCACATTTTCCATTGTGCCTCAGACTCTCTCTGCAAAATTTGACCTGAATATGATTCCAGATCCCAATCTGCTTCACAAACTGTGCATCCCTTCACAAGGAGTAAATCCTTCTTTACTTGCATTAAATTAGATATTACTTCATCTATCACCCTAACAACAATGTGCTCCCACATGAATTCATCTTTTACAGTGCAGTATGCACAATTTACTACTAATCAGTCATGGTAGTTGATAAGGAATCAATGGACTCCCATGGTCTCTGCCTCTTTGTTAACTTTAGCACATTCGATGATCAAGTTCTTACAATATTAAACTTTGCCAAGACTTCAGAACTTCCCTTCAAGATGAATAAACTCTCATCCAGCCCTTGCCTGGTCAGTGTCTGTGATGATTCCAGCGGCATAGAGTAAAGTATTGACTTGATTTTTCTGGTCTTATTATGTACCCTTGAGACTGTTTGAAGCTTGCTGAAAAACTTCCTTTAGTTAAGCCACTTTCAGCCCCCTTCCACACACACACAATCACCAGCCCCTCTACCTAAACCAACTGCCCATAGCCTACCTTTGGCAACTCCTCTTCTACCTCAGCCACTCGTCCCTCATTTTTATACAGCAGATCCTATTCCAAATCCCTGCTCTGGCTCTGACTGCATCAAACGTAACAGCAGTCAACAGGAGGTGAGGTTTGTAAAAGAAAACTGAACAAAATTCTTACATAAAAACTGGAATCCTGTGAAATAGCAGAGATGTCTCATCACTGGATTTATGCAGACTTTTATATAAGATCAAGATCATGAGGATGCAAGTAACATCTCTTTTAGTTGTTTTGCTGTGTGCAGATCTCCAAAAGGTCCATGCGTGGCATTGACTTTTTCAACAGAAGCCATTCATCATCGTATCTACTGATGCACAACTGCACAGTTTAGAGGGAACGTGGGACGGAAAATGATCCAGGGCAACTTTGAAAGAGTTGTGTCTAGAGGTAACAAAGCTACGGACAAGACCTTTAAGAAACAGATGGGTTGAGACTGGTCATATTATGAAGGTTGAAACTTTATTGCTGGAACAGCACAGCAGGTCAGGCAGCATCCAGGGAACAGGAGATTCGACGTTTCGGGCACAGGCCCTTCTTCAGGCACCTTCATATTATGAAGGTGGCAAT
The DNA here is from genome assembly GCF_037043375.1 of Chiloscyllium plagiosum. Lineage (NCBI taxonomy): Eukaryota > Metazoa > Chordata > Chondrichthyes > Orectolobiformes > Hemiscylliidae > Chiloscyllium > Chiloscyllium plagiosum. The sequence goes on along the minus strand of NW_028270147.1, from coordinate 47,555,176 downwards.
ATGCATCATTGGTAATGGAAAGGATATGTCAGATGATCAGCTAGGGTTACACACGAAGATGAAGTTCCAAACACACTGATTCAGGCCCAATTAATAATCAGAAAGGTGTACAGAATCAGCAGCTAGGTAATAAATTTTATGGCTGTGACCAAAGATAATTACTTCAGTAATTATTATTACTTAACTTGAAGAAATCTTTGCACACCAAATACTGGTTGTTAGTTGACAGTATAAGAAATTAGATATAATACAGGTTGAGAGAACTCTGGCGAGGTTGAGCTGGGTGTTGTGCATGTGAAGCTGGAAGCTGTGCATTCAGATGATGTTATCAACTCACACACAAAAAATGGAACTGATAAAGATTCATAAAAGATGACTTACACAATGCCAGCAGTTACTTCTATATGCCACGCTGTAGCAAAAATCCAATCTTAAAATAATTCAACAGGTCTGCATTCTTCAGAAGTTGAATTGCGTAGTAAATTAAGGTTTTGGGAAAAAGTTTAAAATGCACTTCTAAAATTTTGGAAAGACTTCCTAAAATCACTTTACCATTCAAAATTATTAATTTCTCAAATGCCACACGAGGTACTTACCACTAAATCCCAATTATTCTGTTCAAGCAATGTAATAGCTTCATCAATATTTTCAATTCCAGTGCATGCCTAAAGAAAATGAAAAGTAATGTTTGAAAAAGCAAACATTTGTAAGTGTCTTATTATAGCAAGCATAATATAATTTTGCACTGCACAATTTGTTTTACCAATTTACATATTTGAATACGATGGATCTTTTGAACCCCAAAATTTAAAACAAGTGTTGAGAAGCAAAGTGCATGAGCTGGAAGAAAGAACTGGTAGTGGTTGAGAAAATGGTTGCAGCTTAGCCAACAGCTCAAGCAACAGAGAGGGTTAACATCACATAACTGTGTAACAAGTGCACACACACACACACACAAGATGTTCATTCTTATGTGGGGAGAGAAGTGAAGAAAAATGGTGGTCTGTAAACAATTAATTCAGTTGTCAACATTTCAAATATATATTTCAAAATTCAGTATTATGCAATATCAACACATCCTTATGACTTAACCAGACGCAAAAGTTGCATTTTACATGTCTTGTTTTATATTGCTGTGGTTCTGTTCACCGAGCTGGAAGTTTTTGTTGCAAACGTTTCGTCCTCTGTCTAGGTGACATCCTCAGTGCTTGGGAGCCTCCTGTGAAGGGCTTCTGTGGTGTTTCCTCGGCATTTATAGTGGCCTGTCCCTGCCGCTTCCGGTTGTCAGTTTCAGCTGTCCGCTGTCGTGGTTGGTATATTGGGTCCAGGTCGATGTGTTTGTTGATGGAGTTTGTGGATGAGTGCCATGCCATGATGAGCATGGCACTCATCCACAAACTCCATTAACAAACACATCGACCTGGACCCAATATACCGGCCACTACAGCGGACAGCTGAAACTGACAACCGGAAGCGGCAGGGACAGGCCACTATAAATGCCGGAGGAAACACCACAGAAGCGCTTCACAGGAGGCTCCCAAGCACTGAGGATGTCACCTAGACAGGGGACGAAACGTTTGCAACAAAAACTCCAGCTCGGCGAACAGAACCACAGCAACGAGCACCCGAGCTACAAACTTTCTCACAAACTTTGTTTTATATTGTTCAGTATCCATTTGAGACAACCAAAGAAAATGGGAAATGTATTTATAGCCTGTGAAACCTAATGAACTTAACTGCATTATTCAATCCCAAAGCATCAAAAATCCAACAATCAACATTAATAAAAACATGGAACGACTACTCGATCACATAGCCCAAGCCTGTTACAGCTTATTAAAAAGACAAGAGGACCATCTAACTAGTTTTATGTATGCTAGAGGATGCTTACAACTATTATAAAATTAAGGTCACATTATTTATATATAAAAAAACAATTATTTGGAAAAGCAATTCCTGATTCATACCACAAATTCTGGAATACTTCACAATTAAAACAGAACTGAAGATATTCAGTTGCTTTCTATCAGGAGACTTGATGGCATATCATATTATAGACAAAACTACCTTGCCATTTTGAAAGCATTTATTATCTACCTCAACAATACTGGAGATAATCACACAGCCACGCATTTTATCACATAAACCTAATGCCCAAGGACAAAATTGGCAATGCAGATTGTCTCCCAAATATACAAATGGCCCAATTCACTTTTCCACCGATTCTAATTTTACACAAATCACGAAAATCTACTTAATATGGATTCCACGTTGAGTAGGATAAATAATAATGTGATTATTTCAATGGATGATTCTGCTTAGAACAGGAAGGTGGTGCTATTGAGCACCACAACAGTCCTAAACTGAAATAACAGTGAGAAAATCAAACCTGGGAACAAATGTGCAGCTATGCACAGAAGTACAATATTGAATAGTGTTCTGTAATGTAATACAAATTAGGGAAAAAAAATTGAATGGTATCATGTTCCTTTATTATTTATCAAAACATAGTTTCAGTATCGCCTGCACAGGAATGTCAACCCACTCTTACTTCTGAAGCCCTCATAGATCCCAACACCCTTCCAATCCTCATCTGCATGCAAACAGCTTTCACAATTTTACTTGAAACATCAGGTTAAGACGACATCCAGATTTACCACACCATCACATCTTGACTCCTCCAGTGTCAATATGTTATCAGAATAATTGAACAGCATTCAGTGCAGAGCAAGTCAAACCTTCCTCCAATACTAGCCACACTCAGGCCATTGCTTTCACTCCCACGATAAACTCCATTCCCTAGCAACAGACTACACCCCCTCACTGACAACCTAAGGCTGATCCAAACCATTAGCAACTCAATCTCACTTTAGGTTTTCCACTACATATCCACACCTTGCTTTCCTAACATTGGGTTGAACCAAGGACTGTACAAAGATTTAATCTGTGTTGACAGTGCATTCTTATCTTTCTCTGAAATAACAGCAAATTTCTGAAACCGTATCTAAAGACTTCAAGCAGTCTTGAAAGATGATTAATGTAATTCCATTACTTTTCTGGGAGACAGCAGCCAGTGGTAATGTCACTCAACGAGTAATCCAGAGGTCCAAACTAATTCTCTGAAGACATGGGTTCTCATCTCCCAGACAGAATTTAAATTATTAGTTATTCTGGAATTGCAAACCAGTCTCAGTAATGATGACCATGAAACTATCATCAAATGACACTGTAAAAATCATCCAGTTCACTCATGTTGCTTCAGAAGGAAAACGGTCATCTTCACTTGGTCTGGCCCACATGTTAATTCCAGGCCTACAGAAATATGTTGACTCAACTGCACTCTGAAATGGTCTGATAAGTCACTCAATTTAAGGACTATTAAGGACAAGCAACAAATGCTGGGTTTGCTGCTGATACCCACAAAAGAGGTAATTATTTATTTTCCCATGAAGACAAAAATAACTCATTTTTTCATCATGTTTTAAATTATTTTAAGAGTCCCTCAGAAATATACTTGCCACATACAAATCTGCGTGGCATACACTGCATTAAAGTAATGTCTAACTTGAAACATAAGGATTCTAGTACAATACATCAAGCAATATCAGCTTTCCACTCTTAAAAATCATCTCCATAACTTGGAATACAAAAAAGTTGACAAGGCAAGTAAAACAAGAATAAGAAACTCAGCAGGTCTGACAGCATCTGCAGAGAGAGAGAGAGAGAGAGAGACAGGGCTCAAATTGGAGTCCAGCATAACTCTTCTTCAGAATGGTTCTAATTCAGTTTCTCTCTCCACAGATGCTGCCAGACTTCCTGAGTTTCTCCAGCATTTAGTGTTTTCATAAGTAATACAGGATGCTTGTCTTGGTATAAAGGAATCTGGAATACAAAAACAGGGAAGTTATACTCAACTTTTAAAAATCACCAGTTAAATGTCAACTAGGATGCAGCCTATAAATCTGACCACAATTTAGTGAGAATTTAAGGCAGTGAAAGGTAACAGGCAGGTTTAACAGCATGACTCGGAGCACAAGGGATTTCAGTTATGTCAAGAGCATGCAAAAACTGGGATAATTCTCGAGCAGAAAAAAAAAGGGAGATCTAACAAATACTTACAATTATAAAAGGTTCCGCTAGACAAGTAGGAAGAAGTTATTTCCTCTGGCACTACGGTTGGTAACCAGATGGCATACATTTAAAACACTGACGAGAGAATTAGAAGGAAAATTGAACTTTCCCCCAGAGAAGGTTATTAAGATCGGAAATGCAAGACCAAGGAGATGATTGTAGCTGATTCCATAGGATGTTTCAAAAGGGAATATACTTTAAGAGGACTGCAATGCAGGGTTTTGGGAGAAAGTACAGTTGGTTGCGTTTCATTTGCCCAGACCTGAAGCTCTGCACCTCCCTAATTCACGTTCCTTCTTTCAAAAGTAAAATCCTCAAAATTATTTATTTAACTAAAAATTGTGGGTCATTGACTCTAAGATCCCCTAATGTGGGTTTGTCATTCTGTTTTCCAATGCCCAAGATGTTTTGGGACATCTTAGTACAGGAAAGGAACTACACAAGCACATGCAGATGAAAATTTCAAAGATCCGGCACAAATGGGACAAGCCTAATTCCCACAGTGTGCGCTACAATATTGAATAATTATCATTCCTTTTGTCATGCCCCTTCCTCTAACTTGGACGTCTCCATTCCATTATTTATGAGCACCATGCTGGGGGCCCCTCTTCCTTCTGCAATTTCCCTCCCTTCCCACTTGCCTACATCTTTCAACACTGTTGCCACTGGTTCCAACATTCCAGCTGCTTCCTCTGAATTCCTGACATGCTCTTGTCACCAGCATACTTGCGTCCTGTTTTATTTTGATTTTTCAGGTGTTTATACAGATCAAGAACTGAACATCAGGGATCTTCCAAAGTCTGCAAAGGATCAGTTACTTCTGTATAGCTGACAAATTTATCAACATCAATCCACTGACAATATTTACTCATCTTGCAAACGTTTGGAGGAGCCGTGTTGGACCGGGGTAGACAACATTAAAAATCACAATACTAAGTTATAGTCCAACAGGTTTATTTGAAGGCACTAGCTTTTGAAACACTGGTGTTGTGTGATTTTTTAAATCATCTTGCAAAAGCATTATAAAGCTCCATATCTTTAAGGTAGGTTAACCTAAGTTCCTCAACAATAAAACTCAAAAAAGATTCAGAGATATCCACCCACTTCGCAAGAGGAAAAGCTGGTATGTTGCTATGTAACTACAAGAAAGATAACCAGTTTGGTTACAGACTGTTGTCAAAAATGTTTTGAAGTTGAGGACGAGAAGAAGAACTTCCTCTTCTCTTGTACATCTGGGGCAGCACCTTGTTCCAGCTTTTATTTTCACCTGTTTTGATTCCCCACCTCATTAATCAATAGGAGACATCTTGGTATTGGAGGCCACCAGTTGGTTCAATGAATCCATGACAGCTCTCTATAGCACAGTTCAGTCAGTCCCATTCCCTGCTCTACTTCTTTAGTACTACAAATGTGGATTATTAATTATCCACAAATCTATCACCTTCAAAAGCATCAAGTTTCAGATCACCAATATTCACTGGTTTTAAAAAAAATACTTTTCATATCCCTTTGCATTTCTTCCCTCAAACTTGTATCCAAGTCCTCATGCACTTTTGGATATTGGGAACTGCTCTTCCCACAAATCAAAGAAAATACTAGACCTAATAGACCAATTAGCTTTCTTTTATACTGGAAAATGTATTTGGCTCTATAATTGACTTATTAAAAAATAAGTTACAACTTGCACAGAAAAGCTGATCATTTGACATTTGACATTCCTTCCAAAACATTAAAGACTTTAGTATCTGAACATGAATGTTTGCTCGTATCACATACGATGATTCTTTAATAAACCAGAATGATCATTTTAAGGAATCAGGGCCAAAAATACAAGTTATTCACCACTTCATTTGGGGCAGGTTACCAATTCATTTTTTGCTCTACATATCCAGTGTCTTCATTCAACAAGTATTGTCAAGTATTTAACATCAAAACAGCAGGTATATCAATACTTTATTTCACAGTCCAGTGGTAACATACCTAAATGGATCATTGATTTTGTAATGTGCAATATTTAAGTCTCCACAAGTTATGTATTTGCTATTGAAAAAAATTAGCCTGTAAACGTGGGTTGGCTAAGAAAACGCTAATACCTAATAAATCAAACATAAAACGCAGCAGATTTTGCACAAACCGTTTGATATGGATTACAAGAGGCACTGAAACTTTCAAGATGGGAGTTCTTGGGGCGTAAGGGTCAGATCTGAGGAAGGGTCACTGGACCCGAAATGTTAACTCTGATTTCTCTCCACAGATGTTGCCAGATCTGCTGACTTTTCCAGCAATTCATGGTTTTGATTTCTGCTTTCCAGCATCGGCAGTTTTTTCGGTTTTCATTTAGGACTCTTTTTAATCCGAGTTGTTGTTTTCAGTTAATAAATTGTGTGAATTAAGAAACAAAAAGTCAGATTATTTTTTAAAAAGGTTGTTCCACCAAATCTGAGCATTCAAAAATAAAACATATTAAACGTAACTTTTTTTTAAAGATACAGATAGCAAGGGATAAAATCAGCTACATCTTCCTATCCTACATTTAACAGCAGCAACATGTGGTCAATTAATTACATGACAACCAGGTAACTGGTGCATCATAGCCCCAATTTAATATAAAAAGGATGGTAAAGGTTCTCGTTCATCCACAGTTCGTTAAGCAAGACATAGAAAAAGTCTCTGTAAACATCGAATGCACCTGAAAATCAGCAAGAATCATCTCTCGGTCCATGGCCGCCATTCTGCTGCTTCTTTCAACTATGTCCGGCTGCTCAGGACACTCACACGCACAGAGGGAGTTCACATCTCTACAACTTTTACCCTCGTCGGCAACAATCGTCAATACCACTATTTAAAGAGCCTTCTCGGCTCTACAATCAGTAGTAACCACAGTCCAAAACAACATAAACGAAAGTTTTGCTCTACTGTTTTTCTTAAAGAACTAAGTTAATAAACTTGACCCCTAGAAAGAATGAACGCTTCCACGTCACTTTACGGCAACGTCGTTCACTAATTTTGCTTGTCACGCTGTCGTGAAGAGAAATAAACATCGTCTTTACGGCCGTTCTTACACGTGATGCAGCTGTCAACTGGTCTGACAGCGGAGCGGGGAGGAAAGTTTCTCTCTCTTCCAGAACAGAGCAATTCCACCTCCCTCACCCCTTAGCACACAGTAATCGCCTGCCCGCCCCCCCCCCCCCCAACACACACCCCTTTCAATACAGCAATTCCCCCCCCTCTAGACTGAGCAACACCATCCCTTTCCTCGAACAGCCACACCTCCCGGCACAGAGCAATCCCTCCCCAACACTAAGAAATACCACCCTCTCTAAGAACACAGCCATAACCTTCAGCAAAGCATAAAATTCCCCCTCTCCCAGAACCTAGCAATTCCCCCATCTTTTGGCATAACGCGATACCCCCTCTCCCAGAATACTGCAATTCCCCCCAACACTGAGCAATACCACTCTACCAGAACACAATGATTCCCCCCAGCACAGCACAATACCTCCCAGAACATAGTAATCCCCCCATCTTCCAGCAGGGAGCAATAACCCCCTCCCAGAAAATAGCAATCCACCCCTACAGAACAGCACAATCACCCCACCCAACCAATACACAGCAACACCACCCCTGTCCTAGAAGAGCAAAAACACTCACACCTCCCAACACAGAGCAGCCCCCTGCCATCCCAGCAAAAGACAATTCCACCCCCAACACAGAGCAATACCACCCTCTCCCAGAACACAGCAGTCCCCCCAACACAAAGCAATCGCGCCCCCTGCATAGCACAAAAACCTCCTCTCCCAGCATAGCGCGATACCTCCTCTCCCAGTATAGACGAATACCCCTTCTCTCAGCATAGAGCAATATCATTTCTCCCAGCATAATGCAATTCCCTCTCTCCCAGCAGAGACCAACACCCCCTCTCCCAAAACATCGCAATTTCACCCCTCCCAGCACTGAGCAATTGCCTCTCCCAGAACAGAGCAATTGCTCTGACCCAGAACACATTAATTGCCCCCAGCTCAGAGTAATTTCCACCTCCACCACCTCAGCACAGAACAATCACCCCTCTCCAAGGATACAGCCAGTCCCCTCTCCCTGAACAGAGCAAACTACCCATCCCCAAGCACAGAGCAATTTCTCCGAAATTTCCTCTCCCAAAGCAGGAGTTCTCAGCAGTCAATCCCTGTTCTCTATCTTAGCACAGGGTAGCAAAGCAATTCCTTCATCACTCTCTCTCCCAGCACACAGATATGAGCAAAAATTGGATCAGCGAGGAACAAAGGAGGCTGAGGAGAATTTAAATGAGATTTACAAATTTTTAAGAGACTGGGATGGAGTGAATGTGAAGAGCATATTTACCTTAGCTGAATGGTCAATGACAGGGATCAGATTTAAGGTGATCAATAGAAAGATTAGATGGGAAGTGAGGGTAAAACAAATTCATCCAGAATATGGTAGGAGTCTGGATATCACTGCCTGAAGGGGGTAAAGTGAGAAACCCTGAACTCGTTGAAAATGTGTCTTGATATGCATCTGAAGTTTCATAGCTGACAAGGCTAGCGGGAACAAGCTATTGGAAAGTGGGATTAGGTTGGATGCCTTGATTTGGCCAATGTAGATATGATGGATCAAGTGGCCTCTTTGTGTGCTGTGCATTTTCTATGATTCTAAAGCCTCCTCCATTCTCTCTACCAGTGCAGACCTATCCTTCTGCCACACAGCTTTGCCCAACCCCAGTCTCCTACATTCCTTCTCTCCCTCATCATTAGTTTCACTGGGGGATAGAGGTGTTAAAATCATTATTACTTTCCATTGTAATTTTTCTTGAAATATATAACATAGGAGGCTGAGGAGAATTTAATTGAGATTTACAAATTTTTAAGAGACTGGGATGGAGTGAATGTGAAGAGATTTGCAGCGATTTCCATTTTTGTTCTAGTCAATCTGTTTCCAGTTATGTCAAAAGCTGCATAACTTTGCGTAATATGAAATTGTGGCTGCATCAGCTCTGAGGAAGAATCACTGGACCCAAAACATGAACTCTGCTTTCTCTTTACAGAAGCTGCGAGACCTGCTGAGCTTTTGCAGCGATTTCCATTTTTGTTTCTGATTTAAAGCATTCATTTTCATAATTTAATCATCTGTAATACTCATGACAGAAGTGATACGATTCTGTAAGTAGATTTCTTGGTATTTTGTTAGTTTAGAGCTGAAAATGTGTTGCTGGAAAAGCGCAGCAGGTCAGGCAGCATCCAAGGAACATCCAACATCCAACACATTTTCAGCTCTGATCTCCAGCATCTGCAGCCCTCACTTTCTCCTTCTCCTGTTCCTTGGATGCTGCCTGACCTGCTGCGCTTTTCCAGCAACACATTTTCAGCTCTGATCTCCAGCATCTGCAGCTCTCACTTTCTCCTCCATTTTGTTAGTTTAATATAGTCATTCTGTACTGAAGGACTAAGAATTGTAACATAAGCAATGTAAAAATATTTTAAAATAATTTTAATTTTGAATTAACAAGAGGTATATAAAAAAATTATTCTTGCATACTCAATTTCTATTAAAAGTTTCTTTTCAAGAAAATTAGTCTTGGAACCAAGCTATCAAAGTTGCAAATTGCTTTCAACTTCCTTTAAGTAAACTAATACACATTGGTGTTCCAAACACTTTCCAAACACAGTACCAATCCGAGACCTACAAATACCCAGTCCTCTGCCTAATGACCTCTGGATGGCACTATAACTTTACCAAAATAAACTACGTTTGGCAATAACTTTCTGGATTGCCCTGAATCTAGTCAAAAAATTACATTTAATAAAATGGATTTTAAAATGTAAGCTCTCAACCAAGGTGGTTGTTCCTTTGACAGGGCACATTAAAATAAAGAATCTTAAAACTTTCACCATAAAGTTTAGTAAGCAATTATTTCATTACTTTACGCGACACTTCTCACCACTTCCCCCTCCTTCCTGATTTAAATGTAAAAATAAAGACAAAACCTAAACATTTTTAGGAACACGGAAAGCATATGAACTTTAATAAGCCAATCACAATTAAATAATTTACCGTATCTCATCTGTTGAGCAAATATTTTTGATCAATTCTGTTGATACTCTTTAAAATGTTCTAAATCCTTTCTTCCAAGTTCTTCTACAACTTGCTCAGCTATATCTTGGAATTCTGATGCCAAGAATACATTTGTTGTTTGCCTCTGCACCCACTCAAGGATAATACTGTAGAGTCATAGAGTTGTTAATAGCATGGAAAAAGACTCTATAGCCCATCATGACGATGCCTGTCATCAAGTACCTAACTATTCTAATCCCATTTTTCTTTCACAGGATCTGCTAAGATAATTCTTGTGCTGATCAGAAAACTGCTTCTCTATTTTCCTTCTCTGGATACTTACACTGGTTTGCAGGAGACACAGGGTGACTGGTTCACACTTATAATAGGTCTCCGACATGTTTTATCTCACAGAAACTGCTGAAGAAAAAAAACAAACCAATTTTATTTCAAATTAGTGTAGCTTTTAATGCAGAGAACAGAGAAAGAATCTGAGCTTGTGAAGATCTGATGGTTTGTCACTAACTTGTTCACTGCCCCAAGAAGTTCAATTATATGAGAACTAATTGCATAGTTGTTCACAGGCAGAATGCCTTTGCCATCCATATCCATTCACTAGTCCACAGACCAATTAGCCACTTGTTACCACTAGCTCCAGCTCATCTGCAACTTCTCCTACCACTGCTTGTATGAGCAGCTGTTTAAGCAGTGCTTACAATAAGTGTCAAGTTACTCGCTTTCAAAAAATGCAATAATCCTTCAGCAATCCTTGATTTTTAAAACAGTTCTTTCCATTTCAGTTCACAATCAAAAATATAAGAAAATTAAAAGACATGTTCTTTAGACTATGATTAGATGGTGTCAAGCATGTGTCTGAAGACCAGTAAAATGCTCAAAGCTCTGCTTCAAGGATGTTTTGAAGCCTGCCCTGGAATGGAGACAAAACCTAATGACAGAAGAAGATAGTGACATCACTTGTGAGCTAGCATGCATCATCAGTCAATCAGTGACTACAACATCTTTGCAATATATGCAGAAAATTATCTAGTTGTTAAGGCGTCTTAATTATTTTATATGTGGTGAATGTTACCTGATATTAAGTTAATAGGTGAAATCTTGGTTAACTCTGACATAATGCACTTCTGATAATCCTGACAGTGTTAATATAACAGGATATGGGCAGGATCCCAGCTGGCTAGAATCCATGATGACAAACATAGTGCTGTACATGGTAAACAATCGTCGAGTTATAGATCCACAAATTCATGTAAGTAACAAATAAGTTATTCTACTGATAAAAAAATAGTTTGCAACATTAAGATAAGGTCACGAGACTTATTACTTAGAGGAACAGACTGGTGTTTCTGCAGCCATGGATGCGACTCCAAGATGGTACAAAGCCTCCCTAGTGCCAGGTCAAAGATGTCTAGAGCAGTATAGGACATTGTGAGTCCTTACTTTCACTGTTGTGACTGAGATGGAAGGATGCAAGAAGCTACCACTTTTGTTCTGGCCAAATCCTTCCTGAGAAGTAGGACAACTCCATCCATCAGCAAACAGCAGACAATCCTTGCAGTTACCATTTCAGACATAAGGTTACATTCTCAATAAAACCAATACAAAGGTATAGGTATATATTCCCCACCAATATTTATTTACTAAAACCTTGGCATCTAAAGTCCACACTGGTGAAAGTTGTGCCATTTCCCAGCAACAGAGAGTGGGTGACTCCTTTATCCCTAGCATATCTCATTGTGCACCCCAGCATATCTCATTGGTTTACCCTACAATTTACAGGAATCTGCACAAAGGTGTCTGACTTTGTATCAATTATCTGGAATCATGTAGTTTCCAAAACATGCCTTATTGAAGAAACACGTACAAACCCAAGTTCATAAAAAAGATTGAATATAAAGCCATGATGATATTTTTCTGGGGGAGGTTGCATGGTCCATATCTATATGAGTACCAAAGACATTGGTGGAAGAGGAATGAGATTTTGAAAACAGGGTTTAGTGAGTTAGGAAAGAACATAAAAAGCAGAAAAGCAATAACGCAGGGTTACTCTCAGCATCATGTACTGGTGAAGCTGGCAATAGGAGGATGGAGCAAATGAACACATTGCTGCAGGAGTATTAGAATGATGAAGTATTAGGACTAGTCCTGGCCCTCAACAGGACCAGGATTAACATGTTTATCAGGAGCTTTACTGGTGTTGATGTGGTGATTGGCAAGAGGACAGGAACCTGAGAGGAAGCTCAGATTGAATGGAAGTAAACATGATTACAATAATTAGAAAAGAAGTATACAGAATTAGCTGAAACAAAGGCAAGCAATAAATAGGGTCAGAATATAGCATAATAGTAAAAATACAAATTTAGTGTACTCTATCTAAATGCACAAAGCATTTGCAACAGGTTAGAGATTTGAACATGTAAATAGAGGTAGATGGATACAATTTAACTGCTCAGATAATGGCAAGGAGAGGGAATTGAATATTCAGGTTGTATTCATCATTTAAAAAAGATAGACAAAGGGAAAAAGAAGGCCATAAAGCATAATAAGTAACAAGAAGAGTATATTAGTGAGAAAGGATTGTGAATTGAAGGATAAAGCTGTAGAATCATAGAATAAACATAGAATCCTTATCCAGTGCATAAAGAACCCATTTGGCCCATCAAGTCTGCACTGACCCTCCAAAGAGCATACCAACCAGACCCAACTCCCCCCTTCCCCCTCAACCTAAATCCTAGTAACTCTGCATTTCACTATAGCTAATCTACTTAGCGTGCATTTCCCTGGACACTATGGAGCAAGTTAGCGTGGCCAATCAACGCAATCTTTGGACTGTGGGAGGAAACCAGAGCACCCGACAGAAACCCACACAGACACAGGGAGAACATGCAAACTCCACACAAACAGTCGTCCAAGGCTAGAATCAAATCTGGGTCTCTGGCCTTGTGAGACAGCAGCGTTTACCACTACCAATCAGTTTGCCTGGTGCAATCAGGGGGCATCAAATATTGGTGGATGTTGTTAATAGACCACCAAACAGTTATTGGTAATGTCGAGCATGGTTTAGAAATTAGAACTACATGTAGCATATGCATCACAACAATAATGGACATCTTCAATTTATATACAGACTGTGTCAACCTAATTAGCACAAGTATTATCAAAGATAAATTCCTGTCCTTTCCACAGGATAGGATTTGAGGTCAACTCAAAATTGGACCATTTTAGATTTAGTTTAAGTAAAGAGAAAAGGTTAATTCGTAACCTTGCTGTAAAGGAACCATTAAGATATATTGACCACACAAAAACCCAACATGAAAGATAAATCAACTATGGTTAACAAAAGCAGTTAAAGCATGAGCCTTTGTGTGAGGGGAAGAGCCTGATTCCATTCATTCATCCATGTTTATTACCCACCCTCACACCCAATCCTGTTAAGACATGGGTTGTTTTTAGCACAGCAAACCCACTTTCACCCACTCTCAGACCAATTATCATAATACATGGTTTGCTTTCAGCACCGACTACCCATTCTCTGCAACACTCAGCTCACATCATCACTTATTCAGCTTCTCTTATGTCCTAGCCTGTCACCCATAATCCCCTCATTTACCTACCCCTTTTGATGAAAAGGAAAAATTAAGAGTGTGTGGATGTGAAAGATGTCATGTATTTTTCAGAAGGAGAGTAAGAAGTTCTGTCAGTATCTTGGACAAGATTCTGCCTCACTAGCACAACCACTAATGGGTTAACTCGCAAAAGGCGAATACTTTGGATGCTGGAAATGTGAAATTAAAACAGAAAATATAGAGGTCAAGCAGCATTTTTTAAATAAAGAAACAATTAGTGGGCTGAATTTTAAGGTGTTGAGCAATTGATGTGTCTGCTGCCTTGTCCATTCCTACTTCAGTGGCACAGTGGCAAAGGAACCATCTGGTGGGCCATAATCCAATTAAAGCCATTAGTGAGCAATTAGATGGTGAGGGTTCCAAGAGCAAAGTGATAGGGAGTGTCAAAGATGGGAGAGGAAACATATAGCTGCAGAGTAAGTGTCAATGATATGTGTTAATAACAGAAAATAGTCTAGTGCTCGTGAGAGCTCACTATCTGTTTCACTTGCTCCTCCTCCTACTTTGTCAGCAACACAAAAAAAACCCATCATTTTCTTGCCCCCTTCGGTTTCAAAGAAAAGTTATATTGGACTCAAAATATTATCTATATTTCGCTCGCCACAGATACTTCCAAGCCTGTTGAGTGTCCCCGGCACTTTTTGCTGTTGATTGATCTTTGATTGACAAGGGAAACAAGGACCACGAGTAAAAAAAACAGGAAAATGGATTTAAGGGCACATGATCTTACTGAATGGAGAAGCAGGCTCAATGGGCAAAATAGCCTGTTCCTCCTCTAATTTATGACTTTACAAACAACACCAGACTTAAATATGTCTCTTTTTCACAAACACATCTGGCCACGGATCAGCCCTGAAACTTTCTAGTTGCTTTGAATATCAGCCACATGTCTGAAGTCATGACAACCTTTAACACTGAAGCAGACCATTTGGACAGGCACCAGTGTTTGACTTCTCTCTCCCTCTTTAAGCAATTGCTGGGGGAGAATTTTAGCTGTCCACATCTGCTGGGGGAGAATTTTGGCTGCTTGAATTGGCAAATTAAAGCAATTTCACCACACAACAGAAGAAATAACTTTTGAGAGCACATCACCTCTCCAGCAATATGCCTCAAGGAAAATCATCCCTGTGTAACTATTGGAAAATTGCTCAAATTATTAAGGAATCACAAGATTTAAAATATTGTGATTGAAATCTAAAGTACATTTTTGGATTTCTTGAGTGTCCTCTCCCTATATAACCTCAAACATACTGGTTTACAAGACACTTACCCCATTTCCTATATGCTTTGGAGACTTGAACAGCCTCAATGCACTTAATAAGTACCACCAGCAATGCTTTCACAAGATCTTCCAAATCTTGTCACAAAAGGTGATTCCACAACAGCATCATCTCTTAAATTAACATGTCCAGTATCAAAGTGTCAATCAATCAAAACATATATCTTTGAATGAGAATGTTGTTCAAATGCCTGACCCACCAAACTCCTAAATCACCTATTATACTTAGAACTTAGTTGTAGCAGGAGGTTCCCAGCAAGATAGCAGAAACATTCTTCATATGTCCTCAAAGCATCACTGAAGACATCAAACACCCTTACAGATTCATGGGAATCCCTGTCTACAAAGGCAAAATGGCTGCTACCACTTCTACTTTTAACTGCATCTATTGTTTCAGTGAATAATTTTCAGCAGGTATTCTTCCTGACAGTGTAAGCATTTTGTTGCCAAAGCTATATGTCCCTGAGTGGTGCCGGATGAACTTCATTTTTATCAACAATGCAGATGGTCAGCCATTGTTGTCAGTTGCATTGCAGTTGATAGGAAGACACCATTCCTTATGTACACCAACCACTATTATGAAACTCCAACTGCCTGTAAAATTTCTAATGTTTCTCATAGCTGCTTTCAAACATTCAAGAATCAGTCAAATTCAAAGTGCTATTCTTTATTAAACTTTAACTTTAAATTTAAACTGCATGTTAAACATCAATTGATTGCACTGCCAGAGCCAAAGGTGCAAATTCTAAAAATGACATGTTATATTGCATTGTTAGCAGGTCTGATTTCAAAGATAATGAGTAACTGCTGGAAGCTAGTGTTTGTAAGATTCAGGTCTGATTTAGAAATATCATATAATTTTATGATTCTCGATTAGGCTACAGATGTTGTTTCCAGATTCAAGACCATGTTAATCATTTGAATAACTAGGTATTTTACTTCTGAGCTTAGATAGATGATGCAAAAACTGAGCAAGTGTCTTGCCATAAAGCAGTGTCAGTTCCTTCACCTCAATAAAGTATGCAAATGAGAATACAACAACACAAATTTATCTCACAGTCAACATTACTGAAGTTCTGGTATAAAGTAATTCTTTTTGGTGTATTGATGTATCAAGATATATACTATTTTGAATTCTGTTCAAAGTTTAACCTTTTGATTGAATAAGAATGCATGCAATTGTCAAAATAAATGCTGTGTTGATTGCAGACTTGTTACTCTTCCTGTTTCAACCACAACGGTTGTGTTATTTTATTTTTAATGTATTTCTACTGACCTTTTACAAAACATACAAGATGGAACATATTTATGATCAACAGGAATTACATAAATACACAAAGTTTTTCCATCACTCCAGAAAAAAGTAATATGGTTAAATACAGTGTCATTGGGGAAAAAAATGGGGAAAAATTCTAGTTTGTGTTGCTTTAAGATTAAATAGTCTTTCCTCCTTAAGCAATAATAAATGTCAAATAGGAATCAGATTATCACAAAAACTGTGTTTTTCATATTTGTTTTTTATTTGATTTCTCCTATTTAACTTGGAAATGTGCAGATTGCTTCCATGTCTACTGAAGCCATACAGAATGCACCATATAGAAGTAGGAGGAAGTGTAAGGCCAAGAAACTATAATGCATAAAGGGTATGTATGCGTAAGTATTTGACAAAATGTTAAATTTCTTTTTTTTACAATGGCACATAAAACTAGCACCACTACTATATTTTGCTGATTATCATATTCCAAATATCAACTCCTCCTTTCTTTTTATTTAGCTGCATGTCATTATATAACAGGACTCTTTGGGTAGATGTACAATGGTTGTTTGAGTAGCAAAAAGACTGTATGTTTGACATGGAATGTTTATTGTAAAACATAACTTGTAACTCTAAGTGTAGTGAGGCACAAGAACAAAATATGGCAATACAATAAACTGAACTCCATTATTCAGTTTATAATGCTAAATTTGAATCATCATGTAATGGGCTTTTATATTTTATGAATACTGTATTTTTTGGTCAAAAAACACAAACAAATTTTCAGCCTTTTGGCTAAGATCAAGCATAAATTCCAAGTTGGGTATTTTATTTTATTTTTGAGTACATTTCAATTTTGACTTCAACCCAGAGTTTTGACATCTCCTGTGGCTGACAGATATTCAGGCTATCTTGAATGTGATGTTACAAATATGAGGGTATATCATTTTATAGGATTGTCATGTTTTGGGGTTTTGTCTTTCATTTGCGATAATTTGAAGATTGTCAGTCTTTTTTGAAGCCCGTCAAAAATAGGGCCATCAAAGATTAAAGGAAGGCCCAGGGTTTTTTTTGGTGGAAAGGTGTAAATTGTTGATACTGATACAATAGCAACAGCAGCTGTGTTTACAGTGATTACTCAGCAGTCTCCAAAGTCTGAGCAAGGTGTTAGGAATGTCAATTTGTAAACTGCTATGCTTTAAACTGTCCCTTTGCTTCCTAGATAAAGGACAGTTTGGGCCTCAAGAATAGTTAATCAGCATTCTTACGTGGAAACACGGTGCATGTGATACATGTTGCCATGGTGATGGGAGAGGGCAAGGGTTGCATTATAAACCTTGTGGCTCTAACAAACGATGGATTCTAGTCGAGCATGGTTAATGCTGTGCTCCTATTGGAATATAGTATAATCCAATGATGGATTATTACAACACATGGGGTTCTAAAGTTACATGACGCAGTATCAAGGGTCACCTTATAAAGTCATAGAATTGTTACATCACCAAGGGAACCTATTTGGCCCATTCAGGCCATGCCAGCACTCTGCATAACAATCCAGTCAGTCCTACTACTCCACTCTCTCCAAAAAAAGAGGGCAAGGCTTTCTAAGTCTAAACTCTCAGACAGAAATGATGTGCCAGATTCTAGGAGACATGGAAGTATTGGAAACTGAACTGTCTACAGCTCACTTCATTGGAATACTGGTGGTAGCTTGTGCTTGGATTGAAAAGATCAAGTTCTTGAGGATTTGTAAATGAAGTTAAAAGGTTTGCCTAAATTGCTGTAGAAGATGAATTGTCTGGGCGGCACGGTGGCTCAGTGGTTAGCACTGCTGCCTCACAGCACTAGGATCCCAGGTTTGATTCCAGCCTTGGGCGACTGTCTGTGTGGAGTTTGCACATTCTCCCCGTGTCTGCGTGGGTTTCCTCCGGGTGCTCTGATTTCCTCCCACAGTCCAAAGATGTGCAGGTCAGTTGAATTGGCCATGCTAAATTGCCCATAGTGTTAGGTGCATTAGTCAGAGGGGAACTGGGTCTGGGTGGGTTGCTCTTCGGAGGGTCTGTGTGGACTGGTTGGCCGAAGGGCTTGTTTCCACACTGAAGGGAATCTAAAAAAAAAGACAGATCTGTGGTTTAAGGTTTCCAGGCAGGGAGAAGAAAGAAACTGGAATAAACCAATAGGAGTTGAAAATGAATTTGGATTGATTCCAAGAAAATCAAATAACTATTAATTGGATAGATTAAGGTAAACCTGAAAGTGTTTTTTTGTTGCAGTTGTGTTAAAATTATAAGGGACCTTTAATGTTGTAGTTTAATGTGCAAATTGCCTACAAAAATAGCATTCGGCCAATATTGTATTTAGTTTGGTAGTTGTGCTAAAAGTCTTATCAAGTCTTGTCATGTCATCTGCTCAGTTATCTGTTTAAAGTTTAAATTTTTAAAAATATTATTAATCTCTCTGGGGATCATAACATTGGTGACAATACAGTGAAGATTCTGGGATGCCTTGAGGGACAGGTGCTTCCATGGGCTTTAGTGAGGACTACTCCCCATGACTTTGAAACCTGACTGCTTGATTGCTGCACATACAGTGTGTGTGCCAATAAGCTGCCAGAACATGGTCCAGGTGTGAGATTGACATAGCACACAGTTGCACAGCAAGATGTACACCTCTTGATGAGGGCTGCTGAGCAGCAAGGCAAGATGCCTGATTGTGTGACTGTGCTAATTGACATAGCAAGGTAAAGTATGGCTAAGCAGGGAAGCTGTGAGCATACAGGTGGTCACTAAGGGAACAAGTGGTAAGAAAACAAACAGCCCTGAGATGCAACTTAGTCCAATCTTTGAGCTGGAAGTCTGTCCCTGCAAGCAACATGTCCTTTCTACAGCCGAACTGTCCTTCGACTGACCGAACTGGTCCTCACCCTGAACAACTTTTCTTTCCAATCCTCCCACTTTCTCCAAACAAAAGGAGTAGCCATGGGCACCCGCATGGGCCCCAGCTATGCCTGCCTCTTCGTAGGGTATGTGGAACAATCCATCTTCCGCAACTACGCTGGCCCCACCCCCCATCTTTTCCTTCGCTACATTGATGACAGTATCGGCGCTACCTCGTGCTCCCATGAGGAGGTTGAACAGTTCATCCACTACACTAACACCTTCCACCCCGACCTCAAATTCACCTGGACAGTCTCGGACTCCTCCCTCCCCTTCCTAGACCTTTCTGTTTCTATCTCAGGCGACCGAATCAACACGGACATCTACTACAAACCAACCGACTCCCACAGCTACCTGGACTACACCTCCTCCCATCCTGCCCCCTGTAAAAACGCCATCCCATTCTCCCAATTCCTTCGTCTCCGCCGCATCTGCTCCCAGGAGGACCAGTTCAAAATACGTACAACACAGATGGCCTCCTTCTTCAAGGACCGCAATTTCCCCCCCGACGTGGTCGACGGTGCCCTCCACCGCATCTCCTCCACTTCCCGCTCCTCCGCCCTTGAGCCCCGCCCCTCCAACCGCCACCAGGACAGAACCCCACTGGTCCTCACCTACCACCCCACCAATCTCCATGTCCAGCGCATCATCTGCCGTCACTTCCGCCACCTCCAAACAGACCCCAGCACCAAGGATATATTTCCCTCCCCTCCCCTATCAGCTTTCCGTAGAGACCACTCCCTCCGCGACTCCCTTGTCAGATCCACACCCCCCACCGACCCAACCTCCACTCCCGGCACCTTCCCTTGCAACCGCAGGAGGTGCAACACTTGCGCCCACACCTCCCCCCTCACTTCTCTCCAAGGCCCCAAAGGAAACTTCCATATCCGCCACAGATTCACCTGCACCTCCACCCACATCATCTACTGCATCCGCTGCGGCCGGTGTGGCCTCCTCTATATTGGGGAGACAGGCCGCCTACTTGCGGAGCGATTCAGAGAGCACCTCTGGGCCACCCGGACGAACCAACCCAACCACCCTGTAGCATAGCATTTCAACTCCCCCTCCCACTCCACCGAGGATATGCAGGTCATTGGACTCATCCACCGCCAAACCACAACAACGCGACGGTCGGAGGAGGAGCGTCTTATCTTCCGACTGGGAACCCTCCAACCACAGGGGATGAACTTGGACTTCACCAGTTTCTTCATCCCCCTCCCCCCACCTTGTCTCAGCCGAATCCCTCCAGCCCGGCACCGCCTTCCTGACCTGCAGTCTTCTTCTTGACCTCTCCGCCTCCATCCTACTCCGACCTATCACCCTCACCTTGACCTCGTTCCACCTATCACATTTCCAACGCCCTTCCTCCAAGTCCCTCCTCCCTACCTTTTATCTTCTCCTGCTGAACACTCTCTGCTCATTCCTGAAGAAGTGCCTGTGCCCGAAACGTCGAATCTCCTGTTCCCTGGATGCTGCCTGACCTGCTGTGCTGTTCCAGCAATAAAGTTTCAACTTTCTACAGCCTTCCAATGCTAGTGACTAATGTGCCCTGTGATGCAAGTCTATGTTTCCAGAGTGTCCTGCCAATGTATTGGAGATATGCCATGATGGTTGTGAGGGGTTGGCATACACCATATGCCAGTGTCTGTGGATGAGGGCTGCATGCCAGTGGATTGTACTCTGAACTGCAGTTAGATCGAACATAAGATGGCAGTCATTCAGAGCAAGTGGTAAGCTGAAACCATCAGGTACATGGTCTGGTTTCCATGTCAAGTTTTCTCAATGTCCAGTTTGTTCAGAGCATTTGGCAAGATAGGAAGTTGAATATTAAGGAGATGAGTCTGTCGTCAACAAGGCGTTAAACAAACTATTACCCCTCTTGATTGGCAACTCGCTCCTGCTCAGTACAAAACTCACCACACTGCTTTTATAAAACATAAAAGATGGAGCAAGATGCACCCAACATCAAGACTGGCCACTCTGGACTGCTTGTCTGATTCTGCCACATATCCCGCCATAGCCTACGTTGCTCAAAACCTTAAAAGATTCTTCTCAATGTGTTCATCTGGACTTGTAAGCTGAAGGTCCGGGTGATATTGAAAATGGATGCCAAGTGAGTCATCCTCTGTTGTTTCTCAAGCTATGCCATCAGAGGATATTGGGAAAAGGAGACGAAAAATCCCTCCACAACCAAGAACCTTGGTAAAGAAAGCTTGAAAAAGTGGAGCAGGGTGTATCAAAAGAGCACTACACAAGCTGCCAAAGCCCAGCACTCAGTCCTAAACCTTTACCCAAGCAGAAGGTAGCATTTGAACAAAAGCCAGAAAATAAACTAAACCAGAGACAGAGAGGTCGTCAGGAAGGAAAGCAACAGAAGAATATGATGTAAATGCAAATGTTAACACCAATGTGATTGAAAAAAGATATTCCTGTTCCAGATGGATATCAGCACCTGTTGCTTGTTGGATAATGAACCCGACGGTCGGAGGAGGAGCGTCTTATCTTCCGACTGGGAACCCTCCAACCGCAGAGGATGAACTTGGACTTCACCAGTTTCTTCATCCCCCCTCCCCCCACCTTGTCTCAGCCGGATCCCTCCAGCCCGGCACCGCCTTCCTGACCTGCAGTCTTCTTCTTGACCTCTTCGCCTCCATCCTACTCCGACCTATCACCCTCACCTTGACCTCTTTCCACCTATCACATTTCCAACGCCCCTCCTCCAAGTCCCTCCTCCCTACCTTTTATCTTCTCCTGCTGAACACTCTCTGCTCATTCCTGAAGAAGGGCCTGTGCCCGAAACGTCGAATCTCCTGTTCCCTGGATGCTGCCTGACCTGCTGTGCTGTTCCAGCAATAAAGTTTCAACTTTGATCTCCAGCATCTGCAGACCTCACTTTCACCTGTTGGATAATGAAGAATGGGACAAGTCAGTACCAACATCAGTCCAAAACCAAACTGCCAAGAATGACAGAAAGGTCACCTTAGCTTCAGAAAACTAGCTCTAAGAAACAACGAGTGCATCTCACCAACTCTGGAAAGCTGGAAGTAGCAGCATGATCAGTGCATCCAAGATTAGGGAAACTGGAAGCAGCAAAGCACATAGTCAATCCCAATACCAGGAAATTGGGAGGAGCAAAGTCCCAATAAATGAACAATGGTAAAAAACAGAACTAGCACAAAAAAGTTCAAATATCTCTCCTTAAACGACCACCTCAATGTCATCCCAGTTGAACAGCCCTCTCATGAATAACCAGGACAGCTATCTTAGTTCAGAAATAGTGCAACTTTTTATAAATGGTACAACATAATGAAAATATCCAAGAGTCCAAACTATCATATGCAATTCTACAGGAAAACCATTACAGGTTAAAGTACATTAAAATTTGCTTCTATTAATGTCATTGAATTAAAGCCACTTGACAATGTGTTTTGATCATGCTATACCTTCGAGGAGAAAGTGAGGACTGCAGATGCTGGAGATCAGAGCTGAAAATGTGTTGCTGGAAAAGCACAGCGGGTCAGGCAGCATCCAAGGAGCAGGAGAATCGACGTTTCGGGCATAAGCCCTTCTTCAGGAATGCTGGTGTATGGTGCAGGTGTAAGATTGATAGTAATGCCATATAGCAAGGTGTGGGCCTTGGACTACTGATCAGCAAGAGAAGCTGCCTGGTTGTGTGACCGTGTAAATTGGCACAGCAAGGCATGGAAAGATATGAATGCTGCAATCATGCAGATAGGTGTTAAGTGAGCAAACACTAAGAAAGCAAGTGAACAACCCTGAGATGCAGTCTGATCCAATCAACAAACTGAATGCCTGTTCCTGTGTAAAGTGTCCTTGTCCTTCTAGATGATAGTGGCCATGGGTTAAGAAGGTGTATTCTAAGGAAAAGGAGCCTCAGTGTGTTTCTACAGTGCATCGTGTAGAAAGTACATACTGATATTCCTGGGTGTTGGTTGTGGAGGGTCTGACTGATTGTGGATGTGGTGCCAATCAACCGGACTATTTTGTCCTGAATGAGTGTTGTTGAATCTGCACTTGTCCAGGCAAGTGGAGAATATTCCATCACTCTCCTGATCTATGCCTTATAGATGGTGGATAAACTTTGGGGAGTCAGGGATGAGTCAGGGCAAGATTTCTAGCTCTAACCTGCTCTCGTAGCCATTGTACTTATATAACTAGTCTGGTTCAGTTCTGGTCAATGGTAATTAATGCTGAAAATAGGAGGTATGGGAACTAATTTTACTGTCATTTTAAATGAGATAAAGGACTTAAATAAGTCCCAAAATGAAAAGGTTAGAAAACCAAGTTGTCGGTTCATAAGTTAATTTGTTTATTGTGAAAAAACTTAATCCCATTTTAGTGCAATCTAAATTCTGCTCTTTGCTTTTATTCCCTCTTCACTATATCATTTTCCTTCAGCTGCACATCCCAGCCAACATACTTTGTTCTTGTAACTCTTGACAAAATATGTGTCCCCTTCCTTCTTCTAATCTGCAACTGGTGATAGACCATTCAGAAATCATAGGCCCATCCTCTGCAAATCTATTTCAAGTGCTTTGGCCTTGCTTCATCTCTCTCCATTTTCAAAACTTTCTCAAAATCAACCTCTTTGACCTTGGCTTCAATATCCTCTACTAGCTCTTCTCATAATTCCTGCTTGGTCTCTGACTAACTAAAATCGATTATCAAATGGTAAATTGATGTTGAAAGCAAGAATATGAATTGTTGCTTTAACCCAAAGAAGCTAATTAGGCTGAAGTCCAAAGTTCCAATAAATTGTGCCAAATATACTTTATAAATCCAAAACAAAACATCACCAGTCATTTGAAATGATCCTTTTTAAATGAATCTTAATCCAGTATTAAATCATATTTTGTTACCTTTATGTTTGCATCAGAAGATCTAGACATTGTCATTCAGCATGAAAACAGACCCTTTGGTCCAGTCAGTCCATGCCAAGCATAACTCCAAACTAAACTAGTTCCACTTCCTACACTTACCCCCTATCCCTCTAAACACATCTTATTCATATATATATATCTAAGTGTCTTTTAAATATTTTAAAACTGTACCCGCATTCACCACTTCCTCTGGAAGTTCATTCCACTCACAAATCATTTTCAGTGTAAAGGAATTGCCCCCATGTCTTTTTAAAATCTTTCTCCTCTCTCCTTCAAAGTATGCCACTAGTCTTGAAATCCCCTGTCCGAGGGAAAAGATACCTGCCATTCGCCCTATTATTTCTTCCGACTGGATATGTTCAATTCAAAACAAGGCCAGAACTCATCAATTGATCTCTGATCCAACTATAAATTAGAACTGATTCCATTTGAACGAGTTGTTAGCAGTACTCAAACTTAACCTTGTGTACTTTTGACTCTGTCATCTAATTGTTGATTTCATTCCATAGCTAGTATGGCTAGCTTGTGTGATTTTGATCTTTATACTGCTGTATGTTGACCTTTTAGTGCTTTGACTAACTGAATGTAGAAGCATTGATCACATCAACAAAGAAAAGTTTGATATTAAGTATTGGCTTTATGCAGTCTTAATGTTATTACATATAGGTAACATTAAAAAGAGCAATGGTACTACAATACTTTACCAACATTCAATACATTTGTGACCTATAAGTTTTAAATAGTAATAGTGCAGAACTTAAATACTGCTGGAAAAAAAACAGATTTTGTCATAGCTTCTTGCCATTCTCCCATCAGGACATTTCGCAAGAAGACCAATTTAAGAGGAAAACCAACATTTGTATTGCTGAAGAAAGAGTACTGATTGGTTGGCAAGTGAACTCTGATTGGTGGAGGTGTTGCCATGGAGATTATACTCATTTAAACTGATTGAGAGTTAACAATTGGGCTTTGTTAATTTTTAAATGAGACATGTTGATGTTGATTGGTCAGAGAATTGCCCTGAGAAATCAACCAATGAATGGCTATCAGTATTTACAGGTGCATTCGCCATGGCAACACCTCTACTAATCAGAGCCCACTTGCCAACCAATCAGCACTCTCCTTTCATGAATTACAAATGTTAGTTTCCCTGTGAAATCATATTCTTGTAACGTGTTTTAATGAGTGAAAAATGAAACATTTTGACAAATTGTGTCTTTTTTAACAATTATATTATTATACATAATAAATATTTTTTAAATATATGAATGCTTTCTAACCACAGTATTCAGAATTCAGCTGTACTTTATGAAATAAGATGAATGTGCTGATAATTCTTCAGGACAGTTACAGATGAAGATAAATGTTGACTTTACCAGTGACCGCCACCTCTGTGAATGTATAAAGCAAACTCAAGGATTCTACAAAATGAAGAAGAAAAGCTCAGGAAAATGTGGAAATCTTTGGTCCATCCTGTCATTGAAGCACAAAACGATAACATCCTGGCCTGACCCCACTGGAGTACCTGGAGTAAGGATATGGTCACCTCTTTATAATTTTAGCTAATATTCCTGTATCTCATTAAACAGATTTTAGATATGCATGAAAAGGAGTGGGAAGTCACTACCCTTCTAGCCAACACAAACCACCATAAACATTTTGAAGACTGCAGCAATCATTAAGGTAAAAGCCAAAATAGTTATCAAAATGTTAAACACCTGGTGGAATGTGTGTCAGCTGCTTAAAAGGCCTGGTTCAATACAGCATCCAAGTTGCTCAGTTTTAGAGTTTTCAAGCTCAAACTTGGGTATTTCATTCCCCAGCCTCTCCAAAATCATTGACCAATTATGATCAAGTAATCTGGGTTGAAACCTGGCATATATGAGTTCAACTTTTTTTTTTGTGTTGCATCATGCTTCTGATAGCTGACAAGAAACTTTTTGCTCCATGAGAAAGTCAATATATTCCAAACAATCCTCAATCACATTGTTGAAATTGACAAAGAAACGGCCAGACCAGTAACAAGAACAGATAATGGCCACAACTAGTCTGAAACCATGAAGAGATTTGGAAACATATAAAGTGAAATGGGGGTGGTATGAATTATTCTGTAGAGGTAGCCACACTGGAGAAGAGGCCATTGTCTGCCTCCTTCTGGACTATGTCTTAGGAAGAGATCTAGTGGTTAATGTCAAAGTACATCCTGAGCAGCTCCATATGGATGACTCTGCACTACGAGTTGTTCCAAGAGATGCTGGAGGAACATTCACTCAACAAAAGATGCTTTACATGGCACTTTCTCGCCATGTTACGCAGAGGGGCCAATGTAAAACCCCTTAGGCTGCATGTACCTGAAGATATTGATATGAAATGTAAGTACATATTGTAAATATAATTCAGGTATATGACTTGTGAGATATTTCAGCATGCTACATAGTGTACTTGATGAAATCGAACTGTATGGTACTTCATGTACAGTCATATTTAAAATGTACTTCTATGTAGTTTTACAAATTTTGTGACTACCTCCTCTACAAAATCTTATTAATTTGCAACACTTAAAAGCAGATTGTAAAATAAATTTGTATATATAAAGAAAGAGATCATTCTTCTTCTATACTTTGCTCATTTAGAGAGCTGGTGCAGACATGATGGGCCAAATGGCCTCCTGTTGTGCCATAACATGTCTGTGATCTGGTGCTTAATGCAATCGAATCATAGAAGCCAAGTTGTGCAGAGAAATAATGTTATTGAAACGTTTTCTGTCAAATCATGTGAAATCTTCAGTAATGAATTATCAAAGTATATTTTCTGTAACTTGTTTTAAAAGAAACAAGGATTATTTGACGTAATTCTGGAAAGTTTGCTGCCTTGTCTTGTTCCTAATTGTTGCCTGGTGTATATTTATTGTACCATTGGCAATTTTATTTACTTTTTAATAAAAATCCACATTTCAAGTTTAGCAGACAACTATCATCACCATGATAAAAACAGGTTTGTGACTTTCTTTTTCAAACAAAGCAATTATAAACAATTTTCCAAGTTGCTCACAAGCATTTCTGGAAAGTATTCATACACATCACCAAATGTAAAGAATAGAAATGCTATTGAAATTTAGCATGTGTCTCAGCATATATGGCAAAGGAAACAGGGCTATCATTTTGATTCTGTGTGGTTTCTTCCTCAGAATGGCATTTTCTGACTTTGTTTCAGATCTCCAGAATGCTCAGTGTTTTGTTTATATTGTAAAGAAAAATAAGTTTTAAATGACATCCAAAACTCTTTCCAAATCATGGAAATTGTTCTATTTTTAAAAAGTAATCTAGTGTAGTTTATCATTATTTTTGAAAATCCCGATGCTAGTGTTATTTTTTGGGAGATTTGGCAGTATATTTTATAACCTTTATAATTTTATATCAATGATTAACCCCCCCCACCATCCATTTCATTTAGAGCCATAGTCATAGAAGTGTACAGCATGGAAACAGACCCTTCAGTCCAACCCGTCCATGCCAACCAGACATCCCAACCCAATCTAGTCCCACCTGCCAGCACCCGGCCCATATCCCTCCAAACCCTTCCTATTCATGTACCCATTCAAATGCCTCTTAAATGTTGCAATTGTACCAGTCTCCACCACTTCCTCTGGCAGCTCATTCCTTACATGTACAACCCTCTGTGTGAAAAAGTTGCCCCGTAGGTCTCTTTTATATCTTTCCCCTCTCACCCTACACCTATGCTGTCGAGTTCTGGACTCCCCAACCCCAGTGAAAAGACTTTGCCTATTTACCCTATCCATCCCCCTCATAATTTTGTTAACCTCTATAAGGTCACCCCTCAGCCTCCGACACTCCAGGGAAAACAGCTCCACAAATCAACTTAATTTATAATTAAATTATTTTATTTCAATCAGATCTCTGCTTCAAAATTATTCGCACAAAATTGTGAAAAAGGAAATGCTCTTCTATAAGAGCATACCAAGGTTTGAAAATATTCTGTAAGATTCAATCTGTTTTACAACAACTTCATGAGGTTAACTGAATGTTCTTGTGCAATGCTGGGCCTAGTCTGAGTCTCCAAAGTCACAGTCCACAGTATGGTGACATAAATCATTCTTGTCAATTGTATTTTTTCATATTATCTTTTTATATGTGAATTTGCAGTTTGGACTCAGTGTTGTAAATTGTGAGTTATGAAGTTATCAGGATTAGGCTACTATTTGGACAACAAATGATAAAATTGGTAAAGCATGTCTGTCCCAGCTCCCTCATATCAGATGCGTAATTCTAGTGGTTGCACACATTTATTGGTCTACTTGATTTCTCAGCAGAAATGCAGATACTAATAGGAACTCCCTACATCAATGCAATAACAAACAGTGATATTATAGAACCAAATAAAATAGTAGCAGTTGTGGTAAACAGGACATTTTTCACCACTTGAATCCTGATTAAAAGCTCAATAAATTCCTGAGGATCAGCCACATGAGCAAATTAGATTAGATTATATTAGATTCTCCACAGTATAGTAACAGGCCATTTGGCCCAACAAGTCCACCCCTACCCTCCGAAGAGTAACCCACCCAGATCCATTTCCTTCTGACTAATGCACCTAACACTTTGGGCAATTTAGCATGGCCAATTCAACTGACCTGCACATCTTTGGACTGTGGGAGGAAACTGGAGCACCCGGAGGAGACCCACACAGACATGGGGACAATGTGCAAACTCTACACAGACAGTCGTCCAAGGCTAGAATTGAACTTGGGTCCCTGGTACTGTGAGGCAGCAGTGCTAACCACTGAGCCACTGTGCCTAAAGAACCATTAGGCTGTGTTCAAAAATTTAAACTCATTGAAAGCTATCTGGTGAGCTTTACTGTTCATTTGACTAATGTGGAATTAACTACTATATATGATACATAATCATAAGGCCCAGATT
Source organism: Chiloscyllium plagiosum (assembly GCF_037043375.1). Classification (NCBI taxonomy): domain Eukaryota; kingdom Metazoa; phylum Chordata; class Chondrichthyes; order Orectolobiformes; family Hemiscylliidae; genus Chiloscyllium; species Chiloscyllium plagiosum. The sequence goes on along the minus strand of NW_028270147.1, from coordinate 47,526,024 downwards.
TAATTCTGAGTCTATACTGAGTGGTGACTCACAACCAAGGTGGCAGCATGGAATGCTACAATTAGTCTACATAGAGAAAAAAAATAGTCAGTGTTTCTATTCCTGATGTCTGTCCAGTAAGTGCTGATCTAAAGAACATGTGCAGATACCTAAGTAGCCATGAGTGAATTTGATGGTGATACTTTTTATAGTTAAATAGTCTGCCATTCTACAGCAAATGCTGTAGCCTCTGTCAATATCTTGACACCATCCCAACTGTAGTACTTAAGACATCAATTAACTTTTCTAGTATAGGTTGAAACATTGATAGTTACACCACAATGTGGAAAACGACCCCAGATATTTCCTGTCCACAAAAAGGACAAATCCAACAGGTCAATTGCAGTCCCAACAATCTATTCTTAATCATCAAAAATGTGATGGAAGGTATCACTGACAGTACTATTAAGCAGGATTTACTCAGTAAAAACCTGTCAGAGGCACACAGCTTCAGGTCTCATTGCAGCCTTAATTAAAAATGGACAAAAGTGAATTCCAAGATGAGGTGAAAGTGATTGTTTTTGACATCAAGGCAACATTTAAATGCATGTAATCTAAAAGTCTTAACAAAAATGAAGTCAATGGAAATGGGAGGAAAGTTTCAATCGTTGGAATCACAACTTGCACAAAGGTGTTTGTGGTTTTTGGAGGCTAATCATCTCAGCCCCAGGACATTACTACAGGAGTTCCTCAGGACTGATATTTTCCTATTCAACCTGTTCTTACACATCTCCTGAGCAGATGGGATTTGAACTAGGCCTCTTGGCTCAGATTCAGGGACACTTACCACTGTCTTGTAAGAGCCCTGACTTCCTCTCAAGATACAATTTTTAATCAATCTGTTCAGAAATATTATAACACACCTCTTGACCAGGTGAGACTTGAAAACAGAACATAGATGAGAGGTAGGGACACTACCACTGCACAAGAGTCCCAGTTCTTCAGGATAGATCTTATCTAATTCCCGCCTCAGGCGACTGACTGTGTGGAGTTTGCATGTTCTCCCCGTGTCTGCGTGGGTTTCCTCCGGGTGCTCCGGTTTCCTCCCACAGTCCAAAGATGTGCAGGTTAGGTGAATTGGCCATGCTAAATTGCCTGTAGTGTTAGGTAAGGGGTAAATGTAGGGGTATGGGTGGGTGCGCTTCGGCGGGTCGGTGTGGACTTGTTGGGCCGAAGGGCCTGTTTCCACACTGTAATGTAATGTAATCTAATTAACCTATTCAGATATGTTATTACACACATGCATTGGGGGCGGGGGGCTTGGTGATTGAACCTAGTTCTTCAGGATAGTGCCCCCACCCTGCCAGCCCTCTCATCTTCATTTGCTCCATAAATGATCTTCCCTCCAACATAAGGTCAGAAGTGGTGATTTCACAGATGACTGCACAATGTTCACAACCAGTCACAACCCGTCAGATTCTGAAGCAATCCATGTCCAACATTTTTAAACGTCCACATTACAAAGTTATTTTTACTGGAACATCATTGGTGTCTCCATAAAACATTCCCTAGGTGACCAAAGAACAGAAACCAGCATATCCCTTTATAAAAGATGAAAGTTTTAATCTAAGATTGCTTACTGGATCACATCTCCATGACACTGGATTCCTTTGGCTATAAATTCTGTGAGCATGATCTTAACCTCCACAACCACCTGATGAGGAAAGGGCGCTCCGAAAGCTAGTGCTTCCAAATAAACCTGTTGGACTATAACCTGGTGTTGTATGATGTTTAACTTTCCCTCGGAAAGGTTAGCATCCTCAGGACATTGGATAAAAATGGCATTCAAATTAAGAAAAAAAGTTTTAAGTATCATAGTTAGAAAGATAATGTCTGGGTTTTCGAGAAGCTTTCAAGGCTTATGATTGAAAGATCGTTGACATGTGAGAAACATTTGTGGTCGTCTTATGTTTAATCAGTATTTCGGCAGAAAGTTGCTGCTCTTGCACTCTTGTTAACCTGGCTCTGGTCTGACCCATGCAAGAGTAACACGTTTCACGACTGGTTCAAATATCACATTCATACTTTTGATACACGCTTTCCAAGTTTACATTCTTGTCGCTTCACAGCGGAATTCTGCGCCCAATTTAGAAGGGATCTGTATTCTGCGACTGCTGTACACACACAGTGATTTGCAGGATACCATCTTGAATACGAATTGAATTGAGCTGTGTCAGGCATGGTTGAATTTGCTCCTGTAGTGACAGCTGCCTGCAGTGAGCACAGCTGAGGGGACAAACACAGACCGGGCGATTTTCGATTGATAGCGATTGCATTGGCAAAAACTGGGATTGTGGAACAGCATGCGTTAGACAGGTGGCCGAAAGCCGAGCAGGCTCTTAAAGTTGTAGAAGCTGAGTACCTCCCCGCCGTGCGGGCGAAGCGCCTGAAAACCCTCCAGTTCTGACACACCAAAGGCCCCGCATAGAAACCTCTTGCTCTGACCTTCGCACACAAAATGCAAATCAGTGGGTTCAGAAGTGGGGTGGGCGTGGGGATTGGCTCGTTTAACTTAGGTTGTACAATTTAAAAATACGTCCACTGTCCGTTAGTGGATACCCGTCAGCACGAATTCTAACAGAGATGGCTTTGCAGAGGTTAATGTGAGAGCAGAGCCCACGCTCAGAGGGCAGAAAGCTCTGAGCTCGGATCCGCGTACAGCTCTCCACTTCCAGCTCCAGACCGTGCCTTCCATTTCCGTTACGACGCACAGTGTGGGCGGCACTGCCAGAAGCCAAGAAGCGCTCATTTTTAAAATTTGATGATGTCAATAATTTTTTTCAAAACTGCTCTCAGCGATCAGTAATTGCGGAACCGCCAGTATTTTCATAAGGAGGAAAACGGTAAAGATCTCTGCTGCAAAAGCAACTGCAGGAATCCTGTGACTCGGTCAAAAAGGACGACTTTAAACGTGAACATTTGCACATTAACTGTAGCAATAAGTTACTCTCCAGTTTTACAGGAGCACAGGATCGCAATGATCAGTAGCTGCCTTCCAAGTCCGGGACGGGAGATGCCAAAGCTGACAGACCCACTTTCTTCGAATCAAGCGGGCTTTTTGGAATATTTCTGCGATTTAATTTAACTGAAAGAGTAAGTGGAACCAAAAAAAGGAAACCTACGAACCAGCCGGAGTTTACTGCTGAGAGCAGCCTTTCATTTACAGTGAAGTAACAGTTGCAAAATGGGCGGGAAAAGTGCAAAACATTCGAATATTGCATCTCTATCGGTATTACAGTAACTGGTTCAACTGTTACATTTTCCGAAATTGTTTTGACATTTTTTCGCAATCGTTAAGGTGAAATACTAAATATCCATGCAGTGGCTGCCATGATTTTAATCGTAATTTGATTTTAATGCTTTGGGGTACCATGGCAAAATCACTTAAAACTGTTAACTTTGAGATAGCCAAGCTATCATTGGACTTGTATCACGTGTATTATATTGATGAGAGAAAGGGGCGGACCGGGCAACGTCATTACTAGGGATCACACATCAATTACTCTAGTTTAGTAAATACTATACTGCAGAGCGGGACTAGATTTTTCATCTCCACCATACCTGTTGGCCGTCTGTGCTTATCGGATTTCGGCATTTTTGAAGTATTAATAATGGAAACAGCTGATGGATCAGACGGTGACAAATTAACAAGCGCCGCAGCCAAAGGAGACTCGAAAGAAGTCAACAATTTGCTAGAAAACGGGATGAAAGTGGGTGCAATCAATAAGTTTGGCAGAACTGCACTTCAGGTCAGTCTTTTTTCTATTCTCCATATTGTATTTTCATCTGTAAAGAAAAATCTGTCCTTTCTAAAGGAAGTCCACCTACTTTTTGTCAGTATGTGTCAGTATGAATCAGGCAGCATAGGTATAATAACTGACGCATTGCTTAAAAAGCTTTAAGCCATTGATTTTCAGAACACCTTCGTTAAAATAAATGCATATTGCTTGATAACAATATTACATAACTGTACGATTACCTGCATTTTTAGGACAATGTGGTTTTCCCACTTAAGGTAACATTCTCAGAAATGAAATAATGTTTTCAGTTGTATGATGTTTGCAGAAATGCAGAAGGATTGCAACGTGGACTGTCTTCGACAGTACGTTTTAATTTTGTAATATAACTCATTCAGGAGCATGCAATGTTTCAGATTGTTGCATTCACCGGTTTTCAAATAACTGAAGCAGTGACAAAAATACAACACAGCAGAAACGACACTGATTGAAAGCCTTTTTGAACCTAAGTTACTTTGTTACGTAACCAATAAAGCTGATAATTAGCAAACTAAGTCAATTAATTTTGCTATGAACAAATGCGTTTTAGTGCCAATGGATGCATTATATTTTTACAAAACTTACCTTTTTTTTACATGTGGCAAATAATTAATGTCCTGTGCTAGTCTAATGTAGAACAGATTGCACATAATTTATCAACATGGCTTTATCCGCCTGTCTATCTTTATAATAATTAATTTTGTACTTCGATATATAATACATTCGTATAAATATAATTGGCCTTGCCAGCGAATCCTACACCCCAAAAACGAATAAAACAAATTACACGAACAGCGTTCCGATGAAAACAAATTATAGGTTAGTTGTCACTTAATCCTGAATGAGTAAAACTATTTGGCAACCCTGGATGTTAAAAATGATTGGAAAGCAGAATATGTTAATATTTTACTGCAATAATACAAAACACTTTAGAATAAATTGGTTATTTTATTTAAATACGTTCATGAAGAACTTAACAAACGTACAAAAACCATCCCAATATCATTTTCATTCGAGATTTGACCGGGGATAGTCTTATGACAAGTACATATTGACGAAAAACCGTTGAGGCCCTGAGCTGCAAACCGGTGCTTAAGCTCCAATAAGTCATTCACAAAAAAATGAATACATTGTGATTCGGTCACCGAAAATAAAGAAAAGCTTTTATTTTAAAAGTTATTAATTGACTGCTCCGTTCAATACTTCATTTCAAATGGCATTTCAGTATTGAATATGAATGACAGCAAAATTACTACTTTTATTTTCTTTCAAGTGACAGTACCATTAATTTGACGCTTGATACTCGTTTTTCGGAAAGCCAGTATAAACCTACATTCAAAGACACAGTAAACATATAATACACTCTGTAATGTTCATACTTTAATTGTTGTTGAATGACTCTTAAAATCCTCCATTAAAATTACCTTACACTTTTTACAAAATATGATACTAGTTCCTACTTATAATCCAAAATAATGGTTTTCCTTGTGCATAATGTAAATATTATTGTTTTAGAAAAGTGGTAACTTTTGCCCTTTCTTGTACCGAAATATTGAATGCTCTACATGTTATGAAAATAAGAATTCACGATGGGTTTATGCATCACTGTCTTGCCTATCGAAACTCCATGTGGTTTACCTCGAATCGCGTTTTAACTGTACAGTGAAAAAATACAGTGCCGTACTGAGACATTTGGATTCAAAACAATAAAACGTTAATTCCTTTTATAGATAAGCAGAAAATGCCAAAGCAATAACATTTCGTTTTATTTCGTAACGATATCTGGTGGTTGAAACCAATATCTTGTTTTGAAAAATGTTCAAACAAAATATAGAAACAACTTTGTTCAATCGGTATTTATTGCTGAAGGACCGACCTGGAGAAATGCCACCACGAATTCGTTCAATTAAATGTTAGTTGGAAACGTTGAAGGCGCAGCAGCTGGGCTCATTCTGTTATTCGCTACACTAAAGAAATGTTATGAGAAAATGTGATTACATATTTTGCATAGTTAAGCGAGTTGAACATGCTTTGTTTCAGATTTTGAAATGGCACTTAAAGATATAAAATGTCAGCCAGGCCATGTAACCTTCAATTCTTCAATGTTAAAATGTGGTTTTTAGATGTGTATGGCAATGCATTTTTGCATTTCACCTTTTATTTCTTTCACACACTTTCCCTCCACGTTTCTATATTTTCAGGTGATGCAAATGGGTCATACTATAATAGCCAAGTCACTATTGAAAGCTGGAGCTAAACCAAATCAACAGGATCACAGTGGATTCACACCAGCTCATGATGCAGCTAGGGAAGGATTTCTGGACACTTTGATAACCTTAGTGGACTTTGGGGCAAACGTAAATATTGAAAATTCTGAGGGTAATTTGCCCATCCATCTTGCTGCACAGGAAGGTCACACCGATGTGATTATATTTTTGGCCAAAAAATCAAACCTTACACACAAAAATAAAAAGGGACAAACTCCCTATGAGCTGGCTCAGATGTACAAAAAGACGGAGGCAGTGCAATGGATGGAACAAAATTTATAGTAGAAACGTATTAAGGGAGTGTAGTCTTGTGTATTTATTGTATGTGTCAGCTAACATGTGTAGATTTGTTTATCAGTTTCCAACGTTTGTATTTCCATATAAATAGTCTTTTATTTTCTAGTCTGTGTTTAATGTGTGTATGTATGTGTTGGCAAGAGTGGCGCTGTGGGGACTGGTACTGAATGCTTTTTAAAAACGTTTATATTTTTCATGACACCGTGTTAAATTCGCTTTGTATGTTGCAAATTAGTATTAAAATTAAATCTGGCAAGTGTTATTGCTTAGTGTTCCATTGGTGCACAAGATACCGTGTATTAAGAACATTGTTTAATGACGCAATGCACCATATTTGACTTTTTATTACATTAAGCAATGAAGCTAACACGAAGGGTAATTTCCAATTAGTCGTTTGAGATTATGTCCTGTGTCTTTATGCAGCTGTTGAAAGTTTGCCCTTCGTGGGAAACAGGGATGCGTTCATATTCATATAACCACGCTGTTTCCATATACTTACTGTTTTGTTTCAATGAATTTGTTTAACTTTTATTTTCATAGACTGGTATGGAAACATTGCTTCCTGTCTTCCTACGTGAAAAACAGACATATGTAGTTTATAAACATAATTTAATAGGTTTTGATTCTTTTAATGAAATTAAATTAAGCTTTTCATTTACTCGATGTATATATTGCATTGCTTTCGTGGTGTTGAAATGTATCAAATAGATTATATAATTTATAAACGGTTTAACTGTTCTTTTGTTCCAATAAATACTTTCTTGTAATTATTAAAAATGTATTTATTTTAATGCTGTGAATGGCGTTGCGTTTCGTGAATTAATTTATTATCGTGGTAGTTAACATAAAAGATACAATTTAACATTTGGCTTCCTCTACAAACCGCATCGTGTAATAATTGGTGTTTTATAACAGATCTGAATAATACAGCGTGTCATTCAAAAAGAATTGTGTGTGGAATAAAACATGTTTATCTTGATGGCTGTTCAGTAATTTGTTAACAATTAACACATCGTGTGCGTTTTTCCTCACGTACTAATTTTGTTATAAATTTAACTTTTTGTAGTTTTCTGTTGTCCAAGGTCCATGCTTAGTCGTAACCAATATTTTTACCGAAAAATCTATAACTTGAAAATAGAGATGGAAATATTTTCGACATTAGAAATTCAATCCACGGTACTATGTTTTAAGCAAATCAATATTTTGATGTTCAAATGTGACTTTTCTCAGATTATTTTTATCGAAAAAAGGCTTTTGTTAACAAAATGATTTTATCTTTCTGGCGTAACAAGTAGGTATTTTAACGAAAGATCTTAAACAACGGTGTTTACAAGCTGGAGTAATGGAGTTTACAAGCCACAAAGTTTCTTAAACACTGACAGTTAAAATTAAAGATGATAATGAAGTGGTGTTGAAGCTAGTATTTGGATAATCTCACAAATGCTGTAATGTAACTTCACGTTAGCGGATGCACATATAATAAATTATTGGTAAGAGTTTATATAAATGCAAAGGTTTAATTATCCTTTCCAATTATATTGTTGTTGCAATAAACTAACAACATTGGGGGAAAATCACGGCCTATGCCTATCTTTTTTATAGCAGTCTGTTCAAACAACAGTATTTTTTTCCCACAAAAATATGAGTTTCTTGAATGTATCTTAATGAAGAAGCAAAAACTGTAATATCATAATTGAAGCATTTCGTTTATAATTAGATAAGTAGGATAGAAGAGTTGTCAGTTCTTCGTTGTGATAAATGGAAAGGTAAATTCATCATCATACTGTGTCAGTACCAGTGATCCAAAAGGTGAAAACATGAAAACTTGCAATATGAAAACAGAGAACATGGTTACATGTCTGCAATGGCAATCAACAGAGGCCAATATTTCGGTGGAATAAAGCAATATTACAAACTAAGGGGAGACTTCTGCAATTTGCCTCAAGTTGCTCAATCTATTAAAAAGTTTTTAGACTTTTTAAAAATGAAACAGCAGAAATCCGAAAAACCGTTACAATTTGTGCCGAGTTTATTTTCCCTTTTATTGTCTTGTTTGAATATTTCAAATATTTTCCCCGCCGCCCAGTCGGATCGGCAATTCTCCACTTCAAATGATTGATTTTTCGGTGCAGTTTTCGGAACCTTTTATTGCAAAATTTGATTTCGAAAAGAAAACGTTGAAATGGTGGGGCGGGGGGTGGGTGCTGGATGGGGTGGGTGGGTTCAGGGAGAGAGGGGTGCGTCAACATTCACCACACCTCCCGGCGTCTTACGTGAAACGTTGTGCTTCCTGTTACAGAAGTATCCACCAAACAAAATAGGTTAACAGTCTTTCTTTGCAAAATAAGATTTTGGTGACTTGTTGGCAAATGTTCATAAGGTGCTGAATCCTCTGTCTCGAAACCGCTTGCCTCAGCGCTGGGCGAGTGAGGTGACGTTTCGGATACAAGGGGTCATGTTGAAACCCTGTCACTTCAAAGTGAAGGGAATACTTGCATATCACCGTCATAACGAAAGCATCGCATATGTGCTCGCTGCAAAAGAACAACTGATGGACAGCTTTAAAAACTCCAGTGAAAGAAACCCCTTCCTGACTGAGTTACTTCCTCTCCCGCTGGCCGTTCGGTCACCGCACAATAAAAAAGCCCAAACGCAGGTTTGTAATGACAAAACGAAGTAAACAAGTGTTGCAAATACTGAAGCTCTCAGCCGTCCGCTGATTTTCCCGAGAGCTGTGGTGATATTCACGTTAACTTTGGATCACTTGTCCAATCTGTTAACAACTTGTGGCTAATGTAAAAGCTGCAATATTACATATTTATTTTCTAAATTTAAAAGAAGACATACGATCTCTTTACGTGTTCGCAAGGCGAGAGCGCGTATGTGCATTATAACTATTTTTGTAGCTTGGTAAAATGGGAAGACAAAAAACGGAGAGCAGTTTCTATGTTTGCTTTTAACCGTTACTACAAGTAAGATAACCAAATTTTACAATGGGTGGGCGTGGTGCTGGAGAGGCAGAAATCTCCGTTAGATTGGCCGATTGAATGTCCACTCCAGACTAAGAGAAGCAAGCAACAGCAACTTGGCACAACACGACAAAGGTAAAAACAATGACTGCAGATGCTGGAAACCAGATTCTGGATTAGTGGTGCTGGAAGAGCACAGCAGTTCAGGCAGCATCCGAGGACAACACGACAAAGGATGAGGAACATCTCAGAATCGTTAGGAGGGGGGAGCTCTTCCGTGAGCTAACATTGTTATCTGTTTCATTAAAGTATTCCTAACTGCTAGAAAATTGCAAACTTTGTGAAAAGAGGCGTGCAACATTTTGCACTAATTGTTGGTAAGCAAATATATATTGATTTACTCGCACGCAAAGAATTTTCCACTTAAAGTACTATGTGATTTTTAAAATTCATTCATGGCAAGACTGAATACAGTATCAGGGTGCGAGACCCCACCGAAACTCCCTGTAGAAATGTTAACTCTGCTTTCTCTCCACTGATCTCACAGCAATTTCTGTTTTTGTTTCTGATTTCCAGCCCCCACAGTTTTTCATTTTTTTTACACTGAAACTCTCTGATGAGCGTCACGCAGTTCAGACGTTGTCAAAACGCAAAGCGAATTGTAAAAGGACAAGTGAGAGCAAGCTGACAACCTGCACAGCTCCATTAACGAAGTGTTGAAGTTGTGAGAAGGTAATTAACAGGCCTCCGAGAAGCAACTTAAACTTTCAAATAGCAGGAATGGGCAATAGGTATTCTCTGGGGCATTTTTTGGGTGCATTGTCGCGAGCAAAACAGGGAGCCATGAGAGCAAATGTATAAACTCGCCAATAGATTTGAGAAATACAGAACCGCTCAACCAATGGCATTGTGTTGCCACTGCTGCACTGACAAGTTTGTATTTCTGAGCAGTGAGTCAGAGGACTTCTGAGAGGGGTGAGATTACACTTGGACAGCAGAGGCTGATAGAGGAAACTGAAGTGAACAATTGAGTCTGCTGAGGGAGTAGAAATTGGGAGCAGGCCACCCTGACACTTGGATTGCATAGTTTGAGGAGGAGCTTCAGCAGACACCTCCTCCAGGTTGCGAGGAAGTCAACTGAACATAACGAGGGGCGACACAGGGAAGAAGATGCTGCCCTTGACATTTGTTTAGCTGGCCAAGAATCAATGATCTGCATGTCAGAGAATGCACTGATCTGAGCATTTAGTCTTTGATATTTTCATTCTGGACCTCAATGACCTGAGGCCAGAATGATCCCAAGATAGCCCCTTAACCTGCAGCTACCAAGCTCACCATTGCCATGACATTTCAAGGATCAGCTGTGTATCTGGGTGACACCTCAAAGAGAAGGGATCTCTTCACCATCAGACCAGATTATCCGAAGGAGCTGGGAATATGGCAACAGTGTGCACTAAAACGTGAAAGGAGCATGTTGCCAAGGTGAGGCAGAAACTGGGCAGACAGGAGCACTGCTCCCTTTCCATTGCAGACAAAAACCTGGTCATCAGGTTTGAGGTACTCTTGATGGGTTGTGTGTGATCATTCCCTGAGCCTGTGCCACTGCAGTCACCCAAGCCAGCTTCCACTGGACGACAACCACAGGGACACCAAGTACAAAGCTCGGGAAAAGAGTGTTGGGGGGGGGGGGGGGGGGGGGTGGTGAAGATGGGTCATGCACTCCAAAATTGTTTTTGGCGAGGAAATCTGCAATTGGATCCAACTGCTCTACACTACCAGGAAGTCTTCATGGAACAGATTAAGAACCCTTTGTATGTAATTATAGATTTTTTTAATGAATATATATTTTCAATAAGAAAGAAACTCTGACAGTGCAGTACAAACTGGATGCAGGAATGATGTTTCCGGGGTTGTGGGGTCCAGAACTAAGGGTTACACAGTTTCAGGACATGAGATCAGCCATTATGTTCTCAATGGGCTGAATAGGCTACTCAAGGTTTTTTCTTCTGTGCTTCACATACAGCAGTTCATCAAACCATCAGGCAGGTTACAGATACCCTATTCCAGAGGTCAGAGGACAACGTTCTTGTTTAGACAGATGTACCAGTGCAAAAATAGAGGAACTTAAGAGTTGACTACTGTCAATGGATTCTGTCAATTCAGGGAGCCTGTGATGGCACCCATCTATAAGCAAAGACATTGTGAGATCAGACAGTTAGATTCCTCTCTCATGTGTTATAGTGGTAGAGCTCATGGTTGCTAACCCCAGTGAGTTCTTAAGTGGGTATTCTTTGTTTCCAAATTTTAGGATAGACAGAAAACATGCAGAAGTTGAGATGGTCTAAGAATGAAGGGGTCATTTCAATGCTATGGATATCTGGTAGAGACATGCATGATAACTTTGCAGTTGATAGTTATAAATTAGCTGAAAATTAAGGGAGTGGAATGCTTTACAATTCAGGTACCTAAATAATTTGAGAGTGCCTCAATTTGCCATGTGCTGGGGACATCACTCCTATAAGCTGCACCGGTTTCTGCTTCTTACCCTCATTACTGGAGATGCTGATCATATTGCTTATCTTAAGAGATATAAGGTACTGCTCATACATTGTAGTGAGAGGAGTGGTGATTTCAACCCAAATGGGATAATGCTTCGATCGCAATCCAACCTCATGTTTAAGGTATTTAAACTTTATATTTTCTCCTTGCCTGTCAAAATTTCCTGCATGTGTTCAGTTTGAGAATGGTACCAGAAATGCATATAATTATGTGGAGAAACTTTGGTTTATTACTTGTGTTGCTTAAGACAGATCAGATAACAAAGTTGAATGCATGGCTCAAAGATTAGGTGGGATTGATGGTTTCTTGTACTTGGGACACTGGCATAAATCTGGCAAAGTGAATCAATCTGAGTTGTCCTAGGGACAGTATTCTTTCAAGGCACATAACAAGGGAAATAGTGAGGAGTTCAAATTAATTAATGGGAGCAAATATTCAAATTGGAGAAAATCTGGTTAATCAGAGGCCAGAGCCAAGTCCAAATTTTGCATTGTATTTGTAGTAATACAAAAAAAGATACACAGACCATGATAAGAAAGGATAAGGAATACAAATCCAAGATTAGCACTTAGCATTTGAAACAAACAGATGAACTGAGAGTGCAAATAGAAATAAATAAGTACGACCTGGTAACTATTGCTGAATCATTGTTGCAGAATGAGATGGATAGGAACTTGACTCTTGAAGAGTAGAGCTAGACAAAATTGGAGGGATGCTTTGTTATTTAATGATAATATCAGCACATTCATAAGGGTGATCTAAATCTAGGATACCAGAATGAGGAAACATTTTGGGTGGAGATGGGAAATAACACCTTTATCATTATCAAATCGTTTGTGAACGTTCTACTTATTGGGGTGGAGCATAAAGGATGAAATAATGGGAGATTTTTAGAAAGGTACGGCAGTAATCATGGGAGGTTTTAATCCACATTTAAATTGGAAAAGTCAAATGGACCAAGGAAACCTCGGTGAAGAGTTCATAGAATGTTTTTGTAATAGTTTCTTGGAACACCATATTCTAGAGAGCAGGTTATACTTAGACCTGATACTGTACAACAAAATAGGATTAATTAATGATCTCATTAGTGAAGGCACCCCTATTTGGCAACAATGATAATAAGACTGAATTTACAATTAGTTTGAGAAAGGGAGGAGGGGTCAGAGATTATTTTTATAATTTGAACAAGAGCAATTATGGATACAGTAGAGGGACTGACTAATGTGAATTGGCAAATTAGGTTAAAGGTTGGATTTAATGGAGATGCAATGGCATACATTTAGAGTCATAAGAGTTAGAGAGATGTACTTAAAACAGCCGTCCTCCACCTTGCAAAGAGGTGTTATTTTGTAAAGGCTGCTGCTGAACACCATCCACTTTGATTCCTTTATCTGCCGCCCAGACATACCTTGGCGTTCTTATTTACCACTGAACAGTGGGGATCTCCAGTGGAGGGCTCTCTTAATGAAATCCTCCTATTTTGCATAGGGACCTGGATTGGAGGCTGTTGTGTGCAGCAGTCCCATACAATTGTGGTGAATCATGGACTCCCAGATCAATTGTTCATTTTGCAAAAGTCTGGAGTCTCCAGATCATGTATATATTGGTTCGAGGTGATTGCACTCCCTTTTTCATAATTTCAAAAACATTTTATAGTACCTTTTGTTGCATTTCATCCCCACACTCCTGATCTTTGGGCATCCTCTATGGAGGGATGTTGGCAAGTCAGAGGACCTCCTCATGGGTCTATTCTTGAGCCAGGCCAAGTTGGCCATTAACAGGTCTGAGCAGCAGGCTATGAAGAGGGTCATTTCTGTGACTGTGCCCAGTTGTTCTTAGAGAGGAAGCACAGGGTGGGCACCAATATGCTTGATGCTTTTACAGAGTGGTGGGCACCATGATGATACAATCTCCCCAACCAACTTCATTTTGATTTAACCCCTTCGCACACTCTACTTCCCTCTCACTTTTGATGTTTTGCATTGACCTTAACAGGCTTTGCATGTAAATATCTACTCACATTGATGATTACTAGTTAGTACTTAAAAAACAAAAATGTCATGGTGATTTTGTGAGGGAAAAAAACATTTAGTTTGTTTAAGTGCAATTTTGAATGTAATAAAAATGCATTAATTGGATATTGCAAAATACACAGAGTAGATACATTGCAACAAGTGAGATGGATCCTAATGGATGGAACTACCATGGTTCACTTAAATAATTAAAGATAGTATTAAAGTTAAAGAAAAACATATACTGTGCAAAGGCAGGTAGTAGCTGAGAAAATTTGACAGAATATAAACCAAAGCAAAAATAAGCAAAAAAAACCTGAAATATTAGCATACAGGAGAAAAGCCAGTCAGAAACATAAAAATATTTTTTTAAAAGTTAACAAAATGAGCATTAGAAGCGAGGAAGTGAGTATGGAGAATTAATAATAGGAAATACGGAGGTGTTAAATTACTGAAACTAAAATTAAATTTTGCTTCTACCACCCTTATAGGCAGTGATTTCCAGATTCCCAGCACACTCTGGGTGAAAAATCTTTTCCTCATCCCTTCTAAATCTCATGTCCCTCACTTTAAATCTAAGGTCCCTTTTCATTGACCACTCTTCCAAGAGGGAAAGCTTCTTCAGGTCGAAGCTCCTCATAATTTTAGACATTGCAATCATGTCTCTCCTCAGTTTCCTCTGTTCCAAGGAAAACAACCCAAGTTTATCCAATCATTGTTCATAACTGAAACTCTCTAGCCCAGGCAACATCTTGGTAAATGTCCTCTGCATCCTCTCCAGTGTAATCATATATAAATGCCAGATTCAAAAGCCATACCCACAAGGTAGAGTAAAACATCACCGGCATCTCCAAATCACATCCCTCCCATAAGTGTGGATCCCAAAATTGCTCACGATATTCTAACTTTTTGTTACTTCTAACAAACTCCCTGCTCTTAAAACTCTATGCTTCGGTTAATAAAGGCAAGTATACCATATGCCTTCTTAACCACTTTATCCACCTGAAGGGACTGGTGGACAAGCACACTAATCTGATCCTCAGTGCATCCCAGGGTCATACTGTTCATTGTGTTTTCCTTTACCTTGTTTGTCTTGCCAAAGTGCATCACCTTACACTTATCCAAATTGAATACAATTGACCACTGATGAGGCCATCTGACCAGCCCATACTAAGGCTAATCTCCTGTAATCCAACACTCTGCACCAATGTTCACATCATCACTTTCTGATCAATCCTCCTACAATCGAGTCTAAATCATTTAGATATACCACAAACAGCAAGGGTCTCAACAATGATCCCTGTGGATCCCTACCAGATATAGGCTTCACTCACAAAAGCACCCCTCAGCCATCACAGTCACTCAACCAATTATGGATCCAATTAGTCAAATTTCTTTGGACTTCATGGGGTCTTACCTTTGTTATCAGTCTTCCACACAGGACCTTATCAAAAGCCTTGGTGAAGTCGAAGTTTACTATGGCAAATGCATTTCCCTCATCTACATATCTGGTTACCTCATCAAAAAAAAATTCAATCAAGTTGATCAAATATGATCTTTCCTGAACAAAACCATGCTGACTGTTCTTGATTAAGTACAGATTAAGTCCTTCAGAATTGCTTTCAATAGTTTCCTCACCACTATTGTTGGACTGTAATCCTTGAAATATCCTTTGTTCCTTTCTTGAATAAAGCTACCACACTGGCTGTCCTCCAGCCACAGGACAGTAGCCAGAAAGGAATTGAAAATTATTGCCAGTACTCCTTTGCCTCACTCAATAGCCTTAGATACCTTTCATCCAGCCCTGGAGATTTATCTAGTTCTAAGCCTGCCAAACTGCTCAGAACCTTATTTCTGCCTATGCTTATTTCTTCAAATACATCACAGTCATGCAAATGTCTTTAAGTATTGGTCTTTTTAAATTGGCAAGGTATAATGGGTGAAATGTCACAAGAATATATGCTGGGACCTCAGATGCTTACAAATTATATACATGGCTTGGCTGAAGGGACTAAAGGTATGGTTGCCAAATTTGTTGGCAGCACAAAGATAGGTAGGAATAGGTAAGTTGTGAGGAAAACATGGAAAGGTGCAAAAAGATTAAGCTAAGTGAAGTGAGTGAGCGAGCAAATATTTAGCAGGTGGAATGCAATGTGAAAAATGTAAAATAGTCCATTTTGGCAGGAAGAATGAAAAAAAGCAGCAAGTTATCTTAATTATGTGATATTGCAGAGCTCTGAAATATAGAGGAAATTGCTTGTTCTGGTGTATGAATCACAAAAGGTTAGTATGCAGGTATAGCAAGTAACTGGGAAAATTAACATAACATGATAATTTATTGCAAGGGAATTTAATACAAAAGTAGTGAGTTTTACAGCGCGGAGTATTGTGTTTAATGTTGGTCATGTGTTTACAGAACAATGTAAATGACTTGGAAGCAGTTTAGATCAGGTTTGCCAGAGCAATATCTGGAATGGTCAGGTTATCTTCTGAAGGAAGATTGAACAGGCTAGGCCGATATCTGCCGAAGAAAAATAAGAGGCAATTTGAGTGAAACATAAGAACCTTGAGAGCACTGACAAGTTAGATATGGAGAAATGTTTTTCCCATAGGAAAAGCAAGAACTGGGGCTCACTGTATTAAAAAGAAAGGTCACCCGTTTGATATGTACGAGGCATTTTTTTTAACCTAAGGGTCATAAGTCTTTGAAACTCTCGATGTAGAAAGATGGAAGCACAATCCTTGAATATTTATAAGGCAGAGCAAGATTCTAGTACAGCAGGGGGTGAAAGGTTACCTGCAGTGGGCAGGAATGTGGGTTTGAGGTTACAATCAGTTCAATCATGATCTTATTGAATAATGGTGCAGGCTGGAAGGGCCAAATTGTCTATCCTTGCTCCTTGCTCATTTGTAAGCCAGAGAAATTAAAGGTTTTAGAGATGTGAGCATAGAAGTTTATCAATTGAAGTCATGACACATTTGGTCCATCTTTGCGAATGGAATCCAACTCCCCGAACAACATGTCTGAAATTCGTTCTTTACTAGAGCAAACCAAATCAAATCATAATTATTTGCCCATTTCCAAACTCCCCATCAGTTATAGAAGGAGAATGGGATCAAGCATGCATTCCACCAAAGGAATGAGTCCCAATTAAAGCAAATAGGACTTGATTCAGAAAAGCTCATAGCACTTGGATATTTCAGTCTTCAACAACTATATTATTGGAGAGGAGATCAGGGAATGCTGTCCCACATGTCTCACTCATATGGAGGCTCGACCGTAGGATTTCATGGTGCTATAGTAAAGTGAACTCTCCCAAGGATAGAAACAACTTACATTTGTATAGCATCTTTAACGTAATTAAACATGCCAAGCAAATGAGCCATAAGGAGAGATTACATAAGGCTTGGTTTGTTTCCTTTAGCAGACTTGGAGGGGGAAATTGAGGTGTATAAGGTTATGAGGGGTATGTACAGGATGAGTAGGGAGCAGCTGTTCCCCTTGAGGGGGTCAATCATTAAGGGGACAGTTTCAGGGGAAGGGAAAGGGGCTTTAGAGGGTCATAGAGTCATACAGCATGGCAATAAACCCTTCATTCCAGTTCATCCAGGCCGACCAAGAAAAAACATTTTCATAGAATGGTGAGAATCTGGAATGTATTGCCTGGGAAGGTAATGGAGGCTGGAAACCTTACAACCTTTAAAACATATTTAGGTGAGCACTTGAAATAACATAACATTCAAGGATACAGGGACAAGCGCAGGAAGTTGGGATTACCATGCCTTTAGTGGTAGTTATTGTCGGTACAGACTCAATTGACCGAAGGGCCTTTTCTGCACTGTATGATTCTAGATGGTACAAGAAACATTATGAGAAAAATGACACTGGGTCATTAAAAAAAATTAGATCAGACGATCAGGACTTTGGTGAACATGTCTCCCTTTACTCCAAGCAAGGAGTCACCCCCCCCCTCCCCCATATTGGCCAAGGCCCTAAACTGTGTTTCCAGAAGTGTGATAACATCCCTTATTTTCATTTTCTACCCCACCAGCCTCTGAATTCAAAGATCATCCGATAATATCTTTGATACCTCCAGCACAGTACCAATACGAAGACATTTTCCTCCTTCTGTGCCCCGTCAGCATTCCATAGGAACCATTCTCTCAATAACATCCTGATTCACACTTCTATCACTCCCAATATCTCCTCTATTTCCCATACTACCACTTGCCATTTTACCCATCCCTTCTCACTGTCTGGGCTTTAAACACAAATTATAGGTGAAGCAGTGATTTACTTGTATTTCTTTTAATCTCATTTACTGTATTTGCTGTTAACAATGCAGTCTCCTCAATGCTGGTGGGACCCAACTTCATACTGGGTACAAACTGGGTGACTGCTTTGCAGAACACCTTCACCCTGTGTGCAAGCATGATTCTGATCTTCCAAATGTTTGTCATTTTAGTGCGTCATCTTGCTCCAAGATCACATTTCGGTCCTGGGTCTGCTGCATGTTCCAATGAAGCCCAGTGTTTCCTGGAGGAACAGTTGCTCATGTTCCATTTAGGCACTTTACACTCTCTGCACTCAACTGAGTTTACCAGCTTCAGACCATGAATTCAGTCTTTTAATTTGTTACTCTCACACCTTTCAAATGAAGGCAGCACACAACTTTAGGCAGAGGCAGAGACATGAATGTGGTTGATTTCCCTCCAAATTGTAAGTACCTTGTCAGCACTGGCAGTGGTGTACTGTGGAGGCATCCTCACTCCAGGGGAGGTGATGGCCTAGTAGTTAATCCAGAGATCCAGATAATGTCTGGGGACCTGGGTTTGAATCCTGGATGGCAGATGGTGGAATTTGAAGTCAATAAATTTCTGGAATTAAGAATCTAACGATGACCATCAATCCATTGTTGATTGTCAGCAAAACTCGGGTGGTTCATTAATGTCCTTTCAGGAAGCAAACTGCCATCCTAACCTGGTGTGGCCTACATGTGACTCCTGATCCACAGCAATGTGGTTGACTCTTAACTGGCCCCTGAGGGGGATGGGCAATAAATGCTCCCTAGCTAGCGACGCCTTCATCCTGTGAATGAAAAAAAATGTCAGCAGCAAACTACTGGGAGACCTTGAGGCTTTTGTGGAGATGTCAAAAGAGCTGATCATCTGCTGTAAACCCTGTGTTGGGTGTGTCACCTCCTTCCAGTTGGATTCTGTTTCATTTGCCCTTTCGAGGTGCATGTGGCTTAGGAGAAATCAGCTGGTGCTACTGCTGGTATTAATTTTGTTACTGTATGGAGAAATTGGAGCTTATATGAGTTCTGCTCCTGATCTTCAGGTGGACAGCAGAGCTACATAGACTGTTCTGATGCCATGCAGAAGGCTGACAGCAAGGCAATGAAGGTGAGTAAAACACTAGATAGGTGAAATGCTTTCAAATAAGTTAGCAATCACCTGTCAAGCAGTGAAAATGCTATCTGAAAAGTGCCTTCAACAATAGACTAACAATTGTGAGGACTGAGCTCGTCAGTGAAATAGCAAGGTGATTACTCGTTGAAAAACACATTCCATTTCCGAAATTTCTCAACTTGCCTTTAAGGTGAGTCCAGGGAAAGTAAATGCTAGTTTCAGGCCTTCTCAAATCCTTATCCTCTAAGGCAACCTCCAAAGCACTGATGAAATTCTGCCCATCAGATCTTATGGCAATTCCTTACCATGCACATTTCTAACAGAAGTTGGCTCAGTTTAACATACCTTTCATCAATTTAACACATTTATGTTTGTAAATTGTATTTTGCTATACTTGCCTGTTCGGATGTGTGACAACACATTTCTGCAGGATGTAGATCTTGAACCCAGGTCTCCTAGCTCAGAGTTAGGGATGCTACCACTGCATCACAAGAGCTCCACATTGTTCCATCTGAGTATATTTGGCCAGGAAGGGCAACGAGATTTTCAAAAGTAATTTTTAGTGACTTAATTTGTTCTGCCTGTCCTTGCAACTTGTTTTGTTGGTGATTGTTTACTCAGTACTAAATTAGTAGCTTTGGGTTTTCTTGTTACTCAGTCATTGGTAGGTACTCTTAACTGAACAGTTGTGGTTTATTGCTGTTTCGTGAAAATAGTATTTGAGCTAAATGAATCCATGTGACTTGAAGTTTGCATATGCAATAATTCAAAGTTGTTGGATATAGAGGTAAGGATGATGTTTATATATATAGATTTTTAAAACCTTGTAAATTAATTCAAACAACAAACTAGCAATGAGGGAGTTCATTTTTGTAAATTGTATTTTGCTACACTTGCCTGTTCAGATGTGTGACAACACACTTCTGCAGCAGGTAGATCTTGAACCCAGGTCTTCTGGCTCAGAGTTAGGGATACTACCACTGCACCACAAGGTGATTACTCGTTGAAAAACACATTCCATTTCCGAAATTTCTCAACTTGCCTTTAAGGTGAGTCCGGAGAAAGTAAATGCTAGTTTCAGGCCTTCTCAAATCCTTATCCTCCAAGGCAACCTCCAAAGCACTGATGAAATTCTGCCCATCAGATCTCATGGCAATTCCTTACCATGCACATTTCTAACAGAAGTTGGCTCAGTTTAACATACCTTTCATCAATTTAACACATTTATGTTTGTAAATTGTATTTTGCTACACTTGCCTGTTCGGATGTGTGACAACACACTTCTGCAGGATGTAGATCTTGAACCCAGGTCTCCTGGCTCAGAGTTAGGGATACTACCACTGCACCACAAGAGCTCCGCATTGTTCTACCTGAGTATATTTGGCCAGGAAGGGCAATAAGATTTACAAAAGTAATTTTTAGTAACTGAATTGGTTCTGCCTGTCTTTGCAACTCGTTTTGTTGGTGATTGTTTGCTCAGTGATTGTTTACTCAGAATCCATGTGACCTGAAGTTTGCATATGCAATAATTCAAAGTTGTTGGATATAAACTAGAGGTAAGGATGATGTTTATATAAATAGATTTTTAAAACCTTGTAAAGTAATTCAAACAACAAACTAGCAATGAGGGAGTTCACTTATGTGGAGAGATTTCGTGCAGTTGCTCAAGGTAACCAGATGGCACAGATTTAAGATAATTGGATAAAGAAACTAAGGCGGTGATAAGGAGAAATGTTGAGTTGTTATGATCCAAGTGTAGAACAGAAAGGATGACAGGAGTAGATTCAATACAAATTTTCAAAATGGGAGCGAATATATGCTTGAAAATAAAAGATTTTACAGAGTTCTGGGCAAAAGCAGGTTACTGGATAATGTTTTTGAAGAGCTGGCACAGGTGTGATGCACTGAGTAGTCTCATGTTGTCCTGAAAGGGTTCTACTATTATACAAAGACATCTTCTAGATTCATCAACTATGAAACAAATTCCAATGCTTGCTGTATTCACCATCAATTGCAACAATTATCACAAACACAAGGACTCAAAAATGAAAGTTATTGAGGTATTTCACTGAGCTAAACAAATTCTTGAACCTCACAATCACTGCTGAGTGTTGTATTTATGCTGCAGAGTGAACTGAAGAGTGACTAAATGAAAGTGGAAATGTTACAACCAAAGCAAACTCATTTTAGTCCACAAAGCTGCAACTTGCATTTGCATATACATTTTAAAATAGTTTGTGTCATTAGGAGCTTCTCAGAATCATTATCTGACAAGATTTGACATCAAACCACATTTGGTAATTCTGTAAATCAGGTTGGTATCTCCTTATTGGTCCAAGCAAATCCCAACCAATACACACATGCAATACTTACCTGAGAATTTTAAACTTCAATGGGCAGAGTTATGCTGCCCTGATCCATTCGAGAATGCCTCTGTTATTGACTTAAAGGCAAACATTTAGGCTTCGTGCTCTGTGTTAAGGCAGGAATTTACTCAAGAATACATTGAGTTAATGACAGGTATAAGACTTGAGTAAACAATGATTAACAGCAGGAGCTGTGCACTAAAGAACTAAAAAAAATTAAACTTGAATATTTAACACCCACCCTACCATCACTCACACAAAGGCAGAATTGGCAGAGTACCTAAAGTGCTTCCTGCTGTAACCCTGACAGTCTGCTACTATGTCCAATTCTGGTGTCGAACTCATGTCCCACCCAATAGAGTTGGTTCTGAGTGATTACCACCTTGATGATGGGCAAGTTTTATTGGGTGAGGATGCTGTTGTTGGACCACTTTTCATGCCAGCAGATTTGAACAATCTTGCAAAGGCGCTCCTGGAACCACCACAGTACTTTGAGATGCCTGCTGTCGGTCAGCCGAGACTCTGAAACATTATAGGAGGTCGGGGATCAGTGCTACCTGGGAAACTTTAATCTACTCCAGTTCTGAGACCCTCATTCTCAAATAGTCTTTCTCCTCAGTTTGACCAAGGCTCAGCTGGTACATTGGAGAATATGATAAATTCCATGCTGCATGTCTACCTTCTTTGAGAGGAGGCTCTCAAGATTTTCTTTACTCAGATAGCGCTGAGCCTGTTGAACTCTGTGCCACAGAAAGCAGCTGAGGCCAGCACATTGAATGTTTTCAAGAAGGAGTTAGACATAGTTCTTAGAATTAAGGAGATCAAAAGATATAGAGAGAAAGTGAAAGGAAGTTATGATGGAACTGTTTATAATGTTAGTTAGGCCATAGCTGAAGTACTGTGTGCATTTCTGTTCACCACACTGCAGGAACAATATGATGACAGTATAGAAACTGCAGAAGAGATTCAACAGTTTGGGCTGGAGCAATTCAACTATGAAAACAGACTAGATAATATGGCATTGTTTTCCTTAGAGCAGAGGGGGTTGGTATCTGATTGATGTATAAAAAGTTCCGAGGAGAATAGCAGGGTAGATAGGGAGAACCTTTTCACTCCAGAGAGGGGTCAATAACAGGGAGCACAGTTTTAAGGTAAAGAGCAGGAGGTGTAGAGGGGAAATGAGGAAATTATATTTCACCCAGAGTGTTGCAGGTATCTGGAATTCAGTACTTAAAAGGGTGGTAGAGGTGGGAATTCCCAAGATATTTAAAAACTATCTAGATGTAAAATTGAAATGCAGCAGCATACAAGGCTATGGGCTAAAAACTGGAAAATGGGATTAGAATAGATAGATGTTTGATGGCCTCAAGGGACTCTTTCCATGCCGTAAAAACTCTATGACTGTCTAACTTCCTACATCACATCACTACTCAGAAACATAGAACGATACAGGCCCTTCAGCCCTTAATGTTGTGCTGCCCTTTTATCCTACTCTAAGATCAAACTAATCTACACACCCTTCATTTTACTATTATCCATGTGCCTATCCAAGAACCAATGTCCCTATTGTCTCTGACTCTTCATGCACCTACCACTCTTTGTGTAAAGAACCTACCTCTGACATCTCCCCTAAACCCTCCTCCAAATGGCTTAAAATTATGTCCTGTCGTGATAGCCATTTCCACTCTGAGAAAAAATCTCTGGCTATCCACTCCATCTATGCATCTCATTATCTTGTACACCTCTATCAAGTCGCTTCTCATCCCTCTTCACTCCAATGAGAAAAGCCCTAAGCTCCTTTAACCTTTCTTCAGAAGACATGCCCTCCAGTCCAGGGAGCAGCCTGGTAAATCTCCTTTGCACTCTCTCTAAAGCTTCCACATCCTTTCTAGAATGAGGTGACAAGAACTGAACACAATATTCCAAGTGTGGTCTAACCCGGGCTTTACAGAGCTGCAGCATAACCCCAGTAACACACTGTACGCCTTCTAAACAACCCTATCAACCTGGGTGCCAACTTTGGGGGATCTATGGTGTGGAGTCCAAGATCTCTCTGATCCTCCACATTGTCAAGAATCCTGCCTTTAACCCTGTAATCTGCATTCAAATTCAACTTTCCAAAATGAATCACTTCACACTTATCCAGGTTGAATTCCATTTGCCACTTCTCAGCCCAGTTCTCATCCTGCTTACTTTCTCAATGAGCTTACCACAGAGAACCTTATCAAACGCTTTGCTAAAATCCATGCGCACCACATCCACTCAGAATCCCTTACCTCATATGTGTGTACTTCTCTGACATCCATCAACTTCTATTACATGCACAAATACCCCAGTGAAGCTGAAAGATATGAGATGCACTTCCTCACATCCCCATGTTTCTATCCACCACTGACACCCAACCCATACTTTGGCAAGGTAGTCCACTTGGGGAATACATTCGATAACATTAAATGATCATTGTGTTTTTTTCCTCTGTTGTAAGAAAAAAGGAACATAGAACACAAAGGAGAGATGAAGACACAGAAGTGGGCTTCCATAAATTTTGCAATTTACAATGCAGCTGAAGAGTCGAGGGATCGGTGACTGCTTAATACTTTTGAGCGATGGAGGTGGGAACTGGGAAACACCCAGCTATCAGGTGATAATTAAACATCAACAACATGCAAGTCATACAGTATTCAGTCATATTGACTTGATTTGAACACTCAATCCAGTGAAATCTGAACGACAATGAATTGTAAACTTTGATGGCCTTTGTAGAGTTAATTTGCAATGTTGTTATCTATTAGAGCCATAGTCATAGAGATATGCAGAACGGAAATAGACCCTTTGGTCCAACTCATGCCGACCAGATACCCTATATAAATCTAGTTCCATTTGCCAACATTTGGCCCATATTCATCTAAACCTTTCCTATTCATAGAGCCATCCAGATGCCTTTTAAACATTGTGATTCTACCAGCATCCACCACTTCCTCTGGCAGCCCATTCCACACACACACCACCCTCTGCATGAAAACGTTGACCCTTAGATCCCTTTTATATCTTTCCCCTCCCATCCTAAACCTACACCCCTAGTTCAGGACTCCCCCACCCTAGGGAAAGTACCTTGCCTATTTTCCTTATCCATGCCCCTCATGATTTTATAAACCTCAATAAGGTCACCCCTCAGCCTCCGATGCTCCAGGGAAAGTAGACCCAGCCTATTTAGCCTCTCCCTGTAGTTCAAACCCTCCAATCATCGCAACACCCTTGTAAATCTTTTCTGAACCCCTTCAAGTTTCACAACATCCTTCCAAAAGGAGGGAGACCCGAATTGCATACACTCCTATACACAATGGACTGACCAATAAAGGCAAGCATACCAAACACCTTCTTCACTCTCCTATCTTCATACAACTCCAGTTTTAAGAAAATATGAACCTGCACTCCAAGGTCTCCTTGTTCAGCAACATTCCCTAGGACCTTATCACTAAGTGTATAAGTCCTGCTTTAATTTGCCTTTCCAAAATGCAGTACCTTGCATTTATCTAAACTAAACTCCATCTGCCACTCCTCGCCCCATTGGCCCATCTGATCAAGATCCTGTTGAACTCTGAGGTAACCTTCTTCACTGTCCACTAACCTCCAATTTTACCTGTCAGCTGCAAACTTACTAACTATGTTTGCATCCAAACCATTTATATAAATGACAAAAAGCAATGGAGCCAGCACCGATCCTTGTGGCACACTGCTGATCTCAGTCTGAAAAACAACTCTCCACCATCACCCTCTGTCTTCTACCTTCAAGTCAGTTCTGTATCCAAATAGCTAATTCTCCCTGTATTCCATGTGATCTAACCAATCTACCATGAGGAACTTTGTCGAATACCTTACTGAAGTCTATATAGCTCACATTCACCACTCTACCCTCATCAATCCTCTTCATTACTTCTTCAAAGAAAACTCAATCAAGTTAACGAGACATGATTTTCCACACACAAAGCCATGTTGACTATCCCTAAATCAGTCCTTGCCTATCCAAATACATGTAAATCCTGTCCCTCAGGATTCCCTCCAACAACCTGCTCACTACTGATGGCAGACTCACCAGTCTATAGTTCCCTGGCTTTTCCTTATGACTTTTCTTAAATAGTGGCACAATATTAGTCAACCTCCAGTCGTCTGGCATTTCACCTGTGACTACTGATGATACAAATGCCTCAGCAAAGGACCCAGCAATCTCTTCCCTCACTTCCCACAGAGTTCACAGGTCCCCTGATCAGGTCCTAGGAATTTATCCACCTTTATGCGTTTTAAGATGTCCAGCACCTCCTCCACTGTAATATGGACATTTTTCAAGATGTCGCTATTTATATCTCCCAGTTTTATTTCTTCCATATTCTTCTCTATAGTATCCATCTCCTGCAGTTCCACATGTAGGTGGCCTTGCTGATCTTTAAGGGGCGCTATTCTCTCCTTAGTTACCCTCTTGTCCTTAATGTATTTGTAGAATCCCTCTGGATTCTCCTTAATCCTATTTGCCAAAGCTGTTTCATGCCCCCTTTTTTGCTCTCCTGTATACTCCTACTGCCTTTATACTCTTCTAGAGATTCACTCAATCCCTACTGCCTCTACCTGATATATGCTTCCTTCTTTTTCTTGACAAAAACCTCAATTTCTCTGGTCATCTAGCATTTCCTACACTGACCAGCCTTGCTATTCATCATCAGGAACATACCATCTCTGGACTCTTGTTATCTCATTTCTGAAGGCTTCCCATTTTCCAACTGTCCCTTTAACTGCGAACATCCACTATCAATCAACTTTTGAAAGTTCTTGCCTGATCCCGTCAAAATTGTCCTTCCTCAAATTTAGAAATTTAACTTTTAGATCTGGTCTATCCATTTCTATCACTTCTTTGGAACCAATAGAATTATGGTCACTGGCCTCAAACTGCTCCCCCACTGATACCTCAGTCATTTGTCCTGGTTTATTTCTCAAGAGTAAGTCAAGTTTTGCACCTTATCTAGTAGGTACATC
Organism: Chiloscyllium plagiosum; assembly: GCF_037043375.1. Lineage (NCBI taxonomy): Eukaryota > Metazoa > Chordata > Chondrichthyes > Orectolobiformes > Hemiscylliidae > Chiloscyllium > Chiloscyllium plagiosum. The sequence goes on along the minus strand of NW_028270147.1, from coordinate 47,499,302 downwards.
CACATACTGAATCAAAAAATTTTCATGTGCACACTTAGCAAACTCCTCTCCATCCAAGTCCTTATCACCATGGCAGTCCCAGTCTATGTTTAGAAAGTTGAATCCGCTACCATAAACACACTATTATTTTAACAGATAACTGAGATCTTCTTACAAATTTGTTTCTAAATTTCCCACTGACTATTGAGGTTTTAAATTACAATCCCATTAAGGTGATCATCCCTTACTTATTTCTCAGTTCCATCCAAATAACTTCCTTGGACGTATTCACAGGAATATCCTTCCTAAGTGCAGCAGTAATGTTATCCCTCATCAAAAATACCACTCCCCCTCCTCTCTTGCATCTCTTTCTATCTTTCCTATTGTACCTATATCCAGGAACATTAAGCTGCCAATCCTGTCCATCCCTGAGCCATGTCTGTAATTGCTATGATATCCCAGTCCCATGTTCCCAACCATGCCCTGAGTTCATCTGCCTTACTTGTTAGGCCTTTTAAATTGAAATAAATGCAGTTTAACAGTCCTATCTCGTTCTCTGCTCTGGTTCTTGACTGTTTGACTTACTCCTTTTCCCAACTGTATCTGTCTCAAACTCCTCCCTTTCCTCACTATCTTCCTCCCCACCCCCACACCCACCTTACTAGTTTAAATCCTCCTGAACTGCTCAAGCAAATCTCCCTGCCAGTCTATGAGTTCCAATTCAGGTGCAATCCGTCCTTCTTATACAAGTTATTTCTACCCCAGAAAAGATTCCAATAATCGAAAAATGTGAATCATTCTCCCCTACACCAGGTCCTCAGCCATGGCATTCATCTGCTCTATCCTCCTATTCCTACCCTCACTAGCTTGTAGCACCAGGAGTAATCCTAATATTACTACCCTTGAGGAACTTTTTAAATTCCTGCCTAACTTCCAACATTCTCTCCTCAGAATTATGTCCTTATTTCTTCCTATGTCATTAGTTCCAATGTGCACAACAACCTCCTATGGTCCCTCTCATCTTTGAGAATATTCTGCACCCTCTCTGAGATATTCTTGATCCTGGCACCAGGGAGGCAATACACCATTCTGATGTCTCACTGTCAGCTGCAGAAATGTCTGTCTTGTGCTTCTGACCAGAGAGTCCCCTATCACAATCAACCACTTGGAACCTAGCATATCCCAATTACATTTGAGCCAGTCTTGGTACCAGAAACCGAGCTGTCAGTGCTACATTCTCCTGAGTGTCCATCATCACCGCCTACATTTTTCCCAAACAGCATACTTGTTTGAGATGGGGATAGCCACAGGATACTCCTGCACCACCTACCTCCCTCTCCTACCTTTCCTGAAGGTCACCTGACTGTATCTGCAGTTTTTCCTCCCTTCTTGCAACTGCCATCCACCACACCCCCAGCTCCTGTAAACTACTCATTGCCTCTAACTGCCGCTCAAACTGAGCCATGCAATCCAATAGGATTGACAACCAAGCATACTTCCTGCAGATATAATCATTACTAACATGGAAACTCTCCCTAATCTCCCACATCCAACAGGAAGGGCACATAACTCTATTAAAGGCCATCTTTGCACCTTAGTTGTCTCATATCTTGCATCTTTGCTTGGGCCTTTGTCTATTTTGCAACAATTGAAGGATGTTTTGGATGTCATATCCTCAGACAAATTGATTCATTTTCATGCTATATGAAGTTTTCTTGTTTGTGGGATGTGAATGCCATTAGCCAAGCCAGCATTTAGAACATAGAACATTATAGGCCCTTCAGCCCTTGATGTTGTACTGACCTGTGAACTCAATCTGAAGCCCATCCTGTCTAAACTATTTCATTTTCATCCATATGTTTATCCATTGACCATTTAAATGTCCTTAAAGTCGGCGAATCTACTACTACATTTATTCCCCACCTCGAGTTGCCTTTGACAAGGTGGTGCTGAGCTACCTTCTTGAACTAATGCTAATTGTGTTGTTATAGAGCTAATACGTACAACTGGACCAAAGTCCCTCCTTCTGTGTTGTAACCGGTCCATAATTTTATCATCATATAATTAGCATATGCCAACTTAGGCACTTGCACTCCAGTGAAACGAGTAAAGTTGGGTTTTCACTTGGTAACTCTCAAATCACGAGAGAGCAAGAGCAAAGGATAGTGGCAGGAGAGAAAGAGGAATCTACATCAAAAGGTGCACCCCTCTAGGTTGGACTCAAATCCTGTCTCCCAAGTATCATGAATAAAATGGACAATCATTGAGTAGCAGCAAAAATGATCTAATCCACTGAGAAACCTTTTTGAATTCAATGACTATGAATGCAGAGTTAATGAGGGGTCTGTCTTCAGAATAAGTGTGTTGCCTCCAATACCACTGCTGCCCCAGTCAGGACCTGTGTGTGTTACCTCATGTTGCATGGTTGCAAGTGCCGATGTAATGATGCAGTCTTTGTGGAGTCCTTAATGGTTCCAAATCCAGATGAAAACATCTTGGTAATCAGAAAAGAGGTCTGTGTAATGACTTTTACCTCTTCTCAAGTCTTAGTGGTTCTCCATTTAGAAGTGATAGAAAGGAAGCTTAAGGTTTTGTAATTGAAGTTTCTATTCTTTAGTTGAGTTGATAAATTTTACTTTTCTAGCATCCCCATTTTCTTTGCATTGTGGCAAGTCATCTTCTCACCTATTTGATAATGAATAGGAAGATATAAATTGACAGGGATCAACATAAGGATGGTTGGATATTCGCAGGACTTCTTTGTATCATTGACATAATGGGGGTTTAGTGGTAAGAAAGAATCAATATTGCATATGCTTTTGGTCAAGCTGAGTGAACCTTGCATTAAAAAGAGTAGCAATGTGAGCAACTGCTGGTGCGTTTGCCTCCTCATCTCTCTCCTCCTAGTCTTTATTCCTCATTTCTGGAAACTCTAAATCTTCTTACACCGACAGGTCCAAATCTCACACTTGCACAATGTTGTGAAGAGCACAGTGCACCACAACCACTTTAGGTAGTGTGTACTGAGAAGAGTCACTCCAGATCTGTTTAGACATGTGAAGCATATATTTACTGTGCCATTGGTTTGTTTCAGTCACAGATGTGGTGGTCGTGTGGCACTCTATTGTTAGGTATTACTGATCAGTTTCCTGACAGATGTCATCAGCCAGGCAGAAACAGTTATCCCTTGTCTCCTCGCAGTGAAAGAGATTGAAGGGGTATGGTCATCAAACATCATGGCAGTTCCTCTTGTATATGTACACAGTACACGAGTTGTACAATAATGGAACGGAATCCTTTGCAGTTCATTAATGATCTTGGTTGATGTGGCTATGACTGGATTGCTATGTGTACGCAGTTAATGATGCCCTGCACCTATGAGAAGTCTGCCAGACATGCAAATCTGAGCACCTGCTCATTCTGGCTGGCATCACTGTCAGTAAAATTCACCTAATTAAGGACCTGGCCTACACCCATCAGTAATCTGGGTCATAAGTTTTCATGGAGAAAGTGAGGACTGCAGATGCTGGAGATCAAAGCTGAAAATGTGTTGCTAGAAAAGCGCAGCAGGTCAGGCAGCATCCAAGGAACAGCAGAATCGACGTTTCGGGCATAAGCCCGATGAGGAGATGGGGAGAAAATTTCTCCCCAGGGTGAGCTACAGCGGAAGCTTGGCAGGCTCAGATGGCCTGCAAAGTCTGCCTGGACAACTCTCTAAACTGCCATTTAAGTCCTCAGGCTCCTCAAAATTAAACTCTCCCATAGCACCAGAATTTTATGTTTGCAATACCAGAGGAGGTAATCAGGCAATAAATATATGCTTATTCTTAGCACTCTTTATTTTCTTTATAGAATGTCAGAGTAGGAAGGCATTTTTCAACAGCACTATGCATTACTGTCCACTCACCAAACCACCTCCAATTTGGAACCTAATCACAGGACATTTAGCCCATGAAGAATGAATCATTGTAAGGTATAGCTCAAGTCTTACATAATGAAGGAACATTTCATAATTTAAAAAACGCTTGGTACAAGTTGAACAGAATTCCACAGATTCAGGGGTCAAGCAAAATTGATCGTCAATTTTGGCATCTCAAGACGTGTTTCAAAAGAAGAATAATAAAGATACTGCATAAAAACTGAAGCACAATAAATGCTTTGTTTGGAAGGAGTTCAGGGTAGTGTTAAGCAATAATTGAACATTCAGTTTTGGAGTAGAATACCTCAGTCATTAGCAGTGAGGCTTTCATAGTTTTATGGGCCATCACTCTGGAGTGTATGACAATTGTCTTTTAGTACCTTTGAAGTGAGGAACAATACCTGTATGTGGTTTCACAGATCTTGTGAAAGGCTAACGTACTTTGATTCATGTGATCAAAGACAACCTTTGCTGTCCACATTTTGTTACTGAATCATGATGTATCCTACACAAATGAGTATAGAGTATTTGTTCACCATATGGGTGACCAACATTAATGGTAACATTAAATGCAAGGCTTACCCACAGATAGCAAATAAAACCTCTGTATATTTGGAGGGTTTACAATAAGCCAAACTAGTAAAACATTGCAGGCATGCTGTCAATGGACATGCTGCCAATTCAGATAGATGAAAATCTCATGGCACTAGTGGAAGTGAAAGATATTGACCTGCTTTATTTCTGAATTAATATGATCAATATGTTATTTGATCTTTCATCTCTGATGTTTGTGGTATCTGGCAACTTGCGAAATTGTTTGTTTAAAAATAGCAATCATTGACTTTCAAAGCTTTGCACGGAATATGAGAATTTCAAAAGATAATGTGCTTTGTGAAGATTGATCTTTCTTTTAAGCAGAACATAAGGTATATCAATCAGCACTTCTACAAGGATAAAAAAGGTAGGCACAGTGGACAATTATGAGGCACACTACCTGTTAGATAAATGAATTGAATATGAATGAGTGACTATGTTACTAGAATGTCTTTGCATGTACAAAATCAAATCATATCTTCAGGTCAACACTAACTGCATCAAATGTGTCACTGAAATGGGATCTTGTACTTCATTAAAGTGTACAGAGATTTATCATTACAATGAAAACACAAAAGTTGCAATTACAGGAGATCTGATCAAGAAACAGAAAATGCTGTCATTTTATTTGCATGTTAACAGAAATAAATAGTTTTTGGTGGCATAACCACCGGTTTGAAAATCAATCTCCAGATTATTATGTGAGCCCAATCAATAATTGTCTACATTCTTGGGAACTGGACATTTCCTTCAGCTGTCTCTCTTTTTGATTTGGTTTGCAAGCAAATTGAGTAATATTGCAGGTATGATTTGTGAGAGAGTGTAATGTGTTGGTAGAACTGTGTGGAATATAGTTGCAAATATATTGTTGTGGTTCTGTTCGCCAAGCTGGGAATTTGTGTTGCAGACATTTCGTCCGCTGTCTAGGTGACATCCTCAGTGCTTGGGAGCCTTCTGTGAAGCGCTTCTGTGATGTTTCCTCCAGCATTTATAGTGGTTTGTCTCTGCCGCTTCCGGTTGTCAGTTCCAGCTGTCCGTTGCAGTGGTCGGTATATTGGGTCCAGGTCGATGTGCTTATTGATTGAATCTGTGGATGAGTGCCATGCCTCTAGGAATTCCCTGGCTGTTCTCTGTTTGGCTTGTCCTATAGTGTTGTCCCAGTCGAACTCATGTTGCTTGTCATCTTCGTGTTTGGCTACTAAGGATAGCTGGTCGTGTCGTTTCGTAGCTAGTTGGTGTTCATGGATGCGGATCGTTAGCTGTCTTCCTGTTTGTCCTATGTAGTGTTTTGTGCAGTCCTTGCATGGGATTTGGTACACTACATTGGCTTTGCTCATGCTGGGTATCGGGTCCTTCGTCCTGGTGAGTTGTTGTCTGAGAGTGGCTGTTGGTTTGTGTGCTGTTATGAGTCCTAGTGGTCGCAGTAGTCTGGCTGTCAGTTCGGAAATGCTCTTGATGTATGGTAGTGTGGCTAGTCCTTTGGGTTGCGGCATGTCCTCGTTCCATTGTCTTTCCCTTAGGCTTCTGTTGATGAAATTGCGCGGGTATCCGTTTTTGGCGAATACATTGTATAGATGTTCCTCTTCTTCTTTTTGCAGTTCTGGTGTACTGCAGTGTGTTGTGGCCCTTTTGAACAGTGTCTTGATGCAACTTCTTTTGTGTGTGTTGGGGTGGTTGCTTTCGTAGTTCAGGACTTGGTCTGTGTGTGTGGCTCTCCTGTATACCTTTGTGGTGAATTCTCCGTTCAGTGTTCTCTGTACCATCACGTCTAGGAATGGGAGTTGGTTGTCCTTTTCTTCCTCTCTAGTGAATCGGATTCCTGTGAGTGTGGCGTTGATGATCCGGTGTGTGTTCTCTATTTCTGTGTTTTTAATGATTACTTACAGATTAGATTAGATTACTTACAGCGTGGAAACAGGCCCTTCGGCCCAACAAGTCCACACCGACCCACCACCCACCCAGACCCATTCCCTTACACCTAACACTACGGGCAATTTAGCATGGCCAATTCACCTAACTTGCACATTTTTGGACTGTGGGAGGAAACCGGAGCACCCGGAGGAAACCCATGCAGACACGGGGAGAATGTGCAAACTCCACATAGTCAGTTGCCTGAGACGGGAATTGAACCCAGGTCTCTGGTGCTGTGAGGCAGCAGTGCTAACCACTGTGCCACCATGCCACCCAAATTCCTCCGGCATTTATAGTGGTTTGTCTCTGCCGCTTCCGGTTGTCAGTTCCAGCTGTCCGTTGCAGTGGTTGGTATATTGGGTCCAGGTCGATGTGCTTATTGATTGAATATGTGGATGAGTGTCATGCCTCTAGGAATTCCCTGGCGGTTCTCTGTTTGGCTTGTCCTTTAATAGTAGTGTTGTCCCAGTCATCCACATATCTGACCCAGAGTCTGGGTTGAATTTGGGTTGAACAACTCACCAGGACGAAGGACTCAATACTCAGCATGAGCAAAACCAATGTAGTGTACAAAATCCCATGCAAGGACTGCACAAAACACTACATAGGACAAACAGGAAGACAGCTAACGATCTGCATCCATGAACACCAACTAGCCACGAAACGACACAACCAGCTATCCTTAGTAGCCACATACGCAGATGACAAGCAACATGAGTTCGACTGGGACAACACTACTATTATAGGACAAGCCAAACCAAGAACAGCCAGAGAATTCCGAGAGGCATGGCACTCATCCACAGATTCAATCAATAAGCACATCGACCTGGACCCAATATACCGACCACTGCAACGGACAGCCGGAACTGACAACCGGAAGCGGCAGAGACAAACCACTATAAATGCCGGAGGAAATATCACTGAAGCACTTCACAGGAGGCTCCCAAGCACTGAGGATGTCACCTATACAGGGGACGAAATGTCTGCAACACAAATTCCCAGCTCGGCGAACAGAACCACAACAACGAGCACCCGAGCTACAAATCTTCTCACAAACTTTGCAAATATATACCACCGAAACACAATTTGTAATGGCATTCTGAAATATTTGACCTCAGGTAGCTTTTATGCACTCATGAGATGGAATAATAGCACATGTGCTTGGTGAATATTCAATGAAGCTTGATTTCAAAACTACTCTCCTTTCCCAGTTCCATTAAGTATTTTTTTCCTCAGTTGCAAGTAAAAGATGCTGTGATTATTATCTTAAACAAGCAGCACAGAGTTTGTTCATGTTTTATCTTACTTTATAGTATTTTGCTGTCAAATAAATCTTGTGGGCTGATATAGAAAATCACCAATAAAGTGGGATTGGAGGCTGAGGGGTGACCTCATAGAAGTATATGAAATCATGAGAGGCATGGATAGGACGGATAGTCAGAATCTTTTTCCTCAGAGTGGAAATGTCGAGGATTAAGAGGTATCGGTTTAAAGTGAGAAAGCTTGGTTAAAAGTAGATGTGTGAGGCAAGTATTTTTTTCAAACAGTGGGTGGTAGGTGTCTGGAACATGCTGCCAGAGGAGATGGTAGAAGCTGATATGATAGCGACATTTAAGAGAATTTAGACAGACACATGAACCGGCAGGGAATACAGGGATATGCAGGCAGATGGGATAGTTTTAGGATGGCTTCCTGGTCTCTGCAGACATGGTGGACCAAAGGAGCTATTACTGTGCTGTGCAGTTCTATCTGTTCGATGAAGGATGATGGTTTTGTTGTTAAAACTTAACCAATTTGTGAATGTTGTAGGAAGGGACCTGCTATCCTTATCTAATCTGCATATGTCTTTGGTCTACTAATATGTAATTGATTTAAGGTGCCTTAACACAAAGAAACCACTAAAGTTTATTTTATCAAACCCTTCATAACTTTGAACACCTCAACCTATCTTTTGTAATGAACTAAGTCACATTTTGTCTATATTTCCACATAATGAAAGCCTCTCATTAGTGTTAAATATCTTTATGATTATCAGCTATCTTGCCAGTCTTACTAAGGTGGCATTCATAATTCAAAGGCACTCAAATTAAATAGCTATGATTTAGCTGGAATATTATCAAATGTATCATTTTCCGTTTGCTTTTGTTCCTGTTATAAAGCCTGGGGTTATCACATGCTTGTTTTCCTGTTTATTGGTTTTTGCTTCCATTTTCTAAGATTCATGTACCCATACCTCCCAAATCTTTTCCTTCTCCTTTTCTTTTAAAGTTTCAATAGTTAAATGTATATTTCCTCTTGTTCTTCTGAAAATATATTAGCTTTCATTAATTGGCACTAAATCTCCTCTGTAATTGAACTGTTCAACTTTACATCTTGTCTACTTTAATTTACCTACTGTCTTCTTCAAAATTAATTGTGCTCCCTATTTTTGACATTGTCCTTGCAACTTTCAACAATAAAATCACTCAGGCAGTTTTACTGCCAATTTCTATTCAGGCAAGTCATATGTATCACATGATTAATTGGGAGGAATTTTACAGTTGCTCTGTGGGAAGTTTGAAGGCAGGGGCCAGTTCATGAATGCAACACATAGCTGCACACTGCATCCCAAAATGGGGTGCTGTGGAAATGCCTGCCTATTGAGGTCTGGAGGTCATCAATAATGAGGTCACAAATGCCTTATCATATCCCTGTCATTATTTTATCTGGGTCAGGGCAAGTGAACACCAGATCTGTGGTCTGGCAGATTTTGCGAGGTGAGCTAAGGATAGTCAAGGGGTGAGGTACCTCCTTTGGGATCCCATGTGTGCCCACTGGAGGCATCCCTGCAAGGTCCTATCCCTTTGCCCCTCCACTCGCTGGTTTCTCAAACAGTGCCACTTAGCCCCCCTCACTGGAATCTACCAATGCCAGCCCGGTCCAATCATACCTTAAAACCGTTTGAAGTCCTGTTTCTATTTCTGCTTTTCTTTGGATACTGTCTGTGTTCTGAGCACTTCAACCTAGTAATCAGACTGGCCAGTGGTTCTCTAAGGAGTGACTTCCTCCCAGGTGAGGGGCAGAAGTTCCATTTCCAGCCAGTTAAAGCTCCATAAAGGATTAAACGGTAGCATAGCAGTTGGTATTGGCTGGGATGTGTTCCCAGCAATTCTTTGGGTGATGTAATAATAGGCAGCACCACTGAGAATTCTTATCCATTAAGCAATGGACATTTTAACAAAGTGGCTCCAATGCCCATTAACAAACAATTAACCATCTTACTTGTTCAGCAACTCTCACAAAAAAGTTGAATATCTTGCTGGAGGCTAGTTACAATTAGTGTCCTTCAGGTATGATGACTGATTTTTGTACCCTACCAATTTCAAAACTATCACGTGAGGACCACTGATGAAAAGAAACTGTCGCATTAGATCTTTATGCAGTGGAAAACTAGCTTTCATTCAACAAATAATGTAATACATTAAGTATGTCATGCACATAGATAGAGGCAATGCCTACATGGTAGACAATGAGAAACTATGGAAAAGAAAATATTTCTCTTGAAATTTTCTTAAGCTTTGAGCAGCACTGTGAAGCAACAGCCATAGTAGTTTGAATATTGGATTGTATCACTAGGAAAATTCAATGTAAACCAAAAGGCATCACACTGTCTACGAGTAAAATCTTGGTTAGGACATATTTAGAATATGATGTTTTGATCATCTCATAAGAAGAATTATATAGAGGTGTTTGAAAAAATAAAGAGTCAGAAGACCAATAAAACAACATAATTACCATGACAGTCTTAAAACTAAGTCTGTTTACTTTAAAAATGAAGTCTCAGCAGATGTGAGGTGCTTAAATAATTAGCTTTGATCAACCCAAAGAATCGAAGAATAACTTTGCAAATTTATAACTTAAGTTGGCTTTAATTTTTTAAAATTCGGCACTTATTTTACTCCTCAATGGAAGTTAGATGACTGCTGTGGGAGAGAAGGTATTTGGAAACAATGTTAAAGGTAACTTACCTGTACACAGCAAGTTCACAAGCCAGCTTGTTCTTATCTCCTATTCACCATTTTTGACTTTTTAAAATTTCACAGCAGAAGGCAATCTGTTAGTCTGCACATACTAATATTCTGTAATAGAAACTTAAAGTTTACACATTCATAGGTTCCATAAACATCAGCGTTTACTCTTAGTAAATTTTTTTAATTGTGTGGAATCTTTTGGAAAAATTAACCAAATTAAATGCTGTAATTTGAGCTAGTTTGCAGATATGATTCTTGAACAATAGATTAGAAATACTGGGAGGCAAAGGCCTAGTGATATTATCACTGGACTGCTATTCCAGAGGCCAAATAATGTTCCATGTGCTTGAATCCTGCCATGGCACATGGTGCAATTTGAATCCAAGAGTCGAAATGATGGTCATGAATCCATTGTCTGAAGAAAACATCTGGTTCACGAACATCCTTTAGGAAAAGAAACTGCAATCTTTACCTGATTTATACATCATGACATTCCAGATCACAGCAATGTAGTTGCTCTGAACTGCCGTCTGTGCAATTAAGGATGGGCAATAAATGCTGGCCCACACCGCCCTGTGGCCTAACATTTCAACTCCCCCTCCCACTCTGCCGAGGACATGGAGGTCCTGGGCCTCCTTCACCGCCGCTCCCCCACCACCAGACGCCTGGAGGAAGAATGCCTTATCTTCCGCCTCGGAACACTTCAACACCAGGGCTTCAATATGGAATTCAACAGTTTCCTCATTTCCCCTTCCCCCACCTCACCCTAGTTCCAAACGTCCAGCTCAGCACTGTCCCCTTGACTTATCCTACCTGTCTATATTCTTTTCCACCTATCCACTCCCCCCTCCCCATCATCCCCTCCCCCACTTACCTATTGTACTCTATGCTACTTTCTCCCCACCCCCACCCTCCTCTCACTTATCTCTCCACTCTTCAGGCTCTCTGCCTGTATTCCTGATGAAGGGCTTTTGCCCGAAACGTCGATTTTACTGCTCCTCGGATGCTGCCTGAACTGCTGTGCTCTTCCAGCACCACTAATCCAGAATCTGGTTTCCAGCATCTGCAGTCATTGTTTTTACCTAATAAATGCTGGCCTAACCAGTGATATCCACATCCCTTGAGAGAATAAATAAACAGCCATTTAGAATTTCTTCTTGAGCTCAGTGCAAGAAGGTACACATTATTTTTCTGATATCAATAAATTTTATTTCAAAGTCTGTGCTTTTAATGCAAGGCATACTATCTACACATATATAAATATCAAAATAAACAATGTTCACAATTTGATGCCTGCAATAATACAAATATATCGCAATCAGTGAGTGAGAGGTCAGCAAGACATTAAGTATATCCATATATGTGGTGCACCTAAGATTGTAGTTTCCTGGCCATTTCCCAGCTATACTCTTGCATTGTAGACACACCTTGAATGAAGAAGGAATGGCAGTATCCAGAGAATTGTATGTTATGCACTGATTTGCTTTGAAGTACTTACTGTAGATTGAAACTTCCATAACAAAGAGAAATAATATCTTCAAAAACAGAACAGCATTTGATGTGGGAGAGAATAATTGTTTAGCAAATGCGAGTGCCTGTGACCTTTGTGGGAGCTGCATTTTATGCCAGCACCAGTCAACTATGAAGCAGGTTGCTGTTTGAACAGAACTGGAAACAGGTGTTGACAAATGACACCTTGTTTCTGTGCAGGAATGAGTGTGAAGACTAAAAGATAAAATTCATTATCAATGTGATTCAGTACAGACTATTAAATATTTTGTAACATGCTGTTGGAAAAACTGTAAGCCTATTACTTTTCAATGCCAAGATATGAAATGTTATAGAGAAACATTTTTATTGTGCTGTAGTATTACAGGTACTGGGTCAAGTATGGTGGTCCTGCAATACAGCGATTGAATGCTGTATGGATTGACAAAGAAGGATTCTGTATACGTTTATCGGCGTGCACGTATAACACTTTATTCACTGCTATCCAAATACTCATTCAATTATGTTAGTAAACAGAAGGCATTGAAAAAGCACAAGAAGTTCAAGGCATATATATTGAACTATACAGTTTTTAAAGCTATTTTGCCCAGACTAATGTTTCACTTACCAGAACCAAATAAACAAAAATTAATTCTTGTTAAACTGCAAATTTTAAAACAACAGTTCAAAGTTGTGTTAAATAATGCAAAAACTATAATATTGTTGGAATAATCTTGGCTACATAAGAAAACCTATGAAACAATTTTCTAATTTCATAATGAACTGTCTAGCATTTAGCATGTGCCTGTAACATCTCAAAGCACTCCACATGCAAGGTACTCATTGCGCTTAAGGTCCAAGTGAAAAATGTTTAAGATCCTTCAAGTTGTCACATGGGAAATGTGCATGTTATGCTTGCTTCTGATTTGCTCAAGTTTTTTTAATAAAACCGATTGTTCAATATATTAAACAGTTCAGTTGTAAGAAATATACCTAGAAAAATATAATTAGGAAAATACCAGTTAAGGAACAAAAAAATCCAATAAAGAACTGTAAATTAGGACATGGTGAACTAACAAAAATCAATTTTTTTTCATTATTTTCACATTCTATTCCTATTTAAATGTATTCAGATAAAATAAAATTTACATCAAGTTTACATCATTTTTTCCTGGGGTCAGGGAGTCCAGAACTAGAGGGCATAGGTTTCGGGTGAGAGGGGAAAGATATAAAAGAGACCTAAGGGGCAACTTTTTCCACACAGAGGGTGGTACGTGTATGGAATGAGCTGCCAGAGGAAGTGGTGGAGACTGGTACAATTGCAACATTTAATAGGCATTTGGATGGGTATATGAATAGGAAGGGTTTGAAGGGATATGGGCCGGGTGCTGGCAGGTGGGACGAGATTGGGTTGGGATGTCTGGTCGGCATGGATGGGTTGGACTGAAGGGTCTGTTTCCTTGCTGTACATCTCTATTACTCTATAACAGCTTTACATGACATTTTTACTCCAGGATAACCACAAGATACTTCACAGGCATGTTATCTAATAAACCATTACAGATAGCCTTTTATTTTAGAAATACCTTATCCACAAAGGCTATTCCCTACTTTGTGTCTGGCATCGATTTCAGATTCATTTTCAGTTTTATAACTTCAATCTGAGTATTAGACAGTTGTGATTTCTAGTTGTAATAGACAATCACTGTGCCTGTTGTTGTGTTGGTGTATGGGCATGTGGGTGGGATTGGTCAGGTGGGGCGGAGTTAATGGTTATAAGGAGGACACAGGGATACATCTTAAAAGTTAGTTTTCACTCTGTTCTTGTGGAATAGTATTAGCCAGAGTGAACTCTGACAACCTATGTTACATAGCGCAAGGATGAAACAAAAAAATACTGCAGCTGGCTGGGGGAGGTGCAAGGGAGAGAGGGTTGCAGTTTCTGTTGAGGATCAGAGTGATGTCATGTGGGAGTTGTTTTTAACCTACTGTTAAAAGAACTGACGAGTCATAATGTATGACATGAAAATCAGAGGTAAATAACATAGTAGAAACAACGTTTGATGTGCAATTTATACCATGAAATAAATTCGGTTTATTTTTGCGCCATTAACAGATTTTTTGCAGCAGTGTCGGAGCAAAAAATTGTGTTTAATGACGAGCTGGATGGAAGGTGAAATAACTGCAAAGATACCAGAATCCTGTCACCCTTTCACAGTACACTGGCTGTAGTCAGCCAGCTCAGAGTCAGCCCCTCAGGTGAGGAGATTCTGAATCCCAGTTAATATCAGAAAAATAATGTGTACCTTCTTGCACTGAGCTCAAGAAGAAATTCTAAATGGCTGTTTTTTTTTATTCATTCAAGGGTTGTGGACATCACTGGTGAGGCCAGCATTTATTGCCCAACCTTAATTGCACAGACGGCAGTTCAGAGCAACTACATTGCTGTGGTCTGGAATGTCATGATGTACAAACCAGGTAAAGATTGCAGTTTCTTTTCCTAAAGGATGTTCGTGAACCAGGTGTTTATATATATTTTTTCTATTTTACCAACCAGCACAAACTACAAACATGAACAGCCATATACAAGAAACAGCAATCCACAGGGGAAAGGGGAGGCAAAGCCAGACTCCAAACCCCACCGTTCAACCAGTCCTAGGGAAATGAGGACAAACCTCAAATACCACCTCAGCCATCACAAAAGCGACAGCAACAAACAGAAACAAGACAATCCAATTAAATAAGTACATGCATAGAATACAGACCCCCACCCCCAGCAAGCCACCTGTCCCTCACACCTTCCAGCTACTCTAAGGCAGCCCACCCCGACGCCCCTTCGAGCTCTCCATCCGCCTCATGCCCCTTCCAGCTCTCACTTGCCCTGACACACCTTCCAGCCACCTCTAGGATAGCCCATCTTGTTTCCCCAACTCCCCCAGGATGACAGCAATCAGGACGTCTTACCCACCTTCGGACTTCCCTAACTGCCCTTGGCACCTTCGGCCGCCTCTAGGACAGCCCACCCGGAACCTGCCTGGGGTGACAGTGCTGAGAACTGCCTTCTGGCTCTCGGTCTGCCCCAATGTATTATCTGGCTCTCGCCCACCCCGATACGCCTGTGGACTGCCCTGACACCTTATGGCCACCTCTAGGACTGCCTGTCCCCTTCCCTGGGACGACGACGCACAGAGCAGTTCACAAGACTTCTGGATCTCCGCCTGCCCCTACACACCTTCTAGCTCTTAGCCACTCTGACATACCTTCTGACCATCTGTAGGACAGCCCATCCTGATTACCCCTTCTCGGGATGACAGCATTCAGAATGGACTACCCGCCTTCCAGCTCTCAGAGCGACTGGAATGGCCTAACCACCCTCCAGCTTTCAGGGCAGCCTACCCACCTTCAGGCTTACAGGGTGACAGCTTTCAGGATGATCTATGAGCCTCCTAGCTCACATTAAGGCCTGCCAGCCCCAGAGACACACAAGACAGTGCAGGTGATAAACCCAACAAGCAACTAGACAAAATCAATTACAGAGTCCATTACCATAAACAGTTCTCTTCAAAACGTAGAGTCCATTTCCAAAAACAGAGTCCACAACTGAGGGGAGAGTCCACTCCTGAAGGCAGCAAATGCACACCCCACAGCATTCAGGTATTCAGTCTCCATTGAATCCTGGCCCATCCATACAGAACCATGTCCACTCACAGGAACACAGTATATTGTAAAGGTGCAGTTAGCTCACATGAGTTGGAGCCATTCCCAAACTCCAGGACCTCTCAGCACACACACAGACGTTTAGTCTTTACAGAGACCTAGTCCACCAACAAGGGCCTGGCCTATCCGCAGGAACAGCTCATCTGGAAAGATGTATTTTCTCACAAGGGCTCAGTCCAAGACACCAAAATAGTGAAAATACATACAAAAGACAAAGAAAACCAGAATGCAAGGGCTAAGCCCTGCCACAACATTAACATTGTCCTTTTCTCAAAGTGAACAAGAAAAAAAAGAGAAACACACAGGCTGTAACCAGCCAGTGAAACAACAGTTCCCTAATGAGAACTGAGTTACACCTGAAACACACTGATTGTGTAGATCAGGCAGTTTAGAAGTCAGTCCTCAGTAAAAAAGGGAAATCAATTAACAAAGCTGGTTTTGTAAACCAGCCAGTTGAGGAATCAGGTTCTCCCCAAAAAACGCAGAAAACAACAGCAGCAGTACATACTGACTGTGGCCAGCTAGCTTGGAGCTCAGTCTCCTGAAGTGAGGAGATTCTGAATTCCCTTTTTTTTATTATTAAACAGTACAAAATACAGTTAAGAATGAACAGAAAGCAGCAGTTCACAAAAAAAAACACTATGTACATGGAAAAGGACAGCAAATCCAAACCCCAAACCCTACCATTCAACCAGTTTTCAGGGAGATGAGGACTAACCTCAAATCTCACTTACATTCATCACAAAGATAACAGTAACAAACATAAGACAAGACAGAGCAATCAAATGAGAAACAGTGCACAGAACACAGACCGAATATAGCTATAAAAAAGATACCTGACGCCTGTCCGCACTACATACTGATCAGACCGTCCTTGGCTGGCCTTCCTGCAGGACCGTCATCGACCTTCTGGTCTCCGGCCGCCCTGCAAACTGACTGACCCTCCTCAGGCCTGCTTTCCTCCAGACTGGTCATTGACCACCTAGCTCAGTCGCTTCGCGCACTGGTTGGACTACCCTGGGCAACTTTCCTACGAGCTGGTTGTCAGTTGCCCTGTGTACTGACTGACCCTCCCCACCCCACTTTCTGCCGGGATGGATGTTGGCCACCGGCTCCCGGTCACTCCGCATACTGACCGAACCACCCCTGACCTGTTTTCATACAGTTGGGCTATCGGTCTTCCAGCACCCGGCTGCCCCGTATACTGACTGACCCCCCTCCTGGCCTATGGACCAGCCATCGGTTGTCCGGCTCCCAGCCTCCCTGCGTACTGACCGGTCCTCCCCTGGTTGGCCTTCTGACAGGCTGCCATTGGCCACCTGGCTCAGCCTCCCTGCGTACTGACCAGCGTGCCAAACACCGACCTTCCTGCAAGTTGTTTTTGACGCTATCAGTTGCCTGGGCCCACCCACCCTGGGTACTGACAGGCTCCTCCTGGCCCACTTTCCTTCAGGATGGCCATCAACCCTCCTGCCCCTCCCCTAACTAGCTTTCCTACTGCTGCTTAGCCCCCAGCCACCCTGCGTACTAACAGAACCCCCCCACCCCTCTGGTTTCCCCCAGGCCAGTCATCGATCCTCCAGCTCTTGGCTGCTCCAGCACTAGCCTGCTTTGGCCTGCACTCAAACACAATTATTTACAAAACCCACATATATTAACAGAATTCATAAAATCCTCACAATACAGTTGAGTACCAAGGCAGAGTCCACACCCTGCAGGTGTTCAGTCTCTATAGAAGCCTGGCCCATCCAGAGAGAGCTAGGCCCACTCACAGGAACACAATACATTGTGAAGTTGCAGTTAACTCACAGGGATTTGATCCACTCCTGAAGGCAGAGTCCACAGCACACACAGGTGTTCAGGCTCCACAGAGGCTTAGTCTATCCAAAGAACCAAGCCCACTCACAGGAACACAGTACATTGTAAAGGCGCAGTAAGTTCACAGGGACTTGGTCCACCCCAGAATGCAGAGTCCAGTCCTGGATGCAGCAATTGCTCATCTCCTAGTGCACGCACACACAGGTGTTCAGTCTTTACAGAGGCCTAGTCACCCACAAAGGGCCAGGCCTACCCATACAGGACCAGCTCATCTGTAAATATGTATTTCTCACAAGGGCTCAGTCCAAACACTAAAAAAGTGAAAACACATGCAAAAAACAAAGAAAACCAGAATGCAAGGGCTAAGCCCTGCCACAAAATCAACATTGTCCTTTTCTCAAAGTGAAAGAGAAAAAAAACAGGAACACACAGGCTCTAACCTGCCAATAAAACAATAGTTCTCTAATGAGAACTGAATTACACCAGAAACACACTGACTGTGTAAATCAGGCAGTTTAGAAATTAGTCCTCAATAAAAAAGGAATATCATTTAACAAACCTGGCGTCGTAAACCAACCAGTTTAGGAATCAGGTTCTCCTCAAAAAAACAGAAATCAACAGTAGCAGCTGGCTATGGCCAGCCAGCTTGGAGCCCAGTCTCCTGAAGTGATGAGATTCTGAACCCCCTGTTTAGAAATATTTTTAATTCCTATTTTTTTGTGTGTGACAAGGAAACTCCTGTTATTTTTTTAAAAAAGAAAATTTGATGCTTATTTTTTCACAGCACTTATATCATGTGTGTACAGATATCAGGCACAATGAAACTCCCGTTTATTTTTTTTTCTTTATTTTTTTTTTCTTTTTTATTAACCCCCATACTACCGCCTAACTGCAGTAGTGCTTATTTTTTCCCCAGCACTCATGGTGTGTGTGTGCAGGTGTGAGACACAGTGAAAAACACTAAGTGCACGAATCTTTATTCAATTTCCACCACCAGGAAGATAGGAAAACACCCGGGTGGCCAGTGACAAACACTGCCCTTCACATCAAAGGGCAGTGCTGTGTGATCAAAACAGTGAAGGGGAGGGTAGGGACTAAATCAAAATAGAGTTGGAGGGGGAAATAATGCACTCCACTCCCTGCGGCGCCCACTTCTCCCTGAACAACTCCAGGGTGTTGGTGGACACTGTGTGCTCTTTCTCCAAGGACACCCGGGCCCTAACGTAACCACGGAAACTCCCCTGTTTATTTTTTATTTTTTTTTTTCCACCCCATGCCCCTTCCAGTTCTCGGTCCGCCCTGACACACCTTTCGACCACCTACTCCTCTGTTAATTTTTTTTTTTTCTCTTCCCCCACACTACCACCTAAGTGTGGTAGTGCTTATTTTATCCCCAGCACCCATGGTGTGTGTGTGCAGCTGTGAGACACAGTGAGAGACACAAAGTGCACGAATCTTTATTCAATTCCCACCACCAGGAAGATAGGAAAACACCCGGGTGGCCAGTGACAAGCACTGCCCTTCACATCAAAGGGCAGTGCTGTGTGATCAAAACAGTGAAGGGGAGGGTAGGGACTAAATCAAAATAGAGTTGGAGGGAGAAATAATACACTCCACTCCCTGCGGCACCCACTTCTCCCTGAACAACTCCAGGGTGTTGGTGGACACTGTGTGCTCCTTCTCCAAGGACACCCGGGCCCTAACGTAACCACGGAAACTCCCCTGTTTATATTGGTCAACTAGGACTCCCTGAGTGGCCCAGGTTAACAACCTCAATCAAGGATCTCATGGTCAATAAGATCCATCTGGTTCTAATCACTACAGAAGACATACATGTACAGTGGAGGCAAAAGGAGTTGGGTAAGAAGTCTGTGTGTTCCTACTGCCAAAAGATGTTCTCAACAGAAGAAACAGTAGTGGTGTGGTAGACCGCTGACCAGAGGCAGGCAGCCATTTTAATTTATTATGTACCGATGATCTGCCACCATCACACTACAATACTTAGGTTAGCTGCCATAACATAAGGATGAGATGAGGATCATGTAGTACTTAAGAATTCAATGAACTTTTCTTACAGCTCCTGGTATATGTGATTACAAACACAGGCAACGTATGTATGGGCTCAAATTAAGCAATTCAGATGTAATGAAGAATGCTTCTCTCAGTGCAAGAGAATCGAGTTCAGTAAGATGGAGATATAATGTGCCATTCACACAATTGTTGCCACTGAAGATTTCTTCCTCACTCTCTGCATGCATGAGTGGCATATCATACATTGGTTTCTGTTCCTTTACAGTGTAGCTCTAAGATCAGCCATAAAACTACACAACCTGGGCTGTTTGCATATCTTAGAAATTTTTATTGATATCCAAATATTTGTGATGGGATTTTTGACTACACTATGTTTCTGTGTACATATGGTAATTTTTTACTGGTGTATCTGCTCACTGTCTCTGTCTTTGAAGAGGAACGTCTTGAGGCTGTCTTGTTCTCAGTACTGTGGGAGTGGTTTGAATCTCGTGAATGGTCACAATACTCATAGTCCTGCCACAGTTGGAACATTGGTATCTACCTGGAAGAATATTTTAGGAATCTAAGACAAATATGCATATTAGCACTACAATGTGATCATATCACTGTACAGAATTGATTATATGTTATGAGGTAATATTTTGTCGGTTGTACCAAGGAGCGCAGTTGTTGGGGTAGGTGGGGACACATTTTTTAGAATCAGTAGAGGTGATATGTTGGCACTAGCTCCTGTATAAATTTTGGATTTTAGGTAATTTTGGGTAGGCTTAAATAGCTATAGCTCAGTGAAGATATCGTTTGCTGACTCATCCATATCAAATGCTTGCCTTTCATTTATTATTAGTTCTGTTGCTTCTTGTTTTTTATTAATACTGAGTGCTGGATTTGTTCATTCTTTTCATTTACTTGATTGACTCTTCTGTTCTATTTTTCTTTGTATTTTACTTTATTTTTCGGGGATGCAGCCTTTGTAAGAAGTTTTCCTGAGTGGCGATCTTAACATTTAAAAAATACAAGTCTGTACTGGAAGATTTCAGTGACCAGGGAAATTCTGCATCAAATAACAAGTGATAACATGACACAACTGGCACTGAACTGAAAGAAGCAAACTGATGGAACCAACTGACCATAACACACAAGTTAGAAAACCGCTTTTTCGTACTTGAAGTAATATTTTTGAACAGGAAGGCTGTGTAGTTAAACTGACAGTATTCTTTATCTAACAACTTTTGCTTTCAGTCTATAAGAAACCTTTAGCTGTGGAAATTTAATTTAATAAGAGGTCTTTTAACTGCTGCATCTTAACTTTTATATCAGAAAACAAGCTGTAATTTCATATTTTACTTTAAAGAAGAAAAGATAGAAGGCTTCAAGCTTGAGAGGTCTGAACATTTAAGTAGACAGAAAGTAAGTCTTCCTCCCAGCTATTTAAGTTGGAAATCAGTATTTATGTAAACTTATTGTAATTGGTCTGATTTTCAGTGAGGATTCTCAAATAAGCAGTTACTGGTGCTTACTAGTATTTTGTAACCATGACATGAAGTGGCGAGGTAGATTGACGATCTGCTACTATCATACTGTGATACATTTTTTTAGTTCCCATAACATAAAGATGCGATGTAATCATCTTGAACTGAAGAGTTCAATGAACCTGGTATTTACATTTGGATTTACAAATACAGGCACTTATGTGCCTGGGCTTAAGCTAAGCAATTTGGATGTGCTTTAGCATGCTTCCCTTAGAATAAGTCATTCTATGAGAGAAGCAAGCTCATAGGGTGAAGACTGAGACCTTTATTCTGTTGGGATATATGCTCTGATACAGTGATGATATCATGAACGTGTCTCTTTCAGATACATTGCACACTTCCTGCAAGACATAACACAGGTGGCACATTACTGGTCTTGGGAGAGGTCCCTGCCACATGGCCTCTAAATGGGTCTCTGGGAGCTTTCCTTCGTGGTTGCTGCATGACTCATGGAGAGGCACCTGGTGATACAGGCCAGTCCATGACTATGGTACCACTGCTGGAAGGTTCACCTTTCTGATTGCTAATGTCTGTTTACCTGGTCCTAGGATGATAAATCAAAAAACTTGTCTGGAACTCTAAACAGCCTTAATATTGAGATACCCAATCTTCTTTCTGTAGCCTCGGCAGTGACCACTTTGATTGTTGGCATTGCAGTGGCCACCAACTTGCCAGTATTCTGATTTGGCTGGCAAGATAGCAGCAGAGTAAGATGCTTAAACTGGAGTTCCTCTGCTTGCCAGTCCCTTTTCCTTTTTCTTTCTTTTTTCCATCTTTGCTGCACTTTTTCTTTCCCCCTATTCCCCAACTTTTAACTTCTTAAATTACCTGATGTGGAAGGAATGGAAAATGGAGTCCCAAACTAGCCTGACATGGAGACAGGTTGCAGACTAGGCCAGCATGGGAAGCAGGTTGTGGCTGGAGTGGGAGCAGCCCAAACCTGGGCCGATCTGGGAGGTAAGTCCTGGAAACAAGTCGCAGATGAGCTTAGAGTGGGGAGCAAAGCAAAACGTGGGTCAGGTCCTGGAAGTGAGTCACGGCCATAGGTCAGCCAGGGGACAAGTCTTGGAGGCATGTCTGGGACATAGGCCAGTATATGGAAGCAGCGAGGACTCGTATTTTGAAGCCCAGCAGGCACGAACTCAGTGCAAGAGGACTGTAACTTAAATACTTCAAATATATTTTTCATTGTCATTCTGGAATTTTTAAATAACATATTTTTATTGAAAAATAGATTTTTTAATATTACAACAAATACAAAACAATACAATTCAAAACAATACCAAAGAACACCAAAAAAAACTTAAAAACCCAAACTGCCCTCACGTACAAATGTATAAATATATATATATTTTAAAAACTCCAATGAACTACTTAACTAAATAAATAATAACAATAAACTAATAAATAATAATAACACAGCTCAGCAAAACAAAACGCTCTCGAATATCGAGAGCATTACTTTTCACATATTCATACATTCGCAGTTTTCCCTCTCTGGATATTGGACTCGTAAAACACAATTGTTATGGCTATATAAAAGCCCTTATTTGTGTAGCAGTCAAATCTGTGTCCAGGTTGTCTGAAAAGGTCTGCCATGTCTTATTGGAATTCTCAGTTTTGTGGTGTACCATATTTGTCAGAAAGTCCAAGGGGATATGCTCCATAACAATCTTACGCCAACCCTACAGGCCTGGGAGATTTTCGGACACCCAACCTAACAAGACATTCTTTCTTGCGCTGGAAGTGAGGATGTTGAAAAGTTTTTCTTACACACATCTGCAGGGAATACAATGGATAGGCCTTCTCCACCCTTACACCCAAAATCCCCTCCATTGTACCTGACATAGTGCTCCAGTATGTTTGAATCCTACCACAGGACCAGAGACAATGGGTAAGAGTGCCTACACTTGGGGCATGTTGAAGATACCCCTGGTTTAAACTTTGACAAACGATCCGGACTCAAGTGGACCCTCTTCAACTGTAAAGCATGGGTCCTATTGCAAACTGATATCTTTCTTGTGTTTTCCCAAATATCTTCCCATGCCTCTGAGGAGACCTCAACACCTAGCTCTCTCTCCCACACCCTTCAAAGTTGATCAAAATCATCTGAGGGTCCGCGCCCTCCAACTGATGATATAAAGTGCTGACAGAAAGTGTATTCTTAGCACTGGGCACCCTCCTCTCTATGTCGGATTTGTAGGGATCAGTCAAAACTGTAGTCTTTTTTTTAATAAAATCTCTGACATGAAAAAAATGAAAGAGGCCCCTGCTAGATCGCTCGTATTTCCGCACTAACTGATCAAAGGACATCATTATGTCTCCCTCAAATAAATTGCATATGCAAGACACACCCTTAGCTGCCCAATGTTTGAATCCTGAATCTATCATCCCTGACTGAAATCCCAGCATACCCACTATAGGTGTAAGAAAAGATGTTTTGCCAATATTGCCCTTCCTCTGCTGAATTGCCCTCCATGCTTTAACAGTATTGATAACTATTGGGTTGTGGCAATATTCCTTAACTGTCCTCATTTTGTCCATTCTGGACTTTTTGAACTCTGTATTCCCATGCTAGTCTATTTATTTTTTATTATTTCAATTCTGTGACGAGGTTCCCTGTACCAAAGTTGGCACCAAAAGGCAGCATTACAAACTTTTCACTGCACTCATTCGAGTGCACATGACAATAAACGGTATTCTAACCACGAGACTCAAGCAGATGGTGATTGTCATGTTAACTTCTGAAGCAACCAATCCTGATGATATCCTACCCATTGCACCACTGTCTCTCCACTTCAGCTCAATATCCATGCTTTGCTCTTGTGGTACGACCACTGAAGTATTGGAATGTTCTGCACAGTCAGCCAACCTTCAATCAAGTTCATTGATCAATTTGTTGAAGATCCACTGAGCGTGCATTCAGTAACAGTTTTCCTGGTGCAGTGCTCCATCATTTAGTTGTACACCTAGTGTGTTCCATTATTTGCAGGTGGAGGGCATGAGAACTGCTTGGGTGGTTGATTTACAGGTGTATCCTTGTAATGTTTCATCATAGAAACAAATGTTGAAACCAGTAAAGGTTGGCTCCAGCATCATCCTTCACCACAGATTAGAACATTACAGAAAACTGCAAATTTACCAAAAAAGGTATTTCTTTTTAGAATTATGGACATTGAAAAAGATGAAGAGGAAATGTAATACCAGCAACTTAAGTATCCATTTCCAAGTTAGTAAAGCAAAAATTTAAATCTATTACTAAGAATAAGATATTTAGAGGAATGAAGGGAAAGTTTCATGCCCTATGAGTTCAGCAGGTCAGTGCATGATTCTCATAAACTAGTTGACGAAATCCTTAATCTGACAAACATGATGAATACTCATGTTTACAGCCAGAAGCTATGTTCCCTCCAATCTCTCCAGCCACTCATCTGAGGTCTATGTGGCAGTGGCTGGGGAAAGCAGAAGTGAATGTGTCTGCATTGTGTGTGGACCGTCAGTGTGGCTGCATAGCCACATAACTTATAAGGAATGTTGGCTAGAAGTGTACTATAGTCATATGGCGAAATAAAGGCAAAATAAATAAGTACTTTTTATGCACACCTTCAGCATGCCTATGTTTAGTTATGTCTTTGCATTTCTATTTCTATCTCAGGCGACCGAATCAACATGGACATCTACTACAAACCGACCGACTCCCACAGCTACCTGGACTACACCTCCTCCCATCCTGCCCCCTGTAAAAACGCCATCCCATTCTCCCAATTCCTTCGACTCCGCCGCATCTGCTCCCAGGAGGACCAGTTCCAAAAACGCACAACCCAGATGGCCTCCTTCTTCAAGGACCGCAATTTCCCCCCCGACGTGGTCGACGATGCCCTCCACCGCATCTCTTCCACTTCCCGCTCCTCCGCCCTTGAGCCCCGCCCCTCCAACCGCCACCAGGACAGAACCCCACTGGTCCTCACCTACCACCCCACCAATCTCCATGTACAGCGCATCATCCGCCGTCATTTCCGCTACCTCCAAACGGACCCCACCACCAAGGATATATTTCCCTCCCCTCCCCTATCAGCATTCCGTAAAGACAACTCCCTCCGTGACTCCCTCGTCAGATCCACACCCCCCACCAACCCAACCTCCACTCCCGGCACCTTCCCCTGCAACCGCAGGAGGTGCAAGACTTGCGCCCACACCTCCCCCCTCACCTCCCTCCAAGGCCCCAAAGGAAACTTCCATATCCGCCACAGATTCACCTGCACCTCCACACACATCATCTATTGCATCCTCTGCACCCGATGTGGCCTCCTCTATATTGGGGAGACAGGCCGGCTACTTGCGGAGCGTTTCAGAGAACACCTCTGGGACACCCGGACCAACCAACCCAACCACCCTGTAGCTCAACATTTCAATTCCACCTCCCACTTCCACCAATTATCGCTATCCACGGTTTGCAGAGAATCAGAATTCCCAGTTATGTATCGAAAACTTCAGTGTTTGAAATGTGTTTTTCCGTGCATTTCCCCTTCAACAAAGAATATCGAAACACACAAATTAGGTATTCACTACCGTCTTCTTGGTTTTACATATCCTTGGTGGCAAGGATATGCAGGTCTTTGGACTCCTCCATTGTCAGACCACAACAAAACGACGGTTGGAGGAAGAACGCCTCATCTTCCGCCTAGGAACCCTCCAACCACAAGGGATGAACTCGGATTTCACCAGTTTCCTCATTTCCCCTCCCCCCACCCTGTCTCAGTCAAATCCATCGAATTCAGCACCGCCTTCCTAACCTGCAATCTTCTTCCCGACCTCTCCGCCCCCACCCCAGTCTGACCTTTCACCCTCACCTTGAACTCTTTCCACCTATCACATTTCCGACCACCCTCCCCCAAGTCCCTCCTCCCTACCTTTTATCTTAGCCTGCTGGACACACTTTCCTCATTCCTGAAGAAGGGCTTATGCCCGAAACGTCGATTCTCCTGTTCCCTGGATGCTGCCTGACCTGCTGCGCTTTTCCAGCAACACATTTCCAGCTCTTTGCATATATCGGCAAAGAGACATATACCTATCCATTGTCCCACTTCAAAGCTACTTTTTATTGTGGTAATTAGCACTGAGGCTGGTTGCATTCAGAAGAAGGACAATAATATTTACTTGACTGATTCTAGAGCCAGGAGGAATGAGCGTGTGCCTCTTGACCTGATATTTAAAGAATATCTATTGCTGACAGATCCCACTTCTGATCACCACCACTTCTGACTTCAATCCAATTGCAAATTCTCTTTAACTCCAGTCCTCCACCTGTTGTACGTGTTTGAAAGTTTTAATAGTTGAGTGCAGTAAGCACTCGCCACTATAATGATGTTGAATAGACTTAATGAGAAAAAAAGAAGCTTTAGCAGGAAGCCTTGGGGCAACTGCCATCCTAACAGTCTTTGTGGTAGGTTGCACTCCTGCAGCCTGTAAATAGTTACAAAAAGCTTCAAACTGTTTACTTGACAAGACTCCTTTTGTTAGAATCGACCAAAAAAAGTGAGCATCCCAATCTTTGAGATTGCTTTGGGGGTTAAACTAACCCACAAGCAACATAATGGCTATGATGGGTTCTTGCCACAACACTGTGAGCAATGGGGACCAACACCTATTTTGAAATGATGCCAACTAGGAGAAATTATGAATTATGTCTTCAAGAAAAAAACCCAGGATACCAATGCCGGTAACCAGATGACATTAACAGAGTTGACTGCTGATGACAGCAAACCCCACAAACCTTGTGTCAATGCTCAATAACACTTCAAGGATACTTAATAGAATGACACAATCCCTACCAAACCCCAGTCTCCAACCTGTGTAACTCCAAACTGTCTGCTACAGGATTCAAACCGAATAGTACCTCTGGCTCCAATTCCAGATGAGTAGATGCGAGAGCTGCTGTATGCTAGCAACAGCCAATTGCGCCTTTCCTATTCACTGGCGGGTTGTTGTTTCTTGCTCATTCCATTATAATGAGGCAGAAGATCAGATATCAGTGTCACCTTGGAGCTCACCACTGGTTTTCCAAACTATCTCAGGCAATGTGCCTAAAACCAAATGTAGCCATACTTTTTGACTATTGTATCAGCAGCAATTTTTGTATGTTGGGGGCAAGCATTATAGATGTCATAGAGTCACACAGAACAGAAACAGATCCTTTGGTCCAACCAGTCCATGCCAAACATAATCTCATTTGAAACTAGTACCACCTGCCTGCACTTGGCCCATCTCCCTCCAAACATTTCTTATTTACGTACTTATCCAAATGTATTTTAAACATTGTAACTCTACCACCTCCACCACTTCCTCTGGAAGTTCATTCCACACACGAACCACTCTCTGTGTAAAAAACGTTGCCCCTCATGTCTTTTTAAAATCTTTCTCCTCTCACCTTAAAAATATGTCCCCTATTCTTGAAATTCCCCACTCTAAGGAAAAGACACCTGCCATTCACCTTATCTATACTTCTCATGATTTTATAAACCTATGCAAGGTCATTTCTCGATCTCCTATGCTCCAGTAAAAAATGTCCCAGTCTATCCAGTCTCTCCTTTTAACTCAAACCCTCAATTTCCAGCAACATCCGGTGTGTGAGGCCTTGTACTTTAAAACTATTATGGATGTTTAGTAACATTTGTCAAATTTCTAATGTGATATATTCCTTCAGCTTTTTTGTGTTCTGACAGTGGGAATTCAGTTTATACCAAAACTGCAGTAAATATCAAAAACCACCAATTAGCTTTCACACTACTCTTAGGCAATGGAATCTGTAGTCTATCAGTATTTGCAAATTTATAGTGAAGCCTCAATCAACTTACTAGCTCTTATTTTTGTTGAACCAGAAGTTACTTTCAATCTAAGTTACTGCTTTTCAATATTCTGTAGGGTACATGTATTTACAAAGCATTTCTTCCAGAAGCTGAAGATTAGGAGGAATACCATTATGTATTAAAGTGCAACCTGTCCAAGTCTGGGATCTATTGCTGCCAGCTGTGGTAACACCAAAGGACAGCTGCAACATTTGCAAAAAAATATAAAGAAGCCAAACAGGCAGTTGATAATATTTGGTATTGCATATGCTGCACTTACGTTTTAGAAGAATAATTGGTTGTAAAAGTATCAAATTCTCCCAAATAAGAATAACATCTAGAATATGTTAGGAAACCTAAATGTTGATAAAAATGATGTTGCCAGCATTTCAGGGTTTTAGGGAGAGACTGTTATAGGCTGGGGCTATTTTCCCTGGAGCGTTAAAGGCTGAGGGGGTGACCTTATAGAAGTTTGTAAAATCATGAGGGGCATAAACAGTGTGATTTGCCAAGGTCTTTCCCCATGGTGAGGGAATCCAAAACTAGACGGCATAGGTTTAAGGTGAGAAAGGAAAAATTTAGAAGGGACCTAAACGGCAACGTTTTCACGCAGAGGGTGGTGCATATATGGAATGAGCTGCCAGAGGAAGTGGTGGAGGCTGGGACAATTGCAACATTTAAAAGGCATCTGGATGGGTATATGAATCCGAAGGGTTTAAAGGGATATGGCCCAAAAGCTGGCAAATGGGACTAGATTAATTTAGGATATCTGGTTGGCATGGACGAGTTGGACTGAAGGGTCTGTTTCCATGCTGTACAGCTCTATGACTCTATGTGACTGAATTTCTCTTTATGATTTGGAGGTGCCAGTGTTGGACTGGGGTGTACAAAGTTAAAAATCACACAACGGAAATCCAAGTTGGCAGCAAGTCTGAGTCTATAATGCTCCTCCCATGACCTAGGCAAAGTGGGCCACCCTCCTCCACCACACTCACCAAATCATTTAAAATAGTTTTTACTTAATATAATTAGTGGTTCAGTACTAAATTTGAACAGTTCAGTCTCCTGTAAAAATGACTAGGGGGAAAGGAACCTGCAGCTCTCAGCAGGCAGGAGCCCCTCCCCAGCTGCAGCAGAGGTGTCCGCAGCCGCCCAGGGGGACTTACCTACAGTGGCGAGCCTCACGGAAATAATCTCCAAACTCGATGCGATGATCGATGCTTTCATTGACGAGTCCCAAAGTCAATGGAATTCATTCTCGGCCGCGCTATAAAAGCATGGCCGAGGCATCGAAGAAATTGAGTGCCGAATTGGAGGGGCAGAGCTAAAAGGCGCGACCTCCGAGGCCATTGCAGGATCGGCCGTGGATTGGGTCCAGACTCTGTAGCAGCAAGTCAGGACCTTAGAAAATCACATTGACAACCTCGAGAATCGAGGTCGTCGAAAAAATATTCGTTTGATGGGCTTTCCTGAACAGGAAGAAGAAGGCCAGCTTACAAGGTTCCTTGAACAGTGGCTTCCACAGCTTTTAAATCTTGAGGCTGCATCAGGCCAGGTAAGGGTGGAATGGGCCTACCGGGTTGCAATACGCTCGAACCAGCGCCCCTGCCCGGTCCTGTTCCAGCTGCAGAGCTATAAGGTGAGGCAGATGCTCTTAGAAGCCTCCAGAAATCTGGGGAAAGATCCCCAAGCCATGACTTATAAAGGATCCAAGATTATGTTATTTCAGGACTTTTCCCCAGCTCTGGTCTGAAAGAGGAAGGTGTTTGATGAAGCGAAGAAGCGTTTAAGGGATTTAAACATTCAATACTCCTTGCTACCCAGCTATACCACACTTCAGCCATGAAGGGTCCATGTATAACTTCGGATCACTGGAGAAGGCCAAGGAACTTTTGGACTCTCTTAGATAAATTATAAGAGTTAATTGATGTTGTTTTGCCCTATTCCCACTCCAGTTTAGCCTCCTTTTTCTTTCCTTTCATTACCTTACTGTTTAACATTATCTCCGGGGGGGTGGGAAGAAGGGTTTATTTATTCATTTTTTACTTAGCGATTTTCTTTTCCCCTTTTTTAATATATATATAGGCCAAGGGGTCTAGTTAATGTAGATGGGGGAAGGTGGCTAGCTTATCTTATTTTATCTTTGTCCTTGGGAGCGGGGTTGTTTTCCCCTGTTATTTTGTATTAATATATTTAATTATTATTTGCAGAGACTGTAATTTAATAGTCATATATGTTCATATATGGTATTAACATTACCAAATATATCCAGGTGTTGGTGTGGGTGAGGGGTAGGCGATAGGGTACTCACTGTTAGTTTTAGTTCAGTAGTATACTTGAATTTTCTTTATCCTATCATGGGGTGCCTGGGTCAAGGGTGGGGCACTTGTTGGGAGAGGTTATGATGGGTTTTTTGGAAGGGAAGTGATGCCCCCTGGGAATAAGGGGGAAGATCTCCGTTTAAATACGTTTTATACTTTTTTTATCATTTAAAAATAGTTTATTATTATATTGATCTGAATGTATTAAAGAGCTTTTATTTTTGTGAATTTTATATGCTCTATGCTCGGGATGTTTTGGATAGGGTTTCTTCTCCCGGGGGGCCTCGGACTTGCCCGGTGATTATGGATGATCGGTCGATTAAATGGTGCACCTGGAATGTCATGGGGAGTAATTCACCAATCAAAAGGAGGAGAGTATTATTAAACCTCAAGAAGGAGAGGATCGATATAGCTCTCCTATAGGAGACACATTTATTGGATAAAGAACACCTGAAATTACGACAGGGAAGAGATTATTTTCTGCTCTCTCTTTCTGTGCAGGGAAAAACATTTTGGTAAACTGGGTGGCTGAGGGCCCTCATGGACTTTCGAGTTGGCACAGAATAATTATGGAATATACTCCCCCTGACTTCCTTATAAATATGGTGCACCAGGAGAAAAAGCCAAATTATTCCATAAAAATATGGCAGCCCTTCTTGAATTACACAAATACAGATATCTCGGTCATCCTACAAGGGCCTTTATTTAATTGAGAGGGTGAACCTGGCTGGTCCGGGGCCCCCGGGAGAGGAATCCCACATGAATACGGGTTTTGTTGTGATCTGATGTTAACACATTCCGAGCATGTATATCACTGCTCAGTTTATGTGTTATCTGTTGGGTTTTTTTGTCTCTTGAATAATGTAAGAATTTTAATCATACACTCTGGTTAGTTGTAAGTTAAATGTGTAGTTAGTTGAGTTTTGTCTTTTTTTTCTCTTGGTATTTCTTTTTTCTTGTTTGATAGATTTTGGTTATTATTTATTTAAGATTTAACTGTATATCAATGTTTATACTTGGTTTTTTTTAGTTTTCTTTTGTAAACTTCTAAAAACATGTTAAATTTTCAATAAATTATCTGTAAAAAAAAATCACACAACATCAGGTTATAGTCCAATAGGTTTATTTGGAAGCACTAGCTTTTGGAGTGCTGCTCTTTCATCAGGTGATTGTGGAGTATAAGATCATAGGACACAGAATTTATAGCAAAAGTTTACAGTGTGATGTAACTGAAATTATACATTGAAAAAGACCTGGATTGTTTATTAAGTCTCTCATCTTTTGGCATGTTGGTTTCAGTTTTTCTTATATAAATTCCGTAACTTTCTTAAAGTTACATTCTCAAGTGAACTTTAACAATAGGTGTCATGTTGGCCCAGATAATGCATTGAAGGTGTGAGGTGCCCTGTGTGAGGCTGCCTGTGCCTCAATGTTCAGACTGATTCTAATCTAAAAAAGGGATTTACAAAAAAGGGATTCTGCAATTACAGAAGTCAGGGACATACGACTTTGGACCTTCGGGTGACCATCCTGCAAGGTGGACTTTGGGACAGGCAACAACGTAAAGTGGCCTAGCAAAGGCTGATAGCCAAATTCGGTACCCACGGGGATGTCACACTATAGGTGACCCCACTGCACCACACACATAAGCTTTCTCTCATACACTCTCACACTCACACAAGCACTCTCTCACCGACCTATGTCCCTTCACACTCACACTCTCTCACAGACATTCATATCCCTCACACACAGACACCCACATGCACATGCGCGCACACACACACACATGTTTGTGGGGTGAATTTGTACTTGCAGAATTACGTTTTATTTTATTCAAAAGAGCTGCTTAAGTCCATTTAAGAGTCTGTAAATCCCTTTTTTAGATTAGTATCAGTCTGGACATTGAGGCACAGGCAGCCTCACACAGGGCACCTCACACCTTCAATGCATTATCTGGGCCAACATGGCACCTATTGTAAAAGTTCACTTGAGAATGTAACTTTAAGAAAGTTCTGGAATTTACATATGAAAGAACTGAAACCAACATGCCCATTCTAAAAGATGAGAGACTTGACAAACAATCCAAGTCTTATTCAACATCTAATTTTAGTTACATCACACTGTAAACTTTTGCTATAAATTCTGTGTCCTACTATCTTATACTCCACAATCACCTGATGAAGGAGAAGAGCTCCGAAAGCTAGTACTTCCAAATAAACCTGTTGGACTATAACCCGGTGTTGTGTGATTTTTAAATTTCTCTTTACTTAGTTGCAATATTCTAACGATAATTTGGCCTATTTTTTAATAACTTAATGTTCTGTCTGAGCTATCATACGGCTTATTCGCAGATATCTGCCAATATTGTCTTGAACCACCAGCTGGACTCATCTAGAATGAATTGCTCTTTAATTTTCCTCAGTACAGACATGACCAAAGCTTTACTCTGTAGCTCCACCTATGGCACAGAAGAGGTTAAGCAGCTACCATGTTAAGAATTGCAGCAATGGCTGCAGAGACACCAATTCCGAGGCAAAAGACATAAAAGTCGCAAATGGGATAGACTTTGAACCAATCTAGCAACATAAGACTGGGCATCCATGAGAAGCTGTAAGCCATCAACAGTAGCAGCAGAATCATGGCCCAGCAAATTCCCCCATCCTAGCATTACTATCAAGCCAGGAGATGAACCTTGGTTCAACGGTGAGTGCAGGAGGGCACACCAGGAGTAGCACTAGGCATAACTAAAAATAAAGTGTCAGCTTAGTGAAATTACAAAACAAGACAACTTGCACACAAACTACATGCACACAGAAGAGCATGGGCAGTAAGTGATAGAGAAAATCAATCCCATAACCAATGGATCACATCTAAGCTATGCAGTCCTGTTATACCGAGTCGTGAATGGTGGTATTCAATGAAACAGCTCACTGAAGGAGGAGGCTCCAGAAATATCCCCATCCTGAATGATGGAAGAGGCCAGCAAAAGACAAGGCTGAAGTATTTACACCAGTCTTGAGCCAGAGGTGCCAAGTGAATGAGCAATTGTAATCTCTTCTTGAAGTCCCCAGCATTATAAGTGCTAATCTTCAATCAATTTACTTTACTCTGTGTGATATCAAGAATTGGCTGAAAACACTGGGTACTGCTGTGGACCCTGACATGATTCCACTAATAGTACTGAAGACTTGTGCTCCAGAACTTGCAGCACCCCAAACCAAACTCTTCATGTACAAATAAAACACTAGCATCTACCTGAAATGTCCTGTACGGACAAATCCAACCTGAACATTTACTGTTACATCAGTCTACTCTTGATCATCAGTAAAGCCAATAAAGCCATCATCAACAGTGCTATCAAGCAGCACCTGCTCAGTGACGCTCAGTTTTGGTTCCGCCAAGGATATACCTCTCATGACCTAATTACAGCCTTGGTTCAAATGTGAACAAAAGAGTTGAATTCCTGAGGTAAGGAGAGAGTGACAGCCCTTGACATTAAAATCCTATTTGATAGAGAGGCAAAACTGGAGACAATTCTTCACTAGTTGGAGTCATACCTGACACAAAGGAAGATAATTGAAGTTGTTGGTATTTAAACACATCAGCTTCAAGGCAACTCTGCAGGAGTTCCTTAGGGCAGTGTCTAAGGCCCAACCATCTTCAACTGCTTCATGGATGATCTTCTTTGTATTGGTTGAGCAGAAATTGAGATGTTAACTGATTATTACACAATATTCAGCACCATTCATGACTCCTCAGATACTGAAGCTGTCCATGTCCAAATGCAGTAAAACCTGAACAATATCCAGGCTTGGGCTGAAAAGTGACAAATAACATTCATGCCACACAAATCCAAGCTATGACCATTTCCCATATAAGACAATCTAACCACTATCCCTGGGCCTTTAATGGCAAGGTTATCAATGAATCCCCCACTATCAAAAATCCTGGAGATTACTATTGATCAGAAACTGCACTGGACTAGGAGAGTGGCTTAGTCTGCTAGATGGAGTTTAACATGGATAAGTGTGAGGTCATGCATTTTGGTTGAGAAAATGGGAAGGCAACTTTTCTTCTAAATGGGGAGAGACTTTGGGGTGCTCGGTGCAGAGGGATCTGGGCATCCTCATTCACGAGTCACAGAAAACTAGCATGCAGATACAGCAGATAATAAAGAAAGTGAATGGAATGTTGGCTTTAATAGCTAAAGGAATAGAATATAAAGGTAAGGAAGTATTGGTGCAACTATACAAGACATGGGTGAGACCATACCTGGAGCATTGTGTGCAGATTTGGTCCCCTTATTTGAGGAAAGAACTGGTGCTATTGGAGGCACTTCAGAGGAGGTTCACTAGATTGATTCCAGAGATGAGGGGTTTGTCGTATGAAGAGAGATTGAACAGTTCAGATCGATACTTTCTGGAATTTAGAAGAATGAGGGGGGATCAAATTGAGGTATTCAAGATGTAAAAGATGTGGATGAAATAGATGTGGAGTGGATGCTTCCTCTTGTGGGGCATTCCAGGACAAGAAGTCATCATCTTAGGATAAGGGGTAGCAAATTTAAATCAGAGTTGAGGAGAAACTATTTCTCCCAAAGTGTTGTGAATCTGGGGAATTCACTACCTCAAAGAGGTTTAAGAAGGGTGGTAAGGGCAAGCCAGGGAACTGTAGACTAGTGAGCCTGACCTCGGTGGTGGGCAAGTTGTTGGAGGGAATCCTGAGGGACAGGATGTACATGTATTTGGAAAGGCAGGGACTGATTAGGCATAGTCAACATGGCTTTGTGCGTGGGAAATCATGTCTCACAAACTTGATTGAGTTTTTTGAAGAAGTAACAAAGAGGATTGATGAAGGCAGAGCGGTAGATGTGATCCATATGGACTTCAGTAAGGCGTTCGACAAGGTTCCCCATGGGAGACTGATTAGCAAGGTTAGATCTCATGGAATACAGGGAGAACTAGCCATTTGGATACAGAACTCGCTCAAAGGTAGAAGACAGAGGGTGGTGGTGGAGGGTTGTTTTTCAGACTGGAGGCCTGTGACCAGTGGAATGCCACAAGGATCGGTGCTGGGTCCTTTACTTTTTGTCATTGACATAAATGATTTGGATGCAAGCATTAGAGGTACAGTTAGTAAGTTTGCAGATGACACCAAAATTGGAGGTGTAGTGGACAGCGAAGAGGGTTACCTCAGATTACAACAGGATCTCGATTAGATGGGCCAATGGGCTGAGAAGTGGCAGATGGAGTTTAATTCAGATAAATGCGAGGTGCTGCATTTTGGGAAAGCAAATCTTAGCAGGACTTATACACTTAATGGTAAGGTCCTAGGGAGTGTTGCTGAACAAAGAGATCTTGGAGTGCAGGTTCATAGCTCCTTGAAAGTGGAGTCGCAGGTAGATAGGGTGGTGAAGAAGGCATTTGGTATGCTTCCTTTTATTGGTCAGAATATTGAGTACAGGAGTTGGGAGGTCATGTGGCAGCTGTACAGGACATTGGTTAGGCCACTGTCGGAATATTGCGTTCAATTCTGTTCTCCTTTCTATTGGAAAAATGTTGTGGAACTTGAAAGTGTTCAGAAAAGATTTACAAGGATGTTGCCAGGGTTGGAGAATTTGAGCTATTGGGAGAGGCTGAACAGGCTAAGGCTGTTTTCCCTGGAGCGTCGGAGGCTGAGGGGTGACCTTATAGAGGTGTACAAAATTATGAGGGGCATGGATAGGGTAAATAGGCAAAGTCTTTTCCCTGGGGTCAGGGAGCCCTAACTAGAGAGCATAGGTTTACGGTGAGAGGGGAAGATATAAAAGAGACCTACGGGGCAACGTTTTCACGCAGAGGGCGGTACGTTTATGGAAAGAGCTGCCAGAGGAAGTGGTATAGGCTGGTACAATTGCAACATTTAAGAGGCATTTGGATGGATATATGAATAGGAAGGGTTTGGAGGGATATGGGCCGGGTGCTGGCAGGTGGGACTAGATTGGGTTGGGATATCTGATTGGCATGGACGGGTTGGACTGAAGGGTCTGTTTCCATGCTGTACATCTCTATGACTAAATTTAAGGAGGAGTTAGACAGATTTTTAGTGGTAATACGTTGAAGGGTTAGGGGGAGAAGACAGGAAAATGGGGGTGAGAAGCATATTAGCCATACTCGATGGGCTGAATAGTCTAATTCTTCTTCTATATTTTATGAATTTATGGACTAACTGTATCAATACAGTGGCTACAAAAGCAGATCAGAGGCTAGGAATACAGCCTTGAATAACTCACTTCTTGACTCCCCAAAACCAGTGCACCATCTACAAGATGCAAGTCAGGTATGTCTTGGAATACTGCCCATTTGCCTGGATGAATGCAGCTCCAAAAGCATTCAAGAAGCTTGACACCATACAGGACAAAGCAGCCCACTTGATTGGCATCACATTCACAACCTTTATGTCACTCCGCCGAAGCTCAGTAGCGGCAATGTGTATCCTATTTACAAGATGCACTGCAGGAATTTGCCAAAGATCCTAAGATAGCACCTTCTAAATCCACTACCATATAGAAAGGCTGGGACAGCAGATACATGGGAACACTACCATCTGCAAGTTGCCTTTCAAGCAAAATACAATTCTGAGTTGGGAATATATCACTATTCCTTTAGTGCAGTGGGTCAAAATCGTAGAATTCCCTCCCTAACAGCATTGAGGATCTACCTACTGTTACGTGGATTGCAACGGCTCAAGAAGGTAGTCAATCACCTTCTCAAAAGCATTTAGATATGGGCAATAAATGCTGGCTCAGCCAGCGATATCCACATCCCATGCGTGAATAAAAGAAAAATGGTATCCACATTGCTTAAAGGGATAGTTATCCAAATTGCAGCTGAAGTACTGTACTTTTGACCTTTCCCATAACAGAGTGGATGGTTTTGGAGGTTTTCTGATCAGTTGATGCATCCATTCAGGTAAGGCAGAACATGTAATCACCTGTACATAATAAGTCTTAAGAGGAATGCAATTGTAATTGCAGTGCCTCTGTTTATGGAAGATGACCAACAAATCAAGCAGAGTGTGCAGAGAATGAAGGTTCTGAAAAGAAGTAGGAGGAGGAGAAGGAAGGTTCTCTGCAAAAACCCGATGCATCACAGGTTTTCAAAAAGCACTTCTTGTAACTTGACTTCAACTCGGAGCAATGTCTTTGGTGGCTCAGGTTCAAGAAGTGGGTGGTCACAGATCTGCATCATTTCCTTCAAGAGCACTTGTAGCTTCCCATCACGGGGAGGACAGTTCTGCCAATGGACATAAAGTTGCTGTTATGCCGAACTTCTCCATGGCCAGGGAATTCTAAGTGGTGGCAGGTGCCATTATGAATATCTCCTTGCGTATCGCTAATGGCCATACTTGGGATGCGGTGAATATGAAGAGAAGTGATTTCATCAAGTTCTTTTTGTGCAGAGAGAAGCAGGACGAATAGGCACATTGATTTTCTGGGATTGTAGAATTTGCTCATCAAGTGCATGTCTATGTTTCTACGAACCTCACATGTCAACAGGGCAAGGTACACAAACTGCCACGGCTAACATTGCAATGTGCATTTGGCGCATAATGCCGCATAAATTATGATGTTGACAGTGTGTACTCAGACATAGCCACCGTGATCCATCTGTGCATGTGCACTTTCACCTGTGATATCATGTTAGCATATCACGATTGATTGACCTTTTCATGGTCTGAGCTTCAATTTTGAATTTTAGTTAATCTAAGTAGGTTTAACTGGACTGAGATTTTTCAAACTTGCAATATTCAGAACCAAAAGCTTTGCAACACATTTTTACATGTGAAGACTCAAACCTCTGAACTGAGGGTATCTCCTGTGTATTAGTAGAGATGAAAATTGAAGTCACAGAAGTAATGTATTTATTGAGAAGTATGGAAAACAAGACAATAATTTAGGAGACTCCTGGGTTAAGCAAGAAGATTACTAATTTTTCAAAGCGGCACAGCAATGCTTAGCTAGTAGTGGCATTGCTTATGCCATGAAGGCCTGCCATATCAGTGAGGCTACAATGTCTTCATGATGTGGCCTTTTGCTGATCCCACCACCTTTGGGTGTCCAATAAGAATTAGACTGTGGCTTGTCGAGACAATAGCTAACTCCTGTATACATAAAAAAAATCGTCACTTTCCACCAAGTTGACAATAAATACAGACAGTCTATCCAATACGAGGAGGTATAGTTAGTAAGTTTGCAGATGACACCGAAATTGGTAGTGGACAATGAAGAAGGTTACCTCAGATTAGAATGGGATCTTAATCAAATGGGCTAACGGGCTGAGGGGTGGCAGATGGAGTTTAATTCAGATAAATTGAGGTGCTGTATTTTAGAAAGGCAAATCAGGACAGGATTGAAACACTTAACGGTAAGGTCCTGGTGCGTGTTGCTGAACAAAGAGACCTTTGAGTGCAGGTTCATAGCTCCTTGAAAGTGGAGTCTCAGGCAGATAGGATGGTGAAGAAGACATTTAGTATACTTTCCTTTATTGGTTCAGAGCATTGTGTATAGGAGTTGCGGCTGTACAGGATTTGGTTCGGCCACTTTTGGAATACTGTGTGCAATTCTGGTCTCCCCTCTGTTGGAAGGATGTTGTGAAACTTGAAAGGGTTTAGATTAGACTAGATTAGATTAGACTACTTACAGTGTGGAAACAGGCCCCTCGGCCCAACAAGCCTACACCGACCTGCCGAAGCGCAACCCACCCAGACCCATTCTCCTACATTTACCCCTTCACCTAACACTACGGGCAATCTAGCACGGCCAATTCACCTAACCTGCACATTTTTTGGGGGGATTGTGGGAGGAAACCGGAGCACCCGGAGGAAACCCACGCAGACACGGGGAGAATGTGCAAACTCCACACACAGATTCGCCTGAGGTGGGAATTGAACCCAGGTCTCTGGCGCTGTGAGGCAGCAGTGCTAACCACTGCGCCACCGTGCTGCCCCAAAGAAAAGATTTACAAGGATGTTGCCAGGATTGGAGGGTTTGAGCTATAGGGAGAGGCTGAATAGGCAAGAACTATTTTCCCTGGAGCATCGGAGGCTGAAGGGTGACTTTATAGAGGTTTATAAAATCATGAGGGTCATGGATAGGGTAAATAGATAAGGTCTTTTCCCTGGATTGGCAGAATCCAGAACTAGAGGGCATAGGTTTAGGGTGGGAGGGGAAAGACTTAAAAGGGACCTAAGGGGCAACTTTTTCACGCAAAAGGTAATGAATGTATGGAATAAGCTGCCAGAGAAAGTGGTGGAGGGTGGTACAATTACAGCATTTAAAAGGCATCTGGATGGGTATATGAATAGGAAGGGTTTAGAGGGATAAGGGTCATGTGTTGGCATATGGGACTAGATTAATTTAGGATATCTGGTTGGCATGGACGAGTTGGACCAAGGGTCTGTTTCTGTGCTGCATATCACTATGACTATGACTCCTCTTTATCTGCTTCTAGTCACTGAATTTCCCCCTTTTTTTTACCATGGGCTGGGTAATATTTTCTTCCTTATGTACATAATGATAATTTGTATTAAAGCTGTTGTAAGATAAATAATGCTAATAGTGGCTTTGACAATCATTAGCTGGGCTGTGATTGCAAATTAGTTTTGTTAAGTAGTGGCATAACTGTCATGGTGTTCATTATAAATTGCAGCATCACAGCTTCCCTAGCAGTTTCTTGTTAGTGATGACTGCTTCATTCACCTCTGCCCTCTGACTCTCTTCAAGTTCTGGTGTGCTACTGGAGTCTCCAACTGTACAGTACGACAATATATAAAAAGGCTGTTTAATATCTAAGTGACATTAATAAAACAAAAAACCTACAAACACAATTGAGAGCTGGTTTGAAAATTAGAAACGTTATTGCAAATTTACAGCAATAGACTCAATGTACAGATTACCACAAAGAAGCAAATTCAGTATTCCTGGGTCACTTATGCCATTGGATTCAGCCAAACTAAAGAAAATTTCAAAACTAAATTTCTGCCAACTTTGAAACTCCTTCTGAATAGTTTGAGAGAAAGATCTTTGTGCAATTACAGTACTGGAGTGCAGCAACCTTAAAACATGCTCTCATGCAAAACGTACTTCACTTGCTGTGTGTAAAGAATTCTTAAATAATTTGTATTCAACTTCCAATGAATTTACAAGAGCCCTGTAGAATTTTCCACCAAACATAAATACTTTAAATGCACAAATGATCGTGTACATGTGGGAGTGAAACCATTTTGTGCACAATACAGGTATGCTTTCTCTTTGTCCTTTCTTCATTCAAGATTAAATTTATAGCCTGTAGCACACAAATGACTGTTTTGTTATATAATCCTGATAAATCCTGGGAGCTCTTTATTGGTATTTTCCTATTTAACTGAAAAAAATCAACAAAAAGTCAAATGTTAATTATAAAAAAAGCTCAGATTATATTATATTCCATAGTTTTGCCCATTTTGAAGGTAATAAGCAGTGACATGTCATCAATTTGAAAGTGCTTTAGTACCCTTAAAAGATTTGTAAATTCAAACTAACTGGAATCAAGCATACAGACAGGCCAGCAAAATTACCACAAATAGATAAATTTCAATTCTTGGCTTTGTGGTGGTTGACCAGTAGTAGGCAACTAACTTATCACAACACGCTAATTTTTGCACAAATATTTGAATACCTTTGTTTTGTTTTCTCTCAGCTCAGTAATTAAGCCCAATTTTCAAATTTGAACCGTGATTTTAGCTTAAACTGTACAAAGAAAAATCATGTTTTCAATTCTAGTCAACGGTCCTTTGACAGTAACTTCACTAGTAATTAGAAAAACCATTTTGTCAGCAATAGCAGAAAACAAAACAACAATTATGTTCATGAGCTAGCTCAAAGATTATTGTTTTAAAGGAAAATTGAAGGTACACAATCACCTCACATTCACTATAATGACTGTTCAATTTAAAAATTCTAAACAATTACAATTATTTAAACAAACCAACATAATCACTGGAAGATAATGAATAAGTGTCTTTCTCTTACTTCATTTCAGCCAAGACTGCCCCATATTTGGAAAACAGCTCCGGTGACCATGTCTATATATACCATCCAAAATAACTACTTGAAAGGAATCAACAGTTCTTTGGACATCCACTAGAACCATTTGTTTTGCTAATAAAGGGAGCAATGCTTTTTTTTCTCTATATCCTTGTAATGATAACTGCAGTTTTAGTTTCAAGCTAAAGATCTGATTTCATTATTATCATAGTGAATATTAACTCATTTGTGTTAACTAAAAATGTCAACATTGTTAGTCTTTTAAAAATAAGTTATAGTCTTTTAACAGAATTAGCCAATGTGTACTTTAACATCACCACATGAAAACTCAGCCACGCCTCCTTCTATTTCTTTATAGATGACTCCTCAAAAAAGCCAACAGATTGTTCACATTCACTGAAAGATTTTCTTAGTTTGTTTCAAGAAAATCACGGACAAGAAAGTATCAATAGCTATGGATTCACACCCAACTTTATGTCACCCTCTGTTAGAGGGAGAACTGGAATGATAACAACAAAAAAATCCTTCATTATTCTTAGAGGTATTTACAACTGCAGCTACAGTGAGGAGTTTCCAGGCCATATCTGATAATTTTGCAGGATTCCCACCAAATATTGTGTGATCATTTAAAATAATAGTTGGTTTCCTGTGGGAAGATTCATATTTCAGGAGTTCATTGCTTTGGAGGAGGTGGTGGTGGGAGAGGCAGCATGTAAGAATTTTTACAAGACTGCAGCATTGATATATCTGTTGCT
This sequence comes from Chiloscyllium plagiosum, assembly GCF_037043375.1. Classification (NCBI taxonomy): domain Eukaryota; kingdom Metazoa; phylum Chordata; class Chondrichthyes; order Orectolobiformes; family Hemiscylliidae; genus Chiloscyllium; species Chiloscyllium plagiosum. The sequence continues at coordinate 47,457,320 of NW_028270147.1, read as the reverse complement.
GTTTAAACCCTCTGATTTAAAATCTTGAAGCAAAATCCCAGAACTGTGTCATAATAAAATACTGCCTCAAAGTGCTACAGTAGGACAGAGTGCCAAATTTTCTGAACTCCTCTATTTGAATTAATTAAAAGGAGGAGCAAGTGATTGATGCAAGGGGCTGATTTTACAGACCACCTTCCTGAGGAACAACAGGTGAGTGGACTTGTATAAGGGTGCCATCTCTAGTCTTCCTGCCCCTCCCTGATTTTACATACAAATGTATAAATTAGATGCAGGACTATGCCTTTGAACTAGCTTTGCCATTCAATAAGGTCATTCTCGCATACTCTTGAATATTCATTTACTTCCTTGGGTAAATGTTCAGAAATCTCCCTCTCTTAAAAATGTTCAAGACCTGTGCTTCTTCTAACTTTTCAGGAAGAGAGTTTCAAAGACTCATGATTCTGAGAGGATTTTTTTTGCCTGAGCTTGGGTTTTCATTGGGCCGTGACCCCTAGTTCTTGTTTCTCTCATAAGAACAAAAAATAAAACAGGACAGGAACACGCCCTTCAGCTCTCCAAGCCTGCACCAACACATTTTGCCCTTCCATATGAAACTGGCTTCACTTACAGGATCCGTATCCCTTTATTCCCTTCTTAGTCATGTATTCATCTGGGGGTTTTCTTGAATGCTGCAATTGTGCCTGCTTCCATCACCTCCTCTGGCAGCGCATTCCAGGCACTCAACACCCTTGTGTGAAAAATTTGCCTTGAGCATCTCTTTTAAACACACACCAGATGACATCTTAGTAACCTTTCCTGTACCATCTCCAAAGCATCCACATCCTTCTGGTACTGTGGTGACCAGAACGCAATATTCCAAGTGGGGCCAAACTGAAGTTCTATAAAGCTGCAGCATAACTTGTCTATCCTTGTATTCAATGCCCCTTCCAAAGAATGCAATCATGCCCTATGCCTTTTTTACTATCTTCTCAATATGTGTTACCACCTTCAGTGATCTGTGGACCTGCACACCTAGACCCCTCTGCAAACCAATACTCCTAACAGTTCTGCCATTCACTGTATAGTTTTCATCTGCACTTGACCTTCCAAAATGCATCTCCTCACATTTGCCCAGGTTAAATGCCATTTTTCTGCCCATGACTCTAACTGACCTATATCCTGCTGAAACTTCTGACGGTCCTCCTCACTATCTGCAACTCCACCATTCTTTGTTTCATCTGCAAACTTACTAATTGGAACAGCTGCATTTTTCTCCAAATCATTTATATTGACCACAAAAAGCAGAAGTCCCAGCACTGATCCATGTGGAGCACCACTAATCACAAACCTCCATTCCAAAAAGCATCCTTCCACCGCTACCCTCTGTTTCCTATGACTAAACTAATTCTGAAACCATCTTGCCAGCTCACGCCTGATACCATGTGACTTCACTTTTTGTACCAGTCTAGCATGAAGGACCTTGTCAAAGGCTTTTCTGAAGTCTAAGTAGACAACATCAACCGCTTTTCCCTCATCAATCAGCTTTGTCATTTCCTCAAAAAAACTCAAAAAACTAGTTAGGCGCAACCACCCGTGCACAAAACCATGCTGTCTATTACTACTAAGTCTATTTGTTTCTAAATAATTTTAGATCTTATCCCTGAGAACCTTTTCGAATAATTTGCCAGCAACTGACATGAGGCTTACAGGCCTGTAATTTCCACAATTATCCCTGTTATCCTTCTTAAACAATGGGACAACATTGGCTATTCTCCAGTTTCTCTGCGATCTCACCTGTGGCAAAAGACAATACAAAGATGTCTGTCAATGCTCCAGCAATTTGTTCTCTTGCCTCCCTCAATATTCTCAGATCGATCTCACCAGGACCCGAGGACTTATCTACCTTAATAATTATCGGACACACAACACCTCTTCCTTTTTTACAGCAACTTTGCCTAGAGGTTTGACAGTGTTTTCCCTGAGATCATCCTCCACCATTGCCTTGTCTTTTGTGAATATCAACACAAAGTATTCGTTTAGGACCTCACCTAACTCTTCTGGCTCAATTTGTCGTTGAATGAGTCAACTCTTTCCTTGGCTACTCTCTTGCTTTTCATATATGTATAAAAAGCCTTGGGATTCTCCTTAATCCTGTTTGCTAATGTCTTTTCATGACCCATTTTAGCCCTTCTAATTCTTTGTTGAAGTTCTTTCCTACTTTCCTTATACACTTCAAGGGCTTTGTCAGTTCCCATCCCCCTAAACCTTACATATGCTTCCTTTCTTGTTTTGATCAAGGTCATAACATCCCTTGTCATCCAAAGTTCATGTAACTTACCATACCTATCCTTCATTCTTGCAGGAACATGCTGCTCCTGAATTCTTGCCAACTGCCATTTGAAATACTTCCATACGTCCAATATGGATTTACCCTCAAACTGCCACCTCCAATCAAATTCTCCAATTCCTGCCTAATATTGTTGAAGTTTGCCTTCCCCAATTTAACACCTTCACCAATGACTGCTGTTATTCCTATCCATGAGTATCCTAAAACTCATGGTATAATGGTCACTATTCCTGAAGTGCTCCCCCGCTGAAACTTCACACACCTGGCGTGGCTTATTTCTCAAAGCCAGATCCAGCATTACGCCTTCCCTGATTGGACTGTTTACATACTGTGTCAAGAAACCCTTCTGAATGGTCCTTACAAATTCTGACCCATCCAAGCCCCTAGCACAAAGTGAGTGCCAGTCAATACAGGGGAAGTTAAAATCACCCACCATATCAACCCTGCTGTTTTTACACAGAGTCATATAACAAAGAAACAGACTATTTGGTCTAACCAGTCCATGCTGAACATAATCCCAAACTAAATAGTCCCACCTGCCTGTACCTGGCCCACAACCTTCCAAACCTTTTCTATTCATGTATGTATCCAAATATCTTTTAAAAGTTGCTGTTGTACCCACATCCAACCTTTTGCTCAGGAGATTTATTCTGCACACGAACCACCCTCTGTGTAAAACATTTGCTTCATGTCTTAAAATCTCTCTCATCTCACCTTAAAAATTTCCAGCTCAGCACTGTCCTCATGACCTGTCCTACCTACCAATCTCCCTTCCCACCTATCCACTCCACCCTCGCCTCTGACTTATCACCTCCATCCCCACCCCTCCATTCACCTATTGTGCTCTTTGCTACCTTCCCCCACCCTCCTCTCTGACCTTTCACCTCCATCCCCACCCCCATTCACATACTGTACTCTTTGCTACCTTCCACCCAGTATCCCCCCCCTTAACCCCCCCCCCCATTTATCTCTCCACCCTGGAGTCTTCCTGCCTCTATTCCTGATGAAGGGCTTTTGCCCGAAACGTCGATTTTCCTGCTCCTTGGATGCTGCCTGACCTGTTGTGCTTTTCCAGCACCACTCTGATCTAAACTCTGGTTTCCAGCATTTGCAGTCCTCACTTTTGCCTTAAAAATGTGTTGCCCAGTCATGAAATCCCCCACCCTAAGGAAAAGGCAACTACCATTAACTCTATCTATACCTCTCATTATTTTCTATGAGATCACCTCTCAATCTCCTACACTCCAGTGAATCTTTCCAAAATCTGTCGATATATTCTTTCTATTTCCCACTGGTTGTTGGGACGCCTGTAGTATATCCCCATTATTGTGATTTTATCTTTCTGACTCCTCAGGCCTTCATGTAGTGCCTTGCTGCATGAGTCTTCTGATGTATCCTACCTCAGTACACCAGGTGAGATACTCCTTTACCAGTAATGCAACTCCCCACCCCTTTTACATCCCTTTCTATCACACCTGAAACACCTAAATCCTGGGACATTCAGCTGCCAGTCCTGTCCCTCTTTCATAATTTCCTGTCTCCATAATTGCAATAGTGTCATAGTTCCAAATACTAACCAATGCTCTGAGTTCATCTACTTTGCTTATTATAATTATTGCATTGAAACACATGTCTTTCAGACCAATTCCCCTGCTCTTTTCAGTAGCCTGCCTGTTCTTGTTCTTAATCATGTTTGCCTTGGTTTCTACCTCTCTACCTATTTCTGCATTTACAATCCTACTCCTCTGGTTCCCATTCCCCTGGCAAACTAGTTTAAACCCTCCCCAATCACTCTACCAAGTACCCCTTCCAAGAACATCTGCCCCGGTCTTGTCCAAGTGTAACCCGTCAAGTTTGTACAGGCCCCACTTAATGCCCCACGAATCTGAAATCCTCCCCCTCACGCCATCTTTTCAGCCATATGTTCATCCTATATATCCTGTTGTTTCTACTCTGACTAGTTGAGATAATTATCTTTGAGATTCAACATTTCAACTTTCTTCCTAGTTCTCTATATTCTGCTTTTAGGACCTCATCCCTTTTTTTAAATCTTCGTCGTTAATACCAAAGTGTACCATAACCACTTGCTGTTCACCCTCACCTTCCAGAATGTCCTGCAACTGCTCCAAGACATCCAGGATCCTCACACCAGGGAGGAAACAGACTATTCTGGACTCTTGTTTGAGACCACAGAAATGTTTATTCCTGATGAAGGGCTTTTGCCTGAAACGCTGATTCTCCTATTCCTCGGATGATGCCTGACCTGCTGTGCTTTTCCAGCACCACACTCTTGACTTATTCCCCTTCTGGATCAGTGGTGCAGGAAGAGCACAGCAATTCAGGCAGCATCCGACGAGCAGCAAAATCGACGTTTCGGGCAAAAGCCCTTCATCAGGAATAAAGGCAGAGAGCCCGAAGCGTGGAGAGATAAGCTCGAGGAGGGTGGGGATGGGGAGAAAGTAGCATAGAGTACAATAGGTGAGTGGGGGAGGAGATGAAGGTGATAGGTCAGGGAGGAGAGAGTGGAGTGGATAGGTGGAAAAGGAGCTAGGCAGGTCGGACAATCCAGACAGGTCAAGGGGACAGTGCGGGCTGGAAGTTTGAAACTAGGATGAGGTGGGGGAAGGGGAAATGAGGAAGCTATTGAAGTCCACATTGATGCCCTGGGGTTGAAGTGTTCCGAGGCGGAAGATGAGGCGTTCTTCCTCCAGGCGTCTGGTAGTGAGAGAGAGCGGTGAAGGAGGCCCAGGACCTCCAAGTCCTCGGCAGAGTGGGAGGGGGAGTTGAAATGTTGGGCCACGGGGCGGTTTATTCCCCTTCTGCCTATTTCTCCTTCCCTCTGAAGCACAGTCAACCATGGGACCATAAATTGGCTGCTGCTGTTATCCCCTGAGAGGACATATCCCTCACCAGTATCCAAACTGGTGTATCTGTTTTGCAGGGGAATAGCCACAGGAGATTGCAGTGCTGCCTGCTTAGCCTTCCTGCTCTGCGTAGTGGTCACCCATTCCCTTCCTGTCTATCGAGTCTGAGTCTGCAGACTCTTTATATCACCTTTCTATATGTGCTATCCACAATATTCTCCGCTTTGCCAATGCTCCACAGTGTCCCCAGACAACGTTCCAACCCTAAATTTTCAGGCTTCCAGAAGTTGCAGGTGGATATACCTATTGCACACATGCAGCCCTGGAAACTGAAAATGTGCCTGGCTTCCCACATTGAGCATTGGGGCAGATGATGATTTGGAGCTCTGCTGCCATGTCTTACCCCTTAAGTTAATGAATCCTTACAATGTTAAATACTTTTAATACTAAATTGAAACTTCTGATACTCTTCTGTCCAAGATCAATTTCTCAAAACTTACTTGTTGTTCACCAACAATAGTTTCCAAAATATTTCCTAAATAGGTTTACACTTCTTTCCCCACTGGAACTCTTGCTACCAACCTTCCTTGTATAATGTTCTGTTTCTTTTCCTCTGAACCCTGTCTCTCCCTTTTTCTTTGGTTAGAGAAAGAAGGTGGGATAGAAACATTACAGTAATGTTTGGGATGACCATTCCTTAACAGCAGGTTCTTCTATGATACCCTCCACTCCCAGAATTTCTTTTATTTCAAAAATATACTTTGTTCATAAAAAAAATCTCTTTGTATATATACATTGACACAAAAGCAGTTCAGTTCCGTACAGCTGCATATCAAATAAACACACAAAGTGTTGGAGTCTGACTATCCACAAAACCAAAGACCTCTCTTGCACATATAACACTAATATTTATATATATTTGACACACTAGGAGGGTCCAATAACTGAATGGATTCCCATTTATCTTCAGCAGGAAGACCTCAGACTGTGATCTTTCCCCAGTGCACCTTGGCAGCAGCAGCCCCAAGCTTTAGAGTGTCCCTCAGCACATAGTCCTGGACCTTGGAATGTATCAGTCTGCAACACTCAGTCAGGGTTAACTCCTTATTTTGGAATACCAACAAGGTTCGGGCAGACTAAACAGCATCTTTCATTGAGATGACGGTTCTCCAGGTGCAGTTGTTGTCTGCCTCGGTGTGCATCCCGGGTAACAGGCCTGAGAGCACAGAGTCCCACTTCACAAAGCTGCTCAGGACGAACCACAATAAAAATCACTGTATCTTCTTCCAGTCTTCCTTTGCAAAGGCATGTTCCAGAAAGAGATGTGTGACAGTCTCTACCCCTTCGTAGGTGTATCATAGGCAGTGTGCAGTGATGCAGGCTGACTGGGTATGCATTAAGGATCTCACAGGTATTGCCTTTCTCACCACCATCCAAACAATGTCTTAGTGCTTGTTGGCAAGTTCTGGTGATGAGGCATTCTGCTAAATGACTTTGACAGTCTGCTCAGGGAACCATGCAATGGGAACCACCCTCTCCTTTTCCCTCAGGATCTTGAGAACACTGCATGCTGACCACTTCCTGATGGACTTGTGGTCAAAGATTTTTATCTTTACAAATTTCTCTACGAAGGACAGGTGATACAGAGCAATCCAACTATTTGAGGTGCTCTATGACAGTGAGGCCAGTCCCATCCTTCACAACATCGGGGACAGGTAGAATCTCAGTACGTAGTGACGCTTGTGTTTGTGTACTGAGGGTCTATGCACAGCTTAATGCAGCAACATACAAAGGTGACCACTAGGATGAGGACAATACTGGATACATTCTTTTCCCCCCTTATCCAAAATTTTCCATGTGGAGTCACTGCAGACTCAGTCTGTGTAAGGCTTTCAGATGAAACAGAAGATGGTTCGGGTGACTGAAACAACATAGGGCTACATATAGCAACAGAGAGATTGCCTCACATCTGATGACCATGCTTTTAGCCACAATGGAGAGGGAGTGGTGCTCCCAAAGGACCAGTTTCTGTTTCACTTTGGCGATGCGCTCCTCCCAGGATTTTGTGCATGCCCCGGCCCGTCTGAACCATATTCCCAGCACCTTCAGGTAATCTGTCCTGACGGTGAAGGGAATGAAGAATCAGTCAGCCCAGTTCCCAAGAACTTGGCCTCGCTCTTGCTCTGATTAACCTTGGCACCCGAGGCCTGTTTGGACTGGCTGCAAATGCTCATGAGTCTGCGCACTGACAGCGGTTCTGAGCAGAAAATGGCGACATCATTAATGTACAGGGAGGCTTCAACCTGCAGGCCTCTGCTGCCTAGAATAGTTACCCCTTTTGGGCTTGTATCCTTCCTGATGGACACAGTAAAGAACTCTATACAACACACAAACAAGGCAGGAGAGAGTGGGGAGCCCTGCCTGACTCCAGATCTGATTGAGATGTTTTCTGATTCCCACCCATTGATTGACTGTGCTAACAATGTTGGTGTAAAGCAGTCAGATCCAATTGCACATTGAAACACCATTTTGAAGAGCACGTCCCACATATAGATGTGCGATATCCTGTCAAAGACCTTCTCCTAGTCCAGGCTGATGAGTCAGGCATCCACCCCCTGTCCTGCACGTAGGCAATCGTAACCCTGAGGATCACAAGGTTCTTAAAGATTGTCCTGCCAGGTACAGCACAGGTTTGGTCAGGGTGAATCACTGAAAATAGAGCAGATCAGACCTGGTTGGCGTTGACCTTAGACAGAATTTTGTCGTCTACATTCAGCAATGATATTGGCCGCCAATTTCTAATTTCTTCCCTTTTCCCCTTCCACTTGTAGATAAGGGTGATGATACCTCTCCTCATGGATTCCCTCATGGTACCTGCCAGAGGTATACTGTTGTATACCTCCAGCTGATCCTGGCCAATCAAGTCCCAAAGAGCCGAATACAACTTGGCCAGTAAGCTATTGCTTCTGGGAGTTGTATTCTTTCTAAGGACCCAAGGGCCTTGGTCAGCTCATCCAAAGATACGGGCTGGTTCAGCCTTTTCCGTGTGCTGTCATCTAGGACCTCCATGTTAGAGGACAGGAACAACCGGGAGGCCACACTATCAGTGAGCTTGTGTCATGCAGTCTCACATAAAAAGATTTGCTGATCCTCAGGATGTCAGACTGAGGTGATATTACTAAGTCATCTTCTTCCTTCAGGCTGCTGAGCATGGAAATCTCCATGTGAATCATCTGGAAGAATAAACGCGAGCACATCTCCTCCTGCTCCACAGTGTAGATGCTGAAACTGAAGATTATCTTGGAGGCCTCCTGGCTCTTCACCTCCTGCAGATCCTTTGTGACACTGACTCCCATTGTCTGTAGCAGGATTAGGTTCTGCATGCTTATCTGTAGTTTTGACAGTTTTGTCACCTCTCTCTCTCGCCATCTGAACACCTTTGAGGATAGAAAAAAACCTCTTGATGTTCCTTTTGACTGTTTCCCACCAGTCCACTGGACACTCAAAGAGGGGCTTTACAGTTCTCCAACCTGTGTAATCCCTTTGAGCTCCTCAATGTTTTCTGGGGTCAACAACATCATGTTCAATGTCCACATCCCCTTTCCAGCCTGTTGATTGTCCTGTATCTGACAGTAGCCAGCAGGAGACAGTGGTCAGAGAAGAACACCAGTTTGACATTAGTGGATCTGACCGAGAATATGCGGGACACAAACAGGAAATCTATCCTTGCAGATAGACCCGCCTGGCCGTGACCAGGTGTATCTACACTGCGCTCCATTTTCTGGGGTGCTGAAAATGTCGCGCAGCTTGACAACATTTACTGTTTCCAACGTGGAGTCCAGTTCACTGTCAGCCCCTCCAGATTGGCCATCCGCATCAATGATGCAGTTGACGTCTCTGGCCAGAATGACCGGCAAGGACATAACCACCAGCAGTTGGAGCTGCTGCAGGGTGGCCAGCCGCTCACTCTGGATCACTGGGGCAAACATAATAATTAATCTCAGGGGAGCATTTCTGTATGTAACGTCTGCTACAAGGTGCCTACCCATCACTTCCTTAACCTCTGGGAGGGTAATATTGCCTCCTCACAACAGAATACCCAGGTTGGAGGAACAACTATCATTTCTCCTGACCAAATTGAAGGCCCAGGGGCCCATAAGCACGACCATCTCCTGTAGCTGCTGGGATGTGGTATCATGTCTGCTTTGACACTGGCCAAGAAATCCAATATGGAAACATACTGCGTATTAGATTTAACACTATCCACATTAAATCTAACAATTTTAACATTCATTTTAAAAGTTTATAGAATTACCCAATGTCTAATCATCCACAGTCTTGTCACTGGGGGATCTCCCTGCATCCCTGTAGTGTGGGCAAACTGTTGGACGCTCTCCACACTGAGGTAACTGTCCTGTTCCTCCCTGGAGGGATTACCCTGATCTGGTGTTGTAAGGATGGGAACAAAGCTAGCAGGCTCCAGTTCTGAGTCTGACAGAAGGATGCCACTCCCAGAATGCAAGTTAGTGATGTCACATCAACTTCTGTTTGGATGCTCTTCCTCCCGTTCTTCACCAGGGATGATTTTCCACGGTATCCTTCAAGCCTGCACTGACTGCAAAGTCCACTTTCAGAATTTTTAAAATATATTTCAAAAATGCACTCTTCATATACATGCACAATCACAAAAGCAGTTCAGTTCTGTCCAGTTGCATGTGAAGTAAATAAATAAAACATTGTACTTTGACTCTATCCAAAAAACCAAAGACCTCTCTTAGATATACAATACTAATATTTACATATATCTGAGATACAGGCCAAGTCCAATATCTCAACAGACTTCCATTTACCTTCAGCAGGACGACCTCAGACTTACAGGGTTTTTTTGTGTCAGTTAACAACATTCCAAGTTATTTAGATTAACTTACCTACGCCTGGTAATGCAAGTTAGTAACACACAGCTTCTTCAATTACTCCAAATACAAAAAAATCAAGAAAAAAGCAACAAGCAAATTTTGCAAATTATGCATTAACTTTAAAAGCCATAGAAACAGAACTACCATAAACGTACATACACAAAAGTCAAATATGAGATTAAGTTTAGTTATGAGCCAGATTTTTAAAAACATTTTTGGCAAAACCATGATGAATTGTGTTCATCCTCTGCGAGTAGAATGATGCAATGCCTTTATCAAAACAGCCGAATTTCAAAAATAACAAAATAAAGCCTTTCCCACAGTCAAGTGGAATCATTGCAGACTATGCAGTAAAGTCCCAAGTGAATTGTTTTGTAAAAATATATATACAAATCTACAATAGGGATTCTTGCCAGATGTCACCAATTAGCAAGCAGCAGCCAATCAGATTAAAGGTTAATCTGCATTTCAAAGTCAGTTCTGATAATCCATCATTCATTTTAACTGAACCTCTAATGGTCTATTTCCACTGTTGCCCATAAGTAGCCTGATAAAACTTGCGGATGTTCTCACATTTGTAACCATAGTTACCAGAATAATCACCACCTTGGAGTGGTGGCTGAGCATTAGGTTGTGAGCCCCAGTTCTGATTTTGTTTTGGCTGGCATTGCTTTAAATCTAGCTGGTTGTACCTGTCAGCTTTTTTGTTTGAGGAGTTCAAAAGGGATTACACAGGTTAGAGAACCATGAAGCGCCTCTTTGATTCGCCCGCGACTGGTGGGAAATATTCAAAGGGAACATTTCCTGTTGTTTATCCTGAAAGGTGTGCAGAAGATGAGAGAGAGATGGAGAAAATTGTCCAAACTCCAGAAAAGTATGCAGAACCTAATCCTGCTGGAGACGATGTCACGGAGAATGTGAAGGGCCAGCAAGCCTCACTCTCTGCCTCAGAGATCCAATACAATATTCTGGTCCAGGGTCCACTCCGTGGAGCAGGACGAGATGTGGTCACATTTCTTTTTCCAGAAGGTGCACAGAGAGAGCTCTGTGTTCAGCAGCCTGAAGGGAGATGGCAGCTTGGTAACATCATCTCAGGCTGACATCATGAGTATTAGCAAATTCTTCCATGTCAGTCTGTATGACATGTAGCCAACTGACAGCGTGGCCTCCCAGTCACTCCTGTCCTCTACCACGGAGGTCTTAGACAACAGCATGCAGGAGAGGCTGGAACAGCTGCTATTTCTGGATAAGCTGTTCAAGGCCCTTGAGTCCTTTGAAAAGAATAAAACTCTCTGAAGTGATGGCTTACCAGCCGAGTTCTATTCTGCTCTATGGGACTTGATTGGCCAAGACCTGCTGGAGGTTTATGTCAGTGTGCTTCTAGAAGGCACCATGAGTGAATCCATGAGGAAAGGTACAACACCCTCATCTACAAGCAAAAGGGGGAGAGGGAGGAAACTAGAAATTGGCAACCATTCTCACTGCTAAATGTGGATTACAAACTTTATCAAAGGTCATTGTCAACCGGGTCAAGTCTGCTTTGGGATTGCTGATTCACCCGACCAAACCTGTGCTGTACTGGGCAGGAAGATCACTGAGAGTCTCAAACTTCTCAGGAGTACAGTCACCTATGTGCAGGACAGGGGGGTGGACATCTGCTTCATTAGGCATGGACCAAGAGAAAGCCTTTGACAGGATATCGCACACGTACATGAGAGATGTTCTCTCCAAAATGGGCTTTGGGAAGGGAATCTGCAATTGGTTCTGACTGTTCTACACCAACATCGTTAGTGCAGTCTCAATCAACAAGTGGGAATCAGAAAACTTTCCAGTCAGATCTGGAGTCAAGCAGGGCTGCCCACTCTCTCCTGCTTTGTCTGGATGCTGTAAAGAGTCACTTGCCGAGTCTATCAGGAAGGATGCAAGCCTGAGAGGGGTGACTATTCCTGGCAGCAGGGCCTACAGGTTAAGGCCTTCCTGTACATGGATGACATCACCGTTTTCTGCTTGGATTCACAGTCAGTGCACAGACTCGTGTGTGCATCTGCAACCAGTTTGAATGGGTCCTGGAGGCCAAGGTAAATCGAGGCAAGAACAAGGCCTGGTTCTTTGGAAACTGGGCCGACTAATCCTTTATCCCCTTCACCATCAGATCACTTGAAGGTGCTGGGTACTTGGTTCAGATGGGCTGGGGTGTGCGCCAAGTCTTGGGTGGAACGTGTCACTAAGGTGAGACAGAAATTGGGCAGATGGGAACTTTCTCAGGTATGAGGAAATCTCAGTGTTGTAACATGTGGTGCAGGTCTGACCTATTCCCCAAACCTGTGCCGCCGCAGTCACCCGGGCCATCATTTACTTCGTGTGGCGATTTATGATTGATTGCATCCAAAGGGGCACCATTTAGAATGACCTTGACAAAGGGGGGAAGAACACACCCAACACTCACCTCACCCTGATGGCCACCTTTGTATGTGGCTGCGTCAAGTTGTGCATGGATCTCCAGTACGCAAACACCAAGTGTCACATGTACTGAGGTTCTACCTGTCCCTGGTGTGGCAAAGGATAGTCCTGGCCTTGCTGCTGTGGAATGCTCCAAGTAGTTGGACCATTCCATAATTACCTGTCCTTCATGGAGAAACTTATTAAGGAAAACACCTTTGACCACAAGTCCATCAGAAAGTAGTCAGCACATCGTGTCCTTGTGACCCTTTGGGACAAGGAGAGGCTGATCCTGTTGAGCAGTTCCCTGCTCAGACTGTCAATGCCATTTGGCAGAATGCCTTGTCACCAGGACTTTCAAATAAATATCGTCGCTTGGCTGGTGGTGAGAAGGGCCCCTCACTGAGAGATCCTTTATGCACGCCCAGCTCTCTGCGTCACTGCATGCTGCCCTTGAAGCAGCTGTGGAGGGAGAAAGTCTGGAGGGGAATGCACTGGTGTTTGTCAAGGTTCGTCCTGAGCAGTTCCATGACACGGGACACTGTGCTCTACGGTCATTCCCCGGGATGCAATACCAAGGCGAACATCAACTGTATCTGGAAGACCATCAACTCAGTGAAAGACACTCTTTGGCCTGCCCAAAACTTCCTGGTCTTCCATTTGAAGTAATTGACCCCGACTGAGTGTTGCAGACTGGTACATTCCAAGACCCAGGACTATGTGCTGAGGAACGAGCTGAAGCTAGGGGCAGCTGCCGCCAAAACACAGTGGGGAAAGACCATAGTGTCCTTCCACCGTAGAATAACGGGGGTCCATTCAGTAATTGGGCCCTGCTGACACCTCAGCTAAATACCAAGAGATTGATTGTTAATATAGAGAATGGTGAACATCAAAGACTTAAATTTGTTCTCTGTAAGTAAACAGAATATAGATCTGAATGGCTTCATTAACTGTACATGTATCAAAGATTTCTTTCTATTAATAAAATATATTTTTGCAATTTAAAAAAAATCAGCTTTTTGTTTGCCTCCTACATTTCCATTGCAGCCATTCCTCACACCATATATCCTGTGGCCTCTCTGCTATACGTGAGCATCTCTTCCTGCCAATTGACCATATGGTGCGAATCCAGATCTTCCATGTGGTTCAGGAACTCCAAGAACCTCGACAAGGGAGCACCTCTTCCACTTCTGTCATCTTTTCTTCTAGTAGTTGTCTGATAATCATCATAATAGATGTTTTAATTTCAAAAATATACTTTATTTGTTATTCATAAAAAATCTCTTTGTATATAGACAATGACACAAACGCAGTTCGGTTCTGCACAGTTGCATATCAAGTAAACACACAAATGCTGGAGTTTGACTATCCACAAAATGAAATACCTCTCACACAATATTAATATTTACCTATATTTGACAGACCAGGAGGGTCCGATAACTGAATGGACCCCCATTTATCTTCAGCAGGAAGACCTCAGACTGTGGTATTTCCCCACTGTTCCTTGGCAGCAGCTTCCCCAAGCTTTAGTGTATCCCTCAGCACATAGTCCTTGACCTAGAAGTGTGCCAAACGGCAACACTCGGTCAGAATCAACTCCTTTTCATAGAAAACCAACAACGTTTCGGCAGACCAAATAGTGTCTTTTACTAAGTTGATGGCCCTCCAGAAGCAGTTGATGTCTGTCTCAGTGTGCATCCTGGGGAACAGACCGTAGAGCACAGAGTCCCACAGAGCTCAGTATGAACTTCGACAAAAACCACTGCATCTTCTTCCTTTGCAAAGGCACATTCCAGAAGGACTGTCACACCCCTCTGCAGCCGCTTTGAGGGCAGCATGTGGTGGTGCAGGTTGACCAGGCATGTATGAAGGATCTCACAGGTAGTGCCCTTCACACCACCATCTGAATGATGTCTGGTGCTAGTTGGAAAGTTCTCGTGATGAAACATTCTGCTAAATGAGTTTGACAGTCTGCTCAGGGAACCATGCAACAGGATCCACTCTCTCCTTTTCCCTCAGGATCTTGAGGACACGACATGCTGACCACTTCCTGATGGACTTGTGGTCAAAGGTGTTTTTCTTTACAAATTTCTCGTGAAGATTTAGTTCCTTGATGTAATATGATTTCAGTACCTCACCAAAGTGATTGTCTTCTAAGTTTTGTTTGAGCCTTATTTTGTTTTCACCAAACTTCCACAAACACAAATTGAATACAACTGGACAACATTCAGGAGCCTGAACTCAATTTTTGCTTTCCCTCACTTATTGTTACCAACTCTGGTGCTAGTTTTGCCACAGAGGATATTATCAAGTAATTGCACAAATCAACAAAATGATCAAATTCGGAGGAATCATAGATTTAGGCAAGAAGGCTATAGCAATGCAACAGTACTGGGAAGGAAAAGGGATGTAAATAATGCAGATGAAAAGTGTAATTAGAGATGTGGGGAACTCTTCCACTGCTGATGACATTGTCATGCTTCTGTGCCCTGCTGCCCAACTCCACAATTGTTGCCACTGCAATCTTCCCCACCAATCAATAAACCTTTTGTTTTCCATTCTTTGCTGCCATGAGCTTCTCTACTGCTGGTTTGCCTTTGGGACCTATCCATTTTCTATTATCAGGTATTATCGGCATGGTGGCTCAGTGGTTAGCACTGCTGCCTCACAGCGCCAGAGACCCGGGCTCGATTCCTGCCTCGGGCAACTGTCTGTGTGGAGTTTGCACATTCTCCCCATGGCTGCGTGCGTTTCCTCTGGGTGCTCCATGGTTTCCTCCCACAATCCAAACATGTGCAGGTTAAGTGGATTGGCCATACTAAATTGCACATAGTGTTAGGTACATTAGTCAGGCGTAAATATAAGGTAGGGGGAATGGGTTACTCTTCAGAGGGGCAGTGTGGACTTGTTGGGCCAAAGGGCCTGTTTCCATACTGTAGGGGATCTGACCTAATCTAATCTAAAAACCAGCCTGTTCTTGGCATCTCACTGGCCCTTAAAGGCATTGCTACCTTGCTCTTCAACAGCACTTTTTGGTAATATCCATCCTTTTCTAAGGATGTTGTTGGTGTTGGGCCTGCAGCTTGTTTCATGCTGCCAAACATCACCTATAATTATTGCTGGTTTTTAGAGATCAAAGTAAACTACGCATTTGTTTACCATAATTACGTTTGAATATATTTTGATAATAGATGCTATAGGTAATTTATAACAGTTTCAACTAGATTAATACATTTGATATAAAAATAAAACATTTGCAGATATATCATTACATGTATGACTAAGTTCAACCACATAATCTGACAATTATCAGAGACATTGTGGTGAGTAACCCCTCAAAGCATGTCCACCATCTACAAGGCACAAATCAGGATGGAATATTCCCACTTGCCCAGATAAGTGTGGCCCTAACAATATTCAAGAAGCTTGACACTAAACAGGACAAAGTAGCCCACTTGATTGGCACAATATCCACAAGCATCCACTCCCTCCACCACCAACACTCAGTCACAGCAGTGTGTACTACCTACAAGACGCACTGTGGAAATTCACCAAAGATCCTCAGATAGCATCTTCCGAACTCACAATCACTTCCATCTGGAAGGTCAAGGGCAGCAGATATATGAGAACACCGCCACTTCAACTTCCCTCCAAGTCACTCACCATCCTGACTTGGAAATATATCGCTGTTCCTTCACTGTCACTGGGTCAAAATCTTGGAATTCCCTCCCTAATGGCACTGTGAGTCAACCCACAGCAGGTGGACTGAAGCGGTTCAAGAAGGCAGCTCACTGCCACCTTCTCATGGGCAACTAGGGAGAGGCAATAAATGCTGAACAACCAGAGATGGCCACATCTCACAAACGAAGAACAAACAATATTTTATTCTGAGAACCTTAATCCTATAAATCTGTGGAAACAAGCACAGCTCAAACTGAAACTCTCTTGTCTAGCTACATTGATCAGAAAAGATCCTAATTGAACTATCTATCCAGAAACCACATTCAGAACGCTATTTGACAAAATAGAAATATTTTTAATTGCTTCCTCCTGATAATACATGTGTCAATCATTGATTGGCCAGAGTAATTAAGCCTAAAGCAATATATTTTATTAATCTTGTCATTATTTTATGTGTAGAATTATAAATAATGTCTCCATATCTCAGAATAATCACCTTATGATTTTAATGAACTTGAGTCATTCAAATAAAAAAAGGGAGGAAAAGGCAGAGTGAATTTCTATTCTTCAAGATGCCTTAAAGAATCTTGCATATTAATACAAACATAGAAAATCAAGAAGTCTTTCAACAAATTTCCAGCTATGTCTTGCACATTGCAAATTAATCCAAATTCATTCTCTACAGAAATAGATGTCTGAATTCTGTGCTCCCCCATAGCAAGTTGGAAGTGGGGGAAGGGGCAAGTACTTAAAAGCCTCAACTGACTGCAGATGGTGTTTTACCCAAGAAAGGAGGAGGCCTACATTTTGGAGGAAATCCAGCAGCTTTAGCTCTGTGGGCTGGTGTCACATTGCGTGGTGCACTCTTCGGTGACAGGGAGGAACCCTATCCAGGGGTCATTCCTGTCAGTTTGAGTTCCTCAGTATTTGTAATTCCAGGGAAGTTATCAGCAACGCAGTTGGAACTAGAGACCTGTCAATTAATCGGGTTAGCCGGCAACTCTGTAAAGTAGGACTCCCTCTTGAGAAATGGGTAGAAATCCTGCCTTTAATAATTGAATATTGCATTAAATTGCAGCCCTGATTCAGACCCTAATTCCTGAGAATAAGTCCTGCCAAGGTGTGGTAGACTGAAGCTAAGAACGTTAACTCCCAATTATAGTGATGCACTAAATTAGAATACATTTGGCTTGGTCAGATCTGGGAAGGCCGCCATCTCTGATGCTGTCCATCTGTCCAAGACATTTAAGGAACAGAAATATTGAGTACACTTGTAGTATGAATTTTCTTGGAATGTACAGTACTTAGTCATTATTGGATTAAAAGCTGGAGGAAACTCACATTGAACATAGTATGCCATTTCTGTTCCATACATGCAAAAGATGCAAGTTTCTTTGATTTTCTTTGGTTTTCAGGCAGCTTTGATTTTGTGTTTATCCACGTTCATGGGCTCATGGCATATTTTCATAGGAATAACATTTACCTCATGCCATTTTGTTAAAAAATATACTTCTTTTACAGCTCATTGCCACCTTACTCCAATGGAGATGAGGACTTCAAGAGCTTTGAAAAATTCCCAAACTTTTGAACTTTAAAGACATTTACAAACATAACTTTGACAGCTTTTTCTCAATGACCCTATCTTCTTACCCCACTGTGACAATGTCTCACACTATCTACACATCCTTTGAAGCACATTCCGTCCTTGTGAGCTGGGTGGTCTTCATATTGAAAACTTAACAGACGTTTTGAAAAGGTACTGCATTGCCAAGGAAACCTTTGGAACGAACTGGCTCTGAGGTTTATTGTTCTAGCAAGAGGTCCTACAGATGAGCATGATAGTTGCCATGAGTGAGTAAAATGTAACAGGATCAAGGCAAAATCTCCCTGTAATCTGCCCTTCATTGAAATACTTTTTAAAATTAGATTACTTACAGTGTGGAAACAGGCCCTTTGACCCAACAAGTCCACACCGACCCTCCAAACAGCAACCCACCCAGACCCATTCTGCTACATTTACCGCTTCACCTAACACTACGGGCAATTTAGCATGGCCAATTCACTTAACCTGCACATCTTTGGACTGTGGGAGGAAACTGGATCACACCCACACAGAGAATGTGCAAATTCCACACAGACAGTTGCCCGAGGCAGGAATTGAACCCCAGGTTTCTGGTGCTGTGAGGCAGCAGTGCTCACCACTGTGCCACTGTGCCGCCCCATTACAGGACCAGACTGGGATTTTCATTTGGCAAGCATAGAATGTCTGGAAAATGTCAGGGTGAACCTGGCTCACTGGCAGTTCAAATCCAACAGAGCTAATGGAGACACTAGTCAATTCACATAAAAGATGGACAATCATGCTTAGCTGCTCAACTAGTAGCAGATTTGCTATTTCTGATGCAAGAGAGGTGCATTTCTCAACAAAGACAGTCTGGTGTCCTGACAGTCTTTTTCTTGGGCAGTAGAGGTTAACAAAGGAAGTACTGCTGTTCTAACCAACCGTAGGTAAGGGACTAGATATGGAAATAGGCACCTCTGATATCGGATAGAAAAGCAAAAAGCATAAAGAAGCCTCAGTAAAGATATCCTCTTGATCAAGTTAAAGAGACACAGAGACGAAGATGTCGCTACTTATGACATTGGGTGTTCTGACCAAATATCAGGTGCCTTAGATGTCAAAGTACATTTAACTAGTCAGTTATAGATGACGATTTATGCTATGGTGCATGGTGAAACCGATGTCTTTTAATCCATTGAGAGTCCTCTGCCTGTAATAATTAAGGTTCCTATTACCATGCATTTTGAAGCATATGGGTTGTTCAAGGGATCAGCCATTGGGTGACATTTTGCAGGTGATGACAGATAACACCATCAGACAGATGACTTGCCCTTCAGGACAAATGTATCCATTTTACACAGACGGACCTGTGCAGGCTCAGAAGACATTCAGCTTTGCTGCTATAAATGGATTTCCTCAGGTCAAGAGGTCATCAATCGTACCTGCATAGCTTTCAGGGTCCTGATGGATGGGTCAGTCAGATTCCTCAACAGAAAAGGAATTTATTCTTTGAATGTCTATTTTTTCTGTGACCACAAGAAGCACAATGAGGCTGCATTCACTTTCTGTGCAGCTATCATGTTATTGTGCAAAAAACACAGATGCTGTGTTTTCAGATCAACATTCAGATTCTATGGATGATTGTTGGGCAACAGGGATTATCCTCTGAGGAGGTGGCTCCAGACTCACATTTGGCACCCATACATAGAAACAAAATGGCACTTCAACCTCAGACATTACTTACATAAGCCTCCAGTGAGCAGACTATTAGCATGTTGAATAGTTACTCCGTTACCTCAACTGTTCACTCTCTTGACAACATGTCTACTTAAAAAGGACAGGAGTTGGATGAAGAGTGCCACTTTTAAATCCAACCCTGGATGTTGTCCATGTCTTGCTGCAAATGAACATGAGCTGTTTCAGCGCCTGAGAGGTTGTGAATGGTGCTGAAAATTTGCAATCAGCAGTGAATATCCCCACTTCTAAACATTTGCTCAAAGAAAGGTCATTGATGAAGCAGCTGAAGACAGTTGATCTGAGGATAATACACTGAAGGCCTTCTGCAGTGATGTCCCAGAATTAGAGGGTTTTGCAAAGTAAACATATTTTTGTAATTTCTGCTTTTGATTACTGTTTGCATTAAGAACACAGAATACAAAGTCATGAGGAAGGTTATTCCTCTGAATTATGAACATTTTATCTTCATGATTCAGATGAGAAGGAAGAACTTCTGAGGAACCAATAAATTCAGATGTAAAGACATCTAACATGTTTTGTTTGCATCTTTCACTATCCTGAGGTCCATTTTCATAGATGTCTTCTTGCTCTCTTGCTATGTGCACTTTGTAAGAACTGAATTTCATGGACTAGTTTCACTTGGTAGAGATTATATTACATAATACAGTCATAAAGATGTACAACACAGAAACAGACCCTTTGGTCCAATTCGTCCATGCCGACCAGATATCCGAAACTAATCTAGTCCTATTTGGAAGCACTGAGCCCATATCCCCATACATATACCCATACAGATGGCTTTTAAACATTGTAACTGTTCCAGCCTCCACCACTTCCTCTATAGCTTATTCTATACATGTACACCCTCTGCATGAAAAAGTTGCCCCTCAGATCCCTTCTAAATCTTTCCCCTCTCACCCTAAACCTGTGCCCTCTAGTTCTGGAAACAATCTTGTCTATGTAGTCTATCCATGTCCCTCATAATTTTATAAACCTCTATAAGGTCACCCCTCAGCCTCTGACACTCCAGGGAAAACAACCCCAGCCTATTCAGCCTCTCCCTTTTTGATCCAAACCTTCAATCTTGGCAACATTCTTGTAAATCTTATCTGAACCTTTAAGTTTCACAATATCCTTCCAATAGGAAGGAAACCAGAATTACATACAACATTCCAAAAGTGACCTAACCAATGTCTTTTCCACTGCTGCAACATGACCTCCCAACTCCTATACTTGAAGCTCTGACCAATAGAGGAAACCATATCAAATGCCTTCTTCACTATCTTGTGTACCTGTGACTCCACTTTCAAGGAACTATGAATCTGAACTCCAAGGTCTTTATGTTCAGCAACACTCCCCTGGACCTTACCATAATGTGTGTAAGTCCTGTTTTGATTTGCCCATCCAAAATGCAATACCTCACATTCATCTTAATTAAACTCCACCTGCCATTCCTTGGTCCATTGGCCCATTGGCCCATCTGATCAAGATCTCATTGTACTCTGAGGTAATCTTCTTCACTGTCCACTATACCTCTAATTTTGGTGTCATCTGCAAACTTACTCACTATACCTTCTATTACATAAGATGGCTTATTCTGTAGATATGACTGTTTCAACAATAAAAGCTAGGAGCTCTAGCAAGATAGCAGCTGTCGTAATGAAACCGTGTGCATCAAAATTTTATTCTGTAGCATCATAATAAAATGTCCCAAGGCAATTCAAAGGGACATTATAGGGTTAACTAAGGTTATCAAAACTGTTTCAGTACAGCTATAAGATTGATAGCAACCCAACAATGAGTTGGATTGTTCTTTCACCTCAGTAAATATTGTCTGGTTTGCTTTGTGTACCCTAAAGTTAGGTTTCAGAATATGAATTTGAACAGGCAATTGGCTTTGGACAACTGTGATGTCAGGGAAGCAATCATTTCCTTCTCACTCTGTGGGAGCATTCAAAAAAATGCTATCTTATATAATCATGGAATTCCTACAGTACAGAAGCAGGCCATTGGCCCATTGAGTCCACACTGACCCTTCAAAAAGAATCCCACCCATACCCACCCATATCCTTGTAGTCCGGCATTTCCCATAGCTAATCCACCTAGGTGGCATATCCCTGTTCATTATGGGCAATTAAGCATAATCAATCCACCCAATCTGCACATCTTTGAACTGTGGGAGGAATCTGGAGCACCTAGAGGAAATCCATGTAGACGCAGGAAGAACATGCAAACTCCAGACAGTCATAGAACATAGAACATAGAAGAATACAGCGCAGTACAGGCCCTTCGGCCCTCGATGTTGCGCCGATCCAAGCCCACCTAACCTACACTAGCCCACTATCCTCCATATGCCTATCTAATGCCCGCTTAAATGCCCATAATGAGGGAGAGTCCACCACTGCTACTGGCAGGGCATTCCATGAACTCACGACTCGCTGAGTAAAGAACCTACCCCTAACATCTGTCCTATACCTACCCCCCCTTAATTTAAAGCTATGCCCCCTTGTAATAGCTGACTCCATACGTGGAAAAAGATTCTCACTGTCGACCCTATCTAAACCCCTAATCATCTTATACACCTCTATCAAGTCACCCCTAAACCTTCTTTTCTCCAATGAAAACAACCCCAAGTGCCTCAGCCTTTCCTCATACGATCTTTCTACCATACCAGGCAACATCCTGTTAAACCTCCTCTGCACCCGTTCCAGTGCCTCCACATCCTTCCTATAGTCATAGGGTCATAAAGTTGTACATTACGAAAACAGACACTTCGGTCCAACTCGATTATGCTGACTCTATATCCTAAACCAATCTGGTCCCGTTTGCCAGCATTTGGCCCATATTCATGTACCCATCCAGATGCTTTTTAAATGTTGTAATTGTACTTGCCTCCAGCATTTACCACCCTCTTCATGAAAAGGTTACCCCTCAGGTCCCTTTTAAATCGTTCCCCTCTCACCTCAAACCAGTCATCTGAAAGTGGAATTGAACCTGAGTCCCTGGCACTGTGAAGGAGCAGTGCTAACCGCTGAGACACTGTTCTGCCATGACTCTTATTTTTGTACTCCCAAATACTAACTACCTTGATCAGACGGGCCAATGGATCAAAGTGTGGCAGATGGAGTTTGATTTCGGCAAATGTGAGGTGTTGCAATTTGGTAAGGCAAATCAATTATATAGTTAACTGTATAAAAGTTAAACTTGGGAGTTTGTTGAACAAAGAGGCCTAGAAGCACCAGTGCATAGATCCTTAAAAGTAGAATTGCAGGTAGACAGGGTGGTGAAGAATTTGTTCGGCATGCTTACCTTCATAGATCAGTGCATTGAGTATAGGAGTTGGGATGTTAAGTTGCGACTGTACCAGACATTGATGATACTACTTTAGAATATGGCATTCAGTTCTGGTTTCCCTGCTATCAGAAAGATGATGTGAAACTTGAAAGGTGATTCATGACTTACAAAGATATTGCTGGGATTGGAGGATTTAAGCTACAATGAGAAGCTGAATAAGCTGAGGTGTCTTTTCCCTGCAGTGTCAGAGGCTGAGAGCTGACCTTGTAAAGGTTTATAAAATCATGGGGGACATGAATCAAGTGAATAGCCAACGTCTTTTTCTTAGGGTGGGGTAGTCCAAAACTAGAAGGATTGGTTTGAGGTGAGAGGGGAACGATTTAAAAGGGACCTGAGGGGTAACCTTTTCATGAAGAGGGTGGTAAATGCTGGAGGCAAGTACAATTACAACATTTAAAAAGCATCTGGATGGGTACATGAATATGGGCCAAATGCTGGCAAACGGGACCAGATTGGTTTAGGATATAGAGTCAGCATGATCGAGTTGGACCGAAGTGTCTGTTTTCGTAATGTACAACTTTATGACCCTATGACTAGCACAGTGATGCAAAGAACCATCACTAATGGTCTCTGTTGACACCCACTCACTGTTAATATGCTGACCAACGCTAAAGTTCAGTGTTTCCAATTACTACATGGCTCTGATCGCAGCACCACCTTAGCAATAAATGCCAGAACAGAGTTCAAAACAGCAGGTCTTGAAGCTTAAGACAGCCTTTAACCAAGGAATGCATGAATTAGCCGCAGTAAAACTAAGGTCATTCGAGATGATAGACCAGTCACAGCAGCCATATTTGATAACATTAGATACTTGTGTTTGTCAGAGAAAAATCATCACCATAGACATTTCTCAAAAAAAGTTTGTTTTCTATCGATCTGTCCACTTTTACTTGGAAGTGTCAATTTAGAAAATAATCCACACTTCCTTGTGAATTTCCATGCAAACTAATATGATATAAATGCAGTGAGAGCAGTCTTAATATTTGGAGTACTTGTCAGCAATATTTCATGAATAATCAAATTAATTAAAGTTAACTCATACTGGAAAAATGGTATTCTGCACCCTTACATGTCTAAATAAAAACTTAATAGCACAGATTAACAGATTGACAGCGTATCAAGAACAGGAAAGCACAACAGGGGTCAGAAGACAGAATTCCAATATTTTTTGGTTTATTTGAAATGTTATATGGATGTGTCATCATTTTGCTATGCTTCCTGCTTGCGGCATCTTGAACGAAGCATTCTCAAGTCTGACTGACAAAAACAAAATCTCATAAGCCTAATGGATTTATTGGAGAAGACATGGAACTTTTTTGCTCCTGAATATGAGCAGAAAGAAGACTGACAAAACACCACATCCAGAGTGTGCAAAGTCACTGTTCTTGCGTTCCCTACCCAAATTCATTGCAAGTATAACTGATGGATTTGGCTACAGAAGGTGTTACTTTTGCTGTTACTGAGGTGTAATGAAAGCATAGAGAAATGGAAACAGTTGCACAAGCAAGTCCATAACCAGTGGAAACCTTCACTGAACAGCCTTTACATCAGGAGGTGAAGGCCCCTCGACTGGAATTTTTCGCACTACATGTCATTTCCTCTAGATAAGCCAGTAGGTATGCCCGATGTTAGTGCACATCAAGAATGTCCTGGGACTGTCAGGAGTTGAAATGGGACCTATGACATGAAGGAGCCACTGGAGATCTGTGTGAGATCTTTCAATATTTGACCATCAAATGTATCAAAGCTCAAAAATAGAATTTGATGGAACAACTCAGCAGTTCTGGCAGCATCTGTGCAGAGAAAGCAGAGATTTTTTTGGGTCCAGTGACCCTTCTTCAAATGTATCAAGGCTGTTACCAGTGAAAATTGGATCAGATCACACTATTTCATTTTGTTTTCCTGTTATGAGATTAATGCTGCTACCTGGGAAGTAGCCTTCAGCAACACAGCAGGCTTTCCCCAGGTGTGGGGCTTGACAGACTGTACACGTTGCACTGAGAGGGACATTTCATAACACAGTTGAGTGCATCAATGGAAAAAGCTTCCATTCCATCAATGTACAAGTCATCTGTGATCAGTGATACCCTGGAGCTAATATGATGCCTATATCCTTCAGAAAGTATTAGGTTCCTGCTGTGTTTCAAGGGCCAGATACTTTACAAGATGGTTACTAAGGACTGTGGTTTATGATTTGATTTTGATTTGATTTTTTCTTGTCACATGTACTGAGATACAGTGAAACATAGGTCATGGAATTCTTTGGAAACAGCCCATTAGGCCCAAAAAGTCCACACCAACCCTTTGAAGAGTAACCCACCCAGACATGCAAATTTCCTTATCCTTCTGAGGAAGTACAGGCGTTGGCATGCTTTCTTGATCATAGCGTTGACATAGATGGACCAAGACAGAGTGCTGGTGATATTCACTCCGAGGAACTTGAAGCTCTCCACCACCTTCACCTCAGCACCAGCGAAACAGACAGGGACATACATATTCTCCACTCTGTTTCCTGAAGTGGATGACCAGCTCATTCATTTGCTGACATTGAGGGAGAGATTGTTGTCTTTACACAATGCCATTAAACTCTCTGTCTCCTTCCGGCACGCTGTCTTGTCATTGTTTAACTTCCAACACTCTAAACTGGTATCATCAACAAACTTCTAAATGGATTTAGAGCAGAATTTGGCCATACAGTCACAGGTGCATAAGGAGGATATTATGCAACACCCTTACTGTGGCAAATAGATACAATGCAGTCTATTGTTCAATCAGTCACGTTGAAACCTCCTTAAGTTGAGGTTCTGTTTCTTTGATTGGTTTGGGTGTCCTAGCAGTATACTCCAGATAGAGTGTGCCACATAATCCGAGCATGCAGTGTTCTGTACAGTGCAGCAAGTAAACAGGGTGATGGAGGCTGCAGAACTGGCAGAGCAGGATGTTAGAATGGTGCCCAGTCAGCGGGATGTGCCATATGACAGGGCATGAGCACATCCTCCAGTTAATACATGACTGCTGCCTTTGTGTGGGATGTTAAACTGTTTTTCAGGTTTGAAGTAAAACATCACATTTCACAATTTGAGGAAGGGCAAGGGATTCTGCTTTAATCTGTGCTGATTTTTACTTTTGATTAAAATTGTGAAATCAAATCCACCAGACATTTGTCTGATTTGCTGTTTGTGCAATTTGGTAACATATAATCTGCTGCCACAACAATAATAACATTTCAATTTGTTGCAAAATGTTCTTAAACTTGATTGTTTTTAGAAATTTGCTAAGTTCTATAGAGCATCTTCCCGACAGCTCAACCTTCTAGCATCCTTGTAAATCTTTTTTGAAGCCTTTGAAGTTTCAAAACATCCTTCCGAAAGCAGGGAGATCAAAATTGAACGCAGTATTCCAAAAGTGGCCTAACCAATACAGCCACAACATGATATCCGAACTCCTATATTCAATGCACTGACCAATAAAGGCAAGGATACCAAATGCCTTCTTCACCAACCTGTCTATCTGTGACTCCACTTTCAAGAAACTATGAACCTGCACTCCAAGGTTTCATTGTTCAGCAACAGCCCCCAAGACCAGGTCTCATTTTTGTAAATCTATCTTGTACTGGCTCCAAACACAGATCCCCTGACAGTTCTCCAGAGTTATGAGATTGTCCCTTGCTATTTTACCTGGAGCACCAAAGGCTGAGGGGTGACTTTATAGAGATTTATAAAATCATGAGGGGCATAGTTGGGTGAATAGTCAAGGTCTTTTCCCCAGACTAGGAATCCAAAACTAGAGGTTTTTAAAATCATGAGGGGCATGGAAAAGGTGAATAGCCAACGTCTTTTCCCCAGGGTAGGGGAGTCCAAAACTAGAGGGCATGGGTTTAAGTTGAGAAGGGAAAAGGGGATCTAAGGGCCAACTTTTTCATGCATAGGGTGGTGCGTGTATGGAACAAGCTGCCAGAGGAAATGGTGGAGGCTGGTACAATTACAACATTTAAAAGGCATCTTGATGAGTACATGAATAGGAAGGGTTGAGAGGGACAAGGCCGATGTTGGTAAATGGGACTGGATTTATGTAGGATATCTCGGCGGCATGGGTGAGTTGAGCTGAATGGTCTGTTTCCATGCTGTACAGTTCTATGACTTTAAAAAGCAGCCAGTTCTTATATTTTAGGATGAACTAAAGTGTTCTTGACTCATGGGCCGGAATTTTATACTCTACCTCAATACTTCCATCATTCCCGAGCATGCTGGAAGGCATTTTGGGGGTAATATTTGGGAAGGATGGTTGAGGTCGGAGGAAGAGGATTTGCTATACCTATCACATATCCACCTTTGCCGGTATCTTACCAGTGGGTGGAGGTGAAATCAGAGGTGTGCGATTCTGCCTGTTCAAACATCCTTTACCAAATGGAGTCTTGCACATTTACAGTAATGGTTATCACTTTTGAACACTCCCATTGTCCCCCATTCCATTCAACCTCTAATCACACCTTTGGCGGAGGCTACCTGACTGGCCTGGCAAAGCTGCCCCATTAACCTTCCAGCAATGCTCCTGCTTGGAACCCCTTGTAGTGCCAGAACTGGCTGTGATTCCTAATGGTATTGCTGGATTGAGTGAGAAACAACGTATCTGCGCAGGGCACCTTGTCTCAAGAGGTCCAATACCATGACCTCAGCCAATTAACTGCCTGAGATTCAAATTTGCAACTAGGTTTCTTGGCCAGCAGCGCTGGGCTCTACTCTTTCCACAAGTGCTGTTACAATAACTTTTAGGTTTTATCAATAGATGGAAAGTGTTCAAGCTCTGAAAAGGTTATGACAAATTTGAACACGCCAATGGGTTCTCAGGCTATAGCTCAAAACTATTAGTTTCTGGTTATAAAAGGAACTCGAAGCCAATGGAGAGGGCATACATTTGCTAAAGTTTTGCCAAGGATAAAAAACGTGGGAATTGGGTGAGTATAAATGACATGAGATGCTGGAACTATTACATTGGAGTAAAGAAAGTGAAAAGGAGGTTTATTGGAGTCTTTTAAAAAGATTTTTTTTAATTTCAAAAATATACTTTATTCATAAAATATTTTGATGATCTGTACAATTGGACATGCCAAACATATGTAAACATTCCATTTCTTTGCATACCGAAACAGAGTAATCATTCATATTTACAGGTCTGTACGATTACATTTTTAGCTGAGGCGTCAGCAGAGCCCAAATGACTGCGTGGGCCCCCTGTTCTTCTTAGGCAGGCAGATGTTACACGGTGGTCTTTCCCCTTGGCGGCAGCTGCCCCACCGAGCCAAATACCCAGCACCTTCAGGTGGTCGGTCCTGACGGTGAAAGGGATAGAGGATTGGTTAGCCCAGTTCCCGAAGAGCATGGCCTCGCTCTTGCCTTGGTTTACCTTGGCCCCCGAGGCCCACTCGAACTGGTGACAAATGCACATGAGTCAGTGCATGGACAGCGGATCCGAGCAGAAAATGGCGATGTCATCCATGTACAAGGAGGCCTTAACCTGCAGGCCTGCACTGCCAGGAATAGTCACCCCTCTCAGGCTCACATCCTTCCTGATGGATTCGGCAAATGGCTCGATGCAACACACAAACAAGGCAGGAGAGAGAGAGGGCAGCCCTGCCTGACTCCAGATCTTACAGGGAAGCTATCTGATTCCCACCCATTGATTGACACTGCACTGACAATGTTGGTGTAGAGCAGTCTGATCCAATTACCGATTCCCTCCCCAAAGCCCATTGTGAGAGGACATCCCTCATATATGTATGCGATATCCTGTCAAAGGCTTTCTCCTGGTCCAGGCTGATGAGGCAAGTGTCCACCCCCCTGTCCTGCACGTAGGCAATCGTATCTCTGAGGAGTGCGAGACTCTCAGCGATCTTCCTGCCCGGTACAGCACAGGTTTGGTCAGGGTGGATCACCGATCCCAGAGCAGACCTGACCCGGTTGGTGATGACCTTTGACAAGATTTTGTTGCCTGTGTTTAACAGTGAGATTGGTCTCCAATTTCTAATTTCCTCCCTCTCCCCCTTCTGCTTGTAGATGAGGGTGATGATTCCTTTCCTCATGGATTCACTCATGGTACCTGCCAGAAGCATACTGACATACTCCTCCGGCAGGTCCTGGCCAATCAAGTCCCACAGAGCAGAATAGATCTCGATCGGTAAGCCGTCGCTTCCGGGAGTTTTATTCTTTTCGAAGGACTCGAGGCCTTGGTCAGCTCATCCACAGATAGCGGCGGGTCCGGCCTCTCTCGTGTTCCGTCATCTAAGACCTCCGTGATAGAGGACAGGAATGACTGGGAAGCTGCACTGTCGGTTGGCTTCGAGCCATACAGACTGGCATAGAAGGATTTGCTGATCCTCATGATGTCAGCCTGAGATGACGTTACCGAGCCATCTTCTTCCTTCAGGCTGCTGAGCATGGAGCTCTCTTTGTGCACCTTCTGGAAGAAGAAACTTGAGCACGTCTCATCCTGCTCCACAGAGCAGATTCTGGACCAGAAGATTATCTTGGAGGCCTCTGAGGCAAAGAGCGAAGCTTGCTGGCCTTTCACCTCCTGGAGGTCCTCCGTGACATCGACCCCCCCAACGTCTGCAGCAGGAGCAGTTTCTGCATACTTTCCTGGAGTTGGGACAGTTTTCCCTGCCTCTCTCTCGCCTCCTGAACACCTTTGAGGAAGAAGAACCTCTTGATGTTCCCTTTTACTGTTTCCCACCAGTCCGCTGGAGACTCAAAGAGAGGCTTCGCGGTTCTCCAACCTGCATAATCCCTCTTGAGCTCCTCGATGTTTCCTGGGGTCAACAGCTTAGTGTTCAGTTTCCACGTTCCCTTACCAGCCCGCTGCTCGTCCTGTAGGTGACAGTCGGCCAGCAGGAGGCAGTGGTCAGAGAAGAACACCGGCTTGGCGTCGGTGGATCTGACCGAGAGCGTTTGGGACACAAACAGGTAAATCTATCCTTGAGCGGATAAACCCGTCTGCCCGTGACCAGGTGTATCTACGCTGCGCTCCGTCTGCAGGGGTGCTGAAGACGTCGTGCAGCTTGGCATCTTTGACCGTTTCCATCAGGGCTCTGGATGTGGCGTCCAGTTTACTGTCCCCCACGTCGGATCGTCCATCTGTATTAATGATACAGTTGAGGTCCCCGGCCAGAATGACCAGCCTGGATGTAGCCAGCAACAGTGGAAGCTGTTGCAGGACGGCCAACCGTTCACTCTTACCCACTGGGGCGTACACGTTGATTAGTCCCACGGGAGCATTTCTGTATGTAACATCAGCGCCGAGGAGGCGCTCGCCCACCACCTCCTTAACCTCGGAGATGGTGAAGTTGCCTCTTTGCAACAGAATATCCATGCCTGAGGAGCGGTTATTGTTGCCCCCCGACCAAACTGACGGCCCGTGGGCTCACAAGGTCAACCATCTCCTGTAACTGCTGAGGTGTGGTATCCCACACTCCTGCAGAAACAGGACAGTGGCTTTGACGTTAGCGAGGAAGGCCAGCGTTGAAACACATTGCGCAGCAGATTTTATGCTGCGCACATTAATACTTGCAATTCTTATCCCCATTTTAACAGGTTGTGATGTTACCCGTGTCCATTTGCCGCTGATCCTGCCCTTCTGCGGTAGCTGTCTGCATCCCCATGGTGAACATGAACTGCTGGACCCTTGCGGGGCTGAGGTAGCTGTCCAGCTCCTCACTGGGCCCATTTGCCCGCTCCGGTGTCATCGAGCCAGGACCAGGGTGCACGCTGTCTGCTTCTATATCTGATAGCGGGGCTGTCAGAGGGTTGCTGCTCCCAGTGACCTGGAGCTGTGTGGCGGTGGGGCCTTCCTGGCTTTCACCTGGTGGGGGCTGGTCGTTTCCCATTGCCTCAGGAGGTTCATCCCTTGTTTGGCCGGTGCTGCCCTCCTTTCTCGCCGCTGCGTTCTGCCTCTTTTGGTGACGACCCTCCTTGTGCCCGTCCTCACCCTCCGAAGAGCTGTCTGTGTCTTCTCCGTGCAGCTGCCGTTTCCCCGTTTTCTGGGAGGTTTTGGCAGCCTGGCGGGTTTAATTCCTCCTGTTTTGTACCGGGATCCATTCCTCTGCCTCCTTCTTTCCCTTCTCTTCCTCTTCTGCCTGCCCTGTCGGAGCTTCGCTTGGCGGCTGTACCTCTCCGGTAGCTGACATCTGCTCCGCACCAGCCTGTCCTTCCTTTTGCGTGCCCCCAGACACCGTTCCCTTGCTGGTTAGGGGTGCCTTGCTGTCCTTTTGCGGCCCACTCCAGCCATCTGCGCGTAGGTGGCAGTCCCTCGTTTTGGGCAGGCCTTGTACACGTGGCCCGCCTCCCCGCACTGATTGCAGTTCTTGGCTTCCTTGCATTCTTTGGTCGGGTGGCCCTCCTTGCAGTTCCGACAGATCGTGACCTTGCAGTCCGCCGCCATGTGGCCTGACCTCCCGCAGGTTCGGCACACTTTCGGCTGCCCTGTGTACGTCAGGTACCCTCTGCTCCCTCCGATAGCAAAGCTGGAGGGTGGATGGAGGATGTTCCCACTGGCATCAACCCTCAGGGTTACCTTGACCTGTCATTTGCTGGTCTAGATCCCGAAAGGGTCAACCACGTCGGTACTTTCTCCCTCAACCTGCACATATCTTCTCAAGAACGTCAGGACTTCGGTTGCTGGAACATAGGGGTTGTACATGTGGATCGTAACAACCCGACTCCTCTATGCAGGAAGCACACACAACGGGACCGCCGACTAGATGGAGAACAGCGGCTCCCCTTCCTTTTCCTTGAAGACCTTCAGGAGTTGCTTGCATTGCTTCATGCTCCTGAAGGTGACATCAAAGTAGCCTGCCCCAGGGAAATCCTGCAGGCAGTACACTTCCGCTGCGGCGAACCCACAGCACTCGAGCAAAATCTCCTTGACGAACACCATCCAATCGACCGGTGTACGCTCCTCCACCTTCTTGACAGTCACCCTGACTGTGTTGCGAACGCCCTGGCCCAGGGTGCGGGCAGTTGTTGAGGCCATAGCTCTGAGGTTGGCTGGTCCCTGAATTGACGTTAGGCCAAAGCCAGCATGAAGATCCACCAATAGCAGGTCAGCACAACCAAATGATCCTCCACCATCCGATCACAATCCAGCGACGATCTCCACTAGCTCTGATGACTCGCAACTTGACCCCCGTCCTGATAAGGACAGACAGTTGATCTTAGCCAAAAAGGCTGAGAATATGCAAAGTTTTGATAGAATGAATGGAAATGATTTGTCTGCTTAGGGAGGAAGGGATACGCAAAATGTCTGTAATTTGCTTTTCTGTGCATATGATTAGTAGAATTTGATTTTATTCTTTTTAAACTATGACATTTTCTCTTCATTCATTTTGTTCACAATATGCGCCATGACTTTACCTTTAAAGACTGGTCTTCTGTTGAAAAGTTGATGATCAGACCCATTACTGTCAGCATTGCATACAACCAATCGTGTAATTGAGCTGAAGTGGGATGTTTATGATACCCTTTGACATTAACATCAGGCAGCATAGCCTGAAGCATATCATAAAAATCTTCATGACGCTGGTTAGTAAACATTAAATATGAGAAAATTTCAATGATTTAGTGCTGGAACAAGAAAAATATACAAACTTATGAATTAGGAGTGGGCTGTTCAGCCCCTTCAGCCTAATGCATTATTTAATAAGATCATGGATTTAAGTTTGCTCGCAGAGCTAGAAACTTCATTTGCAGGCATTTCATCAGCATACTCAATAACATCATCAGTTAGCCTCTGGTGAAGCACTGGGGTTAGTGACCCACTTTCTATTTATGTGTTGAGGTTTCCTTGGGTTGCTGATATAATTTCCTGTGGTGATGTCATTTCCAGTTCTTTTCTCAGAGGATGGTAAATGGGGTTCAAGTAGATGTGTTTGTTGATAGAGTTCTCGTTGAAATGCCATACCTCTAGAAATTCTCGTGCATGTCTGTTTGGCTTGTCCAAACGTGGATGTGTTGTCCCAGTCAAAGTGGTGTCCTTCCTCATCTGTATGTAAGGATACTAGTGAGAGTGGGTCATGTCTTTTTTGTGGCTAATTGATGTCCATATATCCTGGTGGTAAGTTTTCTGCCTGTTTCTCCAATGTTTGTTACAGTTCTTGCGAGGTATTTTGTAAATGACATTAGTTTTGATTGTTATCTGTATGGGGTCTTTCAAGTTCATTAGCTGCTGTTTTAGTATGTTGATGGGTTTTGAAATGACTGCCAGACTACTCAGACCTCATGGCATCATGGTAGCCAACAAATCCATCAACACATTAAAACACACAGGAATTCCTAGAGACATGGCATTCCAACCAGAACTCTATCAACAAACACATGTGCTTCGACCCCATTACCACCCCGAGAAAAAGAACAGGAAATGGCATCACAACAGGAAATGACCGACCCAAGGAGATCTAAACACATAAATAGAAAGCGGATCATGAACACCAGTGCTTCACTGCAGGTTCACTGATGATGTTACCTAGTATGGTGACGAAACATCTTGAAATGAACCTTCCAGCTCAGCAAGCAAACTTACATCCAGAACCTCAACCTGAACTACAAATCTTCTCAAAACTCGCTTGATGAGATCATACCTGATTTAAATGTGACCTCAATTCAATTTTTCTGCTTTCTCCTACACTATCAGATTCTTGATTGATAAGAGAGTCAATCTAAAACAACAGGAGAAACTCAGTAGATCCAGGAGGATCTCGGAAGAGAGGAATAGAGTTAATGTTATTAGCCAAACATGACTTTTTTTGGAATTCAAAGAGCTGGAAACTGACAGTTTTTATGCTGCTGACAAAGGTGGAGGTGGAGCAAGTGGAATACTCCTTCTCATTTAACCTTGAAAATATTCAATGACCCTGCCTCCTCAGAACCCTGGGGAAGAGAATGCTACAGACTAGCTAACACAGAAGTAACAGAGGTTTTACAACACAGAAGATGTTTGACATTTTTGACCATTATGCCTGTACAGCTCTCCAAATGAGCATTATTACCAATATTCTTCTTCTCCGCCACAGTCTTGCACATTTTTTTTAACTAGATAATCATTCCAGAGTTGCCCTCTGGAATGATTCACTTAACCTACCTCCCACCCACACATTCAGACATTCCATACCATAACTACTTGCCAAGTGAAAAGGATTTTTTCTCATATCACCCTTGTTTCTTCCGCAAATCACTTTAAATCTAAGCCTTCTTGTTCTTGTTCCTTTTTACAAATTGGAACAGTTTCTCCCTACCTACTCTACCAATCCTGCTCATGATTTTGAAAATCTCTATCAGATCTCCTCTTAGTCTTCTTCTCTCCAAGGAAAACATCTCTATTTCAAGATCTCTAATTTATTCTCATAACTGAAGTTTCTCAGCCCAGAAACCATTTTGTCAATCGTTTCTGTATTTTCTCCACTATGTTTACATTCTTTCCATAATGTAGCACCCAGAGTTCAACATCACCTTCTAGCTCTGTACTCTATTCCCCAATATAGACACGTGGGAAACTCCAGTCCAAAAAAAAACCATTAACCATGACTCTCTGTTTCCCATAACTCAGTCAATGTATCTACATTTCTACCTCTGTAAGGAACCCCTCCACTGACTGTGCTCCAGTGAAAAAGGTCCCAGCTTATCCAGCCTCTTCATATAACTCAAACCCTCCAATCTTGGTAATGTCCTTGTAAATCTTTTTTGAACCATCTCCAATTTAATAATATCCTACTTATAGCAGGGTGACCAGAACTGTACTGTATTCCAGCAGTGGGCAGACTGAAGCCCAGTACAACTCCTAAATTCAATAGCCTGAGCAATGAAGGCAAATGAGCCAAATGCCTTTTTACAACTCTGTCTACTATTATGCAACTTTCAATGAAATATGCACTGAACCCCTAGGTTTCTCTGTTCTACAACACTCTCCAGGGCCCAACCATTAACTGTATAAATAATGTCTTTGATCGTCTTACAAAATGTAACACCTCGCATTTATCTGCATTAAACTCCATCTGCCACTCCTTGGTCCATGGGCCAATTGATCAAGACCCCTTTGTAATCTTAAATAACTTTCCTCACTGTCTACTATTCCATCAATTTTGGTAATCCACAAACTTACTTGCCATTCTTCTATTCTCATACAAATTGTTTATATAAATGACAATTAACTCTTGAAACAGTTCTAACATGGACACCAAAACATTCATATTTAATAAATAATAATGACGAGGTTGAATTTATTTTTGATAAAGTCTCATTACAATTGTCTACTTTCTTTTATTCACTTTGGCACTGTGGGTGGCCATCATTTATTGCCCAAACCTACTTGCCCTTGAGAAGATGGTGGTGAGCTGTCTTCTTGAACAGCTGAAGTCCATTGGTTGAAGGATGACCCACAAAGCCCTTAGCGAGGGAGTTCCAGGACTTTGATCCAGTGATAGTAAAGGAATGGAGATATATTTCCAAATCAAGATGTTGAGTGGCTTGGAGGGAAACTTGCAAATGGTGGCATTCCCAAGTATCTGCTATCCTTCTCCTTCTAAATGGACATGGTTATGGGTTTGGCAGCTGCTGTCTAATAATCTTTAGCAAGTTTCTGCAGTACACCTTGTAGAAAATGTATACTACTGGTACTCTTCATTGGTGCTGGGGGGACTGAATATTTGGAGAAGCGTTATGGGTGTTGTTGGAGTTCCTCCTATCCAGGTAAGCAGGGAAGATTTCATCACACACCTGATTTCTGCCTTGTAAATGGTGGGCAGGCTTTGGGGAGACAAGTGGTGAGTTACAGTATTCCTGCTCTTGGAGCCACTGTATTTATATAATGAGTTCAGATGAGCTGCTGATCAATGGAACCCCCAGGATGTTTATAACGGGGGATTCAGTGATGGTAACCCCATTGAATATTAAGGGGTAGTGGTTAGATTGTCTTTTATTAGAGATTGTCATTGCCTGGCATGTGTGTGGTAAAAATGTTACTTGCCACTTGACAGCCCATGCCAGGACATTGTCCAGATCTTGTTGCATTTGAACATGAACTTCTTTGCTTTGTAGATAAGTTTAAATATTTCTAAACATTAAAATGAGTCAGGAAGACAAATCAGAACAAAGTTACATGAATCTTCAGCAGGTGTTGCAGAGCATCAGATAAATAGTCTTCCAATTATTATGTTCATGAGGTCTGCACCTTTTTTCATGACAAGATGTGTTTTATGTTTACCTTGTACCAATAAAATTATTTGCATTGTCACAACCAATATGAGAAAGTATGCTGAAACTCAAACCCCACCACTTCCAGTAGTCAATACAGGAGTTAAAGATTTAATTAAATGACTCAAACTCTGCAATTTTTCTGTCTGATGAACTCAGATTGACAGAAATTGAGAGGTATCTCATTGAAACATATAGGATTCTTAAGGAGCTTGATAAGGTAAATGCAGAGAGGATGTTCTCCCTCATGGAAGAACCTAGGACCAGAGTGCATTATCTTAGAATAAAGGGGTGCCAATTTAAGACTGAGATAAGGAGGAATTTCTTCCTTCACGGGTTGAGAGTCTTTGGAACTCTTGCCCAAGATGGTTGCAGGAATATTGTGTATATGTAAGGCTGAGGTAGTTAGATTCTTGATCAATTGGGGAATGAAGGTTTATGGGGAAAGGCCAGGAAAGTGAACTTGACGAATGTCGGTTCAACCATGAGACTAATGAATGGTTAAGCAGGCTTGACAGTTTGAAAGGCTTACTCCTACTTATGGTCTTATTAAAGCATTGACCTGGTTTTTGTACTTTAATAAACCATTACAAATAAATTACATCTAACCACAGGCCTACAAAACTATGAATTGTTAATAGATAACTCTATTGGCTGAAACTCTAACACCCTTTTTAAACACCTACACACATAGACACAAAAGACATGGAAATAAAAGCAAAATACTTGAATGCTGGAAATCTGATGTAAAAACCATCAAGTGTTCTGGATAATTAGCAAGTTTGGCAGCATCTATGCTAACGTGTGACTCCA
This sequence comes from Chiloscyllium plagiosum, assembly GCF_037043375.1. NCBI lineage: Eukaryota > Metazoa > Chordata > Chondrichthyes > Orectolobiformes > Hemiscylliidae > Chiloscyllium > Chiloscyllium plagiosum. The sequence continues at coordinate 47,420,391 of NW_028270147.1, read as the reverse complement.
ATTAAGTTATCTATTTTGGAGTGGATCATCTATCTTGGAGTGTATCAAACTCAAACCATATCCTACACTAATTCAAAAGATGTGCTGTTGCATTTCAATGCTTTCAGAAAACCTGGCATTAATGGTTTAGCACCTTGCAGATGGGGGATGATGTACTCAGTCGGAGAGTTCCAAACATTTGTTGTGAGGCTTGTGAAAGAACCAGGGTCGGTGTCCGCAAAGAACTAAACCCTTGTAAGCTACGATCGCTGCTTGATGATCTGACAGATTTTACCAGTTAAAACATTGGTTAGAATTCCCACTTAAGCACCAAACTGCATAGCTTACATCATTCACGAATGAATATTTCGATACCAGCGACTCATGATTTGTTACACTAGTGCACGTCCTCTCTGAACTGGCAAAAATACAAATCCTTCGACGGAATCTAAACATTCGCGAGATTTCGCCCTGTTACGTCACAAAAGGGACGGTCCACTGATGCAGCGGCCCACGTGCAGAGACCGTTGGCCTTCCATCATGGTGGCAACCTGGGAATTAGCGGGATGGATGGGAACACGACTTCATTTAATATTGTTGATTAATGGACATTTGTAAATAACCTATAGATGTTACGGAGGGAAGCAGTCTCTTTCTGCGCTCAACTTTGAGACTTTTGGAGGCTCCATGTTAACGAAAAACCGAAGACTGAACAGGTTTAACAGGGCAGGTGAGAAGTTGTTGCGTTATCTGAATCTTGTACCTGTGCTTTTTGATTATTTTGCTTCATTCATATGGACTGATCATTGTACAAAAGTTACCTATTATTTCTGTATCTGATTGAATGCAAATATTTACCTGAACAAATGTATTGAAAAAAAAACATTGCTTGTACTGTTTACTCCCTGCGCGACTATGGATGAGTTCTTAGTTTATTGATTTTGAAACGATGGTGCGTTGTTCCCAGTTTTGTTGGTATCGACTTTTGAATTGTGGCATTTTGAATTCAGCACATTTTCGTGATCGTGTCTATACCTTCCGAATTGAAGGGGAATGCATTACTTTTCCGAATATGATCGCCACAGTCACATGAGCCATATGATTTTAATTTTAAACATTCTTACATATTTAATTTTTTTTCACTTTGTACTCCACTTTGTCTTTATCATTCTTTTCATAACTGGAAACTTTCCCTTATTCTATTTTTAAGTTACACACTTTATCCAAATGCTGTGATTGGTATCATTACTGAAATCAGAACCAAATTAAAAGAAATATATATTTAAGACTGTGCGCCCAAAGCTGTGATATCTATACAATGTCGAAGCGCAAACAGGTGGCTGATGGAAATCTGAAATAAAAACAAGGTGCGACAAAGATGCAGCAAATTTGAGTGTTTATGGCCCACTAATAGAAAAGTGACAGAGAACGGCTTATATGGCTAAAGAAAAATAGTGGAACAGTTGATTGAGCTAAAGGGTGATGAATTGTCTGGATTTGATGGCGTTCGAGGGTCTTAAAGGTAGTCAATACATTAGTTGTAATGTCCCAAATGCTGTAGTTTCTTGAAAAGACCAGTAGGTTCAAATACTTCAAATGATTATCCCTAATCAAGAAGACAGGAGACTGTACAACCAAATAAATAAATATAGAAAGAAGGGGAATCCAATAGATTTAAGGAGAAAGTGAGGTCTGCAGATGCTGGAGATCAGAGCTGAAAATGTGTTGCTGGAAAAGCGCAGCAGGTCAGGCAGCATCCAGGAAACAGGAGAATCGACGTTTCAGGCATAAGCCCTTCTTCAGGAAATCCAATAGATTTAGTCTATTTAGATTTCAAAAAAGCAGTGAGGAAAGTTCCATACAAAATGCAAGAGCTTATGGTATAGCAGATAATTTATAAGCCTAGACAGAGGATTTGTTAACAGGACAGAGACTTGGAATACATAGGTAAAAATCACACAACACCACGCTCCAGTCCAACAGGTTTAATTGGAAGCACTAGCTTTCGGAGCACTGCTCTTTCATCAGGTGCTTCCAATTAAGCCTGTTGGACTATAACCTGGCGTTGTGATTTTTTTTACCTTTTGTACACTCCAGCCCAACACCGGCATCTCCAAATCTGGAATAAATAATACCCTGAAATGCTATATGGACCAGTGGAGCCTCAACTGTTCAAATCATTAATAAAGATTCTGAAGGAAGGGACAGGGTATATTGCATACAATAAAAAAAGGCTGAAAAAACTCAGCAAGACTGGTCACATAGAGTCATAGAGATGTAGAGCATGGAAACAGACCCTTTGGTCCAACTCATCCATGCTGACCAGATATCCCAACCCAATCTAGTCCCACCTACCAGCACCTGGCCCATATCCCTCCAATCATATGCTCATCCAGATGCCTTTTAAATGTTGCAATTGTACTAGCCTCTACAATTTCTTCTGCTTGCGTATTCCACGCACTCTCCACCCTCTGCATGAAAAAGTTGTCCCTTAGGTCTCTTTTATATCTTTCCCCTCTCACTCTAAACCTATACTGTCTAGTGGACTTCCCCACCCCAGGCAAAATACCTTATCCAGTTACCCTATCCATGACCCGCATGATTTTATAAACCTCTACAAGGTCACCTCTCGGCTTCCAACGCTCCAGGGGAAACGGCCCAAACCTATTCAACCTCTCTCTGTAGTTCAAACCCTCCAACCCTGACAACTTCCTTGTAAATCTTCTCTGAACCCTTTTAAGTTTCGCAACATCTTTCCAAAAGAAAGGAGACCAAACTTAGTCATTTGCAAACTTAGTAATCTCTTAAGCCCACATCCAAATCATTTAGATAAATAGCAATAAGTAGTGGACCCAGCACCGATCCTTGTGGCACTCCACTGGTCACAGGCCTCCAGTCTGAAAAACAACCCTCCACCACCACCCTTTGCCTCCTACGTTTGAGCCAATTCCGTATCCAAATGGTTAGTTCTCCCTGTATTCCGTGAGATCTAACCTTGCTCACCAGTCTCCCATGGGGATCCTTGTCGAACGCCTTAGTGAAGTCCATATAGATCACATCTACTGCTCTACCCTCATCAACCCTCTGTTACTACTTCAAAAAAACTCATCAAGTTTGTGAGACATGATTTCCCACGCACAAAGCCATGTTGACTATCCCTAATCAATCCTTGCCTTTCCAAATACACGTACATAGTTCCTTGGCTTGTCCTTACCACCTTTCTTAAACAGTGGCACCATGTTAGCCAACCTCAAGTCTTCCGCACCTCACCTGTGACTATCAATGATACAAATATCTCAGCAAGAGGCCCAGCAATTACTTCCCTAGCTTCCCACAGAGTTCTAGGGTATACCTGTTCAGGGATTTGTCCACTTTTATGCATTTCAAGACATCCAGTATTTCCTCCTCTGCAATGTAGACATTTTTCAAAATGTCACCATCTATTTCCCTACATTCTATGTCTTTCATGTCCTTTTCCACAGTAAACACTGACGCAAAATACCCATTTAGTATCTTCCCCCATCTCTTGCAGCTCCACACAAAGGCCACCTTGCTGATCTTAGAGGGGCCCTAATCTCTTCCAAGTTACACTTTTGTCCTTCATGTATTTGTAAAAATCCTTTGGATTCGCCTTAACTCTATACTTGCCAATGTTATCCTGTGTCCCCTTTTTGCCCTCCTGATTTCCCTCTTAAGTATATTTCTACTGCCTTTATACTCTTCTAAGGATTTACTTGATCTATCCTATCTTTTCCTGACATATGTGTTTTCTTTTTCTTAACCAAACCCTCAATCTCTTTAGCCATTCAGCATTTCCTATACCTACCAGCCTTTGCTTTCACCTTGACAGGAATGTACTGTCTCTGCACTCTCGTTATCTCATTTTTGAAGACTTCCCATTTTCCAGCCGTCCCTTTTAACTCCGAACATCTGCTCCCAATCAGCTTTTGAAAGTTCTTGCCTAGTACTGTCAAAATTGGACTTGTGCTCTGGTTTCCTCCCACAGTCCAAAAATGTGCAGGTTAGGTGAATTAGCCATGCTAAATTGCCTGTAGTTAAGTGAAGGGGTAAATGTAGGGGAATGGGTCTGGGTGGGTTGCTCTTTGGAGGGTCGGTGTGGACTTGTTGGGCCGAAGGGCCTGTTTCCACACTGTAAGTAATCTAATCTAATCTAATCTAAACTTGCCCACCACCGATGTCAGGCTCACTGGTCTATATGCATTTACCATTACCAGAGAAAGTAATGCCCAGAAAGTAACTGAGGACAACTTTGTGAAGCCATCATCTATTCATGTTCATTGAAATACAGTTGAATTTATCAGTTCTGTCTTGTTCTCTGTGTTGTCCCTGCCTGTCCTGACTCTGTGGCTTGCTTCTTTTCTGAACTGTATCAGTCTCTGATTGATCTCTTTCCTCACTATCTCCCCGGATTCCCCCGTTTTGCTCCCCCCTCACCTTACTAGTTGAAATCCTCCCAAGCAGCTCTAGCAAATCTCCCTGCCAGTATATTAGGCCCCTTCCAATTTAGGAGGAATCCGTCCTTCTTGCACAGGTTACCTCCACCCCAGAGACATTCCAGTGATCCAAAAATGTGAATCCTTCTTCCACACACCAGCTCCTCAGCCCTGCATTCCTCTGCTCTATCCTCCTAATCCTACCCTAACTAGCTCATAGCACCAGGAGTGATCCAAGTATTACTACTTTGGAGGACCTCCTTTTTTAAATTCCTGCCTACTCTCTCTATTCTCTCTTCAGAATATCTGCCTTTTTCCTTCCTATGTCTTTGGTTCCAATGTATACAATGACCTCCTGCTGGCCCCTGTTCCCCATTGAGAACATTCTGCACCCTTCTGAGACATCCTTGATTCTGGCACCAGGGGAGCAACACACCGTTCTGATTTCTTAGGAGAGAGAGCAGAATTAATTTTTAAAATCCAGTGACCTTTTTTCAGAATGCATTGATAATGAGTCACTGGACTCAACATTAATTCTGTTTTCTCTCCACAGATGCTGCCACATCCGCTGAGTTTTTCCAGCAATTTGTTTTTATTTCTAAGATCCAGAATCTGCAGTTCTCTTTTTTTGGTACTGCATGCGTATTTGTTGACCGTACAACGATAGCTGAGAAAGTAAACTGTTAGGCAGGCTCAAAATCTATTGTGGATACATTGAATGGTCAAAAAAAGTTGCAAGTGGAGTATAATATGAAAAATGTGAGGTTATTGAATTTAGTAGGAAGAATTGAAAAACATGACATGAATTTGTAAAGAAGGGCTCCAGAATTCTGCAGTACGGAACAGTTTGTTTGTTTTCATAAATTATTTTTTTTTAAAAAGTAGCATGTAAATAAAGCAGGTAATGAGGAAGGCAGATGATGAGGTTTCCTACAGTATGGAAACAGGCCCTTCAGCCCAACAAGTCCATACTGAATCTCCAAAGAGTAACCCAATTCACCTGCACAGGATTGTGTGAGGAAACCGGAGCACCCAGAGGAAACCCACGTAGACCTGGGGAGAATGTGCAAACTCCACACAGTCACCCGAGGTGGGAATCGAAACCGCTGAGGCAGCAGTGCTAACCACTGAGCCGTCGCCCCTGTTGGCTTCTTTGTATGGAATATCAATCAAAACTGGGGAAGTCTTACTACAACTGTGCAGGATATGGTGAGACCACACCTAGATTACTACATACAGTTTGTATTTCATTATTTAAGGAAGACTGGAATTGCATTAGAGGAAATTCAGGGAATGCAGTAGATTGATTCCTGAGAAGGGTTGAACATTATTCGTCTTTTACTTATTGGAGTTTAGAATCTCATTGAAATGTGTAACATTCTGAGAGGTCTTGACAGGATCAATGCCAAGATGATGTTTTTACCCTCACTGAGGAAATCTACATCTGGGGGCACAATATCAGAAAATGATATCTCACCATTTAAGAGGAATTTCTTCTGAGGGTCTTTGACCTTCAGAATTCTATACCCCATAGAATCTTGGAGCCTCAGTTGTCAAATATACACAATATTGAAATAGACAACCTTTTGATCTCTAAGGGAATCAGTTATGTGAAGCAGACAGAAATGCGAAGTTGAAGCTGCAGTCAGGTCAGCTGTGATCTTATTGTGTGGCAGTGCAGGCTCGAGCCAAATGGCATTATGTAAGAAACCGAATGAAGATTTCAGGCTGATAACTGTCATACAACCTATAAGCAACTTTCATGCTTTTGAAGTTAAATTGGGTGTCTGATTGGCAGCAAGTTCTTGAAACTCTAATCAATTTAATATGATTCATGCCTCATGAGGAAATGTATGAAAAAAGTAACTTTTAAACTTTACTGAGAGAAAAAAATCAGTAATGTTTCATAAAACTTAAGATGCATATGTGCATTCTGTGAATTTAAAAAAATTATGCTACACTTTCTAAGAAATATATTATTACTGGAATGTTTGTCTCAGGAACATTGTCCCTCATGTTTTGAGGAAACACAATAGATTCCTTAAATTGAGATCAACCAAGGAATGGAAAGAGATTTTCTGCATCACAGCAAATAAACACAGATGCCTGAACAAAAATAAATTATACACAAAATAGATTCTATGCTCAAGAAAAATTACATTCCCAACATTTGACTGTTTAGATTGGAGTATGTGTTCCTGGAAGCAACGAAGCCAAATCCCCGTCCCTGCTGTGAAACAAAACACACTCCTCTCGCATGGATCTGTTCCTTTTTATAGACCAAACTCTTTAATGGCTTAATCTGTTAAACAGAACATGCTGCAGTTCAAAGAATGTCTTGGATCTGTGGCTGTTGTCGCAAAACAATGATCAAAAAGCTCACACAGCCTCTTCGCACTCTTGTTAAGAATTGGTTTGCCCCTTAAGCATGTGTGAACTCAGCATTCCATATTGAAATTTTCACTGTAGCATGAGATCTGATGTAACTGTGTCACATTAGGAACTAGCCTTCTGCAAATGTAGACAAATCTCTAGATTAAAACAGAGGAAAGATCATTAGAAACATCTTGATTCACATCAAAGATTTATTAGGCATTGTACCCACTTCAATTTGAATGCAGTTTATCAAAAATAAGAAGTTTTGGTCTCGGAAGGAATGAAACTAACTTTGAAGCATTGATGGTCAGTCTCCAAATCAAGTATATTAACAGGGACAAAGTGAAAGTGCAAGAAGATCGAGGGAGATGAGCCACACCATCTCTTTTGAGAAAGACCAGGGGAAGAACAAAGACTATTGGAACTGGGACCACAAAGACAACCGGTGATCACCAAAAAAGACTACAGGCCAACTGGGACGTGGGAATGTGCTGCTAACAGAATGGTTCCGGGATCAGTAAAGTGTTCTCATCTGTCACAGGTTATATATTGCCTGATTAACTACTGTATCATGTCTAAAGTGCTGCTTCTCTTCAAACTATCAGAAAATAGCTATAAATGCTACACAGAGGACTAATGGCATCAATTTCATGGTGCTTTGAATTTGCAGCACTTATCCAAATCTTGTTTTATTGTATGATCCTTCACTGCTCCTTTGCAGTTGATTTGCTCCCGACAATGGAATTAGGTTCTCTTGCTGACTGTTAAAATATCTATATTTACAGCATTGTGTGAGTAATTAACTATATGAACAAAGATGTGCATTTATAAAACTTTGCACCTTTCTATTTTTATAATACTGTGAAGTTTCAACTGGTTATTTTAAATTGGTAATGCAAAACAATGTTTAGATTGATCATTTGCACTTTGTTTTTCTAATATCAATGATAGCTATTGCTGTCTATTTAATTTTGATTTGTAGTGATTCATTTTCGTTCTTGCAAGCATCTTTTGGTTAGTATATTAGAATCCTCTTCAACTGGGATTTTCTGCTGTTCCATAAATACTAAATTGATCTAGTTCAGTGCAAATGTTGACACTAAAATCTTGCATGATTAGTGTGAAACCATGTTTTCTGATAGTTGAGACCAAGGTGCTGATGTACTGCTGTTAATTCTTTTATTATCTGATTTCTGCTCAAACACGTCTTGGATAAAGGATATCATGTTAATATTATGGAAATTGCATTGCATACTCAATATATTATTAGACTTTATATGTAATGACTGAATAAGTCAAATTGAGTACTAACTCTAAGATCTTTATTGGTTTTATTGCAGAGGGAATTGCATGACTTCCAGTTGTTTTTTGAAAACTCTTCACTTATCTCCAAAGTACTACATACCGTGTGCCATCTTGATTGTATCCTGGGCTTTGGAGGAAAGAAAATGCTAAAAATTAAATAGATTTAAAACAATAATGAAAGCTATTAATTTCCATTTACCCCCATACTTTCAAAATTCTTTGCAGTTTCCATAGTGCGGATTTCTTCTTTCCAGCAGCAGTTTAATTCTGGAGAAAGGACTGTATCTTTTTGTACTTTTTAAATCTTGTGACATGAAATTTAAAAAAAAACTTTTAAAACCATTGTTTGAAGGGGTGGCAGCATGTTTTGAAAGCAAGTAACCTGTCACCCATGCCAAGCATTATTTAAACAATTCTTTGAGTCAGTAGCAATTGAAGTTTGAGTCACAGACGGTTTGGAATCAGTTTGGCAACATGAATATTATTGGTCTATGAATTGGTGACCACTTATTATGGTCAGAGTCTTGTTGCCTGTCAACAACTGTGAGATTAGTTTTCAGGTAACTGAACAGCTTGGAAGTGGAAACAAGTTACACACAAGGTGTTTAATTCTTCCTTAGCTCAGGAATGGTCTGTCTGTTCTGTAGTGAAAATTAACTTTTAAACCTGAAAAAAAATAAGCTGTGAGTCAGAGATTTTGTAAGGGCTGGAAACACAAATTGTTGGAAAAACTCAGCAGATCTGGTGGCATCCTCAGAGAGATCAGAATGAATGTTTCTAGTCCAGTGATCTTTCTTCAGAATGGACTTCAGAACTTAGTAACTGAACTCCAGTATTGAAGAAGGGTCACTGGACCCAAAATGTTAATTCTGATTTGTCTCCCTGAGTGCTGCCAGACCTGCTGAGTTTTTCCAGCAGTTTGTTTTTGTTTGTGCTATTGTTAAAAACTTTTTAGCCTTGTTTCAAATCTGCTGTAAGAGCTCACGCTTTCAAGTTCTCTGTAGTCTTCTTGGCAAGATGGGTGTTCGGCATATACTCATCCAACCTGCCCAAATGTGCTTTCATCTGTCAAAGTTCAGGAACTCCCTGGCCTAAATGTTATCACTCATTAAATTGAATTTAAAAGCTACCTCTTTAACCAAGATTTTGGTCATTTGTCCTCATAAGGCATCGAGCCATACAGTAGCGCCTCGACATACGAACGACCCCGTTCACGAACAAATTAGTTTACGAACAGGGTTGCATGTAAAATTTTGCTTCAATGTACATACAAAATTCAAGGTACGAATGCAAAAAGCCTGTGTGCGACCACGTGATTTCATTGTTCTGCTTTGCTACGTGCTTGTTGAACGCAAAAGCTCTCGGGCTCCGTGTGATCTCATTCAGTTCATCTTTGGCGCTTGCGCTGTGAACAGCGTTCGTTGCTACGTCCAAGCATTCTTACGCTATCCGAACAATGGGAAAAATTGATTCGCTTCGTGAACCGGGTCCCGGAATGGATTAAATTCATAAGTCGAGGCGCTACTGTATAAGGAATTAAATTGATCTAACAGTCCTTTGAAGCTATGAGACTATGTTAAAGGTGCATGTTGTTTATTGAAATGCACTTCTGAATGAAGGCAATTTCAGCAACCTTTTCAAAATGTTTTGACAGCATCTGCAGTATTTTGCTTTAGTATTCATTATCTGATTCAAAACTTTGCCTGATTCTTGACTTAGAATTGTGACACTTTCAGTGTTGTGGGATGGGGTAGAGGGATGTAGCAAAGTCCCATCTAGTCTCCATGATTATGACTCTTCTGTATAGTACTTAAAGCGTGGATGATTCATCTTCAGTCTAATATTGGCCCATGTGTCTCTGTCACCAAATGTCAGTGAAACATGGTATCTGATCATTATGACATTGCAACGCTGTAGATCTCTCTCCCCCCTCTCTGTCTCCCCTCTCTGTCTCCCCTCTCTGTCTCCCCTCTCTGTCTCCCCTCTCTGTCTCCCCTCTCTGTCTCCCCTCTCTGTCTCCCCTCTCTGTCTCCCCTCTCTGTCTCCCCTCTCTGTCTCCCCTCTCTGTCTCCCCTCTCTGTCTCCCCTCTCTGTCTCCCCTCTCTGCCCCACCCCCCCACTCTGCGTCTTCCTTCCCTTCCCCTTCCCCTTTTCCTTCCCCTCCCTCCCTTCCTTCCCGCATCTGTCTCTTCAGATTACAGAGGAGGAAGTGCTGGATGTCTTGAAATGGTTAAAGGTGGATAAAACCGCAGGACCTCATCAGGTGAACCCGAGAACTCTGTGGGAAGCTAGAGAAGTGATTGCTGGGCCTCTTGCTGAGATCATAGTCATAGGTGAGGTGCTGGAAGACTGGAGGCTGGCAAACGTGGTGCCACTGTTTAAGAAGGGTGGTAAAGACAAGCCAAGGAACTATAGACTGGTGAGTCTGACCTCAGTGGTGGGCAAGTTGTGAGAGGGAATCCTGAGGGACAGGATGTACATGTATTTGGAAAGGCAAGGACTGATTTGGGATAGTCAACATGGCTTTGTGCATGGGAAATCATGTCTCACAAACTTGATTGAGTTTTTAGAAGAAGTAACAAAGAAGATTGATGAGGGCAATGCAGTAGATGTGATATTTATGGACTTCAGTAAGGCGCTCGACAAGGTTCCCCATGGGAGACTGATTAGCAAGGTTAGATCTCATGGAATACAGGGAGAACTAGCCATTTGGATACAGAACTGGCTCAAAGGTAGAAGATAGAGGGTGGTGGTGGAGGGTGGAGGCCTGTGACCAGTGGAGTGCCACAAGAATTGGTGCTGGGTCCTCTACTTTGTCATTTGCATAATTTATTTGGATGCGAGCATAAGAGATACAGTTAGTAAGTTTGCAGATGACACCAAAATTGGAGTTATAGTGGACAGCGAACAAGGTTACCTCAGATTACAACAGGATCTGGACCAGATGGGCCAATGGGCTGAGAAGTGGCAGATGGAGTTTAATTCAGATAAATGCGAGGTGCTGCATTTTGGGAAAGCAAATCTTAGCAGGATTGGTAAGGATTGGCAAATCCTAATGGTAAGGTCCTAGGGAGTGTTGCTGAACAGAGACGTTGGAGTGCAGTTTCATAGCTCCTTGAAAGTGGAGTCGCAGGTAGATAGGATAGTGAAGAAGGCGTTTGGTAAGCTTTCCTTTATTGGTCAGAGTATCGAGTACAGGAGTTGGGAGGTCATGTTGAGGCTGTACAGGGCATTGGTTAGGCCACTGTTGGAATATTGCGTGCAATTCTGGTCTCCTTCCTATCGGAAAGATGTTGTGAACTTGAAAGGGTTCAGAAAAGATTTACAAGGATGTTGCCAGGGTTGGAGGATTTGAACTAAAGGGAGAGGCTGAACAGGCTGGGGCTGTTTTCTCTGGAGCGTCGGAGGCTGAGGGGTGACCTTATTTAGGGTTACAAAATTATGAGGGGCATGGATATGGTAAATAGACAAAGTCTTTTCCCTGGGGTGGGGGAGTCCAGAACCAGAGGGCATAGGTTTAGGGTGAGAGGGGAAAGATATAAAAGAGACCTGAGGGGTAACGTTTTCACGCAGAGGGTGGAACGTGTATGGAATGAGCTGCCAGAGGAGGCTGGTACAATTGCAACATTTAAGAGGCATTTGGATGGGTATATGAATAGGAAGGGATATGGGCCGGGTGCTGGCAGGTGGGACGAGATTGGGTTGGATATCTGGTCGGCATGGACGGGTTGGACCGAAGGGTTTGTTTCCATGCTGTACATCTCTATGTCTCTGTTATGTTGTGTTTGTTGGATGTTACTATATTGGGGAGGTGATGTCCTGTTCATCCAGAAACCTTGGTAAGGTATCTGGAGGCCTGGGTTCAAATCCCACTGCAGTAGATGGTGGAATTTGAATTCAATTTTGGTGCAGCACGGTGACTCAGTGGTTAGCACTGCTACTTCACAGCACCAGGGACCCGGGTTCAATTCTCGCCTTGGGCAACTGTCTGTGTGGAGTTTGCACATTCTCCCTGTGTCTGCGTGGATTTCCTCCAGGTGTTCCAGTTTCCTCCCACAGTCCAAAGATGTGCAGGTTAGGCGAATTGGCCATGCTAAATTGCCCGAGTGTTAGGTGCAGGGGTAAATGTAGGGGAATGTGTCTGGGTAGGTTGCTCTTCAGAGGGTCTGTGTGGACTTGGTGGGCCGAAGGACTTGTTTCCACACTGTAGGGAATCTAATTTAATCTAATCTAATCAAATGGCTATCAAGTAATAGAACTGTACGGCACGGAAACAGACCCTTTGGTCCAACTCGTCCATGCTGACCAGATATCCCAACTTAATCCAATCCCATTAGCCACCACTTGGCCCATTATCCCTCTAAACCCTTCCTATTCAAAGACTCATCCAGATGCCTTTTTAAATGTTGGAATTGTACCAGAATCCATCACTTCCTCTGGCAGTTCAGTCCATGCACACACCATCCTCTGCATGAAAAAGAATTGCCCCTTAGGGCTCTTTTATATCTTTCCCCTCACACCCCCTAAACCTGTGCCCTCTAGTTTTGGACTCCCCCCCCCCCCCCCCCCCCCCCACCCCAGGGAAAAGACTTCGTCTATTTATCCTATCCATGCCCCTCATGATTTTTATAAAACTCTGAGGTCACCCCTCAGCCTTCGCTCCAGGGAAAACATCCTAGCTTATTCAGCCCTTCCCTGTTGATCAAACCCTCCAACCCGGGCAACATCCTTGTAAATCTTTTCTGAAGCCAGAATTGCATGCAATTTTCCAAAAGCAGCTTAACCAATATCCTGTACAGCTATAACATGACATCCAAACTCTGATATTCAATGCTCTGACCAATAAAGGAAAGCATACCAAATGCCTTCTTCACTATCCTATCTAGCTGTAACTCTATTTGCAAGGAATGATGAACCTGCACTCCAAGGTCTCTTTATTCAGCGTCACTCCATAGGATCCTACCATGAAGTGTCTAAGTCCCACTCTGATTTGTCTTTCCAAAGTGCAGCACTTTAGGTTTCTCTAAATTAATCTCCATTTGCCACTCCTCAGCCCATTGGCCCAACTGATTAAGATCCTGTTTTAATCTTGGTAATGGAATACCAGCCTCTGTGGAGATATTTCAGTATGTACTTTGGAAGAAGTATTTCCAGAACACATAATATATGGAATTCATGGTGAGAAGATTAGTTATTCATTGTATGAGGTGGGATTGGAGAGTCCATTGAGAATTGGTGGTAGGAGTAATAGAGAAATTCTCTACACCGAAGATGCAATTTATTCTGGGAGTGATGTAGCTGGATCATGGGTGGGAGTGATGCCTACTGTGGTTGAAAAGTCAGTGGAAAATCAGAGAACTGAGATGTTGCAGTAAGTATACCCTGGGATATTTCCTGATTGTGTGGCAACAAGGTCATGAAGCCATTAGTTAAAACAGGAGGAGAAATCAAAGAACACCGATAAGGAAGTTGAAGTTCAACTGTCAGCAACTGTTTGATTAAATGGTTGAGAAAATACAAGAACAGGTGGAGGACAAAGTGAATATTTTTAGTTCAGAGAGGTTAATTCAATAATAACAAAATGGTGAAAAAATAAAGCAGTTGTATCAAAAAGCATATATAGAAAAAATAGAATGTATCCCAGAAGGTTACTATCTTAAAAATTAAGTCTTGATGAGGAAATGGAGACCATCAAATATTCTGGCAGATGAGAAATGGGCAGAAGTTAATCAAACTGTATTACCTATAGGTCATAGAGAGGAGGTATTGCGTGTTGCACATGAGGCACTGCGAGGAAGTCATTTGGGAGTCAGGAAAACTCAAGCCAAAATACAGAACCATTTTTATTAGCCTGGACTGCATACAGATGTGGTTGAATTTTACCAAACATGTCAAGAAATACGAAAACCTCAGGCTGTAATAATAACCAGCACAGTTAATACCTATTCTAGCATTTGAGAAACCTTTTACAAGAGTCGTAATTGTTGCGTAGAATGCCTTCCTAAAACACAGTAATGGATGTGTCTACTCGATTTCTGGAGGTCATTTATTACATAAGATCACAGCTGGAAGGATTGTGGAAGAGTTACTCAATTTTGTTTTTCCAGATACTGACTTGCCACAGAAATACAGTCAGATCAAGGGTCAAGTTTTACATGAAAACTATTCAAGGAAACTTTGGATAGTTAAGGAATAAAACAGTTTAAATCAGCTACATACCATGTAGAATTGCACGGACTATTTGAACAGTGATATCAAACTTTAAAGGCCATGTTGAGGGCTTATCGTCATGCGAATATGCTCAAATCGTATTTTGATAGGAAAGGAAAGCAAAAGGTGAATATGGTACATGTTACAACTCGGAATGAAGAAATAAATGTGGATAAATTAGAATTTTATATTCCTCAAATTAAGTTGGGTAACGAGGACATTCCCAAAATTGGATAAAAATTGTTAAATTTAGAAAATCGAAATGACCTGAAAGCATTATTACAATCATATTGAGAGATGTGTGGGAATTAGCTGGGAAGTACTAAGATGATTACAGGTGATGTAGATATGCTGTTCCAATTAAGCACCATCCTTAAAGACTGAACCTTGAAAAGAGATTGAAAGCATGCTCAAATGAGATGCAATCGAAATGAGTTGTAGTGAATGGAACTCTCATGTGGTGATGGTACTAAAACCAGATGGTACCCAATACCTATGTATTAATTATCACAAGTCAATGCAGTTACAAAATCTGATGCATATTCTGTTCCATGGCTGGAAGACTGTATTGAGAAGGTAGGACAAACAACTTACATTTTGAAGTTGAACTTACTTGAAGGATACAGGCAGGTATCTTGAAACAAGACAGTGAATGAAATTTTGACTTTTGTGACACCAAATGCACTTTACCACTTTAAAGTTATGCCATTTGGTATGGAAAATGCACTAGCTACATTTGACAGACGAACCAGTCAAGTCATTTCCGGATAACCCAATTCACGTGATGTATGTAGATGATTTGATGATTTTTTAGTCACACCCGGAAGGAACATTTGAAGCATCTATTGGAATTGTTTGATTTGAATTTGAGAGCGAGGCTTGGTGATAATGCTGGCAGGCAGGAGGCTAGAAGAGCACAGCAAGCCAGGCAGCATCAGGAAGTGCAGAAAGCGATGTTTCAGAAGAAGGGTTACACCCAAAAAGTCGACTTCTGCACCTCCTGATGCTGCCTGGCTTGCTGTGTTCTTCCGTCCTCCTGCCTGCCTCCTTGGTGATCAAACTGGCTGAGTGAGTTTGCAGAAGCCCAAGTCATGTTCCAAAGCCATATCATTGGACATTGACAGAGGGCCTCACAGGAAGTGAAAATAAAGGTTATTAGGGAGTTTCCCATCTCATTAGTAAAGCGAGAAAGGATCCTGAAACTGAGTGTTTTTTAGTGAAAATGTGTACCACATTTTAGCAATGTGGCTGCTCCACTGACTGATTTATTGAGGAAGTGCTGAAATTTTCAGTGGAAGGAGGTATTTCAGAAGGCATTCAAGAGCTTCAAACTTGTGTTAACCACTAATCCAGTGTTAGCCACACCTAATTACGTAAAGGCATGAACCAAAGGTGGTTGTCTATGTGAGTGATATAGTTGTTGGTGCTGTACTTTTGCATGACGATGGTGAGAAGATAGAAAGACCTAATCAGTATTGAAAACTGAATAATCATCAACAGAAATATTCCAAAATGGAGGACACCTGAGACAATTGTATAGTGATCATAACCCCTTTATGTCTTTTGAAAAAAATTAAAAGATTAAAATACTAGACTGTTTAGATGGCATTTATTGTTACAGCTGTTTAATTTGAAAATTATATATGTGGCAGAACAAGAGAACGTAATTGCTGAAGTGTTGTCACAACTTTGACGAAGGAAGATGATGGTGTTTGGTGGCAGATTGAAAGAAGTGTTGTATTGAATGTTTGCATACGTGCAGTCAGTGCATGTGTGTTGTAGTGTGTGAAGGACGTGAAACTAAAGGATTTT